>NC_091984.1:139955834-141251097 GCF_044704955.1 Pristiophorus japonicus
CCCTCTCTCGCCCCTCTCTCCCTGTCTTCCTCTCTCCCCTGTCTCCCCTCTCCCCCCTCTCTCACCTCTCCCATCTCTCCCCTTTCTCCCTCTCTCCCCTTTCTCCCTCTCTCCCCTATCTCCCTCTCTCCCCCTCGCTCCCCTCTCTCCCCTTCTCTCTCTTCTCTCTCCCCTCTCCCTCTCTCTCCATCTCTCCCCCATCTCTCTCTCCCCTCTCTCCCACTCCCTCTCCTCTCTCTCCCTCTCTCTCTCTCTCTCCCCTCTCCCATCTCCCATCTCTTCCTCTCCCTCCCTCCCTCTCCCTCTCCCCTTATCGCTCTCCCCTCTCCCCTCTCCCTCTCTCTCCCTTTCTCCCCTCTCTCCCTCTCTTCCTCTCCCCCTCTTCCTCTCTCCCTCTCCCCTTTCCCATCTCTCCCTCGCTTCCTTCTCTCCCCTCTCTCCACCTCGCTCCTTTCTCCCTCTCTCCCTCTCTCCCTCTCCCCCTCTTCCCCTCTCTCCCTCTCTACCTCTCAACTCTCTCCCCTCTCTCCTTCTCTTCCCCCTCTCCCTCTGCCCCCTCTCCCCTCTCTCCCTGTCTCCCCTCTCTCCCCTCGCTCTCCTCTCTCCCTTTCGCCCCTCACTTTCCTCTCTCCCTCTCTCCCCTCTCTCCTCTCCCCCCCTCTCCCTTCTTTCCTCTTTGCCCTCTCTCCATCTCTCATCTCTCCCCTCTCTCCCCCTCTCCTCTCTCACCTCACTCGCTCTCTCCCCTCTCCCTTCCCTCTCTTCCCTCTCTCCCTCTCTCTCCTCTCTCCTCTCTCCCCTCTCTCTCTCTCTCTCCCCTCTCTCTGCAAAACTCGAAGATTTCTTAAAATTCAAAGAAGAAACCCTAAGGACGGATCATTTTGGACTCGCTTAAAATGAACTTTGGGATTTTAAAAGATGCATGGGTCTGCAAGGGAAAAGGGCTGCAAAACCAGGGGAGTACTAACCTCTGAAAAAGCCAGTCTTTGGATATTGGAGCTGTCTTGGATATTAGAGCTAAACAAATTTTCTGGGGAACTCTGTAAACTCAAAAACTCTGCTCCCTAGGAGACATTAACATTTCTACAATTGACCCAGAGATAGCCAGCAAAAGCTCTAAGCATGAAACCCATCCAGCACATGCATAATGTTAATCACTTTTCCAGCCTGCATGGGAAACCCAGGTCTAGGTAGACAACGTAAACATCAAAACTAATTTTTACAACCGCAACTCGATTCCAACAGATCGACACATCCTAAACAAGTTATTGTTAACAAGCCCGCCAAAATTTACCAAAGAATTATCAAGCCCGCCAAAAGTAAGACAAAGAATCGGGTTTGATTTGGCGCGCAGATTAGAAAGGCTCTCAAAAAGTATAATTGAGGCCCTGTTTTATGGGTTAATGAGCCTTCTGAGCAACTAGAGCCTTCACTGCACTATCAGCTTTTGAGCGACCACCGCTCCATCCGCGTCTTCAGCCTCGACGGGTTACACTGCTCTGCCACCGAAGAAGAAAGAAGAACAACATCAAAAGGGCAGAGAAAAGCCGTTCCCAGTGACTTCAGACATCACCAACTCATCGCGGCACCAACTGACCACAGCCAACGTGGTAACATCAAACCACCGCGATCGACGAATCTTAAGAAAGAAATTACTCGAGAAGAAACCGAAGATTCGAAAGTTTTCCGCTCTACAATCTATTCCTGGCTTACAACAGGTGAAACATTATCTAAAGTAACCCAAAGCCCGACTCCAACAAGAAGAAAGTGGGTATTCACCCCATAAATACAAACCGCGCCTTACCGCATCAGCGGACTCAACCCAACTGAAGACTACGCAGCAAGACATCTTCCACAACGTTAGAGGTACAGCAAGCAGAACCTACAGAGTCCAGTGAACCTCAAAACCGCAAAACACTGCTAACTGTCAATAAGAGGGTTGGTGAGCATTATCCCTGTTGCCCTAGAATTGAACCTAGTCAGATTTAGGCATTGGGAGGTGGGAGGAGTATTATTTTCTGTAACCCCTTTTGTATGTGTAATAAAGTGTTCCTTTATTACACATAAGTCTTGACATTGTACTTTCCTTTCCTGAATAAAATCAAAGTTTCTTGCACCAAAACCAGTTGTCTGCTGCACTTTGTCACATCTCCAAATAAATCCAAAGCCTAGAACCCAGGGAGTGGGAGCGATTCGAACCGCTCAGAAGGTCAGAAGCGAACCTGACCCTGAAACCATCCCCTACACTCTCCTCTCTCTCCTCTCTCCCCTTTCCCCTCTCTGCTGCTCTCCTCTCTCCCTCTCTCCTACTCTCTCCCTCTCTCCCCCCTCTCCCCTCTCTCCCCTCTTGGCTGTTCCCCTCTCTCCCATTCTCCCCTCTCTCCCACTCCCCTCTCGCTCTCTCTCTCCCCTCTCTCTTCCACTCCCCTCTCTCCCACTCCCCTCTCCTCATCTCTGTTTTAAATGGGCGGCCTCTTATTCTGAGATTATGTCCCCTAGTTTTAGTTTCCCCTTTGAGTGGAAATATCCTCTCTGCATCCACCTTGTCAAGCCCCCTCATTATCTTATAAGTTCTCATTCTTCTGAACTCCAATGAGTATAGGCCCAACCTACTCAACCTATCTTCATAAGTCAACCCTCTCATCTCCGGAATCAACCGAGTGAATCTTCTTTGAACAGCCTCCAATGTAAGTATACCCCTCCTTAAATACGGAGACCAAAAATGTTCTCGGAACTCCAGGTGTGGCCTCACCAATACCCTATACAGTTGTAGCAGGACTTCTCTGCTTTTATATTCCATCCCCTTGCAGTAAAGGCCAATATTCCATTTGCCTTCCTGATTACTTGCTGTACCTGCAAACTAACATTTTGTGATTCATGCACAAGGACCCAGGTCCCACTGTACTGCAGCACTTTGCAATGTTTCTCCATTTAAATTATAATTTTTTTTTCTATTATTTCTGCCAAAGTGGATCACCTCACTTTTTCCCACATTATACCCCATCTGCCAACTTTTTGCCCACTCACTTAGCCTGTCTATATCCCTTTGCAGATTTTTTTTGTCCTCCTCACAATTTGCTTTCCCACCCATCTTTGTATCATCAGCAAACTTGGCTACATAACACTCGGTCCCTTCATCCAAGTCATTAATATGGATTGTAAATTGTTGAGGCCCCAGCACCGATCCCTGCGGCACCCCACTAGTGACTGTTTGCCAACCGAAAAATGATCTGTTTATCCCGACTCTCTGTTTTCTGTTAGTTAGCCAATCCTCTATCCATGCTAATTTCCCGGAGTTTGATTCAGCCCTCTCAATTGATGTTGTGCCCCCGTCGTGCTTTCATTGGCGAGTTTCAGGAAGTGCAAAAAACTCATGGATGCAATGTTAAATTTGAAACTGTGTTGAAACATCTACCGCATTTAGACACTTAGGGGTCAAAATTCAGTTTCTTATGCTGCCCGTTCCTGCCAGAGAGGAATGGCTAATGGGCGGGGAACTACAGGTTCCTGGGATGTCGGGAAATTTAGTTGGGTGGGGGCGACCGCGGCAAGACATACCACTGCGCACTCGGCCGCCACCGAGTGTGCAACGCACCCTTGCCGCCGCGGTTGGGAAATGAGGTGAGTATGGCCTTACCGGCAGGCGTCCGTACAGTCTGGGAAAGGCGGTGGGAAATCAGGGATCCCGGAGCATAGTGTCCTGGGATCAAGGTAAGTGTTTATGTTTCTAATTAATTTTTATACATGTGTAATAGTGTCTCTGATATCTCTTTGCTAACTTATTTTAAGAAGCATAGATGCAATCCATCCGGACCAGGAGTTTTATCCTCTTTAAGTTTGGATACTTTATCAATTATCTCTCCTTTCTATATAAAATGTCTTTATATATTTTTTGTTCGCTTCTTCTAAAGTCATGCCCACCATGTAAGTCTCCCTGTTAAACACTGAGGCAAAGTAAGTGCCATTATCTGTGAGTTTATCCTGTTCATCCTTTAGTGCCCCTATCCCTAACTACGTTTTTCTTTTTGTTATTAATGTGTCTGTAGAATACTTGACTTTTTTTATATTCCATGATAATTTAATTTCGTAGCTCCTCGTTGCCTTCCTAATTGTTTTTTTTTACTTCTTTCCTAATCTTTTCTTATTCCCTCTTGTCATCCTTTCCTTTGTTGTCGATGTACTTAGTGTATTTCTTTTACTTTAGTTTCAATTTTGCCTTTATTCATCCATGGTGTGTCATTACGGGCTGGTTTGTTCTTGCTTTCTAGTGGGATATATCTCTCCTGGACCCTATTGATCACCGGTTTAAATGTTTCCCACTCCTGATCTACTTCTTTGTCAGTAAATTTTTCTAGTTTATTTTCCCTAGTTCCATTTTCATCCCCTTAAAATCAGCTTCTGTCCCAATTTATTATTTTGGTCTTTGTCTTACTTATGTCCTGCTCAATCTTTATCTTAAACCTCATTATGGTATGATCGCTAGATATTGCTCTGTGCTTATTTCTCTTATCTTTTCCTGGCTCATTTCCTATTACTCCATCCATCAGCGATTCCTCTCTTGTTGGGCTTTTTACGTACTGGATAAGAAAGGAGTCCCATACACATTGTAAACACGCCATTCCCTGGAACACTTTTGATATCTGAGGGCTCGAATTTTCCTACTGGGTCGGGAGAGAAGCGGGCGACGTCAGGGGCAGGTTGCAACCCCGCTGCTTTCTCCGTGCCGGTTTCCACCACAACTTTCCCCTGATTGGGCTTATTAAGCCCGCCCTGTGAGGTTCCCAGCCAATTAAAAGGAAGTGGGTCTGATGACATCATTTGATGACGCGTCATCAGTCGGTTTCCATAAATCATGAAGGCTCCAGCTTTTAACATTGGAAAGTGAACGGCCATGAAATGGTAGCTTTTATACCACTTTTTCAGCTGTCACCTATTCAGAGCAATGGAGATTCACTGAAAACCCGACCTACTTTTCTGATGTGTTCACCAAGCGCCATGAAACTCGCCAAAAAGCTGGAAAAATGGTTGGTAGGTGATAAAATGCTGTTGAACTACCTTTAAAGACCTTCTTAAATATCTCAATTGGTTCACCCACCGCGTAGTTGCGAGTCTGTAAAGCGCAGGCAGAGTCGGGACTTGGGAGACTTACACGGAGGTGGGTTCAGAGCGTGATTCCGCACCTCTGTCAATCTTTGAGATTTAGATAGGAGACCCAACTCCGAATCCACCCTCTAAGCGCCGGCAAAATCCAGCAAGTGTGTGTCAGTGTGTGCAAGGGATTCTGTGTGTGTGTGTGTGTGTGTGTGTGTGTGTGTGTGTGTGAGTGTGTGTGTGTGCATGTGTATGTGTGTTAGTGTGTATGTGTGTATGTGTGTGTATGTGAGAGAGTGTGTATGTGTGAGTATGTATGTGTGAGTGTGTGTGTGTGTTAGTGTGTGTGTGTGTGTTTATGTGTATGTGAGAGAGTGTGTGTGTGTGAGTGTGTATGTGTGTGTGTGTGTGTGTGTGTGTGGGTTAGTTTGTGTGTGTGTGTGTGTGTGTGTGTGTATGTGTGAGTGTGTGTGTGTGTCAGCATTCACAGGGAATTCCCTTGTAGTGTGTCAGTATTTGCAGGAGATTACCTGGAAGTGTGTCAGTATTTGCAGGGTATGCCTGGGAGTGTGTCAGGTACTGGGGTACTGAAGTTGCATGTTCAGCCATGAACTCATTGAATGGCGGTGCAGGCTCGAAAGGCCGAATGGCCTACTCCTGCACATATTTTTTATGTTTCTATGTTTCTAAATGTAACTGATTCTCTGGGTGTGTGTCAGTATTTACAAGGGATTCTTTGTGAACGTATCGATGTATGCACGGGATTTCCTAGGTGTTCATCAGATTTTGAAAATGATTCGCTGGATGCGTGCCAGGTTTCATTAGGTATTTGTCAATGTTTGCAATTTATTCCCTGGGAGTGTCTCATTATTTGTAGGGGATTCCCTGAGTGAGAGTCAGTGTTTGCAAGGGATTCCCTAGAGTGTGTCATTATTTGTAGAGGATTCCCTAAGTGTGAGTCAGTGTTTGCAAGGAAATCCCTGGAAGTGTGCCATTATTCGCAGGGGATACCCTGGTTGTGAGTCAGTATTTACAAGCGATTCCCTGAAAGTTTCCCTGGAAAAAGGTGGGAAGTGTGTTCCACATTGATCGATGCTGGGACCGCTGTTGTTTACCATTTGCATAAACGATTTGAACTCAGGACGTACCATTTCAAAATTTGTGGACAACACCAAATTGGGGGGTGCAGTTAATACAGAAGAGCACTGCGACAATATACAGAAAGACATCAGGAAGTCATTGGCCCAGAAATCCCGGTTTCTCCTTCCCGCGGGCGTTTGACTGGACACTAGAAAAAAGATGCGCACTTACTTTATCTTGCTGCGCCCACACGAGTTTCTGGTCCTGAGGCCTCCACTGACTGCGTGTCGCAGCGCGTGCACGTCGGGACATGTGCAGGGCTGGAGCTGCAGTCACATGGCTCTGGGCAGCCAATCAGGTAAAGTATGTTCTCATTCATAATAATGGGAACTCCAACTTACGGAGTTCCCATTACGATGAATGAGAAACAGCCCCCAAAACACACAAAACCAACAATAAAAAATAGAAAAAATGCACAACATATTTTTATTAATTTAAATTAAAGTTATTTATGTATTTAAAAAATAGATATTTTTCCGATCTTTAAAAAGGTTTTTTAAATTATGGTTTCAATAAACTGACTGTAATGGGGAGCATTTTTAACAATAAAATGTGTTTTTAAAATGTTATTTTACAATGTTTTTGTGTGTTTTAAAACTCGTACGCCTGTAAAAGTAGGCTATGTGCCTGCTTTTATCGGGCCCAAGGGTTTTGAGGACATTTGCTAGATAAATACCGTAATCTTTCCCTTGCAAATGTCCTCGCTCCCGAGATGCGGAGGATCTGTCAAGCTACAGCTTGACAAACATGGAAACATAGAAACATGGAAAATAGGTGCAGGAGCAGGCCATTCGGCCCTTCAAGCCTGCACGTCATTCAATATGATCATGGCTGATCATGCAACTTCATTACTCCATTCCTGCTTTCTCGCCATACCCCCTGATCCCTTTAGCCGTAAGGGCCACATCTAACTCCCTTTTGAATAGGTCCAACGAACTGGACTCAACAACTTTCTGTGGCAGAGAATTCCACAGGTTCACAATTCTCTGGGTGAAAAAGTTTCTCCTCATCTCGATCCTACATGGCTTACCCCTTATCTTTAGACTGTAACCCCTGGTTCTGGACTTCCCCAATATTGGGAACATTCTACCTGCATTTAACCTGTCCAGTCCCGTGAGAATGTTGTATGTTCCTTTGCGATCCCCTCTCAATGTTCTAAATTCCAGTGAGTATAAGCCTAACCGACCCAGTCTTTCCTCATATGTCAGTCCTGCCATCCTGGGAATCAGTCTGGTGAACCTTCGCTGCACTCCCTCAATAGCAAGCACATCCTTCATCAGATTAAGAGACCAAAACTGCACGCAATACTCAAGGTGTGGTCTCACCAAGACCCTGTACAACTGCAGTAAGACCTCCTTGTTCCTATACTCAAATCCCCTCGCTATCAAGGCCAGCATGCCATTTGCTTTCTTTACTGCCTGCTGTACCTGCATGCCTACCTTCAATGACTGATGCACCATGACACCCAGATCTCTTTGCACCTCCCCTTTTACTAATCTGCCGCCATCCAGATAATAATCTGCCTTCATGTTTTTGCCACCAGAGTGGATAACCTCACATTTATCCACATTATACTGCATCTATCATGCATTTGCCCATTCACCTAACCTGTCCAAGTCCCCCTGCAGCCTCTTAGCATCCTCCTCGCAGCTCGCACTGCCATCCAGCTTAGTGTCATCTGCACACTTGGAGATATTACATTCAATTCCTTCTTCTAAATCATTAATGTATATTGTAAATAACTGGGGTCCCAGCACTGAACCCTGTGGCACCCCATTAGTCACTGTCTGCCATTCTGAAAAGGAACCGTTTATTCCCACTCTTTGCTTCCTGTCTGCCAACCAGTTCTCTATCTATGTCAATGCATTACCCCCAATACCATGTGCCTTAATTTTTCACACTAATTTCTTGTGTGGGACCTTGTCAAAAGCCTTTTGAAAATCCAAATACACCACATCCACTGGTTCTCCCTTATCCACTCTACTAGTTACATCTTCAAAAAGCTGTAGAAGATTTGTCAAGCATGATTTCCTTTCATAAATCCATGCTGACTTGGACTGATCCTATCACTGCTTTCCAGATATGCTGCTATTACATCTTTAATAATTGATTCCAGCATTTTCGCCACTACCGATGTCAGGCTAACTGGTCTATAATTCCCCATTTTCTCTCTCCCTCCTTTTTTAAAAAGTGGTTTTACATTAGCTACCCTCCAATACATAGGAACTGATCTTGAGTCCATGGAATGTTGGAAAATGACCACCAATGCATCTACTATTTCTATGGCCACTTCCTTAATACTCTGGGATGCAAACTATCCGGCCCTGGGGATTTATCAGCCTTCAGTCCCTTCAATTTCCCAAACACCATTTCCTGACTGATAAGGATTTTCCTCAGTTCCCCCTTCTCTCTAGACCCTCGGTCCCCTAATATTTTCGGGAGGTTATTCGTGTCTTCCTTAGTGAAGACAGAACCAAAGTAGTTCAATTTGTCTGCCATTTCCTTGTTCCCCATTATGAATTCACCTGATTCTGACTGCAAGGGACCTACATTAGTCTTCACTAATCTTTTTCTCTTCACATATCTATAAAAGCTTTTGCAGTCAGTTTTTATGTTCCCTGCAAGCTTACTCTCATACTTTATTTTCCCCCTCCTAATTAAACCCTTAGTCCTCCTCTGCTGAATTTTAAATTTCACCCAGTCCTCAGGTTTGCTGCTTTTTCTGGCCAATTTATATGCCTCTTCCTTGGATTTAACACTTTCCCTAATTTCCCTCGTGAGCCACCTTCGCTTTTTTAATCTTACGCCACACAGGGACGTACAATTGTTGTAGTTCATCCATGTGATCTTCAAACAAATCAGAAAAGCTGGTTTTCAGCGCTGAAAACTGGCTTTTGCGATGCCTTCCCAGGTCCGTAGACACTCCGTACAGACCCGGGGAGGTCGGGATTTCTGCCCCATTAATAAACTTGCAGAATGGGCGTGCAATTGGCAAATGAACTTCAATATGGATAAGCGTGAGGTGGTGCATTTTGGAAGGAAGAATAATAGGGCCGCATAATTCTCTGGAAAAACGTGTCTAACTGGGGGAGAGGAGCGGAGAATCCGTGGATATGGATGGACAAATCAATGAAAGTAGCATCAAGAGCAAAATACTGTGAAAGCTGGAAATCTGAAATAAAAACAGAAAATGCTGGAACTACTCTGCAGGTCAGGCAGAGTCTATGGAAAGAGAAACAGAGTTAACGTTTCAGGTCAGTGATATTTCATCAGAATTGAAGTACCGATGCAAGTTAATAAGGCCTTAGAAAAATGCAAACCCAGCACTGGGCTCCATTTCCTGATGAATAGAATTGAAAAGCAGAGACGTTATGTTAAATTTGTATAGAACTTTGATTAGACCAGATTTCGAGAGCACTATGAACAGTTATGGTCTCCATATTATAAAAAGGATTTAGAGGCACTGGAGAAGGTGAACAGAAGATTTGCTAGGATGATACCAGAATTGAGAGGTTATACCTAGCAGGAAAGATTGAACAGGCTGGGGCTCTTTTCTTGAGAAAAGAGAAGGCTGAAAGGTGACCTGCTCGAGGTCTTTAAGATTATGAAAGGGTTTGATAGGGTGCTGTAGTACAGAGGGACCTGGGGATCCTTGTGCATGAAACACAAAAAGTTAGTATGCAGGTACAGCAAGTAATCAGGAAGGCAAATGGAATGTTGGCCTTTATTGCAAGGGGGTAGAGTACAAAAGCAGAGAAGTCTTTCTACAACTGTACAGGGCATTGGTGAGGCCACACCTGGAGTACTGCATACAGTTTTGATCTTTGTATTCAAGGAAGGATATACTTGCATTGGAGGCTGTTCAGAGAAAGTTCACTCGGTTGATTCCAGAGATGAGGTGGGGTTGACTTATGAAGATAGGTTGAGTAGGTTGGGCCGATACACATTGGAGTTCAGAAGAATGAGAGGTGATCTTATTGAAACTTATAAGATAATGAGGGGGCTTGACAAGGTGGATGCAGAGAAGATATTTCCACTCATAGGGGAAACTAAAACTAGGGGGCATTGTCTCAGAATAAGGGGCCGCCCATTTAAAACGGAGATGAGGAGGAATTTCTTCTCTCAGAGAGGGTTGTAAATCTATGGAATTCTCTGCCCCAGAGAGCTGTGGAGGCTGGGTCATTGAATATATTTAAGGCGGAAATAAACAGATTTTTGAGTGATAAGGGAATAAAGGGTTATGGGGAACGGGCAGGGAAGTGGAGCCGAGTCCATGATCAGATCAGCCATGATCTTATTAAATGGCGGAGCAGGCTCGAGGGGCCAGGTGGCCTACTCCTGCTCCTATTTTTATGTTCTTATGTTCTAGGGTAGACATAGAGCAGGAGATTCCACTTGTGCATGAGTCCAAAATTAGTGGCCTTCATAAGATAGCCACGAATAAATCCAATCGGGAATTCAGAAGAAACACCTTTACCCATGGAGTGTTTCAATTCTTATCTATCTACATAAAGCCAAAGAACCATCTACAATGGCTTCTCTTCCCGCTCACACACCATTAGTTCTGATCTATTCTTGGCTCCCTCCTATTTTTCATCTTCATGCTGCCCCTTGGTGACATCATCCAAAAACACAGCGGCAGTTTCCACGTGTACGCTGATGACACCCAGCTCTACCTCGCTACCACTTCTCTCGACCCCTCCACGGTCTCTAAATTGTCAGACTGCTTGTTAGACATCCAGTACTACATGAGCAGAAATTTCTTCCAACCAAATATTAGGACGATGGAAGCCATTGTTTTTGCCACAACATCCGTTCTCTAGCCACAGACTCCATCCCTCTCCCTGATATCTGTCTGAAGCTGAACCACACTGTTCGCACTGTTGGTGTCATATTTGACCCTGAAGTGAGTTTCCAGCCACATATCCGTAGCGTAACTAAGATCGCCAATTTCCACCTCCGTAACTTCACCCATCTCCACTCTTGCTTGAGCTCATCAGCTGCTGAAGATTTTTGAGCGATGAGAGAGTGAAGGGTTATGGGGAGCAGGTAGGGAAATGGAGCTGAGTCCATGATCAGATCAACCATGATCTTATTGAATGGCGGAGCAGGTTCGAGGGGTCAAATGGCCTACTCCTGCTCCTATTTCTTATGTTCTTATCTGTGCCTTTGTTACCTCTAGACTTGACTATTCCATCGCACTCCTGGTTGGCCTCCCATATTCTACCCAACATAAACTAGAGGTGATCCAAAACTTGGCTGCCCGTGTCCTAACTCGCACCAAATCCCGCTCACCCATCACCCCTGTGCTCGCTGACCTACATTGGCTCCTGGTTAAGCAATGCCTCGTTTTCAAAATTCTCTTCCTTGTTTTCAAATCCTTCCATGACCTCACTCCTCCCTATCGCTGTAATCTCCTCCAGCCCCACAACCCCCCGAGATGTCTGTGCTCCTCTAATTCTGCCCTCCTGAGCATCCCTGATTATAATCGCTCAACCATTGGTGGCCGTGTCTTCTGTTGCCGAGGCCCCAAGCTCTGGAACTCCCTGCCTAAACATCTCTGCCTCACTACCTAGGCTAGCAGAATGGGCAGACAAATGGCAGATAAAATTTAATACAGAGAAGTGTAAGGTGATGTATTTTGACAGAAGGGATAGGGAGAAGCGATATAGACTTAGTGCACAGTTCTAAAGAGTGTGCAGGGACAGAGGGACCTGGGGGTTCATGTGCATAGGTCTTTGAAGGTGGCAGGACATATTGAGAGAGTAGTTAGCAAAGCATATGGGATCTTGAGCTTCATAAATAGAGGTATTGAGTACAAAAACAGGAAAGTTATGCTGAATCTTTATACCTCTGGTCAGGCCACAACTAGAGTATTGCGCCCAGTTCTGGTCACCACACTTTAGGAAGTATATGAAGGTCCTTGAGAAGGTGCAGTGGAGATTCACCAGAAAGGTACCAGGGATGAAGGATTTTAGGTCCAAGGTTAGGTTGGAGAAGCTGGGATTGTTCTCCTTGGAGCAAAGGAGGTTGAGGGGAGATTTGATGGAGGTGTACAAGATTATTGCGGATTTGGATAAGGTAGACAGAGAAAAGCTGTTCCCATTAACTGATGTTACAAGGACTAGGGGACACAGATTTAAGGTTTTGGGCAAGAGATACAGGGGGGATGTGAGGAAGAACTTTTTCATGCAGCGAGTGGTAATGACCTGGAACTTGATGCCGGCGAAGGTAGTGGAAGCGGAAACGATCAATGATTTCAAAAGAAACCGGCATGGACTCGATGGGCTGATTGGCCTCCTTCTTTGCCGTAATGTCTCTATGACTCTATGACCCCTCTTTCCTCCTTTAAGAAGCACCTTAAAACCTACCTCTCATCTGCCCTAATACCTCCTTATCCTGGGTGGATGTCAGGTTTTGTTTGATTACACTCCTGTTAAGTGCTTTGGGACATTTCGCTATGTTAAAGATGCTATAAAAGTACAATTGTTTATAGTTGTTGTTCACATATGAAACTCGCTACCGAAAGGAATAGTTAAGGCTAGTAGTGCAGGCGTATTCAAGGGGAAGTTGGATAAGCACATGAGGGAGAAAAGAATAGAAGGATATTTTGATGGGGATTAGATAAAGCAAGGTGGGAAGAGGCTCGTGTGGAGCAGAAACACAGGCATAGACCTGTTGGGCCAAATGGCCTATTTCTGTGCTGTAATTATTATAGGGTCGAAATTGGCTTGTGGACGCCACCCGTTACTGCCGGTGGTAGGCGGCAAACGGGCGGCAAAGGCCTACCGTCGTCGGTAAGCGACGTCGAAGCCTCGACCTACATTTAGTCGGCTCTTTGGCAGAGGCACCAAGATGCAATGCTGTGACGGCTAAGGCTACTCGCGTGGTGACGTCATCCAGCGCACAACGCCTCTTTGACACCTCTGTCACGACATTTGCTTCGTACGGCCTGAAAAAAGTGGTGGTTAAAGAGCGGTTCTTGAGCGGAACCACCCAGAAAGGAAGGTCAGTTTTTCTCTTTATTTATTTCTGCGTGTTTTCATTACGTTTTAAGAGATGGAAAGTGTGTCTGTGTGTGTGTGAATCGGAGAAGTTTTAGTTACTTATTTTTCTTCCCTTTTCTTCCCGTTTTCTTTCCGAGCTTGACGGCAGCCTCCTGTTGTGAAATTGAATCAGCTTCCTGAGCTCCCGCCCCGTTAGCGCCCGAGGACGAGTGTGCACCGCCACCTTTTAGCGCTGCTCTCTCATCTTTGGGAGTTAAGATTGAATTTAGCATTTTGAGGCCCGGTGCTAAAATCGGCACTCAGGCGGTGACACTGCCTCACAAACAGCCATAACCAATTTCCATTCAAATGTGATAGTTTGTCATGGTTTGTAGGGGAATCCCTGGGTGTCTATCAGTATTGGTAGGGCATTCCAGGGGTATGTGTGTCAGTATTTACAAGTGATTCCCTGAGAATTTTTCATGAAATGCCGGGGATTTCCTGGGTGAGTGTCAGTATTAGCAGGGGATTGCTTAAGAAGGTGTAGTTAAATGCAAGGGATTGGCTGGGAGTGTGTCAGTTTCTCCAAATGTTTCCCTGGGAGAGTGTCAGTATTTGTAGGGATTGTCTGAGAGCGTGCCAGTATTTGAAGGGAATCGCTCGGAGTGTGTCATGATTTGAAAGGGATGCCTGGAAGTGTGTGAATTTTCTGGGTATGTGTCAATATTTACAGGGGATTCTGTAGAACTGTGTCAGTATCGAAAAGAGATTTGCTGGTACTGCTTGAGCATTTGCAAGGGATTCCCTAGGAGACTTGTCAGTATTTGCAAGGGATTCCCTGCGAGGGAGGGGTGGGTTAGGGTTAGGGTTCGGGGATGTCAGTCATTGCAGGGAATCAGCTGTTGCAGGAAATTCCCTGCATGTGAGTGTCAGTATTTACAAGGGATTCCCTGTGTGTGTGTCATTGTTTGCAGGGGTTTCGCTGGGTGTGTGTCAGTATTTACAAGGGATTCCCCAGCTGTGCGTCAGCATTTACAGATACTTTCATGGGATTCCATGCATGTGTGTCATGATTTGTATGGGATTCCATGGATTATTTGCAGAGAATTTCCTACGTGTATGTTAAGAAAGAAAGACTTGCATTTATATAGCATCTTTCACAACCACCGGATGTCCCAAAGTGATTTACAGCCAATGAAGTACTTTACTGAAGTGGAGCAGTCACTGTTGTAATGTAGGAAACACAACCGCCAATTTTAACACAAGCTCCCACAAATTGCAATGTGATAATGACCAGATAATTTGTTTTTTTGTTATGTTGATTGAGGGATAAATATTGGCCAGGTCACCGGGGATAACTCATCGAAACATAGAAACATAGAAAATAGGTGCAGGAGCAGGCCATTCAGCCCTTCTAGCCTGCACCGCCATTCAATGAGTTCATGGCTGAACATGAAACTTCAGTACCCACTTCCTGCTTTCTCGCCATACCCCTTGATCCCCCGAGTAGTAAGGACTTCATCTAACTCCCTTTTGAATATATTTAGTGAATTGGCCTCAACTACTTTCTGTGGAAGAGAATTCCACAGGTTCACCACTCTCTGGGTGAAGAAGTTTCTCCTCATCTCGGTCCTAAATGGCTTACCCCTTATCCTTAGACTGTGATCCCTGATTCTGGACTTCCCCAACATTGGGAATATTCTTCCTGCATCTAACCTGTCTAAACCCGTCAGAATTTTAAATGTTTCTATGAGGTCCCCTCTCATTCTTCTGAACTCCAGTGAATATAAGCCCAGTTGATCCAGTCTTTCTTGATAGGTCAGTCCCACCATCCCGGGAATCAGTCTGATGAATCTTCGCTGCACTCCCTCAATAGCAAGAATGTCCTTCCTCAAGTTAGGAGACCAAAACTGTACACAATACTCCAGGTGTGGCTTCACCAAGGCCCTGTACAACTGTAGCAACACCTCCCTGCCCCTGTACTCAAATCCCCTCGCTATGAAGGCCAACATGCCATTTGCTTTCTTAACCGCCTGCTGTACCTGCATGCCAACCTTCAATGACTGATGTACCATGACACCCAGGTCTCATTGCACCTTCCCTTTTCCTAATCTGTCACCATTCAGATAATAGTCTGTCTCTCTGTTTTTACCACCAAAGTGGATAACCTCACATTTATCCACATTATACTTCATCTGCCATTCACTTGCCCACTCACCTAACCTATCCAAGTCACTCTGCAGCCTCATAGCATCCTCCTCGCAGCTCACACTGCCACCCAACTTAGTGTTCATCCGCAAATTTGGAGATACTACATTTAATCCCCTCGTCTAAATCATTAATGTACAATGTAAACAGCTGGGGCCGCAGCACAGAATCTTGTGGTACCCCACTAGTCACTGCCTGCCATTCTGAAAAGTATCCATTTACTCCTACTCTTTGCTTCCTGTTTGACAACCAGTTCTCAATCCACGTCAGCACACTACCCCCAATCCCATGTGCTTTAACTTTGCACATTAATCTCTTGTGTGGGACCTTGTCGAAAGCCTTCTGAAAGTCCAAATATACCACATCAACTGGTTCTCCTTTGTCCACTTTACTGGAAACATCCTCAAAAAATTCCAGAAGATTTGTCAAGCATGATTTCCCTTTCACAAATCCATGCTGACTTGGACCTATCATGTCACCATTTTCCAAATGCGCTGCTATGACATCCTTAATAATTGATTCCATCATTTTACCCACTACTGAGGTCAGGCTGACCGGTCTATAATTCCCTGTTTTCTCTCTCCCTCCTTTTTTAAAAAGTGGGGTTACATTGGCTACCCTCCACTCGATAGGAACTGATCCAGAGTCAATGGAATGTTGGAAAATGACTGTCAATGCATCCGCTATTTCCAAGGCCACCTCCTTAAGTACTCTGGGATGCAGTCCATCAGGCCCTGGGGATTTATCGGCCTTCAATCCCATCAATTTCCCCAACACAATTTCCCGACTAATAAAGATTTCCCTCAGTTCCTCCTCCTTACTAGACCCTCTGACCCCTTTTATATCCGGAAGGTTGTTTGTGTCCTCCTGAGTGAATACCGAACCAAAGTACTTGTTCAATTGGTCTGCGATTTCTTTGTTCCCCGTTATGACTTTCCCTGATTCTGACTGCAGGGGACCTACGTTTGTCTTTACTAACCTTTTTCTCTTTACATACCTACAGAAACTTTTGCAATCCGCCTTAATGTTCCCTGCAAGCTTCTTCTCGTACTCTATTTTCCCTGCCCTAATCAAACCCTTTGTCCTCCTCTGCTGAGTTCTAAATTTCTCCCAGTCCCCGGGTTCGCTGCTATTTCTGGCCAATTTGTATGCCACTTCATTGGCTTTAATACTATCCCTGATTTCCCTAGATAGCCACGGTTGAGCCACCTTCCCTTTTTTATTTTTACGCCAGATAGGAATGTACAATTGTTGTAATTCATCCATGCGGTCTCTAAATGTCTGCCATTGCCCATCCGCAGTCAACCCCTTAAGTATCATTCGCCAATCTATCCTAGCCAATTCACGCCTCATACCTTCAAAGTTAGCCTTCTTTAAGTTCTGGACCATGGTCTCTGAATTAACTGTTTCATTCTCCATCCTAATGCAGAATTTCACCATATTATGGTCACTCTTCCCCAAGGGGCCTCGCACAATGAGATTGCTAATTAATCCTCTCTCATTACACAACACCCAGTCTAAGATGGCCTCCCCCCTAGTTGGTTCCTCGACATATTGGTCTAGAAAACCATCCCTTATGCACTCCAGGAAATCCTCCTCCACCGTATTGCTTCCAGTTTGGCGAGCCCAATCTATGTGCATATTAAAGTCACCCATTATAACTGCTGCACCTTTATTGCATGCACTCCTAATTTCCTGTTTGATGCCCTCCCCAACATCACTACTACTGTTTGGAGGTCTGTACACAACTCCCACTAACGTTTTTTGCCCTTTGGTGTTCTGCAGCTCTACCCATATAGATTCTACATCATCCAAGCTAATGTCTTTCCTAACTATTGCATTAATCTCCTCTTTAACCAGCAATGCTACCCCACCTCCTTTTCTTTTTATTCTATCCTTCTTGAATATTGATTCCCCTGCTCTTCTTTGAAATAGTGGCCACCTGAGGGAGCAGAGGGGGCCTCGGTTTAAAGTCTCATCTGAAAGGCAGCACCTCTGATAGTGCAGCACTCCCTCAGCACTGCACTGGAGTGTCAGCCTAGTATTTTTGTGCTTAAGTCTCTGGACTGGGACTTGAACCCAGAACCTTCTGACTCAGAGATGAGAGTGCTGCCCACTGGGCCACAGCTGACAATAATTGCATAGGGTGCCCTGTGAGTGTATCAGTATCTACAAAGGATTACCAGGGAGGGCAGGATGCTAGTTTTTGGAGGGGTTCTTTGGGAGTGTGTCAAAATTTGCAGAGGGTTCCCTGGGAGCACTTGGCTGTAAAGCACTTAGGCAATTTGTATCAGTATTTACTGGGGATTCCCTTAGCGTGTGATAATTTGTAACAGTTTCCCAGAAGTGCGTAGTGGATTCCCTTGGAGTCTGTCAGTATTGGCGTGGGATTCCCTGGGAGTGTATCAGTATTTGCAGTGGTTCACTGGGACTGTGTTTGTATTTGCAGGGGATTGATTCCCTTTGTCTGTGTCACGATTTGTCGGGTATGGCATGGCGTGTGGAGTATATGCAGAGAATTCCATGGGAGTCAGTCAGTACTGTGGGGATTCCCGAGGTGTGTGTCAGTAGTTACAGGGGATTCCCTGGGAGTGTGTCAGTATTTACAGGGGAGTCCCTGGAGCATGTCAGTAGTTACAGGGGATTCCCTGGGAGTGCGTTAGTAGTTACAGGGGATTCCCTGGGAGTGTGTCAGTATTTACAGGGAATTCACTGGTATTTCTCTGGAGTTTGCTACGATTTGGACGGGCTTCGGTGGGAGTGTGTCATTATTTGCAGTGCATCAGTATTTGCAAAGGATTCGCTGTGTGTCAGACAGCTTGGCTGCCTGACTTGGACTCAGACTTAAATTCTGACTTTCTCTTTGTGATATGTTCACAGAGCACAGCACACACAGCTTTCTATAATGGCAGACAGCATCTCAGAAGTTCCAGAAGCTTCTGGTCAGCTGACTCATTTATTCACCTTTAGTTGCAGTAACACAATACGTCCACATCCACAGTGTGGCGCTACAACATTACAAGCTTACAGACATTACACTTCTCCCTCCTTAATGAAGAAGTTATTATAAAAAACATCATATATAACTTGCATGTTTATACATAACAAAGGATATGGACTTATTTTGCCATATTTACAAATTTAACTTAACCACTTGTTTTCTGTTTCGAAGAGGATACCTTCGCTCTCAAACAGAACCTTCCAAATATGGTGTCGAATCTAAACTCATTCGAGGCTGATTCTGAGGAACGTTTTCTACCAAGGGATTTCCTTGATTTTCATTTGAACTCTCTCTAACTTCAGACTGTTGGGTTTCCTGACTCAGACTCAGACTTAAGTTCTGATTTTCTCTTGGATTTGTTTCCAGTACATTGGATGTAGGATATGCTACTGGTGTATCAAAACTCTCTGATGAGTCAGAAATAATTGAATCATTCCCACCTTCAACTCCTTCCATGTCTGTAGGTAAAATATGATCAATGTGAACAAACCTAACCTGTCCATTATCAAACATCTTTACCAAATATGTGCGAGGACCACATATCTTCACCACTCTTCCTAGTAACCACTGTACCTATTTATGGTGATGGTTCTTCACTCTCACCTTCTGATTTAATTTCACACTTCTCTCTTTTACTCTACCTCTATCATGATTCTCTTTCTGTCTTAATTGTGCCAAATTTGGTTTTAACAACGAGAATCTGGTTCGTGGCTGTCGTTTGAGGAACAACTCTGCTGGTGTTCTACCAGTAGTTGTGTGAGGAGTATTAGATACGTAATCAAAAAAATCACCAACTTGTGATCCAGTGACAACTGTCATTTCTTTGGATTTGGATCTAACATTTGTTTGATGATGGCACGTTTTACAATTTGTACAGTGCGCTCTGCTGCACCATTCGAAGCAGGGTGGTATGGTGGAAACTTGGTATGTTTCACACCATTTTTGCTCGTGAACTGTGCAAATTCTTCTGAACAGAATTGTGGTCCATTATCCAAAACAATTTCTTCTAGAAGGCCAAATGAAGAAAATAAACTTTGCAAAATGTCCAATGTTTTACTTGTTCTTATTTTCCACATTGGAAACACCTCAACCCACTTCGAATGGTTATCAATCACAATGAATAATTGTTGTCCTTGTAACTCAGCAAAATCAATATGTAGCCTTTGCTACACCCTGGGAGGCCATTTCCATGGCTGTAATGGTACTGGTGGTGGTTGCTTGCTTACCGATTGACATGTCATACACTGATTCACGATGTACTCTATATCTTTATCAAGACCTGGCCACCATAAGAAATTACGTGCAAAACTTTTGGCCAAGCACATTCCCAGGTGCTGGTCATGGAGGTCTGCTAATAATTTGGACCTGAATTTATTTGGTGTAACCACTCTTGCACCCTACATGATGCAATTTTTATCGACTGATATTTCATTCCTACGAATGAAGAATGGATGAATATCTTTGTCTGTTACATGGTTTGGCCATCCATTTGCAATATAATCATACACCTTTGACATCACTGGCTCACGTTTGGTTGCTCTACCAATCTCTTCAGCTGTGACTGGCAGTTCATCAATGTATGAAAAATAGAACACTTCTTCCCTATCGGGTGTAACTTGTGATGGGGAAGGCAATCTAGACATTGCATCAGCATTACTGTGATCAGCTGATCATCGGTATTCAACATCATGTGTATATGCTGAAAAAATCAAAGCCCATCTCTGCATTCGGGCTGCAGCTAATATTGGAACTGGAGATTTTGGATGGAGGATTGGTGTTAGGGGCTTATGATCTGTAACGATGGTAAACTTACGACCATACAAGTATTTGTGGAACTTCTTGACCCCAAAAATGAATGCCAATGCTTCCCTTTCAATTTGCACATAATTACTCTCACTGGCACTGAGAGTGCTTGAAGCAAAAGCAATTGGTCTCTCCTCCCCACTACGTGATACATGAGAGATTACTGCCCCAACTCCATACAAAGAGGCATCCAATGGACTTAGGTACAACAACAATGGGTGTAGCCCAATTACATCGATCTATCTTGGAAATAACGTTCTCAGTCTCTAGTCTTTTAAGTTCTTGCTCAACTTTTTCCTTGACTGCATATGGTACGGAACATGGCTTGTAGTAAACCGATCTAGCATCCTTCAGTACCCTAACACTCATCTTGAAGCCTTGGATCGGACTGCCCGTTTCGCAGAACACCTTCGGATAATTCTTGATAACATCATCCGTTGATGCCAATCTCGTTTCAACACGAAAAATCTCACTCCAATCCAGCTTCAGTGATCTCAACCAATTTCTTCCTAGTAAGGCAGGCTTGTCTGCTTTCACTACTATTAGAGGCAAGTTCTGAAATTGATCCTTGTATTTCACTGGTACGGTGATACGACCTACCACAGGAATTTTCTCTCCCGAGTAACCTCGCAGCTCCATCTTGGATTTCTCCAATGGAAAATCACGCAATTTGTCGAGGTATAACAACTCCGGTATTACACTCACGGATGCACCAGTGTCGAATTCCATTGGTATCTTGAATCCCGCAACCTCTATGTGGATTTTGATACTTTGCGAATTGCTGTCCATTAACCTCATGCTGCTGATGACGTGTAACTCCAACATTTCCTTGTCCTGCTGTTGTTCTTCCATGCTATGTAGTCTCTGGGGATTTCTACTCATAGCTTTGAAAACTAGACTCATAACTTCGAAAGCTGGTTTACCCTTCAGTCGGCATGCCTTCGCAAGATGCCCAGTCTTTCTTCAGATGAAATATTCTGCCTTCACATAAGGACAACTTTGAGCAATGTGTTGTCCCAGGCACCAATGGCATGACTTCGACACTCTGTTAGAATTTCCAGTTTCTGAGGCTTTTACTTTGAACCTGCAGGCGATTCACCTCGGTTGTCTGACGACTGTAATTATTATGAAATTCTTGGGAATTTTGGTCGGCCATGCCCATCGACCTCGCAGACTGACAAGCAATCTCAAAAGTCAAGTCATCCGTCGTCCATAACTTCCTTCTGATCGCATCGTTTTTCATCCCACAAACAAAATGGTCGCGCAATGTTCGGTTTTGAAAGTTTCCAAAATTACAGTGAATAGATAGCTTTTTTAATGCTACAATGTACTCACTGATATTTGAATCAGTCTTTTGATTGCGTATACCGAAATGATAGATTTCAGCAATTTCTAATGGTTTGAGGTTGTAGTGCTGCTGCAGCTTCGTTAAAATCTCTTTAAGCATTGTGTCCTTTGGCACATCAGGCACAAACAGATTTATCAGCGTTTCATACAATTCCGAACCCGTTTCAACTAAGAAAATCGCTCTCTTACGTTCCAAATCAGCCCGGTTCTGATCAGCATTCTCTGGAACTTTGATTATATTATTTTCAGTGAAATACATTTCTAGCCGGTCCACATACGCCTTAAACCTTTCCTGGTCATGTTTATATTCACCTAAGTGTTCCATTACTGCTATGAGTGCCACCATTTTGTCTCTGCAGTGCAGACAGTGTGCTCGTTTTTTTTTACCTCGAATTTTGTAGCTATTTTCAAAGGCAGAGAAGCTTCCAAAATCTCTCTGTCGGCTGGCTGAATCCTTCACCAACAAAATTTTAGCTTTAAATCATCGGAAAAATCCCATCTCATCGCCAAATGTGATATATTCACATAGCACAGCACACACAGCTCCTAACATGGCAGACAGTATCTCAGAAGTTCCGGAAGCTTCTGGTCAGCTGACTCATTTATTCACCTTTAGTTGCAGTAACACAATACATCCACATCCACAGTGTGGAGCTACAACATTACAAGCTTACAGACATTACACTCTTGAACTTGTTTCTAGTACATCTGATGTAGGATTTGCTACTGGTACTGTACTTGTAATAAGAATATCTGACTCATCAGAAATAATCGAATCATCCCAACTTTCAACTCCTTCCACATCTGTAGGTAAAACTTGATCAATGTGAACAAACCTTACCTGTCCATGATCAAACATCTTGATCAAATATGTGCGAGGAACACATATCTTCACTACTCTTACTGGTAACCACTTTAACCGTTGATGGTGATGGTTTTTCACTCTCACCTGCTGATTCAATTTCACACTTCTCTCTCTTACTCTATCTCTATCATGATTCTCTTTCTGTCTTAATTGTTTCTCTTCTACTGACTGTGCCAAGTTTGGCTTTAACAATGAGAACCTGGTTCATGGCTGTTGTTTGAGAAACAGCTCTGCTGGTGTTCTACCAGTAGTTGTATGAAGAGTATTAAGATAAGTAATTAGAAAATTTGCTAGATTGTGATCCAACGACAACTGCAGTTTCTTTGGATTTGGATCCAACATTTGTTTGATGAGGGCACATTTTACAATTTGTACTGCGCGCTCTGCTGCACCATTTGAAGTGGAACTTTGGTATGTTTCACACCGTTTCTGCTCATGAACTGTGCAAATTCTTTTGAACAAAATTGTGGCCCATTATCAGACACAATTTCTTCTGGGAGGCCATATAAAGAAGACAATCTTCGAAAATTGTCTAGTGTTTCACTTGCTGTTATTTTCCGCATGGAAACACATCTACCTACTTCGAATGACTATGAATCACAGTGAACAATTGCTGTCCTTCTAGCTCAGCAAAATTGATATGTAACCTTTGCCACACCCTGGGATGCCATTTCCATGGCTGTAATGGTGACATGTTGTACAGTGACTAATGATGCATTCTATATCTTTATCTGGACCTGGCCACCATAAGTAACTGTGTGCAAAACTCAGGGCCTGAAATTCATCGACATACCGCTCGCTACCGCCCACTTACCACCTGCATACCAACCAAAAAGTACAAGTTTCATGACATACCGCCGACATACCACCGGAGCTGCATACCATCCTGGAGAAGATGGTTTTACTCAATCTTAAGTGGGTGGGAATGGGCGGTAGTGTTCGGTGCCACCATTTTGAAATTGGGAACAGTCAGCAAAAGCAGCACCTCAGTATTTCTGAGGTGAACAGTGACTTTACAGTGCGATTTACAATGGGAAAGGTATTTATATTGGTACTGAGTACATTATTAAGAAAGAAGGCATTCGAGTTAATATTTTTTTCATTGAAAAATCATTTGAGTTTATTTCAGGAAATTTGAGGAGATTCTGGAGGTTTAAAAAGACTGGGGCCTGTACTATCTCAGCCTGTATTGCTGACTACTTGTCAATTGCAGGATCAGGATGGGAGAAGGTTTATTGAGCAGAGTTATCAGGGTAATAGAAGAGGTCGCAGACTGATCAGGAGGAGGAGGCCTTACCCACAAAGGATTTTCTGGGAGCGTTCATACTTGGACCTGACCGATCGACAGTGCCTTCGAAGACTGCGCTTCCAAAAACATAGAAACATAGAAACATAGAAAATAGGCGCAGGAGTAGGCCATCCAGTCCTTCGAGCCTGCACCACCATTCAATAAGATCATGGCTGATCATTCCCTCAGTACCCCGTTCCTGCTTTCTCTCCATACCCCTTGATCCCTTTAGCCGTAAGGGCCATATCTAACTCCCTCTTGAATATATCCAATGAACTGGCATCAACAATTCTCTGCGGCAGGGAATTCCACAGGTTAACAACTCTCTGAGTGAAGAAGTTTCTCCTCATCTCAGTCCTAAATGACCTGCCCTTTATCCTAAGACTGTGTTCCCTGGTTCTGGACTTCCCCAACATCGGGAACAACAAAGAGGTGATCAATTAGATTTGCCAGCTCATTAAGGCAGACCTGCAGCCCAGTACCTCCAACATTACCTCACTCGCTGTCGAGATGAAGGTGACTGCGGCACTTTCCTTTTATGCATGTGGCTCTTTTCAGGCATCAGCTGGAGACATGTGCTGCATTTCTCAGCACGCTACTCATCGCTGCATTCGACAGGTAACTGAAGCACTGTTTGCACGTCAGATGGAATTTATAAACGTCCCAATCACCAGGGAGGCACAGAGTGAGAGGGCTTTGCGTTTTGCACACACTGCCAGCTTCCCCAAGGTGCAGGGTGCTATTGACTGTACCCATATTGCGAGCACCATTACAGGAAGCGGAGGTGTACCGAAACTCCCTCAACATGCAGCTCGTCTGTGACCATACGCAGCGCATAATGGCAGTGAATGCCTACTTTCCAGGGAGCATCCATGCTGCGCACATCTTGCGTGAGAGCACTGTGTCTGACCTGTTGAAGTCTGAGCCACAAGGTAAATGCTGGATGCTGGGGGGCAAAGGGCACGGCCTTGCCACCTGGCTCTTGACCCACCTGCAGAACCCTCAGACAGAAGCCAAGCAACGATATAATGAGCCATATAGCCACACGTAATATTATCGGAAAGACAATTGGAGTGCTGAAGCAGCGCTTTCGATGCTTGGACCACTCGGGAGGCAGGCTGCATTACCACCCTGAGCAGGTTGCTCAGTTCGCAGTGGTGTGCTGCATGTTGCATAATTTAGCAATCATGCGGGGACAGGAATTGTTACAGGGGACGGCGGGACCGCCTGAGGAGAGAGTGCAGGAGATGGAGGAGGAAGAAGAGGAAAATGAGAGGGAGCTTCCAGATGAACCCATGGGACCCCTCCCCCCCAACACCACAGCGGAGGACACGCGGAGCGTATGCCAATACAAAATTGTTACGGCAGCAGCTCATAAATGACCGCTTTGCTTGAATATGGAGAGCTGCGTTTGGGACCCTTATGACTGTGACCTCAAATGTTTGACACTGTAGAAGAGTGCTTAAATTCAATTGAAACATTTATGTAAAAATGTAAAAAATATAGAAAAATTGTAAAACTTTGTAAAACTTATAGCTATAACTTTGAACAATCATAACAACTTTAACAACTGTAACAATTTTAACAACTTGAAATAAACTTTTAAAAATCAAACTTCAACTAACTTAAATTAACAATGGACAATTGAATATACAACAATGCACCCTTTACTGTCCGAGACCTCAACCTCGATCGTGTACTCCCCCACCCTTTGAACTCAACCCCCTTTCTTACTCCCGCCCTTCCCGTTCCCACTGCCCCTGCACCCGGACCTCCCCATAGTGGTACCAAGCCGGCATGCAGCAGTGCACCCCGAGTGCTGTTGCTGTCGTTGGGGGTCAGACATTGCAGGCGCAATGAATGGGGCCTCAGGAGCAGCTCGTGATCTGGAAGGCATGGCTTCAGGGCTGGAAGCTGCTGGCAGCTCCCCACCCTCGGGTGCTGTCGACCCGACTACTATGGCATGGCCCGATCCCGTTGATTGCCGCATGGCATCGACAGAGTTGGCGGTTCGCTCCATCGTGGTGATCAGACACGACATATCCTCCGACTGCCGTTCTGATACAGCCATGATGTTTGCGGCTATCGTAGCCATGGCCTTGATAAGCTCTCAACCTATGTCGATGCTGGCCCGTGACAGACTCACTATGTCCTGGTATACGTCTGTCTGTCGTGCAGCAACCAACCTTTTCTGCACCAACCTCCATCGCTGCGGCAAAGGCGCTGCAACACTGGGGGTGCCTTGCTGTGCAACGCTTGGTCCTGCAGAATCAGAGGAGCCATGGGGGAATCCCCTGAATATAGACTCGGTGGTGGAGGATGTTCCAACTGTCCCACATGGAGCTGGTGTATCTTCCTCCGTCTCCACCCACCACCTCCACCTCCACGGGCTCCAGGATCAGCGGCTCTTCCTCTTCATCTTCATCATCTCTGGCAGGTGTGAAGTCGGGAGAAGGCTGGGTGACGCCAGAGGTGGAGTCTGTGGGTCTGTCGTCTGGTCTCTCTGTGTCGGTGTGGTCTGAATCCTCCAAGTCTAGAAGTACAAAACAACATTTCAAAATGATTGGCACCAGGGGAGGGGTCATAATACAGCACCACTGCTGCAGTACGGCATTACATATCACAGACAGACAATACATATATGCATTGCGTTACATGCCCCCAACATTGCAGTACATCACATGAGGCCAACATTACAATGCAATAAACTTACATTACATTACATCAGGCCAAGATTACAGTTACAGTTATATTGCATGACATTTCAGGACCGCAACCCAGACTGGGGATTGTATTGAACTGACCATCCTGTGTGGATGGGTCAGCTCCAATGCCGGTGGTGGCACGGTTGATATCCCCAACCAGTGACAGGGCACCAATCTCAATCTCCGTCAATGGTTCTTGTGTTGGGGGTCCTCCCCCTGTACGCTGCTGATCGGCTGCTATTGCAGATGTCTTCTTCTGCAGAAAGTAAAGTAAATTAAAGTAGAAATCTTCAATCCATTTAACATTGCACACACACACAAATACACACACATCAAAACACTGCGTTGATTCTCTTGTCATTGCCTGAAAGCACAAATACATGGCAGTAACCTTGGGATGAATAACATCATCTGTGTGACACTGAACCTACATTTACATGGTACTTGGCACATGGGGGGTGCGTAAATAAAATCATTACTTACTCTTGCTACCCTCACTGGCTCGTTCCACCTCTTGCGACACCTTTCCCCATTGCACGCTATTGTACTTGTGGAGGAGACAGTCTCCCCAATCTCGGCCCATATTTTGTTATACAGCTTTGGGGGGGCTTTTCACAACCACCCTTCGTTACCTTGGAGTACCTCTCCATCATGTTCGCCAGCAGGGCAGGTAACTCCGTCTCGTCGAATGCGAGCCCCCTCAACCTCATGTCCTTCTCAATATTCCTGCGCTTCAACTTCTTTTCAAGCATTTCCATTATATTTATATTTATTATATTTATTATATGATTTTTTATTTATAAAATAAGTATTATTATTATTGATATTGTATTATTATTTGTTATTAATATTATTTGACTCTGGAATCTCTGATGAAAACAACTGACCCTCGAATAATTTGCTGTTCCCTCTCACTCTCTCCCTCGACTTCAACTCTCTGTGCGTGCACAGGTGACCCCTGACCCCCGAAATCGCAGGGAAAAAGCATGTGTGAAAAAACAGCAAAAAAAAATTTGCACATGCACAGTGCAGTGTCACACCGTCCATCGACAAGAAAGTCGATCTTGATCGACTATAATGCTGCATACCACCCGCTGCACACCACTCGCATACCGCCGAAAACATTTTCACCAAACTAGCAGTCTTCAGTCTTGGCGGTATTCCGGTGGTTTTAATCGACGCACTGCTGGAATACCGCTGAGAAATGGGCGGACCTTACGTCGTAATGAATTTCTGCCCCACGGTCAAGCACATTCCCAAGTGCTGGTCATGAAGATCTAATAATTTGGACCTGAATTTTTTTTGGGATAACCACTCTTGCACCCCACATAATTCAAACTTTATCCACTGACAATTCATTCCTATGAAGGAAGTATGGATGAATATCTTTCTCTGATACTTGGTTTGGCCAGACATTTGCTATGTAATCATATACCTTTGACATAACTGGGTCACATTTGGTTGCTCTACCAATTTCTTCAGCTGTGACTGGCAGCTCATCAATTTATGAAAAATAGAACACTTCGTCTACCTTAGAGATAATGTTCTCAGTCTCTAGTCTTTTGAGTTCTTGCTCAATGTTCTCCTTGAGTGCGTATGGTACAGGACGTGGCTTGCAGTAAACTGGTCTAGCATCCTTCTGTACCCTGACACTTAACTTGAAGTCTTGGATCGGACTGCCTGTTTCACAGAACACCTTTGGATACTGCTTGATGACATCATCCTTCGAAGCAAATCTCGTTTCAACACGAAAAATCTCACTCCAATCCAGCTTCAGTAATCCCAATCAATTTCTACCTATCAAGACAGGCTTTTCCCCTGACACTGCTAAGAGATGCAAGCTCTGAAACTGATCCTTGTATTTCACCGGTACGGTGATACATCCTACCATAGGGATTTGCTCTCCTGAGTAGCCTCACAGCTATATCTTCGATTTTTCCAGTGAAAAATTACGCAATTTGTCGAGATATAGTGATTCCAGTGCTATGCTCTCAAATGCGATTTCCATGGGTATCCTGGTTCCTGCAATGTCTACTTGGATGATGATACATCGCGAATCGTTGTTAGATACCCTCGTGTTCCTGATGACGTGTATCTCCAGAACATCCGCGTCCTGCTGTTTCTCTTCAATGCTATGTAGTCTCTGGCAATTTCTACTTCTAGCATTGAACATTGGTTTATTCTTCAGTTGGCATGCCTTCGCAAAATGCTCAGTTTTCTTGCAGAAGAAGCACTCTGCCTTCATATATGGATAGTTTTGAGCAATGTGTTGTCCCATAGCATGACTTCAATGTGCTGTTACCTTGGCCAGTTGCTGAGACCTTGGGGCCCAACTGCCTTTTTCTTTTAACCTGCAGGCGATTCACCTCGGTTGTCTGATGACTGCAAATGGTGCGAAATTCTCGGGAGTATCGGTCGGCCATATCCATCGACATAGCTGTCTGACAAGCTAAATCCAAAGTCAAGTTAGGAGTTGTCAATAACTTTCTTCTGATTGCTTCATTTTTCATCCCACAAACAAAGCGGTCTCGCAAAGCTCGGTCCTGAAAGTTTCTGAAATGACAGTGAATGGATCGCTATTTTAAAGTTACAATGTACTCGATGATACTCTCGTCAATGAATTGATCCCTTAATCCAAAATGATAACTTTCAGCAATTTCCAGGGAGCATGGAATGTAGTGATGTTCTAACTCTCCGTCAGTGATGTGTCCTTTGGCTTGACAGGAACAAGCACAATTTTCAGGGTTTCATACACCTTGGGGCCTGCTTCAATCAGGAAAATAGCCCATTTTCTTTCTAACACCACCTGGTTACGGTTTTCAGCATTGGGAACTTTGACGATACTATTCGGGGTGAAAAACATTTCCAGCCGCTCCATGTATGCTCTGAAAGTCTCTCGGTCACAATGGAACTCACCTAAGCACTCTATTATTCCCACAGGCATGGCCCTTTGGTCTCCAAGTTCAGCCTAGTGCGCTTGAAATTTATCTTGGATTTTTAGCTGTTCTCCAAAGCAAAAAAACCTCTGAACGTCTTTCTGTTGGTTGGCTGGATTAATCACCACCAAAAATTTCAGCTAGGGAATCCAATTATCCTATCCTCATTCGCCAATGTCATATATTCTTTTTGACATCACAAACACACATACACAAGGTGGTGCTACAGGAACTTGTCATGTGTCTTTTATTATATACATCAGTAGTTGCATTACCACAGTAGTCCACTAGGTGGAGCAGTAGTCCACTCGGGGGAACTGTATATTACAGATGGGGTAGATTTGTTAATAAAGGATGAGATCAGTGCAGTAGTGAGAAATAATGTTAGTTCAGAAGATCAAGGTGTACAAAATCAGTTTGGGTGGAGATAAGAAATAATAAGGGAAATAAATCATTGGTGGAAGTAGTCTACAGGCCCCCTAACAGCAGCTACACTGTAGAACAGAGTAAGAAATCATGGGGGCTTGTAAGAAAGGTATTGCAATAATCATGGGCGATTTTAATCTGTGGAACAGCATTTACAGGGGATTCCCTGTGACTGTGTCAATATTTACAGGGGATTCCCTTGTTGTGAGTATGTCAGTATTTGTAGGGGATTCCCTGGGAGTATGTCAGTATTTGTATTAGAACATAAGAATTAGGAACAGGAGTCGGCCATCTAGCCCCTCGAGCCTGCTCCATCATTCAAAAAGATCATGGCTGATCTGGCCGTGGACTCAGCTCCACTTACCCGCCCGCTCCCCATAACCCTTAATTCCCTTATTGGTTAAAAATCTATCTATCTGTGATTTGAATACATTCAATGAGCTAGCCTCAACTGCTTCCTTGGGCAGAGAATTCCACAGATTCACAACTCTCTGGGAGAAGAAATTCCTTTTCAACTGGGTTTTAAATTGGCTCCCCCGTATTTTGAGGCTGTGCCCCCTAGTTCTAGTCTCCCCGACCAGTGGAAACAACCTCTCTGCCTCTATCTTGTCTATCCCTTTCATTATTTTAAATGTTTCTATAAGATCACCCCTCATCCTTCTGAACTCCAACGAGTAAAGACCCAGTCTACTCAATCTATCATCATAAGATAACCCCCTCATCTCCGGAATCAGCCTAGTGAATCGTCTCTGTACCCCCTCCAAAGCTAGTATATCCTTCCTTAAGTAAGGTGACCAAAACTGCACGCAGTATTCCAGGTGCGGCCTCACCAATACCCTGTACAGTTGCAGCAGGACCTCCCTACTTTTGTACTCCATCCCTCTCGCAATGAAGGCCAACATTCCATTCACCTTCCTGATCACCTACTGCACCTGCAAACTAATCTTTTGGGATTCATGCACAAGGACCCCCAGGTCCCTCTGCACTGCAGCATGTTATAATTTCTCCCCATTCAAATAATATTCCCTTTTACTGTTTTTTTTCCAGGGTGGATGACCTCACATTTTCTGACATTGTATTCCATCTGCCAAACCTTAGCCCATTCGCTTAACCTATCTAAATCTCTTTGCAGCCTATCTGTGTCCTCTACACAACCCGCTTTCCCACTAATCTTTGTGTCATCTGCAAATTTTGTTACACTACACTCTGTCCTCTCTTCCAGGTCATCTATGTATATTGTAAACAGTTGTGGTCCCAGCACCGATCCCTGTGGTACACCACTAACCACCGATTTCCAACCCGAAAAGGACCCATTTATCCCGACTCTCTGCTTTCTGTTAGCCAGCCAATTCTCGATCCATGCTAATACATTTCCTCTGCCTCCGCGTACCTTTATCTTCTGCAGTAACCTTTTGTGTGGCACCTTATCGAATGCCTTTTGGAAATCTAAATACACCACATCCATCGGTACACCTCCATCCACCATGCTCGTTATATCCTCAAAGAATTCCAGTAAATTAGTTAAACATGATTTCCCCTTCATGAATCCATGTTGCGTCTGCTTGATTGCACTATTCCTATCTAGATGACTCGCTATTTCTTCCTTAATGATAGCTTCAAGCATTTTCCCCACTACAGATATTAAACTAACCGGCCAGTTACCTGCCTTTTGTCTGCCCCTTTTTTAAACAGAGGCGTTACATTAGCTGCTTTCCAATCCGCTGGTACCTCCCCAGAGTCCAGAGAATTTTGGTTGATTATAACGAATGCATCTGCTATAACTTCCGCCATCTCTTTTAATACCCTGGGATGCATTTCATCAGGACCAGGGGACTTGTCTACCTTGAGATCCATTAGCCTGTCCAGCACTAGCCCCTAGTGATAGTGATTGTCTCAAGGTCCTCCCTTCCCACATTCCTGTGACCAGCAATTTTTGGCATGGTTTTTGTGTCGTCCACTGTGAAGACCGAAGCAAAATAATTGTTTAAGGTCTCAGCCATTTCCACATTTCCCATTATTAAATCCCCCTTCTCATCTTCTAAGGAACCAACATTTACTTTAGTCACTCTTTTCCGTTTTATATATCGGTAAAAGCTTTTACTATCTGTTTTTATGTTTTGCGCAAGTTTACTTTCGTAATCTATCTTTCCTTTCTTTATTGCTTTCTTAGTCATTCTTTGCTGTCGTTTATTCCCTGGGAGTATGTCAGTATTTGAAGGGTATCCCCTGGGAGTGTGTCAGTATTTGAAGGGGATTCCCTGGGAGTGTGTCAGTATTTGAAGAGTATCCCCTGGGAGTGTGTCAGTATTTGAAGAGAATTCCCTGGGAGTGTGTCAGTATTTGAAGGGAATTCCCTGGGAGTGTGTCAGCATTTGAAGGGGATTCCCTGGGAATGTGTCAGTATTTGAAAGGTATCCCCTGGGAGTGTGTCAGTATTTGAAGGGAATTACGTGGGAGTGTGTCAGTATACTGTGTCAGTATTTGAAGGGAATTGCCTGGGAGTGTGTCAGTATTTTAGGGAATTCCCTGGGAGTGTGTCAGTATTTGCAGGGAATTCCCTGGAAGTGTGTCAGTATTTGAAGGGAATTCCCTGGGAGTGTGTCAGTATTTGAAGGGTATCCCCTTGGAGTGTGTCAGTATTTGAAGGGAATTCCCTGGGAGTGTGTCAGTATTTGAAGGGAATTCCCTGGGAGTGTGTCAGTATTTGCAGGGGATTCCCTGGGAACATGTTATTATTTGAAGGGGATTCCCTGTGAGTGTGTCAGTATTTGAAGGGAATTCCCTGGGAGTGTGTCAGTATTTGAAGTGGATTCCTGGGAATATGTCAGTATTTGAAGGGGATTTTCTAGGAGTATGGCAGTATTTGAAGGGGATTCTTTTGCGAGTGTGTCAGTATTTGCAGGGGAGTCTGTGCTGTGTGTTAGTATTTGTTGGTTTGTAATCGCAGCCGTGACCTGATTGAGCGTATATTTAGTTTCCCGATTGAAGATGAGGGAAATAAAATGACAACACACAATGGATAGGTAAAGCCAAATATTGGTTTGTTAGAGATTCAAGATCTGTTTACAACAAGAACAATTATTTGCATTTATATAGCGCCTTTATAGTAAGATGTCTCAAGGCACTTCACAGGAACGTTACCAAACGAAATTTGACATTGTGCCACATAAGGCGATATTAGAACAGGTGACCGAAAGGTATCAAGAGGCAGGTAGGAGGGTCTTATAGGAGGAGAGAGAGAGGTAGAGGGGCAGTAGAGAGGTGGAGAGTTTTACGGAGGGACTTCCAGAGCTTAGAGCCTAGCGGGCCGAATTTGGTGAAGGCCCCGCCCACCCAAGTGCCGCCAAAAGGACCGCCGATGGCCGCCGAGGTACCTGACGGTACTTTGGTCGAGGATTTCATCTAAAAGGTCCTTTGAAGGTCAGCGGATGGCAAATGAGGGACTTACACTGCCAATGTGGGCGGCAGCCGGCGTGAACTCCCAACCTCGGCAGCAAAAACGCTTGCCGCCCAAGTGCTGCCGAGGATGGAGTCGGGCCAAGGAAGGTCGAAGACCTGCAAAGGAAAAGCATTTTAAAAAAAACCATCGGAAGGCCTTCAGGGGACCCCATCCAGGTAAGTTCCTGTAAAGAATTATAAAATGTTTACTCACCTTTTTTCAAGCTTTTCATACTCACCGTCGGAGACAGACCAGCTTCTTCGCAGTGGTCCACCCCCGTTCTGCTGCCGACTCCCTCCCGTCGACTGCCACCCGCATCAATCTGGCATCTCGGTGACGGGGGGAGTCCACTTACGCCACTCGGCCGCCCGCTGACATCAGCGGGCAGTTTCCGGCAGTTCTCCCCTCCCGCCCGCTCCAACCCAAATCGAAAGTGGCAGTGGGCGCAACCCGAGGAGGAATGTCGGCGGCAGTACGCGGCAGTGGGTGGTGAGTGCATTAATTTTGGGCCCTAGGACCCTAAAGGCACGGCCACCAATGGTGGAGCGAATAAAATCAGTGATGTGCAAGAGGCCAGAATTGGAGGAGTGCAAAGATCTCGAAGGGTTGTAGGCCTGGAGAAGGTTACAGAGTTAGGGAGTTGCGAGACAGTGGAAGGATTTGAAACAAGGATGAAGAATTTTTAAATTGAGGCAATGGCAAACCAGGAGTCGATGTAGGTCAGCGGAGGTGAGGAATGGGTGAGCGAGTTAGAACATGGGCAGCCGAGTTTTAGATGAGCTAAAGTTTATGGAGCGTGGAAGTTGGGAGGCCTAGAAAATATCTAGAAATACAGAGAAGTTATGACACGGTAAGAGGCCAATTGGCCCAAATAGTCCGTACCAGCACTTCCCCTCCGCACGAGCAAATAATCCTAATTACACTGACCCGTGCTGTTCCCGTACCTCTTCAACCATCTATCCAATCTAATCTTACCTGTTACATGTGAACATATGAACAATGACGGACAGTAACAGCCCCTCTGGTTCATCCAGCTTGTCCCACACAATTGTGATGTCTTCTGCATCACAATATATATGGAATCTGCAACCCATCCAAAACCACGTTGTCTTCTGGGAGAGGAGAGAAACCAGATAAAAACACAGGATAGTTAGGGAGAAAAATTCTGGAAAAGACTTCTCCCACCTCTCAAACTAGTCCAGGAGATCGTTCTGGACTCTACCACTAACCCTGTCAGTGAATTCCACAGCCTCATAGCTCTTTGTGTGAAGAGCTTTCTCCTGCCTTTGGTCCTAAATCTCTTATATTCAATCCTGAATCTGTGGCCCCTTGTTCTTGGCCCCTCAACTAATGGAAACAGTCCGATTCTTTGTACGCTGTCCCATCTTTCAGCTTTTTAAACACTTCTATCATATCGTCACCTAATCTGCTTTTACTAGGCCTAAGAATTTCACGGGCATTCGCTGGGCAGAAGTTGGGCAAATAGCCCATGCCCTCCGCCCGCAGAGGCCCTTGCCCCGGGGATGCATTGAAATGACCAAGAAAATTCTGAACAAATGACATGTTCCAGATTTTTGTGCATGTGCATTGCGTGCGAAAACCTTGAACTTTTGCGGCCCTTACGGGTGCGTGTGCACCTTGTACGCGCCCGTGGAGGCCGCAAATTACGGCCCAATAGCACTAGTTGTGAGTCCGGAACTCTGTTAATACTGGTGGTGTTCAGTAGCTAAAGAAAGAAAGACTTGCATTTCGATAGCGCCTTTCACGACCTCAAGGCGTCCCAAAATGCTTTACAGCCAATGAAGTGGAGTCGCTGTTGTAATGTTGTAATCCTGAAACAAGCACTCCAATCCGAGCTATGTAATGGCAGGCAAGCCCCAGAAGGGCAGAGAAAATGTTTCAAGGACACCCTCAAAGCCTCCTTGAACAAATGTAACATTCCCACCAACTATTGGGAATCCTTGGCCCAAGACCGCTCAAAGTGGAGGAGAAGCATCTGGGAAGGTGCCGTATACCTCGAGTCTCTTCGCCGGGAGCACACGGAAACAAAGTACAAACAGCGGAAGGAGCGTACAACAAACCAAGCACCCCACCCACCCGTCCCTTCAACCACCATCTGCCCCACCTGTGGCACAGACTGTAGATCCCACATTGGTCTCATCAGTCACCTTAGGACTCATTTTAGGGTGGAAGTAAGTCTTCCTCAACTCCGGGGAACTGCCTAAGAAGAAGAAGAATGTAGGAAACGCAGCAGCCAATTTGCGCACAGGAAGCTCCCACAAACAGTGATGAGATAATGACCGGATAATCTAGGGAGCTTACTTTTGGTTTCTTCTCTTAATGTCAATCAATCAAATTATGATATTGACTGAGATTCAGGAATTGTCCATATTCAGATGGAACGGTTGCCATGGTACCACTGTACAACAAAATTCTAAAAGGACAAAGGGTGTTAAAAAAGCAAGCCTGAAGGCTTTGTGTCTTAATGCAAGGAGTATCCGTAATAAGGTGGATGAATTAACTGTGCAAATAGATGTTAACAAATAGGATGTGATTGGGATTACGGAGACGTGGCTCCAGGATGATCAGGGCTGGGAACTCAACATCCAGGGGTATTCAACATTCAGGAAGGATAGAATAAAAGGAAAAGGAGATGGGGTAGCATTGCTGGTTAAAGAGGAGATTAATGCAATAGTTAGGAAGGACATTAGCTTGGATGATGTAGAATCTATATGGGTAGAGCTGCAGAACACCAAAGGGCAAAAAACGTTAGTGGGAGTTGTGTACAGACCTCCAAACAGTAGTAGTGATGTTGGGGGGGGATCAAACAGGAAATTAGGGGTGCATGCAATAAAGGTGCAGCAGTTATCATGGGTGACTTTAATATGCACATAGATTGGGCTAACCAAACTGGAAGTAATACGGTGGAGGAGGATTTCCTGGAGTGCATAAGGGATGGTTTTCTAGACCAATATGTCGAGGAACCAACTAGGGGGGAGGCCATCTTAGACTGGGTGTTGTGTAATGAGAGAGGATTAATTAGCAATCTCGTTGTGCGAGGCTCCTTGGGGAAGAGTGACCATAATATGGTGGAATTCTGCATTAGGATGGAGAATGAAACAGTTAATTCAGAGACCATGGTCCAGAACTTAACGAAGGGTAACTTTGAAGGTATGAGGCGTTAATTGGCTAGGATTGATTGGCGAATGATACTTAAGGGGTTGACTGTGGATGGGCAATGGCAGACATTTAGAGACCGCATGGATGAACTACAACAATTGTACATTCTTGTCTGGCGTAAAAATAAAAAAGGGAAGGTGGCTCAACCGTGGCTATCAAGGGAAATCAGGGATAGTATTAAAGCCAAGGAAGTGGCATACAAATTGGCCAGAAATAGCAGCGAACCCGGGGACTGGGAGAAATTTAGAACTCAGCAGAGGAGGACAAAAGGTTTGATTAGAGCAGGGAAAATGGAGTACGAGAAGAAGCTTGCAGGGAACATTAAGACGGATTGCAAAAGTTTCTATAGATATGTAAAGAGAAAAAGGTTAGTAAAGACAAACGTAGGTCCCCTGCAGTCAGAATCAGGGGAAGTCATAACGGGGAACAAAGAAATGTTAACCAATTGAACAAGTACTTTGGTTCGGTATTCACTAAGGAGGTCACAAACAACATTCCGAATATAAAAGGGGTCAGAGAATCTAGTAAGGAGGAGGAACTGAGGGAAATCCTTATTAGTCGGGAAATTGTGTTGGGGAAATTGATGGGATTGAAGGCCGACAAATCCCCAGGGCCTGATGGACTGCATCCCAGAGTACTTAAGGAGGTGGCCTTGGAAATATCGGATGCATTGACAGTCATTTTCCAACATTCCATTGACTCTGGATCAGTTCCTATCGAGTGGAGGGTCGACAATGTAACCCCACTTTTTAAAAAAGGAGGGAGAGAGAAAACAGGGAATTATAGACCGGTCAGCCTGGCATCGATAGTGGATAAAATGATGGAATCAATTATTAAGGATGATATAGCAGCGCATTTGGAAAGAGGTGACATGATAGGTCCAAGTCAGAATGGATTTGTGAAAGGGAAATCATGCTTGAAAAATCTTCTGGAATTTTTGGAGGATGTTTCCAGTAGAGTGGACAAGGGAGAACCAGTTGATGTGGTATATTTGGACTTTCAGAAGGCTTTCGACAAGGTCCCACACAAGAGATTAATGTGCAAAGTTAAAGCACATGGGATTGGGGGTAGTGTGCTGACATGGATTGAGAACTGGTTGTCAGACAGGAAGCAAAGAGTAGGAGTAAATGGGTACTTTTCAGAATGGCAGGCAGTGACTAGTGGGGTACCGCAAGGTTCTGTGCTGGGGCCCCAGCTATTTACACTGTACATTAATGATTTAGACGAGGGGATTAAATGTAGTATCTCCAAATTTGCGGATGACACTAAGTTGGGTGGCAGTGTGAGCTGCGAGGAGGATGCTATGAGGCTGCAGAGTGACTTGGATAGGTTAGGTGAGTGGGCAAATGCATGGCAGATGAAGCATAATGTGGATAAATGTGAGGTTATCCACTTTGGTGGTAAAAACAGAGAGACAGACTATTATCTGAATGGTGACAGATTAGGAAAAGGGGAGGTGCAAAGAGACCTGGGTGTCATGGTACATCAGTCATTGAAGGTTGGCATGCAGGTACAGCAGGCGGTTAAGAAAGCAAATGGCATGTTGGCCTTCATAGCGAGGGGATTTGAGTACAGGGGCAGGGAGGTGTTGCTACAGTTGTACAGGGCCTTGGTGAGGCCACACCTGGAGTATTGTGTACAGTTTTGGTCTCCTAACCTGAGGAAGGACATTCTTGCTATTGAGGGAGTGCAGCGAAGGTTCACCAGACTGATTCCCGGGATGGCGGGACTGACCTATCAAGAAAGACTGGATCAACTGGGCTTGTATTCACTGGAGTTCAGAAGAATGAGAGGGGACCTCATAGAAACGTTTAAAATTCTGATGGGTTCAGACAGGTTAGATGCTGGAAGAATGTTCCCAATGTTGGGGAAGTCCAGAACCAGGGGTCACAATCTAAGGATAAGGGGTAAGCCATTTAGGACCAAGATGAGGAGAAACTTCTTCACCCAGAGAGTGGTGAACCTGTGGAATTCTCTACCACAGAAAGTTGTTGAGGCCAATTCACTAAATATATTCAAAAAGGAGTTAGATGAAGTCCTTACTACTCGGGGGATCAAGGGGTATGGCGAGAAAGCAGGAATGGGGTACTGAAGTTGCATGTTCAGCCATGAACTCATTGAATGGCGGTGCAGGCTAGAAGGGCCGAATGGCCTACTCCTGCACCTATTTTCTATGTTTCTATGTTTTGGTTCTCAAGATATAAGGAAGGGCATTTGACGCACTGTCTCAATTGGACCTGTTTCCAATATTGATGAGCGCGAGGCTTGTTGGCGAGTGCGGGTGATTGTGGCTTCATGTTCTGATCTGACAGCTGTGGGTGGTCAGGCCAAAAATTTGGACAATTGGATCCGTGGATCCAATCTCAACATTCAACCCACAGTTCTCCCCAACATGGTTCGTACATCACATTCCTGTCAATGTGCTGCAAAGAAAGGCCGGCAGAGCTGCTTCCTTGCCATCAGGGATCGGATGTAGCTAGCTCACCGACACCGGGAAAAAGTTGGCACTTCTGCCAGTGGACAACAACAACAACTTGTATTTATGTAGCGCCTTTAATGTAGTAAAACATCCCAAGGCGCTTCACAGGAGTGTTACAAGACAAAACAAAAATTGACACTGAGCCACATATATGAAATTACGGCAGATGACCAAAAGCAGGGTCAAAGAAGTAGGTTTTAAGGAGTGTCTTAAAGGAGGAAAGAGAGGTAGAGAGGCGGAGAGATTTAGGGAGGGAGTTCCAGAGCTTGGGGCTCAGGCAGCTGAAGGCACGGCCACCAATGGTTGAGCAATCATAATCAGGGATGCTCAAGAGGGCAGAATTTGAGGAGCGCAGACATCTTGGGGTGGGGTGGGGGGGGGGCGATTGTGAGGCTGAAGGCTACCATCGATAAATCATTTCACCTGTGCCCCTTGCCGCTGTGCCAGAACTGCCGTGCCACATTCTTTGATGTGTTGGATTGAACAGTGTTTGATGATCTGCCAGGCAGTAAGCACACTGAGCCCCACTGTGAAACAAACCGACTGATCTTCAATCATCATCATCTGTTAATGGCAGCACGCTGTCCAAGGTCGCTGTTATCTGCGCAGTAATATGCCTGCAGATATACCCTGCCCAACTTAGTGTCAGGCATTCACTGGCTTGCATTAACTAATCATGTCACACATGCCTGTTTGATTAATAAACCCACTCCATTTCCTTCATTACTCCAGAGATTTGAGCACAAAATCTAGGTTGACACTCCAGTGCAAATTGAGTGACATTTATGCCGCTGTTTTGGTTCTCAAGGTTTAAGAAGGGGCATTTGAAGCAGCACTGAGGGAGCACTGCACTGTCGGAGGTGCCGTCTTTTGGATGAGATGTTAAATCGAGGCTCCGTCTGCCATCTTAGGTGGATGTAAAAGATCCCATGGCACTATTTCGAAGAAGAACAGGGGAGTTCTCCCCAGTATCCTGAGCAATATATCTCCCTCAACACAGATAAAAATAGATTATCTGGTCATTTATCTCATTGCTGTTTGTGGGATCTTGCTGTGCTCATTTTCCACATTTCAACAGTGACTACACTCCAAAAGTACTTCATTGGCTGCGAAGCGCTTTAGGACATCCTGAGTTCATGAAACTCTTTCTTTTCTCATTACAGTTGCAGCCTGTTAATGTGCGTGTCGTGCATGTGGTAGGCGTGTGTATAGCTTGCGTGTGATTGATCATTGAAAATAGGAGCAGTAGTCGGCCATTTGGCCCTTCGAGCCTGCACCGCCATTCATAGAAACATAGACATAGAAAATAGGTGCAGGAGTAGGCCATTCGGCCCTTCTAGCCTGCACCGCCATTCAATGAGTTCATGGCTGAACATTCAACTTCAGTACCCCATTCCTGCTTTCTCGCCATACCCCTTGATCCCCCTAGTAGTAAGGACCTCATCTAACTCCTTTTTGAATATATTTAGTGAATTGGCCTCAACAACTTTCTGTGGTAGAGAATTCCACAGGTTCACCACTCTCTGGGTGAAGAAGTTCCTCCGCATCTCGGTCCTAAATGGCTTACCCCTTATCCTTGGACTGTGACCCCTGGTTCTGGACTTCCCCAACATTGGGAACATTCTTCCTGCATCTAACCTGTCTAACCCCGTCAGAATTTTAAATGTTTCTATGAGGTCCCCTCTCATTCTTCTGAACTCCAGTGAATACAAGCCCAGTTGATTCAGTCTTTCTTGATAGGTCAGTCCCGCCATCCCGGGAATCAGTCTGGTGAACCTTCGCTGCACTCCCTCAATAGCAAGAATATCCTTCCTCAGGTTAGGAGACCAAAACTGTACACAATACTCCAGGTGTGGCCTCACCAAGGCCCTGTACAACTGTAGCAACACCTCCCTGCCCCTGTACTCAAATCCCCTCGCTATGAAGGCCAACATGCCATTTGCTTTCTTAACCGCCTGCTGCACCTGCATGCCAACCTTCAATGACTGATGTACCATGACACCCAGGTCTCTTTGCACCTCCCCTTTTCCTAATCTGTCACCATTCAGATAATAGTCTGTCTCTGTTTTTACCACCAATATGATCATGGCTGATCCTCCATCTCAACACCATATTCCTGCTTTTTCCCCATACCCTTTGATGCCTTTTGCGTCTAGAAATCTATCTCCCTCTTAAATATATTCAGTGACTTGACCTCCACAGCCTTCTGTGGCAGAGAATTCCACAGGTTTACCAACCTCTGAGTGAAAACATTTCTCCTCATCTCGGTCCTAAATTTCCTACCCCATATCCTGAGACTGTGATCCTTTGTTCTAGACTTCCCAGCCAGCGGAAACATCCTCCCCGCATCCAGTCTATCCAACCCCGTAGGTCATTGAATATATTTATGGTGGAGATAGACAGATTTTTGAATGATAGGGGAGTCAAAGGTTATGGGAAGCGGGTGGGGAAATGGAGTTGAGGCCAAGATCAGATCAGCCATGATCTTATTGAATGGTGGAGTAGGCTCGAGGGGCCAAATGGCCTACTCCTGCTCCTATTTCTTATGTTCTTATGTATATAGCATGCATGTGCATTTTCATCAACTGCATACTAGCACCACGAATGCACTCTCCCAATGCCTCAGTCACTCGATCCAACGAGTAGCTGAGATACACAGACAACGAAGATGATCTCAAGTGGGGTGGAGGTAGAGATTCTACAATTGGACTCAGTGCCCCTGGATAGAAAGAGTAATATCAGCCAGGGTCCCCACTCCTTCTGGAGGAGAGTATCTGAGATGCTGGGATTTCCCCGCTGTGGCACTCAATGTCCAGGCTCAGTCATGAAGGATGGCCATGATGTGTCAGAAGGCAACTGGTGCCAATTTAACCAAACTCTACCATGGCGAGAAGGACTTCAGGAGAGGAGGAGGCTGTAATATAGCTTCACCTAGTGGACTACTGCTCCACTTACTGGACTACTGTGGTAATGCAACCACTAATGTAAATACAATAAAAGAGTCATGTGACATGTCACATGATGACAAGTTCCTGTAGAGCCATCTTGTGAGTGTGTTTGTGATATCATAAAGAATATATCACATTGTCAAATGAGAACAGGATTTCTGGATTTCCTAGCTGAAATTTTTGTTGGTGGATAATTTCAGTCAAACAACAGAGAGACTTTGAGCTAAAAATCCCAGGTAAATTTCAAGCACACTGTTTACATTGCCAGACTCCAGATGGCTATGGCTATGAGAATAATACTTGGGCACTTGGGTGAGTTCCATCATGACCGAGAGATTTTTGGAGCGTATGTGGAATGGTTAGAAATGTTTTTCACCGCGAATGGTATCATTGAAGTCCCCGTAACCGAATGGTTTTAGAAAGAAAACGGGCTATTTTCTTGACAGAAGCAGGCCTCGAGGTGTATGAAACCCTGAAAAATTTGCTTGTCCCTGTCAAGCCAAAGGATATGCCACTGACGGAGATTCTAGTTAGAACAGCATTACAGTCCTGAGCCCCTGGAAATTGATGAAAGTTAACATTTTGGAACACAAAATCAGTTGAATGATTAGAGTATCAGTGAGTGCATTATAGCTTTAAAAAAATCCAGTCACTGTCATTTCAGAAACTTTCAGGACCGAGCATTGCGTGACCGCTTTGTTTGTGGGATGAAAAATGAAGACATCAGAAGGAAGGTGTTGACAACCCTAACTTGACTTTTGATTTAGTTTGTCAGACAGATGGATATGGCCGACCAATTCTCCCGAGAGTTTCACACATTTCCAGTCATCTGACAACCGAGGTGAATCACCTGCAGGTTAAAAGTAAAAGGCAGTTGGGCCCTAAGACCTCAGTAAATGGCCACGGGAACAGTGAATTAAGGTCGTTCTATCGGTGCCCGGGACAACACATTGCTCAAAGTTGTCCATATGTGAAAGCAGAGTGTTCCTACTGCAAGAAATCTGAGCATCTTGCGAAGGAATACCAACTGAAGAGTAAACCGATGTTCAATGCGATCAGTAGAAATCGCCAGGAAGCAACAGGATGCAGATGTTCTGGAGATACAGGTCATCAGGTGCATGAGGGTACCTCACAGCGATTCGCAAAGTATCATCATCCAAGCAAATGTTGCAGGAACCAGGATATCCTTGGAAATTGACACTAGTGTACTGTGAGCATATTACCAGAATCCCTATATCTTGACAAGTTGCTTGATTTTCCACTGGAGAAATCAAAGATAGAGCTGCGAGGCTGCTCAGGAAAGAAAATCCCTGTGGTAGGACGTATCATCGTACCAGTGAAATACAAGCATCAGTTTCGGAGCTTGGCTCTCATAGTAATGGCAGGAGACAAGCCTGCCTTAAACTGTAGAAATTGGTTGGGATCACTAAAGCCGGATTGGAATGAGATTTCTCGTGTTGAAACGAGATTTGCAACAAAAGATTACATCATTAAGCAATATCCGAAGATGTTCCATGAAACAGACAGTCCGATCCAATGCTTCAAGGCAAGTGTTAGAGTTCAGAAGGACGCTAGACCAGTTTACTGCAAGCCACATCCCGCACCATACGCACTGAAGGAAAAAATTGAACAAGAACTGAAAAGACTACAAACTGAGAACATTATCTCTAAGGTAGCTCTAAGTAATGTTGATCACAGTAATGCTGATGCTATGTCCAGGTTGTCATCCCCATCACAAGTTACACCCAATAGGGAAGAAGTGTTCTATCTTTCATACATTGGTGAACTGCCAGTCACAGCTGAAGAGATTGGTAGAACAACCAAACGTGACCCAGTTACAACAAAGGTGTATGAATATATAGCAAATGGCTGGCCAAACCAGGTATCAGATATTCATCCATATTTTGTTCATAGAAATGAATTATCAATGGATAAAGATTGAATCATGTGGAGTGCAAGAGTGGTTATTCCAAATAAGTTCAGGTCCAAATTATTCGGAGATCTTCATGTCCAGTACCTGGGAATGAGCTTGACCAAGCATTTTGCATGCAATTACTTATGGTGACCAGGTTTAGATAAAGATACAGTGTACATTGTTAGTCAGTGTACAACATGTCAATCGGTAAGCAAGAAACTACCATCAATACCATTACAGCCATGGATGTTGTAAGAATATGAAGGGGGACTCTTAAAGGCCCACTTTAGTGTTATTGTGTTGCAGCCTGGGAAAATTGTTTAGAAAGTGGACAAGCCAGTAATGTAGGTGCAGGCTGGGTTAAAAACCAGATGTCAAGTTGATTCTGCCCGGCAACAACTAGCAAGGCCAATCATATCGCAGCCTACCTGCAAAAGGATGTGGGTACCAGGCTTAGTAGACTTAGACAGAGAATAACAGGATGCTGACATTGTGGTTAAGTCAAGTTGCGCTTTCTAAATGTCACGGAGAGTCTGGGGTCAGTTCTTGGAACTGATGATGCATAACGGATTGCAGTTTTCGGCTTTAAATACTGCAAGCTGCTGCACTCCCTTTGGCCAAGGTATTCTCAATAAACATATTTTGTTTTTTGAGCCTGTCTTTTGGTTCCACAACAAATTGGCGACGAGGATGGGATCTGCCATGAGACAGACAGACGAATGCCAACAGAAACATCTCGGAGTGAGTAAGTTTAAAATACCATTCCAAAATTAGATGGATTCTGTGATAAAACTGTCAAGTCAACCGGGGATTCCGAACTTTAAAAGTCTGCTAAAAAACAAACTTTGTTGACGTGTGTGTATGATAAGTTAGTTTAAAGTCATTGATTTAGTTTAAAGTCATTGATAAGAACTGTGTTGCACAGAAAGTATACCGGTGAAATAAGACTAAGATTTAACATAGAGGTTGGAATAAACTATCGATTGGAGAGACGTGAAGTCATCGGACAAGTGACATAGATCGTCAGACCATATAATGGCATCAGGCAAAGGATTAGACTGAGGGTTGGAGAACTCCCTCACTAAGTTCTACGCAGATGACCGGACGGGTTAATCGACAAAATGTTAAAAGACGGGTGGGACTCATCGCAAGAATCAGCCGAGCAAAAGGCTTGGTGGGCAAAAGAGAAAACTAAGAGAGCCCAGAAAGCTGGTATAATTATACTGCGACAGTTTTGACAATTTAGTGACAAGATGAAACCCAAAATTGAGGAATTAAGGCAATTAAGGGAAGAAGTAAAGAGAAGCAAGAGAAGCTAATGAACGCAGTGTGTCCGGGCTCTTTGGGAGACCTGGAGACTGTGACAGGGACGAAGGCAGGGAGCCGGAGGCACTCCCTTCTTATGAAAAAGCAGGAGCTAGTATGACCTGGAGGATGATACTATGTCACGGGAGGTCAACTAGTCTATTATATTGAAGGTAAACAGAAGAAAATGCTCCCTGAAAGAGTTAATCTGCCATAAAAAGGAGCACCTGCAATGTCCTCCCAAAAAACTGTCAGTTCTAAGCGCAGCCAGTAACTTGATCCGTTATATTTAAACAGGGTCAAGGGGACTGTGGCTAACTATTCCACCCACTCTCCTCCATTCCAGCCCAAATAATTACTCCCTCTTATATCAGTGGAGGTAAGAGTTGTTGCAAGGCATGCGTGAGGTTTCTACCACACCGAGGAAGCCATTTTGTGTGCTGTTGGTGTAACTATGCTTCAAAATGGCTGAAGTTAAAAATTGACCAAATTCTTATAACCCAGTATACCTTGCAAGGCCAAGAGATCTCTTTGTTGAACTTTTGCAGCTGCGAAACTCCTCAGAAAAAGTGCAGTAACTGTCCTTGAAGATTGATAAGACTGCAAAAACAACCTTTTCTTGTGGAAGTTATATTGAATCGAAACATAACACAACTGCAGACGTTTTGATAAGAAGACCAATTATTACACCATTATTAGTATAGTTTGGGACACGCATGCACTGGGCTGGTTGCCAATATGTCGCGAAGGGCAATTTGGTCAGTTGCCAACCATGGACTAATTACTGAATGCTTGATTACCGCTAGTGCTGCATCTTGAGTTTTTGCTCAAAATTGCTTGAGTGTAAAGTAAATAAACTGTTAGATAGAATGTCTTACAGGAACTGTTGTGCATTGATGCCATTGGATCACTACTTGTACTCTCTTATTGATTTTTAAGTAAAGGCTACCCCGTGAGTGGAAACGAGATATCCGTGTCTTGAGTTGTCTGTTCCACGAGTCGGATCTCTGCAAACTGTTAGACAGCAAATCTTACATAACTAACGAGCAACTTACCGTGCCTCTAGTGGGAAATAGCATCTTTCTCCAGTTCCCGTCCAAAGGACTACCCCAGCAACTTCCCCACTGCATGTTATGGCAGTTTGCTGCAGAGAGCGATGTCTGTCAGTGAACTGCACTCTTTGGGTAAGGATTTTACATGCCTACCCTCGATATCCATCTTAAATGTCTTCTCCAACTAAGTTATATCCAATCCTTTCATCATATAATAAACCTCCAGTATGTCCCGTCTAAGACTACATTTGCCAAAGTACAAAAAACAGAGACGAGATGAGGAGAATGTTTTTTTACGCAGCAAGTTATTGTGATCTGGAACGCTCTGCCTGAAAGGATGGTGGAAGCAAACTCAACAATAACTTTCAAAAGGTAGTCGGAAATATAACAACAACTTGTATTTATAGAGCGCCTTTAATGCAGTGGAATTTCCCAAGGTGCTCCACAGGAGTATTATGAGATTTAAAAAATTGACACTGAGCCGCACAAGTAGAAATTAGCGCAGGAGAAAATTGCAGGGCTTTGGGGAAAGAGCAGGGGAGTGGGACTAATTGGATAGCTCTTTCAACGAGGCATGATGGGCCAAAAGGCCTCCTTCTGTGCTGTATGATTCTCTGATAAATAGTCCTAGATCTTGGAGCCTATCCTCATAATTAAGTATCATCCTGGAAGCCATCCTCTGTACCCTGACTAGCTAAGTATAGTGCTCTGCATTGTGTACTTGGTGCTGACAATAGAAGCTTTCCCTGATGCCACCTCACACTGTGTCTGCAGCTTTATCAAGTGACCTATCACTTACCCCCAGTTTGCATATTTGTGTAGAAAATGTAGACCAGCCCTGACTGAGATTGCAAGTGTCAGCTTTGCATTCTTGCCTCTCAGTCAGAAGGCCCACTCCAGGCCTTGAACACATAATCTAGGCTGGCAGTTCATCGGAGGTGCCATCTTTTGGATGACATGTTAAACCAAAGCCCTCTCTGCCCTCTCAGGATGTAAAAGATCCTGTGGCACAACTCAAAGAAGAGCAGGGGAGTCCTCGTCATACCCTGGCCAACATTCCTCGCTAAGTAAACACCGCGAAACAATTGGTCATTATCTCATTGCTGTCTCTGGGACATTGCTGTGTGCAAATTGGCTGCTACTTTTGGCACTGTAACAGTAGTGACTACACTTCAAAGGTAATTGGCTGCAAAGTGCTATGGGATGTCCTGTGGTTGGGAAGGGTTTCTTTCTTTCTCTTTCTCTTTCTTTCTCTTTGTTCTATTCATTCTTTCTTTCTTTCATCCCTTCAAATTGGAGAGGTAGCAGAATAAATTTCAAGGTCAATTAATAAAATAAAGCAGAGGGGCAATGCAATGCAAGAAATGCACATTGTTTCTTTCTGTCTGTATTTCTTTCTATTTCTGTCTTTCGTTCTATTTTTTTCTTTGTTTCTTTCTTTCTATTTCTTTCTTTCTTTTTATTTATTTATATCTATTTCTAATATTCTTTCTTTCTATCTTTCTTTCTTTCTGTCATTTTTTTCTTTCTACTTCTATTTTTCTTTCTGTTTTTATTTCTTTCCTTATATCTTTCTTTCTTTCTTTCTTTCTTTTTTTCTTTCTTTCTTTCTTTCTTTCTGTCTGACTTTCTTTCCTTGCTTCTGTTGCGTATCTGTAAAGCATGCACTCCCATGTTCCGCCACCAGGGAGCGCATCCCCTGAAGTCCCAAGGGATCCCAGCATCCCTTGGGAGCACTGTATATAAGCCGGTCCCTAAGGCCTGTTCCTCACTCTGGAGTGTCTTATTAAAGACTGAGGTCACTGTTACTTTAATCTCCCTGTGTGCAGCCTCATCTGTGTTCGGAACACAATAACTGGCGACAAGTATACAAATCCAACGCAAAGATGCAGCAAACTGTGAGAATCCTGGAGAAGTTCTCAGAAGGTGAAGACTGGGAAGCCTATGTCGAACAGCTAGACCAGTACTTTGTAGCCAACGAGCTGGATGGAGAAGGAAGCGCTGCAAAAAGGAGAGCGGTCCTCCTAACAGTCTGCGGGGCACCGACCTACAGCCTCATGAAGAATCTTCTGGCTCCGGTGAAACCCACAGATAAGTCATATGAGGAGCAGTGTACACTGGTTCTGGAGCATCTTAACCCGAGGGAGAGTGTGCTGATGGCGAGCTATCGGTTCTACACGTGCCAGCGATCTGAAGGTTAGGAAGTGGCGAGCTACGTCGCCGAGCTAAGGCGACTTGCAGGACAATGTGAGTTTGATGGCTACCTGGAGCAGATGCTCAGAGACTTTTTTGTACTGGGCATTGGCCATGAGACCATCTTACAAAAACTTTTGACTGTAGAGACACTGACCCTCAGTAAGGCCATTGTGATAGCATAGGCATTTATGTCCATCAGTGATAACACCAAACAAATCTCTCAGCACCCAATGCTAGCAATGTTCATAAATTAACTGGAACTGTGTTTGCGAGCAGAAATGTACAGGGCAGAACCCACGAGTCTGCAACTGCCAGCAGGTCTCAGGTGACCCAGATGACTCAGAGTTCGCAACAAAGGATGAATGCAAGGCAATTCACACGTTGTTGGCATTGTGGAGGCTTTCATTCAGCCTATTCCTGCCGCTTCAAAGGGTATGTTTGCAAGAGCTGTGGAACAATGGGGCACCTCCAACGAGCTTGCAGACGAGCCTCAAGCTCTGCAAAACCTGCTAAGCACTACATGGCAGAGGAAGATCGGTCCATGGTGGATCAAAGCAATTTCGAGCCTCAGAGAGAGGAAGCAGATGTTGAAGTACACGGGGTGCACACATTTTCGATGAAATGTCCACCTATAATGCTAAATGTAAAATTGAATGGCTTACCCATAGCCATGGAACTGGACACTGGTGCTAGCCATCCATCATGAGTAAAAAGGTGTTTGAGAGACTGTGGTGCAACAAGGCACTCAGACCAGCCCTGAGCCCCATCCACACGAAACTGAGAACGTACACCAAAGAGCTAATCACTGTCCTGGGCAGTGCCATGGTCAAGGTCACCTACGAGGGCACGGTGCATGAACTGCCACTCTGGATTGTTCCGGACGATGGCCCCACACTGCTTGGAAGGAGCTGGCTGGGCAAAATCCGCTGGAACTGGGATGACATCCGAGCGCTATCACATGTCAATGAGGCCTCATGTACCCAGGTTCTTAACAAATTTCCTTCCCTTTTTGAGCCAGGCATTGGAAACTTTTCCAGGGCGAAGGTGCGGATCCACTTGATCCCAGAGGCACGACCCATTCACCACAAGGCGCGAGCGGTACCTCACATGATGAGGGAGAGAGTGGAAATCGAGCTGGCCAGGCTGTAACGTGAGGGCATCATCTCCCCAGTGAAATTCAGCGAGTGGGCCAGCCCGATTGTTCCAGTACTCAAAAGTAATGGCACGGTCAGGATTTGCGGCGATTATAAAGTAACCATTAAACGTTTCTCACGACAGGACCAATACCCGCTACCTAAGGCAGACGACCTATTTGCGATGCTGGCAGGAGGCAAGACGTTCACCAAGCTCGACCTGACTTCAGCCTACATGACGCAGGAGCTGGAGGAGTCTTCGAAGGGCCTCACCTGCATCAGCACGCACAAGGGACTGTTCATCTACAACAGATGCCCGTTTGGAATTCAGTCAGCTGCAGCTATCTTCCAGAGAAACATGGAGAGCCTACTCAAGTTGGTACCACGCACGGTGGTTTTTCAGGACGACATATTAGTCATGGGTCGAGACACCGCCGAGCACCTACAAAACCTGGAGGAGGTCCTCCAATGACTGGATCGCGTAGGGCTGCGGCTGAAGAGGTCAAAATGCACTTTCATGGCAACAGAAGTGGGGTTTTTGAGGAGAAAGATCACGGCAGACGCCAAGACAGAGGCTATCAGGAACGCACCCAGGCCACAGAACGTCACGGAACTGCGGGCGTTCCTGGGACTCCTCAACTATTTTGGTAACTTCCTACCGGGGTTAAGCACCCTCTTAGTACTCCTACATGTGTTATTGCGTAAAGGTGAGAACTGGGTGTGGGGAAAAAAACAAGTAATTGCTTTTGAGAAAGCCAGAAACATTTTATGCTCCAACAAGCTGCTTGTATTGTAAACCCGTGTAAAAGACTTGTGCTAGCATGTGATGTGTCGTCATACAGAGTCGGGTGTGTATTACAACAAGCTAACATTGCGGGAATGTTGCAACCTGTCACCTATGCTTCCAGGAGCTTGTCTAAGGCTGAGAGGGCCTACAGCATGATTGAGAAAGAGGCATTAGCGTGTGTGTTCAGGGTAAAGAAAATGCATCAGTACCTGTTTGGCCTCAAATTTGACCTGGAAACCGATCACAAACCCCTCATATCCCTGTTCACTGAAAACAAGGGGATAAATACTAATGCCTCAGCCCGCATACAAAGGTGGGCACTCGCGTTATCAGCGTATAACTATACCACCCGCCACAGGCCAGGCACCGAGAACTGTGCGGATGCTCTCAGTCGGCTACCATTGCCCATCACGGGGGTGGAAATGGCGCAGCCTGCAAACTTGTTGATGGTGGTGCAGCCTGCAGACTTGTTGATGGTCATGGAAGCGTTTGAAAATGATAAATCACCTGTCACGGCCCACCACATTAGGACTTGGACCAGCCAAGATCCTTTGCTGTCCCTAGTAAAAAACTGTGTACTGCATGGGAGCTGGGCCAGCATCCCTGTTGAAATGCAAGAACCAATCAATTCATTACAGCAGCAAAAGGACAAGCTGTCCATTCAGGCAGACTGTCTGTGGTGGGATAACCGCGTAGTGCTACCCAAAAAGGGCAGGGAGACGTTCATCTCGGATCTCCACAGCACACACCCGGGTATAGTAATGATGAAAGCGATAGCCAGATCCCACGTGTGGTGGTCCGGTATCGACTCTGACTTAGAGTCCTGTGTACGGCAATGCAGCATATGTGCTCAGTTGAGCAACGCGCCCAGAGAGGCACCACTAAGTTTGTGGTCCTGGTCCTCCAGACCATGGTCAAGGATCCATGTCAACTATGCAGGCCCGTTTCTCATTAAAGTGTTCCTGATGGTGGTGGATGCTTTTTCAAAATGGATTGAATGTGAAATAATGTCGGGAAGCACCGCCACCGCCATCATTGAAAGCCTGAGGACCATGTTTGCCACCCACCGCCTGCCTGACATACTGGTCAGTGACAACCGGCCATGTTACACCAGTGCCGAATTTAAAGAATTCATGACCTGCAATGGGATCAAACATTTCACCTCGGCCCCGTTTAAATCAGCCTCCAATGGGCAGGCAGAGTGGGCAGTACAAACAATCAAACAGAGCCTCAAACGAGTCATAGAAGGCTCACTCCAAACCCGCCTGTCCCGAGTACTGCTCAGCTACCGCACAAGACCGCACTTGCTCACAGCGGTGCCCCTGACTGAGCTATCATGAAAAGGACACTTAAAACCAGACTCTCGCTGGTTCACCCCAACCTGCATGATCAGGTAGAGAGCAGGTGGCAGCAACAAAATGTAAATGATGGTCGCGCCACTGTGTCACGGGAAATTGATCTGAATGACCCTGTGTATGTGCTAAACTATGGACATGGTCCCAAGTGGATCGCGGGCACGATGATAGCTAAAGAAGGGAGTAGGGTGTTTGTAGTCAAACTAGACAATGGACAAACTTGCAAAAAGCACCTGGACCAAACGAGGCTGTGGTTCACAAACTGCCCTGAACAATCCACAGCAGACACCACCTTTTTCGAGCCCACAACACACACCCAAAGGATCAATGACACCACGCCGGACCAGGAAATCGAACCCATCATGCCCAACAGCCCAGCAAGGCCAGGCTCACCCAGCAGCCCTGCAGGGCCAACAACACACCAGCCCAGCGAGGGCACAGCCAACACACCAGAACAGACATTTGTACCGAGGCAGTCCACCAGGGAAAGAAAGGCAATTAGAAATGCACCCACTCCTAAGAATGTCACTGAACTTCGATCATTTTTGGGTCTTTTGAATTATTATGGGAAGTTCCTACCAAATTTGGCTACAGTGTTACATCTACTGAATGAACTATTGAAAAAACAGGTCCATTGGAAGTGGTCAGAAGTATGCGACACAGCATTCAAGGAGTGTAAAAGCCAATTGGTAGATAGCACCATGTTAGTTCACTTTGACATATCTGAGGAGATCAAGCTAGCATGTGACGCCTCTCCGTATGGAGTTGGAGCAGTGATCTCTCATGTACTACATAGTGGGGAGGAGAGACCAATTGCTTTTGCTTCATGCACTCTCAGTGCCAGTGAGCCTAATTATGTGCAAATTGAAAGGGAAGCTTTGGCATTCATTTTTGGGGTGAAGAAGTTCCACAAATGCTTGTATGGTCGTAAGTTTACTAGCGTTATGGACCATAAGCCCTTGACAGCAATCCTCCATTCAAAGTCCCCAGTTCCAACATTAGCTGTAGCCAGAATGCAGAGATGGGCTTTGATTTTGTCAGCTTATACATATGACATTGAGTACAGACGATCAGCTGATCACAGTAATGCTGATGCCATGTCAAGGTTGCCATCCGCATCACAAGCTACACCCAATAAGGAAGAAGTGTTCCATTTTTCATACATTGATGAACTGCCAGTTACAACAGAAGAGATTGGTAGAGCAACCAAATGTGATCCAATTATGTCAAAGGTGTATGACTACATCACAAATGGCTGGTCAAACCAGGTATCAGAGAAAGATATTCATCCATTCTTCATTCATAGGAATGAATTGTCCATGGATAAAGATTGTATCATGTAGGGTGCAAGAGTGGTTATACCATAAAAATTCAGATCCAAACTATTAGGAGATCTTCATGACCAGCACCTGGGAACGTGCTTGGCCAAGAGTTTTGCACGCAGTTACTTATGGTGGCTAGGTCTAGATAAAGATATAGCGTACATCATTAGTCAGTGTACAACATGTCAATCGGTAGGCAAGAAACTACCATCAGTACCATTACAGCTATGGAAATGGCCTCCTAGGGTGTGAAAAATGTTACTTATCAATTTTGCTGAGCTAGAAGGACAGCAATTGTTCACTGTGATTGATAGTCATTTGAAGTGAGTAGAGGTGTTTCCGATGAGGAAAATAACAACAAGTAAAACACTGGACCATTTGTGAAGATTATTTTCTTCATTTAGCCTCCCAGAAGAAATTGTTTCTAATAATGGACCACAATTTTGTTCAGAATAATTTGCGCCGTTCACGAGCAAAAATGGTGTGAAACATACCAAGGTTCCACCGTACTACCCTGCTTTAAATGGTGCAGCAGAGCGCAAAGTACAAATTGTAAAATATGCCCTCATCAAGCAAATGTTGGATGCAAATCCAAAGAAACAACAGTTGTTGTTGGACCACAAATTGGCTAATTTTATGATTACTTATCGTAATACTCCTCAGACAACTATTGATAGAACACCAGCAGAGTTGTTTCTCAAACGAGAGCCACAAACGAGGTTCCCACTGTTAAAGCCAAACTTGGCACAGTCAGTAGAAGAGAAACAACTAATACAGAAAGAGAATCATGATAGAGGTAGAGTAAGTGAGAGAAGTGTGAAATTAAATCATCGCAATAAATGGTTAAAGTGGTTACCAGGAAAAGTGTTGAAGATATGTGGCTCTCACACATATTTGGTCAAGATGTTTGATCATGGACAGGTTAGGTTTGTTCACATTGATCATATTTTACCTACAGATGTGGAAGGAGTTGAAAGTTGGAATGATTCGATTATTTCTGACTCATCTGATAGTCTTGTTACAAGTAGAGTACCAGTAGCATATCCTACATCAGATGTACTGGAAACAAGTCCAAGAGAAAGTCAGAATTTAACTCTGAGTCCGAGTCAGGCAAACAAACCGTCTGAAGTTGAAGAGAGTTCAAATGTAAATCAAGGGTTGCACTTAGAAGAAAACTCTCCTCAGGCTCAGCCTAGAATGAGTCTAAGTTCAATACCAAGTTTGGAAAGTTCTATTCAAGAGTGAAGATATCCTCTTCGAAGCAGAAAACAAATGGTTAAGTTTGACTTTTAAATATGGCAAAATAAGTCCATATCTTTTGTATGTATAACCATGCAAGTTATGTATGATGATTGTTTGTTATAATTACTTCTTCATTAAGGAGGGAAAAGTGTAATATATAGTTCCAAGTGGACTACTGTTCCACCTAGTGGACTACTGTAGTAATGCAACTTTTGCTGTTTTCACAATAAAGCATCGGGTGACACATCACCTGACAAGTTCCTGTGTTGAAGCCATCTTTTGAAGTCCTGTCTGTTTGTGATGTCGTAAAGAATATATCATAGAGATAGACAGATTTTTAAATGATAAGGGATTCAAAGAATATGGGGAATGGGCAGGGAAGTGGAGTTGAGGCCAAGATCAGATCAGCCATGATCTTATTAAATGGTGGAGCAGGCTCGAGGGGCCAAATGGCCGACTCCTGCTCCTATTTCTTATGTGCTTATATTCTTATGTTTCTGCACCCAACAACTTAAAGGCTGGTCCTTTAATTCAAGTAACCTTTGTGTTTAGCAGTTCAATAAATTCCGATGAGCAATCTCCTCACCCGGCCTTTGATAAATCAATCTAAATGTTTATTTTTATTTTTTAACAAACAATTTATATGCATTTACGAGTGGAACTGGGCTTGTACAGTAATAAATTCATGGGCTGTCAATTGTCAAGATTATATTCACTACAAAATGCTAAATTTTCTCACAGACTTTAGAGTATAGATTTACAAATCCCTCTGCAGAAAAAAAGCACCGCACATTAAACTGTTTTAAAATCTCCTTTTGTGACTAATTAATAAATGCAGATTTTCAGTGTTTAATTGCTACTTTTATAATCTTGGTTTATTTAAATATAAACCTCATCATCTCTGGAAAGGTCAGGCTCGAAGTGGTGGTCTTATTAGTGGATGTATTTGTATGACACTTTAGTGCAGCTAGAAATGGGCTGAGCTGTAAAACGAGCTACCGACTCACTACCACCCGTATTGCACCATCTCACAAAGACAACATCTACCCCAAAGTGTCACACAAACACATGCACTAACAAGACCATCATTTCTAGGCTGACTTTTCCAGAGGCGACCAGATGGATTACCTCTACTTGCCAGTTTACAAAACACATACTTGCACTTTCTGTTAGTTCGGGGTGCAAAGAAAATCTTCCCCCAAGTTTGGCTGGTGGGGGAACTTGAAATGTCGCCCTATTGCAATAGAGAATCTTCATTTGGAGCAGGGTGGAGGGAATTCCAATCTGCATCCAACCTCGCTCGACCTAACTGAGGAATGTTTACTGGTGTGGGAAATGGGAAATAGTGTAATCGAAATCTTGATCCAATTCCCCAAAAACTCAGATGGCCTGACCCTTTAAGAAAAAGGCCACAAGTGAACACTGTCACCATTTGATAAGATTTGAAGCGTCTGTGGAAAACTATCCCGACTCTATTGTAGTCCAGTTGAGGAGGAGGGAACTCTTAGGCTGTTTAGGAAGTGAATTTCACCTTTTCTATTGAAGAGATATAGTTGCCCAGTCCAATGGTACAGGAGGGAGTGAATTCATTCTGTTTTCCTGGCAGTTTAACAGAGGTCTCTGTCTGGGGTCCTTGGCAATCAGGTAGGCTCTCCACAAGGGTAAAGCATCCAACACAGGATTTAAAATTTTGTCCCAAACAAGGTGATCAACTTCGAAGTCTTGCATTAGAAATTCTTGCTCACCATAGACCATAGTCTCAATAATGGACATGTTGTTGAGTGCTTGGAGAAATATGAGCTGATCAGTGAGAGCCAGCATGGATTTGTAAAGGGTAAATCAATTTTTTGAGAAAGTCACCAATGTGGTAGATAAGGGAGTGTCTACGGACATTATTTATGTGGACTTTCAGAAGGCATCCGATAACAGACTGCTAACAAATAGCAGAGCACGTGGAATTGGAAGCAACCTATTGGCTTGGGTAGGGGATTGGTCAGGAGGTAGGAGACAGAGAGAAGGGATAATGGGTATGTATTCCAGTTGGCAAGATGTGACTAGCGGTGTTCCCCAGGGATCATCTGAAAAACTGCACCTATAACGGTGCATCACTCCCACGGTTTAGAGAATGTGCTCATCCCCAGAGATGGGTCTTGAATCCACAACCTTCAGACTGATAAGCAACTAAACCAAACTGACACTGGACCAAGTAGTGCCCCTCATGCACTATCAATGCTTTTTGTTGGTGGTACAGGGGAAGGAAGGAGTGAAGAATTCAATTTGACATTTAAGCCAATTTATGCCTGTGTCAGCTGTGGCTCAGTGGGTAGCACTCTTACTTTTGGGTCAGAAGGTTGTGGGTTCAAGTCCCACTCCAGAGGCTTGAGTGCAAATAAAATCTCAGCTGACACTCCCAGTGCAATGCTGAGCAAGTGCTGCACTGTCGGAGGTGTTGTCTTTTGGATGAGATATTAAACTGAGGTCCTGTCTGCTCTCTCAAATAGATATAAAAGATCCCATGGCACTATTTCAAAGAAGAGCAGGGGAGTTATCCCCAGTGTCTTGGCCAATATTTATCCCTCAATCAAAAATACAGATTATTTGGTCATTATCACATTACTGTTCATGGGAGCTTGCTGTGTGCAAATTGAGCTGCTGTGTTTCCCACATTATAACAGTGACTACACTCCAAACATACTTCATTGGCTGTAAAGCGCTTTGAGACTTCCAGTGGTCGTGAAAGGATCTATATAAATCCAAGCCTTTCTTTTTTCAATCAATTTTAAAGCAGGACTGAATTATGAAGCCAAGGTTCTAATTCACCCTAAAGCTCATTCCTAATATCATCTGATGGCATTTGTTTAGTCTTGATCCTTATTCACACACAACGGCCCTGTGAGGAATTGGTGAACCTGCCAAGAGGCTACACTCTCAAACAACAACTCCCTTATTTCATTATTTATGGCTCTGTACTCAATCGACAACCCAGCAACTTGGTTCAAATTTCACCATGCCCAGTTGTGGAGTTGAATTTAACAAAGTGAGTAGTTTCTGCCTTGCCACAAGAAAAAAAATGATTACGAAATGTTATTGTCAGAGATTCTGTCTTTCAGACATTAAACCAAGAGACATGAGGCGTTAAATCTGCCCTCACAAGTGGACATAAATGATCCCATATTTCAAAGATTGGATAGGCTGGGTTTGTTTTCTTTGGAACAGAGGAGGTTGAGAGGCGACCTTATTAAGGTGTATAAAATTATGAGGAGCCTAGATAGAGTGGATAGGAAGGACCTATTTCCCTTAGCAGAGGGGTCAACAACTGGGGGCATAGATTTAAAGTAACTAATAGGAGGTTTCGAGGGCATTTGAGGGGACATTTCTTCACCCAGAGGGTGGTGGGGATCTGGAACTTGCTGCCTGAAAGGGTGGTAGAGGCAGAAACCCTCACCACATTTAAAAAGAACCTGGATGTGCACTTGAAGTGCTACGAACTGAGAGCTGGAAAGTGGGATTAGGCTGGATAGCTCTCTGATGTATAAAATTATGAGGGGCCCAGATAGAATGGATAGAAATGGCTTCCTTCATTGCTGTAAATTTCTAAGATTCTATGATTCTTAGAGCTGGGGAGTTCTCCCCGGTGTCCTGGTCAATATTTATCCCTCAACCAACATCACATAAACAGATTATCTGGTGAATGTCTCATTGCTGTTTGTTAGGTACCAATTGGCTGCTGTGGGTCTACATTACAACAGTGACCAAACTTCAAAAGTAATTCATTGACGGCGAGGCCCTTTGGGACATCCTGAGGTTAAGAAAGACGCTATTTAATGCAAGTCTTTCTTTCTTTCGTTTTCCCCACTTCCACCTCCGTGGACTACAGCGAGGTTCAGGACCTTGTTTGGTCGGCTCCGTGAATTGAACAGAGAAAATAAACCCAAAATAATATTTTCGGATGCACCATGGCAGGCAGACAAGAGGACAAGCACTCATGGCCGTGAAGAGCCAGCTTAGGGACAACGTCAGCAGATCTTTCCTCACCCAGAGGCATACAGCTGGACGGGGTTGGCCGGGAAGGGTGCTTGATGCTGGGGCCGTGAACTCTACTAAGAAGCAACCAGATGCTGTTGTGGGTCGATGGGAAATGTAATGTATAAACCTGTGAGGATGCTCACAGGTTTGTGGAGCTGTTGAGTTTAAGTGGCTTAGCCAGTCACATGATATTCAAAAGACTCAATAAAACCCCAGCCATTTGGGTTCAGGGGATCCACGATGGGGCAGGTGGTTGTGAGCCTAGTGGATGAACTGGTAATGTGTAGTGTGATTGTTAAACCTTTTGCGAATAAACCAACTAATTCTTGATAGCAATGTGTTGCTATGAATTCTTCAACAATGAACCCATGAAGCAAACACATTACAGGGGGGCACTGGTATTCTGGAAGGAAGAGATCAAATGGGCAGAAGGGCCTCCTTCATCAAGACCAGTCTTATGAAGATAAATTTGAACAACTTCAAAGCAGGATAGAAAATGTAAATGAGGACAGGAAGCTGTGACTTATACTCTTGCACGACATATTTACGCACAAGTATGGCACGTCTCATCTGACTAAAACTAAGCCAGCCTGCCATAATTTTTAACAGCTGTAAAGGTCTCCATCATGTAGGAGGTCATATTGCTGTTGTGCAGCCATTAATCGAGATTGTTTGATTTTACAATCCAGAAAGAGTGGAGTTTTAATTGATCATTTGATTTAAGGGCCTGACTGTCCAATATTTTTCAAATTATATCGGGTATAATTTGATGGCAGTGGTTGGAGGATGGATGATCCTTTTTGCAGCGGTGAAATTAGATTTCATTTGAGCTTGTGCTGACCTGCGGTTTGCCCCAGAGCTGTTGTGTTTCATTCCTGGTACGTTAGATCGCGTTTCTTAACTCCCTTAATCGCCCCCGTCCCCTCATACCAATTCGGACTTGTTTCAGTTACAAACAAAGCAAATTTGGAGCCCCAGACAGGCACTGGGCCTGACGTAGTGTTATGTTCAGAATAACTCCACAAGACTGTATACTGTAAGCTCAAACTGTTGTGACCTTGGTCTCTTTAATGTAACTCCAGAGTAGGAAGCAGTATGGTAGACTGCCTTTAATACCTGCTTGCCCGGGGTGTGCAGGTGACCTTTGGGTGCACCCCCTGGTGGCAAGTCTTACACACTAGTAAAGTTTACATCCATAACATCACTCCCCTCAAAGTCTGAGATATAAATTATTTACAAGTTAAGGCGATCCGGGGCTCTGCGTTCCCGGGTTGATCGCTTGAGTTGAAGTCCTGGCATGGGTGAGTTGGTCGGCTCATTGCTGCACTGCAGCACGGCTGGTCTGATTGGACTGTCGGGCATGGTGGGTTCATCCTCGTCATTGACAGCGAGGTCGGTTGCTGGTTGGGTGTGTGTTGGTGGATCAATGATGGTAATGTCCTCTTCAAACTGTTCTTTGTTGTCAGTGAATCGCAGTTTGGTCCGATCCAAAGGCTTTCTGCACGTTTGTCCATTCACAAGTTTGAAAACAAACACTCTATTCCCCTCCTTGGCTAAAACAGTGCCAGCAAACCATTTGGGACCATGACCGTAATTAAGAACAAACACAGGGTCATTAACCTCAATGTCATGCGATACAGCCGTGCGATCGTGGTACTCGTTATGTCCGTGACGCCGGGTTTCTACATGATCATTGAGATCCGGGTGGATTAAGGAGAGTCTGGTTTTGAGTGCTCTCTTCATTAACAATTCTGCAGAGGGAACACCAGTAAGCGAGTGGGGTCGCGTCCGGTAGCTGAGCAGAACCCGAGAGAACCGGGTCTGCAGGGAACCGTCCATCACGCGTTTCAAGCTCTGCTTGATAGTTTAGACTGCCTGTTCCATTTGATTATTGGATGTGGGCTTAAACGGGGCAGATCTGACATGCTTGATGCCATTGCGGGTCATGAACTCGTTGAATTCCGAGCTGGTGAAACATGGTCACTAACAAGGAAGTTGGGCAAACCATTGGTGGCGAACATGCCCGGAGGCTTTCAATGGTGGCAGTGGACATACATGATGACATTATTATACATTCAATCCATTTAGAGTAAGCGTCCACTGCTACAAGGAACATATTTCCTGGAAAGGGGCCAGCAAAATCTACATGGACCCTAGACCACGGTTTGGAGGGCCATGACCACAGACTCAGTGGGGCCTCCCTTGGTGCATTGCTCAACTGTGAGCACGTGTTACATTGGTGTATGCATGATGCCAATTCCGAGTCAAGGTGGGCCACCAAACATGCAACCTGGCGATAGCCTTCATCATGCCGATGCCTGAGTGGGTACTGCGTAGGTCGTGTATAAACATTTCCCTGCCTTTTTTTGGAAAAACCACGCGATTCCCCCATAGGAGACAATCTGACTGGATAGACATTTCATCCTTGCGTCGGTAAAATGTCTTAATTTCATCTTGCATTTCCCCAGGAACAGCCGACCTGCTCCCATTAAGAACGCAGCTTTTTACAAGTTAAAGCACAGGGTCCTGGCTAGTCCAGGTCCTGATCTGGTGAGCCGTGACGGGTGACCCCTCACTCTCAAAAACATCCATTACAAGAAGCAAGCCTGCGGGTTATGCCATTTTCACCCTGGTGGTGGGCAATGGTAGCCGACTGAGGGCATCAGCACAGTTCTCAGTGCCTGGTCATACGCAGATAATGTTAGTGCCCATCTTTGGGTGCGGGACGAAGCATTGGTGTTAATACCTTTGCTTTCTGAGAACGGCGAAATGAGCGGTTTGTGGTCGGTTTCGAACTCGAACCAGAGTCCAAATAGGTATTGGTGCATTTTCTTAACCCCGTATACGCATGTTAATGTTTCTTGCTCAACCATACTGGAGGCTCTTTCAGCCTTAGATAAACTTCTGGACGCATATGCAACCGGTTGCAGTTTGCCTGACACATTGGCTTGCTATAACACACAACCGAGCCCGTACAAAGATGCATAACAAGCTAGTACTAAACGTTTACACGGGTCATATAATAAAAGTAACTTGTTAGAACATAGCAGGTTTCTGGCCTTGCTCAGATCGAGGGATTCGGCAGACAGCAGTTTGCGAAGAATGACCTCGTGGCCGATTCCAAGCACGAAAAAGTCCCGCAACATTTCCCCCAAAAATCCAGCAAATACGCACGGTCCCGCAAGGCATTTTAGGTCAGCGACATAGCTCGCCACGTCCTGGCCCTCGGAGCGATGGTGCGTATAAAAGCGATACCTGGCCATTAAGATCCTCTTCTTCGGCTTGAGGTGTTCCCGAACCAGCGTACACAACTCTGCATATGTCTTGTCCGTTGGTTTCGTCGGTGCTAGCAGATTTTTGATGAGGCCATATATTGTGGACCCACAAACGGTGAGGAGAATCGCCCTGCGCTTGACCGCGGTATCTTCTGTATCCAGCTCGTTGGCCACAAAGTACTGGTCAAGACGTTCAACGAAGGCTTCCCAATCATCACCCTCAACAAATCTCTCAAGAATACCAATGGCAGCCATAACTGCGTGAAAGTTCGTGATCTGTTACTCGTCGCCAACTGTTATGTTCAGAATAACTCCACAAGACTGTATACTGTAAGCTCAAACTGTTGTGATCTTGGTCTCTTTAATGTAACTCCAGAGTGAGGAAGCAGCATGGTAGAATGCCTTTTATACCTGCTTGCCCTGCTTGGGTCTCCAACAGGTGCGCCCCCTGGTGGCAAGTCTTACACACTAGTAAAATTTACATGCATAACCGTATGGCTTCATAGTAACTGATTGGGTCACATCCTGGAAACTGAGGCCGTCAGCCCAAACTATTCAACCTACAAGGTGAGAATCAGCACCACATTTACTTTTCCCTTCTGTAGCTTATTGGATTTTCCCTCCTCTGCTCTCGTCCACACCTTTTCCTTCCCCAGTTTCAAAGATCTGATGGGACATTGAAGGGCCCGGTGTTGTTGCTTGGGCCTTTGCATTTTCTGCTCTTGGGCCAACCATTAAAGAGGTGGGCAAGACGGGCATGGGACTGGTGAACACACAGGGATGTGTGGTACATAGGCCTCAGTGACTAATAGACCTGGGGGACACACACAGTCCTGATGGTGACAGAGGCATGGGTGACTAGTGGGCCTGGGTGACTTTGGGACAGCTTCTTTCCCCTCCCTGCAGTGAAATGCTGAGGGGGAGAAATTTGGTCGCGCATCAGTTGGGGCGCTAACCCAGGTGGAGCAGTAACTTTGGCACCTTCAAAAAAGTTTGCGCCTCACGCTGAGAAATTTGTCGGAATTGGGCGAAGAGCTGAAGGTGATACAAAATCAGCCGTTACATACTTGACCTGGCGGGGGGAGTGGGGGGGGGGGGGGGGGGTGGGGCGGGTGGTGTGCTAACGACCCATTGCGCATGCTTCAATTTCCGATTGCAATCCCGGGAAATGCCGAGTCTTAAAGGTGCGGCTTGGTAATGCACCCATTAAAGTTTTCAAAATCACTATTTCTCAAGCTGAACTCTTATGTCTGCCTGCCGCTGCAAACTTGGAGGCTCACGCACCGTGCTGTGCGTAAACATTGCACTGACTGTGACCTCCAAGGGAAGCGCTTACTCATCCCTTTAAGTAGCCGCCAGTTAACGACTCTGCTATATTCATAGTTCTCCTTGAAACCAGTTTAGATTATGTCAATCTTATTCATCGTAGTCGGGAGCAAGACGGACATAGGCTTTCTTCTCACCATCGGCCTGACAAGAGTGTTGACTTTAGCTACATCAATATCAGACAGTTTCTTGACCGCCTGTTTGATCTGATGCTTATTGGCCGTGATGTCAACAATGAAAACCAAAGTATTGTTGTCCTCTACAAGCCTGTTTTTCCAGATGTTATTATTGGCGGGAGCTCAATGAGACGGCTGCACCTAATTTAGCGAGCTGGGCCCAAGCGTGAGCATTGTAACAGGACTGACATCATGATTGGTGTGATCGTCAATGGCCACGCGTAAGCGGTTTGCACCCCCGCTAAACCTCGAACGAATTTCCCATCGGGGCGCTAAAAGCTGCACGCCGGTTGCTAAGCTCTAACGCTGACATTACCGCCCCCTCTGGGCGCTAACTGAGGCATTAGACAACCAAAAATCCAGCCCTAAGACTCCATCCATCTGATACGTATCTCACCCCTGAAAGCATGGCTGAGGTCGTAAACTTGCCATGTGGGAAATTACAGGTGGTGGGGAGGGGCTTGGAGTCTGACTAGTGCAATTCTGGGTTCCCTCTAAGTGCCATGCTGTTCCCACTACCCACAAGTGATATGAAGCAGTAGACTTACAATGTTATAAAATCTGTTGATGACACCAAGCTGTGTTGCCAGGTGACGCGTATAAAAGAGACCGACAGTGTTAAAGGGATTTGAACTGATCAAGCTATGAGCAATGTAGATCATCTAAATTAATTCACGCTGAAACAGGAACTCAGAAATATATAAGTTAGGAGCGTCTGAGAATTTGGGCTTTTTGGGAATCTTAAGTGTGTACCATGGAGCCTTAAGGGCTACAAGTAAAGGTTAAATACCAGCTCCCATTAAGTTGTTTCTATCTCACCTTGCTGATACCAATAGATATTGGTGTTCTGATTTAGGACATAAAGCATTATTAGGTCCTACTCTTGTCTGCTAAAACTGCTCACTATCCCAGGATCATTCTGGAATGCAAAGATAACTCCCAGCTACTATTCTCTACTGCTAACCATCTTCTTCAACCCCTCTCCCCTGTCTCCACCACACTCACTTCCAACAACAAGTGTGGGGAGCTCATGGACTTCTTTGTCTCAAAGATTGAGACCATCCAATCAGCTGCCTCGGTCACTTCCCTTCCTTCCTCTCGCCCACCGGGCCAAACTTCCTCTGAGGTTTCCCCCTGCCCTAGCCCTGAACTCGCATTTTCTCCAGTTTCTCTCCGATCTCCCCTCTTGACTTCTCCACGCTCATCTTGTCCATGAGATCCACTTCATGCTCCCTTAATTCTATTCCCACTAAACTGCTGACCACCCAACTTCCTTTTCTGGCTCCCATGTTAGCTAACACTGTTAACGGTTCTCTCTCCTCAGGTACTGTCCCCTCTCCTTCAAATCTGCCATCGTCACCCCTCTCCTCAAAAAAACAACCCTCGACCCCACTGTGCTTGCTAGCTACCGCCCCATCTCCAACCTCCCTTTCCTCTCCAAAAACTTTGAATGTGTTGTCGCCTTCCAAATCCGTGCCCATCTTTCCCGGAACTCCATGTTTGAATCCCTTCAATCTGGTTTCTGCCCGAGCCACAGTACCAAACGGCTCTCATCAAAGTCACAAATGACATCCGTTGTGACTGTGACAAAGATAAACTATCCCTCCTCGTCCTTCTCAACCTGTCTGCAGCCTTTGACACGGTTGACCACTCCATCCTCCTCCAATGCCTCTCCACCATTGTCCAGCTGGGTGGGATATCCACTTGTCTGGTTCCATTCTTATCTATCTAATCATAGCCAGAAAATCACCTGCAACTCCCGCATCGTTACCTCTGGTGTCCCCCAAGGATCTATCCTTGGCCCCCTCCTATTCTTTATCTACATGTTGCCCCTTGGCGATATCATCTGAAAACACAGTCGGTTTCCACATGTACGCTGACGACACCCAGCTCTACCTATCCACCACTTCTCTCGACCTCTCCATGTTCTCTAAATTGTCAGACTGCTTGTCTGACATCCAGTACTTGATGAGTAGAAATTTTCTCCAATTAAATATTGGGAAGACCGAATCCATTGTTCTCGGTCCCCGCCACAAACTGCGTTCTCTAGCCACTGACTCCATCCTTCTCCCCAGCTCCTGTCTGAGGCTGAACCACACTGTTTGCGACCTAGTTGTCCCTGAAATTAGCTTCTGGCCACATATCCGCAGCATAACTAAAACCGTCCATTTCCACCTCCGTAACATCACCCGTCTCTGCACTTGCCTCAGCCCATCCGCTGCTGAAAGCCTCATCCATGCTTTTGTTACCTCTAGACTTGACTATTCCAACACACTCCTGGCTGGCCTCCCACATTCTACCCTACGTAAACTTGAGGTGATCCAAAACTCGGCAGCCCGTGTTCTAACTCGCAACAAGTCCCTCTCACCCATCATCCCTGTGCTCGCTGACCTACATTGGCTCCTGGTCAAGCAACACTTCGATTTCAAAATTCTCATCCTTGTTTACAAATCCCACTAAGGCCACGCCCTCCTCCCCCATCTCTGTAATCTCCTCCAGCCTCACAACCCCTTGAGATGTCTGAGCTCATCAAATTCTGCCCTCCTGAACATCCCTGATTGTAATCGTTCAACCATTGGTGGCCGTGCCTTCAGCTGCCTATGCTGTAAGCTCTGGAACTCCCTCCCGAAACCTTTCTATTTCTCTACCTATCTTTCCTCCTTTAAGACGATCCTTAAAATCTACCTCTTTGACCAAGCTTTTGGTCATCTGCCATAATTTCTTCTTATGTGGCTCGGTGTCAAATTTATTTGTTTTGTCTTAAAACACTCCTGTGAAGTGCCTTGGGACGTTTTACTATGTTAAAGGTGCTATATAAGTACAAGTTGTTATTGTTGTTATTTACTAATGAGGCACGATACTCTGCTGCCTAGGTCCTAAGCTACATGTCTAAAGTACCCATTGGCTGTAAAGTGCCTTTGAATGTCCTGAGGTCATGAAAGGAGTTATATAAATGCAAGTTCTTTCCTACATTTGCCTCTCATTCCCGGAGCCCATTCTGGTCTTTGATCACTCCGTGTGAAGAAATGCTCCCTGATGTAGGCTGAGCTAGCGTTTTCCCAGCTTGGACCTGTGTCCCTTTGTCCGACAGTCATGTCTTATCTTACAATGGTGCTCAGGATTAACCTTTTTCTATTCCACCTAGTATCTACACACACTTCAGTAAGGTATTCTCTCGTTCCTCTCCTTTCAAGGGCAAAGAGTCTAAGTATTTCCAGATGTAAAATGGTGTCTATATATGACAATTTATATGTATCAGTATCAGCTGTGGCTCAATGGGTAGTGTAAAGTCCTGTCCCCTCAGTACAGATTCACACGAGGCATGTAGTGAAGTCAAGGTCACTCTGGACCTGCACCTTTATTTCACAGCTCTGGAATGCTACACTTGCCTGAGACCTGCCCTTATATACCTGTCTCTTGCAAATGCACCCTTGGTGATAAGATATGCTGGTGGTTATAGGTCATATCTTATTACAGTCATTTATAGCATGTTAGGATACAGTTATATATAATAATGTAAGATACATGACATCACCCTCCCCCAAGGTCTTATTGTCTTTATAGGTTCAGTCTCTCAGGTGGTCTACGCTCTCGCGTGGAGCATCTGAGTTGTGGTTTAGTTGTTTGCCTTGTTGTCTGTTTTTCTTTGGATGTGGTTGCTGGTATCTCGCCTGGGCTGTCTGTTTCGATTGGTGTGATTGTTGTTGACTCGCCTGGGCTGTCTGTTGGGATTGCCCTTTCCTCAGGTTGTTCCCTCTGTCTGTCCACCAGGTGTGGTGCGAGTTCCACATTGTAGTCTGCCTCTGGTTCCGCAGTGTTGTTGGTAAATTTGCTTTTGACTTGGTCTACATGCCTCCGGCAGGTTTTGCCATTGTCCATTTGTACTACCAGTAGCCTGTTTCCATCCTTGCCCATTACTGTCCCTGCAAGCCATTTGGGACCCCTGCTATAGTTTAGTACAAACACTTTGTCCCCTATCTCATTCCATCTCCCCCTCGAATTTCTGTCATGGTACTCTGTCAGCTTACGGTGCTTTGCCTCAACGATTTCGTGCATGTCTGGGAGGATTAATGAGAGCCTTGTTTTTAAAGTCCTTTTCATCAACAGTTGCGAGGGGGGAACCCAGTCAATGAGTGCGGACGAGATCTGTATGCCAGCAGCAGTCGCGACAGGCGACCCTGAAGCGTGGTACCTTGGATTTTAAGCATGCCTTGTTTAATGATTTGCACTGCTCTCTCCACCTGGTCGTTGGAGGTCGGCTTGAACAGTGCCGTCTTGACGTGATTTATGCCGTGGTCAATTATAAAGTCTTGGAATTCTGCGCTGGTGAAGCCCGGATCATTGTCACTGACCAATATGTCATGGATTCCGTGCATTGCAAACATGGTTGCGAGGCTCTCCACAGTGGTGGAGGTTGTACTCGAGTTTAAAATGGTGCATTCGATCCACTTTGAAAATGCATCTACAACTATGAGGAACATTTTGCACATGAATGGGCCCGCATAGTCTACGTGCACCGGCGACCACGGTTTGGTAGGCCAGGGCCAGGGACTCAGTGGAGCCTCCCTGGGGGCATTGCTGAGTTGGGCACAAATGGTGCACCTTCGGACGCAGAGCTCCAGGTCCGCGTCAATATCAGTCCACCAGACGTGGGATCTGGCTATGGCCTTCATGAGAACGATCCCTGAGTGCTCGCGGTGGAGCTCCCGGACAAATGCCTCTCTGCCTCGCAGAGGCATGACTACTCGGCTGCCCCACATCAGGCAGTCTGCTTGTAGTGATAGCTCATGCATGCGCCTGCGAAAGGGTTTTAATTCCTCGGGGCAGGCATCGCGAGTCTCTGCCCAGTCACCGGTTAGGACACATCTTTTTACTAAGGATAACGTGGGGTCACTGGCCGTCCAAGCTCTGATTTGGCGAGCCGTCATGGGCGCACCTGTGGACTCAAAGGCATTGATTGCCATGACTATCTCACAGTCCTGTTCGTCAGGGGTAGCCTGCTGAGCGCGTCGGCACAGTTGTCTGTGCCTGGTCTGTGCCTTATGGTATAGTCATAGGACGCCAGCATGAGTGCCCACCGTTGAATTCGCGCCGAGGCGTTGGCGTTTATTGCCTTGCTCTCAGATAGGAGGGACGGGAGGGGCTTGTGGTCGGTTTCTAACGTGACTTGGCCCCAAAAAGGTATTGGTGCATCTTTTTGACACCGTACACGCACACGAGCGGATCCTTCTCTACCATTCCGTACCCGCACTCCGCCCGCGAAAGTGACCTGGAGGCATAAGCTATGGGTTGTAATTTGCCCGCACTATTGACATGTTGCAAAACGCACCCGACCCCATACGCTGACGCATCGCATGTGAGAACTAGCTTTTTACCTGGGTCAAAGAAAGTCAAAACACTGTTGGAACACAGAAGGTTGCGTGCCTTATTGAAGGCGAGTTCCTGGGCGTCCCCCCAAAACCAATCGCACCCCTTCCTGAGTAGCACGTGTAGAGGCTCCAGCAGCGTGCTTAAGTTCTGCATAAAGTTCCCAAAGTAATTGAGTAGCCCGAGAAAGGCGTGCAGTTCTGAGACATTCCGGGGCCTGGGTGCCAGGCGAATTGCTTCTGTTTTGGACTTTGTTGGGCGGATTCTATCAGCGGCAATCCTTCTGCCCAAAAATTCAACCTTGGGTGTGAGAAATAGGCACTTGGATTTCTTGACTCGTAGGCCTATCCGATCCAACCGCTTTAGTACTTCCTCCAAATTACGGAGATGGGAGTCAGTGTCCTTGCCCGTGATAAGTGTGTCGTCTTGAAATAAACTGTCCCCGGGATGGACTTGAGCAGACTCTCCATGTTGCGCTGGAATATGGCAGCTGCCGACCTGATGCCGAATGGGCATCGATTGTACATGAAAAGGCCTCGATGTGTGTTGATGGTGGTGAGTAGCTTGGATTCCTCGGTCAATTCTTGCGTCATATACGCAGATGTGAGGTCTAATTTTGAGAAAAGTTTACCTCCAGCCAATGTGGCAAATAAGTCCTCCGCTCTGGCAGGGGTACTGGTCCTGTAGGGAGACTGTTTATGGTAGATTTGTAGTCCCCACAGATTCGTACGGATCCATCAGGCTTCATGACTGGGACGATGGGACTTGCCCAGTCGCTAAATTCCACAGGTGATATAATGCCTTCCCGCAGAAGCCTGTCTAGTTCGTGTTCAATCTTTTCCCTCATCACATAGGGTACAGCTCTGGCCTTGTGATGGACCGGTCTAGCATCCTGTGTGATGTAGATTTTGACTTTGGCCCCTTTGAAAGTGCCAACACCTGGCTGAAAGAGATGTTCAAATCACTTTAAAACTGTTGAGCAGGAGGTCTGTTCCTCTAGTGACATGGCATGGACATCATCTCATTTCCAGTTTAGTTTTGCCAGCCAGCTTCTCCCCAGCAGTGCTGGGGGGTCTCCCGGAACAATCCACAAGGGAAGTCGATTCACTGTCTCTTTTTGTGTGACAGAGAGCATGGCGCTGCCGAGGACTGGTACGATTTCTTTGGTATAGGTCCTTAGTTTGGTGTCGACCCTTGTGAGTTTTGGTCTGTCTCTTTTATGTGGCCACAGTTGTTCAAATTGTTGAGCGCCCATGAGAGATTGACTCGTTCCTGTATCCAGCTCCATGTTGACAGGTATCCCGTTGAGTAGGACCCTCATCATTATAGGAGGCGTCCTGTTGTAGGAGCAGCGGCCATTGATCGTGTTGACCCGCTGTACATCGGTGTCCCGGGTACTGTCCCCACCATCTTCTGGTCCGCTTTCTGACCCATCCAATTCGTATAGCAGCCGAGCTGCCGTTTTTGCACATGCGGGCCAAATGCCCTGTATATTCACAATTTCTGCAAACAGCCTGCTGAAATCGACATCCCCTTGACGAGTGCCCACCCCCACACCTCCAGTACAGACCTGTTCCATTGTTCAAAGAGTTCCCAAAGAATGAGCTGTGTCTGGCTGATCTCTCTTGAGCTTCTCTGAGTTTGTAGTTGATTGCTCGCATTGTGGGTTGATGAGGTGTGAACGGCCATTCCTGTGGCCCTTGATGGCTTCTGTTGCCACTGCTTGCTGTCGAAAACCTGTTCTCCTGGTTTTGTCTGTGTGTGGGGGTAGCAGCTTGTTTAGTGTTGTGAACTTCTTGTTCCAATATTTCGTTAGTTGTCGTACCTGCATTGTAAATCAACCTCCTTTCTTCTTCCCCTACCAAGAATGTCTGTGCAACCAGTGCTGCTGCCTCTAAGGTCAGGTTCTTGGTCTCTATGAGCTTTCGGAATATGCCTGCGTGGCCAATTCCTTCAATGAAAAAGTCTCTCAGCATTTCTCTCCTCAGTTCATCGGAGAACTCACATAAACTAGCCAATCTCCGAAGTTCCGCCACGAAGTCGGGTATGCTCTGGCCCACACAGTGTCTGTAGTTGTAGAACCTGTGTCTGGCCATGTGTAGGCTGCTCGCTGGCTTCAGGTGGTCTCTTACCAGTGTGCTCAATTCTTCAAACAACTTGCTTGCTGGTTTCTCGGGTGCCAACAGATCCTTCATTAAAGCGTATGTTTTCGAGCTACAGCTTGTCAAGAGATGGGCTCTTGTCTGCCGTATCATCGCCTAACCAGTCTTTGGTTACAAAGCTTTGCTGGAGCCTTTCTATAAAGTTCTCCCAATTGTCTCCCGCATTGTACTTTTCATCTGATCCGTTGTTCGCCATTCTGTGGATTCTGTAATCCCGTAACCCGTCGCCACTGAAAAGTCCTGTCCCCTCAGTACAGATTCACACGAGGCATGTAGTGAAGTCAAGGTCACTCTGGACCTGCACCTTTATTTCACAGCTCTGGAATGCTGCACTTGCCTGAGACCTGCCCTTATATACCTGTCTCTTGCAAGTGCACCCCTGGTGGTAAAGTATGCTGGTGGTTACAGATCATATCTTATTACAGTCATGTATAGCATGTTAGGATACAGTTATATATAATAATGTAAGATACATGACAGGTAGCACACTCACCTCGGAGTTAGAAGGTTGTGGTTTCAAATCCCACTCCAAGGTCTTGAGTACTAAAAATCTAGGCAGACATTCCCAGTGCAGTGCTGAGGGAGTGCTATACTGTCGGAGGATGAGTCTTTTGGATGAGATGTTAAACCGAGGTCCCATGTGCTCTCTCTCTAGTGGACATAAAAGATTCCATGGCACTATTTCAAAGAAGAGCAGGTTCGTTATCCCGGATGTCCTGTACAATATTTATCCCTTAATCAATGTAACAAAAAAAACAGGTTATCTGGTCATTGTCACATTGCTGTTTGTTGGAGCTTGATGTGCACAAATTGGCTGCTGCCTTTCCTACATTACAACAGTGACTACACTCCAAAAGTACTTCATTGGCTGTAAAGCACTTTGAGATGTCCGGTGGTCGTAAAAGGCGCTATATAAAGGCAAGTCTTTCTTTAATGGGAGTATCAAAATCAGGTGGGAAATTTAGCCAAAATCCGATCTGCGATCAATGGGTTAAACAGCAAATACAGTGCCCAAATCCTCGCCAGTCTGGTCCATCATCAAAGACCTTCCAGCGAAATGGATTGCTAACTGATTGGATGAACTATGTGGAGCTCGATGGTTTTTATTGAATAAACATTAATAAGACCATTCTTCAATTTGGCAGCAGAGGAGTCAGGGTCAATGGGCCTTCTCAGCGCTGCAGTGTAATGCTGAGTCAGCGTGAGCTATCTAACAGTCGGAGGTCTGATTCATGAACTTTCGTTGCCAAAGCATGGGGACTGTAACAATGTGAAGATTAACTATCGGAGTTACCACTTTCATTCACAAACCTGGAGCCACAACATCCAAAATGGATACTCTATAAAACTGCCAAAAATCACTATTGGATCCCAATCGTCCTGTATCCGAACTCGCACCAAGTCCCGTTCACCCATCTTCTTATTCTGAGGCAGGCCCCCGGAGTCGAGGATGACTTGCTTCCTCACTAAAATGAGTTCTAAGGTGACTGATGTGGGATCTGCAGTCTCTGTCACAGGTGGAGCAGATGGTAGTTGAAGGGACGGGTGGGTGGGGTGCTTGATTTGTCGGATGCTCCTTCCGCTGTTTGTACTTGGCATCCACTTGCTCCTGGCGAGGAGACTCGAAGTGTTCGGCACTTCTCACATACTTCTCCGCCACTTTGAGCGGTCTTGGGCCAGGGATTCCCAAGAGGCGGTGGGGATGTTACATTATTTCAATGAAGCTTTGAGGGTGTCACCCCTATACTCATTGACCTACATTGGCTCCCAGTCCCCAAACACCTCGATTTTAAAATTAACATTCTCATGTTCAAATCACTGCATGGCCTCACCCCCTCCCTACATCTGTAACTTCCTCCAGTCCTAAAACCGCCTGAGATCTCTGCGCTCCTCCAATTCTGGCCTCTTGTACATTCCTGATTTCCTTCACCACACTATTGGTGGCCATGCCTTCAGATAACTAGGCACTAAGCTCTGGAATTCTCTCCCTAAATGTCTCCACCACTCTCTTCTTTTAACACACTACTTAAAACTTACCTCTTTGACTAAGCTTTAGGTCATCTGTTCTAATGTCTCCTTCTTTGGCTCAATCTTTGTCTGATAACGCTCCTGTGAAGCGCCTTGGGATGTTTTACTATGTTAAAGCTGCTATATCAATGCGAGTTGTTGCTTTAGCTTCTGATGTATTCCCTCGCACTCAGTGCTGTGTGCCCCAAACACAACATCTCATCTCCTGGTGGTTGCCGTATGTGATAAGTGTCATGTATCCTACATGGCTACTGTTGCTACTGTCACAAGAGGGCACAGCAGTGGGAGACTTGTAGGTTACCTGTACAGGTGTGCCTGGCCTAGTATAAAAGGCAGGCCACCAGCTGTGATCCTCACTCTGAAGTTAACAAGTAAAGGACTAAGGTCACTACAGTTCAAGTACAACACATTGCCTCGTGGAGTCATTATTAGAGCATCCAAGGACATAACAATTGGCGACGAGATTACGGAATTTAATGCGAAAATGGCTACCCTTGGTACGTTGCAGCAGTTCGCCGATGGTGATGATTGGGATGCCTTTGTGGAGAGGCTCGACCATTTCTTCACAGCAAATGACCTGGCAGGAGATGACCCGGCCACACTGGCTGATAAGCGCTGAGCTATCCTGCTAACCAGTTGTGGGCCCACCATCTATGGCCTCATAAGGGACTTGCTGGCACCAGCGAAGACAACGACCAAGACGTACAAGGAGCCCGTAACCCTGATCCATGAGAACCTCAAGCCCAAGAAGAGCATCCTCACAGCCAGACACCGGTTCTACACCCACCGACGGCCCGAAGGCCAGGAAATCGCGAAATACGCCACAGACCTCAGGAGGCTGGCGGCACCGTACGAGTTCGGCGACCACCTCAACGAAGCACTGCGGGACATTTTTGTCATTGGAGTTAGCCATGAGGGCCTTCTTCATGAGCTACTGTCGGTGGATACCAGTCACACTGCAGAAGGCCATCTCTGTGAGCCAGGCATTCATGACCTCGACCTGCGGCTCTAGGCAGATGACTCACCCTCAGGATTCAAACCCAGTGCAGGTACTGTGCACTGAGTGGCGCTTTTTAGAGGCTGGACTGTAGAAAGCGAACTCTCTCAGCGGAGAAAGAACAGGCCCCCGAGTCCCTTAACTCAGGGTCCACCGAGGGGGCTAATTGAATAGCTCCATGCTGATGTTGTGGAGGGAATCACAGGGCTCACCAGTGCTGCTTTAAAGACTATGTTTGCAAGGGCTGCAGCACAAAAGGCCACCTCCAGCGAATGTGTAAGAGAAATATGACTCACTGTGTCGATGAAGAGTCTGCAGATGGCCATGAATCCAGCGTGGATTATGAAACGATAGGCAGAGAGGCAGCTCAGCCCCACGATGAGGTATATAGCATGTTTACCTGTACCACCGAGTGTTCCCCGTTGAGGATGGAAGTGGAGATAGATGGCGTTCCAGTCTTCATGGAAGTGGACACGGGAGCGAGCCAGTCAGTGATGAATCAAGAAGCCTTTGAGAGGCGATGGGACACTCAAGCTGAACGACCCAAGTTGGTCCCAGTTCAGGCAAAGCTGCGGACCTACACCGATGAACAGATCCCAGTCGTTGGTAGTGCAAATGTAAAGGTACTCCATGATGGTGCGATGCACAAGCTACCTCTGTGGATTGTTGCAGGTGATGGACCAACACTGCTCGGAAGAAAGTGGATGGAGAAGATCTATTGGAAGTGGGAAGACTTTACCCCCCAAGCGATCGACGTCCTCCGCGTTCGGAGGCACAGCAAGCCCTCACTTGAGGGTGGACCCGGCACCAGAGCACAGACCAGCACTTCACCCGAGGCACAGACTGCTCACCACGACTGCGTGGAGATGATCCAGCTGAGACGACCCGAATGCACCTTCCAGGCTCCAGTGGCAGGACTCCAGGGGAAGAAAATCGGATCCAAAGGCGACTTCCCAGCTTCAGTGGCAGAACCCGGGGAGAAGAGGATCACCGCAGTCGACATCGTAGATGGAGGAAAGGTGGCGCCCAAACCACGAGGTGAGGTGCTGAAGAAAAAGATGGCCGCGGCCAGACCACGAGGTGCAGCGCTGATGGAGCAACACGTGGCACCAAACGGAGAAGAGGATTGGGGTAAAGAAAGCAAGGCTCCATTAAAGGAAACCAGCAACCCACCACACTTAAAGGGACAGTTCCACACACTCAAGCAATGTAATAGCAACTGTAAGTTAGAGACAAAATATGTAACTGATGATCAGAGTTGTGTACATGCAACCAGCGAGGAAAAGTCGCGCGATCGCGATCGGAGCTACAGAGTATCCACAATAAGTAATGAAAAGTTGTACGATGTAGGATTTCAACTATACGCAACCCATGTAGCAGGCAGACATCCATCAGGAGCACAGAGGTCCAGCGAGCTACCCAATGCTGTAGCCTGCGTCCCGGGGACCAGAGTTATGCAACATGGAGTGTGGCCACAAGCAGCCAATACAAGCAGCAAGCGATCTCAGGAGGGCAACGGCACCGGTATCGATACCCTGCCTCTGATCGGCTCCACCTCTCAGGCACCCGATGGCACCAATCGTCACGAGCCTGAAAGAGCAAACTGCTAAGGTGCAGCCCCCAGACCCCATCACCACCAAGGCCATACCCGGAAACGAAGGGTCACTCGCTACAGTCCTCCCAAAGGGAACTGGGACCAGCCAGGATCCCAAACCAAACAACGTCCAGGCCAGTGAGTCAGCAGTTCCTTGTGCACTGCTAGACGACAGCCCCTCAGGGAGCAGCAGTGACCCAGGGCACAAAGAAAGGACAGGGAGGTCACAGGCATCTGTGAACCTGCCCGACGCTAGGAACCACGGCAACAGCCCCAAGAGCAGGCAACTCAAGCCAAATGGGTTCCCACTGCCAGCACTGGGCACCGTGAGGGACACCATCCAACAGTTCTGGAACTTAAGCACCGGTCACTGATCTCACCAATCTAGCGTACTGGTCGCACTACTAAACCACAAATGAATGCAAACTTGTCTTCCTGAACTTGAATATATATGTATCCTCATTCTAGAATTAACAAATAAAGGACTAAGGTCACTACTGTTCAAGTATAACACATTGCCTCGTCAAGTCATTATTAAAGCATCTAAAGACACAACAATAAGTGTCAACATTTTTTAAAAAGCTGGGAACGCGTCTGTTCAACCACAGCATGTTTTATGAGTTTCCTCTCCACAAGCACCTTTGGTGTGGACACCCAGTGAGTTGTCAATATACGATCCCTTTTGCTTTTCAATGTGCCAAGACAGCACTGAGCTAAAACGGAGCTGTGCCCTGAGTTAAGACCCCACCATGCAGAGCGAAGGTGGTCCTTGCCCTGAGTTGGAATGATGCTAGGATGCCACTGTGTTGAGATGTCGTTCCACTATATCAGACTTCTAAAATTGGTCGATGCCAAGAGAGCACTGTGCTAACACAGCATTATACTAAGGTGGCACTCTACCAAGATGGCACTGCGCCAAGATGGCATTTCACCAACATGGCATTGATCTAAGATAACACTGTACTAAACTGGCACTGGGCTAAAATGGGATTGTGCTGAGATGGATGAGCTAAGATGGCATTGCACTAACATTGGCATTGTGCTAAAATGATACTGAGCTAAGATGGCATCGTACTGAGATGGCACAGTGCTGAAAGAGACTCCACTAACTTGGCACTGTATTAAGATGGCACTGGTCAGAAGATGGAACTGCACTAATAACACACCATGCTGATATGGCATTGGACCAAGATAGCACTGTGCTAAACTGGCACTGCACTAACACAGCAATAGCACTGTGCTGATATGGAATTGAACTAACATAGCATTGAACTACGATAGCACTGTGCTAAGTTGGCACTGTACTAAGATAGCACTGAACTATACTAAAATGGCTCTGCACTAGCATTAGCGTTCTGGTAAGATGACATACTAAGATGGCATCATTTTCCAGGGCGCACAGGGCAGAGGTAGAGCTACAACACAGGGTGCCCCAAGTCTTGGGCCTGTGCTTATTTTGAGCATCGCTTCCCGCGGGAAAGGGAGGGGTTACAGGACCATCCCGAAGGTCACACTGAGCAATGGCAGCGGGTTAAGATGGCACCATGCTGTGTGTCGGTTATATTGAGAAGACAATACCAAACTGGACTTTGCTTTAATTTCAGACCTCCTGTGTTTGCAGCTTTCTGTTTTGAATGTCTCATTTCAACAAGTTTTGCTGTTTTGTTTGTGTGAGGCTTCTTTCAGGTCTTTCACTCTTCACCATTTACTGGTTTTCTCTTCCCTTTTATGGGTCCTCTTCATCTCACAGATGATCTTTTACATCATTCCGTCAGTTTACTATTGAGCAGTCTGCAGGCCATTTAACCCATTTACCTCCTCCCTTGATTGGCTTATCTGTTGTTTCTCTGCCCACTCTCCTCTCCCCCTTCCGTCTTATCCAGTTTCACTAAATGTGTCTTTTACAGTCTTCACTTTTGATGAAGGATGCAAAGCTGCAACATCATAACATGCCATGTAGTTCCACCATTTTCGATCCTTGTACAGAAGCCACTGTTTCTAACCCACAACCGCCATGACCGCTGGCCTCTGACCCTGCTTGGTTGTCCTCGATTCTGACCCCAGGTCCAAAGAAAGAAAGACTTGCATTTATATAGCGCCTTTCATGACCACCGGACGCCTCAAAGCACTTTACAGTCAATAAAGTACCTTTGGAGTGCTGTCACTATGGTAATGTGAGAAATGCGGCAGCCCAATTTGCGCTCAGCAAGCTCCCACACACAGCAATGTGATAATAACTGTTATGTTGATTGAGGGATAAATATTTTCCAGGGCACTGGGGTTAACTTCCCTGCTCTTCTTCAAAATAGTGCCATGGGATCTTTTACTTCCACCTGAGAGGGCAGACAGGGCCTCAGTTTAACGTCTCATCCAAGTCATCGTCAACACCTTCACTGAGGCGTAAGAAAGCATGGACCTTACGCTAAACATCCGTAAGACAAAGGTCCTCCACCAGCCTGTCTTCGCCGCACAGCACTGCCCCCCAGTCATCAAGATCCACGGCACAGCCCTGGACAACGTAGACCACTTTCCGTACCTCAGAAGCCTATTATCAGCAAGGGCAGACATTGACGACAAGGTCCAACACTGCCTCCAGTGCACCAGAGCAGCCTTCAGCTGCTTGAGGAAGAGAGTGTTCGAAGATCAGGCCCTCAAATCTGCCACAAAGTTCAGGGTCTACAGGGCTGTAGTGATACCCGTCCTCCTGTATGGCTCAGAGACATGGACCATATACAGCAAGACACCTCAAATCGCTGGAGAAATACCACCGACGATGTCTCCGCAAATCCTGCAAATCCCCTGGGAGGACAGATGCATCAACGTTAGTGTTCTCGATCAGGCCAACATCCCCAGCATCGAAGCATTGACCACACTCGACCAGCTCCGTTGGGTGGGCCACATTATTCGCATACCCGATACAAGACTCCCAAAGCAAGCACTCTACTCGGAACTCCTACACGGCAAGCGAACCCCAAGTGGGCAGAGGAAACATTTCAAGAACACCCTCAAAGCCTCCTTGATAAAATGCAACATCCCCACCAACACCAACACCTGGGAGTCCCTGGACAAAGACCGCCCACCGCCCTAAGTGGAGGAAGAGCATCCGGGAGGGTGCTGAGCACCTCAAACATGCAGAAAACAAGGTGAAGGAGCATGTGGCAAACCAGTCCCACCCACCCTTTCCTCCAACCACTGTCTATCCCACCTGCAACAGAGACTGTAATTCCCATATTGGACTGTTCAGCCACATGAGAACTCACTTTTGGAGTGGAAGCAAGCTTTCCTTGATTTTGAGTGACTGCCTATGATTAACATCTCATTTGAAAGACAGCACCTCTGACAGTGCAGCACTCCCTCAGCACTGCATTGGAGTGTCAGCCTAGATTCATGTAGCCTGGAGTGGGACCTGAACCCACACCTTTCTGACTCAGAAGCAAGAGTGCTACCCACTGAGCCACGATTGACACTGTGTGATGTAAAATTGAGTTTCCTTCACACTGCCCTCTCCCAGCTCAATAAGCGCAAAGTTGGCCCAAAGGTAAAGTGATCAGCTGATTTTGCCAGAACATTCCTCGAGTCGTAAGCTCTCTGCACTCAGTGAGTCAAATTAAAATGGACAACAGCAAAAAATCAACTTTAATTCAAATTGCAGAAAAAGGGAACAAGAGAATGTAATGAGATGACAGGCATTCATTATTGATAGTTTGTGTCTGGGATCAATAGTGTTTTTTTGTACGGCTTCCAGAATATTCAGGAGACAGCTTCCTGGTAATAATTACATTTTTAATTTTCATATTGATTGTTTTTTTTGCACACCTATACTTTCTGCCTTTCCTGATGTCCGGTAGCTCAGTGCCAGGCATCCTTCGCTGTCCAGGATGTTGGGTGGGGAGCCGTGTGCCTCCATGGCTCTCTGAACCTCTCCGCCTCTCTACCTCTCTCTCCTCCTTTAATACGCTCCTTAAAACCTACCTCCTTGACCAATCTTTTGGTCACCTTTCCCAAATCTCCTTATGTGGCTCAGTGTCAACTTTGTCTGATAACACTCCTGTGTAGCACCTTGGGATGTTTTACACAAAAAATGAAAGACTTGTATTTTTTATCACGCCCTTTCATGACCTCAGGTCAATTCAAAGTGTTTTACATCCAATGAAGTACTTTGAAGTGTGCGCACTATGTTAATGTAGGGAAACACGGCAGCCATTTTCTGCACAAGACCCAACAAACAGCAACGTGATAATGACCGGATAATGATCTTTTACAAAAAGCAAAATACTGCGGATGCTGGAAGTCTGAAATAAAAGCAGAAAATGCTGGAAATACTCAGCAGGTCAGACAGCATCTGTGGAGAGAGAAACAGAGTTAACATTTCAGGTCGACGACCTTTCATCAGAACCCTGAAATGTTAACTCTGTTTCTCTCTCCACAGATGCTGCCTGACCTGCTGAGTATTTCCAGCATTTTCTGCCATGATCTTTGACGTACACCTTGGTTTAACATCTCATTCAAAAGGCCCAATTATTTTCAGCTCCTTCATCAATAACCTTCCCTCCATCACAAGGTCAGAAGTGCGGATGTTCGCTGATGACTGCACAGTGTTCAGTTCCATTCGCAACTCCTCAAATGATGAAGCAGTCCATGCCCACATGCAGCAAGACCTGGACAACATTCAGGCTTGGGCTGATAAGTGGTAAGAAACATTCATGCCACACAAATGCCAGGCAGTGACTATCTCCAACAAGAGAAAGTCTAATTGCCTCCCCTTGACATTCAACGGCATTACCATCATCAAATCCCTACCATCAACATCCTCGGGGTCACCATTGAACAGAAATATAACTGCACAAGCTACATAAATATGGTGACTACAAGAGCATGTCAGAGGCTGGGTATTCTGCGCCGAGTGTCTCACCTCCTGACTCCCCAAAGCCTTTCCACCATCTACAAGGCACAAGTCAGGAGTGTGATGGAACACTCTCCACTTGCCTGGATGAGTGCAGCTCCAACAACACTTAAGAAGCTCGACACCATCCAGGACAAAGTAGCCCGCTTAACTGGCACCCCATCCACCACCCTTAAACATTCACTCCCTCCACCACCAGCGTACCATGGCTGCAGTGTGTACCATCTACAAGATGCACTGCAGCAACTCGCCAAGGCTTCTTCAACAGCACTTTTACTCTGTATCTAACCCGTGCTGTACCTGCCCTGGGAGTGTTTGATGGGGCAGTGTAGAAGGAGCTTTACTTCGTATCTAACACGTGCTGTATCTGCCCTGGGAGTGTTTGATGGGGCAGTGTAGAGGAAGCTTTACTCTGTATCTAACCCGTACTGTACCTGACCTGGGAGGGTTTGATGGGACAGTGTAGAGGGAGCTTTACTCTGTATCTAACCCGTGCTGTACCTGACCTGGGAGGGTTTGATGGGACAGTGTAGAGGGAGCTTTACTCTGTATCTAACCCGTGCTGTACCTGCCCTGGGAGTGTTTGATGGGGCAGTGTAGAGGGAGCTTTACTCTGTATCTAACCTGTGCTGTACCTGTAGTGGGAAAGTATTCCTCTCTCTAGCATTGACTTTCCGCACTTTGATGAGAACAAACCCAAATGCTAGGAAAACAAACAAAATGGAAAGATAGTCACACTAAATGCCACGACCTTGTGCCACTATTATGTCTTTCACACAAGCATCAATTATGGAAGCCATAAACACAGAGGAGCAACACTGAGTGGCGATGTTGAGCATCCTCTCATTGTTGCACTCTGCAATTACCATCAACAGAGTCTTTTTACAAGCAATCTGACTCAGGATTTCAAAACATGAATAAGCCTAAAATAAAAACAGTGGAAAACCAACAATTGTTCTTGTTACAAATTTGAGTTATTACTAAACGATTTAAAAAAAATCAGGTTGCAAAATTGAAGGTTCCCTTAAGAATGAGAGATGAACTTATTGAAACAGACAAAATTCTTACAGGGCTTGAGAGCGTTAATGCTAGGAGGATGTTTCCTTTGGCTGGGGAGTCTAGAACCAGGGGTCACAGTCTCAGGATAAAGGGTCGGCCATTTAGGACTGAGATGAGGAGAAACTTCTTCACTCAGAGGGTGGTGAATCTTTGAAAAAGAAAGACTTGCATTTATATAAAGCTCTTTTCACAATCAATGGACGTCTCAAAGCGCTTTACAGCCAATGAAGTACTTTTGGAGTGTAGTCGCTGTTGTAATGTGGGAAACGCGGCAGTCAATTTGTGCACAGCAAGCTCCCACAAACAGCAATGTGATAATGACTAGATAATCTGTTTTTGTTATGTTGATTGAGGTATAAATATTGACAAGGACACCGGGGATAACTCCCCTGCTCTTCTTCGAAATAGTGCCATGAGATCTTTTACGTCCACCTGGGAGAGCAGACGGAGCCTCGGTTTAACGTCTCATCCAAAAGACAGCACCTCCAACAGTGCAGAGCTCCCTCAGCACTGTCAGCCTAGATTTTGTGCTCAAAAGAGCCTGAAGTGAGACTTGAACCCACAACCTTCTTACCCAGCGGTGAGAGTGCTATCCACTGAGCCACAGCTGACACTGTGAAAAAGGCTGTCCTAAAATGCCAAACAGGGGGTCCAAGTACATCATAGGAACCTGACATGCCTTTTAAATGGGACTACCGCCCCACAGAGGGGAGGCCACTCAGGTTGTCTAGTGAGAGGCCCGGAGGAAGATGGCAGCGATCACAGAGATGACAGGAACAAGAATTTAAGTCACTGCCCACCATCGCCAGATCGCCGCCCCGTTTACCAACCTGCGGGCAATGACAGACAGGAAAAGACCCTCTGATCCATCCGGCCGGTCCCACACAACTGCGCTGCCTTCTGCGTCACAATGTACAGGCTGACACCATGTGATCTCCTGAGAGAGGTGAGACGCCTGCTTAATAATCCCAGGACAAATTCTGAGGGGCAATTCCTCTCCGACCCTTTTAGTCAATCAAAATGAGTTCGGGAGATCACGCTGGCTCTGATTAATGTTACCAGGTTATTGCCTCTCACACGAGGTGATCTCTGCCCCAGCCTGAAACAGGCCCAGCTCTCACTTTGATGGAATTCAGCAAATCGGCATTCAGCAGGAGGCTTCAAAATCTAACCCTTTTGAAGGAGTGAAGTGAACACGGGCTGATCAATTCACTCACTCCCTTGTGGGAATGTTTAACATTTTGGTCACATGCTAACCCTTTTCCAGCCTGGTGTCAACGGGAGGGAAGGGGAGCGGTAGGCCTCAGGAATCTACAGCTGTGGGATCCGGCCTGGTGTCAACCAGGCCAGATCCCACAGCTGTAGAGGCCTGAGGCCTACCGCTCCCCTTCCCACCCGACGCAGCCTTCCCAGAACATGTAGGATTGTCACCTGAATCGCACACAAATATATTTTACTCAGGCCGAGCCGGTGTGAGGTTTGTTGGGGCTCAGAGGCGTATATTTCGGGCGGAGGGCAGCCTAACTCTGCCACGCTTAAGGCATCGTAACCACCTCAGAGAAGTAAATCCTTGCTTGCATGTTGGCAGGGTATTCAACTGTAAAGGCATCACAGCTGAGCCTGGCCCCGACAGCCATACAGGAACACTCTCTGAGTGGGACCACACTGCACGGAAGAACTTGCATTTATATAGCGCCTATAACAACCAGCAGATGTCCAATGAAGTGCTTGTGAAGTATAATCACTGTTGTAATGTAGGGAAACATGGCAGCCAATTTGTGCACAGCAAGATCCAACAAACAGTAAAGAGATAATGACCCAGATAATTTGTTCCAGTGACACTGATTGAGGGATAAATATTGGCCAAGACACCGGGGATAACTGCAGGGCAATGAGGGAACCCTGATTGATTTTCCCCTCCGCGTACCCCAGGGAACACTCAGGCTAATTGTAGCCCCCTTTCCGTCACGCCAGATGGGATTGAATAACTTGGCCAAGACCAGGGATTGAAGCTGGGACCTTCCTAGTATGTGAGCAACACTTTTTCAGCTGTTTGGGAGAGCATCTCTGGGTAATTTGCCCAGTGCGGATGTTGTACATGAAGAAATTGCAACAAAGGCTGTCACATGATTTGGTGCGATCGAGCGTCAGCTGTCAGCTGTGGCTCTGTGGGCAGCTCTTGCCTCTGGGTCGGAAGGTTGTGGGTTCCAGTCCTGCTCCAGCCATGCTGTGATTACGATGTCATTAACGCCCAACACCCAGAGCAGTCCTCCGCCATTATTGGGCCACCCCCATCGCCAGTAAACTCCACGTTACTCTCCCAGTTTAATTCTGAATTACGAATGCTGCATGAACAGTCTCCGCAACTCCAGAGACTTGAGCACATAATCCAGGCTGACACTCCAAGCGCAGTGCTGAGCGAGCGCTGCATTGTCGGAGGTGCCGTCTTTCGGATCAGAGGTTAAACCGAGGCCCTGTCTGCCCTCTCAAGTGGACATATAAGATCCCATGGCACTATTTCGAAGAAGAGCAGTGGAGTTATCCCCGGTGTCCTGGCCAATATTTATCCCTCAATCAACATAACAAAAACAGATTATCTAGCCATTATCACATTGCTGTTTGTTGGATCCTGCTGAGCAAAATTGGCTGCCGTGTTTCCCACATTACAGCAGTGACTACACTTCACTAGTACTTCATTGGCTGTAAAGCGCTTCGGGACGTCCGGTGGTCGTTCTCGGCGCTATATAAATGCAAGTTCTTTCTTATTTGGCCTGTTATTTGCGGGTAAGTGTTAACATCCAGGCTGAAAAATGTTCGGATCCAAATCGGACCAGACACCTAAAGAGAAAAATAAATACTTTATATTTAAACAAGCCTTTTGACGTAGGTCTCCAAGAAAGCTGAGGGAAAAGGCAGACGACAGCATTAATTTCTGTCAGCGACTCATTTAAAAACATTCTTGTGCAAAAAAAAAGTGATTGACTGCAGGTGGAATCAGATAGGATTCTAACAGGCTATTCTCCTCAGTACTAACCCCTCCTGTCACTGCAGCTGTCAGCTAGTCAACGCCGGTAATGAAAGGAAAAATATTTTATTCAGATTTATTAATTGTAAATTAAGCATGTCTGCCAAGTCGAGGACAGCTCCCTGCGATCTGTCAATGTTGAGGCACATGTTGTGGGCTTCAGCAGCCATTTGTCTTGTTGTGTGTGACAGCGGTGGTTTCCCTCAGCTACTCAGCGCAGACCGTCCGGGGAGCTTTCAACATAGGAAACATAACCAGGCAAACCGCGCATCGTGTTCTCACCGAGGCAAATGGCATCGTGCGGGGAGGGGGATGGGGTGGGTGGTGGCATGGCTGGCCTCGCCCAAAGGCTGTGGGTTCAAGACCAGCTCCAGGGGCTTGAGTACAAAGATATCTTCGGCTGACACCTCCCAGTGCAGTGCTGAGGGAGTGCTGCACCGTCGGAGGGGCAGTGCTGAGGGAGTGCTGCACCGTCGGAGGGGCAGTGCTGAGGGAGTGCTGCACCGTCGGAGGGGCAGTGCTGAGGGAGTGCTGCACCGTCGGAGGGGCAGTGCTGAGGGAGTGCTGCACTGTCTGAGGGACAGTGCTGAGGGAGTGCTGCACTGTCAGAGGGGCAGTACTGAGGGAGTGCTGCACTGTCAGAGGGACAGTGCTGAGGGAGTGCTGCACTGTCAGAGGGGCAGTACTGAGGGAGTGCTGCACTGTCAGAGGGACAGTGCTGAGGGAGTGCTGCACTGTCAGAGGGGCAGTCCTGAAGGAGTGCTGCACTGTCGGAGGGGCAGTACTGAGGGAGTGCTGCACTGTCGGAGGGGCAGTGCTGAGGGAGTGCTGCACTGTCGGAGGGGCAGGACTGAAGGAGTGCTGCACTGTCGGAGGAGCAGTGCTGCACTGTCAGAGGTGCCGCCTTTCGGATGAGACTTTAGACCGAGGCCCCCGTCTGCTCTCTCAGGTGGACGTCAAAGATCTCAAGGCACTATTTTGAAGAAGAGCAGGGGTGTTATCTCCCAGTGTCCTGGCCAATATTTATCCCTCAATCAAAATAACAAAAAAACAGATTATCTGGTCATTATCACATTGCTGTGTGTGGGAGCTTGCTGTGCGCAAATTTGGCTGCCGCGTTTCCCACATTACAACAGTGACTACACTCCAAAAGTACTTCATTGGCTGTAAAACGCTTTGAGATGTCCGGTGATCGTGAAAGGTGCTATATAAATGCAAGTCTGTCTTTTCCCTCTTCTTTCTTTCCTCGGTCCCATGATTTTTCTCCTGGGTTTTCGCTGGCAGCGGTGTGTCCTGGAGATCAATCTTTAATTCCTGAGGACTCCTGGCAATCCTGGAGGGTTGGCAACCCCGGGCACTAACAGAATCCGAGGCCCTCCGATCTATATGGCTTAATGTTACACTGAGTGGCGCAATCATCCTCGGTCTCCCTCTTTCACCTCTTCTGGTTGTCGTATTTCAAAGAAAGAAGTACAGTGAGTTATTGGGGTGCAGAACCCCCTGACGGCGACTTCCAGCCTTCGCCCTCGGCCATTACACAGTTCAGAGAAGGTTCACGAGGCTGATTCCTGAGATGAAGGGGTTGCCGTATGAAGAAATGTTGAGCAGGTGGGGCCTATACTCATTGGAGTTTAGAAGAATGAGAGGTGATCTTATTGAAACGTATAAAATTCTGAGGGGGCTCGACAAGGTCGATGCAGAGAGGATGTTTCCCCTCGTGGGGGAATCTAGAACTAGGGGGCATAGTCTCAGAATAAGGGGTCGCCCATTTAAAACGGAGATGAGGCGGAATTTCTTCTCTCAGAGGGTCGTGAATCCTTGGAATTCTCTACCCCAGAGAGCTGTGGAGGCTGGGTCATTGAATATATTTAAGGTGGCGGTAGACAGATTTTTGAATGATAAAGGAGTAAAGGGTTATGGGGAGCGGGCAGGGAAGTTGAACTGAGGCCAAGATCAGATCAGACATGATCTTATTGAATGGCGGAGCAGGCTTGAGGGGCCAAATGGCCGACTCCTGCTCCTATTTCTTATGTTCTTATGATTCTTTCATGCTGTGCCGCTGACCTACATACTGTGATTGGGGTAGCTCTGAAAAATAATTCAGAAGTACAGTTATTCGGACATTCATCTCAGTGATGGGCAGGTGGGCTCAGTGCACCTCTCACGGAGTCTGATCTGCTGAGCATCTTTCCATAGTATTTCTCCATCGACCTGACATGTCAGATAGGGGTTTTCCCATTGGGAAGTGCCAGGTGATGCTGGGGGGAGGGAAAATCATTTACATCACCCCCCCCCCCCCCAGAAAAATAGTTAAGAAATACCAAAGCAAGAAAGGACTTGCATTTATATAGCGCCTTTCACAACCTCAGGGCATCCCAAAGCGCTTTACAGCTAATGAAGTAATTTTGAAGTGTAGTCACTGTTGTAATGTGGGAAACGCAGCAGAAATTTGCACACAGCAAGCTCCCACAAACAGCAACGTGATAATGAGAAGATAATAAGAACATAAGAAATAGGAGCAGGTAATAGGCAATACTGCCCCTTGAGCCTGCTCCGCCATTTAATACGATCATGGCTGATCTGATCATGGACTCAGGTCCACTTCCCTGCCCGCTCCCCATAATCTCTTAATCCCTTATCAGTTAAGAAGTTGTCTACCTCTGTCTTAAATTTATTCAATGTCCCAGCTTCCACAGCTCTCTGAGGCAGCGAATTCCACAGATTTACAACCCTCTGAGAGAAGAAATTCCTCATCTCAGTTTTAAATGGGCAGCTCCTTATGCTAAGATTATGCCCCCTAGTTCTAGTCTCCCCTATCAGTGGAAACATCCTCTCTGCATCCACCTTGTCAAGCCCCATCATAATCTTGTATGTTTCGATAAGATCACATCTCATTCTTCTGAATTCCAATGAGTAGAGGCTCAACCTACTCAACCTTTCCTCATGGGTCAACCCCCTCATCTCCGGAATCAACCTAGTGAATCTTCTCTGAACTGCCTCCAAATCCTTTCGCAAATATGGAAACCAAAACTGTATGCAGTATTCCAGGCCTCAACAATACCCTGTATAACTGTAGCAAGACTTCCCTGCTTTTATACTCCATCCCCTTTGCAATAAAGGCTAAGATTCCATTGGCTTTCCTGATCACTTGCTGTACCTGCATACTAACCTTCTCACCTTTTGTGTTTCATGCACAAGTACCCCCAGGTCCCGCTGTACTGCAACACTTTGCAATTTTTCTCCATTTAAATAATAACTTGCTCTTTGAGTTTTTCTGCCAAAGTGCATGACCTTACATTTTCCAACATTATACTCCACCTGCCAAATTTTTGCCCACTCACTTAGCCTGTCTATGTCCTTTTGCAGATTTTTTGTGTCCTCCTCACACATTGCTTTTCCTCCCATCTTTGTATCGTCAGCAAACTTGGCTACATTACACTCAATCCCTTCCTCCAAGTCGTTAATATAGTCTGGTTTCGTGATGTTTGTTGAGGGATAAATATTGGCCAGGACACTGGGGAGAACTCCCCTGCTCTCCTTCGAATAGTGCCATGGGATCTTTTCATCCACCTGAGGGAGCAGATGGAGCCTCAGTTTAACATCTCATCTGAAAGACGGCACCTCCGACAGTGCAGCACTCCCTCAGTACTGCACTGGAGTGTCAGCCTGGATTATGGGCTCAAGTCTCTGGAAATTATACCTTACTTTATGTTACTGCAACCTAACTACTGCTTGGTTACTGCAACTCCAAACACCCAAGTTCATTGAACCCAACCTTTAACTTTTAATTTAATTTCCCTTCTAATATTCGCCTCCTCTGTGTCCTGTTGACAAGACCTGAGGAGAGGAAAGTAATGGAGAAGTCAATGTCCCACAGAATCATAGAATGATAGAGGCCATTCGGCCCATCGTGCCTGTGCCCTCTCGTTGAAAGAGCCATCCAATTAGTCCCACTCCCTTGCTCTTTCCTCATAGCCCAGAAAATGTTTTCCTTTCAAGAATTTATACAATTCCATTTTGAAAGTTACTGTTGGAGCTGCTTCCACTCTCCTGTCAGGCAGTGCATTCCAGATCATAACAACTCGCTGCATGTAAAATAGCGCTCCCCCGAGTGGACTACTGCTCCCCCTAATGGACTATTGTGGTAATGCAACTGCAGATGTAAATACAATAAAAGGTCACGTGACAAGTTCCTGTGGTGCCATCTTGTGCAGGTGTGTGTTTGTAATGTCATTAGGAATATATCACACGGCGTACATATTTTTCCCTCATGTTGCTTCTGATTCTTTTGCCAATAAGGGACAGCTAAATAAGTACATGAGGGAGAGAGGAATAGGAGGTTTTGTTGATAGGAGTAGGGTGGGAGGAGGCTTATGTGGAACACGAACACTGGCATGAACCAGTTGGGCCGAATAGTCTGTTTGCTGTAAACTCAATGTAATTCTATAATATCTTAAACCTGTCTCCTCTGGTTACCAACCTTTCTGCCACTAGAAACAGTTTCTTCTTATTTATTTTATCAAAACCTTTCATGATTTTGAACACCTCTATCAAATCTCCCCTTAACCTTGTCTGCTCTGAGGAGAATAATTTCAGATTCGCCAGTCCCTCCACATAATCAAAGTGCCTTCAGCTGCTTAGGTCCTAAGCTCTGGAATTCCCTCCCTAAATCTCTTCGCCTCTCCACTTTTCTTTCATCCTGTAAGACACTCCTTAAAACCCCTGCCCTAACATCTTTTATGGATCGTTGTCAAATGTTGTTTTTTTGATAACATTCCTGTGAAGTGCCTTTGGGTTGTTTACCCCTGGTACCATTCTGGTAAACCTCCTCTGCACCCACTCCAAGGCCTTGACATCCTTCCTAAAGTGTGGTGTCCAGTATTAAACATACTGGGCCGGAAATTCTGCTTGGAGGATCCTTTGGGACTAACGCCTCTGACCTGAGAATTTTTAATGAATTGATCTAGTGGTCCCAGAGGGCCTGCGATTGCGATGGGCAGGCCTTCTCTGCCCGTGCTTCGGAGCGTGCTCCTGTCCGCGAGGTTCAGACGCAGAAGGTGCCGTGTGACTGCACAGCCAATCAGGTACAGTATTCTCATTAATAGCAATGGGAACTCCGTATCTACAAGTTCTCATTGCTATTAATGAGAAAAAAAACGCAAACACACTAAACACAACATAAAAATAAGAAACACACCTCATGATTAAAACGAATTGAAATTAAAGTTCATTAAATGTTTTAGAAAACAAAAACATTTGGAGATTTTGTTTAAAGTGTTTTAATAGGGTTTAAAATAAATTTATCTTAGTGGACAGGGTTTTTAAACATAAAAATGTGTTTTTAATTTTTATTTTTATGTGTTTTAAAACTCTTATGCTGGTAAAAGTAGGCTATGCGCCTGCTTTTACCAGGCGCAAGAGTTTTAAGGACATTTGCTGGGCAAGAGTTGGACAAATACCGCAAATCTCGTCCGCGCAAATTTCCTGGCTGCGGGTTGCGGAGGATGTGTCAAGCTAAAACTTGACAGATCGGAAAAGCCAGGTTTCAGTACACGCACATTGCGGGCTGGAAACCGGATTTTGCAATGCCTTCCGGGTCCGTACGTATTCCGTATGGACCCGGCAAAGCCGGAATTTTAGCTCCAATACTCCAGCTGGGGCCTAACCAGTGTTTTATAACAAGAAACCTCCTTAACAAGAACCTCCTTGCTTTTTTGCTCTTCGGAAATTTAGCATGTTAGCAGCCCCCACCACCCCCCCCACCCCTCCCCCACCGGCACTAGCGGGGGCACACATGGGTTTGCGGCGGGCTGCAGCGAATCCAATGCCACACGCAAAATTCATCCGGATTTAGCACTGGTGCAAAAATTTAGCACCTTGGCCGTTAGCGGCTGTCAGATACTTGCTGCAGTGGGTTTGGAGCGGCCCTGCTAACGGCCCAGATGCAAAATTGACTGTCACCCCCTGCATTAGCGCTTGGCGTTAACAATGACAGGACGAGGAGGCGTGATGGATGCCCGCTGTAGGAACGATATTTAAAGAGATCAACATCCGGTTTCATTTTAGTCGCCAATCAAAGCTGCCTTCTCAGTTTCACATTGCTGTTTTCAGTGATTTAAATCTTTCTTACTTTCAGGAGTGTTCTGCAAGCTACAAACGTGTCACTTTCATTCTGCTGAGGTTTCGAAGTCCGACATTGGCATACATTAAAGGGGGCTGTACTGGCACTCGACCTCAGCCTTCAGTATCAATATCAGAGGCAGCGGAGGCAGAGAGAAAGATTGCAAAATGTGGCCAGAGTGAGGAGGGCCAACAGGGCTTTCAACAGGAGGCCTTACCCTCCCAGGGTATTCTGAGAGCAGTTCTCTGACATTAATTGAACTGAGGAGCAGAGTTCTAGAAGGCTCCGCTTCAGTAAGGAGTGGTCACAGAGCTCTGCCACCTCCTGTAACCAGACCTCCAGCCTCAAACCAGGGTGACCATGGCTCTCTGTGGCAGACAAGGGCAACATCGCCCTCAATTTTTGCACCAGTGGATCCTTCCAGTGTACAACAGGAGACATATCCAACATATCGCAGTTCACCATCCATTGATCCATCCACCAGGTCACAAATGCTCCCTACAGAAGGAGGTGGGACTACATTTCCTTCCATATCACCAGAGAGAAGCAGCACGAGCGTGCATGTGGCTTTACCATAACGGGCTTCCCCATGGTGCAGGGCACCATTGACTGCGTCCATTCGCTTTGCAGGCACAGCATTACAATCCTGAGGTATTCCGTAACCACAAAGGTTGCCATTCACTTAATGTGCAGTTGGTCTGTGACCACACACGTCGAATCCTCACCGTCAATGCCCGTTATCCTGACAGTAACCATGATGCCTTCATCCTGCGCCAGACCAGTGTGCCAGCTCTCTTCCAGCCACCACATCAAGCTCACAGCTGGCTGGTCAGAGACAAGGGCGCAGACATTCAGTACCCGGCTGAGCAGGAGTCCCTATTCATCATTGTCTGCTGCATGGTGCACAACCTGGCTATCTTACATTATTATATATAACTGTATCCCAACATGCTATACATGACTATAATAAGATATGACCTGTAACCACCAGCATGCCTTACCACCAGGGGTGCACTTGCAAGAGACAGGTATACAAGGACAGGTCTCAGGCAAGTGCAGCATTCCAGAGCTGTGAAATAAAGGTGCAGGTCCAGAGTGACCTTGACTTCACTACATGCCTCGTGTGAATCTGTACTGAGGGGACAGTGGCGACGGGTTACGGGATTACAGAATCCACAGAATGGCAAACAACGGATCAGATGAAAAGTACAATGCGGGAGACAATTGGGAGGACTTTATAGAAAGGCTCCAGCAAAGCTTTGTAACCAAAAACTGGTTAGGCGACGATAAGGCAGACAAGAGAAGAGCCCATCTCTTGACCAGCAGTGGCTCGAAAACATACGCTTTAATGAAGGATCTGTTGGCACCCGAGAAACCAGCAAGCAAGTTGTTTGAAGAATTGAGCACACTGGTAAGAGACCACTGGTAAAAGTCTCTCAGCATTTCTCTCCTCAGTTCATCGGAGAATTCACATAAACTAGCCAACCTCCGAAGTTCCGCCACGAAGTCGGGTATGCTCTGGCCCACACAGTGTCTGTCGTTGTAGAACCTGTGTCTGGCCATGTGTAGGCTGCTCGCTGGCTTCAGGTGGTCTCTTACCAGTGTGCTCAATTCTTCAAACAACTTGCTTGCTGGTTTCTTAGCACCAAACTAAGGACCTATACCAAAGAAATCGTATCAGTCCTCGGCAGCGCCATACTCTCTGTCACACACAAAGGGACAGTTAACTGACTTCCCCTGTGGATTGTCCCCGGAGACCCCCCAGCATTGCTGGGGAGAAGCTGGCTGGCAAAACTAAACTGGAAATGGGATGATGTCCATGCCATGTCATTGGAGGAATGGACCTCCTGCTCAACAGTTTTAAAGCGATTTGAACATCTCTTTCATACAGGTGTGGGCACTTTCAAAGGGGCCAAAGTCAAAATCTACATCACACAGGATGCTAGACCGGTCTATCACAAGGCCAGAGCTGTACCCTATGTGATGAGGGAAAAGATTGAACACGAACTAGACAGGCTTCTGCGGGAAGGCATTATATCACCTGTGGAATTTAGCGACTGGGCAAGTCCCATCGTCCCAATCATGAAGCCTGATGGATCCGTACGAATCTGTGGAGACTACAAATCTACCATAAACAGAGTCTCCCTACAGGACCAGTACCCGCTGCCCAGAGCGGAGGACTTATTTGCCAAATTGGCTGGAGGTAAACTTTTCTCAAAATTAGACCTCACATCTGCGTATATGACGCAAGAATTGACTGAGGAATCCAAGCTACTCACCACCATCAACACACAACGAGGCCTTTTCATGTACAATCGATGCCCATTCGGCATCAGGTCAGCAGCTGCCATATTCCAGCGCAAGATGGAGAGTCTGCTCAAGTCCATCCCGGGGACGGTTGTATTTCAAGACGACATACTTATCACGGGCAGGGACACCGACTCCCATCTCCGTAATTTGGAGGAAGAACTAAAGCGGTTGGATCGGGTCGGCCTACGAGTCAAGAAATCCAAGTGCCTGTTTCTCGCACCCAAGGTTGAATTTTTGGGCAGAAGGATTGCCGCTGATGGAATCCGCCCAACAGAGTCCAAAACAGAAGCAATTCGCCTGGCACCCAAGCCCCGGAATGTCTCAGAACTGCACACCTTTCTCGGGCTACTCAATTACTTTGGGAACTTTATGCAGAACTTAAGCACGCTGCTGGAGCCTATCCACATGCTGCTCAGGAAGGGGTGCGATTGGTTTTGGGGGGATGCCCAGGAACGCGCCTTCAATAAGGCACACAACCTTCTGTGTTCCAACAGTGTTTTGACTTTCTTTGACCCAGGTAAAAAGCTCGTTCTCACATGCGATGCGTCAGCATATGGGGTCGGGTGCGTTTTGCAACATGTCAATAGTGCGGGCAAATTACAACCCATATGCCTCCAGGTCACTTTCGCGGGCGGAGCGCGGGTATGGAATGGTAGAGAAGGAGGCGCTCGTGTGCGTTTACGGTGTCAAAAAGATGCACTAATACCTTTTCGGGGCCAAGTTCGCATTAGAAACCGACCACAAGCCCCTCACGTCCCTCCTATCTGAGAGCAAGGCAATAAACGCCAACGCCTCGGCGCGAATTCAACGGTGGGCACTCATGCTGGCGTCCTACGACTATACCATAAGTCACAGACCAGGCACAGACAACTGTGCCGACGCGCTCAGCAGGCTACCCCTGGCGACCATGGAAGAGTCTGACGAACAGGACTGTGAGATAGTTATGGCAATCAATGCCTTTGAGTCCACAGGTTCGCCCATGACGGCTCGCCAAATCAGAGCCTGGACGGCCAGCGACCCCACGTTATCCTTAGTAAAAAGATGTGTCCTAACTGGTGACTGGGCAGAGGATTGCGATGCCTGCCCCGAGGAATTAAAACCTTTTCACATGCGCATGCATGAGCTATCACTACAAGCAGACTGCCTGATGTGGGGCAGCCGAGTAGTCATGCCTCTGCGAGGCAGAGAGGCATTTGTCCGGGAGCTCCACCGCGAGCCCGGGGATCGTTCTCATGAAGGCCATAGCCAGATCCCACGTCTGGTGGCCTGGTATTGACGCAGACTTGGAGCTCTGCGTCCGAAGGTGCACCATTTGTGCCCAACTCAGCAATGCCCCCAGGGAGGCTCCACTGAGCCCCTGGCCCTGGCCTACCAAACCGTGGTCGCGGGTGCACGTAGACTATGCGGGCCCATTCATGGGCAAAATGTTCCTCGTAGTTGTAGATGCATTTTCAAAGTGGATCGAATGCAACATTTTAAACTCGAGTACAGCCTCCACCACTGTGGAGAGCCTCGCAACCATGTTTGCAACGCACGGAATCCCTGACATATTGGTCAGTGAGAATGATCCGTGCTTCACCAGCGCAGAATTCCAAGACTTTATAATTGACCACGGCATAAATCATATCAGTACGGCACCATTCAAGCCGGCCTCCAATGGCCAGGTGGAGAGAGCAGTGCAAATCATTCAACAAGGCATGCTTAAAATCCAAGGTCCCACGCTGCAGGGTCGCCTGTCGCAACTGCTGCTGGCATACAGATCTCGTCTGTACTCACTGACTGGGATCCCCCCGCACAACTGTTGATGAAAAGGACTTTAAAAACAAGGCTCTCATTAATCCTCCCAGACGTGCACGAAATCATTGAGGCAAAGCACCGTAAGCTGACTGAGTACCATGACAGGGGGAGATGGAATGAGATAGGGGACAAAGTGTTTGTACTAAACTATGGCAGGGGTCCCAAATGGCTTGCAGGGACAGTAACGGGCAAGGAAGGAAACAGGCTAATGGTAGTACAAATGGACAACGGCAAAACCTGCCGGAGGCATGTAGACCAAGTCAAAAGCAGATTTACCAACAACACTGCGGAACCAGAGGCAGACTACAATGTGGAACTCGCACCACACCTGGTGGACAGACAGAGGGAACAACCTGAGGAAAGGGCAATCCCAACAGACAGCCCAGGCGAGTCAACAACAATCACACCAATCGAAACAGACAGCCCAAGCGAGATACCAGCAACCACACCCAAAGAAAAACAGACACCAAGGCAAACAACTGAACCACAACTCAGACGCTCCACGCGAGAGCGTAGACCACCTGAGAGACTGAACCTATAAAGACAATAAGACCTTGGGGGAGGGTGATGTCATGTATCTTACATTATTATATATAACTGTATCCCAACATGCTATACATGACTGTAATAAGATATGACCTGTAACCACCAGCATACCTTACCACCAGTGGTGCACTTGCAAGAGACAGGTATATAAGGACAGGTCTCAGGTAAGTGCAGCATTCCAGAGCTGTGAAATAAAGGTGCAGGTCCAGAGTGACTTTGACTTCACTACATGCCTCGTGTGAATCTGTACTGAGGGGACAGGACTTTACACTGGCCATCATGAGGGCACAGCCATTGCCACCAGGCTTAGTGGAACCACAGGACGAGGCGGGGAGTAGAGGAGGAGAAGGGGAGGAGAGGGAGGAGGGGAGGGAAGGAGGGGAGGAGGAGGAGGAGGAGGAAAGGGGAGGAGGAACATGACGAGGCGGGGGAGGAGGGGGAGGAGGAGGGGGGGACGAGGAGGGGGAACAGGAGGAGGAACAGCAGCGAGGGAGAAGGCAGCCACTCAATCGGCCTTCTGGAAGGGGGGTCCGTGACCATCAGACTGCTGTTCCAATAAATTCTACCCCACATCCCGTTTGCTCACCATGTCGCCGTTGCTCATTCCACCAATTTTGCTTGCCACATCAAAGTCCAAAGCTGAAATGAAGAAAGCATAAAATCTGCAACATTCCAGTAATAAATGTAATCAACATTCAGTAAAGACATAAATACAACAGCAATATTAACTAATCACCGTTGTGCAAACCCTTACTTCCCCTCTTTACAGTGAGTTTTCCTAATCTACTGCTCCTATGTAGTCTGTCCCCAGTGGCTGCAGCAGGGATGGTGGAAGGCTGCTTAGTGTCGATGCCAGAGACTACAGATGGCTTTGCAGGATGCCCTCGATCAACTCTGGGCCTGGAAGCCTGGCTGTAGATTGCACCACCTCAGGCAGGGCAGCAGCAGGCTGGGCTGGCTGGTTGACAGGCAGCGAAATGGGCAATGGCAGAGGTGGGATCAGGAATGCTGTCATCCTGAGAGAGACCAGCAGGTTCCTGCTCCACTGACCAGTCCCCTGGGGCAGCACCTCAGCATCCCTCCCAATCTGCTGGAGCACAGATTGGTGGCCTGCTGTGACACTGAGATCCCAGTGGACCCAGCGAAAATGGTAGTAGTCGGAGCTTGTGTGACATCCAGCTAAGATTGCATGAGACACGATGCCGCCAACCATTGCCTGCATTACAGCACTAAGACGTTGTGTGGTTTCCGCCTGTGCTGCAATGGAAGCTGCCACATCGCCCATGACACGAGTCATGAGATCTGGTCCCTCTGGGAATCCACCATCCTCTGCAGACTGGAAATGATGGGCTCCATGGTGTGCGCAGAGATCTGCGCAATGCGGAAGGTGGACTCCTCCGCGCCCCTTACCATTGCCGAGAGGCTCTCGGGCACCTTTGCCATTGCACCTATCAGCTCCGAGTGCATGGCCATCACCCTTCTTGTGAACGCCTCCCCATCGAGGTCATCATCTGAGTCCTGTGCAGCAGAACTAGCGCGTGAACTCGTCCTCTGGGGAACTGGCTCCCGATCAACCTATCCTTTCCCCCTGGCCTTGATGCAGCCCGCTCGTCCCCGGTGCATCACCCTGTGCAGACCCCTCTACTAAATCCTGCCTCTAAAGATCGTGCAGTTCCAGTCTCTGAGGTGGTGCCTGCGGGTGAGAGATGCAATGACACGGTGCTTGGGTCCTCCTCCTCTTCTCCTGTTTTATATGTGGACTTGTATTTACTCTATACATCCACAAGAGGGCTCACCACCTGGAGTCCCAAGGGATCCCATAATCCCTTGGAGAACAGGTATTTAAGGTGGCTTCACAGGTTGGCGAGGCACTCTGAAGACCTGCAATAAAAGACGAAGGTCTCACTTTACTTTGAGCTCAGTGTTCAGTCTGACTCTTTCTCCATACACAACAACTGACGACGAGATACAGATAGCGAACGCAAAGATGCAGAGAACAGTGGGCATCCTGGAGAAATTCTCGGAGGGAGATGATTGGGAAACTTTTGTGGAGCGACTTGACCAATACTTCGTGGCCAACGAGCTAGATGGGGAAGAGAGCGCTGCCAAACAAAGGGCAATCCTCCTCACCGTCTGTGGGGCACCAATGTATGGCCTCATAAAGAACCTGCTCACTCCAGCAAAACCCACGGAGAAATCATATGGCAATTTGTGCACACAGAGCATTTGAACCCAAAGGAAAGCGTTCTGATGGCGAGGTATCGGTTCTACACCTACAAAATGTCTGAAGGCCAGGAAGTGGCAAGTTATGTCGCCGAGCTACAATGCCTTGCAGGACATTGCGAATTTGAAGGATATTTGGAGCACATGCTCAGAGATTTTTTCGTACTTGGCATTGGCCACAAAACCATACTTCGCAAACTTTTGACTGTAGAGATCCCAACTTTGAGTAAGGCCATAGTGATAGCCCAGGCGTTCATTGCCACCAGTGACAATAGGAAGCAAATCTCTCAGCATACAAGTGCTGCTACAAGAACTGTGAACAAAGTGATGTTGTTTTCGAATTGTAATGTACAGGGTAGGTCACACATATCTGCAGCTGCACGTCCGCAGATGACTCAGAGTCCACCATCAAGGGTGATGAATGCAGGACCATTAACACCTTGTTGGCGCTGCGGAGGTGATCTTCATTTCCATTCATGCCGATTCAAAGAGTACGTTTGCAAGGGCTGTGGAACAATGGGACACCTCCAACGAGCTGCAAAGCCTGTTAAACCTGCAAACCACCATGTTGCAGAGGAGGAGAGATCCATGGAGGATCACGACGAACCAAAGCCTCAGAGGATGCAGAGGTACATGGGGTGCACACATTCACCACGAATTGTCCCCCGATAATGGATATCCGGTGTCAATGAAGCTGGACACAGATGCGAGCCAGTCCATCATGGACAAAAATACTTTCAAAAGGTTGTGGTGCAACAAGGCTTCAAGGCCAGTCTTTACTCCAGTTCGCACGAAACTAAGAACTTACACAAAAGAACTGATTCCTGTAATCGGCAGTGCTACCGTAAAGGTCTCCTACGATGGAGTGGTGAACAAGCTACCGGGTGATGGACCCACACTGCTCGGCAGGAGCTGGCTCGGAAAGATACACTGGAACTGGGACAACGTCCGAGCGCTATCACCTGCTGACAACACTTCGTGTGCCCAGGTCTTAAACAAATTTCCTTCGCTGTTCGAACCAGGCATTGGGAAATTCCAAGGAGCAAGAGTGCAGATCCACCTAATTCCAGGGGTGTGATCTATCCATCACAAGGCGAGAGCAGTACCGTATATGATGAGAGAAAGGATAGAGATCGAGCTAGACCGGTTGCAAAGAGAGAGCATCATTTCACCGATTGAGTTCAGCGAGTGGGCCAGTCCTATTGTCCCAGTCCTCAAGGGAGACGGCACCGTCAGAATCTGTGGCGATTACAAAGTAACTATCAATCGTTTCTCCCTGCAGGACCAATACCCACTACCAAAGACCGATGACCTCTTTGCAAGGCTGGCAGGAGGAAAGACGTTCACGAAGCTGGATCTGACTTCAGCCTACACGACGCAGGAACTGGAGGAATCATCGAAGGCCCTCACCTGCATCAACATGCACAAAGGTCTTTTTGTTTATAACAGATGCTCGTTTGGAATCCGATCAGCAGTGGCGATATTCCAGAGAAACATGGAAAGTTTACTGAAGTCGGTCCCGCACATCGTGGTCTTCCAGGACGACATCTTGGTCACAGGTCGGAACACAGTCGAGCATCTGCAGAACCTGGAGGAGGTTCTTAGTCGACTCAACCGTGTGGGGCTCAGGTTAAAACGCTCGAAGTGCATTTTCCTGGCGTCTGAAGTGGAGTTCTTGGGAAGGAGGATTGCAGCGGACGGCATCAGGCCCACCAACGCGAAGACGGAGGCAATCGAGAACGCACCGAGGCCACAGAATGTGACGGAGCTGCGGTCGTTTCTGGGACTCTTGAACTACTTTCGTAACTTCGTACTGGGTCTCAGCACACTGCTAGAACCACTACATGTGTTACTACGAAAAGGGGGCGAATGGGTTTGGGGCAAAAGCCAAGAACATGCCTTTGTAAAAGCGAGAAAATTGTTATGCTCAAACAAATTGCTTGTGTTGTATGATCAATGTAAGCATTTGGTACTAGCATGTGATGCATCGTCATATGGCGTCGGGTGTGTATTGCAACAAGCTAATGATTTCGGGAAACTGCAATCGGTTGCTTATGCAGCCAGGAGTCTGTCTAAGGATGAGAGCGCCGACAGCATGATTGAAAAAGAAGCGTTAGTGTGTGTCTATGGGGTAAAGAAAATGCATCAATACTTGTTTGGGCTAAAATTCGAATTGGAAACTGACCATAAGCCACTTATATCCCTGTTTTCCGAGATTAAAGGGATAAATTCCAACGCATCGGCCCGTATCCAGAGATGGGCGCTCATGTTGTCCGCATACAACTACGCCATCCGCCACAGGCCAGGCACAGAAAACTGCGCTGATGCTCTCAGTAGGCTGCCATTGCCCAACACGGAGGTGGAAATGGCGTAGCCCGCAGATCTAGCCGTGGTTATGGAAGCATTTGAGAGTGAGCAATCACCCGTCACTGTCCAGCAGATCAAAACCTGGACAAGCAAGGACCCCTTATTATCTCTAGTCAAAAGCTGTGTGCTTCACGGGAGCTGGTCCAGTGTCCCAGTGGAAATGCAGGAAGAGATAAAGCTGTTCCAGTGGCGCAAAGATGAAATGTCTATACAGGCAGACTGCGTTCTGTGGGGCAATCAAGTAGTGGTCCCCAAGAAGGGCAGAGACACCTTCATCAATGACCTCCACAGTACCCACCCAGGCATCGTAATGATGAAAGCAATAGCCAAATCCCACGTGTGGTGGCCCGGTATCGATGCGGACTTAGAGTCCTGTGTACACAGATGTAATACATGCTCGCAGTTCAGCAATGTACCCAGGGAGGCACTGCTAAGTTTACGGTCTTGGCCCTCCAAACCATGGTCTAGGGTACACGTCAACTATGCAGGCCCATTCTTGGGTAAAATGTTTCTTGTGGTTGTAGACACGTACTCCAAGTGGATTGAATGTGAGATAATGTCGGCTAGCATGTCTGCTGCCACCACTGAAAGCCTGCTGGCCATGTTTGCCACTCACGGCTTACCCGATGTCCTGGTGAGCAACAACGGGCCATGTTTTACCAGTCCTGAGTTCAAAGAATTCATGACCCGTAACGGGATCAAGCATGTCACATCTGCCTCGTTTAAACCAGCATCCAATGGTCAGGCAGAGAGAGCAGTGCAAATCATCAAGCAAGGCTTGAAGAGGGTAACTGAAGGCTCACTGCAGACTCGCCTATCCCGAGTCCCGCTTAGCTACCGCACGAGACCCCACTCGCTTACTGGGATTCCACCTGCTGAACTACTCATGAAAAGAGCACTGAAGACAAGGCTCTCATTAGTTCACCCTGATCTACACAAATAGGTAGAGAGCAGGCGGCTTCAACAAAGTGCATACCATGATAGCGCAAATGTGTCACGCGAGATTGAAATCAATGATCCTGTATTTGTATTAAATTATGGACAAGGTCCCAAGTGGCTTCCTGGCACTGTCGTGGCCCAAGAAGGGAGCAGGGTGTTTCGGGTTAAACTTTCAAATGGACTCATTCACCGGAAACACATGGACCAAATCAAACTCAGATTCAAGGACTACCCTGAGCAACCCACCTTGGACCCTACCTTTTTTGATCCCCCAACATACACACCAGTGGCAACTGGCACCACGGTTGACCACGAAGCAGAACCCATCATCCACAGCAGCCCTGCAGGGCCCAACACACCAGGCAGCCCAGCAAGGCCAGCTACACAGCAACCTAGTGAGGGCCCAACAAATGATTCAGTTTTCACACTGAGACGATCAGCCAGGGCAAGGGCCCCAGATCGACTCACATTGTAAATAGTTACACTATTGTCTTTGGGGGTAGGTGGAGTGTTGTTATATATGTGGACTTGTATTTACTCTGTATAGTCACCAGAGGGCTCAGCCCCTGGAGTCCCAAGGGATCCCATAATCATTTGGGAGCACAGGTATTTAAGGAGGCTTCACAGATTGGAGAGGCACTCTGAAGACCCGCAATAAAAGACGAAGGTCACACTTTACTTTGAGCTCACACTGTTCAGTCTGACTCTTTCTCCATATACAACATCTCCTTCCTCACTCTCAGTGGGAGGCTCAGGGACAGGCTGCTCATCTGGTTACTGATTACCTGAAAGCATAAAGGCACAAGACTCGCATTAAGGTGAAGACAGGGGCGGGGGACAGGAAGAGAGCATGAAATGCAGACACTATCAGGAGGTGAAAAGTGGGAAAAGCTTAGTGTGAGGGGGAAGTGGGATGAGCAGGAGAGGGGATGAAGATACCATTGTTGCCCCCAAAAGGCTCGACGTCACTGACGGCCACGGTGCCCACCACCTGCTGTCCAATAACTCAGCACTTGCTCCTCCAGGTCTGTAAGCTGTTGGATGTCTGCTTCACCCGCTCCTGTTTGTTGCTGCTCCCTCCTGTTGTGTGCCATCTTGGCCTGCAAGAGAAAGGAAAGTACATGAGTGAGTGTGCAGCTATATGTTTGGGAGATGTGCCTGCTGTAGTTGAATAGCTGTGATTGTTGGCAAGATATGAGATGTTGATGTGAGGAGATGCTTGGTGGGTGAGTGGTGGGGGTGTGTAGTTTGTGCAGTATGAACAGACTGGGGTTCAGATGCTGGTATGTAGGCCCTGTTGAAGCATGTGCAAGGATCAAGGATGTCTTGGAGCGGGTGCAGGACATTCTGAAAAGGGAGGGTGAACAGCCAGTTGTCGTGGTGCACATTGGTACCAACGATATAGGTAAAAAACAGGATGAGGTCCCACGAGACGAATTTAAGAGCTAGGAGCTAAATTTAAAAAGTAGGACCTCAAAAGTAGTAATCTCAGGATTGCTACCAGTGCCACGTGCTAGTCAGAGTAGGAATCGCAGGATAGCTCAGCTGAATACATGGCTTGAGCAGTGGTGCAGCAGGGAGGGATTCAAATTCCTGGGGCATTGGAACCGGTTCTGGGGGAGGTGGGACCAGTAAAAAACGGACGGTCTGCACCTAGGCAGGGCCGGAACCAATGTCCGAGGGGGAGTGTTTGCCAGTGCTGTTGGGGAGGAGTTAAACTAATATGGCAGGGGGATGGGAACCAATGCAGGGAGACAGAGGGAAACAAAATGGAGACAGAAGCAAAAGACAGAAAAGGGATGAGTAAAAGTGGAGGGCAGAGAAACCCAAGGCAAAAAACAAAAAGGGCCACTGTACAGCAAAATTCTAAAGAGTCAAAGTATAATAAAAAGGCAAGCCTGAAAGCTCAGTGCCTCAATGTGAGGAGTATTCGGAACCCAGGAGAGGGCTCTGAGCTAGTTAGAGTGGGTGAGAGCTCAGATGAACAGGACCCCAAGAAAGAATGCAAAAGGCAGAAGGCAACAGAGCAGAGTAGCACTGGGGTAAGTGTAAACCACAAGGTGATAGGAAGGGACAATATGTATGAATATAAAGGGGCTGCAGGAGGGGTCAAAACTAAAGATCATGGTTTAAAAACTAGTATTAAAACACTCTACCTAAACGCATACAGCATTCGAAATAAATAAATGAGTTGACGGCACAAATCATTACAAATGGGTATGATTTGGTGGCCATTACAGAAACGTGGTTGCAGGGTGGCCAAGACTGGGAATTAAATATACAGAGGTATCTGACAATTCGGAAGGATAGACAAGAAGGAAAGGAGGTGGGGTAGCTCTGTTAATAAAGGATGATATCAGGGCAGTTGTGAGAGATGATATTGGCTCTAATGAACAAAATGTTGAATCATTGTGGGTGGAGATGAGAGATAGTAAGGGGAAAAAGTCACTGGTGGGCATAGTTTATAGGCCCCCAAATAATAACTTCACGATGGGGCGGACAATAATCAAGGGAATAATGGAGGCATGTGAAAAAGGAACGGCATCATGGGGGATTTTAACCTACATATCGATTGGTCAAATCAAATCGCACGGGGTAGCCTGGAGGAGGAATTCATAGAATGCATACGGGATTGTTTCTTCGAATAGTATGTTACAGAACCTACAAGGGAGCAAGCTATCTTAGATCTGGTCCTGTGTAATGAGTCAGGAACAATAAACGATCTCCCAGTAAAAGATCCTCTCGGAATGAGTGATCACAGTATGGTTGAATTTGTAATACAGATTGAGGGTGAGGAAGTAGTGTCTCAAACTAGCGTGCTATGCTTAAATAAAGGGGACTACAGTGGGATGAGGGCAGAGTTGGCTAAAGTAGACTGGGAACACAGACTAAACGGTGGCACAATTGAGGAACAGTGGAGGACTTTTAAGGAGCTCTTTCATAGTGCTCAACAAAAATATATTCCAGTGAAAAAGAAGGGCGGTAAGAGAAGGGATAACCAGCCGTGGATAACCAAGGAAATAAAGGAGAGTATCAAATTAAAAAACAATGCGTATAAGGTGGCCAAGGTTAGTGGGAAACTAGAAGATTGGGAAAATTTTAAACGACAGCAAAGAATGACTAAGAAAGCAATAAAGAAAGGAAAGATAGATTACGAAAGTAAACTTGCGCAAAACATAAAAACAGATAGTAAAAGCTTTTACCGATATATAAAACGGAAGAGAGTGACTAAAGTAAATGTTGGTCCCTTAGAAGATGAGAAGGGGGATTTAATAATGGGAAATGTGGAAATGGCTGAGACCTTAAACAATTATTTTGCTTCGGTCTTCACAGTGGAAGACACAAAAACCATGCCAAAAATTGCTGGTCACGGGAATGTGGGAAGGGAGGACCTTGAGACAATCACTATCACTTGGAAGGTAGTGCAGGACAGGCGAATGGGACTCAAGGTAGACAAGTCCCCTGGTCCTGATGAAATGCATCCCAGGGTATTAAAAGAGATGGCGGAAGTTATAGCAGATGCATTCGTTATAATCTACCAAAATTCTCTGGACTCTGGGGAGGTACCAGCGGATTGGAAAGCAGCTAATATAACGCCTCTGTTTAAAAAAGGGGGAGGACAAAAGGCAGGTAATTATAGGCCAGTTAGTTTAATATCTGTAGTGGGGAAAATGCTTGAAGCTATCATTAAGGAAGAAATAGCGGGACATCTATTAGCATGGATAGAGAATTAGCTGGCGAACAGAAAGCAGAGAGTCGGGATAAATGGGTCCTTTTCGGGTTGGAAATCGGTGGTTAGTGGTGTGCCACAGGGATCGGTGCTGGGACCACAACTGTTTACAATATACATAGATGACCTGGAAGAGGGGACAGAGTATAGTGTAACAAAATTTGCAGATGACACAAAGGTTAGTGGGAAAGCAGGTTGTGTAGAGGACACAGAGAGGCTGCAAAGAGATTTAGATAAGTTAAGCGAATGGGCTAAGGTTTGGCAGATGGAATACAATATCGGAAAATGTGAGGTCATCCAACTGGGGGGAAAAAACAGTAAAAGGGAATATTATTTGAATGGGGAGAAATTACAACATGCTGCGGTGCAGAGGGACCTGGGGGTCCTTGTGCATGAATCCCAAAAAGTTAGTTTGCAGGTGCAGCACGTAATCAGGAAGGCGAATGGAATGTTGGCCTTCATTGGAGAGGGATGGAGTACAAAGGCAGGGAGGTCTTGCTGCAACTGTACAGGGTATTGGTGAGGCCGCACCTGGAGTACTTTGTGCAGTTTTGGTCACCTTATTTAAGGAAGGATATACTAGCTTTGGAGGGGGCACAGAGACGATTCACTAGGCTGATTCCGGAGATGAGGGGTTTACCTTATGAAGATAGACCCAGTCTACTCAATCTTTACTCGTTGGAGTTCAGAAGGATGAGGGGTGATCTTATAGAAACATTTAAAATAATGAAAGGGATAGACAAGATAGAGGTAGAGAGGTTGTTTCCACTAGTCGGGGAGACTAGAACTAGGGGGCACAGCCTCAAAATACGGGGGAGCCAATTTAAAACCAAGTTGAGAAGGAATTTCTTCTCCCAGAGGGTTGTGAATCTGTGAAATTCTCTGCCCAAGGAAGCAGTTGAGGCTAGCTCATAGAATGTATTCAAGTCACAGATAGATAGATTTTTAACCAATAAGGGAATTAAGGGTTATGGGGAGCGGGCGGGTAAGTGGAGCTGAGTCCACAGCCAGATCAGCCATTATCTTTTTGAATGGCGGAGCAGGCTCGAGGGGCTAGATGGCCTACTCCTGTTCCTAATTCTTATGTTCTTATGTACTCACCCTGACCACCCGAGTGTGGGCGTTGATTTTCTTACGGCACTGTGTGAGGGTCCTGAGGGCCACACTGCTGACCGAGACCTCCTGGGTCACTTCTCTCCACATTGCCCTGAAGACCTGGGGCAATGGCCTCCTTTCAGTGGCCGGAAACAGCACTGCCCTCCTCTTTCTGCCCCCGTTACTAATGCCTCCGATGCCTGGTCAGTGAAACGGTGATCTCTCTCCCTGGGACTGGGATCAGCCATGAGAATAAGAGGTGTGGCTGTTGAGTTGCTTAAAGCTCGGCTTCAGAGCCAGCAATGTTGAGAATGAGGTTGTGCAGAATGATTGAACCTCCCCTTTAAGAACTGGAAGGAGCCAATGTGAATGATGAGCCCCGATTGGAGTGCACCTGAAATTGGTTATCGCTCCGTGGGTAACACCTCTCTCTCTGTGTGCAGCACCCTAAGTTAGGTGATTAGCACTTGATTTAGTGCCCCAGTTCTCTTTTGGAGTGCTAACAATCAATTGAGCGGGAGGTCAGCAGGATTAGTGCCTCCAACTTTTTAAAATTTAACACCACAACCGGGGCGAGACTGAATTCCTAGCCCTAAGCCTCTCTTTATAAACCCTAGCATCCCATGTGCCTTTTTAACAGCCTTCTCAACTTGCCCTGACACCTTCAAAAGTTTGTGTACATATAGTTTTCTCTGTTCCTGCACCCCCTTTAAAATTGTACCATTTAGTTTATGTTGCCTCTCCTCATTCCTCCTCACAAAATAAATTACTTCACACTTCTCTGCGTTAAATTCCATCAACCATGTGTCTACTCGTTTCACCAGTCTGGATATGTCCTCCTTGTAATCTGTTACTGTCCTCCTCCCTATTTATTATATTTCCCACTTTCATGTCATCTGCGAACTTTGAAATTATGACCTGTTTGCCCAAGTCCAGATCATTAATATACATCAAAGAGCAGTGGTCCTAATACTGACACCACTTCCTGCAGTCTGAAAACAACCGTTTTAACATGACTCTCTGCTTTCTTTTGATTGACCAGGGTGGGGAAAACAAGCTCACTGGAGACACCAAGTCTGTAAAAAGACCAGACAACAAAGGAACCACACCAGGTGCACATCTTTTGGGATGAGGTGTTAAGATGAGAAATCAACTTGAGCCTTGCAGATTCAGTGTGCAAATGGGAAAACAGATGAGTCCATTATTGCAGTCAATCAACCAAGGGGACCACAAAACAATGTATCGATGCAAACACTTTATCAGAAACCGCAGTGGTGGGAGATCAGTCATAACCTGGATATAAATATGTGAGCTAGAAGCAGCTCTGCAGAATACGGAAGGAGGACAGGAACAGACGGAAGAAGAAGTAAACAGAAGAAATAGAAGGACACGTGTACAGATGGACACAGGTCGAAAGAATAAACAGATGAATGGACGGAAGGACATGTGGTACGGAACGTACATGGAGGGAACAGCACTGCAGAGAATGGCCAAAAGAAGAACCAACCGGTCACAGAACCAACGACCACAAACCTACAATAGATACAGCGAGGAAGGGCGATTGTATGTCTTCAGTCGATTTCTAAGAATCAGAGTAGATTGAAAAATAATCACCCTATAAGACAAAGATGGGTGGGAAAGCAAATTTTGAGGAGGACACAAATAGTCTGCAAAGGGATATAGACTAATTCCGTATCCATGAGTCACTGTCCCTTAAATCCATGGGCTTCAATTTTGCTAATAAATCTATTATGGGGTACTTTATCAAAACGCCTTTTGAAAGTCCATATACTCAACATCAATCGTCATCAACCCGCTCTGTTACTTCATCAAAGCACTCAATTAAGTTAGTCAAACACGATTTGCCTTTGTAATGTATGCACCTGTGAGGATGCTCTAAGGTTTGTTGAGCTGTTGACCAATATTTAAAGGGGCTTCTCCTGAAATTCTGGCTGCACTTCAGTCCCACACTCCTGATCTTTGGGCACCCTGTGCGGAGGGGAGCGGGTAGGTCCGAGGGCCTCCTCGTAGGACTGCTCCTGGGCATGGCCAAGGGTGCCATCAGCCAGTCCAGGCAGCGGGCGGTCGAGGGGGTCGTTCAGCCTGACTGCCTGCCTCTCTTCCGCGCGTACATCCGCGCCAGGGTGTCCCTGGAGATGGAGCACGCGGTGTCCACCAGTACGCTCGCGACCTTCCGCGAGAGGTGGGCGCCGGAGGGACTGGAGTGCATCGTCACCCCCGGCAACCAAATTTTAATTTGATTTTATGTTTTAAAGTTTAATTTGTTTTAATTGCCGGGGTTTTAGTGTCCCCCTCCACTTTTATAGGGTGCACTTGGAAAATATTGAATTTTAATGCCCTAAAAAAACACAAAAAAAACCTACAAAACTGCAAACAAAAAACAAAAAAAAACAAAAAAAGAGGGCTGTTATAAGTGACTGGAGTGTCCCTCTATCGGGGGGCACTCGATCTAATGTTGATTTGTTTACTCTCAAAGAGTTGTTGAGCTGTTGACCAATATTTAAAGGGGCTGCTCCTGAAATTCTGGCTGCACTTCAGTCCCACACTCCTGATCTTTGGGCACCCTGTGCGGAGGGGAGCGGGTAGGTCCGAGGGCCTCCTCGTAGGACTGCTCCCGGGCACGGCCAAGGGTACCATCAGCCGGTCCAGCCAGCGGGCGGTCGAGGGGGTCGTTCAGCCTGACTGCCTGCCTCTCTTCCGCGCGTACATCCGGGCCAGGGTGTCCTTGGAGATGGAGCACACGGTGTCCACCGGTACGCTCGCGGCCTTCCGCGAGATGTGGGCGCCGGAGGGACTGGAGTGCATCATCACCCCCGGCAACCAAATTTTAATTTGATTTTATGTTTTAAAGTTTAATTTGTTTTAACTGACAGTAGTTTTAGTGTCCCCCTCCCCTTTTATAGGGGGCACTTGTAAAAATTTATGATTTTATTGCCCCCCAAAAAAATCACAAAACAATAAAAAAACAAAGAAAAAAAACAAAAAAAGGGAAGTTGAAAAATGTTTGAAATGTCCCCCAGATTTGGGGGCATTTGACCTAATGTTTGTTTTGTCTCCCTCAAAAAGAGTTGTTGAGCTGTTGACCAATATTTAAAGGGGCTTCTCCTGAAATTCTGGGTGCACTTCAGTCCCACACTCCTGATCTTTGGGCACCCTGTGCGGAGGGGAGCGGGTAGGTCCGAGGGCCTCCTCGTAGGACTGCTCCTGGGCACGGCCAAGGGTACCATCGGCCGGTCCAGGCAGCGGGCGGTCGAGGAGGTCGTTCAGCCTGACTGCCTGCCTCTCCTCCGCGCGTACATCCGCGCCAGGGTGTCCTTGGAGATGGGGCACGCGGTGTCCACCGGTACGCTCGCGGCCTTCCGCGAGAGGTGGCCGCCGGAGGGACTGGAGTGCATCATCACCCCTGGCAACCAAATTTTAATTTGATTTTATGTTTTAAAGTTTAATTTGTTTTAATTGCTGGGTTTTAGTGCCCCCCTCCCATTTTATAGGGGGCACTTGTAAATTATGTTTTTAGAGACCAAAAATAAAATCAACAAAAATATTTTAAAAAACAACAAAATAAAACAAAAAAAGGGCCTTGCGAAATGTTTGGAATGTCCCCCAGATCAGGGGTCACTTAATTTATCTCCTCTAAAAGAGTTGTTGAGCTGTTGATACAGACCCTGCAGAGATACCTTTACGTTGAGCCCCCCCATAGGTGGCGTGCGCTGGCGACGTATTTCTTCCGCCAGCAGCACGGCCTCAACTACGACACGCAGCTCCTGTTTGTGAGCTTGGGGGACGTCAGGACCGCCGTCCAGGAGCTGCCTGTCTTTGACAAGGAACTCACCAGGGTCTGGAACAAAGTCTCCACCAAGCGCAGCTCTCCACCGGCTGGAGTGGCGGCTGTCCTGCAGGAGCCGCTGCTCGGGAATCCATACCTCCACGACCGAGGTTTTAGGTGGCAGTCGGACGAGAGGGCTGTGGCTGGTGAGGTGACCAGGGTCAGGGACCTGCTCGATGGCGGAGGAGCGGGCTGGATGGCGCAAGACACGTTGGCGCGGCGCCTAAATTCGGCCGACATCCGCCCCGTGGCCGATGCCATTGAGTCGCTAAAAACAGCACTGGGCCCTGACTCCGTTACGTGCATCGAGGAGGCTCAAGCACGTGGGGAGATCCGGTCCGAACTGACCCCCGTCCAAACGGAATTCCTCATCGGCGCCAAACCCCGGAACCTCCCTCGATAGCCGGCGCCTTACATCTTGAGCCGCCTCGGGGAAATCCCCTCCGTGCCTTTCAATTCTGCACGGAGGGGTTTCCTGTACGGGCTGCTCCTGCACACTCTCAACTTTGCCAATCTCGTCTGCCATCCGGACACGCCATGGCGTACCATCTTGCCGTCCGGAGGAGGCAGGGGTCCCCGATGGAGGGCACTCTACGCGGGAGTCCTCCCTCTATTTATCGGGGACTTGGCCTGGAAGGTGGTGCACGGAGCAGTCCCGTGCAACAAATTTTTAAGCCGGTTCACGGACTCCCAGGCCGCCTGCAATTTCTGCGGTCTGGAAGAGTCCGTGTTCCATGTTTTTATAGAGTGTGCGAGGTTGCAGCCCCTGTTCCAATATTTAAAGGGGCTGCTCCTCAAATTCTGGCTGCACTTCAGTCCCACACTCCTGATCTTTGGGCACCCTGTGCGGAGGGGACCGGGTAGGTCTGAGGGCCTCCTCGTAGGACTGCTCCTGGGCACGGCCAAGGGTGCCATCAGCCGGTCCAGGCAGCGGGCGGTCGAGGGGGTCGTTCAGCCTGACTGCCTGCCTCTCTTCCGCGCGTACATCCGAGCCAGGGTGTCCTTAGAGATGGAGCACGCGGTGTCCACCGGTACGCTCGCGGCCTTCCGCGAGAGGTGGCCACCGGAGGGACTGGAGTGCATCGTCACTCCCGGCAACCAAATTTTTATTTGATTTTATGTTTTAAAGTTTAATTTGTTTTAATTGCCAGTGTTTTTAGTGTCCCCCTCCCCTTTTATAGGGGGCACTTGGAAAAAATTTTGATTTTAGTGCCCAAAAAACCCCCCCCAAAAAACAAAAAACTACACAAAAAAAAACACAAAAAAAGGGCCTTAAAAATATTTGGAGTGTCCCCCAGATCGGGGGTCACTTGACCTAATGTTTATTTATCTCCTTTAAAAGAGTTGTTGAGCTGTTGACCAATATTTAAAGGGGCTGCTCCTGAAATTCTGGTTGCACTTCAGTCCCACACTCCAGATCTTTGAGCACCCTGTGCGGAGGGGAGCGGGTAGGTCCGAGGGCCTCCTCGTAGGACTGCTCCTGGGCACGGCCATGGGTGCCATCAGCCGGTCCAGGCAGCGGGCGGTCGAGGGGGTCGTTCAGCCTGACTGCCTGCCTCTCTTCCGCGCGTACATCTGCGCCAGGGTGTCCTTGGAGATGGGGCACGCGGTGTCCACCGGTACGCTCGCGGCCTTCCGCGAGAGGTGTGTGCTGGAGGGACTGGAGTGCATCATCACCCCCGGCAACCAAATTTTAATTTGATTCTTTGTTTTTAAAGTTTAATTTGTTTTAATTGCCGGGTTTTAGTGTCCCCCTCCCCTTTTATAGGGGGCACTTGTAAATGATGTTTTTAGAGCCCCCAAAAAAAACAAAAAAAAATCTACAAAAATATCTTTTTAAAAAGTGCCTTGCGAAATGTTTGGAGTGTCCCCCAGATCGGGGGTCACTTGACCTAATGTTTATTTGTCTCCTCTAAAAGAGTTGTTGAGCTGTTGATTCAGACTCTGCAGAGATACCTTTACGTCGAGCCCCCTCCTAGGTGGCGTGCGCTGGCGACGTATTTCTTCCGCCAGCAGCACGGCCTCAACTACGACACGCAGCTCCTGTTTGTGAGCTTGGGGGGTGTCAGGACTGCCGTCCAGGAGCTGCCTGTCTTTTACAAGGAATTCACCAGGGTCTGGAACAAAGTCTCCACCAAGCACAGCTCTCCACCGGCTGGAGTGGCGGTTGTCCTGCAGGAGCCGCTGCTCGGGAATCCGTACCTCCACGACCGAGGTTTTAGGTGGCAGTCGGACGAGAGGGCTGTGGCTGGTGAGGTGACCAGGGTCAGGGACCTGCTCGATGGCGGAGGAGCGGGCTGGATGGCGCCAGACACGCTGGTGCGGCGCCTAAATTCGACCGACGTCCATCGCGCGGCCGATGCCATCGAGTCGCTAAAAAAAGCACTGGGCCCTGACACTGTTAGGTGTATCGAGGAGGCTCAAGCATGTGGGGAGATCCCGTCCGAACTGACCCCCGTACGGACGAAATTCCTCATCGACGCCAAACCCCGGAAGCTTCCTCGGGAGCCGGTGCCTGACAACTTGAGCCGCCTCGGGGAAATCCCCTCCGTGCCTTTTAGTTCTGTGCGGAGGGGTTTCCTGTACGGGCTGCTCCTGCACATAGAAATATAGAAACATAGAAAATAGGTGCAGGAGTAGGCCATTCGGCCCTTCTAGCCTGCACCGCCATTCAATGAGTTCATGGCTGAACATTCAACTTCAGTACCCCATTCCTGCTTTCTCGCCATACCCCTTGATCCTCCTAGTAGTAAGGACCTCATCTAACTCCTTTTTGAATATATTTAGTGAATTGGCCTCAACAACTTTCTGTGGTAGAGAATTCCACAGGTTCACCACTCTCTGGGTGAAGAAGTTCCTCCGCATCTCGGTCCTAAATGGCTTACCCCTTATCCTTAGACTGTGACCTCTGGTTCTGGACTTCCCCAACATTGGGAACATTCTTCCTGCATCTAACCTGTCTAACCCCGTCAGAATTTTAAATGTTTCTATGAGGTCCCCTCTCATTCTTCTGAACTCCAGTGAATACAAGCCCAGTTGATCCAGTCTTTCTTGATAGGTCAGTCCCGCCATCCCGGGAATCAGTCTGGTGAACCTTCGCTGCACTCCCTCAATAGCAAGAATGTCCTTCCTCAGGTTAGGAGACCAAAACTGTACACAATACTCCAGGTGTGGCCTCACCAATGCCCTGTACAACTGTAGCAACACCTCCCTGCCCCTGTACTCAAATCCCCTTGCTATGAAGGCCAACATGCCATTTGCTTTCTTAACCGCCTGCTGCACCTGCATGCCAACCTTCAATGACTGATGTACCATGACACCCAGGTCTCTTTGCACCTCCCCTTTTCCTAATCTGTCACCATTCAGATAATAGTCTGTCTCTCTGTTTTTACCACCAAAGTGGATAACCTCACATTTATCCACATTATACTTCATCTGCCATGCATTTGCCCACTCACCTAACCTATCCAAGTCGCTCTGCAGCCTCACAGCATCCTCCTCGCAGCTCACACTGCCACCCAACTTAGTGTCATCCGCAAATTTGGAGATACTACATTTAATCCCCTCGTCTAAATCATTAATGTACAATGTAAACAGCTGGGGCCCCAGCACAGAACCTTGCGGTACCCCACTAGTCACTGCCTGCCATTCTGAAAAGTACCCATTTACTCCTACTCTTTGCTTCCTGTCTGACAACCAGTTCTCAATCCATGTCAATACACTACCCGCAATCCCATGTGCTCTAACTTTGCACATCAATCTCTTGTGTGGGACCTTGTCGAAAGCCTTCTGAAAGTCCAAATATACCACATCAACTGGTTCTCCCTTGTCCACTCTACTGGAAACATCCTCAAAAAATTCCAGAAGATTTGTCAAGCATGATTTCCCTTTCACAAATCCATGCTGACTTGGACCTATCATGTCACCTCTTTCCAAATGCACTGCTATGACATCCTTAATAATTGATTCCATCATTTTACCCACTACCGATGTCAGGCTGACCGGTCTATAATTCCCTGTTTTCTCTCTCCCTCCTTTTTTAAAAAGTGGGGTTACATTGGCTACCCTCCACTCTATAGGAACTGATCCAGAGTCAATGGAATGTTGGAAAATGACTGTCAATGCATCCACTATTTGCAAGGCCACCTCCTTAAGTACTCTGGAATGCAGTCCATCAGGCCCTGGGGATTTATCGGCCTTCAATCCCATCAATTTCCCCAACACAATTTCCCGACTAATAAGGATTTCCCTCAGTTCCTCCTCCTTACTAGACCCCCCGACCCCTTTTATAACCGGAAGGTTGTTCGTGTCCTCCTTCGTGAATACCGAACCAAAGTACTTGTTCAATTGGTCCGCCATTTCTTTATTCCCCGTTATGACTTCCCCTGATTCTGACTGTTTGTCTTTACTAACCTTTTTCTCTTTACATATCTATAGAAACTTTTGCAATCCGTCTTAATGTTCCCTGCAAGCTTCTTCTCATACTCCATTTTCCCTGCCCTAATCAAACCCTTTGTCCTCCTCTGCTGAGTTCTAAATTTCTCCCAGTCCCCAACTTTGCCATCCTCGTCTGCCATCCGGACACGCCATGGCGTACTATCTTGCTGTTCGGAGGAGGCGGGGTCCTCGATGGAGGGCACTCTACGTGGGAGTCCTCCCACTATTCATCGGGGACTTGGCCTGGAGGGTGGTGCACGGAACAGTCCCGTGCAATAAATTTTTAAGTCGGTTCACGGGCTCCCAGACCGCCTACAATTTCTGTGGTCAGGAGGAGTCCGTGTTCCATGTTTTTATGGAGTGTGCGAGGTTGCAGCCCCTATTCCAATATTTAAAGGGGCTGCTCCTGAAATTCTGGTTGCACTTCAGTCCCACACTCCTGATCTTTGGGCACCCTGTGCGGAGGGGAGCGGGTAGGTCCGAGGGCCTCCTCGTAGGACTGCTCCTGGGCACGGCCAAGGGTGCCATCAGCCAGTCCAGGCAGCGGGCGGTCGAGGGGGTCGTTCAGCCTGACTGCCTGCCTCTCTTCCGCGCGTACATCCGCGCCAGGGTGTCCCTGGAGATGGAGCACGCGGTGTCCACCGGTACGCTCGCTGCCTTCCGCGAGAGGTGGGCACCGGAGGGACTGGAGTGCATCGTCACCCCCGGCAACCAAATTTTAATTTGATTTTATGTTTTAAAGTTTAATTTGTTTTAATTGCCGGTGTTTTTAGTGTCCCCCTCCACTTTTATAGGGGGCACTTGGAAAATATTGAATTTTAATGCCCTAAAAAAACACAAAAAAAACCTACAAAAATACAAAAAAAACAAAAAAAAGAGGGCTGTTATAAGTGTCTGGAGTGTCCCACAGATTGGGGGGCACTCGATCTAATGTTGATTTGTTTACTCTCAAAGAGTTGTTGCGCTGTTGACCAATATTTAAAGGGGCTGCTCCTGAAATTCTGGCTGCACTTCAGTCCCACACTCCTGATCTTTGGGCACCCTGTGCGGAGGGGAGCGGGTAGGTCAGAGGTCCTCCTCGTAGGACTGCTCCTGGGCACGGCCAAGGGTGCCATCAGCCGGTCCAGGCAGCGGGCGGTCGAGGGGGTCGTTCAGCCTGACTGCCTGCCTCTCTTCCGCGCGTACATCTGGGCTAGGGTGTCCTTAGAGATGGAGCACGCGGTGTCCACCGGTGCGCTCGCGGCCTTCCACGAGAGGTGGGCGCCGGAGGGACTGGAGTGCATCGTCACTCCCGGCAACCAAATTTTAATTTGATTTTATGTTTTAAAGTTTAATTTGTTTTAGTTGCCGGTGTTTTTAGTGTCCCCCTCCCCTTTTATAGGGGGCACTTGGAAAAAATAAATTTGATTTTAGTGCCCCAAAAAAACAAAAAAAACAAAAAACAAAAAAAAACAAAAAAAAAAGGAAAAAAGAGGGCAGTTATAAGTGTCTGGAGTGCCGGGGGGCACTCGATTTAACTGTTTCTGTTCTCCAATCAAAAGAGTTGTTGAGCTGTTGATTCAGACCCTGCAGAGATACCTTTACGTTTAGCCCCCTCCTAGGTGGTGTGCTCTGGCGACGTATTTCTTCCGCCAGCAGCACGGCCTCAACTACGACACACAGTTCCTGTTTTTGAGCTTGGGGGGTGTCAGGACCGCCCTCCGGGAGCTGCCTGTCTTTTACAAGGAACTCACCAGGGTCTGGAACAAAGTCTCCACCAAGCGCAGCTCTCCGCCGGCTGGAGTGGCGGCTGTTCTGCAGGAGCCGCAGCTCGGAAATCCGTACCTCAACGACCGAGGTTTTAGGTGGCAGTCGGACGAGAGGGCTGTGGCTGGTGAGGTGACCAGGGTCAGGGACCTGCTCGGTGGCGGAGGAGCGGGCTGGATGGCGGCAGACACACTGGCGCGGCGCCTAAATTCGGCCGACGTCCGCCACGCGGCCGATGCCATCGAGTCGCTAAAAACAGCACCGGGCCCTGACTCCGTTAGGTGTGTCAAGGAGGCTCAAGCACGTGAGGAGATCCTGTCCGAACTGACCCCCGTCTGGACGGAATTCCTCATCGGCGCCAAACCCCGGAACCTCCCTCGGGAGCCGGCGCCTCACAACTTGAGCCGCCTCGGGGAAATCCCCTCTGTGCCTTTCAGTTCTGCGCAGAGGGGCTTCCTGTACGGGCTGCTCCTGCACACTCTCAACTTTGCCATCCTCGTCTGCCATCCGGACACGCCATGGCGGGGGTACCCGATGGAGGGCACTCTACGCGGGAGTCCTCCCACTATTTATCGGGGACTTGGCCTGGAGGGTGGTGCACGGAGCAGTCCCGTGCAACAAATCTTTAAGTCGGTTCACGGGCTCCCAGGCCGCCTGCAATTTCTGTGGTCTGGAGGAGTCCGTGTTCCATGTTTTTATGGAGTGTGCGAGGTTGCAGCCCCTGTTCCAATATTTAAAGGGGCTGCTCCTGAAATTCTGGTTGCACTTCAGTCCCACACTCCTGATCTTTGGGCACCCTGAGTGGAGGGGAGCGGGTAGGTCCGAGGGCCTCCTCGTAGGACTGCTCCTGGGCACGACCAAGGGTGCCATCAGCCGTTCCAGGCAGCGGGCGGTCGAGGGGGTCATTCAGCCTGACTGCCTGCCTCTGTTCCGTGCCTTCATCCGGGCCAGGGTGTCCTTAGAGATGGAGCACGCGGTGTCCATTGGTACGCTCGTGGCCTTCCGTGAGAGGTGGGCGCCGGAGGGACTGGAGTGTATCATCACCACCGGCAACCAAGTTTTAATTTGATTTTATGTTTTAATGTTTAATTTGTTTTAATTGCCAGGGTTTTTAGTGTCCTCCTCCCCTTTTATAGGGGGCACTTGAAAAAAAAAACTATGATTTTAGTGTCCAATAAACCACAAAAAAAACACAAAAATCACCCAAAAAAAGACAAAACAAAAAAAAGAGCACATGAATAGTGTTTGGAGTGTCCCCCAGATTGGGGGGCACTTGATTGAATTCATTATGTTTTCCTCAAAAAAGTTGTTGAGCTGTTGAGTTGGGAGTGGCTTAGCCAGTCACATGATGTTTGCAAGACTCAATAAAACCCCAGCCAGTTGGGTTCAGGAGATCCATGATGTGGCAGGTGGTTGTGAGCCTGGTGGATGAACTGGTAATGTGTAATGTGATTGTTAAACCTTTGCTAATAAACCAACTAGTTCTTAAAAGCAATGTATTGCTTTGACTTCTTAAGCAAAGAACCCATGAAGCAAATACATTACAGCCTTGAACAAATCCATGCTGGTTTTCATTTATTCACCCATATCTTTCCAAGCGGCAATTAATTTTGTCCCAGATTATTATCTCTAAGGGTTTCCCCACCAGCGATGTTAGGCTGACTGGCTTGTAGTTGCCGAGTTTATCCCCCTTCCCTGCAGGGATGCAACACTTGCCATCCTCCAGTCCTGTGGCAGCAATCACATATTCAAGGAAGATGAGAAGATTGTGGCCAGAGCCTCTGCAATTTCCACCCTTACTTCCCTCAGTAACCCAGAATGCATCCCATCCAGACCGGTTGACTATTCTACTTTTATGTCTGCCTCCTCCTTTACTGCTACATTGGCAGCATCCTCTTCTCTAGTGAAGACAGATGCAAAGTATTCATTTGTACTGAGTCATGCCCTCTGCTTCCACAAGAAAATCCCTAACCTCCCCACCCTACATTGACTACCCTTTTACTATTTATAGGTTTATAAAAGCCTTTTGTGTCCCCTTTTATGTTAGCTGCTAATCTATTCTCGTTCTCTTTACCCCTCGTATTCCCTTTTTTAGATCGCCTCTGTACTTTCTATATTCAGCTTGGTTCTTGACTGTATTACGAAGCTTACATTTATCATAAGCCTCCTTTTTGTGTCTCATGTTAACCTCTATGGGCTAGAACCTCCACTTCCTTTGCATGCTTAACGCCCACTTAACATCCATTTTGCCGCTTAAATGACGTATAACGCCCAGATATCGCTCATTTTGGCACAAAATGGGAAGTGACGGGCTTTTTTCGGAAACTTATCGGCGAGTGTTATTTTTCCAATGGTCTTAACGCTGAGAAAAAATATTACCGCCTGCCGACGTTTTTGGGGCGGAATCAGCAGAATGGGTGATTTCAACGCCCATATTATCGCCCAGCGTTACTTTCCGCATGGATTTAACGCCGAGATTCAATATTAACGCCCTGCGACTGTTTTTTGTCATAAAGAGCATATTTACCCAAACTAGCGGCCATGGAGATTGCCCACCCTCAATTTCACCACCTCGCACACATATCGCCCAGAATATCGCCCGCTCAAAAAAATGCTCACAAAAAGTGGAACTAACCGGGACGAACGCCAACGGTGTGGCTGGCATTTGTTAAATCCCACTCTTACGTGAGGAGCTGATAGCGGAAAGATTTGCTGAAAGAGCGCTGATGTGAGTGACAATGCTGACACACTACTGTGTGTGTGCAGCCCAGACATCAATGGTGCCCATCACCTTGGTGCCAGTTAAAGTTTATGTTGATTGATGTTATGTTGTATTTAACCCTTTCATGGTAAGGAATCACCAGTGTTTAACGGTTCAGCTATCTGAGACAATGCGTAACAATGTTATGTTCAATAAAAAAAGTTTAATACCAACATTGGTCTGAAATCATGTATCACAGCCAATAACACCCAACCCCCGCCCACATCCCACTTTTTCCACCATTGACATAAATCACATGTTCAACATGTCCACCAACACAGAATACAAAGGCAAAGCAGGAGCCTGATCCCCAGCCCCCATACATTGCAACAAATTGCATACACCCAGATGGAGATATAACACAGCCCTCACCTGCACACATACACCTTCCCCCCTCTCCTTCTTCTCCCCACCTCTACCCCTTCCCCTCCTCGCTCCACGGCGCCCGGCTGAGGAGCTCTCAGGCGGTGCCTCATTGGGGGGGGGGGGGATGAAGGCAGATGCAGTCGTTGCACGGGTACGGGAGCGGGAGTTGCCGAGGGGGTAACATTCTCTGACGCAGAAGCAGGATCTTGGTCCTTGCTCTCATCTGTCGTTTGCAGTGGTGGTGCGGGACCTTGGGGTGGAGTGCCGCGCTCTGGGACCATGGGAGGGCTGTGGCAGCAGTGTTCCTGGCTATCGCATCGAGGGACTCCGCCATGCGTGGAATGTACTTGGTCATGGTGGCCAGGTGTTGGGATATGCCCCCCAAAGCTTCGATGCACTGGTCACCAATGTCTACAGTCCTCCTGGACAACTGTACCATCTCTCCGTTGTCATGTCGCGCTCGTGGAACAGACCTGCCGCGTCCACGAGACCTCCGCGTACTCGGCGCTGTCCTGGGGACAAATGGGGTGCCCTGTGGAGAGGTGCTTGGGGCCGGCACCTCCAGAGTGGAGGCAGGAATGACCGGAGGACCAATAGATGGCCTTGGGTTGAAATGGGTTCTGGAGTGTGACGATGCAGGTTCTTCGAGAACAGACCCAGTGGATTGACGGGCTCCTCAGCACCAGATGTAGTAGGATCGTCCGCCGACTCCCGCCCCACGCCACCACCTTCTGGCCTCTGTGGCCTTGCCTGGGGCCGCGCTGCTGGCTGAGCTGCAAGACACAAATGAGGTTGTTAGAGGAGAAGGGGGTGCTAGGGTGACAAGGTGAGTCCAGGCTACACACAGCATATGCACGACAAAAGCACCACCGCTCTCAAAATCATCGCAGACATTATATTTCATGACCATCAACACATTTGCATTCCAATGATGAGGTCAGCATTATTTATATGACACTTTTAAAAATCATTTATCGTATATGATTGGTTTGATATGAATTGGTGTGGCATTTATTGCCTTTACATCATGCAATGGTGGAAGCTTTACTCAAGTGGCATCACTTCAGGATCTGCAGATGTATCCGTGGCTGTCTGGGGGTGCTTCCCCACGAGTGCCAGCATTCGCACCTCCATGTCAGTGATGTTGCTGGGGACTGGTGGCCCCCACCCCTTCACCTCTGCTCAGACCCCATCGTTGATGGCTTCTTCTGTAATAGGTGACAGGATGACATGGCGTGATATCATTTCTAGGTACTGTCACAGACACTGATATAAGACATAACCAACAGATGTAATCATTATTATTATGATTATTATCATTCTTTACCTAAAGACGTACACCGTGACTGCAAGCTTTGAGTAAAACATTCCCAGTAAAAGTGCAAGACCTCACATCTGCTGATAGTCACTCATGAATGTTCCAAATCAAATTATATAAATACATAAGTACATGTAAATCAATGTAATACTTACTCTTGCGGATCCCACAAGGTCGTTCCATCGTTTGCGGCATTTTGCCCTCACACACCTCGTTGGTTGCCGACGAGACCACCTCTGCTATCTCAGTCCATATCCTCTGGTAGGCCTTTGGGGTGGGCTTCCCACGCCCTCCCTGTGTCAAATCAGTCCAGCGTGACTCGACCTCCTGCAGGAGGGAGGCATTTGCCTCATCTGAGAACCTTCTGGTTCTTTTGCGGCCTCCAATGTGCTCCTCCCCTACCTCACTGCTCCCTCCAGTGTCAGTCCCCACAGCGTGCTGTGATGCCTCCTCCTCTCTCTCCATTATAGGGCAAATTCGGTCAAATATGTGGCTGGTAACAGCTAATTTGTGTTTGCCTACTTGCTGTGAAGCTCTAAAGTCTCCCTCCTTCCTCCCAAAACAGACACACCACACCCAGACATGCCTTCAATCCCTCTTTAGTCATCCAGGGAGCTTTGGATGCCCTTTCTTATCCCCTCATGGGCATGTGTCTACTCTGTACCCGAACCATCTCCTCTTTGAAGGCCTCCCATTGTTCAATTGCTGTTTTGCCAAACAATCTTTGATTCCAAACCACCTGGGTCAGATCCCTTTTCAGCTCCCTGAAGTTAGCCCTCCTCCAGTTAAGTGTTTTTACACAGGATTGTTCCTTGTCCTTTTCCATAACTATTCTAATTCAAAAGATATTTCCCCAAATGCTCTCTCACTGGAACATGCCCCACTTGCCCCACTTCATTCCCCAAAACTAGACCCAGCACTGCTTCCTTCCTCATTGGGCTAGAAATGAATTAAGAAAGCTCTCGTACACATTTCAGGAACTCCTCCCCTTCTTTGCCTTTACACTGTTATTTTCCCAGTCTATATTACGATAATTTAAGGCCCCTATTATCATTACTCAAACTTCTTGCACCTTTCTGAAATATGCTTGTAAATTTGCTCCTCTATCTCCTTCCCTATTTGGTGGCCTTTAACCCAGCACCATAACATCTCTATTCTTCCTTAATTCTAACCAAGTGAGAGTAATCCACAGATTACTGCCTTTGAGCTCCTCAAGGCACTGGAGAAGTGCCACCAATGCTTCCTCTGCAAAATCCTGCAAATCCATTGGCAGGATAGGGGTACCAACGTCAGTGTCCTCGTTCAGGCCAACATCCCCAGCATTGAGGCATTGATCACGCTCGATCAGCTCCGATGGACAGGCCACATCGCCCGCATGCCTGATACAAAACAACCGATGCAAGCACTCTATTCCGAGCTCCGACACGGCAAGCGAGTCCCAGGAGGGCAGAGAAAACGCTTCAAAGATGCCCTCAAAGCCTCCTTGAAAAAGTGTAACATCTCCACCGACTCTTGGGAATCCCTGGCCCAAGACCGCTCAAAGTGGAGGAGAAGCATTTTGCGCTTCTTCATCGGGAGCACGCAGAGGCCAAGTGCAAACAGCGGAAGGAATGAACGACAACCCAAGCAACCCACCCGTCCCTCCAACCACCACCTGCCCCACCTGTGATAGAGACTGTAGATCCCTCATTGGACTCATCAGTCACCTTAGAACTCATATTAGTGTGGAAGCAAGTCATCCTCGACTCCGAGGGACTGCCTCAGAAGCAGAGACTACCTTTGAGCTCCTGCTCTTTAATTTCCTCCCGAGCTCCTGAACCTCTGGACGCAACCTTTTTTCTTGCTATGTCATTGGTTCCAACATGGACCGTGACTTCTGACTGTTCCTCTTCATCCCCTCCACAAACTGTTCTGCCCCCTCTCAGTGATGTCCTTTACCTTGGCACCAGGGAGGCAACACTCCATGTGGGACTCATGTTGGCGATTGCAGAAATGCCTGTCTATCCCCCTGACTACCGAATCCCCTATGACCACTACATTTCTACACTGTGCTGTGCTCCACCCCCCCCCCCGCCCTCCCCCACCCACCCCGGGCTATCATTTGCCCCTTGGTGCCATGAGTGTACTCTAGATGGCGCTCCCCGAGTTGTCATCGCTCGCACCAGTATTCACCAGTTCGAGTGCGCCACACTTCCAGAGGCGCAGACGGGAGGCTGAGAATTTCCTGGAGCACATGTTTCAGGAGGTGGCCACCCCTGCAGCTACTGGGAGCTCAGAGGGACAGTAAGTGGCTGGCCACCTGGCCAGGTAGGAAGAGGCAGTGCACTGAATCCAGCCACTCCTCAAGCTCAGAAACCCTGAGCACGTTCGAGCAGCAGGAGGCATTTCCTGAACAAGTGGGACCGGATTTTACCAACCTCGGCGGGTCCGGGGCGAGCAACGTCGGTGCCAAATACTGGCCTTGTTGATGGCTCCAGCCCGCTGTCCAGAATGATATTCCCCTGATTAGCCTTGTTAAGCTCACCCAGTGAGTTTCCCAGCCAATTGAAGGAAGCGGGTCTGATGACGTCATTTGGCGATGCCTCATCAGCCGGTTTCCTTAAAGGGACCATGCGCAAATTAATTTGGGACATTTGTGCTGTCAGTGTTCTACAGCATTGAGGCGCTGTAAACACCGACAAGCACTGCACAGAGGGGTACGGCTGCCCAGGCTCTCCCATGACTCCTTCCATATGCTTATGGCGTGAGTCACAGCACACACAGAGGTTCTCTTCTCTTCCAATGTGCAGAAGAGACCTCCCCAGGAGATCATCGCAGTTTGGTTGCACATTGCATAGGACACAAGCAGGGATGTGGTCAAGAGGACCAGGCAAACCTTTCAATGATCTCAGTGGATCACGAGACGTTACTGTAAAGCCACACTCAACCTCATCCTGGTGTGTCACTCATCACATCCCTATCACTCTGCCTTCCCTACCCTACTCCTGCATATCCTTACTCACACCAACTTACCTTGCACCTTCACCCATCCCTCTCTATCTACATTATCACATATCCATCTCACTAGCCACCCCTCACATTTGTGTGTTTTAGTCAATGTTCATGTGAAGTTTCTGTTCATGTGCTGCCAAACATTGAAATCTTTATATTCAACACTTTGTGTTCTTGGACAGATTTATGTGAACCTTTGGGAAGTGGCTCAGTGAGTTGCAGTGAATGGTGGACATAACAGTACCCCCCGCAATGGTGATGAGTGTGAAAGGAATAGAAACATAGAAACATAGAAAATAGGTGCAGGAGCAGGCCATTCAGCCCTTCTAGCCTGCACCGCCATTCAATGAGTTCATGGCTGAACATGAAACTTCAGTACCCCCTTCCTGCTTTCTCGCCATACCCCTTGATCCCCCGAGTAGTAAGGACTTCATCTAACTCCCTTTTGAATATATTTAGTGAATTGGCCCCAATCACTTTCTGTGGCAGAGAATTCCAAAGGTTCACCACTCTCTGGGTGAAGAAGTCTCTCCTCATCTCGGTCCTAAATGGCTTACCCCTTATCCTTAGACTGTGACCCCTGGTTCTGGACTTCCCCAACATTGGGAACATTCTTCCTGCATCTAACCTGTCTAACCCTGTCAGGATTTTAAACGTTTCTATGAGGTCCCCTCTCATTCTTCTGAACTCCAGTGAATACAAGCCCAGTTGATCCAGTCTTTCTTGATAGGTCAGTCCCACCATCCCGGGAATCAGTCTGGTGAATCTTCGCTGCACTCCCTCAATAGCAAGAATGTCCTTCCTTAAGTTAGGAGACCAAAATTGTACACAATACTCCAGGTGTGGCCTCACCAAGGCCCTGTACAACTGTAGAAACACCTCCCTGCCCCTGTACTCAAATCCCCTCGCTATGAAGGCCAACATGCCATTTGCTTTCTTAACCACCTGCTGTACCTGCATGCCAACCTTCAATGACTGATGTACCATGACACCCAGGTCTCGTTGCACCTCCCCTTTTCCGAATCTGTCACCATTCAGATAATAGTCTGTCTCTCTGTTTTTACCACCAAAGTGGATAACCTCACATTTATCCACATTATACTTCATCTGCCATGCATTTGCCCACTCACCTTACCTATCCAAGTCACTCTGCAGCCTCATAGCATCCGCCTCGCAGCTCACACTGCCACCCAACTTAGTGTCATCCGCAAATTTGGAGATACTACATTTAATCCCCTCGTCTAAATCATTAATGTACAATGTAAACAGCTGGGGCCCCAGCACAGAACCTTGCGGTACCCCACTAGTCACTGCCTGCCATTCTGAAAAGTACCCATTTACTCCTACTCTTTGCTTCCTGTCTGATAACCAGTTCTCAATCCACGTCAGCACACTACCCCCAATCCCATGTGCTTTAACTTTGCACATTAATCTCTTGTGTGGGACCTTGTCAAAAGCCTTCTGAAAGTCCAAATATACCACATCAACTGGTTCTCCTTTGTCCACTTTACTGGAAACATCCTCAAAAAATTCCAGAAGATTTGTCAAACATGATTTCCCCTTCACAAATCCATGCTGACTTGGACCTATCATGTCACCATTTTCCAAATGCACTGCTATGACATCCTTAATAATTGATTCCATCATTTTACCCACTACTGAGGTCAGGCTGACCGGTCTATAATTCCCTGTTTTCTCTCTCCCTCCTTTTTTAAAAGTGGGGTTACATTGTCGACCCTCCACTCGATAGGAACTGATCCAGAGTCAATGGAATGTTGGAAAATGACTGTCAATGCATCCGATATTTCCAAGGCCACCTCCTTAAGTACTCTGGGATGCAGTCCATCAGGCCCTGGGGATTTATCGGCCTTCAATCCCATCAATTTCCCCAACACAATTTCCCGACTAATAAAGATTTTCCTCAGTTCTTCCTCCCTACTAGACCCTCTGACACCTTTTATATCCGGAAGGTTGTTTGTGTCCTCCTTCGTGAATACTGAACCAAAGTACTTGTTCAATTGGTCTGCCATTTCTTTGTTCCCCGTTATGACTTCCCCTGATTCTGACTGCAGGGGACCTACGTTTGTCTTTACTAACCTTTTTCTCTTTACATACCTATAGAAACTTTTGCAATCCGCCTTAATGTTCCCTGCAAGCTTCTTCTTGTACTCCATTTTCCCTGCCCTAATCAAACCCTTTGTCCTCCTCTGCTGAGTTCTAAATTTCTCCCAGTCGCCAGGTTCGCTGCTATTTCTGGCCAATTTGTATGCTACTTCCTTGGCTTTAATACTATCCCTGATTTCCCTAGATAGCCACAGTTGAGTCACCTTCCCTTTTTTATTTTTACGCCAGACAGGAATGTACAATTGTTGTAATTCATCCAAGCGGTCTCTAAATGTCTGCCATTGCCCATCCACAGTCAACCCCTTAAGTATCATTCGCCAATCTATCCTAGCCAATTCACGCCTCATACCTTCAAAGTTATCCTTCTTTAAGTTCTGGACCATGGTCTCTGAATTAACTGTATCATTCTCCATCCTAATGCAGAATTCCACCATATTATGGTCACTCTTCCCCAAGGGGCCTCGCACAATGAGATTGCTAATTAGTCCTCTCTCATTACACAACACCCAGTCTAAGATGGCCTCCCCCCTAGTTGGTTCCTCGACATATTGGTCTAGAAAACCATCCCTTATGCACTCCAGGAAATCCTCCTCCACCGTATTGCTTCCAGTTTGGTTAGCCCAATCTATGTGCATATTAAAGTCACGCATTATAACTGCTGCACCTTTATTGCATGCACCCCTAATTTCCTGTTTGATGCCCTCCCCAACATCACTACTACTGTTTGGAGGTCTGTACACAACTCCCACTAACGTTTTTTGCCCTTTGGTGTCCTGCAGCTCTACCCATATAGATTCCATATCATCCAAGCTAATGTCTTTCCTAACTATTGCATTAATCTCCTCTTTAACCAGCAATGCTACCCCACCTCCTTTTCCTTTTATTCTATCCTTCCTGAATGTTGAATACCCCTGGATGTTGAGTTCCCAGCCCTGATCATCCTGGAGCCACGTCTCTGTAATCCCAATCACATCATATTTGTTAACATCTATTTGCACAGTTAATTCATCCACCTTATTGCGGATACTCCTTGCATTAAGACACAAAGCCTTCAGGCTTGTTTTTTGAACACTCTTTGTCCTTTTAGAATTCTGCCGCACAGTGGCCCTTCCTGTTCCCCGCCCCGGGCCTCTCCGCCCCCCACCCCCCCCATCTCCCCTCCGTCTCCTGCCTCTGCCTCCCTTTTGTCTCCCTCTGTCTCCCTGTATTGGTTCCCATCCCCCTGCCATATTAGTTTAACTCCTCCCCAACAGCACTAGCAAACACTCCCCCTACGACATTGGTTCCGGTCCTGCCCAGGTGCAGACCGTCTGGTTTGTACTGGTCCCACCTCCCCCAGAACCGGTTCCAATGCCCCAGGAATTTGAATCCCTCCCTGCTGCACCACTGCTCAAGCCACGTATTCATCTGCGCTATCCTGCGATTCCTACTCTGACTAGCACGTGGCACTGGTAGCAATCCCGAGATTACTACTTTTGAGGTCCTACTTTTTAATTTAGCTCCTAGGTCCTTAAATTCGTTTCGTAGGACCTCATCCCTTTTTTTACCTATGTCGTTGGTACCAATGTGCACCACGACAACTGGCTGTTCTCCCTCCTATTTCAGAATGTCCTGCACCCGCTCCGAGACATCCTTGACCCTTGCACCAGGGAGGCAACATACCATCCTGGAGTCTCGGTTGCGGCCGCAGAAACGCCTATCTATTCCCATCACAATTTAATCCCCTATCACTATCGCTCTCCCACTCTTTTTCCTGCCCTCCTGTGCAGCAGCGCCAGCCACGGTGCCATGAACTTGGCTGCTGCTGCCCTCCCCCGATGAGTCATCCCCCCCCAACAGTACCCAAAACGGTTTATCTGTTTTGCAGGGGGATGACCACAGGGGACCCCTGCACTACCTTCCTTGCACTGCTCTTCCTGCTGGTCTTCCATTCCCTATCTGGCTGTGGACCCTTCTCATGCGGTAAGACCAACTCACTACACGTGATACTCACGTCATTCTCAGCATCGTGGATGCTCCAGAGTGAATCCACCCTCAGCTCCAATTCCGTGACGCGGACCGTCAGGAGCTCGAGGCGGACACACTTCTCACACACGTAGTCGCCAGGGACACCGGAAGTGTGCCTGAGTTCCCACATGGCACAGGAGGAGCATATCACGTGACCGATCTCTCCTGCCATGCCTTAACCCTTAGATACCCTTAAATTGGTAATAACAATGTTACAGTTTACTTACTGATATAAAAAACAAAAAGAAAAGCTACTCACCAATCACTTACCCCATTGGCTGTGACGTCACCTTTTGATTCCTTTCTACTTCTATTTTGCTTTCTCTCCCGCTGTAGCTGCACCGGTACGCCTTTTATAGGCCGCTCCGACACTGCTCCCACCTCTCGCCAACTGCCGCTGACTCTCGAGCTCCCACTGGGCCTTTATAGGCCGCTCCGACGCTGCTCCCACCTCTCGCCAACTGCCGCTGACCCTCGAGCTCCCGCTGGGCCTTTATAGGCCGCTCCGACGCTGCTCCCACCTCTCGCCAACTGCCGCTGACCCTCGAGCTCCCGCTGGGCCTTTATAGGCCGCTCCGACGCTGCTCCCACCTCTCACCAACTGCCACTGACCCTCGAGCTCCCGCTGGGCCTTTATAGGCCGCTCCGACGCTGCTCCCGCCTCTCGCCAACTGCCGCATGGCTTGGGCATTGTGGGGAGGCTTTTTGGTGTTGGAGGGGGTGCCAACTTGGCGCATCATGTGGCAGCCAGGGTGTACAGCGTCAAGTGAAGTAAATATGGCCATGGTGAGGCTATCCCTGGCCTCCCAGGCAGCAATGTGGTCGGGTGCTGATGCCTTGTCATCTGTGCAGCATCAGGTGATTGCGGAGAAGGTTGGTGTTGGTGTTGGTGCCGCTGGTGTGCCTGGTGCTGCTACTGTTGGAGCCAATCGTGGTGGGATTCTGAGGACCAAAGGTGAGACAGTATAAACCGCACCCATACTGATGTAATAGATGGCAGGTGAACGTAAGATGACAGAAGTGATCTGTCAATGGTGAGAGATGTTGTTCCAATGAGGTAACACTTGATAGAGAGTTTGTTCCAAACACAACCTGTATAAAGCTCAATCTGTCTTCCAAATGCAGTAAGCAGCAGCTTCTGAGCTTGGAAAGTGAACAGCTGTGAGATGGAAGCCTTTACAGCACAGTTCCAGCTGTCAAGAAATGAGATAATTCTATGGCCATTCAACTCCCGACCTGCTTACCTGACGTGACCCACGATAAGCGCGGACCCCTTGGGTGACCTGGTAAACTCTGAAGGTGAGCTGAATATAGTTCTTGATCCTCTGTTAACAAGGTCATAATGACCTGAATTGTCACCCCCGCCGCTGCATGTTGGGGCTGCTCAGCGCTGACAGACCCACCAGTTGGGAAAGGCGCATGGCGGTGGGTTCACAGCGGGGTCTCGACCCACTGTCAAAAAAAAACATTTTCCTACCTGACCCACCACCGATCGTGCCCACTGACATAAGAATATAAGAAATAGGAGCAGGAGTAGGCCATATGGCCCCTCAAACCTGCTCCACCATTTAATACGATCATGGCTGATCCAATCATGGACTCAGGTCCACATCGCTGCCCGCTCCCCATTGTAGGGGAGGACGAAAACCCCCTCATTTTACACAGAAGGAAAAGGGCTGTGGGATCAGTCTGTGCTGGTAATTGAAACCGATACGGTTTGACCTTGGCAGAGCAGTGATTGGACGGGGGAGGACACCGGAGGGCCAATGGTGGGACAGAGTCAGCCTGAAGCATGGGGCTTTCAAGCCAATGGGAGAGCACTTGCTCGAAAACTGGGACTGACTCACAGCCATTATCGGACTATTGTCTTCCCCATGTTTACACTATGGAAGGAAATTATGCAGATCTTCAGAAAACTAGGGAACCCAAAACAAACCAAGGACTGACACAATGGCTACAGGAGGCCAATCCAACTAACACCTACTCAAACCTTGAGTAGGTTAGAAAAACTGAACTGGAGGAAAATTATGCAGACCTTAGAAACCAGGGAACCCAAAACAACCCAAGGGCCTACACAATGGCTACAGGAGGCCAACACAATCAACACCCACTCAAACCTTGAGTAGGTTAACATCAGTGGAAAAAACCCGCAATAATCTAAAACTGCTGCATTTTTCAAAATCACAAAGCCCACCAATGGGAAGAATCGATTTCAGCAGGAGAGGCGGACTGGATAATCTGGCTATAAAAAGGGGTTTCTGACGTAGTGTGTGTGGTTCCCTGCCCTCGTGATCCAACAACCAGCAAGCCACTCGACACTGAAGGAAAACCAGTGTCCGAAGACACCGAAGATAGAAGAAACAAACCACCAAACTGCAGAAGGCACAGTAGTGAGTATAACCTCTGGTCCCCGGAACTCCCAACTCAGTTAGGCCAGGAAAGGTGGGAGGTTGGGCATTGTACTGCTAAACTTGTGTAAAGATTTTCGTTGTGTCCGTTTAGTGGGATTTAGGGGGATTGTTTTGTTGGTGTATTGCTGTTTGTTGAGATACACCCTGTCAAATAAATTGGAAGCCTAAGTTCCTCTTGGAATCACCTTGTCTCAGTTCTATTGTATTACATCTCCTGATCGTGAGTCTTATGTCAGAACAGTGTAATGGGAGCTAGGAGCGCCTCGAAAACGCTCAATTGTGTGTCACAGGCTAGGGAAGAAGGGGTTAGGAGTGTTTGACACTCACAGGTGCCTCACAGGCTAGGCATAAGCTGTGGGGACGTAGGAGTCTCAAAACCCCCTTCATAAGCTGTGGACACAGTCTCTCCAGGGGTGCTCTTGCAGCACTCAGGATACCTCACAGGCCAGGCATAAGCTGTGAGGGCAGAAGCCCAGAGAGAGACACCCAAGGCACAACAACACTCCCAGAGAACCCCTTACACCATAACCCCTTATTCCCTTATCGGTTAAGAAGCTGTCTATCTCTGTCTTAAATTTATTCAATGACCCAGCTTCCACAGTTCTCTGAGGCAGCGAATTCCACAGAATTCCAGAAAATTCTGCCCACGGTTATCACAAATGCACTAGAATTGCAGGCAACGGTCTCAACTGTCCCATCAGTTTACTAAGGGCTAGAAATTCAGTTTTTGATGTTTTTTTTTAACGCCATTTTGGGGGGAAAAGCATGAATAAAAATGTTGCCATTTTTTTAAGGGGGTGAAATTGGCACAAAAATATGCCTGTGGATAAAAATCGGTTTTGCACGAGGATTCGTGGTGGAAACCGCGATGTTGCCAACTTTAGCCTGAGGCCTATCAATGCCAAAAATACAGGCCCTGGAGGGAAGAAAAAAATTTTTTTAAATTGCAAAAATAAAAAAAATTAAAAATCAGAAAACATTCACAATACACTTAAGTAATGAATCGCTGAAAAAGAATTTAAAAATAAAAACTTCAACTTACCTATTGTGTAGGTCTTCCTTCTTACCGATGTTTCTGAGGCTGCAACGCCTGCTTTTTACATGCGATGTTTTTTCACCTGAGAACAGGTTCGCCAAACGGCCAAATTTAAGTGGTGCGTTTTTTTTTTCCACGTCCGCTTTTCGGCGATATTTCAAAACCGGCGTTCTTAACTTTTGGTCAATTTTGTTAGGTTTCTTTTAACGACAAAAAATCACTTATTGCGTTAAAATGTGCATTAGGCTGACTAATTTCTAACCCCATAAGTTTATCTACCCATATTGGTGCAGAAATTGTGGTAGGAGGCTTCCTGTGGGTGTAAGTCTATGGGCCAGACTTTCGGCTTCATTGTCGGCGATTTTCTCGGTGTTACAGTTAGTTTTTCGCCCAGCGAGAGTTTACAGGTAAGTTTTTGAACGTTATCGCCCACATGTGAAGACACCCGCCGGGACCAAACTGCCCACGTGCAACGCCGAGAACAAGCAAGTTTGGGCTCAACCGCCGACATCCAGATCGCCAAGAGATCCGCCCTGTAAAAGCTGCTTAAACAGGGTGGTAAGGGGGGATCCTGCAAAGAAAGGTAAGTTAAAGGTTCTTTAATTATTTTTTTTTAAATTTTACCATGGCGATTAGGGTTAAAACTGTCTTGGGAATGCTTAGTATGTGTTTTTTTAATGATAATTTTTTCTTTAAGTTTTCCCCCTCCGTAGGCCCAACCACAGCCTCGGCTTAAATTTTTCTACTTACTGTCCATTCTGGTAACGACCGCCCATTTGGCTAACTTTGCACTTACCCGCCGAGAAAATGGCCGAGATTGAACGTGCAACCGCCGGGTGATCAGTTCTATTTACTTTTACTTTCAAAATGGAAATTCTCGCCTGCTTTTTTCGCCAAGCGTTAGCGATCCTTCTCAGCGGGCAATCGGGCGTTGAGGGCCTTTATGGAAAGTCTGGCCCTATGACCTGAAAAAAATCGACAAAAATATCTGGTGGTCCGGGAGGTTCGGGGACTTGGGGTCCTGGGCCTCTACATGTAGGCCTGCAGAGAGACCCACATATCTCAGGGATGCAGGTGCTTCACACGCATCCCTGGGATCACATGGGCCAGACCAACCAATCAAAGTTGGGATATTTCCATTCATACTTGTGGTGAGTTCTGTATATATGGAATCACCATAAATATGAATGGGAACACCCTAAAAAGACACAAACACTTAAAATACATTTTTTTAAAACAATCATATATTTAAGATGAATCAAAATAGAATTTATTTAATTATTTAAAACAAAAATTGAATTACATTTTTTTTTTACATATTTTAAAGGGTCCAGAAATAAATTTGCCTCATTTCACAGATTTTTAAATGTTTAAATTATTGAAATGTTTTAAATTTTTCTGTCCTTTAAAAGTCTTACGCTGACAAAAGCAGGCCATACTAAGCGTAAGAATTTCACGGGCATTCGCTGGGCAGAAGTTGGGCAAACTTCTTGATAGATCAGATCCCTCTGATCTGTCAAGAGGATCGCAAGATCCAATTTCAGCCCGTGCGCTTCGCATGCCTAAACCCGGAACTTGCGGGATCCCCTAGGGGCACGTGCACACCTTGTACGTGTTCGTAGGTGCCGCGAATTCAGACCCATTATACATATATATCTCTCTATTTTATATATATGTTTAATTTAGTACCCTTTTAACTCCTATTTATAATTATTTATTTATGATTAATTAAATTCTCTTTATTTAGAGTGCTCTGCTCTTCCCTCTTACTCTTTTGCCATTGCCCCTTGTTTTAAATTATTTAGCACCTTCTTTCCCTGCTTTGCAACTAATTCCCACTCTTACCAAATGCCGACCTTTCGCTGTTTAACAACTCAATCCATTTAATGACTTCTGACTTCAGTAGATTCCCCTCTAACATCTACCTGTCAGAAAAACACTAGTTACAAGTGGTCACTCAACTTCCAACCATAATAATTAATATTGAGTCAGGGACTTACTTACTGTTAATTGACTGTTAATCAGTCCAGACCGGGGTCAAACAGGGCTGCGTCATCGCTCCAACCCTCTTCTCAATCTTCCTCGCCACCTTGCTCCACCTCGCAATCAACAAGCTCCCCGCTGGAGTGGAACTAAACTACAGAACCAATTGGAAGCTGTTTAACCTTCACCATCTCCAGGCCAGGTCCAAGATCACCCCAACCTCTGTCGTTGAGCTGCAGTACCCGGACGCTGCCTGCGTCAGCACACATTCTGAAGCTGTACTGCAGGATATGGTCGGTGTATTCAGCGAGGCATATGAAAGCACGGGCCTTACGCTTAACATCCGTAAGACAAAGGTCCTCCACCAGCCTGTCATCGCCGCAAAGCACTGCCCCCCAGTCATCAAGATTCATGGCGTGGCCCTCAACAACGTGGATCACTTCCCATACTTCAGGAACAAAGGAAGACATTGATGCGGAGATTCAACATCGCCTCCAGTGCGCCAGTGCAGCCTTTGGCCGCCTGAGGAAAAGAGTGTTCGAAGACCAGGCCCTCAAACCTACCACCAAGCTCATGGTCTACAGGGCTGTAGTAATACCTGCCCTCCTGTATGGATCAGAGGCATGGACGATGTACAGAAGACACCTCAAGTCGCTGGAGATATATCACTAACAATGTCTCCGCAAGATCCTGCAAATCCCCTGGGAGGACAGGCGCATCAACATCAGTGTCCTCGCCCAGGCCAACATCCCCAGTATTGAAGCACTGACCACACTCGATCAGCTTCACTGGGCAGGCCACACAGTTTGCATGCCAGACACGAGGCTCCCTAAGCAATTGCTCTATGCAGAGCTCCTTCACGGCAAACGAGCCAAAGGTGGGCAGTAGAAACATTACAAGGACTCCCTGATAAAGTGCAACATCCCCACTGACACCTGGGAGTCCCTGGTCAAAGACTGCCCTAAGTGGAGGAAGTGCATCTGGGAGGGTGTTGAGCTCTTTGAATCTCAATGCCGTGAACATGAAGAGGTCAGGCGCAGGCAGCGGAAGGAGCGTGTGGCAAACCAGTCCCACCCTCCCCTTTCCCCGATGAATGTCTGTCCTACCTGTGACAGGGTCTGTGGCTCTTGCATTGGACTGTTCAGCCACCAAAGAACTCACTTTAGGAGCGGAAGCAAGTCTTCCTCGATTCCGAGGGACTGCCTATGATGATGAACTGCCACTGACTTGTGGTTTATTAAAGTTACAAAACTGAGTTAAAATTCAGTTTGAGAACAATACATTCTGTACTACTCACCCGCTACTTACCTCGGAATTCCCACTCTCACCAAATTCCCGTCTTCACTTTGCAATTTACTCCATTCAATGATTCACCTTGGTGCTCTGTCCTCACCCTGCTCTGTACTCTGTGCTCATAGAATTTACAGCACAGAAGGAGGCCATTTCGGCCCATTGTGTTCGCGCTGGCCGACCAAGAGCTATCCAGCCTAATCCCACTTTCCAGTTCTGGGTCCGTAGCCCTGTAGATTACGGCACTTCAAGTGCACATTCAAGTACTTTTTAAATATGGTGAGGGTTTCTGCCTCGACAACCCCTTCAGGCAGTGAGTTTTAGACCCTCACCACCCTCGGGGTGAAGAAATTTCCTCTCAAATCCCCTCTAAACCTCCTACCAATTACTTTAAATCTGTGCCCCCTGGTTGTTGACCCCTCTGCTAAGGGAAATATGTCCATCCTATCCACTCTATCTCGGCCCCTCATATACCTCAATCAGGTCTCCCCTCAGCCTCCTCTGTTCCAAAGAAAACAAACCCAGCCTATCCAATTTTTCCTCACAGCTAAAATTCTCCAGTCCAGGCAACATTCTCATAAATCTCCTCTGTACCCTCTCCAGTGCAATCACATCTTTCCTGTAATGTGGTGACTAGAACTGCGCACAGTACTCCAGCTGTGGCCTAACTAGTGTTTTATACAGTTCGAGCATAACCTCCCTGCTCTTATATTCTATGCCTCAGCTAATAATGGCAAGTATTCCGTATGCCTTCTTAGTCACATTATCTACCTGGCCTGCTACCTCCAAGGTCCATTTGTTCCTCTACACTTCTCAGTATCCTACCATTTAATGTGTATTCCCTTTCCTTGTTAGCCCTCCCCAAATGCATTACCTCACACTTCTCTGGATTGAATGCCATTTGTCACTGTTCTGTCCATCTGACCAGTTGATTGATATCTTCCTGCAGTCTACAGCTTTCTTCTTCGTTATCAACCGCACAGCCGATTTTAGTATCATCAGCAAACTTCTTAATCATACCCCCTTACATTCAAGTCTAAATCATTGATATATACCACAAAAAGCAAGGACCTAGTACTGCGGAACCCCACTGGATACAGCTTTCAGTCACAAAAACACTCATCAACCATTACCCTTTGCTTCTTGCCTCTGAGCCAATATTGGATCCAACTTGCCACTTTGCCCTGGATCCCATGGGCTTTTACTTTCGTGACCAGTCTGCCAATTGGGACCTTGTCAAAAGCCTTGCTAAAATCTATGAAGACCACATCGGATGCACTGCCCTCATCGACCCTCCTTGTTTCCTCGTCAAAAAATTCAATCAAGTTAGTCACCCTGCTCTGTGCTCACCCTGTTCTGTCCTCAAGCTCAAGAGCTAAGGAGGGGCAAGGAATCCATGGGGTCAAAACCTACAAGACTATATTTTGAATTATAACAGAGTTACACTACATAAAAATGTTTAAAATAAGAAAAGGTTGAACTCATCAGCCCAGCAAATAATCTGCCTTGATCAAATATGCCAAGCCCATCCATCATCTCGAAAGCTTCATTTGCAATCTGGGAAACAAAGGCGTGGCTGCAGCTAGTTTAAAAATAATGACTTGTATTTCTATAGCGCCTTTCACAACCTCAGGATGATAAAAAGCGTTTTAAAGCCAATGAAGTACTTTTGAAGTGCAGTCATTGTTGTAATGTAGGAAACGCGGCAGCCAACTTGCACACAGCAAACTCCCACAAACAGCAATGTGTTTTGTTGATGTTGGTTGAGGGATAAATAGTGGCCAGAACACTGGGGATAACTGAGTGAGATCATGCTGTGAGATCTTTTATGCCCACCTGAGAGAGCAGATGGGGCCTTGGATTAACTCCTCATCTGAAAAACGGCACCTCCGACAGTGCAGCACTCTCTCAGCACTGCACTGGAGAATCAGCCTGGATTGTGTGCTCAAGTCTCTGGAGCGAGATGTGCACCAACAACCTGCTGCTTCAGAGGTGTGAATGCAACCACAGATCCACAGCTACCTACCTTACCCAAGACAATTATTATCTTGTATACTTCTATCAGGTTCTCTTTCAGTCGCCTCATTTCAAGGGTAAAGTACCCACGTTCTTCAGTCTTTCGCAACTCAAACCTTTCTGTCCAGGGGCAGTGTTTGGCAAACCTCTGCACACTTTCCATGGGTTGAATGTTTCCCTTGTACCTTGGTAACCACAACTGGGTAGAATATGCAATGCGACTGACACAGGCACTTTATAGAATCATACTGTGCAGAAGGAGACCATTCAGCACGTTGCACCTATACTGGTTCTTTGAAAGAGCTAACCAATTAGTCCCACTCCCCTGTTCTTTCTCAATTACGCTGCAGGTACAGCACAGGTTAGATACAGAGTAAACCTCCCTCTACACTGTCCCATCGAACGCTCCCAGGACAGGTACAGCATGGGTTAGATACAGAGTAAAGCTCCCTCTACACTGTCCCATCAAACACTCCCAGGGTGGGTACAGCACGGGTTAGATACAGAGTAAAGCTCCCTCTACACTGTCCCATCAAACACTCTCAGGGTGGGTACAGCACGGGTTAGATTCAGAGTAAAGCTCCCTCGACACTGTCCCATCAAACACTCCCAGGGCAGGTACAGCACGGGTTAGATACAGAGTAAAGCTCCCTCTGCACTGTCCCATCAAACACTCCCAGGGCAGGTACAGCACGGGTTAGATACAGAGTAAAGCTCACTTTACACTGTCCCATCAAACACTCCCAGGGCAGGTACAGCACGGGTTAGATTCAGAGTAAAGCTCCCTCGACACTGTCCCATTAAACACTCCCAGGGCAGCTACAGCACGGGTTAGATACAGAGTAAAACTCCCTCTACACTGTCCCATCAACATTCCCAGGATAAGTACTGTATGTGTTAGATAAAGAATTAGGATCACTTCTTACCAATGTGCTTCACTCAAAATCTCGGCAGAGCGCCCTCTCACACACGACTGTGACATTTCCATTCCCGACTTTGCTTTTCCAGCAGGCTTTGTGGCTTCTGAGTTCAAAGGTCAACTTTGTGTAAGTTTGTGCTATATTAGAAGCTCATGGCTGCTGATTGAAACAATGCCAAACTCAGAATAAGATGCAAGATAACCTCCACAATAAGCACAGTTAAAGGTTTTGGTTGTATTGGGGTTAATCCCCACCAGTTTATTTTCTTAACATTAAAAATAAAAGCCTTTACAGTCTTCTTCAGACTGTCACCACCTAGCACCATCTTCAGTAAAAAAAAAAGCCTTTCATTACGTGTTTTGGCTTTCTCTCAGCATTTGTAATTTGTGTCCACAACAAAGACGCAGATTTTATAAGCTGACCGAGTCTACCATAAATTGAAATTGGCAGCCTTGTGCATGCTGTACGCAGACTAGCCTGCCACATAACATGCCCACTACATTCTTCTTTCCACTCCAAAGGTTGACAAACATTACACTTCAGATCTTTGGCAGGCTAAAAGTTAAAAGTGGGATTTATGTTGCAAGATATAATTACACAGATGCCAAAGATCACATCACAAGACGAGCTGCAATATTAATGACTTAAATAATCATGTTAAATTGTTTCAAACAATAATTTCCACGGGAGCTATCCTGAATATCAGCCGTAACTTCGGTGGAAGATCCGCGGAGAGTGCGGAGCGGCAGGCTGAACACCGCTGACACTGGGATATCCCCAGGGTTTTCCCTGCAGAGTTATGGTGTACAATCGGGAGGATCCCCGTGGAAATTCCCCCCCCCCCCCCCAGCAAGATATAAGCCATTCTTTTCAATAACTTACATAGCCAATAGCCCCATGGAGCCGCACACCCCACCCCCCGCGAGCCATCTCCCATAGAATAAGCAGCGCAAACCAGGGAACCGAGTTTCCTCAGAGCCCCTCATCAATTATATGTCTGTCTTTGCTTTGATGTTGAAGCAGGCCCATTTCAAGGTCAGACACATTCTCCTTAAAGACCAGGCCTTGAAGGAGAATTAGGCCAACCACTTGTAACAAGTAGGTCGATGAGATGTCACCTGCAGTTTCTTGGTCATCAGATTGTGGGAGCACCTTAACCACACAGGACTGCAACGGTTCAAGAAGAGGGTCCAAGACTACCTTCTCAAGCGCAGTTGGGGATGAGCAACAGATACCTGGCCTCACTCACACCCTGAGAAGAATGTTTTTAAAAACTCCAGACAATTTTTACATTTTCATATCATTTCTCTCCCTTGACACCAAGGAATAAGAAGTTTGGGGTCAAAATTGGGAACCGCCGTTCTTGAGGTGTTGTCACCGTCTGAGTGCTGATTTTACCGCCGGACATTTGGTGCAGCCTCAAATTGGCAAATTTAGTTTTTACGCCCAACTAAAAGGTGGCATTGCACATTCGTCCTCGGGCGCCAATGGGACGGGAGCTCAGGAGGCCCACTCGATTTCCCGACAGAAGGCTGCCGGCATGTGAGCTGGAAAAACGAGGAGAGAAATCAAATTAAAATATCTCCAACCCACACACACACACATCCCCACTGGTACAACCAGTAAATAAATGTTGAAATAAGTAAAGAAAAATACTTACCTTGTTCTCAGGGCGATTCCGCCCGAGATCCCCGATGTTCACATCACATTTTGCCGGCTGTATGAACGCTTGCCGGTGAGGCCACCATAGAAATGCAATGTCGCAAGAGCGGCGCCAGGGGGCGTTGCACACTGGATGACATCACCACGTGGGTGGCGTTAGAGGGCACAGCGTTACCTCTTGGCACCTCCACCAAAGAACAACTCAATTTCCGATGGAGGCGTGGACACCACCTACCGCCAACGGTAGACCTTTGCCGCCCTTCGCCGGCGTTAACGAGCGCCGTGATCAAGGGAATTTCAGCCCCATTGTGTCTCAGTTGCAGCTAATTGAAGTCAATTTTAAAATCCATCACTCGCTCTCAAGCTCCAGAGAAAGCACAGTATAACATAGACATTTTCCTGTTTGGGGAGTGACAGAGATTTACTTCCAATGTGTTGACACCGGAAGAACAGAAAATTCCATTGCCAGCAAGAAGATCCTTTCCTTCACTTTGATTCAACTCCCCCCACTCACCACTCCTAAATAAAGTGACGGGGAATCTTGGCACACACAGCTCAGAGACCATGAAATCAATAAGTGCCAGAAAGAATCCTGCAATATTATGATGGTTTGGCAAGCTTCCTGCATGTCAGGTTTCATTCTGTTTTTAAATTCAATTTTCAATCTTTTTATGAGTTCAAGAGGACTGGTCGGAGAAATCCTACACTGGAGCTCGGTAAATATTACATTGCAGCAAAACACACATGGCACAGAGATGAAGGATCCATACATATTACACTGATCTTTGAGAACTTAAACTGGCAAGTTCAGAGCACTCGAGGGCAATTCCGTGTGCGCGTCACTGTGCAAATCTTGATCCAATCCTCGGGAACCCCTGAAAATATCACACACACTCCGAGGGACTCCCTGAAACTATTACACACTTCCAGGGATTCCCTGAAAATATTGCACGTGCCCAGGAACAACCTGGAAATATTACACTCTCTAAAGGACCCCCTCTAAATACTGACACACACTCAAGGAGCCACCCTAAATATTGACACACACTCAAGGACCCGTTCTAAATATTGACACACAATATCCCAGCGGCCTGTTTTCCCAACATCCGAAAGTCGGTGTCAGCTATCCAAAGACATTCAGTGCCATCACTGCGCGGTAACAGGCGAGGGATTAACAGATACATCCAATCCCAGAAACCTGATAAAATTGGGAACATTCTGGTATTATCTGATGGGTTCCTGGAGCCAGGGACCCGAGTCCGAAACCTACATTTTTTTTTAAGAGGGAGCCCTACCCAGGGGAGGTGGTGGACAGGAAGTCAGTTCAATCTCACAGGTCACCACACCTGGATAGAACATAGAGAGGACCCTCAGCACTTCGTCTCTTTCAAACATCTGCTGTTTGTTGGTCAAGACTGTACTTTCTATCAGCAGGATGTCTAATGGTACTATTGTGTCCGCAGAACGCACGGCAAGCAAAGTCTATTCACTCAGCAAAGAGTCCCTTACAATAGCACACTACAGCAAACAGTCTACAGAGTCTACTTCAAAAGAGTCTCTATGAGCTACAGCAAGAACTCATGACTGACACCACCCTAACCCTAAATGCGGCAGGTTTATTTCCCGAGCAAATTGCAGCGAGTGGAGGTCAGTTCCACAATACAAGTGATATGCGTAAAATCAACCCCGTCTCCAGGCATGATTGGTTGGGAGAATTACCCAATCATTTCTGTTCTGGTGTCAATAGAGCAGCAGGAAATGACCTGAGATGAGACTTACCAGGTGTCCGGCCGAGGAGCTGGTGAGAGCTGGGAAGCGAGAGGAACTGAGAACTAATCTTTGAATCTTTGAAGGTGGCAGAACAAATCAAAAAGGCTGTTAAAAAAACATTTGGGATCATTGGCTTTATTAATAGAGGCATAGAGTACATAAGAACATAAGAAATAGGAGCAGGAGTAGGCCACCTGTCCCCTTGAGCCTGCTCCGCCATTCAATAAGATCATGGCAGATCTGATCATGGACTCAGCTCCACTTCCCTGCCCACTCCCCATAACCCTTTACTCCCTTATCGCTCAAAAATCTGTACAAAAGCAAAGAAGTTATTCTAAACCTTTATAAACCACTGGTTCGACCTCAGCTGGGGTATTGGCCCCGATATTAACTCGGAGGCGAGTTGGGAGCAGTGTAGGGGCGCGGGGGGTGCGCATGGGCTCTGATATCTGGAAGTAAATGCAGTGTGCCTGTCAGTGGTTTGTTAATGCAGCCAACGCATTAACATTTTACTTCGGGGTTTGCCGTTGATTGTGCGGCAGTGAGCGCGATGAGGACCTACATGGTGTGATCTCAACTCCAGTATTTAAAGGCCAATCCAGAGATGGAATTTGGAGGAGTTTGGAGTCGGAAGCAGGACAAGACAAAGTATGACAATGGATTCAGGATGCTCCCGCTTCAATGACACCTCCTGTGAGGTGTTGCTGGGGACTGTGAGGAGCCGCAGAGAAATGGTCTTCCCCAACAATGGGAGGGCGAAACCTGCTGCTGCCTCAGTGAAGGCCTGGCTGGAGGAGGCACAGGAGGTGAGCAGCAGGAGCATTGTGCCACGCTTCTGGATTCAGTGCAGGAAGCACTTCAATGACCTAACTAGATGAGGAAAGGTGAGCACAGTTGCTGTTTGACCTGTTCCAAACACACTGACCACGGTTGCAGAGAGAATGGAGGAGTACAGATTGATCATGAGTGGGATGATGTCGTAAGGCATTGCAATGTTGTGTTCTTGCATGGATTGAGCTTATGGCTCCGACCTGCGAGAAACCACCAGCTGCAGGTCGAGGCCATAAAAGGAGCGGAGGTGCAGCGGCCCAGGAGCAGCATGAGCTGGTACAGGAGGGCGATGACTTGGAGAAGGGCGACTGGATTGGACGTCACCAAAGTCAAGATTGCTGATTGGAGCGTAGTCAGGTACAGCAGGAGAGGCAGCAAGTAGCAGAGGAGCGGCGAGGTCAGGGCAAAGGAGCGGCGAGAGATTGCAGAGATTGGGGCCCAGGAGAGGCGAGAGTCCGGGGCCCAGAAGAGGCGAGGGCCCAGGAGCAGCATGGATCAGCCCACACTGCGATATGTGTGTGTACTAGGTCCGTGCAGCAGAGCTGGTCTCCAGTCGTCTTGATTAACCCTTGCCACTGGACCAAGACCTAGCTCTGTCAACCCCGTGTGGTGGCTGGTGTGCAACGGCCACCACACGTTAAAAAAATCCCACACAGGCAACTTCCATGCTTCAAGATGTAGTTGGGGACCTGGAATATTAGGTCCTTCATTGAAACACCTGTGAACTCATCCCTTTTAGTGTGGAAGCAAGTCATGCTCAATACGAGGGACCGCCCAAGAAGAAGAAGTGTGGCTAGCTCTGTGGAACATCAAATGAGTCCATGCAGGCCTTGACCACGGCCGTGCGCACTCTGGATGCCAACATGGTTGTGCCTTAAATAGGATGACAGATAGTTCAGCCTTGGCCTCACAGTGCTGCACTGATCTGAATCGAGTGCTCTGTGGCTGAGTGGCAGCAGTGAAGTGAGGCTGGCCCATGAGAGGGATGATAGCGAAAGGGGGACATGGAAGTAGGAACACTACTCCTCACCCGTTGCTCCCCTCAGTTCGAGCCCCACACGCTATCTCGTGTCCCGATGGTCGAGTCTGCCCTCGTACAGGTGCAGGTTGGGCAGTCTTTGGCGGGGCCCTCACTGGCTCGAAAACCCAGCGCTGTCGGCAAAGGGCATCTCAGGGGTCTGAGCAGCCTGCCTGTACCTCTGCACCATGTCGGAGCGGTAGAGTAAAGCTTTGCGGTTGCACAAGGGTATGCTCACGGGTGAAGTTTCTGTTCTTCAGTAGAATCACTTATTTGTTTTAGTTTGCACCACTTTCCCATTTTGCCCATTTTTGGTTGCTGGGTGACAAGTTGCCTTTTAACTTGCTTGATGACGTATATGAAGACATGAATTAACAGGGACCTATGGGGGGGATGTGCAAGGGGTGCTTGGCAATGTTCCCTTATGCTGCGCTGCCACTCAGTGTTCTGGGGCTCGCATGCACCTTGTTCCTCCTGCGGATCCGAACCTCACTCCTGTGCAATGTGGTGTCGAGCACAGCACGCCACGACCATTCTGGGCACCCTGGCTAGTGCGTACTGAGGGGCGCCTCCAGATCTGTCCAGCCATCTGAAGCACATCTTCAGCATGCCGATGGCTCATTCGATCGCACGTCTGGTCGTACGTCTTTCAGTGTTGCGCTATTGGGATTCATTGGTCGGGTTTCTGACGGGTGACATCAGCAACGTTTGCAGTGGGCATCCCTTGTCTGCTAGCTACCACCCCAGGTGTGCTTGCCGGTCCGAAGACATCAGGGGGCTTGGACTGCCGCAGGACGAAAGCTTCATGGCTCCTCCCCGGGAACCTGGCGCACACCTACAGAAATATCCTTTTGTGCTTCACACTGACGGAATGGAAGCCCTTGGGATTGAAGAATACACTTGGATGATCTGGGGGGCTGGGGGGGGGGTGGAGCGGTGGTGAGCGGATTGCCATGTGTGTGCACTCGATGACGTCCTGCTCCTATGGGGAGCCAGCCAGAGATGCAAACCCGAGCGCGTGCTCATTCTGACTGGCGTCATCGCAGGTGGAGGTCACATAATTGCCGGCGCTGGCAATTTCTTCTCTCAGAGGGTTGTAAATCTGTGGAATTCTCTACCTCAGAGAGCTGTGGAGGCTGGGTCATTGAACATATTTAAGGTGGAGATAGACAGATTTTTGAACAATAAGGGAGTCAAGGGTTATGGGGAGGGGGAGGGAAAGTGGAGCTGAGGCCAAGATCAGATCAACCATGATCTTATTAAATGGTGGAGCAGGCTCGAGTGGCAAAATGGCCGACTCCTGCTCCTATTTCTTATGTTCTTATGGCAAACAACCCAATTGAGCGATTCGCATATATCAATAGGCACAACGCCTCTCCCGAGGGGGGTGCGCACAAGCAACCTAATGCACTGAAGTTAAACACGGATGGCAGCGGTTTGGAGCTGGCTTCCCCACATGCTCACATTTTTGCCAGATTTATCCTCCCCCCCGCCCCCCCATCCCACCTGCACCCAAACCCACCGTCTCCTCCAGGTTAAAAGTCGCCACATTTTTTCCAATTCTGGGCGCCACAATTTAGGAAGGATGTCAAGGCCTTGGAGAGAGTGCAGTGGAGATTTACTAGAATGCTGCCAGTGCTGAGAGACTTCAGTTACGTGGAGAGACAAGAGAGGTTGGTATTGTCCTCCTCAGAGCAAAGAAGGTGAAGAGCAGATTTAATAGAGGTGTTCAAAATTATGAGGGTTTTTTTCTAGGTTAAATATGGGGAAACCGTTTCCAGTGGTGGGATATTCGGCAAGCAAAGGGCACAGATTTAAGAAAATTGGCACAACAAAAAGCCAGGGGGGGAGATGAGGAGAATTTCTTTTTAAAGATAGAAAGACTTGGATTTATATAGCACCTTTCGTGACCACTGGACATCTCAAAGCGCTTTACAACCAATGAAGTACTTTTGGAGTGTAGTCACTGTTGTAATGTGGGAAACGCAGTAGCCAATTTGCACACACCAAGCTCCCACAATAATGACCAGATAACCTGGTTTATTTATGTTGATTGAGGGATAAATATTGGCCAGGACACCGGGGATAACTCCCCTGCTCTTCTTCGAAATAGTGCCATGGGATCTTTTAAATCCACCTGAGAGAGCAGTCGGGGCCTCGATTTAATGTCTTATCCAAAAGACAGCACCTCCGACAATGCAGCATCCCTCAGCACTGCACTGGAGTGCCAGCCTAGATTTACGCAGCGAGTTATGATGATCTGGAACGCGCCTGAAAGGGCGGTGGAAACAGATTCAATAGTAACTTTCAAAAGGGAATTGGATAAATGCTTAAAAGGGATAATTTTGCAGGGCTGTGGGGAAAGAGCGGGGGAGTGGGACTAATTGGATTGTTCTTTCAAAGATCCGGCACAGGTACGATGGGCCGAATGGCCTCCTTCTATGCTGTACCATTCTATGATTCTGGTCCTTAATCAGCACATTAACTGCAATACGGGACATTTCTTATTGATAATACAGCTGCTTCTATGAAGATATTTTTAAAATTCCAATTCTGCACGCAGAGTGCAGGCAGGCAGCATATCGCACAGCAGAGATTCCATTCCTGACAGCTCGACTCAACTCATAAATATGAATTTTTACATTGCAACGACTTAGAGCCAGTCGATCAAAATTTACAACCCGTTTAGAAGTAAGGAGATCAGCACAAGGTCCCAGTTTTCCTTCTAAAGAGGGAGGTTGGGGAGGGGGTCTATTTATCGGAATTGGCAGGTTGTGTTAAATGCTTCAAGGAGAGACAGCTGCCTGCACACTGCTGTATCTCAGGGCTCCCTGGTTCCTGTGTCATTCCGATGGCAGGCATTTCTGGAGCCATCAGCAACAACAACAACATGTATTTATATAGCGCCTTTAACGTAGTGAAACGTCCCCAAGGCGCTTCACAGGAATATTATACGCTAAAAACTTTACACCGAGCCGCATAAGTAGAAATTAGTGCAGGTCAAAGAGGTAGGTTTTAAGGAGCGTCTTGAAGGAGGAGAGAGAGCTAGAGAGGCAGAGAGGTTTAGGGAGGGAGTTCCAGAGCTTGGGGTCTCGACAACAGAAGGCACGGCCACTAATGGTTGAGCGATTATAATCAGGGATGCTCAGGAGGGCAGAATTAGAGGACGCAGACATCTCTGGGGGGTGCGCGGTTGTGGGGCTGGAGGAGATTACAAGTCAGGATACAGACAGCCGAGTTTTGGATCAACACTAGTTTACGTAGGGTAGAATGAGTTAAATCTGAAACAGAGCTGAAATCTGAGGCACACAGTCTCGTTAAAATTTTTAAATTACTGACCCGCCTCTGGAGAGCATGTGAGTTGTCCACCCCTCAACCTGCCTCTGGGGGCCGTTGGGGTTGGGTTTCCCAGCTTTCACCAAATTACCCCCATGGCCTCTGGGTTGCGAACTAGTACCATAACCGTAGGCTCCTGTGCCTTAGCTTCCGAGTTCAAATACCCCTCTGATCAGGTGTGTTGGCCGTCCTGAAGCACTCAACCTTCTCCAGGGTCCTACTGCTGGTGGTGTGTGTAATGTACACACCTGGTGAGTACGCTCACAGGTTTGTAGAGCTGTTAAAGGGAAGCAGGCAGGTCGGAAGGCCTCCTCGTAGGACTGCTCCTGGGCATGGCCGGTCCAGGCAGCGGGCGGTTGAGGGGGTCGTTTACATCCGAGCCAGGGTGTCCCTGGAGAAGGAGCACGGGGTGTCCACCAGTACGCTCGCAGCCTTCTGGAGGAACTGGAGTGCATCATCACTCCCGGCAACCAAATTTTAATTTGATTTTATATGTTTTAAAGTTTAATTTGTTCCATTGACGGGTTTTAGTGTCCCCTCCCTTTTAGCCAGGGGGCACTTGTATAATTTGGGTTTTTGCTGCCCAAAAAAACCCACAAAAAAAACCCACAAAAAAACAAAAAAACACAAAAAAAAACAAAAAAGGGCACTTGAAAACTATTTGGCGTGTCCCCCCCTTTAATCGGGGGGCACTTGATTTAATTGATTTATTGTTTTACAGCGAAAAAGAGTTGTAGAGCTGTTGGAGGGAAGCGGGCAGGTCGGAAGGCCTCCTCGTAGGACTGCTCCTGGGCATGGCCAAGGGGGCCATCAACTGGTCCAGGCAGCGAGTGGTCGAGGGGGTCGTTCAGCCAGACTGCCTGCCTCTCTTCCGTGCTTACATCCGAGCCAGGGTGTCCCTGGAGATGGAGCACACGGTGTCCACCGGTACGCTCGCGGCCTTCCGCGAGAGGTGGGCGCCGGAGGGACTGGAGCGCATCATCACCTCTGGCAACCCAATTCTAATTTGATTAAAAGTTTTTCGTTACAGTTTTACATTGTTAATTTGTGCGTTCTAGTGCCCTAGTTAAAAGGTGACATTTGATTTAATTATCAACAAAATAGTTGGAGAGCCAGTCACGTGATTTTCACCAGACTCAACGGGGCCAAAATTGCCCACTGCTGGAATCCAGTGGTTTTATCATCATAGGCAGTCCATCGAAATCGAGGAAGACTTGCTTCCACTATAAAAGTGAGTTCTTAGGTGACAGAACAGTCCAATACAGGAATTACAGTCACTGTCACAGGTGGGACAGGCAGCCACTAAAGGAAAGGGTGGGTGGGACAGATTTGCTGCACGCTCCTTCCACTGCCTGCGCTTGTTTTCTGCATGATCTCAGCGACAAGACTCGAGGTGCTCAGTGTCCTCCCGGATGCTCTTCCTCCACTTAGGGCAGTCTTTGGCCAGGGACTCCAAGGTGTTGATGGGGGTGTTGCATTTTATCAAGGAGGTATTGAGGGTGTCCTTGAAACGTTTCCTCTGCCCACCTTGCCGTGTAGGAGTTCCGAGTAGAGTGCTTGCTTTGGGAGTTTCGTGTCGGGCATGAGGACAATGTGGCCCACCCAACGGAGCTGATCGAGTGTGGTCAGTGCTTCGATGCTGGGGATGTTGGCCTGATCGAGGATGCTAACGTTGGTGCGTCTGTCCTCCCAGGGGATTTGCAGGATCTTGCGGCGACATCGTTGGTGGTATTTCTCCAGCGATTTGAGGTGTCTACTGTGTATGTTCTGGTGATTTAACAGCATGGTGGATGCGATGGCCTCTTGAGCAAAATGGCACTCTTTAGCTTTTTTTTCCAGCAGACCGGAAGTCAGTCATAATGAGGGCGGAAGTGGGGCTGTGAGTGGAAGTTCGCAGTCTCAAGGGGCGGAAGTTGCGGGGAGGGGGGCGGGCGGAGTGGCCGTCGCTGTCAGTCATCAGTGCAGCGCTGATGACATCATTGCGCTGGCGCATCACCACGTCTCTCCCCTTCATTTAAAGGGGAGAGCCTTCGCCATTGTTTAAGTTTGGTCCACTGGGCCACCCAGGGAGGGTTTTGGCCGCGCCAGCGGCCTGGCAACCAATAGTGGGTGGCAGGCTGCCTGTTGGAGATCTGGCCGAACCGGGGGCATAAATGTCAGCCCGACCTGGAAGTCGGCCAACGAAAAATAAAACATAGCGGCAGCGGCAGTGCGCCCTCCCCTTTAATGGGAGCCGCGCCGCCATTTTACAAGGACCATAACCTCACTGCATGGTCAGAAAAAAGCAGCTTTTGGCACTGCGCGGTGGGAGCAAGACATTTTCGGTGGGATTTCGCCATCAGAGGGGAATATCGGGTGCGTACATTACACACACCACCAGCAGCAGGATCCTGGAGAAGATTGAGTACTTCAGGGCAGCCAACATAACTGATGACGCACTTAGGACGGATTGGCAGCAGCGGAATGGTCGCAGGGAAGCGTGGCACTGCCGGGATACCGCAGGATCGGAATTTTCAAAATGGTGGCAATTACACGGAAAATCGGCAACCATTGCACTCCGCAGCGTGGCGGTAGCAAGCCTTAAGGGAAGAAGCAATTTCGGCCCCAATAAAACCCCAGCCAGTTGGGTTCGGGGGTACCACGATGAGGCAGGTGGTTGTAAGCCTGGTGGATGAACTGGTAATGTGTAGTGTGATTGTTAAACCTTTGTTAATAAACCAACTAGTTCTTGATAGCAATGTGTTGCTATGAATTCTTAAGCAAAGAACCCACGAAGCAAATACATTACAGTGTGGTAACCTGGGGTCATCGTAGGTCACGGGCGGTCAGCTTCAGATTGAGGTACGAGCTTGGAAATGATGGCTGGCGATGTCCGTACATCTATCCTCCGACCTCGCTTTCCTCGTGGGCTGTAACCCGTTTACTTTCAGTGGATTAACCCCCCCTCATCATCATTATAGGCAGTCCCTCGGAATCGAGGAAGACTTGCTTCCACTCTTAATTTGCGTTTTAGGTGGCTGAACAGTCCAATACGAGAACCACATTCCCTGTTACAGGTGGGGCAGATAGGTGTTGAGGGAAAGGGAGGGTGGGACAGGTTTGCCGCACGCTCTTTCCGCTGCCTGCGCTTGGTTTCTGCATGCTCTCAGCGATGAGACTCGAGCTCAGCACCCTCCCGGATGCACTTCCTCCACTTCGGTGTCGGTGGGGATGTTGCACTTTATCAGGGAGGCTTTGAGGGTGCCCTTGTAATGTCCCCTCTGCCCACCTTTAGTTCATTTGCAGTGAAGGAGTTCCGAGTAGAGCGCTGGCTTTGGGAGTCTCGTGTCTGGCATGCGGACAATGTGGCCTGCCCAGCGGAGCTGATCAAGTGTGGTCAGTGCTTCAATGTTGAGGAAGTTGGCCTGGCCGAGGATGCTAATGTTGGTGCATCTGTCCTCCCAGGGGATTTGTAGGATCTTGCGGAGACATTAACCCCTCCAGTGACTGGGCAGAAAGCGGATTGCTCCACGTGCACAGGTAGACTTCAGCTGCGCTGATCTCGAGGCTACAGGCACCATAGGAATATACCTGCAGATAAAATACTGCAGCTGGCAGCTGGCCCATGCTTGAGACAGGGTGCGGATTTGGAATCAGTGATAGACCCTCCGCACTCGAAAGCCTGAAGTGAGTTCCATCTGTAGCTGTTTGCGCCGGTGGCATGTCTCCGCTTTGTTAGCTGTGAAGGGATCGCTTGAGTTGACCGGTGCTTGATCTCACTGTCATATAATCAATACCTCACTCAGACACTGCTCCAGTTTGGAGCTTACCCACCTGACCACACGGGAACTTTCTGAAGGCTGAGGTTAACGGGTTCTTTTATTAAAAAAGGCCTTGCCGTTGGCTGTCAGAGAGACACAAGAGAGGCAGAAGGCAACTACTAATGTCAGCGAGGGCTGGTCAGAAGCGGGAAGGTACAAGATTCTCACACGTCAGGACCCATTATTTCAGGCTGAGCCAGCAGCTCATTATTGCTCAGATAACCAAAATATTCTTGTGTGGGGACCCCCTTCCAAATAGTTTCCTGGGGACCCTTCTCTGTAATGTAGGCATCTGTGAGTGTGCTCACAGGTTGGTAGAGCTGTTGAGTTGGGAGTGGCTTAGCCAGTCATGTGATGTTCACAAGACTCAATAAAACCCCAGCCAGTTGGGTTCGATGAGGCAGGTGGTTGTGAGCCTGGTGGATGAACTGGTAATGTGTAGTGTGATTGTTAAACCTTTTGCTAATTACAAACTAGTTCTTAATAGTAACGTGTTGCTATGAATTCTTAAGCAAAGAATCCATGAAGCAAATACATTGCACCCTCCGAATAGTGATACAATTCTGGGGACCCCATCCAAATAGTGGAACACTCCAAGGGAGACCCTCTAAATAGTGGTACACGCCCGGAGACCCCTTTGCACTATTACCACACTCCTTAGGAACACAGGAACTGGAATAGACCATTCAGCCTCTCAAGCCTGTTCCGTCATTAAATTAGATCTGTATCTTAACTCAATCTACCAGCCTTGGTCCCTTAACCCTTAATACCCTTCCCTAACAACTATCTATCAATTTCAGTTTTGACATTTTCAATTGACCCCCGGCCTCAACAGCACTTTTGGCGGGGAGAGAGTTCCAGATTCCCACGACCCTTTGTGTGAAGAAACGCTTCCTGACATCACCCCTGAACGGCCTTGCTCTAATTTCGAGGTTATGCCCATCTTTTTCTGGACTCGCCCCACTGGAGGAGGTAGTTTCTCTCCCCTGTTTATTTCACCTGCTGCCCTAGCTGCTAACTGTGGATCCCATTGCTAACAGTGACAGAGTCCAGTGGGTACCGACTGCAGTGTCAGCCAGGAGGGTTGAGTGATTGATAATCCCAAGTGCCGCCGGCCGACATGTCTCAACTATTGCCTTCATAGGCTCGTGTACCCGGGGAGCGGATCATGGTCGAGACTCCTGACCGGATCCCGATAGTCATCAGCGCAAGCAAACGATGGCTACCCCTGTCTGGGCTGCTTTCAAACTGAGCTCTTGGTCACTGCAGTAAGTCGTACAGCATCTTTCGCAACCTCAGGGTGTCCCGAAGTGATTTACAACCAATGAAATATCTTTGAAGAGCAGTTCACTGTAATAATTAAGAAAATGCAGCAGCTAATTTACACACAGCAAGCTCCCACACATAGCAAACCACATAATGGCCAGATAATCTGTCTTCATGATGTTGGTTGAGGCATAGATTTTGGCCAGGATACTGAGGAGAACTCCCCTGCCCTTTCTTGCAATAGTGCCATGGAATCTGAGAGAGTGGACGGGGCCTCAGTTTAACTTCCCATCCAAAAGACGGCGGGGAGGGCCGAAATCCAGCCTCACAAAAATGCCACTTACCGCTGGGGCCACGCGGCGGAGTCGAATGGCCACCGCTCGCAGAATTCTCCTCGGTGCTTTTTCCGGTGGTCTCACTTACATCCCGCTGCTGCTGACTTCTCCTAAGTGCGTCATCAAAGCGTTCACCGCCGATCTCCTGCACCTCAAGCTAAGTTGAGGGGAAAAGATCTTCAGGCCGCTGAGCGGTGCCCCCGACAGTTTTTTCTGCAGTGTGTGCGACATGTCTGTGCGGCGGCCATTCAACGGGAGGGCGCACTCCCGCGGCCGCCAATTTATTTTTTTGTCAGCCGACTGTCCAGGTCGGCTGTACAATTATGACCCTGGGTTGGGCCGGGCCGCTAACAGGCAGCCTGGCATCCCCCTCTTGCGTGCAAGGCCCCTGGCCTGGCCAAAACCCTCCCTGGTGGCCCAGTGGACCGAATTTAAAGAATTGCAGCGCTCGCAGCATCTCTCCCCTTTAATTGAAGGGGAGTGGCGTGGTGACGCGCCAGCATGATGATGTCATCAGCGCTACGCTAATGACTGACAGCGGCGGACATTCCGCCTGCCCCCACTTCCGCCCCTCTTGTAATCAATCTTCCGCTTTCCACTGTTTAAAAAAGGGGGCAGACAAAAGGCAGGTAACTATAGGTCGGTTAGTTTAACATCTGTAGAGGGGAAAATGCTTGAAACTATCATTAAGGAAGAAATAGCGGGACATCGAGATAGGAATAGTGCAATCAAGCAGACGCAGCATGGATTCACGAAGGGGAAATCATGTTTAACTAATTTACTGGAATTCTTTGAGGATATAACGAGCATGGTGGATGGAGGTGTACCGATGGATGTGGTGTATTTAGATTTCCAAAAGGCATTCGATAAGGTGCCACACAAAAGGTTACTGCAGAAGATAAAGGTACGCGGAGTCAGAGGAAATGTATTAGCATGGATCGAGAATTGGCTGGCGAACAGAAAGCAGAGAGTCGGGATAAATGGGTCCTTTTCCGGTTGGGAATCAGTGGTTACATAAGAACATAAGAACATAAGAACATAAGAATTAGGAACAGGAGTAGACCATCTAGCCCCTCGAGCCTGCTCCGCCATTCAATAAGATCATGGCTGATCTGGCCGTGGACTCAGCTCCACTGACTCACCCGCTCCCCATAATCCTTAATTCCCTTATTGGTTAAAAATCTATCTATCTGTGACTTGAATACATTCAATGAGCTAGCCTCAACTGCTTCCTTGGGCAGAGAATTCCACAGATTCACAACCCTCTGGGAGAAGAAATTCCTTCTCAACTCGGTTTTAAATTGGCTCCCCCGTATTTTGAGGCTGTGCCCCCTAGTTCTAGTCTCCCCGACCAGTGGAAACAACCTCTCCACCTCTATCTTGTCTATCCCTTTCATTATTTTAAATGTTTCAATATGATCACCCCTCATCCTTCTGAACTCCAATGAGTAAAGACCCAGTCTACTCAATCTATCATCATAAGGTAACCCCCTCATCTCCGTAATCAGCCTAGTGAATCATCTCTGTACCCACTCCAAAGCCAGTATATCCTTCCTTAAGTAAGGTGACCAAAACTGCACGCTGTACTCCAGGTGCGGCCTTACCAATACCCTATACAGTTGTAGCAGGACCTCCCTGCTTTTGTACTCCATCCCTCTCCAATGAAGGCCAACATTCCATTTGCCTTCCTGATTACCTACTGCACCTGCAAACTAACTTTTTGGGATTCATGCACAAGGACCCCCAGGTCCCTCTGCACTGCAGCATGTTATAATTTCTCCCCATTCAAATAATATTCCCTTTTATTGTTTTTTTTCCAGGGTGGATGACCTCACATTTTCCGACATTGTATTCCATCTGCCAAACCTTAGCCTATTCGCTTAACCTATCTAAATCTCTTTGCAGCCTATCTGTGTCCTCTACACAACCCGCTTTCCCACTAATCTTTGTGTCATCTGCAAATTTTGTTACACTACACTCTGTCCTCTCTTCCAGGTCATCTATGTATATTGTAAACAGTTGTGGTCCCAGCACCGATCCCTGTGGCACACCACTAACCACCGATTTCCAACCTGAAAAGACCCATTTATCCCGACTCTCTGCTTTCTGTTCGCCAGCCAATTCTCTATCCATGCTAATACATTTCCTCTGACTCCGCGTACCTCTATCTTCTGCAGTAACCTTTTATGTGGCACCTTATCGAATGCCTTTTGGAAATCTAAATACACCACATCCATCGGTACACCTCTAGCCACCATGCTCGTTATATCCTCAAAGAATTCCAGTAAATTAGTTAAACATGATTTCCCCTTCATGAATCCATGCTGCATCTGCTTGATTGCACTATTCCTATCTAGATGTCCCGCTATTTCTTCCTTAATGATAGTTTCAAGCATTTTCCCCACTACAGATGTTAAACTAACCGGTCTATAGTTACCTGCCTTTTGTCTGCCCCCTTTTTTAAACAGAGGCGTTACATTAGCTGCTTTCCAATCCGCTGGTACCTCCCCAGAGTCCAGAGAATTTTGAAGATTATAACGAATGCATCTGCTATAACTTCCGCCATCTCTTTTAATACCCTGGGATGCATTTCATCAGGACCAGGGGACTTGTCTACCTTGAGTCCCATTATCCTGTCCAACACTACCCGCCTAGTGATAGTTATTGTCTCAAGGTCCTCCCTTCCCACATTCCTCTGACCAGCAATTTTTGGCATGGTTTTTGTGTCTTCCACTATGAAGACCGAAGCAAAATAATTGTTTAAAGTCTCAGCCATTTCCACATTTCCCATTATTAAATCCCCCTTCTCATCTTCTAAGGGACCAACATTTACTTTAGTCACTCTTTTCCGTTTTATATATCTGTAAAAGCTTTTAATATCTGTTTTTATGTTTTGCGCTAGTTTACCTTCGTAATCTACCTTTCCTCTCTTTATTGCTTTTTAATCATTCTTTGCTGTTGTTTAAAATTTTCCCAAACTTCCAGTTTCCAACTAACCTTGGCCACCTTATATGCATTGGTCTTTGATTTGATACTCTCCTTTATTTCCTTGGTTATCCACGGCTGGTTATCCCTTCTCTTACCACCCTTCTTTTTCACTGGAATATATTTTTGTTGCGCACTATGAAAGAGCTCCTTAAAAGTCCTCCACTGTTCCTCAATTGTGCCACCGTTTAGTCTGTGTTTCCAGTCTACTTTAGCCAACTCTGCCCTCATCCCACTGTAGTCCCCTTTGTTTAAGCATAGTATGCTCATTTCTGACACAACTTCCTCACCCTCAATCTGTATTACAAATTCAACCATACTGTGATCACACATTCCGAGAGGATCTTTTACTCGGAGATCGTTTATTATTCCTGTCTCATTACACAGGACCAGATCTAAGATAGCTTGCTCCCTTGTAGGTTCTGTAACATACTGTTCTAAGAAACAATCCCGTATGCATTCTATGAATTCCTCCTCCAGGCTACCCCGTGCGATTTGAGTTGACCAATCGATATGTAGGTTAAAATCCCCCATGACTACTGCCGTTCCTTTTTCACATGCCTCCATTATTCCCTTGATTATTGCCCACCCCACCATGAAGTTATTATTTGGGGGCCTATAAACTACGCCCACCAGTAACTTTTTCCCCTTACTATCTCTAATCTCCACCCACAATGATTCAACATTTTGTTCATTGGAGCCAATATCGTCTCTCACAACTGCCCTGATATCATCCTTTATTAACAGAGCTACCCCAACTCCTTTCCCTTCTTGTCTATCTTTCCGAATTGTCAGATACCCCTGTATGTTTAATTCCCAGTCTTGGCCACCCTGCAACCATGTTTCTGTAATGGCCACCAAATCATACCCATTTGTAATGATTTGTGCCGTCAACTCATTTACTTTATTTCGAATGCTGCGTGCGTTTAGGTAGAGTGTTTTAATCCTAGTTTTTAAACCATGATTTTTAGTTTTGACCCCTCCTGCAGCCCCTTTATATTCAGTGGCCCTTTTTGTTTTTTGCCTTGGGTTTCTCTGCCCTCCACTTTTACTCATCTCCTTTCTGTCTTTTGCTTTTGTCTCCTTTTTTTTCCCCTCTGTCTCCCTGCATTAGTTCCCATCCCCCTGCCATATTAGTTTAACTCCTCCCCAGCAGCATTAGCAAACACTCCCCCTAGGACATTGGTTCTGGTCCTGCCCAGGTGCAAACCTTCCAGTTTGTACTGGTCCTACCTCCCCCAGAACCGGTTCCAATGCCCCAGGAATTTGAATCCCTCCCTGCTGCACCACTGCTCAAGCCACGTATTCATCTGCGCTATCCTGCGATTCCTACTCTGACTAGCATGTGGCACTGGTAGCAATCCCGAGATTACTACTTTTGAGGTCTTACTTTTTAATTTAGCTCCTAGCTCCTGAAATTCGTCTCGTAGGACCTCATCCCTTTTTTTACCTATGCCGTTGGTACCAATGTGCACCACGACAAACTGGCTGTTCTCCCTCCTTTTTTAGAATGTCCTGCACCCGCTCCGAGACATCCTTGACCCTTGCACCAGGGAGGCAACATACCATCCTGGAGTCTCAGTTGCGGCCGCAGAAACGCCTATCTATTCCCCTTACAATCGAATCCCCTATCACTATCGCTCTCCCACTCTTTTTCCTGCCCTCCTGTGGATGGTGGTGTGCCACAGGGATCGGTGCTGGGACCACAACTGTTTACAATATACATAGATGACCTGGAAGAGGGGACAGAGTGTAGTGTAACAAAATTTGCAGATGACACAAAGATTAGTGAGAAAGCGGACACAGAGAGGCTGCAAAGAGATTTAGATAGGTTGAGCGAATGGGCTAAGGTTTGGCAGATGGAATACAATGTCGGAAAGTGTGAGGTCATCCACCTTGGGAAAAAAAACAGTAAAAGGGAATATTATTTGAATGGGGAGAAATTACAACATGCTGTGGTGCAGAGGGACCTGGGGGTCCTTGTGCATGAATCCCAAAAAGTTAGTTTGCAGGTGCAGCAGGTAATCAGGAAGGTGAATGGAATGTTGGCCTTCATTGCGAGAGGGATGGAGTACAAAAGCAGGGAGGTCCTTCTGCAACTGTATAGGGTATTGGTAAGGCCGCACCTGGAGTACTGCATGCAGTTTTGGTCACCTTACTTAAGGAAGGATATACTAGCTTTGGAGGGGGTACAGAGACGATTCACTAGGCTGATTCCGGAGATGAGGGGGTTACCTTATGATGATAGATTGAGTAGACTGGGTCTTTACGCGTTGGAGTTCAGAAGGATGAGGGGTGATCTTATAGAAACATTTAAAATAATGAAAGGGATAGACAAGATAGAGGCAGAGAGGTTGTTTCCACTGGTTGGGGAGACTAGAACTAGGGGGCACAGCCTCAAAATACGGGGGAGCCAATTTCTTCTCCCAGGGGGTTGTGAATCTGTGGAATTCTCTGCCCAAGGAAGCAGTTGAGGCTAGCTCATTGAATATATTCAAATCACAGATAGATAGATTTTTAACCAATAAGCGAATTAAGAGTTACGGGGAGCGGGCGGGTAAGTGACGCTGAGTCCACGGCCAGATCAGCCATGATCTTATTGAATGGCGGAGCAGGCTCGAGGGGCTAGATGGCCTGCTGCTGTTCCTAATTCTTATGTTCTTACGTTCTTATGCCCCACTTCCGCCCTCATATGACCGACTTCCAGTCCGCTCGAAGCAAAATGACACAGAGCTGAATTTCGCGCAAGAGGCCACCTCATCCACCGCGGCGGTGAAAACACATCTAAAGCGGTCGGTGCAACCCGTTTTGGACAGTGGTCAATTTCGGCCACGACTCCTCCGACAGTGCAGCACTCCCTCAGTACTGCACTTGAGCGTCAGCCTAGATTAGGTGCTTAAGCCTCTGAAGTGGGACGTGAACCCACAACTTTTATGGACTCAGGGGCGAGAGAGTGCTGTCCACTGAGCCACAGGTTCAGTATGAGGGGCTTCTCCTCTGGTTGGCACGGCGACACACTGGGGGTGGGGGACACATGAGGGACACCTCAGCCACACAAACTGAAAGTCATTTGTTTGGAGAGAGCCACGTCAACTTGTTTTAAAAATGCAATCCATTCTGATGCATGTCAGCTCCTGTATGTGTGTAAATGGGTTTGCAATCTGTGTCACTCCTGTTATAGATAAAGCTCACTTCTAATCTTGTCGCAAGGTTAACAGCTTTGAACCAGATCCCGATATTGTATTAACCAAGGTGAGCCATGTGCTTCAAACGTTAACTGGCCGATCATTCACAGGCAGGCAAGGTATCTACATCAGCAGTGAAACACAGCCCAGAAGGAGGCCTCTCAGCCCATCGTGCAATTGCCGGTTCTTTGAAAGGCAGTTGCCTTGGTTACAAGGATCAGCTCATGGCTATTTTCCCAGTGAGGAAAAGGCAAGGGCTGATTTAACTTTCAGCGGCCGGCAATGATAAGCGGATGGTAATGGACCCGCCACCTATAGTGCACTCTGCTAATTTCCTTTCTGTGGACTTCGGGGCATCCCATACCCTCCCTCCCGATTTCCGTCTCCATCTACCAAGGAGCGTCGTCAACTCTGTAGAGTTCTTTGGGGATAACAGAATCATTCAAAGGAGCCGAGAACGTTTCAGCTTGGAACTAACTCACTAAACCCAAGGGCTGGATTTTTGGTGAGGTCATTTTGGGGCGTTAATCATGGCGGGGCGGTAAAGTTTGCGCCCAGGAACAGTTTGCACCTCAGTCAGCAAAGTTCATCAGCTGGACCCTGAGTGTGGGGCAGAGCGCTAAGGCCGGCTGAACAAGTAAAAATCCCGAGCTAAACAGCCGGCCTCAGAGCGCCCTAAGAGAGGCTTCTGTGGCAAAGAAAATCGCAACTGAAAACTCATCATTTCCTCCACCATTACCCCCCTCCCGGGCATGAACAGAGGCGGTAACATAATGAAAATCCAGTCCCAATTCGGTGACTGGGGCTGTGAGAGTGCTCACCCATCACCCCTGTGCTCGCTGACCTACATTGGCTCCAAGTCTGGCAACGCCTCGATTTCAAAATTCTCATCCATGAGTTCTAATTCCTCCATGGCCTCGCCCCTCCCTATCTCTGTAACCTCATGACCTCATCTCTCTTATCTGGAAGGAGGAGAGAATGCCAGGGGATCTCAGAGACGCCGTATTCATGCCCATCTTCAAGAAAGCGGACAAGTCCGACTGCAGTATTTACAGAGGAGTTTCCCTGCTGTCTGCTGCAGGGAAAATCATCGCAAGAATCCTCCTCAATCGTCTCCTCCCAGTGGCTGAAGAGCTCCTCCCAGAGTCACAATGCAGATTCCGCCCACTAAGGGGCACAACGGACATGATCTTCACCGCGTGGCAGATGCAAGAAAAATGTAGGGAGCAGCATCAACCTCTGCACATGGCTTTCTTTGACCTCACAACCACGAGGATTATGTTCAAATTCGGCTGTCCTCAAAAATTTGTCACCATCCTTCGCCTGCTTCACAACAACATGCAAGCCGTGATTCTTACCAACGGATCCACCACAGACCTAATACAAGTGTAGACCGGGGTCAAGCAAGGCTAGGTCATCGCACCAAAGCTCTTCTCAATCTTCCTCGCTGCAAGCTTCATCTCACCCTTCACAAGCTCCCCACTGGAGTGGACTTAATCTACAGGACAAGCGGGAAATTGTTCAACCTCCAACGCTTCCAGTCCAGATCCAAGGTTGCTTCAACCTCTGTCATTGAATTACAATATGCAGATGACACTTGCGTTTATGCACACTGGGAGTCCGAACTCCAAACCATCGTTGACACTTCACTGAAGCATACGGGAGTCTGTGCCTTACATTAAACATCCGTAAGACAAAAATTCTCGACCAACCAGCCTCCGCCACACAGTACTGCCCCCCCCGATTATCAAGATCCATGACGAGACCTTGGACAATGTGGACCACTTCCATACCTCAGGTGCATTCTATCAGCAAGGACAGAAATCGATGACAAAGTCCAACACTCCCTTCAGTGTGCCAGTGCAGCCTTCGGTCGCCTGAGGAAGAGAGTGTTCGAAGAATAGGATCTCAAACCCGACACCAAGCTCATGGTCTACAGAGCAGTAGTGATACCCGCTCTCCTATATACTTCAGAGACATGGACTATATACAGCAGGCACCTCAAAGCACTGGAGAAGTACCACCAACACTGCCTCCGCAAAATCTTGCAAACTCGTCGGCAGGATAGGTGCACCGTCAGCGTTCTCTCTCAGGTCAATATCCCCAGCATCGAAGCATTGACCGCACTTGATCAGCTCCGAAAGACCGGTCACATTGTCCGCATGCCCAATAATAGACTCCCGAAACAATCACTCTACTCCGAGCTATGTCACAGCAGGCGAGCCCTAGGAGGGCAGAGAAACCGTTTCAACGACACCGTCAAAGCCTCCTTGCAAAAATGTAAGCCCCCCTCCCCGACTCTTGGTAATCCCTAGTCCAAGACCGCTCAAAGTGGAGGAGGAGCATCCGGGAAGGTGCCGAACATGTTTGAGTCTCTTCATTGGGAGCACGCGGAGGCCAAGTACAAACAGCGGCAGGCGTGTACGACAAATCAAGCATCCCACCCACCCATCCCTCCAACCACCACCTGCCCCATCTGTGACAGAGACTGTCGATCCCGCATTGGTCTCATCAGACACTTTAGAACTAATTTTAGCGTGGACGCAAGTCATCCTCGACTCCAGGGGACACCTAAAAAAGAAGAACCTCCTCCAGCCTCACATACCGCACCCACCCCTCCCCTTCCCCCCGGCACCGAGATGTCTGTGCTCCTTTAATTCTGGCCTCTTGAGCATCTCCGATTTCATCGCACCACCATCGGCGACCCTGCCTTCAGCTGCCTGGGCCTCAAGCTCTGGAATTTCTTCCCGAAATCACTCTGCTTCTCTACCTCTCTTTCCTCCTTTAAAATCTTCCTCTTAGGTCAAGCTTTTGGTCACCTGTCCGAATATACCTTTATGTGGCTTGGTGTCAATTTATATCTGATAACATGAATGTGATGCGTCTTGAGAAGTTTTACTATGTTAAAGACTCTATTTAAATCTGTTTTTGTTGTTGTTGAGTGTCTGTCTCCTTCTTAAAGGAGCATGATATTTTAAAATGCATTCTCGGGATGTGGGCATTGCCGACATTTATTGCCCACCCCTAATTGCCCGTGTGAAGGTGGTGGTGAGGCACCTTCTTGAACCGCTGCAGTCCGTGTGGTGAAGGTACTCCCACAGTGCTGTTAGGGAGGGAGTTCCAGGACTTTGACCCAGCGACGATGAAGGAACGGCAATATATTTCCAAGTCAGGATGTTGTGTGACTTGGAGGGCAACGTGGAGGTGATGGTGTTCCCATGCGCCTGCTGCCCTTGTCGTTCTAGGTGGTGGAGGTCGCGGGTTTGGGAGGTGCTGTCGAAGAAGCCTTGGCAAGTTGCTGCAGTGCATCCTGTAGATGGTACACAGATACTGCAGCCACGGTATGCTTGGTGGAGGGAGTGAATGTTTAAGGTGGTGGATGGAGTGCCAATCAAGCAGGCTGCTTTGGATGGTGTCGAGCTTCTTGAGTATTGTTGGAGCTGCACTCATCCAGGCAAGTTCCGAGTATTCCATCACACTCCTGACTTGTGCCTTGTAGATGGTGAAAAGGATTTTGGGAGTCAGGAGGGGAGACACTTAGAATCATAGAATCATAAATAGTGCAGCACAGAAGGAGGCCATTCAGCCCATCTTGCCACAGAATACCCAGCCTCTGATATGTTCTTGTAGCCACAATATTTATGTGGCTGATCCAGTTAAGTTTCTGGTCAATGGTGACCCTGCAGAAGTTGATGGTGGGAGATTCGACGATGGTAATGCCATTGAATGGGTAGGTGGTTAGACTCTCGCTTGTTGGAGGTCAAGGCAGTATTTGATCGAGTGTGGCATCAAGGAGCACTAGTAAAATTGAAATCAATATGAATCAGGGGGAAAATGCTCCACTGGCTGCAGTCATACCTAGAACAAAGGAAAATGGTTGTGGTGGTTGGAGGTCAATCATCTCAGTCCCAGGACATCATTGCAGTAGTTCCTCAGGGCAGTGTCCAAGGCACAACCATCTTCAGCTGCTTCATCAATGACCTTTCCTCCATCATAAGGTCAGAAGTGGGGATGTTCGCTGATGACTGCAGAGTTCAGTGCCATTCGCAATTCCTCAGAAAATGAAGCAATCCGTGCCCGCATGCAGCAAGACCTGGACAACATTCAAGCTTGTACTGATAAGTGGCAAGTCACTCTCACCTCACCTATGGAATTCTGCTCTCTTGCCCATGTTTTGTCCACGCTATAATGGAGTCTGGAGCCGAGTGGTCCTGGAACCCAAACTGTGCATCGGTGAGCAGGTTATTGGTGAGTAAGTGCCGCTCGATAGCACTGGCGACGAAACCTTCCATCACTTTGCTGATGATTGAGAGTAGACTGATGGGGCAGTATTTGGCCAGATTGGATTTTTCCTGCTTTTTGTGGACAGGACATACCTGGGCAGTTTTCCACATTGTCGGATAGATGCCAGTGGTTGTAGCTGTACTAGAACAGCTTGGCTAGAGGTGCGGCTAGATCTGTTTAATTATCCACCACCATTCACAACTGGATGTTGCAGGACTGCAGAGCTTTGATCTGATCCGTTGATTGTGGGATCCTATTCTAGCTGGCCCACAAAGAATTCTAATATGGGTCATTTTTAAAGACTGAGGAACATAGCAACAGGAGCAGGCTATTCAGCCCCCTAAGCTGTTCCTCTATTGAATGAGATCATGGCTGACTATCCTCACTGCACCTATGGCCTCTTCTGATCAGGTGTCCCTTCCCTCTGTGGTTCTGCTGCCAGGCTGTAGACAGCACAGGAATCCCACTTCGGGTTAATATTATACCTTAGCATCAATGATATCATGGCTCTGCCTTTAGTGTGAGGGGAGGCCTCGTCTGGGGCCTGATTCACCATCGTGACTATCACACTCCTGGCAAATGGAGACAGGAGCTCGGCATTCCGGGTTGACATAAGAACATAAGAAACAGGAGCAGGAGTAGATCATTTGGCCCCTCGAGCCTGCTCCGCCATTCAACAAAATCATGACTGATCTGATCTTGGCCTCAACTCAACTTCCCTGCCCGCTCCCCATAATCCTTGACTCCCCTATAGTTCAAAAATCTGTCTATCTCCACCTTAAATATATTCAATGACCCAGCTTCCACAACTCCCTGGGGTAGAGAATTCCAAACATTCACGACTGTCTGAGAGAAGAAATTCCTTTTCATTTCTGTTTTAAATGGGCGACCCCTATTCTGAAACTATGCCCCCTAGTTCTAGATTCCCCCACGAGGGGAAACATCCTCTCGGCATCTACCTTGTTGAGCCCCCTCAGTATCTTATATGTTTCAATAAGGTCACTCTCAATCTTATGAATTCCAATGAGTATAGGCTCAACCAATAAGACAACCCCCTCATCTCAGGAATCAGACTCGTGAACCGTCTCTGAGCTGCCTCCAATGCAAGTATATCCCTCCTTAAATAAGGAGACCAAAACTGTACGCAGTACTCCAGGTGTGGCCTCACCAACGCCCTGTACAGTTGTAGCAGGACTTCCCTACTATTATACTCCATCCCCCTTGCAACGTTCCATTTGCCTTCCCAATTACTTGCAGAGTAAAACCCTCCCACCATATGGAATGTTCACACACCATCCTCGCTGGGCAACGGGGGTTAAAAATCCCCGCATCTGCTCTCGCCACAAACACCAGCTGAGGGGCAATGAGACCCAAAGGTTTCTGTTTCAGCGCTGGTTTCTGGAGGCTGCGTGTTTAATACGAGAGGGCCTCTCCACACTGTGGCAGAGGCAATTCCTTTCCTGTCAGCTCTCATCTCCACTCCGCTCCGCCGCTATATCAGGAGCAGCTCTAATTAAAACTCACTCCCCATAGCTGCAGTGGAACTGAAGTGACAGGCAGCCCTGGGACGTGAACCCTCCACCATCTGGCTGACAGACAGGCAGTTCGCTCTGCCTGTCCTACCGTGCGAGCACCAGCGAGAGTACTTGGAGACGTTCACTTCATTCCCCATTTGATTTCCGCAAAGTGCAGCTTTCTATATACTGCGGTCCAGCACACACGCTCCCTATACCAGTCAGGAATAAAATGACTGATTCCCTCACGTCTGATGCTGTATGCGCAGGTCTCAGAGTCAACTCCCTGCGGGAGGGGGCGGGTGAATGGGGTCAGGAGTATAGTTACTACAGAGGAGGACTGTGACAAAATACAAGAAGACATTAACAAACTTGCAGAGTGGGCAAATGAATTTCAACATAGATAATATATACCTATTTCCCTTAGAAGAGGGGCCAACAACCAGGGGGCATAGATTTAAAGTAATTGGGGGGAGGTTTAGAGGGGATTTGAGGGGAAATTTCTTTACTCAGAGGGTGGTGGGGTCTGGAACTCACTGCCTGAAAGGATGGTAGAGGAAGAAACCCTCACCACATTTAAAAAGAACTTGGATGTGCATTTGAAGTGCCGTAACCTACAGAGCTACGGAACAAGAGCTGGAAAGTGGGATTAGACTGGATAGCTCTTTGTTTAACCGGGGCGGACACGATGGGCTGAAATGGCCTCCTTCCGTGCTGTAAATTTCTGTGATTCTAAGTACGAAGTAGTACGTTTTGGTAGGAGCGAAAAGAAGACCACTTACTCCTGGGAAAATGTCTAAATTAGGGTAGAGGAGCAAAGAGAATTACGCTCTAGATTCTCAAATCACTAAAAATAGTGATGCATCTTAACAAAGCTGCAAGTGCAAACAAAGCACAGGGGTTCATTTCTCCTGGGATAGAACTGAAAAACAGAGAAGTTATGTTAAATTTACATTGAACCTTGGTTAGACCACGCTTGGAGTACTGTGAACAGATCTGTCTCCCTGTTAGAAAAAGGAGAAAGTACAAAAAAGATTTAGAAGGATGATACCAGAACTGAGAGGCTGTAACTATCAGGAAAGCCTGAATAGACTTGGGCTCGCTTCTCTAGACAAGAGAAAGCTGAAGGGTAACCTGATAAAGATCTAAAACTAGGAAGGAGTTTGATAGGGTAGACGTAGAGAAGATATTTCTACTTCTGGGCGATTCCGAAATTTGGGGCCATGAATATAAGATAGTCACCAATAAATCCAAAAGATATTCAGGAGAAACTTCTTTACCCAGAGAGTGGTGGGAATGTGGAACTCACGATCACAAGGAGTGATTTGCTTAGATGAGGCGACCGAGTGTAATATATTCAGGTTTGCTGATGATACAAAGTTAGGTGGGAAAGTAAGCTGTGAGGAGGATGCAAAGAGGCTGCAGAGAGATATAGACAGGATAAGTGAGTGGGCAAGGAGGTGGCAGATGGAGTACAATGATGTATTGTATTCCACCTCCTGTATGGATCTGAGGCATGGACGATGTACAGAAGACACCTCAAGTCGCTGGAGGTATATCACCAACGAAGTCTCAGCAAGATCCTGCAAATCCCCTGGGAGGACAGACGCACCAACATCAGTGTCCTCGCCCAGGCTAACATCCCTAGTATTGAAGCACTGACCACACCCGATCAGCTTCGCTGGGCAGGCCACATGGTTCGCATGCCAGACACGAGACCTCCGAAGCAAATGCTCTATGCGGAGCTCATTCATGGCAAACGAGCCAAAGGTGGGCAGCGGAAACGTTACAAGGACACCCTCAAAGCCTCCCTGATAAAGTGCGACATCACCACTGACACCTGGGAGACCCTGGCTGAAGACCGCCCTAATTGGAGGAAGTGCATCCGGGAGGGCGCTGAGCTCTTCGAATCTCAACGCCGAGAGCGTGAAGAGGTCAGGCGCAGGCAGCGGAAGGAGCGAGCGGCAAACCTGTCCCACCCACCCCCTTCCCCCGGCGAATGTCTGTCCCACCTGTGACAGGGTCTGTAGTTCTCATATCGGACTGTTCAGCCATCAAAGAACTCACTTCAGGAGTGGAAACAAGTCCTCCTCGATTCCGAGGGACTGCCTATGATGATGATGGTGATGATGACAATGTAGAGAAGTGTGACGTAGGAAGCTTTGATCGGAAAAATCGAAAAGCAGGGTATTTTTTAAATGGTGAGAGATCGGGAAATATTGGTGCTCTGAGAGACTTGGGTGCCTTTGTACACGAATCACAGAAAATTAACATGCAGGTACAGCAAGCAATTAGGAAAGCAAATGGATTAGAGTATAAGAGTAAAGAGTAAAGCACAATTATACAGGGCTTTGATGAGACCACACCTGGAATAATGTGCACAGATTTGGTCTCCTTACCTAAGGAAGGATATATTTGCCTTAGAGGGAGTGCAACAAAGGTTCTCCAGACTGATTCCTGGGATGGGGGGGATTGTCCTCTGAGGAGAGATTGAGTAGACTAGGGCTGTATTCTCTAGAGTTTAGAAGAATGCAAGGTGATCTCATTGAAAGATATAAAACTCTTAAGGGGTTTGACAGGGTAGATGCAGGGAGGATGTTTCCTCTGACTGGGGAGTCTAGAATCAGGGGTCACAGTCTCAGAATAAAGGCTCAGCCATTTAGGACTGAGATGAGGAGAAATTTCTTCTCACAGAGGGTGGTGAATCTTTGGAATTCTCTACCCCAGAGGGCTGTGGAGGCTCAGCCTTTATTCAAGACAGAGATCAATAGATTTTTGGATACTAAGGGAATCAAGGGATATGGGGATAGTACGGGAAGGTGTAGTTGAGGTAGAAGATCAGCCAGGATCTCATTGACTGGGGGAGCAGGCTCGAGGGGCTGAATAGAGTACTCCTGCTCCTTCATTCTTATGTTCTTATGTTCTTGTGTTGAGCTGAACAGCGTAGATGCATTTAAGGGGAAGCTAAAAAAATACACGAGGGAGAAAGGAATAGAAGGAAAAGCTGATAGGGTGAGATGAAGCAAGGAGGGCGAAAGCTTGTGTGGTGCATAAACGCTGGCATAGATCAGCTGGACCAAATCGCCGGTTCCTGTGTTTATAAATTCTATGTATTTCATGGTGTCACACCTGGAACAACCTTTCGGCTCAGTCCTGGCTCTCAGTCACAAGGTGCAGGGTTCGAACCCCGATCCAGACAGTCCTGGCATGTGTAGACCATCAGCAGGTCGGGGCCATTAGAGGGAGCAACGTGCGGCGGCATGCCACTGCAGGGAGCAGAGCATGCAGCTGCAGGAGGGCCGACGGCCCCGAAGACAGCGACTCGATTGGATGTCATCCAAATCCAAGTCGGTGATTGCAGTGCGGGCAGGTACAGCAGGAGCGGCGAGGTCGGGGCGAAGAAGCGGTGAGAGATTGCAGAGCGACGTGATCGGGCCCAGGAGAGGTGAGGGCCCAGGGGCAGCATGGGCCAGCCCACACTGCAATATATGTGTGCACTAGGCCCGTGCAGCAGAGCTGGTCTCCAGTCATCTTGGTTAACCCTTGCCACTGGACCAAGACCTGGCTCTGTCAAGCCCGTGTGGTGGCTGGTGTGCAACGGCCACCACACGTTAAAAAAATCCACACACAGGCATCATCCACCCTTCGACATGTAGTTCGGGATCTGGAATATTAGGCCCTTCATTGAAACACCTGTGAACTCATCCCTTTTTGTGGAAGCAAGTCATCCTCGTTTTGAGCGACCGCCTATGATGATGATGAGACCAGTACTGCCGTCCAGTGGGATACTTGTACCCGGTGGGTGTGTATGCCCCCATTTCATGGTATAAGTTGTGGGAGCCCATAAAGCCCTCCCACTGTTTCGGACTAACCACCCAATCGGCTGGTATAATGAAGGTTACGGCCAGGGAAGAAGCGTTCACGTGGTGGCCAGTCAGGCCGTTAATCAGCCTGCGAATCCTTCCATTGCTTCGCATTGTTCTCCAGGGCTGTGTTGCCCCGATTGCCATTTTTGGGCGTAAGGTGATCCCAGATTATTCATTTAACGGAGCTCAGCAGGAGCAGATGCTCCCAGAGTGGGCCATTGATGCACCGGGTACCCTCCCCTCCACGGTAAGAATCGGGCGGGCTGCAAAAAGATCTGATGATTCGCTGTTGCCTGTTTTGGACTATCGTCGAAGATCAATTTCACCCACACACACACTCAGTCCACGAAAGAGACACATTCACTGAGAGAAACTCACACATACTCAGTGACACACACACTCAGTGACTCACTCACTCAGTGACACACACACTCAGTGACTCACACTCGGTGACACACACACTCAGTGACACACACACTCAGTGACTCACTCACTCAGTGACACACACACTCAGTGACTCACACTCGGTGACACACACACTCAGTGACTCACTCACTCAGTGACACACACACTCAGTGACTCACACTCGGTGACACACACACTCAGTGACTCACACACTCAGTGACTCACTCACTCAGTGACACACACACTCAGTGGCTCACACACTCAGTGACACACACACTCAGTGACTCACACTCGGTGACACACACACTCAGTGACACACATACTCAGTGACTCACACTCAGTGACACACACACTCAGTGACTCACACACACTCAATGACTCACACACACTCAGTGACACACACACACACTCAGAGACTCACATACTCAGTGACACACACACACGCTCAGTGACTCACACACACTCAGTGACACACACACTCAGTGACACTCAAACTCAGTGACACACACACTCAGTGACTCACACACACTCAGTGACACTCACACTCAGTGACACACACACTCAGTGGCACTCACACTCAGTAACTCACACACTCAGTGACACGCACACACTCAGTGACACACACACACACACACTCAGTGACTCACACACACTCAGTGACTCACACACTCAGTGACACACACACTCAGTGACTCACACACTCAGTGACACGCACAAGCTCAGTGACACACACACACTCAGTGACACACACACTCAGTGACTCACACACTCAGTGACACGCACAAGCTCAGTGACACACACACACTCAGTGACACACACACACACACACTCAGAGACTCACACACTCAGTGACACACATACACTCAGTGACACACACACACATTCAGAGACTCACACACTCAGTGACACGCACACACTAAGTGACACACACACACACTCAGTGACTCACACTCAGTGACTCACACACACTCAGTGACTCACACACTCAATGACATACACACTCAGTGACACACACACACACTCAGTGACTCACACACTCAATGACACACACACTCAGTGACTCACACTCAATGACACACACACTCAGTGACACACACACTCAGTGACTCACACATGCTCAGTGACACACATACACTCAGAGACTCACACACTCAGTGACACGCACACACTAAGTGACACACACACACTCACACTCAGTGACACACACACTCAGTGAATCACTCACACTCAGTGACACACACACTCAGTGACTCACACACACTCAGTGACACACACACTCAGTGACACACACATGCTCAGTGACTCACACACTCAGTGACACACACACACTCTGTAACACACACACTTAGTGATGCACACACACTCAGTGACACACACACTCAGTGACACACAAACGCAGTGACACACACACTCAGTGACTCACAATCAGTGACTCACAATCAGTGACTCACACACACTCAGTGACTCGTACACACAGTGACTCACACACACTCAGTGACTCACACACACTCAGTGACACACACACACTCAGTGACACACGGACTCAGTGACACATGCACTCAGTGACACACGGACTCAGTGACACACGGACTCAGTGATTCACACACACTCAGTGACACACACACACTCAGTGACTCACACACACTCAGTGACACACACACACTCAGTGACACACACACTCTGTGACACAGACACTCAGTGACTCACACACTCAGTGACACACACACTCAGTGACACACACACAGTCTGTGACACACACACTCAGTGACACTCACACACTCAGTGACTCACACACACTCAGTGACACACACACACTCAGTGACTCACACACACTCAATGACTCACACACACTCAGTGACACACACACACGCTCAGAGACTTACATACTCAGTGACACACACACACGCTCAGTGACTCACACACACTCAGTGACACACACACTCAGTGACACTCAAACTCAGTGACACACACACTCAGTGACTCACACACACTCAGTGACACTCACACTCAGTGACACACACACTCAGTGACACAAACACACACTCAGAGACTCACATACTCAGTGACACACACACACTCTTAGTGACTCACACACACTCAGTGACACACACACTCAGTGACACACACACTCAGTGACTCACACAAACTCAGTGACACACACACACTCAAAGACTCACATGCTCAGTGACACACACACACGCTCAGTGACACACACACTCAGTGACTCACACACACTCAGTGACACTCACACTCAGTGACACACACACTCAGTGACACAAACACACACTCAGAGACTCACATACTCAGTGACACACACACACTCTTAGTGACTCACACACACTCAGTGACACACACACTCAGTGACACACACACTCAGTGACTCACACAAACTCAGTGACACACACAGTCAGTGACACACACACACTCAGTGACTCACACACACTCAGTGACACACACACACTCAAAGACTCACATGCTCAGTGACACACACACACGCTCAGTGACTCACACACACTCAGTGACACACACACTCAGTGACACTCAAACTCAGTGACACACACACTCAGTGACTCACACACACTCAGTGACACTCACACTCAGTGACACACACACTCAGTGGCACTCACACTCAGTAACTCACACACTCAGTGACACGCACACACACACACACACTCAGTGACTCACACACACTCAGTGACACACACACACACACACACACTCAGAGACTCACATACTCAGTGACACACACACACGCTTAGTGACTCACACACACTCAGTGACACACACACTCAGTGACACTCAAACTCAGTGACACACACACTCAGTGACTCACACACACTCAGTGACACTCACACTCAGTGACACACACACTCAGTAACTCACACACTCAGTGACACGCACACACTCAGTGACACACACACACACACTCAGTGACTCACACACACTCAGTGACTCACACACTCAGTGACACACACACTCAGTGACTCACACACTCAGTGACACGCACAAGCTCAGTGACACACACACACTCAGTGACACACACACACACACTCAGAGACTCACACACTCAGTGACACACATACACTCAGTGACACACACACACATTCAGAGACTCACACACTCAGTGACACGCACACACTAAGTGACACACACACACACACACTCAGTGACTCACACTCAGTGACTCACACTCGATGACACACACACTCAGTGACACACACACTCAGTGACTCACACACACTCAGTGACACACACACACACTCAGTGACACACACACTCAGTGACTCACACACTCAGTGACACACACACTCAGAGACTCACACACTCAGAGACTCACACACACAGACACAGACACTCAGTGACACACACACACACTCAGAGACTCATACACTCAGTGACACGCACACACTCAGTGACACACACACACACTCAGTGACTCACACATGCTCAGTGACACACATACACTCAGAGACTCACACACTCAGTGACACGCACACACTAAGTGACACTCACACACTCACACTCAGTGACACACACACTCAGTGAATCACTCACACTCAGTGACACACACACTCAGTGACTCACACACACTCAGTGACACACACACTCAGTGACACACACATGCTCAGTGACTCACACACTCAGTGACACACACACACACTCTGTAACACACACACTTAGTGATACACACACACTCAATGACACACACACTCAGTGACACACAAACGCAGTGACACACACACTCAGTGACTCACAATCAGTGACTCACAATCAGTGACTCACACACACTCAGTGACTCGTACACACAGTGACTCACACACACTCAGTGACTCACACACACTCAGTGACACACACACACTCAGTGACACACGGACTCAGTGACACATGCACTCAGTGACACACGGACTCAGTGACACACGGACTCAGTGATTCACACACACTCAGTGACACACACACACTCAGTGACTCACACACACTCAGTGACACACACACACTCAGTGACACACACACTCTGTGACACAGACACTCAGTGACTCACACACTCAGTGACACACACACTCAGTGACACACACACAGTCTGTGACACACACACTCAGTGACACTCACACACTCAGTGACTCACACACACTCAGTGACACACACACACTCAGTGACTCACACACACTCAGTGACACACACACACTCAGTGACACACACACTCTGTGACACACACACACGCTCAGTGACTCACACACACTCAGTGACACACACACTCAGTGACACTCAAACTCAGTGACACACACACTCAGTGACTCACACACACTCAGTGACACTCACACTCAGTGACACACACACTCAGTGACACAAACACACACTCAGAGACTCACATACTCAGTGACACACACACACTCTTAGTGACTCACACACACTCAGTGACACACACACTCAGTGACACACACACTCAGTGACTCACACAAACTCAGTGACACACACAGTCAGTGACACACACACACTCAATGACTCACACACACTCAGTGACACACACACACTCAAAGACTCACATACTCAGTGACACACACACACGCTCAGTGACTCACACACACTCAGTGACACACACACTCAGTGACACTCAAACTCAGTGACACACACACTCAGTGACTCACACACACTCAGTGACACTCACACTCAGTGACACACACACTCAGTGACACTCACACTCAGTGACACACACACTCAGTGGCACTCACACTCAGTAACTCACACACTCAGTGACACGGACACACACACACACACTCAGTGACACACACACACTCTTAGTGACTCACACACACTCAGTGACACACACACTCAGTGACACACACACTCAGTGACTCACACAAACTCAGTGACACACACAGTCAGTGACACACACACACTCAATGACTCACACACACTCAGTGACACACACACACTCAAAGACTCACATACTCAGTGACACACACACACGCTCAGTGACTCACACACACTCAGTGACACACACACTCAGTGACACACAAACGCAGTGACACACACACTCAGTGACTCACAATCAGTGACTCACAATCAGTGACTCACACACACTCAGTGACTCGTACACACAGTGACTCACACACACTCAGTGACTCACACACACTCAGTGACACACACACACTCAGTGACACACGGACTCAGTGACACATGCACTCAGTGACACACGGACTCAGTGACACACGGACTCAGTGATTCACACACACTCAGTGACTCACACACACTCAGTGACACACACACACTCAGTGACACAGACACTCAGTGACTCACACACTCAGTGACACACACACTCAGTGACACACACACAGTCTGTGACACACACACTCAGTGACACTCACACACTCAGTGACTCACACACACTCAGTGACACACACACACTCAGTGACTCACACACACTCAATGACTCACACACACTCAGTGACACACACACTCAGTGACACTCAAACTCAGTGACACACACACTCAGTGACTCACACACACTCAGTGACACTCACACTCAGTGACACACACACTCAGTGACACAAACACACACTCAGAGACTCACATACTCAGTGACACACACACACTCTTAGTGACTCACACACACTCAGTGACACACACACTCAGTGACACACACACTCAGTGACTCACACAAACTCAGTGACACACACAGTCAGTGACACACACACACTCAGTGACTCACACACACTCAGTGACTCACACACACTCAAAGACTCACATGCTCAGTGACACACACACACGCTCAGTGACTCACACACACTCAGTGACACACACACTCAGTGACACTCAAACTCAGTGACACACACACTCAGTGACTCACACACACTCAGTGACACTCACACTCAGTGACACACACACTCAGTGGCACACACACTCAGTAACTCACACACTCAGTGACACGCACACACACACACACACTCAGTGACTCACACACACTCAGTGACACACACACACACACACTCAGAGACTCACATACTCAGTGACACACACACACGCTCAGTGACTCACACACACTCAGTGACACACACACTCAGTGACACTCAAACTCAGTGACACACACACTCAGTGACTCACACACACTCAGTGACACTCACACTCAGTGACACACACACACATTCAGAGACTCACACACTCAGTGACACACACACACACACTCAGAGACTCACACACTCAGTGACACACATACACTCAGTGACACACACACACATTCAGAGACTCACACACTCAGTGACACACACACACACACACTCAGTGACTCACACTCAGTGACTCACACTCGATGACACACACACTCAGTGACACACACACTCAGTGACTCACACACACTCAGTGACACACACACACACTCAGTGACACACACACTCAGTGACTCACACACTCAGTGACACACACACTCAGAGACTCACACACTCAGAGACTCACACACACAGACACAGACACTCAGTGACACACACACACACTCAGAGACTCATACACTCAGTGACACGCACACACTAAGTGACACACACACACTCACACTCAGTGACACACACACTCAGTGAATCACTCACACTCAGTGACACACACACTCAGTGACTCACACACACTCAGTGACACACACACTCAGTGACACACACACTCAGTGACACACAAACGCAGTGACACACACACTCAGTGACTCACAATCAGTGACTCACAATCAGTGACTCACACACACTCAGTGACTCGTACACACAGTGACTCACACACACTCAGTGACTCACACACACTCAGTGACACACACACACTCAGTGACACACGGACTCAGTGACACATGCACTCAGTGACACACGGACTCAGTGACACACGGACTCAGTGATTCACACACACTCAGTGACACACACACACTCAGTGACTCACACACACTCAGTGACACACACACACTCAGTGACACACACACTCTGTGACACAGACACTCAGTGACTCACACACTCAGTGACACACACACTCAGTGACACACACACAGTCTGTGACACACACACTCAGTGACACTCACACACTCAGTGACTCACACACACTCAGTGACACACACACACTCAGTGACTCACACACACTCAGTGACACACACACACTCAGTGACACACACACTCTGTGACACACACACACGCTCAGTGACTCACACACACTCAGTGACACACACACTCAGTGACACTCAAACTCAGTGACACACACACTCAGTGACTCACACACACTCAGTGACACTCACACTCAGTGACACACACACTCAGTGACACAAACACACACTCAGAGACTCACATACTCAGTGACACACACACACTCTTAGTGACTCACACACACTCAGTGACACACACACTCAGTGACACACACACTCAGTGACTCACACAAACTCAGTGACACACACAGTCAGTGACACACACACACACTCAATGACTCACACACACTCAGTGACACACACACACTCAATGACTCACATACTCAGTGACACACACACACGCTCAGTGACTCACACACACTCAGTGACACACACACTCAGTGACACTCAAACTCAGTGACACACACACTCAGTGACTCACACACACTCAGTGACACTCACACTCAGTGACACACACACTCAGTGGCACTCACACTCAGTAACTCACACACTCAGTGACACGCACACACACACACACTCAGTGACTCACACATACTCAGTGACTCACACACTCAGTGACACACACACTCAGTGACTCACACACTCAGTGTCACACACACTCAGAGACTCACACACTCAGTGACACACACACACACTCAGAGACTCACACACACAGACACAGACACTCAGTGACACACACACACTCAGAGACTCATACACTCAGTGACACGCACACACTCAGTGACACACACACACACACTCAGTGACTCACACATGCTCAGTGACACACATACACTCAGAGACTCACACACTCAGTGACACGCACACACTAAGTGACACACACACACTCACACTCAGTGACACACACACTCAGTAAATCACTCACACTCAGTGACACACACACTCAGTGACTCACACACACTCAGTGACACACACACTCAGTGACACACACACGCTCAGTGACTCACACACTCAGTGACACACACACTCAGTGACACACACACGCTCAGTGACTCACACACTCAGTGACACACACACACTCTGTAACACACACACTTAGTGATACTCACACACTCAGTGACACACACACTCAGTGACACACAAACGCAGTGACACACACACTCAGTGACTCACAATCAGTGACTCACAATCAGTGACTCACACACACTCAGTGACTCGTACACACAGTGACTCACACACACTCAGTGACTCACACACACTCAGTGACACACACACACTCAGTGACACACGGACTCAGTGACACACACACTCAGTGACACACACACAGTCTGTGACACACACACTCAGTGACACACACACTCAGTGACACTCACACACTCACTGACTTACACACACTCAATGACTCACACACACTCAGTGACACACACACACACACTCAGAGACTCACATACTCAGTGACACACACACACGCTCAGTGACTCACACACACTCAGTGACACACACACTCAGTGACACTCAAACTCAGTGACACACACACTCAGTGACTCACACACACTCAGTGACACTCACACTCAGTGACACACACACTCAGTGACACACACACACACACTCAGAGACTCACATACTCAGTGACACACACACACTCTTAGTGACTCACACACACTCAGTGACACACACACTCAGTGACTCACACAAACTCAGTGACACACACACTCAGTGACACACACACACTCAATGACTCACACACACTCAGTGACACACACACACTCAAAGACTCACATACTCAGTGACACACACACACGCTTAGTGACTCACACACACTCAGTGACACACACACTCAGTGACACTCAAACTCAGTGACACACACACTCAGTGACTCACACACACTCAGTGACACTCACACTCAGTGACACACACACTCAGTGGCACTCACACTCAGTAACTCACACATTCAGTGACACGCACACACTCAGTGACACACACACACACACACTCAGTGACTCACACACACTCAGTGACTCACACACACTCAGTGACTCACACACTCAGTGACACACACACTCAGCGACACACACACTCAGTGACACACACACAGAGACTCACACACACAGAGACACAGACACTCAGTGACACACACACACACTCAGAGACTCACACACTCAGTGACACGCACACACTCAGTGACACACACACACACACACTCAGTGACTCACACATGCTCAGTGACACACATACACTCAGTGACACACACACTCAGTGACACACACACACACTCAGAGACTCACACACTCAGTGACACGCACACGCTAAGTGACAGACACACACACTCAGTGACTCACACTCAGTGACTCACACACACTCAGTGACTCACACACTCAATGACACACACACTCAGTGACACACACACACACTCAGTGACTCACACACTCAATGACACAGACACTCAGTGACTCACACTCAATGACACACACACTCAGTGACACACACACTCAGTGACTCACACACACTCAGTGACACACACACTCAGTGACTCACACACTCAGTGACACACACACTCAGTGACTCACACACTCAGTGACACACATACACTCAGTGACTCACACACTCAGTGACACACACACTCAGTGACTCATACACTCAGTAACACACGCACTCAGTGACACATGCACTCAGTGACTCACGCACTCAGTGACACACGGACTCAGTGACTCACAAACTCAGTGACACACGCACTCAGTGACACACGGACTCAGTGACACATGCACTCAGTGACACACGGACTCAGTGACACACACACTCTGTGACACACACACACACTCAGTGACTCACACACTCAATGACACACACACTCAGTGACTCACACTCAATGACACACACACTCAGTGACACACACACTCAGTGACTTATTCACACTCAGTGACACACACACTCAGTGACTCACACACTCAGTGACACAGACACTCAGTGACACACACTCAGTGACACACACACTCAGTGACACACATGCACTCAGTGACACACACACACACTCAGAGGCTCACACACTCAGTGACACACACACACACAGTGACTCACACTCAGTGACTCACACACTCAGTGACACACACACACTCAGTGACACACATGCACTCAGTGACACACACACACACTCAGAGGCTCACACACTCAGTGACACACACACACACAGTGACTCACACTCAGTGACTCACACACTCAGTGACACACACACTCAGTGACACACACACACTCAGTGACACACACACTCAGTGACACACACACACTCAGAGACTCACATACTCAGTGACACACACACACTCTTAGTGACTCACACACACTCAGTGACACAAACAAACCCAGTGACACACACACTCAGTGACACAGACACTCTGTGACACAGACACTCAATGACTCACACACTCAGTGACACACACACTCAGTGACACACACACTCAGTGACAGACATACACTCTGTGACACACACACTCAGTGACACACACACTCAGTGACACGCACACACACTCAGAGACTCACATACTCAGTGACACACACACACTCTTAGTGACACACACACTCAGTGATTCACACAAACTCAGTGACACACACACTCAGTGACACTCACACTCAGTGACTTACACACTCAGTGACACTCACACACTCAGTGACTCACACACTCAGTGACACGCACACACTCAGTGACTCACACACTCAGTGACACACACACTCAGTGACTCACACACACTCAGTGACACACACAAACTCAGTGACACACACACTCAGTGACACAGACACTCTGTGACACAGACACTCAATGACACACACACTCAGTGACACACACACTCAGTGACTCACACACTCAGTGACATACACACTCAGTGACACACACTCAGTGACACACACTCAGTGACACACACACACTCAGTGACTCACACACTCGGAGTGAGAGAGAGATACACATTGGGGGAAAAATCATGGCATGCACGCTGTTGTGTAATTATATACCCTGTACACTCAATGTACAGTTACATAAGACCATTGAATGTATCTTCACACTGTATACAATATGCCTGTACCACCAACGGGTGCAACTGGTGGAGACCTAGAAGTCCAGTAAGGGAGCTCACCTTACCGTACCCTCATTCAGGAACTGCAATAAATGGACTAAGGTCACACCAATTCAAGTGCAATACCTTACCTCATGGAGTCATTACTAGGGTGCTTACAGATACAACACACACTGCCTGCAATCATCACCGTCTTCATAGGCAGTCCCTCGAAATCGAGGAGACTTGCTTCCACTCTAAAAGTGTGTTCTCAGCTGGCTGTACAGTCAAATGCGGGAATGACATTCTCTGTCACAGGTTAGACAGACAGTAGTTAAGGGAAAGGGTGGGTGGTGAGTTTGGTTTGCCGCACGCTCCTTCCGCTGCCTGCGCTTGACTTCTGCATGCTTTCGGCAATGAGACTCGAGGTGCTCAGCGCCCTCCCGGATGCACTTCCTCCACTTTGGGCAGTCTCTGGCCAGGGACTTCCAGGTGTCAGTGGGGATGTTGCATTTTATCAAGGAGCTTTGAGGGAATCCTTGAAATGGTTCCTCTGCCCACCTGGGGATCGCTTGTCATGTCGGAGCTCCGAATAGAGTGCTTGTTTTGGGAGTCTCATGTCGGGCATGTGACTCCAATAGACTCACACACACTCATCCACACTCTGACATACAGCCAGAGAAAGAGAGACAGAAAGAGCGGAGGCTCAATAACTGTTTGGATGCCCAGCTCCTTTGCCTTGGTAGCCAGCTGGGTGTGTGCTTGTAAAGTGGCTGCTGCACTGTGGCGATATCTGGAGGAGGGAGTTTCTTGCTGTCTGCTGAAACATAGAGGACTTTTAACTTTGCAGTCAATCTTAAATAATTGTACTTTTCAGAGTCCATTTTAAAAATGGAATAAACTTCAGATCCAATTAACGATTGATTATTTGACAATACAAAATGGTATTATCAACAGGTACAGTCTCATTCTATTTTCTGTGATTGTCAAGCGTGTGACTCAAAATCAACTTGGCAATGAACAACAGCGTCAAACAGAATCTGACAACCAATCAGACCGGTGTCCAAGTGCTATCATCATGTACAGCACAGTTGAATCGGTATAAATCTACTTTAAACCAGAACTGTAAGGAAACAAATGCAAAATACTGCGAAAGCTGGAACTCTGAAATAAAATCGGAAACTGTTGAAAACACTCAGCCGGCCAAGCGGCATTTGTGTCAGCCGCGGCTCAGTGGGAACGCTCTCACTTCTGAGTCAGAAGGTTGTGGGTTCAAGTCCCACTCTAGAGACTTGAGCACATAATCTAGGCTGACACTCCAGTGCAGTGCTGAGGGAGATCTGCACTATCGGAGGTGCTGTCTTTTGGATGAGACGTTAAACCGAGGCCCCGTCTGCTCTCTCAGGTGGATGTCAAAGAAGAGCAGGGGAGTTATCCCCGGTGTCCCGGGGCCAATATTTATCCCTCAATCAACATCACAAAAACAGATTCTCTGGTCATTATCACATTGCTGTTTGTGGGAGATTGCTGTGAGCAATTTGGCTGCTGTGTTTCCCACATTACAACAGTGACTGCACTCCAAAAGTGGCTGTAAAGCGCTTTGGGACATCCGGTGGTCGTGAAAGGCGCTACAGAAAAGCATGTCTTTTTTGCTTATTAATTCAGGGACACTGATCTAAATTGACTGGTGCAGAGTTAGATCACATTCCCAATGTCACACGTCCGACATCGCACACCCGACATCACACTCTGTGCGAAACACCAACGAATCATAACTTGAACTATCACTTCTTTTCCAAATCTGTATGAGGCCAAGAAGGCAACAAGTCATTTCCTGCAAGTTTGACGTGAGATAACTTGGCCTCTCACCAAGGAGAGGAGACAAGCAGCTGCCAATCTGAAGAAAGTTCCAGCAACAACAAATAGTCTCCCACCTCAGGAACGAGCCTACTTAGAATCCGGAGTCACCACAGCAAGTACCCCTGAGGACAGGTCGGGTTCGCAGCTAAACCTCATCACTTTGACCCAGAGCCCAGAGTAACCATGAGGCACAGACCGAGTAATTACAGTCCAGTCAGCCTAACCTCAGTGGTGGGCAAATTATTGGAAAAAAATCTGAGGGACAGGATAAACCTTCATTTGGAATGACACGGATTAATGAAGGAGAGTCAGCATGGATTTGTGAAGCGAAGGTCATGTCTGACAAACTTGATTGTATTTTTTGAGGAGGAAACAGGGAGGATCGATGAGGGCAGTGCACATGATGTAATCTACATGGATTCCAGCAAGGCTTTTGACAAGGTACCACATGGAAGACTGGTCAGGAAAGTAAAAGGCCCATAGGATCCAAAGGAAAGTGACAAGTTGGATCCAAAATTGGCTCAGTGGCAGGATGTAAAGTGTAATGGTTGACGGGCATTTTTGTGACTGGAAGGCTGTTTCCAGTGGGGTTCCGCAGGGCTCACTACTAGGTCCCCTGCTTTTCATCGAATATATCAATGATTTAGACTTGAATGTAGGAAAGTTAAGAAGTTTGCAGATGATAAAATCGGCTGTGTGGTTGATAATGAAGAAGCAAGCTGCGGACTGTGGGAAGATATCAATGTACTGGTCAGGTGGGCAGAACAGTGGCAAATGTAATTCAATGCAGAGAAGTGAGGTATTGCCTTTGCGGAGGTCTTACAAGGCAAAGGAATACACATTAAATGGTAGGATAAGGAGAAGTGTAGAATAACAAAGGGACCTTGGAGTGCATGTCCACAGATCCCTGAAGGTAGCAGGCCATGTAGATAAAGTGGTTAAGAAGGCATGTGGAATACTTGCCTTTATTAGCCGAGGCATAGAATATATGAGCAAGGGGGTTATGCTTGAACTGTGTAAAACACTAATTAGGCCACAGCTAGAGTACTGCACACAGTTCTGGTCACCACATTACACGAAAAATGTGATTGCACTAGAGAAGGTACAGAGGAGATTTATGAAGATGATGCCCAGACTGGAGATTTTTAGCTATGAGGAAAGATTAGATAGGCTGGGTTTGTTTTCTTTGGAACAGAGGAGGCTGAGGAGAAACCTTATTGAGGTGTATAAAATTATGAGGGGCCTAGATAGAGTTGATAGGAAAGACCTATTTCCCTTAGCACAGGAGTCAACAAACTGGGGCATGGATTTAAAGTAATTGGTAGAAGGATTGGCGGGAGTTGAGGAGAATTTTTTTCACCCAGAGGGTGCTGGGGGTCTGGAACTCACTGCCTGAAAGGGTGGTAGAGACAGAAACCCTCACCACATTTAAAATGTACTTGGATTATGCATTTGAAGAGCCGTAACCTACAGGGGGCTACGGACCAAGAGCTGGAAAGAGGGATTAGGCTGGATAGCTCTTTGTTGGCCGGCACAGACACGATGGGCTGAAATGGCCTCCTTCCGTGCTGTAAACATCTAATGTTTTATGATTCTATGAGCAAGGCCTCATGAAATTAACAACAACAATTTGCATTTGTATAGCACCTTTAACAACAACAACAACTTGTGTTTATATAGCACCTTTAACGTACTATTATGCGATAACAATTTGACACCGAGCCACATAAGTAGAAATTAGTACAGGTGATCAAAAGCTTGTTCAAAGAATTATGTTTTCAGGAGCGTCTTGAAGGAGAAAAGAGAGGGAGAGAGGTGGAGAGGTTTAGGCAGGGAGTTCCAGAGCTTGGGGCCCAGGCAACAGAAGGCACGGCCACCGATGGTTGAGCGATTATAATCAGGGAAGCTCAAGAGGGCAGAATTAGAGGAGCGCAGACATCTTGGGGGGGTTGTGGGGCTGGAGGAGATTACAGAGATAGGGAGGGGCGAGGCCACGGAGGGATTTGAAAATAAGGATGAGAATCTTGAAATAGAGGTGTTGCTTAACCGGAAGCCAATGTCAGTGAGGACAGGGGTGATGGATGAACAGGACTTGGTGTAAGTTAGGACACGGGTCAGCGAGCACAGGGGTGATGGGTGAACAGGACTTGGTGCGAGTTAGGACAAGGGTCAGCGAGCACAGGGGTGATGGGTGAACAGGACTTGGTGCGAGTTAGGACACAGGTCAGCGAGCACAGGGGCGATGGGTGAGCAGGACTTGGTGCGAGTTAGGACATGGGTCAGCGAGCACAGGGGTGATGGGTGAGCAGAATTTGGTGCGAGTTAGGACATGGGTCAGCGAGCACAGGGGTGATGGGTGAGCAGAATTTGGTGCGAGTTAGGACATGGGTTAGCGAGCACAGGGTTGATGGGTGAGCGGGACTTGGTGCGAGTTAGGACACGGGTCAGCGAGCACAGGGGTGATGGGTGAGCGGGACTTGGTGCGAGTTAGGACATGGGTCAGCGAGCACAGGGGTGATGGGTGAGCGGGACTTGGTGTGAGTTAGGACACGGGTCAGTGAGCACAGGGTGATAGGTGAGCGGGACTTGGTGTGAGTTAGGACACGGGTCAGTGAGCACAGGGTGATGGGTGAGTGGGACTTGGTGTGAGTTAGGACACGAGTCAGTGAGCACAGGGTGATAGGTGAGCGGGACTTGGTGCGAGTTAGGACACGGGTCAGTGAGCACAGGGTGATGGATGAGCGGGACTTGGTGCGAGTTAGGACACGGGTCAGTGAGCACAGGGTGATGGGTGAGCGGGACTTGGTGCGAGTTAGGACACGGGTCAGTGAGCACAGGGTGATGGGTGAGCGGGACTTGGTGTGAGTTAGGACACAAGTCGGTGAGCACAGGCTGATAGGTGAGCGGGACTTGGTGCGAGTTAGGACACGAGTCAGTGAGCACAGGCTGATAGGTGAGCGGGACTTGGTGTGAGTTAGGACACGAGTCAGTGAGCACACGGTGATAGGTGAGCGGGACTTGGTGCGAGTTAGGACACGGGTCAGTGAGCACAGGGTGATGGGTGAGCGGGACTTGGTGTGAGTTAGGACACGGGTCAGTGAGCACAGGGTGATAGGTGAGCGGGACTTGGTACATAGTGAAACGTCGCAAGGCAGTCCACAGGAGCGTTGTCAGACAAAGATTTGACATCGAACCACATAAAGAGATATTAGGAATAAAAACAGAAAATGCTGGAAATACTCAGCTGGTCAGGCAGCATCTGTGGGGAGAAAAGCAGAGATTACGTTTCAGGTCAATGACCCTTCGTCAGAACTCAGCATCCACAGTATTTTGCTTTTGTCTTTGTGTGAGAGATGTTAGGACTCTGCTCCTTCCCTGGCCGAGTCAGGAAAGATGTGTGAGCTGCTCTGGTCAATTCTGGGCTTGTGCAGGATGCCGCACAACACATAGGTTTTTCTCACCTTTTTCCCTATTTTTCCTGTTTGTTGGAGAGGGAGAGCGGGAATACAGGGGGATCGCTAAAATGTATCGGAGTGTCCGTGCACTGCTCAGTCAGGCTAATCCTATCCATTTTGGACTGGATAATCCAACCCCCTGCGTCTATATTGCTGACCATTTCATCGAGTACTTCGTGATTCAAAAATAAAGACAATTATAGTCATAATATTTACAGAAAACTTCTTAAAATAACAGAGGAAGAGAGAACGACCGAGCTTTCGGGCCTGACTGTTCCCTCAAGCCTCTTCTCATTTATATACATCCAGGAGTGTTTGTGTGAAACAAGCTTTCCAAATTAATACAGGATTAATTAGTGTCTTTATCTCATTAAGGCCAAAGTAATTTGCAGATAAAATTGTTTGGAATCCCTCTTACATAATTACACAGTGTGTTACTGTAAATGGCCCTCATTACTGACTACTTAGCAAAGTGAGCAGGCAGGTTTTGAGAGAGGGCTCAAGTTCACTGAGCAGAGTGTGATTGATCTTGCTGTCTGCTATCTCTTTCCATTCCACCACCCTTGAACCGCAGCGAGAGACAGCAGCGGCTGGAAATCTGCGATACAGCCAGAAAATGCTGGAAATACTCAACGGGTCAGGCAGCGTCTGTGCAGAGAGAGAAACACAGTTAACGTTTCAGTGGGGAACCAAGGGTCCAATAAGAACGAGGAACTTAACATAATAATATACAGTAGACACCTCAAGTCGCTGGAGAAATACCACCAACGATGTCTCTGCAAGATCCTGTAAATCCCCTGGGAGGACAGACGCACCAATGTCAACGTCCTCGACCAGGCCAACATCCCCAGCATCGAAGCACTGACCACACTCGACCAGCCTCGTTGAGCAGGCCACATTGTCCGCATGCCCGACACAAGACTCCCAAAGCAAGCGCTCTACTCGGAACTCCTACACGGCAGGTGAGCCCCAGGTGGGCAGAGGAAACGTTTCAAGGACACCCTCAAAGCCTCCCTGATAATGTGCGGCATCCCCATCTACACCTGGGAATCCCTGGCCAAAGACTGCCCTAAGTGGAGGAAGAGCATCCAGGAGGGCACTGAGCACCTTGAGTAACGTCGCCGAGAGCATGCAGAAATCAAGCGCAGGCAGCGGAAGGAGCGTGTGGCAAACCAGACTCCCCACCCACCCTTTCCTCCAACCACTGTCTGTCCCACCTGTGACAGAGACTGTAATTCCCGTATTGGACTGTTCAATCACCTGAGAACTCACTTTTAGAGTGGAAGCAAGTCTTCCTCGATTTCGAGGGACTGCCTATGAATTAATATCAATAGAGGAAAATCACTTGAGAAACTAATTGTTCTAAAAGCTGACAAATCCCCTGGACTTGACGGCCTACATATTAGGGTTCTAAAAGAGATGGCTGCAGAAATCGTGGATGCATCAGTTTTGATCATCCAAAATTCCCGAGATTCTAGAACGGTCCCAGCCGTTTGGAAGGTAGCAAATATAACGTCGCTATTCATGAAAGGAGGGATAGAGAACACAGGGAACTACAGGCCAGTTAGCCTGACATCAGGAAAATACTGAAGTCCATTATTAAGGAAGTGGTAACACAACATTTAGAAAATCACAACATGATTAGGCAGAGTCAACGTGGTTTTGTGAAAGGGAAATCATGTTTGACTAATTTATTAGAGTTTTTGAGGATGTAACTAACTAGGCAGATAAAGGGGAACCAGTGGATATAGTATATTTGGATGTTGCAAAAGGCATTCAATAAGGTGCCACATAAAAAGTTATTAGGATAAGGGCTCATGGGATTGGGGGGTAATATAGTAGCATGGATAGAGGATTGGTTAACGGACAGAAAACAGAGAATCGGAATAAACGAGTCTTTGTCAAGTTGGCAGGCAGTAACTAGCGGGGTGCCACCAGGATCAGTACTGGGGCCTCAACTATTCACAATCTACATTAATGACCTAGACGAAGGGACCGAGTGTAATGTATCCATGTTTGCTGATGATACAAAGCTAGGTGGGAAGTAAGCTGTGAGGAGAATACAAAGGGGCTGAAATTCAGGGTCTCAGAAAGACCCGTTACTGCCCGCTTGCGGCGGTCATGTGGGAGAATCCCGTGGCTGCCACTTTGTGATCAACTGGCCGCCCCAACCCAAATTGAGGTTGGGGATTTTTCGGTTTGGACCCGATTCCGCCCGATGCTGATGACGGCCGCAAGCGCACCATCAGAACATGCACCACCGCCCTCCCTCACCTGAAAAATACACCGACCGAAATTTAGGTAAAAAATCGATGCCCCGCCGTGCGGTGCCCCCGACAGCTTTTTCTGTTGGTGCATCTTGCCTCCTCTCTCTCAGCCCTGGTGCTGCCGTGGAAATTAAAGGGGAGGGCCAAATGTAGTGGGTGCCATTTAATCTTTTTTGCCGGCCAACCTCCATGTCGGCCGGACTATTGTGCCCTCAGGTTCGGCCGGGCCACCAACAAGGGGCCTGGCACCCACTCTAGGGTACCAGGCCGCTGGCCCAGCCAAAACCCTCATTGGTGGCCCACTGGGCTGAAGTTTAAAAATGCTCGATTCTCCCCCCCTTTAACAGAGGGGAGAGAGCGAGGTGACGCACACCCGCCGTGACGTCACCACCATTCCACCACTGAGTGACAGCGGCGGAGTCCCAGATCCGCCCCAACTTCACTTGCCACCGCATTGCAGCTCCCTTCAAGATCGGTTTCCGGTCCAACGGAAAAAAAAATGGCAATCTCCTGAAAATTGATTGGTCGGCTGCCTCCACTCTCCCGGCGGTAAAAACAGGTCGGAAATCACAGGTGCGCTAGCTTTCTTGCGCACCTGAATTTCGGCCCCAAAGCGTCCGCAGAGGAACATCAATAAACTAAGTGAGTGGGCAGTAAGGTGGCAGATGGAGTATAATGTGGGGAAATGTGAGGTTATTCACTTTGGTAGGAAGAATAGAAAAACAGAATATTTTTTAAATGGTGAGAAACTTTTAAATGTTGGCGTTCAAAGAGATTTGGGTATCCTTGTGCAAGAAACACAGAAAGCTAGCATGCAGGTACAGGTAAATGGCATGTTGGCCTTTATTGTCAGGGGTTGGAGCATAAGAGTAAGGAAGTCTTGCTACAATTGTACAGGGCCTTGGTGAGACCACACCTGGAGCACTGTGCACAGTTTGGGTCTCCTTGTCTGAGGAAGGATATACTTGCCTTGGAGGCGATGCAACGAAGGTTCACCAGATTGATTCTTGGGATGAAAGTTATTCCTGGGTGAGAGGGCTGTCTTATGATGAGAGGTTGACTTGATTGGGCCTCTACGCTCTGTGTTTTAGAAGACTAAGAGGTGATCTTATTGAAACATACAAAATTGTGAAGGGGATTGACAGGGTAGATGCTGAGAGGTTGTTTCCCCTGGCTGGAGTGCCTAGAACTAGGGGGCCATAGTCTCAGGATAAGGGGTAGGTCATTTAAGACCGAGATGAGGAGGAATTTCTTCACTCGGAGGTTTGTGAATCTTTGGAATTCTCTGCCCCAGAGGGCTGTGGATGCTGAGACTCTGAATATATTGAAGGCTGAGATAGACAGATTGTTGGACTCTAGGGGAATCAAGGGATATGGAGATCGGATGGGAAAGTGGAGTTGAGGTCGATGATCAGCCATGATCTTATTGAATGGTGGAGCAGGCTCGAGGGGCCATAGGGCCTACTCCTGCTCCTAATTCTTATGTTCTTATGTTTTATGTCATTGACCTTTTATTCTGTGGAGAGAGAAGCCGATTCCCAGGCCATGGGAGCCTTCTCCACTGTGCTGTTCTGCTGTAACCATTAGCACCTCCTCTCGACCCATCTTTTGCTTCTATTCTTGTCTCGTTCTCACCTCCTTTCACCTCGCACATTATCCCTTTTGTCATTTGATCACTTCTGCCTTCCACCCTATCACAGACCTTCCCTTTTGTTCTTTCACCATTTTTCCTCCCTCTGTATTTGCCTAAAATCTGTTACACCTCTAACATTTTCCACTTCTGGCGAATGGTCATCGACCTGAAACACCGGGGTCGAAATTCAGGTCCCCAAAAAGGCCACGTATAGCCAGAAAGCGGTGGCCAGGCAGCGGAGTCGAGCGGCCGTCGACTTCCAGTCCAATGGGCACCGCCAGCGAAATTCAGCTCGAGGATTTTTCTGGCGGGTCCCACTGTCACCCCGCTGCTGCCGACCGTCCTAAGTGTGTGATCAAAGGGCGCACCACACCCGCACCACACCTCCCGCAAAATCTATAACCCGCTGCGCAGTGCCCCCGACAGCTCTTTCTGTCGGTGAACCACGGCACCGCGGTGATCCTTCAAGAGGAGGGCACACTGCCATGGCCGCCATGTTTTTTTTAATCGGCCGACTGCCAGGTCAGGCTGACAATAATGCCCCTGGGTTCGGCCGAGCCACCCACAGGCAGCCTGGCACCCCCCTCTCGGCCAAAACCCTCCTTGGTGGCCCAGTGGACTGAAGTTTCTATATGCCGAAGGCACTCCCCTTTAAGTGAAGGGGAAGGCGTGGTGACACACAACCGTCGTGATGTCATCACCACTCGGCTGCTGCCTGACAGTGGCAGAGACTCCGTCCAGCCTCCACTTCTACCCTTCTACAGTACTCACTACCCCACTTCTACCCCCTACAGTACCCACTGCCCCACTTCTACCCCCTACAGTACCCACTGCCCCACTTCTGCCCCCTACAGTACTCACTGCCCCACTTCTACCCCCTACAGTACCCACTGCCCCACTTCTGCCCCCTACAGTACTCACTGCACCACTTCTACCCCCTACAGTACTCACTGCCCCACTTCTGCCCCCTACAGTACTCACTGCCCCACTTCTACCCCCTACAGTACTCACTGCCCCACTTCTACCCCCCTACAGTACCCACTGCCCCACTTCTACCCCCCTACAGTACTCACTGCCCCACTTCTACCCCCTACAGTACTCACTGCCCCACTTCTGCCCCCTACAGTACTCACTGCCCCACTTCTACCCCCCTACAGTACCCACTGCCCCACTTCTGCCCCCTACAGTACTCACTACCCCACTTCTGCCCCCTACAGTACTCACTGCCCCACTTCTACCCCCTACAGTACCCACTGCCCCACTTCTACCCCCTACAGTACTCACTGCCCCACTTCTGCCCCCTACAGTACTCACTGCCCCACTTCTGCCCCCTACAGTACTCACTGCCCCACTTCTACCCCCTACAGTACTCACTGCCCCACTTCTGCCCCCTACAGTACCCACTGCCCCACTTCTGCCCCCTACAGTACTCACTGCCCCACTTCTACCCCCTACAGTACCCACTGCCCCACTTCTACCCCCTACAGTACCCACTAACCCACTTCTGCCCCCTACAGTACTCACTGCCCCACTTCTGCCCCCTACAGTACCCACTACCCCACTTCTACCCCCTACAGTACCCACTGCCCCACTTCTGCCCCCTACAGTACCCACTGCCCTACTTCTGCCCCCTACAGTACCCACTAACCCACCTCTGCCCCCTACAGCACTCACTGCCCCACTTCTGCCCCCTACAGTACCCACTGCCCCACTTCTGCCCCCCTACAGTACCCACTGCCCCACTTCTACCCCCCTACAGTACTCACTGCCCCACTTCTGCCCCCTACAGTACTCACTACCCCACTTCTGCCCCCTACAGTACCCACTACCCCACTTCTGCCCCCCTACAGTACCCACTGCCCCACTTCTACCCCCCTACAGTACTCACTGCCCCACTTCTGCCCCCTACAGTACTCACTGCCCCACTTCTGCCCCCTACAGTACCCACTGCCCCACTTCTGCCCCCTACAGTACTCACTACCCCACTTCTGCCCCCTACAGTACTCACTGCCCCACTTCTGCCCCCTACAGTACTCACTGCCCCACTTCTGCCCCCCTACAGTACTCACTAACCCACTTCTACCCCCCTACAGTACTCACTGCCCCACTTCTGCCCCCTACAGTACCCACTGCCCCACTTCTGCCCCCTACAGTACTCACTGCCCCACTTCTACCCCCCTACAGTACTCACTGCCCCACTTCTGCCCCCTACAGTACTCACTACCCCACTTCTGCCCCCTACAGTACTCACTGCCCCACTTCTACCCCCCTACAGTACTCACTGCCCCACTTCTGCCCCCTACAGTACTCACTACCCCACTTCTGCCCCCTACAGTACTCACTGCCCCACTTCTACCCCCCTACAGTACTCACTGCCCCACTTCTGCCCCCTACAGTACTCACTACCCCACTTCTGCCCCCTACAGTACCCACTGCCCTACTTCTGCCCCCTACAGTACCCACTGCCCTACTTCTGCCCCCTACAGTACCCACTGCCCTACTTCTGCCCCCTACAGTACCCACTGCCCTACCTCTGCCCCCTACAGTACCCACTAACCCACTTCTGCCCCCTACAGTACCCACTGCCCCACTTCTGCCCCCTACAGTACTCACTACCCCACTTCTGCCCCCTACAGTACCCACTACCCCACTTCTGCCCCCCTACAGTACCCACTGCCCCACTTCTACCTCGCTACAGTACTCACTGCCCCACTTCTGCCCCCTACAGTACTCGATGCCCCACTTCAGCCCCCCTACAGTACTCACTAACCCACTTCTACCCCCCTACAGTACTCACTGCCCCACTTCTGCCCCCTACAGTACCCACTGCCCCACTTCTACCCCCCTACAGTACTCACTGCCCCACTTCTGCCCCCTACAGTACTCACTACCCCACTTCTGCCCCCTACAGTACCCACTGCCCCACTTCTGCCCCCTACAGTACTCACTGCTCCACTTCTGCCCCCTACAGTACTCACTGCCCCACTTCTACCCCCCTACAGTACTCACTGCCCCACTTCTGCCCCCTACAGTACTCACTACCCCACTTCTGCCCCCTACAGTACCCACTGCCCCACTTCTGCCCCCTACAGTACTCACTGCCCCACTTCTACCCCCCTACAGTACTCACTGCCCCACTTCTGCCCCCTACAGTACTCACTACCCCACTTCTGCCCCCTACAGTACCCACTGCCCTACTTCTGCCCCCCTACAGTACTCACTACCCCACTTCTGCCCCCTACAGTACCCACTGCCCTACTTCTGCCCCCTACAGTACCCACTGCCCTACTTCTGCCCCCTACAGTACCCACTGCCCTACTTCTGCCCCCTACAGTACCCACTAACCCACTTCTGCCCCCTACAGTACCCACTGCCCCACTTCTGCCCCCTACAGTACTCACTAACCCACTTCTGCCCCCTACAGTACCCACTGCCCCACTTCTGCCCCCTACAGTACTCACTGCCCCACTTCTGCCCCCTACAGTACCCACTGCCCCACTTCTGCCCCCTACAGTACCCACTGCCCCACTTCTGCCCCCTACAGTACCCACTGCCCTACTTCTGCCCCCTACAGTACCCACTGCCCTACTTCTGCCCCCTACAGTACCCACTGCCCCACTTCTGCCCCCTACAGTACCCACTGCCCCACTTCTGCCCCCTACAGTACCCACTGCCCCACTTCTACCCCCTACAGTACCCACTAACCCACTTCTGCCCCCTACAGTACTCACTGCCCCACTTCTGCCCCCTACAGTACCCACTGCCCTACTTCTGCCCCCTACAGTACCCACTGCCCTACTTCTGCCCCCTACAGTACCCACTGCCCTACTTCTGCCCCCTACAGTACTCACTGCACCACTTCTGCCCCCCTACAGTACTCACTACCCCACTCCTGCCCCCTACAGTACTCACTGCCCCACTTCTGCCCCCTACAGTACCCACTACCCCACTTCTGCCCCCCTACAGTACCCACTGCCCCACTTCTACCCCCTACAGTACTCACTACCCCACTTCTGCCCCCTACAGTACTCACTGCCCCACTTCTGCCCCCTACAGTACCCACTACCCCACTTCTGCCCCCTACAGTACCCACTACCCCACTTCTGCCCCCTACAGTACTCACTGCCCCACTTCTGCCCCCCTACAGTACTCACTACCCCACTTCTGCCCCCTACAGTACCCACTGCCCCACTTCTACCCCCTACAGTACTCACTGCCCCACTTCTGCCCCCTACAGTACCCACTACCCCACTTCTGCCCCCTACAGTACTCACTACCCCACTTCTGCCCCCTACAGTACCCACTGCCCCACTTCTGCCCCCTACAGTACCCACTGCCCCACTTCTACCTCGCTACAGTACTCACTGCCCCACTTCTACCCCCTACAGTACCCACTGCCCCACTTCTGCCCCCTACAGTACCCACTGCCCCACTTCTGCCCCCTACAGTACTCACTGCCCCACTTCTGCCCCCCTACAGTACTCACTGCCCCACTTCTGCCCCCTACAGTACCCACTGCCCCATTTCTACCTCGCTACAGTACTCACTACCCCACTTCTACCCCCTACAGTACCCACTGCCCCACTTCTACCCCCTACAGTACCCACTGCCCCACTTCTACCCCCTACAGTACCCACTGCCCCACTTCTGCCCCCTACAGTACTCACTGCCCCACTTCTGCCCCCCTACAGTACCCACTGCCCCACTTCTGCCCCCTACAGTACTCACTGCCCCACTTCTGCCCCCCTACAGTACTCACTGCCCCACTTCTACCCCCTACAGTACCCACTGCCCCACTTCTGCCCCCTACAGTACTCACTGCCCCACTTCTGCCCCCCTACAGTACCCACTGCCCCACTTCTACCCCCTACAGTACTCACTGCCCCACTTCTACCCCCTACAGTACCCACTGCCCCACTTCTGCCCCCTACAGTACTCACTGCCCCACTTCTGCCCCCTACAGTACTCACTGCCCCACTTCTGCCCCCCTACAGTACCCACTGCCCCACTTCTACCCCCTACAGTACCCACTGCCCCACTTCTGCCCCCTACAGTACTCACCACCCCACTTCTGCCCCCTACAGTACTCACTGCCCCACTTCTACCCCCTACAGTACTCACTGCCCCACTTCTACCCCCTACAGTACTCACTGCCCCACTTCTGCCCCCTACAGTACCCACTGCCCCACTTCTGCCCCCTACAGTACCCACTGCCCCACTTCTACCCCCTACAGTACCCACTGCCCCACTTCTGCCCCCTACAGTACCCACTGCCCCACTTCTGCCCCCTACAGTAATCACCGCCCCACTTACGGAGCAGTGGATGTAATGGTTCAAGCAAAGTGCTCAGCCCAGGCAGAAAGTTACCAAAGTAGTTCAGTCGTCCAAGGAACGAGTGCAGCTCCATCATGTTGCGTGGTCTTGGGGCCTTCAGGATCGCCTCTGTCTTGGTGTCTGAGGGTCTGATGCCATCTGCTGCGATTCTCCTTCCCAGAATTCCACCTCTGGTGCCAAGAAGACGCATTTGGTTCGTTTCAACCTTAGACCTACTCGATTTATGGAGGTGTTCGTCGATATCATGTTCGGTGATCAAGATGTCGTCTTGGAAGATGACCGTTCTCGGGGCAGATTTCAGCAGGCTCTCCATGTTTCGTTGGAAGATCGCAGCCGCTGAACGGATCCCGAAGGGGCACCAGTTGTATACGAACAGACCCTTGTGTGTTTATGCACGTTAGCTTCTTGGACGATTCCACCAGCTCCTGGGTCATGTGCGACGAGGTGAGGTCCAATTTCGAAAACAGCTTTCCGCCCAACAGGGTCGCGAACAAATCCTCTGCCTTGGATAGCGGGTACTGATCCTGTAACGATACTCAGTTTATGGTTACTTTATAATCTCCACAGATTCTAATTGTCCCATCACTTTTAAGAACGGGGACAATGGGACTGGCCCAGTCATTAAATTCCACTGGCAATATAATGCTTTCGCGCTGAAGCCGATCTAGCTCGACTTCTACTTTCTCCCGCATCTGGCCTTGTGGTGAACGGTCTCGCGTCTTTACTGAGGTGAATTGTCACCTTGGCCCCAGTGAAGCTGCCGATGCCAGGCTGGAACAGTGATGGAAACTTGTCTAAGACCTGCACACACGTGGGTTTTTCCACCGACGATAATGCTTTTATATTGCCCCATTTCCAGTTAAAATTCCATAGCCAGCTGCTGCCAAGCAGCGTGGGCCCATTACCGGGAATAATCCATAGTGGCAATTTATGCACAGACCCATCATACAGCACCTGAACCATTGCACTTCCGAGGACCAGGATAATCTCTTTGGTGTAGGTGTGCAGCTTCGCATCGATCGGGCTCAGCTTGGGCCTATGTGCCTTGTTTGCCCATAACTTCTTGAAAGCCTTCTGGCTCATGATCGATTGGCTCATACCCGTGTCCAGTTCCATCGGTACCGATATGCCGTTCAGTTTAACGTTCATCATAATTGGGGGACTCTTGTTGGTAAAGGTGTGCACTTCATGCACGTGCACCCGATGTACCTCTTCCTCCTCGGTCATCTCTGCGTAATCCTCAGGATCTACGCTTGATCTCTCATCCCCCGCTACGTATCGAGTTGTAGCACGTTTATACATTTGTTGGAGGTGCCCCATCATTGAGCAACTCTTGCAGACATATTGTTTGAACCTGCACTGGTTTGTGCAATGAGCCCATCCACAACGCCAACAGCTTGCTGATGGACTTGCATTCACAGGTACTGATCTCTTCGCATTAGTCCATTGTTGTGGTGATTGAGTCATCTCAGGTTGAGCAGAGGTTACATTAGCCCAGCTGGAGGCACTGCTCCTGACAGCTGACGAATTTAGCTTATTCACGGTGTTTGGCCCTGGGTGATTCCGAAGTTGTGAGTAGAGTAGCTTCCACTCTGGCCATGTATGCCTGAGCAATCAGGGTGGCTTTGGCTAAGTCCAAGTCTTCCTCCACTAGCAATTTGCGGAAAATCCCTTCATGCCCAATTCCAAAAACAAAGAAGTCTCTTCACACTTCTTCAAGAACTGTCCTGAATTTGCACGGCCCAGCAAGACACCTTAGCTCAGCGATGAACGCCGCCACGTCTTGGCCTACCCCGCACCGGTGGGTGTAGAAACGGTACCTCGCCATGAGCGCACTGCCTTTCAGCTTGAAGTGATTTCGAACTAGATTGCAAATTTTTCGTAACTTTTCTCAGCCGGTTTCGTCGGGGCCAGTAGGTCCTTGATCAATGCGTATGTCCGTGATCCGCAGACCGTGAGGAGGATGGCCCTGCGTTTGCTGGCATTCGCGTCTCCCTCTAAGTCTTTCGCGACAAAGCATTGATCCAGCCAGTCAATTAAGTCATCCCAGTCTTCCCCGACGCAATATCCCTCGATGTAGTCAAAGGTGGCCATAGCTGCGTGTTAGTTTCCCATCTTCATCGCCAGTTGATACATATGCTTATCACTATAATAAATCACACATGGCCCATTTGCTGAAGCTGATCATCTTGTGACCTTTAGGTTTAATATAAACTCCAAAAGTTAGCCCTGCAGGGGGAGCCTGCTTTATATAGGGAGGCAGCACGAGGTGCAGTAATGTGTTCCCCCCGGGCCTTCCCCATCTGTTGGCTATTACATGTAATTACATGGTACAATGCATGGTACAGAGAATGGCAGCAAATACATCACACCCTTCATCTGGCCTTTCCCCGGCAAGCTATTGGCACCTCCAGTTAACACTTTTGCGATACCTTTGCAGAGACCATCAACAAAAGCACACTCTCTATAAGATGGCTCCTTAACCACAACTGTCATCATGTGACTTTGCATGATGAGCTTTTATTGTTATTTCATCAGTAGTTGCGTTACATCAGTCGTCCACCAGGTGGAGCTCTCTAACACCTCTCACAAGCTGCCTTTAACATCCTCTGTCCCCTCCCATCGGGGACAGCCTCCCATCCCTATTACTCTCCCTGGCACAGCAGCCATCCCTGTAGCCACAAATCTTCAGATTGTAAGCTCGAACCCGCTTAGTAATAAACCGGCCTGGCTTTCAAACAGCAGACATGGCTGAACTGTCACTCACCCTCCGTGACTACAACTAATCCAAGATCACCCTGATCATCGGGCAGAACAGAAATAGGTCCAAGCTCACTAGCAGATAATGATCAGCCATGATCATATTGAATGGTGGTGCAGGCTCGAAGGGCCGAATGGCCTACTCCTGCACCTATTTTCTATGTTTCTATGTTTCTATAATGCCTCCTCAGATCTCCCCCCGCCTCAGCCCCATCCTCACCTCACACTCAAAATGCAATGAACTCATGGATTTTCTTTTGCATCTGTTGATGCCTCTGACTGCTGCTCCACTCGCCCTTCATCTCCACGTTGTCTGCTTCCTGCCCTGGCCCCATCCCATTCTGGATGGTTTCTCCCCTTCAACCCTCAGGTTGCTTCTGCTTCCTCAATGCCCTTGTCTCCCAGCTCCCGACCACCCAACTTCACAGCTCAGACTTACATCTCCAGCAAACCCTCCCCCCGGGCAACGTTATAGGGGACAGAGGCCCAACAGAGCGTCTCTCAACCCTCTTGTCCTTTCTGTAGTGACTGAGGATGGGAGTGGTCCTTGAGCATTGCAGGGAGGAAATCTGGCACCAAATGTATCTCAAAACAAAAACAGGGGAGTACCTTAGATAAAGTGGGACTCCCAGACTTAGCTCCTCTCCTGATGAGCTCAAAAATTCAATTTATTTCGCAGTAGGACAAAAGATTCCCAAATGTGCCAGAGTAAAGTGTCAAACGCAGAGAGGGGAGGAGGGGCGTGATAATAATAGAAAAGCAAATTATTATTTAAATGGAGAAAAATTGCAAAGTGCTGCAGTACAGAGAGGCCTGGGGTTCTTTGTGCATGAAACACAAAAAGTTAGTATGCAGGTACAGCAAGTGATCAAGGAGGCAAATGGAATGTTGGCCTTTACTGCAAGGGGGATAGAGTATAAAAGCAGAGAAGTCCTGCTACAACTGTACAGGGTATTGGTGAGACCACACCGAGAGTACTGCGTACTGTTTTGGTCTCCGTATTTAAGGAAGGATATACTTGCATTGGAGGCTGTTCAGAGAAAGTTCATTAGGTTGATTCCGGAGATGAGGGGGTTGACTTATGAGGAAAGGTTGAGTAGGTTGGGCCTATACATATTGGAGTTCAGAAGAATGAGAGGTGATCTTATTGAAACTTAAACGATAATGAGGGGGCTTGACAAGATGGATGCAGAGAGGATATTTCCTCGCATTGGGGAAATTAAAACTAGGGGACATAGGGCCAGACTTTCCGTAAATGCCCTCAACACCCGATTGCCCGCTGAGAAGGATAGCTAACATTAGGCGAAAAGACCTGGCGAGAATTTCCATTGTGAGGGTAAAGGTAAGTAGAACTGATCGCCCAGCGAGAAAATGGGTGTTGCACATTCATTGGGCCTAACATTGGCCATGACTTGCATCAATTTTTTGGAGTAAGTTGTTTTTTCTGGCGTAAGTTAGAAAATGCCATTTTTCCCCCAAAATTTGCTCCAAAGTAAGTCAGTTAGGTACGATTTTTTTTTAGTTCAGTTTTTTTTTCAAAAGGGGGCGTTCCCAGGCACTTACGCCAGTTTTGGCCATTTATGCCACTTTGGCCAGCAAAAACTTACTCCAAATCGACTTGGGTCAGCGTATGTGGCCAGCTCTGAAAATCCTTGCGGGCAGTGAAGAAAAAGCAGCGCACATTCGGCAGACATTAGGGCAGGGATAGGGGAGGGAAGGGAACTGGAGAGGACCTCAACAACCAAGCAGCAAACATTAAGGAAAAGCTCAAACCATTAAAATACAATGAAAAAGAAAGTAAATCCTACCTTATCTTTAAAGTCTGCCCGGGAAGACATGCACTGAAGGAATCACGGCTCCTGGGCATGGAAGTCTCAGGGAGAGGGGAGGGCACCGAGCGACCGGAGGAATCACAGCTCGTGGGTCTGGAAGTCTTATTCCTACCGCCCCCCCGAAAAAAAACTCTCCTCCTCCCCCCCGCCAGAACTCTCCTCCTAACCCCAAAAAATATCTCCTCCTCCTCCCCCCTCTCAAAAACTCTCCTCCCCCTCCTCCCACAAAACTCTCCTCCTCCCCCCCTCACAATCAAAAATTTAAAGCACAGCCACACAAGCACAGCCACTAAATTTAAAAAAAGCAAAGTCCTTACCTCCCCGGGAACTCAGCAGGCCAGCCGGTGCGGGAGTCCACTTGGCCGTGGATAGGGTGCAGCGAGATGGGGGCCGTCCCTTCGGCCGGAGATAGGGGCTGTGAGCATCGGGTCCTGCTCACAGCCCACAGGACGCACTGGGAGGGCAGAAGCATGCGCGCAGGTGCCGGCAGTGTTTTCTGCGCTGGCCTGTTGCTCCACTCCCCCCCCTTCAGTCTCCACGCCATGCCACAACTCCGGGGACTCCGAAGAACGGCCAGGATGGGGCCCCTGTTTTCTGGCACCCTTTCCAGCGCATAAAGTCAGCACGCTTCAGGTCAGTACGCCGAAAAAGGGGTTGGGCAATGTTGGGCCCATTGTCAGCGGTTTTCTCAGCAGGTAAGTGCAAAGTTAGACAAATGGGCGGTCGCTACCGGAATGGACGGTAAGTAGTGAAATTTAGTCCAAGGCTGCAGTTGGGCCTAGGGAGGGGGGGAAACTTTTTAAAAATAAATTTCATTAAAAAAATAAATAAATACGTACAAACCATTCCCAACACAGTTTTAACCCTAATCACCATGTTAAATTTTGAAAAAAATAATTAAAGAACCTTTAACTTACCTTTCTTTGCAGGGCCCCCCCCCCCCTTACCGTCCTGTTTAAGCAGCTTTTACAGGGCGGGTCTCTCGGCGATTGGACATCGGCGGTTGAGGCCAAACAGCATTGCCCGTGGGCGGTTTGGTCTCGGCGTGCGACTTCAGATGTGGGCGATACCAAGGGAAAAACTTACGTGCAAACTCTCGCCGGGCGAAAAAAACAGCTGTAACGCCGAGTAAATCACCGACAATGAAGCCGAAAGTCTGGCCATAGTATTAGAATAAGGGGCCGCCCATTTAAAACTGAGATGAGGAGAAATTTCTTCTCTCAGAGGGTTGTAAATCTGTGGAATTCGCTTTCTCAGAGAGCTGTGGAGGCTGGGTCATTGAAAATATTTAAGGCAGAGATAGACAGATTTTTGATTGATAAGGGAATAAAGGGTTATGCGGAACAGGCAGGGAAGTGGAGCTGAGTCCATGATCAGATCAGCCATGATCTTATTGAATGGCGGAGCAGGCTCGAAGGGCCAAATGGTCTACTCCTGCTCCTATTTCTTATCGTCTTATATCATCCTGTATGAGACTTAGGGCTAGAAATTGGGTGCATTTGTACCTCCCGGTAGTGCCCCCTGGGGGCGCCAACGGGGCACAAGTGCCTTTGCAATCAGGCACGGCACTGACATCGACTCTCGCCATATTGGGCGGGGGTTTAGCGGCGGCGCTACGGCTTTGCGCCCCGATCTCCTGCGCCTGGAGACCGTGACGTCATCGCCATGCGCATCACCCCGATAACGCCCCAGATCCGAAATTCATCTCCGTCCCTGGGAGCAGCGCCGGACGAAAACACCGGCAGCTGCAGGAGGCGTGGATCGGGCGGCCGGCCATTACCAGGGCGGTGATTTACAGTGAGGTGGCCGAGGTAAGTAAAAGATAAACATATCTTTGTTTTTGCCATTTTCTTCCCGAGTTCCTGACCGCGATCGTTCAGCCCGGCACTGTGCTCGAGTGCCGTGCGATCGCGTGGGATCGCGGCTGACTTGGTGATCCAGGTAAGTGCCTCTTATATTGCACAGCCTGCAGCGAGGGAGGGAAGGGCCCTTTGAACACTGCAGCGCTGCACGGCGCAGTGAGCAGCACAGATGAACTCTCCGCCCCACCTGTGTCCTGTTGCGCTCCAAGAAGGAAGTAGAGCGTTTGATTTAGTGCTCCACTTCCTTCCTGGAGCACTAAAGCCAATTTTTTGAAAGCTGGGAAGCTTTAGTGCCTGGTGCTATATTTCCCGGTTTTCAAACGTTACTGCCCCCAAACAGGATGATAATAATGAATGAATTAATGGTGAACTAGCGAGTGGCAACCAACATCGAGGGTACAAGGACTTGGCCGCGAATTCCCTCAGTGCGGCTCTCCACCTAGCACTATAACTTCGTCAGAGGCACTGGAGAAAGTGTGAATCAAATCTACAAGGGTGGTACCAGAACTGAGAGAGTACAACTATCAGGGAAGATTGAATGGGCTAGCAAAGAGAAGGCTGAGGGGTGATAATAAAAAGAAAGACTTGGATTTATATAGCGCCTTTCGTGATTCACAGCCAATGAAGTACTCTGGAGTGCAGTCACTGTTGTAGTGTAAGAAATAATATAGAGGGTTTGATAGAATAGACGTAGAGAAGATGTTTACATTTTTGAATGAGTCCTAAACTAGGGACCATCAATATAAGATTATCATTAATAAATCCAATAAGGAATTCAGAAGAATCTTCTTTGCCCAGAGAGTGCTGAGAATGTGGAACTCGCTACCACAGGGAGTAATGGAGACGAATAGCATAGATACATTTCGTGGGAAGCTAGATAGGTCCATGAGGGAGAAAGAAATGTAAGGATATGCTGATAGGGTGAGGTGAAGAGGGGTGGGAGGAGGCTCATGTGGAACATAACAATAATAATAACTTTTATTTATATAGCGCCTTTAACGTAGTAAAATGTCCCAAGGCGCTTCACAACAATTTTACAACATGTTAGATATTGACCATTCAGGGAAAGAGAGAAAAAGTGGGAGAAGGAAGTATAAAAAGAGATTAAAGGCTTAGGTCCGAAGCGGCAGCCAAAATGTGCACGCAGATAGACACAGGCGAAAAAAATAAATAAAATAAAATAAAATATATTAAATTACATTGTAAATAATACAATAATGAATATACAATAGTAAAATCAGTATAATAAAGATTAATTATAATGAAACAAAATTCAATAATATATATCATAATTATAAATTAAGTTAAAATTAGAAAATCAGCAATTGAAGCAAATTAAATCAGTTATTAGCTGTCTTTAAGATTCATTCTCTGTCCAGTGATTCAATTAATCTGGAAGAACCAATCATTGTCCTCCATCCTTGTGATCTCATCATTTTACTACTTTTTATTTCTCATTTTGTCCTCTTGATAGGACCTGTAATAGCTCCAGGCTCAAGCTGCACTGCAAACATCAGGGAGGCACTGATGTTTAAATCTCACTCCAGCTGCTCCAGGCTCGAGCTGCCTCCGTTGTCATGGAGACGCTGATGATAAACACTGACATAGACCAGTTTGAGCCGAATGGCCTGTGGCTGTGTTGTAAAGTCGATGTAATTCTATGTAAGTGCGGCAGACAACAGGGTTTCCAGTGTAGTTAGGTCGATGGAGTGGAAGCTGCACCGAGGACACTCCCGGCCTTATATTTATACAGCACCTTATGGCGTCTGCCAGGTACATCTCTGAGCAGTTTCCATACAAGGAATTACTTTGAACCATTCTTAGGTAGGTAAATGTGGCATGCAGCAAGATTTCACATAGGATGCCTTGGCAGTTAATCGGACTGGTACAAAAGAGAGGAAAATCCATTGATTTTGTCAAATAAAGGATATGCGCATTTTGTGGAGGATTTGCTCATTTTATGAAGCAAACTGTACTTACATCTCTTCAGGGACTATTTGGACAGCACTTTCAAAATGACCTGAGGGGCCGAATGGCCTCCTTCCGTGCTGTGTGATTCGACGGTACCCTCGTCTGGGGTTAATGGGAATATCAACGGCCTCAAAATGGTAACGCCCACGTTAACGCCTGCGATGTGCCCGCTGCCATTTTGAAAGGGGCCTACCGACAGGTGTCCGAAACACATGCCTGTTTCAGGCGATTGACCACTTTCAATTTGGAAATCGGGGCCCTGTGATGTAACTAGGACCCCAATTGTCATTTAAGGTTGGAACTGGTCGTAACCTGCAGGGGGCGGGGCAGGGGCTTCCTCGGCACTGGGATGTGAGTCGACCAGAGTGCTCCACTGATCAGACCCCAAAAGTGAGAACAGATCCCGATCTGTGCAGTACAAAACTCATCTCTCCTGAAGGACATCGCCACAGGATCTGAGGATGTCGACACACTGACTCACTCAATGCAATGGCCCTCAGAGGTTGTCCTCGTGTTATGGTTCATCAAAATCCTGTACCTCCATGAGTAGGGTGGCCAGTTACGCCGCCTGGTGCCATCAGCTTTTTGAATACTGAGCCAAGCTACTCACTAAACTGGGATGAGCCTTATGGTGTATCTCACGCCAACGTGCGTGTAACACTTAGCAACTCAGGAACTGGTGGAGCCCATTCAGTCCCTCCAACCTGTTCCGCCATTCAATTAGATAATGGCTGATCAGTATCTAAACGCTATCTACCCGCCTTGGTTCCATAACCCTTAATACCCTTGACTAGCAAAATCTCTCAATCTCAGTTTTGACATTTACAATGGACCTCAATAGTCAACGGCATTTTTGAAGGAAAGAGTTCCAGATTTCCACTATCCTTTGTGTGAAGAAGTGCTTCCTAACATCATCCCTGAACAAATTAGCTCTAATATTAAGGTAACGGCCACTTGTGACTTCAACTTGAGGCTCTCTGGCACTCCCCCAGTGAACGGTGGAAGGTCTTAACCCTGTCGGAGATGCAGTCTTTTGGGTGAGACGTTAAACTGAGGCCCTGTCTGCTCTCTCAGGTGGACGTAAAAGATCCCATGGCACTATTTCAAAGAAGAGCAGGGGAGTTATCTGTTATGTATTTATGCTTGGGGTCACCAGACACCAGGGGGCGCCACTGTCGGAGGTCATTGGGCTGTACGCGCGCTTGCACGGTCACTGGTATATAACCATGTCACGCAGGTTACTTTGGGCACGAATGAAGTTGGATCAGGGTTACACCTGAGACAGTTTACAGTAACAAGTCTTGTGAGTTATTGCATTCATTACAATTGGCGACGAAGTAACTTAAGAATCTTCGCATGTACAATGGGCACGATTGGAATTCTGGAGAGATTCGCAGATGGCGAGGATTGGGCGGAATTTATTGACCGCCTGGATCAGTATTTTGTGGCCAACAAAATGGAGGGAGAGGCTGATGCAGTTCAGCGCAGCTCAGTTTTCTTCACCGATTGTGGTCCAAAAACTTATGGCCTCATGAAGAATCTTCTCTCACCTTTACATCCAATGGACAAAGAATATGGGGATTTGTGTGCTTTGGTGCGTGACCATCTTAAACCAAAAGAGGGGATCACCATCTCACGCTATCGCATCTGCACGCATGTTCGTGCTGAGGGCCAGGATGTGTCGGGATTCGTCGCTGACCTGAGACATCTTGCTGAGCCGTGTAAGTGTGGGAACGTGTTGGAAGAGATGCCACGAGACTTCTTCATGATAGGCATCAATCATGATGTGATTCTTCGGAAGTTCTTGGCCGAAGAGAAGCTGGATTTGAGCAAGGCCATCGCGACTGCCCAGGCATGCATGACGACTGATGATAATTTGAGGTAGATATCACTAGAGCTCCAAGGCAAGTACTGTAAACAAGATTGTGCCGTCGTCTGGCAGAGCTGCTTATGGCAGGGCCTACTCGACTGCTTATGTGAAACCTGTAGCTGCTCAAAGTCTGCCAACTGGTACAAATCCGATTTCACCCTGTTGGCGTTGTGGGGGCAATCATCGGCCTCATCAGAGTTGGTTTAAACAGTACTCCTATAATGGCTGTTCAAAAGTGGGGCATCCTCAGAGAATGTGCCCACAACTGAGCAAGCATGCTGCTGCTCATCACATTGCTGATGACCAGTCTAGTGCTGGCCCAGATACACAACCCGAGGAGGAAGTGTATGGTCTGTATTCGTTCTTGGGAAAGAGACAGCCAATAATCATTAATGTGAAGCTCAATGGCGTGCCTGTATCAATGGAGCTGGACACGGGTGCGAGTCAGTCGATAATGAGCCAAAGGACATTCGACAAGATGTGGAACACTGAGGCTGTGAAGCCTAAGCTGAGTCCAGTCAATGCCAAGTTGCGTACTTACACTAAGGAACTCATACTGGTGATTTGCAGTACAGTAGTCAAGGTGTCATATGAAGGTATGGTTCATGATCTACTGTTATGGATCATCTCAGGTAATGGTCCAATGCTGTTCGGCAGAAATTAGCTCAAGAAAATCAAGTGGAATTGGAATGATATCAAAGCACTGTCATCGGTGGATGACACTTCGTGTGCTCAAGTGTTGAAGTAGTTTCCTTCTTTGTTTGAACCGAGCATTGGTAATTTTACTGGAGCCAAGACTTGGATTCGGATGCAAGGCCTGACTATCATAAGGCTCGGTCTGATCCCTACATGGTGAGGGAGAAGGTTGAAATTGAGCTTGAAAAACTCTAACGTGAAGGGGTCATATCACCAGTCGAGTTTAACGAATCGGCCAGTCCTATTGTTTCTGTGTTGAAGTGTGATGGCACTGTCAGGATTTATGGAGACTACAAGGTTATGATTAACTGATTTTCGAAACAGGATCAGTACCCGTTACCGAAGGCTGATGACTTGTTCGCCATGCTAGCTGGTGGAAAGTCGTTCATTAAACTGAATCTGATGTCGGCATATATGACACAGGAGCTTGTCGACACTTCGAAGAAACTCACCTGCATCAACACCCATAAAGGACTGTTTGTCTACAACAGGTATCCTTTTGGAATTCGTTCGGCTGCAGCCATATTTCCGAGGAATATGGAGAGTCTACTGAAGTCCGTTCTTAGAACTGTCGTGTTTCAAGATGACATTCTGGTCACAGGTCGCAACACTACTGAACATCTGAACAATCTTGAAGAAGTCCTACATCATCTGGACAAAGTGGGACTCAGGCTGAAATGTTCGAAGTGTGTCTTCATGGCACCTGAAGTTGAATTCCTGGGGAGGAAGATTGCTGCTGATGGCATCAGGCCTAGTGATTCGAAAACCAAGGCCATCAAAAATGCACCCAGGCCTCAGAATGTGACGGAGCAGCGTTCATTCCTTGGGCTACTCAACTACTTTGGTAATTTCTTACCCAGATTGAGCACTTTGTTAGAGCCACTGCACGTGCTACTCAGAAAAGGCGACAACTGGGTCTAGGGTGTGTCTCAAGATAGAGCCTTTGAGAAAGCTAAGAATCTGCTATGTTCAAACAAGTTGCTTGTTCATTATGATCCGTGTAAGCGTCTTGTATTGGCCTGTGATGCTTCATCATATGGGGTTAGCTGCGTACTCCAACAAGCAAATGAGTCAGGTCAGTTACAACCTGTTGCATGTGCTTTGAGAAGTTTGTCAAAGGCGGAAAGAGCTTACAGCATGGTTAAAAAAAAGCTCTGGCCTGTGTGTATGGGGTTAAAAAGATGCATCAAGTACCTGTTTGGCCTGCGTTTTGAACTCGAAACGGATCACAAGCGACTCATTTCATTGTTTTCGGAAAACAAAGGTACGAATACCAATGCAACGTCCCGTATCCAGAGGGGGTATTGACATTGTCTGCCTATAATTATGTTATTTGTCATAGACCTGGCACTGAGAATTGTGCCGATGAACTGAGTCGTCTACCGTTGCCCTCACTTGAGGTGGAGATGCCACAACCTGCAGACTTACTGTTAGTAATGGATGCTTTTGAGAGTGAAGGAACACCTGTCACTGCTCAACAAGTTAGGATCTGAACCAGCCATGACCCTATTTTATCGGTTGTGAAACGTTGTGTCCTCAGTGGTGATTGACCTGCAATACCTATGGAAATGTGTGATGAGACCAAACCTTACAACCGTCGCAAAGATGAACTGTCCATTCAGTCAGATTGTTTACTATGGGGCAATTGTGTTGTCATGGCTAAGAAAGGTAGAGAAAAGCTTGTACGTGAACTGCACAGCACTCATCCTAATATTGTCATAATGAAAGCCATTGCTAGGGCTTATGAATGGTGGCCTGGAATTGACTCTGATCTGGAATCACATGTGCATCAGTGCAATACTTGCAGCTAAATAAAGTACCAGCAGAATCTCCGCTGAGTCTTTGGTCATGGCCATCGAAACCATGGTCGAGGATACACACCGATTTTGCGGGCCCTTTCCTGGGAAAGATGTTTCTTGTTGAGGTGGATGCATATTCAAAGTGGATAGAGTGTATTATTATGTCATTCAATACATCTACAGCTACTATGGAGAGCCTTCGTGTCATGTTTGCTACTCATGGTTTGCCTGACATTGTTGTGAGCGACAACGGATCTTGCTTCACAAGTCTGGAGTTTCAAGAGTTCATGAAACTCAATGGTATTAAACATGTGAGGTCAGCACCATTCAAACCTGCTTCTAATGGTCAAGCAGAGCCTGCTGTTCAAACGATCAAGCAGAGTATGTAACGTGTAACTCAGGGTTCACTGCAGACTTGCATACTGCTCAGTTACAGGACCAGATCTCATGCTTACTGGGGTCTCCCCTGCTGAACTACTGATGAAGAGAAGTCTCAAGACCAAGCTCTCTCTTGTTCATCCCGATTTGAATGATCGTGTTGAAAACAGACATCAAAGTCAGCAAGGGTATCATGATCGTGTTGCTGTGTCACGTGACATCTCTGTCAACGATCCAGTTTATGTATTGAACTATGGTCAAGGTCCAAAGTGGATCGCCGGTACTGTTACAGCCAAGGAGGGTAACAGAGTGTTTATTGTCATGCTCAAGAATGGGCAAACATGCAGGAAACACATTGATCAGATAAAACTGCGACACACGGATGAACTGGAACTGCTTGAGGAAGTTGCAGTCAGTGACCAACCAACCAATGTTCATTCATCAGAGGACCTTGCTGTCATTATTGAAACTGGACCTCTCCCATTACCACTCCCATCAGATCGGTTACTCAGCCTTCAGTCACAAGTGACTCAGAACACTCGCCTAGAACTGAAGTTGAACTGAGTCGATCAACTCGTGAGCGGAAAGTCCCAGATCGTCTTAATTTGTAAAAAGACTAATATTAAGATCTTGAAAGGGGATGTTGTTATGTATTTATGCTTGGGGTCACCAGACAACAGGGGGCACCACTGTCGGCGGTCATCGGGCTGTACACGCTTGTGTGCGGTCACTGGTATATAAGCGCGGATACTATGTCACGCGGGTTACTTTGGGCGCGAATAAAGTTGGATCAGATTTACACCTGAGGCAGTTTACAGTAACAAGTCTTGTGAGTCATTACATTCATTACATTATCCCCGGTGTCCTGGCCAATATTTATCCCTCAATCAACATAAGAAAAACAGATTATCTGGTCATTATCACTGTTTGTGGGAGTTTGCCGAGTGCAATTTGGCTGTAGCGTTTCCTACAATTACAACAGTGACTATACTCCAAAAGTCCTTCATTCTCAGTAAAGCGCTTTGTGACGTCCGGTGGACGTGAAAGGTGCTACATAAATTCAGGTAGTTCTTTCTTTCAATTGTGGTGTGGTTTCTTCTCCTTTGGGGAGTTGGTTCTGGGCCTGTGCCTTATCACATTGTTCCTCTCGAGACGCATTGCCTTGGACACATCTTCCTTCTGACATGGTGTCAACGCTATTCGCTTGTTGATTTTCGTGACCTTTGAACCTCTTCACTGCCGCCCTCATCTTCGGCAACCATGTCGATCTCCTCACTGAGCCACGAGTGCCCAAGGATAGGATGAATCATCTCCAAGGACTGGAGCACTGAGCTAATCAATTTATGACTTTGGAAAGATCATTGACCTGTGAATCTATATGAATTTGATTTGAAAATCAATTTGTCCCTTCAATTTATGGACTGCAGATTCATGAACATTACAAAATTAAGTGATATTGTCATCCTAATCAAGTTAGTTTAGTTTTATAGCGTGAGTGACATAGTGTATTGTCAATGAATTCACTGAGATCTGGGGAGTTAGCTGTTTGTATCTCGTCCTCTCTCAGAATGCAGCTAATTCTTCCTGGTGGGTTACGTGAAGGGTATATCTTCTCCCTGGCATTCTTTATTCCCTGCTGCTTGTATGCCATCGTCAGCCAACCATGTTCACCTATTTATGTACTTTTTGCGCTCACTGAGGTGAGTGACATCAGTGTTCGGGAGTTCATCACTTTATTCCCCCTACCCCACTATTGCTGTTTCTGCATGTCACTCCCGGCCAGATCCAGAGTAAGGGGCCAAAATTCAGCCTCCTTCGGAAAGCGGCGACCAAGCACTGGAGTCGAGTGGTCGCCGATTTGCGGTCGAATGGCTGCCGCCAGCGAAATTCTCGTTGGTGCTTTTTCTGGCGGTCTGCCCCATTGCTGCCGACCCCTCCTAAGCATGTAATCAAAGCGCGCAGCGCCGATCTCCCGCACCTCCATCTAAATTCAGCAACGGAAAACTTCAGGCCATCGAGCAGTACCCCGGCGCACTGTCTTCGAAATTTGTGCCACATGGCTGTGTGGCGATTATTCAAGGAGAGGGCGCACTGCCGCGGCCGCCATTTTAATTTTTTTTGTCGGGCCAACTGCCTGGTCGGCCCAACAATTGTGCCCCCAGGTTCGGCCGGGCCACCAACAGGCAGCCTGGCCACCCCTCTTGGTCGAAACCCTCCCTGGTGGCCCAGTGGACCTAACTAAAATAATCGCAGAGCTTGCAATGGCTCTCCCCTTTAAGTGACGTTGTGATGCACACGTGGCATGATGTCATCAGCGCTATGCTGATGACTGACAGCGGGCGGAGACTCCGCCCCGCCTCCACTTCCACCCCTCTAGTGTGCTCACCGCTGCACTACCGCCCCCATTATGACCGACTTCCGGTCTGCTCGAAGACAAATGACAAAGAGCTGAATTTCACGCAGGAGGCCACCTCATCCACCGCGGTGGAGAAAACACATCAGAAGCGGTAGGTGCGACCCATTTCGGGCTGACCTGAATTTCTACCCCTAAAGCTCCTTCTACCAACCACCATGTCTTAGCCTCACCTCTTGCAGTCCCAGTGTTGTCACTTTCTGTTTCCCACACCAGGAATTCCTGAATGAGGGTGCCAATCTATTGACTATTGGTGATTAAATTTAAAAAGTTTCAACTGTAACAATAATGTGCATTTATATAATGCCTTTAGTAAAACATCTCAAGGTGCTTCACAGAAACGTAATCAGACAAAATTTGACACCGAGCCACATACGGCGATGTCACGACAGGTAACCAAAAGCTTGGTCAAAGAGGTAGGTTTTAAGGAGCGTCTTAAAGAAGAGAGAGGTAGCGAGGCGGAGAGTTTTTGCGAGGGACATCCAGAGCTTAGGCCCTAGGCAGCTGAAGGCACAGCCATTAATGGTAGAGCAATGGAAATCGGGGTTGCACAAGAGACCAGAATTGGAGGAGCGCAGAGATCTCGGAGGGTTTTAGGACTGGAGGTGGTTACAGAGATAGGGAGGGGTGCAGGTCTGGAGGTGGTTACAGAGATAGGGAGGGGTGCAGGTCTGGAGGAGGTTACAGAGATAGGGAGGGGTGCAGGTCTGGAGGAGGTTACAGAGATAGGGAGGGGTGCAGGTCTGGAGGAGATTACAGAGATAGGGAGGGGTGCAGATCTGGAGGAGGTTACAGAGATAGGGAGGGGTGCAGGTCTGGAGGAGATTACAGAGATAGGGAGGGGTGCAGGTCTGGAGGAGGTTACAGAGATAGGGAGGGGTGCAGGTCTGGAGGAGGTTACAGAGATAGGGAGGGGTGTAGGGTCTGGAGGAGGTTACAGAGATAGGGAGGGGTGCAGGTCTGGAGGAGGTTACAGAGATAGGGAGGGGTGTAGGGGCTGGAGGAGGTTACAGAGATAGGGAGGAGTGTAGGGACTGGAGGAGGTTACAGAGATAGGGAGGGGTGTAGGGGCTGGAGGAGGTTACAGAGATAGGGAGGGGTGTAGGGGCTGGAGGAGGTTACAGAGATAGGGAGGGGTGTAGGGGCTGGAGGAGGTTACAGAGATAGGGAGGGGTGAGGTTATGGTGGGATTTGAAAGAAAAACTTGCTTTTATATGGCACCTTTCATGACCTCAGGGTGTCCCAAACTGTTTTAAGGCCAATGAAATACTTTAAAAAGTGTTGTCACTGTTGTAATGTGGGAAATGTGATAGCTAATGTGAGCACAGCAAGCTCCCACTAACAGCAATGTGATAATGAGCAGATAACTGTTTTAGTGATGCTGATTGAGGGATAAATATTGGCCAGGACACCTGGGAGAACTCCCCTGCTCTTCTTCAAAATAGTGGCCATGGAATATTTTACGTCCACCTGAGATGGCGAAATGGGGCCTCGGTTTAACGTCTCATCTGAAAGACAGCACCTCTGACAGTGCGGCACTCCCTCAGCATTGCCCCTCTGACAGTGCAGCACTCCCTCAGTACTGCCCTTCCAACAGTACAGCGCTCCCACAGTACTGCCCCTCCGACAGTGCAGCGCTCCCTCAGTACTGCCCCTCCGACAGTGTAGCACTCCCTCAGCACTGCCCCTCTGACAGTGCAGCACTCCCTCAGTACTGCCCCTCCGACAGTGCAGCACTCCCTCAGTACTGCCCCTCCAACAGTGCAGCGCTCCCACAGTACTGCCCCTCCGACAGTGCAGCGCTCCCTCAGTACTGCCCCTCCGACAGTGTAGCACTCCCTCAGCACTGCCCCTCTGACAGTGCAGCACTCCCTCAGTACTGCCCCTCTGACAGAGTAGCGCTCCCTCAGCACTGCACTGGAGTGTCAGCCTGGATTATGGAGGGCATCGCAACCAAGCCCAGACCAGTCCCTACCCGTCATCCTCACACACATGCACGCTTTTGAATGCTGGATTGGTAGCAGGACTTCTGACTGATTTTGTTGCAACCCTTGCCAACGATACTGATATCAATGGTCGTGACCTCTACCTGTGCCATGGTTGACATCAGCTCACTCAGCGCTTACTGGGAATCCCACTCTGGAACCTGCATGGTTGCTCACTGAGCAAAGTTACCAACTGAGGCATCAAGGAGGTCCTCATCCAGAGTTAGCTGTAGCTCAGTGGCTGCATTCACAGCTCTGAATCAAAGGTCGTCGTTTCAAGCCCCACTTCAGCACATAATCCAGAAGGTAAATCAAGGCCCCATTCAGGTGGAGGTTAAAGATACCACGGCCCTATTTCAAAGGGCAGCGGGAGCTTTCGCCTGGATTCTGAATTACAACAATAACAACTTGTATTTATTCAGCACCTTTAATGTAGTAAAACGTCCCAATACCCTTCACAGGAGAGATTTAAGAAAAATCAAATATATTTGAAACCGAGCCACATAAGGAGAAGTTACGGCAAATGACCAAAAGCTTGGTCAAAGAGGTAGGTTTTAAGGAGCGTCTTACATAGAAACATAGAAAATAGGTGCAGGAGTAGGCCATTCGGCCCTTCGAGCCTGCACCACCATTCAATAAGATCATGGCTGATCATTCACCTCAGTACCCCTTTCCTGCTTTCTCTCCATACCCCTTGATCCCTTTAGCCGTAAGGGCCATATCTAACTCCCTCTTGAATATATTCAATGAACCGGCATCAACAACTCTCTGCAGTAGGGAATTCCACAGGTTAACAACTCTCTGAGTGAAGAAGTTTCTCCTCATCTCAGTTCTAAATGGCTTACCCCTTATCCTTAGACAATGTCCCCTGGTTCTGGACTTCCCCAACATCGGGAACATTCTTCCTGCATCTAACCTGTCCAGTCCCGTCAGAATTTTATATGTTTCCATGAGATCCCCTCTCAACTTTCTAAACTCCAGTGAATACAGGCCCAGTCGATCCAGTCTCTCCTCATATGTCAGTCCTGCCATCCCGGGAATCAGTCTGGTGAACCTTCGCTGCACTCCCTCAATAGCAAGAATGTCCTTCCTCAGATTAGGAGACCAAAACTGAACACAATATTCCAGGTGAGGCCTCACTAAGGCCTTGTACAACTGTAGTAAGACTTCACTGCTCCTATATTGAAATCCCCTAGCTATGAAGGCCAACATACCATTTGCCTTCTTCACCACCTGCTGTACCTGCATGCCAACTTTCAATGACTGATGTACCATGACACCCAGGTCTCGTTGCACCTCCCCTTTTCCTAATCTGCCGCCATTCAGTTAATATTCTGCCTTCCTGTTTTTGTCACCAAAGTGGATAACCTCACATTTATCCACATTATACTGCATCTGCCATTCGTTTGCCCACTCACCTAACCTGTCCAAGTCACCCTGCAGCTTCTTGGCATCCTCCTCGCAGCTCACACCGCTACCCAGCTTAGTGTCATCTGCAAACGTGGAGATATTACACTCAATTCCTTCATCTAAATCATTAATGTATATTGTAAATAGCTGGGGTCCCTGCACTGAGCCCTGCGGCAATCTACTAGTCACTGCCTGCCATTCTGAAAAGGACCTATTTATCCCGACTCTTTGCTTCCTGTCTGCCAACCAGTTCTCTATCCATGTCAGTATATTACCCCCAATACCATGTGCTTTAATTATGCACACCAACCTCTTGTGTGGGACCTTGTCAAAGGCCTTTTGAAAGTCCAAATACACCACATCCACTGGTTCTCCCTTGTCCACTCTACCAGTTATATCCTCAAAAAATTCTGGAAGATTTGTCAAGCATGATTTCCCTTTTATAAATGCATGCTGACTTGGACCGATCCTGTCACTGCTTTCCAAACGCGCTGCTATTTCATCTTTAATAATTGATTCCAACATTTTCCCCACTACTGATGTCAGGCTAACCGGTCTATAATTACCTATTTTTTCTCTCCCTCCTTTCTTAAAAAATGGTGTTACATTAGCTACCCTCCAGTCCAAAGGAACTGATTCAGAGTCTGTTGGAAAGTGATCACCAATGCAGTCACTATTTCTAGGGCCACTTCCTTAAGTACTCTGGGATGCAAACTATCAGGCTCCGGGGATATATCGGCTTTCAATCCCATCAATTTCCCTAACACAATTTCCCACCTAATAAGGATTTCCTTCAGTTCCTCCTTCTCAGTAGACCCTCGGTCCCCTAGTATTTCCAGAAGGATATTTGTGTCTTCCTTCGTGAAGACAGAACCAAAGTATTTGTTCAACTGGTCTGCCATTTCTTTGTTCCCCATTAGAAATTCACCTGAATCTGATTGCAAGGGACCTACGTTTGTCTTCACTAATCTTATTCTCTTCACATATCTATAGAAGCTGTTGCAGTCAGTTTTTATGTTCCCAGCAAGTTTCCTCTCATAGTTTATTTCCCCCTCCTAATTAAACCCTTTGTCCTTCTCTGCTGGATTATAAAATTCTCCCAGTCCTCAGGTTTGCTGCCTTTTCTGGCCAGTTTATATGCCTCTTCCTTGGATTTAACACTATCCTTAATTTCCCTTATTAGCCACGGTTGAGCCACCTTCCCCGTTTTATTTTTATTCCAGACAGGGATGTACAATTGTTGAAGTTCATCCATGGGACCTTTAAATGTTTGCCATTGCCTATCCACCGTCAACCCTTTAAGTATCATTCGCCAGTCTATTCTAGCCAATTCACGTCTCATACCATCGAAGTTACCTTTCCTTAAGTTCAGGACCCTAGTCTCTGAATTAACTGTGTCACTCTCCATATTAATAAAGAATTTTACCATATTAAGGTCACTCTTCCCCAAGGGGCCTCACACAACAAGATTGCTAATTAGTCCTTTCTCATTACACATCATCCAGTCTAGGATGGCCAGCCCTCTAGTTGGTTCCTCGACATATTGGTCTAGAAAACCATCCCTACTACACTCCGGGAAATCCTCCTCCACCGCACTGCTACCAGTTTGGTTAGCCCAATCTATATGTAGATTAAAGTCGCCCATGATAACTGCTGTACCTTTTTTGCACGCAGCCCTAATTTCTTATTTGTTGCTGTCCCCAACTTCATTGCTACTGTTTGGTGGTCTGTACACAACTCCCACTAATGTTTTCTGCCCTTTGGTATTCTGTAGCTCCACCCATACCGATTCCACATCATCCAGGCTAATGTCCCTCCTTACTATTGCGTTAATTTCCTCTTTAACCAGCAACGCCACCCCACCTCCTTTTCCTTTCTGTCCACCCTTCCTGAATGTTGAATTCCTCTGGATGTTGAGTTCCCAGCCGTGGTTACGCTGGAGCCATGTCTCCGTGATGCCAATTACATCATATCCGTTAACAGCTATCTGCGCAGTTAATTCGTCCACCTTATTACGAATACTCCTCGCATTGAGGCACATACAGACTTGTCTTTCTAACACACTTTGCCCCTTTAGAATTTTGGTGTAATGTGGCCCGTTTTGCTTTTTGCCTTGGGTTTCTCTGCCCTCCACTTTTGCTTTTCTTCTTTCTATCTTCTGCTTCTGCCCCCATTCTACTTCCCTCTATCTCCCTGCATAGGTTCCCATCACCCTGCCATATTAGTTTAACTCCTCCCCAAAAGCACTAGCAAACACTCCCCTAGGTCCTGCCTAGGTGCAGACCGTCCGGTTTGTACTGCTCTCACCTCCTCCAGAACCAATGTCCCAGGAATTTGAATCCCTCCGTTCTGCACACTCCTCAAGCCACGTATTCATCTGAGCTATCCTGCGATTCCTATTCTGGCTAGCACGTGGCACTGGTAGCAATCCTGAGATTACTACCTTTGAGGTCCTACTTTTTAATTTAACTCCTAGCTCTTAAATTCATCTTTAGGAACTCATCCTGTTTTTTACCTATATTTTTGGTACCGATGTTGTGTATCTGTAAAGCATGCACTCCCATGTTCCACTACTATGGAGCTCATCCCCTGAAGTCCCAAGGAATCCCAGCATCCCTTGGGAGCACTGTATATAAGCCGGCCCCTAAGGCCTGTTCCTCACTCTGGAGTGTCTTATTAATGACTGAGGTCACTGTTACTTTAACCTTCCTGTGTGCAGCCTCATCTGTGTTAGGAACACAATAACTGGCGATGAGAATACGAATCCAACGGAAAGATGCAGCAAACTGTGGGCATCCTCGAGAAGTTCTCGGAGAGTGAGGACTGGAAAGCCTATGTCGAACAGCTAGACCAGTACTTTGTAGCCACCGAGCTGGACGGAGTAGGAAGCGCTGCAAAAAGGAGAGTGGTCCTGCTCACAATCTGCGGGGCACCGACCTACAGCCTCATGAAGAATCTTCTGGCTCCGGTGAAACCCACAGATAAGTCGTATGAGGAGCTGTGTACACTGGTTCTGGAGCATCTTAACCTGAGCGAGAGCGTGCTGATGGCGAGGTATCGGTTCTACACGTGCCAGCGATCTGAAGGTCAGGAAGTGGCGAGCTATGTCACTGAGTTAAGGCGACTTGCAGGACAATGTGAGTTTGATGACTACCTGGAGCAAATGCTCAGAGACTTTTTTGTACTGAGCATTGGCCACGAGACCATCCTACGAAAACATTTGACTGTAGAGACACCGACCCTCAGCAAGGCCATTGCGATAGCACAGGCATTTATGTCCACTCGTGATAACACCAAACAAATCTCTCAGCACACAAGTGCTAGCAATGTTCATAAATTAACTGGAACTGTGTTTGTGAGCAGAAATGTGCAGGGCAGAACCCATGAGTCTGCAACTGCCAGCAGGCCTCAGGTGACCCAGATGACTCAGAGTCCCCAACAAAGGATGAATACAAGGCAATTCACACCTGAATGGAGGCTTCCATTCAGCCTATTCATGCCGCTTCAAAGGGTATGTTTGCAAGAGCTGTGGAACAATGGAGCACCTCCAACGAGCTTGCAAACGAGCTACAAGCTCTGCAAAACCTGCTAACCACCACGTGGCAGAGGAAGATCAGTCCATGGTGGATCAAAGCAATTTCGAGCCTCAGACAGAGGAGGCAGATGCTGAAGTACATGGGGTGCACACATTTTCGATGAATGCTAAACGTAAAATTGAATGGCTTACCCGTAGCCATGGAGCTGGACACTGGCGCTAGCCACTCCATCATAAATAAAAAGATGCTTGCAAGACTGTGGTGCAACAAGGCATTCAAACCAGCCCTGAGCCCCATCCACATGAAACTGAGAACATACACCAAAGAGCTTATCACTGTCCTGGGCAGCGCCATGGTCAAGGTCACCTATGAGGGCATGGTGCACGAACTGCCACTCTGGATTGTCCCGGGCGATGGACCCACACTGCTTGGAAGGAGCTGGCTGGGCAAAATCTGCTGGAACTGGGATGACATCCGAGCGCTATCACATGTCAATTAGGTCTCATGTACCCAGGTTCTTAACAAATTTCCTTCCCTTTTTGAGCCAGGCATTGGAAACTTTTCTGGGGCGAAGGTGCAGATCCACTTGGTCCCAGAGGCACGACCCTTTCATCACAAGGCGCGAGCGGTACCTCACATGGTGAGGGAGAGAATGGAAATCGAGCTGGACAGGCTGCAACGCGAGGGCATCATCTCCCCAGTGGAATTCAGCGAGTGGGCCAGCCCGATTGTTCCAGTACTCAAAAGTGATGGCACCGTCAGGATTTGCGGCGATTATAAAGGAACTATTAATCGTTTCTCGCGACAGGACCAATACCCGCGACCTAAGGCAGACGACCTATTTGCGACGCTGGCAGGAGGTAAGACGTTCACCAAGCTCGACCTGACTTCGGCCTACATGACGCAGGAGCTGGAGGAGTCTTCGAAGGGCCTTACCTGCATCAACACACACAAGGGACTGTTCATCTACAACAGATGCCTGTTTGGAATTCGGTCGGCTGCAGCGATCTTCCAGAGAAACATGGAGAGCCAACTCAATTCGGTACCACATACGGTGGTCTTTCGGGACGACATATTGGTCACGGGTCGGGACACCGCCAAGCACCTACAAAACCTGGAGGAGGTCCTCCAGCGACTGGATCACGGAGGACTGTGGCTGAAGAGGTCAAAATGCGTCTTCATGGCAACAGAACTGGAGTTTTTGGGGAGAAAGATCGCGGCGGAGGGTATTCGGCCGACAGACGCCAAGACAGAGGCTATCAGGTATGCTCCCAGACCATAGAATGTCACGGAGCTGCGGTCGTTCCTGGGACTCCTCAATTATTTTGGTAACTTCCTACCGGGGTTAAGCACCCTTTTAGAACCCCTATATGTGTTATTGCGCAAATGTGAGAACTGGGTATGGGGAAAAAACCAAGTAATTGCTTTTGAGAAAGCCAGAAACATTTTATGCTCCAACAAGCTGCTTGTATTGTATAACCCGTGTAAAAGACTCGTGCTAGCATATGACGCATCGTCGTACGGAGCTGGGTGTGCATTACAACAAGCTAATGTTGCGGGGAAGTTGCAACCTGTCGCCTATGCTTTCAGGAGCTTGTCGAAGGCTGAGAGGGCCTTCAGCATGATTGAGAAAGAGGCATTCGCGTGTGTGTTCGGGGTAAAGAAAATGCATCAGTACCTGTTTGGCCTCAAATTTGAGCTGGAAACCGATCACAAGCCCCTCACATCCCTGTTCGCTGAAAACAAGGGGATAAATACTAATGCCTCAGCCCACATACAAAGGTGGGCACTCGCACTATCAGCATATAACTATACCATCCGCCACAGGCCAGGCACCGAGAACTGTGCGAATGCTCTCAGTCGGCTACCATTGCCCACCACGGGGGTGGAAATGGCGCAGCCTGCAAACTTGTTGATGGTGACACAGCCCGCAGACTTGTTGATGGTCATGGAAGCGTTTGAAAATGATAAATCACCTGTCACGGCCCACCAGATTAGGACTTGGACCAGCCAGGATCCTCTACTGTCCCTAGTAAAAAACTATGTACCGCATGGGAGCTGGGCCACCATCCCCGTTGAAATGCAAGAGCTTATCAAGCCGTTCCAGCGGCAAAAGGATGAGCTGTTCATTCAGGTCGACTGCCTGTTGTGGGGTAACCGCATAGTGCTACCCAAAAAGGGCAGGGAGACATTCATCTCGGATCTCCACAGCACACACCCAGGTCTCGTAATGATGAAAGCGATAGCCAGATCCCATGTGTGGTGGCCCGGTATGGAATCTGACTTATAGCAATGCAGCATATGTGCTCAGTTGAGCAACGCGCCCAGAGAGGCACCACTAAGTTTGTGGTCCTGGCCCTCCAGATCATGGTCGAGGATCCATGTCGACGAGGCGGGCCCGTTTCTCGGTAAAATGCTCCTAATGGTGGTGGATGCGTTTTCAAAATGAATTGAATGTTAAATAATGTTTGGAGGCAACGTCACCGCCACCATTGAAAGCCTGAGGGCCATGTGTGCCTCCCATGGCCTGCCTGACATACTGGTCAGTGACAACGGGCCATGTTTCACCAGTGCCGAATTTAAAGTATTCATGACCCGCAATGGGATCAAACATGTCACCTCGGCCCCATTTAAACCAGCCTCCAATGGGTAGCAGAGCGGGCAGTACAAACCATCAACCAGAGCCTTAAACGAGTCACAGAAGGCTCACTCCAAACTCACCTGTCCCGAATACTGCTCAGCTACTGCACGAGACCCCAATCGCTCACAGGGGTGCCCCCGGCTGAGCTACTCATGAAAAGGACACTTAAAACCAGACTCTCGCTGGTTCACCCCAACCTGCATGATCAGGTAGAGAGCAGGCGGCAGCAACAAAATGTAAACGATGGTCGCGCCACTGTGTCACGGGAAATTGATCTGAATGACCCTATGTATGTGCTAAACTATGGACATAGTCCCAAGTGGATCGCGGGCACGGTGATAGCTAAAGAAGGGAATAGGATGTTTGTCGTCAAACTACACAATGTACAAATTTGCAGAAAGCACCTGGACCAAACGAGGCTGCGGTTCAGACTGCCCTGAACAACCCACAGCAGACACCACCTTTTTCGAGCCCACAACGCACACCCAAAGGATCAACAACACCACGCCGGACCAGGAAATCGAACCCATCATGCCCAACAGCCCAGCAAGGCCAGGCTCACCTAGTAGCCCTGCAGGGCCAACAACACGTCAGCCCAGCGAGGGCACAGCCAACACACCAGAACAGACATTTGTACCGAGGCGGTCCACCAGGGAAAGAAAGGCTCCCGACCGCCTCACCTTGTAAATAGTTTTCACTTTGACTTTGCGGGGCGGAGTGATGTTGAGTATCTATAAAGCATGCACTCCCATGTTCCGCCACCAGGGAGCTCATCCCCTGAAGTCCCAAGGGATCCCAGCGTCCCTTGGGAGCACTGTATATAAGCCAGCCCGTAAGGCCTGTTCCTCACTCTGGAGTGTCTTATTAAAGACTGAGGTCACTGTTACTTTAACCTCCCTGCAGCCTCATCTGTCTAAGGAACACAATAAGCTATATGCAACGCGACAACTGGTTGTTCACCCTCCCCCTTCAAAATGTCCTGCAGCCGCTCCGAGACATCCTTGACCCTTGCACCAGGGAGGCAACATACCATCCTGGAGTCTCAATTGTGGCCGCAGAAACGTCTATCTATTCCCCTTACAATAGAATCCCCTACCACTTTAGCTCTCCCACTCTTTTTCCTGCCCTCCTGTGCAGCAGAGCCACCCATGGTGCCATGAACTTGGCTGTTGCTGTTCTCCCCGATGAGTCATCCCCCTCAACAGTACCCAAAGCGGTGTATCTGTTTTGCAGGGGGATGACCGCAGGGGAAACTTGCACTACCTTCCTTCCACTGCTCTTCCTGTTGGTCACCCATTCCCTATCTGGCTGTGTACCCTTTACCTGTGTGTGGCCAACTCACTAAACATGCTATTCGTGACATCCTCAGCATAGCGTATGCTCCAGAGTAAATCCACCCTCAACTCCAGTGCCGCAATGCTGTCTGTCAGGAGCTGCAGCTGGATACACTTCCTGCACATGTAGTCATCAGGGACACTGGGAGCATCCCTGACTTCCCACATAGCACAGGAGGAGCATGACATGTGTCCGAGCTCTCCTGTCATGACTTAACCCTTACATTAACTTAATTTGGCAACAACAATGATAAAGGTTACCTACTGATAAAGAAAAAGATACAGGGGGAAAGAAAGGTAGAAAAGCGGAGAGGTTCAGGGAGGGAGTTCCAGAGCTTGGGGCCTCGGCAACAGAAGACACGGCCACCAATGGTTGAGCGATTATAATCAGGGATGCTCAGGAGGGCAGAATTAGAGGAGCACAGACATCTCGGGTGGTTGTGGGGCTGGAGGAGATTACAGAGATAGGGAGGGGCGAGGCCATGGAGGGATTTGTAAGCAAGGATGAGAATTTTGAAATTGAGGCATTGCTTAACCAGAAGCCAATGTAGGTCAGCGAGCACAGGGTTGATGGGTGAGCGGGACTTGGTGCGAGTTAGGACACGGACAGCCGAGTTTTGGATCTATTTTACGTAGGGTTAATTACTGCCTACATAAAGTGCAATGTTCCAGGGCCCGGCGCTCCAGCTCTTTTTATAGCCCCGACCTGTGGAGATGTTCTCCAAGGCCCGAGGCAGCACAGGCCAGCCCAAACTGCGATATGTGTGCGCTCTGGGTCCGTGCAGCAGAGCAGGTCTCCAGTCGTCCCGGTTAACCCCTTGTCACTGGATAAAGGCCTAGCTCTGTCAAGCCCGTGTGGTGGCTGGTGTGCAACAGTCACCACACGTTAAAAAAATCCACGCACAGCTATCTTCCACCCACTCAATTGGAGTTCAGGACTGGAACATCAGGTCCTTTATTGAAACATCTGTGAACTCATGTGGAAGCAAGTCATCCTCGCTCAAGGGACCGCCTATGATGATGATGACCTGAAGTGCACTTTGCCCTGTCAAGCAGCAAGACCTCTGGTCAAGTAAATCAAAATGTTGCACAAGATCTATGCGAAATATGACCCTTATTAACATTAATATTAAAAATCATATCTGCCGGTTAGCCGTTTTCATTTAAAGTGACAAGCCTCCCGAGAGGTCGCAGGTCATTCAACAAGTCAGTCTGACCGTGCAGAGTATCAAGACTTAAAAACTTCACTCCCCCCAAACCCTGTCCAGAGAACGATGTCCCTTAGTGTCACTTCCACACCCCCTGGGCATTTTGCTATCTGAAGTTAATTAGAAATAATTTTCATTGTCCGATGAATAAATTTTTTTTTAAATAAAAGGTTCCAAGGTGAATCACTTGAAAGGCTGAATTTTATATTTTAACCCGCATCGCCAGCACCGATGTATAAAAGAGACTTTTGCATTTGCACAGCACATTATCACTTCGACCAGACATATCCCGAAATGTTTCGCCCACAATGCTTTGCTCAGGAGGTCAGCGACTGCTGTCATGTCAGCACATGCGGCAGCCGTTTTGAGTACAAGGAAGAGAGATGATTGGTTGACTCACCTATGGTGTTGGTCAAGAATGTGACATTGCCCAGGCGATCTATCTTTCTGCTCATCATCAAGTAAGGCCCTGGGTTTCTCCACGTCCCATCTGGGGTGTTTAGCATCTGATTTGAAGAGAAACACATCTGACACTGTAATTATCTCTCCATATCAGGCTGGATTACACGCTCACATTGTGGAGTGGGGCTTGAACCCACAACCTTCTGACTCAGAGACAAGCCTGCAACCAACTGAGCCAAGTTTCCACCATGGGAGAACAGGGGAGGTGGGGGAGGAGGGGGAGGAGAAGGGACAAAAAATTGAGTGAGCAGTGGTGTTTAATATATTTGTGGTTGTTCATTTAGCAGTTTGTGGTTTAATATTTCAGTAATTAAGCCGCTCCCACTAATTGTGTGAGCTGGAAGCTTTTAAGAAGTTCGGGTAGGAATTTCCAGGCATCAGCTGGCTCTCTCAGGGGTGAGGGATTGTGTTTTTTTGTTAATAATCCACAGTTACAATTATCAGTCATACTCTAGCAGAAAATTCAATAATAAAGGTAGCCAAAGAACCCTGACAAGCTTCTCACCAGGAGGTGAAACCTGTCTTCAAGTGACTCTGCTGACGTACCTGAGGCAGGTAATGGCTGTAAAATCTCCGTACAGCTCAGCAGAGGTCAGCACTGCTGGAAGCGACTGTTTAATAAAGAGAGGCTTCGAGTTGGCTTGAACGCGGGTTAGGAAAATGCCCCTTCTGGATTTCAGCCTCACCCTGGAATGCACTTGGTGCGCTCCAACTCCCACGTTGAGTGGCCATTGCCACCTTTAGCATTTCTGCCTTTCAAAAATGATGAAGTAGTTTCAACCGAGTAATTAGGGAGAACCTGTTTCCACTGGCAGGACAGTCGGTAACCAGAGGACACAGATTTAAGATAATTGGCAAACTAACCAGAGGGGGGAGATGAGGAAAACATTAGCAGGGCTTTAGGGAAAGCGCAGAGGTGAGTGGGATTAATTGGATAGCTCTTTTAAAGAGCCAGCACAGACACAATGGGCCGAATGGTCTGCCTTCCGTACTCGTCAGCTGTGGCTCAGTGAGGGGGGTGGGGGGGATCTGTGTGTGTAGAGGGGACGAGGTTCTTTTTGTGTGTTTGAGGGGAGGGATTTCTGTGTGTGTATGTTTGAGGTGAAGATATATGTTTTTGTGGTGTGGAGGGGAGGATGTTTTATATTTCGTGTTAGCTGTGGCTCAGTGGGTAACACTCTCGCCTCTGAGTCAGAAGGTGTGGGGTTCAAGGCCCACTCCAGAAACTTGAGCTCATAAACTTAGGCTGACACTCCAGTGTAGTGCTGAGGGAGTGCTGTACTGGCAGAGGTGCCGTCTTTCAGATGAGACATTAAACTGAGGCCCCGTCTGCTCTCTCAGGTGGATGAAAAATATCCCACTACGTTATTTCGAAGAAGAGCAGGGGAGTTACCCCCTGGTGTCTTGGCCAATATTTATCCCTCAATCAACATTAAAAAAAGCAGATTATCTGGTCATTATCACAATGCTGTTTGTGGCCCTCCGCCCCCCCCAGGACCTGGAATATCAGATCCTTCATTGAAACACCTGTGAACTCACCTCTTTTTGGCGTGGAAGCAAGTCATCCTCGATACGAGGGACCGCCTAAGAAGAAGTTGTTTGCGGGAGTTTGCTGTGCGCAAGTTGGCTGCTGCATTTCCCACATTATAACAGTGACTACACTCCAAAAAATACTTCATTTGGGACGTCCGGTGGTCGTGAAAGGCGCTATATAAATGCAAGTCTTTCTTTGCCTTTAATGACTCCATGTTGCCTGTACACATGTGGGCGAGCCAGCCTCCCTGATGTCCCCTCCCTTGGCTGTAGTTTGCTGGGCCAGCAGCATTTCTGAGGAAAAATTAGAGAAGTTAGGCTTGCTTTCTTTGGAAAAGTAAGCACTCCACAAACTGATTTTGTTATTAATTAACAAAAACAACACAGATGGCCCAATTGGTTTGTCCAGCATTGAGAACAAAGCTGATAACTGGCAACGGTAGTGGGTTAAAAACCCACTTGACACTGGGCCGGCCTCAGACCCAACACAGGTGAGGAAGAGGAGGGGACTGAGAAACAGTGAGGCTGTGTGGAAGGAAAGCGAGGGCACTCAAAGAGCATGACTAATATGTGTTTAATAAATTGCTTCTCAGGAAATTGCTGTATCCGTGCCATTGTTTGATAGTGTATGAGCAGGATATTATTGATCGCAAAATGGAAGAACAACTTCCCTGTGAAAATGCAAGAGTATTGGTTAATATGGCAGATGGGTTCGGTACATGAAAACTTAAAATGATGAGCAAAAATATTAAAAATGAGTGCTCAGTACGAGCATTGTTTCGGTACAGTACAGCTAGAGACCAGAAATTCGATAGTGCCCCGTTTGGGGCGTTAATTTTTGAAATGTTGAAAAATTAGCTGCAGGAATGAATGATTCTGAGCTTCTATTAAATTGGTTGTTATCACAGCAGGATAGAACTGGAGCGCTAAATAAAGCACGAATGACCTCACTAGGGCTCTACAGGGGCTCTACCAGCAGAGCAGTAGTGAATTTCAGGTGCAATGTAATCGGGAATGACTCTTCACACTGACTCCTTCCAGCTCTTAAAGGGGAGGTTGCATCATTGTGCTGATCCGCGTTATCAGCATTGCTGGCCTTGAAGGTGACCTGCAACCAACTGAATCCGGTAATCCTCATGGCTGATCCCATTCCCAGGGAGAGAGCTTGTTGTTGCACTAACCAGACATTGGAGACATTGGTGGTGGGAGTGGAGCAAAGGAGGGCAGTGCTGTTCTCGGCCACAAGCAGGAGGCCATTGCCCCAGAACTTCAGGGCAATGTGAAAGAAAGTGACCCAGGAGGTCTCAGCCAGAATTGTGGTCATCTGCAGTCTGACACAGTGCAGGAAGAAATTTAACAACCTCACTAGATGGTCAAGGTGAGTACATGCTTCAACAGGTCCTACATACCAGCACCCTCCGTCTGTTCACACTGCACAAACTACCACACCCCCACCACTCCCCCACCAAGCATCTCCACCTACTAAACCTCACATCCAGATCTCACGCCTTGCCTACAATTACAGCTATTCAACTATGGCATGCACATCTCCCAAACACAAAGCTGCAATCTCACTCACACACATTCGTTTCTCTTGCAGGCCAAGATGGCCCACAATAGGAGGGAGCAGCAGAGAACAGGCGGGGGTGATGTGCAGCTCCAGCAGCTTACAGACCTGGAGCAACAAGTGCAGTGACCTATTGGGCAGCAGCTGGTGGGGCCATGGCCGTCGGCGACGTTGAGCCCCTTGGGGGCAACAATGGTATCTTCATCCCCTCTCCTTCTCTCATCCCACTTCCCCCTCACATCACAAGCCTTTCCCACTTTCCCAGCTCCTGATACTGTCTGCATTCCTCGTTCTCTTCCTGTCCCCCTGCCCTCACCTTAACGCGAGTCTTGTGCCTTTATGCTTTCAGGTACAGATGAGCAGCCTGTGTCTGAGCCTCCCACTGAGAGTGAGGAAGGAGAAGAGGAGGAGGACCCAAGCACCGTGTCACTGCATCTCTCACCCGCAGGCACCACCTCAGAGACTGGCACTGTGCGATCTTTCGAGGCAGGGTTTAGTAGAGGGGTCTGCACAGGGTGATGCACCGGGGACGAGTGGGCTGCAGCAAGGCCAGGGGGAAAGGATAGGTTGATCGGGAGCCAGTTCCCCAGAGGACGAGTTCGCGCGCAAGTTCTGCTGCACAGGACTCAGATGCAGCCCTCGATGGGGAGGCGTTCACAAGAAGGGTGATGGCCATGCACTCGGAGCTGATAGGTGCAATGGCAAAGGTGCCTAAGAGCCTCCCAGCAATGGTAAGGGGTGTGGAGGAGCCCGCAGACAATGGTTGGTGGCATTGTGTCTCAGACTGCTCTCACGCCGACTCAGATTGAAGAGACGCAAACTCTGACTGCTGCCATCGTCGCTGGGTCCATCACAGCCCACCGGGATCTCACGGTGTTGCAGCAGGCCACCAATCTGTGCTCCAGCAGATTTATAGGGATCCTGAGGTGCTGTCCCGGGTGAGTGGCACTGGGTCAGTGGAGCAGGACCCTGCTGTCCTCTCTTAGGATGACAGCATTCCTGATCCCACCACTGCCACTCCGCCATTGCACTTGTCCCTGCCTGTCACTCAGCCAGCCCAGACTGCCACTGCCCAGCCTGAGATGGTGCAGTCTACAGCCGGGTCTTACAGGCCCAGAGCTGGTCGAGGGCGTCCTGCAAGGCCATCTGTAGTCTCTGGCCCTGACACTCAGCAGATGTCCACCATCTCTGCTGCAGCCACTGAGGAGATACTACGCTACAGATGAGACCAAAGAGGAATTCTACTCCAGCCTCGAACAACCCCTGTCCCAAGTACCAATGGACAACAAGCTGATCCTCCTCGGTGATTTCAACGCCAGAGTCAGAAAGTACACAGACCTCTGGAGAGGTGTGACCGGCAGAGAGAGGGTAGGGAAAATCAACTCCAGCGGTACCCTCCTCCTGATAAAATGCCTATAACAGGACCTTGTCATAACCAACACCTTGTTCCATCAGAGGGACAAGTACACGGCATCATGGTTCCAAGCACTGGCATCTGCTCAACTACATCATCGTCCAAGCGAAGGACCGCAAGGACATGTGCATCATCCGTGCCATGACAGGAGCCGTCGACTGCTGGACGGACCACCGCCTAAATCATTCTGTCATTAACATCAATATTGCCTCAAAACAGCGACGGCAACAGAAACAATGCCGTAGGAAAATCAACGCAGAGACACTCAAAAACCCAGTTAAGAAAGCTCTACACAGCCAGCTTCTCACTGCCAACCTGGCGACCCTCGATGACCACAGCACCTAGTCTGCCCTCAAGGCCTCTTAATGACTAGTACCTGCAAAGAGATGGTTGGTTACTCAACCAGGAAACACCAAGACTGGTTTGATGACAATGACCAGGAGATCCAGGAGTTAATATGCCACAAGTGCAAGGCAATTCTGAACTTAAAGCAGCAACCCAATTCGAGAGAAAGAAAGCAGCTCTATAGATGGCTGAAGGCAGAGGTCCAACAAAAAACCCGCGACCCAAAGAATAGATGATAGGTGGAGAAAGCACAGGAGATACAGCAGCTGGTCGACAACCACGACGTGCGAGGATTCTTCAGCGTAGTTAAGTCCACCTACGGCCCAAGCACCCAAGGCCCCACCCCACTGCTGGCCAAGAATGGGGAGGCAGTCATTAAGAACACCGAGGCTGTCAGGGCCCGCTGGAAGGAGCACTTGGAATATCTCCTTAATCGAGACTCTGCTTTCAACGGGAGTGTCCTCGATTCCATCCCGCAGCATGCTACCCACCACCACCTCAGCAAAACCCCAGCCCTGCACGAGGTAGAAAAGGCCATCTGTCAGCTCAAGAACAACAAGGCATTGGGAGCGGATGGAATCCCCGCTGAGGCACTAAAGTATGGTGGAGAAGCACTATTGGCATGAATGCATGACCTTATCTCTCTTATCTGGAAGGAGGAGAGCATGCCGGAGATCACAGAGATGCAGTAATCGTGACCATCTTCAAAACGGGACAAGTCCGTCTGCGGTAACTACAGAGGAATCTCCATTGTCGGCCTCTGGGGAAGTAATTGCAAGAATCCTGCTCAATTGTCTTCTCCCTGTGGCTGAAGAGCTCCTCCCAGAATAGCAATGCGGATTCCGCCCACTAAGAGGTACCAAGGACATGATCTTTACCATGCGACAACTGCAAGAGAAATGCAGGGAACAGCACCAACCCTTGTACATGGCCTTGTTTGAACTCACAAAGGCCTTTGACATTGTCAACTGTGAGGGATTAATGAGCGTCCTCCTCCATTTCGGCTGCCCTCAAAAGTTTGTCACTATCCTCCGCCTGCTCCACAACGACATGCAAACCGTGATCCTGACCAACGGATCCCCCACAGACCCAATCCACGTCCGGACCGGGTCAAGCAGGGCTGTGTCATTGCACCAACGCTCTTCTCGATCTTCCTTGCTGCAGTGCTCCATCTTACCCTCAACATGGAGCTCGAGTAGAACCAACCTATAGAACTAATGGGAATCTGTTCAACCTTCACCGCCTCCAGGCTAGATCCAAGACCGTTCCATTCTCTGTCGTCGAACTACAGTATGCAGACGACGCTTGCTACTGCGCACACTCGGAGGCCGAACTCCAAGACTTCTTCAACATCTACACTGAGGCGTACGAAAGCATGGGCCTTACAGTAAGCATCCGTAAGACAAAGGTCCTCCACCAACCTGACCCCGCAACACAGCACTGCCCCCGGTCATCAAAATCCACAGCGTGGCCTTGGACAACGTGGACCATTTTCCATACCTTGGGAGCCTACTGTCAGCAAGGGCAGACATCGATGACAAGGTCCAACACCCACTCCATTGTGCCTTCGGTCTCGTTGAGGAAAAGAGTGTTTGAACACCAGAACCTCAAATCTGGCACCAAGCTCATGGTCTACATGGTTGTAGTGAAACCCGCCCTCCTACATGGCTCAGAGATGTGGACCATATACAGCAGACACCTCAAAACGCTGGAGAAATACGACCAGCGCTGCCTCTGCAAGATCCTGCAAATCTCTATCAGGCGAACATCCCCAGCATCGAAGCACTGACCACACTCAACCAGCTCCATTAGACTGGCCACATCAGCTGTATGCCAGATACAAGACTCCCAAAGCAAGCGCTCTACTCTGAGTTTCGTCACGGCAAGCGAGCCCCAAGTGGGCAGAGGAAACATTTCAAGGACACCCTCAAAGCCTCCTTGATAAAGTGCAACATCCCCACCGACACCTGGGAGTCCCTGACCAAAGACCGCCCTAAGTGGAGGAAAAGCATCCGGGAGGGCATTGAGCACCTCGAGTCTCGTCGCCGAGAGCATGCAGAAAACAACCACAGGCAGCGGAAGGAGCGTGCAGCAAACCAGACTCCCCACCCACCCTTTCCTTCAACCACTGTCTGTCTCACCTGTGACAGAGACTGCAATTCCCGTATTGGACTGTTCAATCACCTGAGAACTCACTTTTAGTGTAGAAGCAAGTCTTCCTTGACTCTGAGGGACTGCCTATGATGACTATGTAGGAGCAGTAGATTAGGAAAAGGCACTGTAAAGAGGGGAAGTAAGGGTTTGCACAAGGATGATTAGTTAATATTGTTGTTGCATATATATGGTTACTGAATTTGGATACATTTATTAATGCAATGTGGCAGATGTGGTGGTGTGTCTCAGATCAGATTTGAGGTGCGATATGGATGAGGAATTAATGGAATGATGACATGCTGAGCAACCGGGAAGTGGCCTCGAATTCATTGGAACCAAAGTGTGATGAGACGGTCATGGACCACCCTTCAACAAGGCCGATTGTGTAGCTGCTGTCCATGCTCTGGTTCCTCCTGATCCTCCTCCTCATCCTCGTCATCCTCGTCCTCATCCTTCTCGTCTCCCTCTTCATCCTCCTCAGGTGATCCCACTATGTCTGGTGGCAATGGCTGCGCCCTCATGAAGGCCAGGTTGTGCAGCATACAGCAGATGTCGATGAATAGAGCCATCCATTCAGCCGGGTACTGGAGGACTCCTCCAGAGCGGTCAAGGTATCAGAACCGTTGCTTGAGCACTCCGATGGTCTGCTCAATGATGTTCCTGGTAGCACAATGGCTCTCATTGTATGAGTGCTGGGCAGGGATGGTGGGGTTGTGGAGGGAAGTTGTGAGCCAGGTGGAGAGCGGATAGCCCTTATCTCCGAGCAACCAGCCGCAAGCTTGATGTGGTGGCTGGAAGAGAGCTGGCACACCGGTCGGCGTAGGATGAAGACATCGTGGCTGCTGCCAGGATAGCAGATGGTGAGGATTCGCTCTCCGTGTTCACAGACTAACTGCACATTGAATGAGTGGTTATGGAATAACTCAGCGACATGGGTGTAGTCAATGGCGCCCTGCACCATGGGGAAGCCGGCTATCCTGGCAAAGCCACATGCATGCTCGTCCTCCTTCTCTCTGGTGATGGGGAAGGAAATGTCATCCCAGCATCCCTTGGGCCTGTTCCTCACTCTGGAATGTCTTATTAAAGACTGAGGTCACTGTTACTTTAACCTCCCTGTGTGCAGCCTCATCTGTGTTAGGAACACAATAACTGGCGACGAGAATACGAATCCAATGCAAAGATGCAGCAAACTGTAGGCACCCTGGAGAATTTCTCGGGGGGTGAGGACTGGAAAGCCTATGTCAAACGGCTAGACCAGTACTTTGCAGCCAACGAGCTGGACGGAGAAGGAAGCACTGCAAAAAGGAGGACGGTCCTCCTCACAGTCTGCGGGGCACCGACCGACAGCCTCATGAAGAATCTTCTGGCTCCGGTGAAACTCACAGATAAGTCATATGAGGAGCTGTGTACACTGGTTCGGGAGCATCTTAATCCGAGGGAGAGCGTGCTGATGGCGAGCTATCGGCTCTACACGTGCCAGCGATCTGAAGGTCAGGAAGTGGCGAGCTAGGTCGCCGAGCTAAGGTGACTTGCAGGACAATGTGAGTTTGATGGCTACCTGGAGCAAATGCTCAGAGACTTTTTTGTACTGGGCATTGATCACGAGACCATCCTACGAAAATTTTTGACTGTAGAGACACCGACCCTCGGTAAGGTCATTGCGATAGCACAGGCGTTTATGTCCATCATTGATAACACCAAACAAGTCTCTCAGCACACAAGTGCTAGCAATGTTCATAAATTAACTGGAACTGTGTTTGCGAGCAGAAATGTGCAGGGCAGAAACCACGAGTCTGCAACTGCCAGCAGGCTTCAGGTGACCCAGATGACTCAGAGTCCACAACAAAGGATGAATGCAAGGCAATTCACACCTTGTTGGCGTTGTGGAGGCTTCCACTCAGCCCATTCATGCTGCTTCAAAGGGTATGTTTGCAAGAGCTGTGGAACAATGGGGCACCTCCAACGAGCTTGCAAACGAGCTGCAAGCTCTGCAAAACCTGCTAACCACCATGTGGCAGAGGAAGATCGGTCCATGGTGGATCAAAGCAATTTCGAGCCTCAAAGAGAGGAGGCAGATGCTGAAGTACACGGGGTGCACACATTTTCAATGAAATGTCCACCTATAATGCTAAACATAAAATTGAATGGCTTACCTGTAGCCATGGAACTGGACACTGGCGCTAGCCAATCCATCATGAGTAAAAAAATGTTTGAGAGATTGTGGTGCAACAAGGCACGAAGACCAGCCCTGAGCCCCATCCACACGAAACTGAGAACATACACCGAAGAGCTCATCACTGTCCTGGGCAGCGCCATGGTCAAGGTCACCTACGAGGGCACGGTGCATGAACTGCCAATCTGGATTGTCCCGAGCGATGGTCCCACACTGCTTGGAAGGAGGTGGCTGGGCAAATTCCGCTGGAACTGGGGTGGCATCCGAGTGCTATCACATGTCGATGAGGCATCATGTACCCAGGTTCTTAACAAATTTCCTTTCCTTTTTGAGCCAGGCATTGGAAACTTTTCCGGGGCGAAGGTGCGGATCCACTTGGTCCCAGAGGCACGACCCTTTCACCACAAGGCGCATGTGGTACCTCACATGATAAGGGAGAGAGGCCAGGTGAAAGAGGCCAGATGAGCTGGCCAGGCTGCAATGCGAGGGCATCATCTCCCAAGTGGAATTCAGCGAGTGGGGCAGCCCGATTGTTCAAGTACTCAAAAGTAATGGCACGGTCAGCATTTGCGCCGATTATAAAGTAACTATTAATCGTTTCTTGCTACAGGACCAATACCCACTACATAAGGCAGACAACCTATTTGCGACGCTGGCAGGAGGCAAGACGTTCACCAACCTCGACCTGACTTCAGCCTACATGACACAGGAGCTGGAGGAGTCTTCGAAGGGCCTTACCTGCATCAACACGCACAAGTGACTGTTCATCTACAACAAATGCCCGTTTGGAATTCGGTCGGCTACAGCGATCTTCCCAAGAAACACGGAGAACCTACTCAAGTCGGTACCACGCACGGTGGTCTTTCAGGACGACATATTGATCATGGGTCGGGACACCGCTGAGCACCTACAAAACCTGGAGGAGGTCCTCCAGCGACAGGATCGCGTAGGGCTGTGGCTGAAGAGGTCGAAATACGTCTCCATGGCAACAGAAGTAGAGTTTTTGGAGAGAAAGATCGCGGCGGATGCCATTTGGCCCACAGAAGCCAAGACAGAGGCTATCAGGAACACGCCCAGGCCACAGAACGTCACGGAGCTGCGGTTGTTCCTGGGACTTCTCAACTATTTTGGTAACTTCTTTTAGAGCCCCTACATGTGTTATTGCGCAAAGTTGAGAACTGGGTATGGGGAAAAAAAACAAGTAATTGCTTTTAAGAAAGCCAGAAACATTTTATGCTCCAACAAGCTGCTTGTATTGTATAATCCGTGTAAAAGACTTGTACTAGCATGTGACGCGTCGTCGTACGGAGTCAGGTATGTATTACAACAAGCTAACATTGTCAGCTATGCTTCCAAGAGCTTGTCTAAGGCCGAGAGAGCCTACAGCATGGTTGAGAAAGAGGCATTAGCATGTGTGTTTGGGGTAAAGAAAACGCATCAGTACCTGTTTGGCCTCAAATTTGAGCTGGAAACCGATCACAAGATCCTCACATCTCTGTTCGCTGAAAACAAGGGGATAAATACAAATGCCTCAACCTGCATACAAAGGTGGGCACTCGCGCTATCAGTGTATAACTATACCATCCGCCACAGGCCAGGCACCGAGACCTGTGCGGATGCTTTCAGTCGGCTACCATTGCCCACCTCGGGGGTGGAAATGGCGCAGCCTGCAAACTTGTTGATGGTGACACAGCTCGCAGACTTGTTGATGGTCATGGAAGCGTTTGAAAATGATAAATCACCTGTCACGGCCCGCCAGATTAGAACTTGGACCAGCCAAGATCCTCTGCTGTCCCTAGTAAAAAAGTGTACTGTATGGGAGCTGGGCCAGCATCCCCACTGAAATGCAAGAGCCAATCAAGCCGTTCCAGCGGCAAAAAGATGAGCTGTCCATTCAGGCAGACTGCCTGTTGTGGGGTAACCGTGTAGCGCTACCAAAAAAGGGCAGGGAGACGTTCATCTCGGATCTCCACAGCACACACCCAGGTATAGTAATGATGAAAGCGATAGCCAGATCCCACGTGTGGTGGCCCGGTATCGACTCTGACTTAAAGTCCTGTGTACGGCAATGCAGCGTATGTGCTCAGTTGAGCAACGCGTCCAGAGAGGCACCACTAAGTTTGTGAATCTGGCCCTCCAGACCATGGTCGAGGATCCATGTCGACTATGCGAGCCCGTTTATCGGTAAAATGTTCCTGGTGGTGGATGCTTTGTCAAAATGGATTGAATGTGAAATAATGTCGGGAGGCACCGACACTGCCACCATTGAAAGCCTGAGGGTCATGTTTGCTACCCACGGCCTGCCTGACATACTGGTCAGTGACAACGGGCCATGTTTCACCAGTGCCGACTTAAAGAATTCATGACCTGCAATGGGATCAAACATGTCACCTCGGCCCCGTTTAAACCAGCCTCCAATGGGCAGGTAGAGCGGGCAGTACAAACCATCAAACAGAGCCTTAAACGAGTCACAGAAGGCTCACTCCAAACCCGCCTGTCCCGAGTACTGCTCAGCTATCGCATGAGACCTCACTCGCTCACAGGAGTGCCCTCGGCTGAGCTACTCATGAAAAGGACGCTTAAAACCAGACTCTCGCTAGTTCATCCCAACCTGCATGATCAGGTAGAGAGCAGGCGGCAGCAACAAAATGTAAACGATGGTCGCGCCACTGTGTCACGGGAAATTGATCTGAATGATCCTGTGTATGTGCTAAACTATAGACATGGTCCCAAGTGGATCGCGGGCACGGTGATAGCTAAAGAAGGGAATAGGATGTTTGTAGTCAAACTAGACAATGGACAAATTTGCAGAAAGCTCCTGGACCAAACGAGGCTGCGGTTCACAGACTGCCCTGAACAACCCACAGCAGACACCACCTTTTTCGAGCCCACAACACACGCCCAAAGGATCAACAACACCACGCCGGACCAGGAAATCGAACCCATCACACCCAACAGCCCAGCAAGGCCAGGCTCACCTAGCAGCCCTGCAGGTCCAACAACACGTCAGCCCAGTGAGGGCACAGCTAACACACCAGAACAGACATTTGTACCGAGGCAGTCCACCAGGGAAAGAAAGGCTCCCGACCGCCTCACCTTGTAAATAGTTTGCACTTTGACTCTGTGGGGGGGGCGGGGGGAGTGATGTTGTGTATCTGTAAAGCATGCACTCCCATGTTCCGCCACCAGGGAGCTCATCCCCAGCATCCCTTGGGAGCACTGTATATAAGCCGGCCCCTAAGGCCTGTTCCTCACTCTGGAGTGTCTTATTAAAGACTGAGGTCACTGTTACTTTAACCTCCCTGTGTGCAGTCTCATCTGTGTTAGGAACACAATAATCATCATCATTGGCAGTCCCTCGGAATTGAGGAAGACTTGCTTCCACTCCTGAAGTGAGTTCTTTGGTGGCTGAACAGTCCAATACAAGAGCCACAGACTCTGTCACAGGTGGGACAGATAGTCGTTGAGGGAAGAGGTGGGTGGGACTGGTTTGCCACAAGTACTTTCCGCTGCCTGCGCTTGAATTCTGCTCTCGGCGACGAGACTCGAGGAGCTCAGCACCCTCCCGGATACACTTCCTCCACTTAGGGCGGTCTTTGGGCAGGGACTCCCAGGTGTCAGTGGGGATGTTGCACTTTATCAGGGAGGCATTGAGGGTGTCCTTGTAACATTTCCGCTGCACATCTTTGGCTCGTTTGCCGTGAAGGAGCTCCGAGTAGAGCACTTGCTTTGAGAGTCTCGTGTCTGGCATGTGAACTATGTGGCCCGCCCAGTGGAGCTGATCAAGTGTGGTCAGTGCTTCAATGCTGAGGATGTTAGCCTAAATGAGGATGCTGGTGTTGGTGCGTCTGTCCTCCCAGGGGATTTGTAGGATCTTGCGGAGACATCGTTGGTGGTATTTGTCCAGCAACTTGAGGTGTCTACTGTACATAGTCCATGTCTCTGAGCCATACAGGAGGGTGGGTATTACTACGGCCCTGTAGACATGAGCTTGGTGATGGGGAAGGAAATGTAGTCCCACCGCCTTCCGTAGGGAGCATCTGTGACCTCGCCGATGCAGCAATTCATGGCGAACTGCGATATGATAGATATGTCTCCTGTTGCACACTGGGAGGATCCACTGGTGCAGAAATTGAGGGCGACGGTGACCTCGACTGCCACTGAGAGCCGTGGTCACCCTGGTCTGAGGCTGGAGGTGTGATTGCAAGAGGTGGCAGAGCTCTGTGACCACCTTTTTGGGGAAGTGGAGCCTTCTAAGACTCTGTTCCTCATTGAAATCGATGTAGGAGAACCACTGCCGGAATACCCTGGGAGGGTAGGGCCTCCTGTTCAGTGCCTTCCTCCCTCTGGCTACATTTTGCAATCTTTCTCTCTGCCTCCGACGTTAATGCTGGAGGGTGAGGTCCAGTCCCAGTACAGCCCCCATTAATGCTGGAGGGTGAGGTCCAGTCCCAGTACAGCCCCCATTAATGCTGGAGGGTGAGGTCCAGTCCCAGTACAGCCCCCATTAATGCTGGAGGGCGAGGTCCAGTACCAGTACAGCCCCCATTAATGCTGGAGGGTGAGGTCCAGTCCCAGTACAGCCTCCATTAATGCTGGAGGGTGAGGTCCAGTCCCAGTACAGCCTCCATTAACATATGGAAATGTTCCACTTTTAAAACTCACCTGAATGATACTGAATAATTTTTATGAGGTAGAAGACTTTTAAAAGTGAAAGAAGCTGAAATCATTCAAAACGCTGTTTGCCTATCTCAAATTTACAAGGCAGCATTCTTTGCTGACTACAATTAAACTGAATGTTGACCTCTTTGAATATCGCTCCTCCAGTGGCCATCCGAGTACAAACGGCCTTCTCTTCGGCAAGCACTCAGACAGGGAGCGGGGGGAATTTCTGATCCGGGGCTGTAACGGAGCGTCACGCACCGGATGATGTCACGATCAACGGGGCGCTAGGGTCTGAGACGGTAAGTCTTAGTGCCAGCGCAAAACTGGCAGGGGAGTTCACGAGCATCGTTGAATTTGCCACGCCCAGTCGCTATCCCATTTGTGCCCCGTTATCGCCCCCTGGAGGTGCAAATGGGAGGCGCATAGGAGGCCAATTTCTCCCCCAGGGTGTCAGCCTAGTGGTAGCACTCTTGCCTATGAATCAGAAGGCTAAGGGTTTAAGCCCCACTCCTGAGACATCAGCATAGAACCTAGCTGACACATCGGAGGGAGCGTCAGTACAGAGGGAGTGCTGCACTGTCAGAGGTGCCGCCTTTCGGATGACATGTTAAACCGAGGCCCTGTCCCACTTGCCCTCTTAGGTGGACATAAAAGATCCTATGGCACTATTTGAAGAAGAGCAGGGGAGTTCTTGGCCAACATTAATCCCTTAACCAACATCACTAAAACAGATTTTCCTCTCATTTATCTCATTGCTGTTTGTTGGATCTTGCTGTGTGCTTACTCCCTATAGTAGTACAACAGTGACTACACTTCTTACGTATGCATGTCGTACAGAGATAAGTCAGGTTCTATGTGGTCTCCTGGACTAGTTGCAATCCCTTAAAGGAGTTGGAGGAATTTTACAGATGTACTTTCCCAAATTGGCTTGGATTTTTATCTGGTTTTTCACCTCTCCCTGGAGATTACGTGGCAAAAGGCATCACGATAATACGATGCAGTCTGAATGCATCAGTTGCTCTTTTCCTGTCTGACATTTTCACGTATTCAAAAATACTTCATCGGCTGTGAAGCACTTGGGGATGTCCTGAAATCGTGAACGGCACGATATAATTCAAAGTCCTGCTTACTTTTTACCTGGAAGTGTCAGAAGAAAGCTGTGAGCAGAGATTACAAATCCCCATGAGCGAACTCTGCAATTCCCTGTTCCCAGACCTGCAAAAAACTTCAACAAGGGGAAGCCCTCGATCAGTGCCTGTCAATCTGAGGGTGGTGAATCTCTGGAATTCTTTACCCCAGAGGGCCGTGGAGGCTCAAGGCTAGACTTTCCACTTCACATCGCTGGAACATCACCCATATATCGCCCAAAACAGCCTGCTATCACCCATTTTGACTGAAAAGTGAAAAGTTATGCTGGAATTTCGCCTGAAAATTCTTGCCACCAACTTTCGGCTCACATCGCCGAGGTGATCACTGAGGTGACCACCCGCATATCGCCCAGCCCAACTTTCGGCACATCGCCGGGCTGTTTGCTCGCCGAGAACATCGCTGGAGAATAGTTGCTTTTTCCTGGCCTTCCTCACATTTGAACATTGGAGGAAGGGAGAAGGCTGCTAAAACAAGCGGCTTATAATTTGTGAGTTATTTAACATCCTTTTACTGATAGATCCACTCACATTTATACTTATATTTATATTTAAATGTACAACAGTTGCATTAATGTTTGTAACTTTACTTACGTTATTAAAAGACAATGCACAACAATTGTAAGATTCAACAAAATTTTATTATGAACAATTTCAATTTTAAACCCCACCGCCCCCCCACTCCGCCCCCCCACCCAACCCCCACCCAGCCCCTCCCCCCCCCCCCCACCCCCACCCCACCAATAGCAACAGTAACAAGAACAACAAGAAGAACATGAAGAACAATAATACCCCCCTCCCTACTTGCAGCCACGTTTCCCTCCAGATCCTGGCCCCCCCCCCCCCACCCCCACCCCACCATGTCCTAGCCCCACCCACCCATTTTGATTCCCCCAGTACCGAGACGACGCTGGCGTGCAGCAGGCAACGGCAAGACTTCCTGCCGTGGTTGGGGTGATGGTGGCGCGATCGGTTGTTGGGGGGTTGTTGGAGGGGAACACGGGCAGGTGCATCGCCTTTATTAAGTATCGAATAACTCCACGAGGCTAAGTACGGTGAGCTGGTTCAGGCACGACCTTACTCCAGTTTATTTATTCTCAAAGTGAGGATTCACCATGGCTGCCAAAATTATATACACGGCTTGCACGTGTCTGCCAGTGACCATTAGGACTCCGACAGTCGCGCCCTCCAGTGGCAGGTAAAACCCAATTAATATACATAACATCATTCCCCCCAAAGTCCTTGGTACAGGTTGTATTTACAAGTTGAGATGCTCCCTGGTTGATCTTCTCAGTTCGAACCCAAGCTTGGGTGAGTTAGGAGGACCATTGCTGCATTGCGGAGCAGTCGGTCTGACAGGACTGTCGGGGATGGTAGGTTCGTCTTCGTGAATGACACAAGGGTCAACTGATGGTTGGATGTGTGTTGGTTGGTCGATGATGATGTCATCTTCGATTTGTTCTGGGTTGTCTGTGAATCAAGTTTGGTTTGGTCAATGTGCCTCTTGCACGTTTGGCCATTTAACAGTTTGACTACAAACACCCTGTTCCCCTCCTTGGCCAAAACCGTGCCAGCAACCCACTTTGTACCATGACCATAATTCAGGACAAACACAGGGTCATGAACAGCAATGTCTCATGATACGGTCAAGCGATCGTGGTGCCATTGCTGCCGTTGCCTGCTGGTTTCGACATGATCATTGAGATCCGGGTGTACAAGGGAGAGCCTGGTTTTGAGGCCTCTCTTCATTAACAGCTCGGCAGGAGGGACCCCGGTGAACGAGTGGGGTCTCGTCCGGTAACTGAGCAGAATGCGGGATAAGCGGGTCTGTAGGGAGCCGTGAGTCACGCGTTTTAGGCTCTGCTTAATGGTTTGGACAGCCCGCTCTGCTTGACCATTAGACGCGGGTTTGAAAGGGGCAGACCTGAAATGCTTGATGCCATTACGGGTCATAAACTCGTGGAACTCCGAACTGGTGAAACACGGTCCGTTGTCGCTGACAAGGACGTCGGGCAGGTCATGGGTGGCGAACATGGCCCGGAGACTTTCAATAGTGGCTGTGGACGTGCTGCATGACATGATTACACATTCAATCCATTTGGAGTAAGCATCCACTACCACTAAAAACATTATGCCGAGAAAGGGGCCGGCAAAGTTTATGTGGATCCTTGATCATAGTTTGGATGGCCATGACCACAAACACAGGTGCGTTACTCAGTTGCATGCAAGTATTGCACTGATGCACGCATAACTCCAAGTCCGAGTCAATGCCGGGCCACCAAACGTGAGACCTGGCAATGGCCTTCATCATGACAATGCCTGGGTGGGTACTGTGTAAATCTCGAACAAAAGTTTCCCTGCCTTTTTTTGGCATAACAACACGATTACCCCATAACAGACAATCAGACTGAATAGACAATTCATCTTTGTGACGATTATAAGGCTTAATTTCATTCTGCATTTCCCGAGGAATAGCAGACCAATTCCATTTAGGACACACCTTTTTACGCTTGACAGTACAGGATCGTGGCTGGTCCAGGTCCTAATTTGGCGAGCCGTGACGGGTGACTCCTCGCTCTCGAAGGCATCCATGACCAGCAGCAAGTCTGCAGGCTGCGGCATTTCCACCCCGGTTGTGGGCAATGGTAGCCGGCTAAGCGCATCAGCACAGTTTTCAGTGCCTGGTCTGTGGCGGATGACATAATCATAAGCTGATAATGTCAGTGCCCATCTTTGGATGTGGGACGAGGCATTGGTGTTTATACCTTTGCTCTCAGAAAACAATGAAATGAGCGGGCTTGTGTTTCAAGTTCAAACCAAAGCCCAAACAGGTATTGGTGCATTTTCCTAACCCCATATACGCATTCTAAAGCCTCTTTCTCGACCATACTATAGGCTCTTTCAGCCTTAGAGAGACTTCTGGATGCGTATGCAACTGGTTGGAGTTTGCCTGATACATTGGCTTGCTGGAGCACACAACCGACCCCATAGGATGAGGCGTCGCAGGCCAGCACTAACTGCTTACATGTGCCATAGAGTACCAGTAATTTATTGGAACATAGCAGGTTCCTGGCCTTCTCAAAGGCTCTGTCTTGAGACTTGCCCCAAACCCAGTCGTTACCCTTTCTCAGCAACATGTGCAAGGGCTCTAGCAATGTGCTCAAACTAGATAGAAAGTTACCGAAATAGTTGAGAAAACCCAGGAACGAACGCAGCTCCATCACACTCTGGGATCTGGGTGCATTCTTGATGGTCTCTGTCTTCGAGTCCATAGGCCTGATGTCGTCTGCTGCAATCTTTCTCCCCAGGAATTCGACTTCTGGTGCCATGAAAACGCACTTGGAGTATTTTAGTCCGAGTCCCACTCTGTCCAGACAACGTAGAACCTCTTCCAGGTTATGCAGGTGTTCGCAACCGGTGATCAGGATGTCATCTTGGAACAAGACGGTTCTCTGGACAAACTTCAGCAAACTCTCCATGTTTCTCTGAAATATGGCTGTCATCGAGCAAATTTCGAAAGGGCCATCTGTGGTATATAAACAGTCCTTTGTGCGTGTTGATGTACGTCAGTATTTTCGACGATTCGATCAGCTCCTGTGTCATGTAAGCGGAGGTCGGGTCCAATTTGGTGAACGACTTCCCCCGTGCCCCCCCCTCCCACCCCGGCATTGCAAACAGGTCGCCAGCCTTGGGTAACGGGTATTGATCCTGTATCGAGACTCGGTTGATCGTTACCTTGTAGTCGCTGCAGATCCTGACCGAGCCATCACTTTTCAACACGGGGACAATTGGACTGGCCCATTCGCTGAACTCGACTGGTGATATGATTCCTTGAGGTTGAAATCTGTCCAGTCCGATCTCGACCTTCTCCCTCATCATGTACGGAACTGCCCGAGCCTTGTAATGGACGGGTCTTGCATCCGGGCCTAGGTGGATCTGCACCGTGGCTCTCGTGAAGTTGCCGATGCCTGGTTCGAACAACGAGGGAAACTTGCTCAGCACTTGAGCACACGAAGCGTCATCCACTGATGATAAGGCTTTAATATCGTTCTAGTTCCATTTAATTTTCTCAAGACAACTCCTGCCGAACAGCATTGGGCCATTGCCTGGAACGATCCACAACGATAAATCACGCACAGCTTCATCGTACGATACCTTCACTGCCGCACTGCCAATGACTGGTATGAGCTCTTTGGTGTAGGTATGCAGCTTCGCATTGATTGGGCTCAGTCTGGGTCTTTTTGCCTTAGTGTCCCACAGCTTCTCTAAAGCCCACTGGCTCATTATTGACTGACTCACACCCGTGTCCAATTCCATGGATACTGGAACCCCATTTAATTTAATTCCAGCATTATTGGAGGACTTTTGGTCCTGTACCTTGGGTTGAGTTGCCTGTGCCGCTTGATCCACACTGGATCGATCATCCTCAGCCACGTGGTGTGTCGCAGCACGCCTGCTCGGTTGCGGACACATTCACCGAAGGTGCCCCATTGTTGCACAGCCTTTGCACACGTATTGCTTGAATCGGCATTGATGGGCCCGATGATAGCCCCCGCAATGCCAACAAAGCGACATTTGATTCACCCCCGATAGTGGACTTTGAGCAGTTACAGGTCGTACGAAAGTGGATGAGTAAGCCCTGCCATGTGCAGCTCTGCCTGCCGATGATATTATTTTATGCACAGTATTTGCCGGTGAGTTTCAATGTTGGGAAGATATCTGTTTCGAGTTTTCGTAGGTGGACATGCATGCCTAGGCAATCGTGGTGGCCCTGCTCAGGTCGAGACATTCAGCAGCCAGCAGCTTTACAAGGATGACCAATGTCAAGCACGAAAATGTCCCGCAGCATTTCCTCCAACGCAGCTCCAAAGTTACACGGCCCAAATAGATGTCTCAGGTCGGCGACAAATTCCGCCATGTCCTGGCCCTCAGAGTGATTGTGCATATATAAACGATACCTCGTCATGATGATGCTTTCCTTCAGCTTAAAGTGATTCCGAACCAGCGTACACAATTCATCGTAAGTCTTATCCATTGGTCGAGTCGGTGAGAGTAAATTCTTGATAAGGACATACATTTTTGACCCACAAACGGTGAGGAGAACCGCCCTGCTCTTAATTGCGTTATCGGTTCCTTCCAATCCAATGGTATAAAGTACTGGTCGAGGAGATCAGTGAAATCCTCCAGTCTTCCCCTTCCACGAATCTCTCCAAAATTCCAACAGACATGGTTGCATGAAAATTCATATTTTAAAATCGTCGCCAATTATTAAGTATCAAATAACTCCACGAGGCTAAGTACGGTGAGCTAGTTCAGGCATGATCTTACTCCAGTTTATTTATTATCAAAGTGAGGATTCAATATGACTGCCAATATGATATACACGTCTTGCACGTGCCTGCCAGTGACCATTAGGACTCCGACAGTCACGCTCTCCGGTGGCAGGTAAAACCCAGTTAACGTACATTAAGGAAGTGCTTCCTCCTGACTCGTTTGTGTGCTGGGGGTTGTGCTTCGATCGATCACGGCACCTTGGGATGCAGCACCGTGCTCAGCCAGCAACACATACCGCAAGGCATTGGTGGCGGCGGTCTGTGCACGCATCTCCTCCAGCGTCTGCTGCATTTCCTCCGCTTGGGCAGCAGACACCCGGGAAAATTCCCGCACGATCCGCACAAACTCCTGGAGATGTTATCGCGACCGTCTCCTTGCACAGGGAGAGCAAGCCCTCTATTCGATCGTCCACTGCAGGCAAGTGCTGAGTTCACTGACCCAACTTCCGTGGGCACGCGCACTATAATGCGCCTTGGCATTGCCGGCTGCACATCGCTTGGTCCCGGTGCCTCTTCAATCGCAATAGCAACTTCCACGGTGGCCACAGGTTCATCCCTCTCTGTAGCTTCCTTCATTTCTTCCTCCTCCTCCTCTGGCTCGGTCGTATCCTCCTCCTCCTCCTGTGCAGCCTCCACTTGCGCCTCTAGTTGACCTTCAAAGCACAATTGAGCCTATTGAGCTTATTAGAACAGAAGGGTACACATACCGACAAGACTTTACATATTAATGTATCATGTGGATGTAACTGACCCAGAAAACCTGCCGTGGCTACATCAGTCGTAGATGGATACAGGGGTTTATGGGGAGCGCACAGAGAAGGGGACAATTGGCCAGATGACCTTCCCCTGTTCTTATTGCTTATGTTCTTATGTTGTCAACCTGAGAGTAGAACAAAGACTGCAGTCATGACATGATGTGACATTACATCATCCGTATATTGAAATTAATTAAATGATGTTAGATTACTTTAAAACTGTTTCACACATTACTCACATGATGCATGAGAGGGTCCCGCATCACCACGGGTGGTGGCCGAGCGACTGGTGGTCCCCACCAGCGCTGCTGCGCGCTCCTCCAGCTCACTTAAAGTAGGGGCCCCTACGGTGCATCTCCGCTGCACCCTGTTGTTAGATATCTTCTTCAGCAGACGTGAAAAGAGCATGGCATAAGCTAATTGACTAGGTAGTTTCATGGAAAGACAACAGCTTAAACACTACATGCAAATGAGAACCACAATTGATGCACAGTTATAACAAAGATCAGCGTGTTTTGGAGCTACATATGTATATATATGTATGTATGTATGTACGTAAGAATTTTCAAAATTTAATTCAATCCAGGAGATTTACTATTACAGTTTTAATTGCAATCTTCATCAATACAATATAAAATCTGTACTTACTCTAGCTGATGCCACAAAGCTGTTCCAGCGCTTCTGGCACTGGTCGGGCCCCCTCACCTTGTGGGGTGCCAAGGAGACGACGTCCGCAATCTCGGACCACAGCTTCCTGTATGCCCAGGGTGGAGGTTTGCCCTTAGCATCCTGTGTAAGTTCTGCCAACCTGGAGTGGACCTCCTCGACGAGGGCCTCGTTGGCTTCGTCCGAAAATGACTTTGCCTTTTTCCGACCCCCACCCACGCTCTCGGATGATGATGATGATGATGACATCTCTATCCAAATCTCCCACTCTCACCAAAAAACACTTTATGCAACTCTCCAATGGCTTATCAAACGTTTATCAAAATGGTTTATCAAAACTCCACAAATCTCTCTCCAACAACTCTCTCCTTTATCTCTCCTCTCTCTCTCTCCAACAGTCTTCTGCGCATGTGTGGATGACCCCTGATCTCCCGAAACGTGGGAAAACCTGTCACCAAAAAAAAATCGCATGCGCAGGCGGCAGTTGCTAGGGAAGCTTTTGCCTTACACATCGCTGGCCGTTCGTTGGGCAAGCGTCACATCGCTGACCTTTTGCATCGCCCATTTGACATCGCTGGCCTATCGCCAAGTGGAAAATCACCATCTAAAAAATGGGCGATGAGCCAGTGATCGGTATGGCTGGGACATCGAACATCGCTGGAACATCGCCCATTTTTTTGGGCTATAGACAGCAAAATGGAAAGTCTAGCCCTCAGTCTTTGAGTATATTCAAGACAGATAGATAGTTGAATATTAAAGAATCAAGGGATATGAGGACAGTGCAGGAAAGTGGAGTTGAGGTCGACGATCAGCCATGATCTTATTCAATGGCGGGGCAGGCTCGAGGGGCCGAATGGCCTCCTCCTGCTCTTATTTCTATTATCATAGAAAAAGAAAAACAAAAAAAATTACAACACAGAAGGCCATTTGGCCCATCATAAGAACATAAGAACCTAAGAAATAGGAGCAGGAGTCGGCCATTTGGCCCCTCGAGCCTGCTCCGCCATTTAATTAGATCATGGCTGATTTGATCATGGACTCAACTCCACTTCCCTGCCCACTCCCCATAACTCTTTATTCCCTTATCGCTCAAAAATCTGTCTATCTCTTTAAGTATATTCAATGACCCAACCTCCACAGCTCTCTGGGGCAGAGAATTCCACCGATTTACAACCCTCTGAGAAAAGAAATTCCTCCTCATCTCAGTTTTAAATGGATGACCCCTTATTCTGAAACTATGTCCCCTAGTTTTAGTTTCCCCTATGAGTGGAAATATCTTCTCTGCATCCACATTATCAAGCCCCCTCATTATCATATGTTTCAATAAGATCACCTCTCACTCTTCTGAACTCCAATGAGTATAAGCCCAACCTACTCAACCTATCTTCATAAGTCAACCCCCTCATCTCCGGAATCAACCTGGTGAACCTTCTCTGAACAGCCTCCAATGCAAGTATATCCTTCCTTAAATACGGAGACCAAATCCCCACCACCCTCTGGTTGAAGAATTGTTTCCTCATCTCCGCTTTAAACCTTCCACCAATTACTTTAAATCTATGTCCCCTGGTTGTTGACCCCTCTACTAAGGAAATAGGTCCTACCTATCCACTCTATCCAGGCCCCTCATAATTTTATACACCTCAATAAGGTCTCCTCTCAGCCTCCTTTGTTCCAAAGAAAACAAGCCCAGCCTATCCAATCTTTCCTCATAACTAACATTTTCTAGTCCTGCTAATATTCTCTGTAAATCTCTTCTGTACACTCTCTCATGCAATCACATCATTCCTGTAATGTGGTGACCAGAACGGCACACAGTACTCAAGCTGTGGCCTAACTAATGTTGTATGCAGTTCCAGCATAACTATTCTATCATAACGTCCATGCTCTTATATGCCTCGGCTAATAAAGGAAAGTATTCTGTGTGCCTTTTCCTTAATTTCCAATAATTACCTTATCGACCTGTCCTGCTATCTTTAAGGATGTGTTATGTTATGTGAAAGCGCATCAACATGAGGTATCCCTGCACCTTTACCATCTGCTCAGATCCCCCAAAGTGCAGGGTGTATCGATGGCACGTATGTGGCCATACGGGACCATGCCCTAATGTCACCCTACAATGAACAGATAGATCTCTGCCCCATCAATATGCAGCAGGCCTGTGACCACAGGTACAGCATCTGCTGGTTGATTCCCGATGCCCTGGTAGTTGCTGTGACTCATACATTTTACAGAAAGCCATGGTGCTGCCATGAAGGTGGTAGGACAAGTTGAAAAGGCTATTTAAAAAAGCACACGGGGTCCATTGGCTTTATAGATAGAGGCATAGAGTACAAAAGCAAAGAAATTATCGTAAACGTTTATAAAACACTGGTTAGGCTTCAGTGCCAGCATTGTGTTCAAATCTGGGCACCACACTTTATGAAGGCCTTGTGTGATCAGCCATGATCATATTGAATGGTGGTGCAGGCTCAAAGGGTCGAATGGCCTACTCCTGCACCTATTTTCTATGTTGCTATGTTTCTATGGATCGGGTGCAGAGGAGATTTACTAGAATGGTACCAGGGATGGGGGACTTCAGTTATGTGGAGAGACAAGGGTGATGACACAAAGCATTTCTTCACGCAAATGTTAGTGGAAATCTGGAACTCTCTCACCAAAAAGCTGATGACGCTGGGGGTCAATTGAAAATTAAAAAACTGAGGAGGCAATATTTCCCCTGTTCTGCGCCTCCCGTTAGCACCTCTGGGGGGGCGGGACGCGAAAGTGTTTTCGCCCGGAGGGGGGGGGGGGCGGCATGAGGTGGGGGGGGCGTCTACCGGCTCCCAGGAAATTGCACGGGAGTTAACGGAGGCGTGACACCAGTAGCGCCACGCCCCGCTGATAGCATCACAGGGCACTGCACCTCCAGCGACGACATCACCGGCATGCGCGTGACATCTTTTTGCCCCGTAGCGGCCCATTTCTATCCGCGGTGTAATTTGGGTAGTGCCCCGTGAGGCTGCCGTGGACGATGTCAGCGCTAGCCTTGCGGGTCGGAAAACCCGGGCCGCACTCCGCTCGCGGGGTGAAATTTAAAGGGGAGGTGCGCCGCGTCGCGCATCCCCATTATTATTTTCGCCGACTCACCGGTCAGGTGGTTGTCCACCGATGTTGCGGGGTCCGGGTCACCATCGTGCAGCCCGGCGCTCCATTTCAGTGCCGGTCTGGGCCCACTGCACCCCACATTCCTGGAGGCCCAGTGGAGGCCCATCACAAGTCCCGCAGAGCTCGCAGCGTGCCCTCCCCTTTAAAGGAAGGGGAGGGGCGTTGAAAGGCATCAGCGCTACACGGTGAGGCCGCTTAGTGCCCCCGATCCCTGACACGAGAGTAAGTGGAAAATCAAACATTGCGCTCCACTTCCTGTGAGGGACGGGAACCCCAATTTCACTTCTGGGGCGGCAGCAGAATGTCCGACCTCGAACAGGTTACTGCCCCAAACTGGGGCGATAGACCAATTATAGCCCCTGAGATCGCTAGATTTTTGTTCAGCAAGGGTATTAAGGGATATTTAACCAAGGTGGGTAGATGGAGTTAAGGTACAGATCAGCCATGGTCCAATTGAATGGGAAACAGGCCCCAGGGCCTGAATGGCCTACTCTTGAACCAATGTTCCCAGTTAGCAAAAGACCTAAGGCAGGCATTATATATTATATAAACAACGCTTTCAGTTCAATGCATGAAGCAACCAAAACACAATAGTCATATGCACATGTGCCCAATACTCTACTCAAATGAAGCATCACCTTCATTGCCCATCATCTTCCATCAGAACTTCACACCATCTACCTTAATGAACCCTCATACCAGTGCAGTATCAGAGCTCTGACAGCTCACTGCCCACAGTAGTGTGTAGAGCGGATGTGCTCAGGTGGTGAACACCACAACTTTTCCGAAGTTCCATTGTCTGAGGAGTACTCTTCGCCCCCTCTTCAGCAGCAGCGTCAGAAGAGAGCAGCAGCCCTTTAAGAGCTGCTCCTTCCAATCTCCCGTGCCCTGGGCGACTCCCGCTGCCAGTGTGGTAGAGAGCACTAGATGATGAGGCACGGCAATATTGTTCTGCTGCAACATGACATCATTTGGCTCCATAACTACATCCTACAGGGTATGTGCATACTGCAGAGACTGGCCCAGATTGAGCAACCTAGAGTATCGAAACAATTAGAATACCATCTTACAGAACAGATGGTATAAGGAATCTAGTGTTAATAAAAGATCTGCTGTTATAAATAATGCAGTATTGCTGGTTTCTGCGCCGGCTGAGTATTGAGTACTGATTGAACAGATGGGATCTCAAACTGGCTATTCTTCGAAAACAACTAAATGTAATATGCCAGAACAACGGAACACGAGATGTTGGCTCAAAAATGGATAATCCATTTGTCTCCAGAGAGGAGTTCAATGGCAGCAAATGTGATTACATTATAACCATTTACATTTATACAGTGGACTTGAATGTGGCAATCCAGAGCACTTCACAAGGTAGGAAATGGACCTGATCAGGAGTGAGGGAGGAGTTGGGGAAGGTGGGAGTCAGACCGGAGCAGGATTGAGGAAGGAGTTGGGGTAAGTGGTCTGAAGCTGTCATTTTAAGGAGGCTTTTGAAGAAGAGATGAGATGTAGCGAAGAGGAGGAGTTTAAGGAGAGTTCAGTTCCAGGCACACAGTGTTGAGGTGTGCCTTAGAAAGCCTGGAACAAGAAAAGGGCATCCGACCCATTTCAATCCACACACAAATATCCGGAACTGGATTCTCAGTCTTTTGCTGCACCTGTTAGTGCCCCAGAGGGACGGCAATGGCAGTGGTAAGCACTTCCGGGCGAGCGGACAGCTTCTAGTGCCCTACCGGGACATTCGGTGCTGATTTTGAGAGGGTGCGGAGCATTACCGCCTGGGGGAGGCGAGCTGATGTGTAACGCCCCTGGTTGCGACACCGGCTTGCTATGTGGTTGGCGTCCGATACGTCGCACCTCGTGGCGCGCCCTAGTGGGAACGCCTGTGGAAGCTGGCATTCCGAGCTGGAGTGGCCGCAGTGAGGTAAACATAGAAACATAGAAAATAGTTGCCGGAGTAGGCCATTCGGTCCTTGGAGCCTGCATCACCATTCAATATGATCATGGCTGATCATGCAACCTCAGTACCCTATTCCTGCTTTCCTCCATACCCCTTGATCCCTTGAGCCGTAAGGACCACACCTAACTCCCTTTTGAATATATATAACGAACTGGCCTCAACAACTTTCTGTGGTAGAGAATTCCACAGGTTCACAATTCTCTGAGTGAAGAAGTTTCTCCTCGTCTCGGTCCTAAATGGCTTACCCCTTATCCATAGACTGTGACCCTTGGTCCTGGACTTCCCCAACATTGAGAACATTCTTCCTGCATCTAACCTGTCCAATCCCGTCAGAATCTTATGTTTGTATGAGATCCCCTCTCATTTTTCTAAATTCCAGTGAATATAAGCCTAGTCGATCCAGTCTTTCTTCATATGTCAGTCCTGCCATCCCAGGAATCAGTCTGGTGAACCCTCGCTGCACTCCCTCAATAGCAAGAATGTCCTTCCTCAGATTAGGATACCAAAAATGTACACAATATTCAAGCTGTGGCCTCACCAAGGCCCTGTACAACTGCAGTAAGAACTCCCTGCTCCGACACTCAACTCCTCTCGTTTTGAAGGCCAACATGCCATTTGCCTTCTTCACCGTTTGCTATACCTGCATGCCAACTTTCAATGACTGATGTACCATGATACCTAGGTGTCGTTGCACTTTCCCTTTTCCTAATCTGTCACCATTCAAATAATATTTTGCCTTCCTGTTTTTGCCACCAAAGTGGATAACCTCACATTTATCTACATTATACTGCATCTGCCATGCATTTGCCCACTCACCTAACCTGTCCAAGTCACCCTGCAGCCTCTTAGCATCCTCCTCACAGCTCACACTGCCACCCAGCTTAGTGTCATCTGCAAACTTGGAGATATTACATTTAAGTCCTTCGTCTAATTCATCAATATATATTGTAAATAGCTGGGGTTCCAGCACTGAGCCCTGCGGTAGCCCACCAGTCGCTGCCTGCCATTCTGAAAAGGCCCCTTTTATTCCTACTCTTTGCTTCCTGTCTGCCAATCAGTTTTCTATCCATGTCAATACATTACCCCCAATACCATGTGCTTTAATTTTGCACACTAATCTCTTGTGTGGCACTTTGTCAAAAGCCTTTTGAAAGTCCAAATACACCACATCCACTGGTTCTCCCTTGTCCACTCTACTAGTTACATCCTCAAAAAATTCTAGAAGATTTGTCAAGCATGATTTCCCTTTCATCAATCCATGCTGACTTGGACCGATCCTGTCACTGCTTTCCAAATGCGCTGCTATTACATCTTTAATAATTGATTCCAACATTTTCTCCACTACCGAATGTCAGGCTAACCGGTCTATAACTCCCAGTTTTCTCTCTCCCTCCTTTTTTAAAAAGTGGTGTTACATTAGCTACCCTCCAATCCATAGGAACTGATCCAGAGTCTATAGAATGTAGGAAAATGACCACCAATGCATCAACTATTTCTAGGGCCACTTCCTGAAGTACTCTGGGATGAAGACTATCAGGTCGCGGGTATTTATCGGCCGTCAATCCCTTCAATTTTCCTAACACAATTTCCTGAATAATAAGGATTTCCTTCAGTCCCCCCTTCTCACTAGGCCCTCGGTGCCCTAGTATTTCCAGAAGGTTATTTGTGTCTTCCTTCGTGAAGACAGAACCAAAGTATTTGTTCAATTGGTCTGCCATTTCTTTGTTCCCCATTAGAAATTCACCTGATTCTGACTGCAAGGGACCTACATTTGTCTTCACATATCTATAGAAGCTTTTGCAGTCAGTTTTTATGTTCCCTGCAAGTTTACTCTCATACTCTATTTTCCCCCTCCTAATTAAAACCTTTCTCCTCCTCTGCTGAATTCTAAATTTCTCCCAGTCCTCAGATTTGCTGCTTTTTCTGGCCAATTTATATGCCTTTTCATTGGATTTAATACTTTTCCTAATTTCCTTTGTTATCCACGGTTGAGCCACCTTCCTTGTTTTATTTCTACGCCAGACAGGGATGTACAATTGTTGAAGTTCATCCATGTGATCTTTAAATGTCTGCCGTTGCCTATCCAATGTCAACCCTTTAAGTATCATTCGCCGGTCTATCCTAGCCAAATCACATCTCATACCATCAAAGTTACCTTTCTTTAAGTTCAGGACCCTAGTCTCTGAATTAACTGTGTCACTCTCCATCTGAATAAAGAATTCTACCATATTATGGTCACTCTTCCCCAAGGGACCTCGCACAACAAGATTGCTAATTAATCCTCTCTCATTACATAACACCCAGTCAAGAATGGTCAGCTCACTAGTTGGTTCCTCGACATATTGGTCTTGAAAACCATCGCGTATACACTCCAGGAAATCCTTCTCCAACGCATTACTACCAGTTTGGTTAGCCCAATCTATATGTAGATTAAAGTCACCCATGATAACTGCTGTACCTTTATTGCACGCATCCCTAATTTCTTGTTTGATGCCATCCTCAACCTCACTACTACTGTTCGTTGGTGAGGCAGGAGAGACTTCGTTGGTGAGGCGGGAGATCACTGAGGCAGGCCTATAAAAGGCCCAACACGGCGGCAGTTCGGGGAGTTCGTTGGTGAGGCCAGCTGGTGCAGCTGCAGCAGGGAGGCAAAAAAGAAGTGAAAGGAATCGAAAGGTGATGTCACAGCCAAGGGGGTAAGTGATTGGTTGGTGATTGTTAAGTAGTTTTTCTTTTTTTTTCTTTATCAGTAAGTAACTTTTAGCATTGTTGATGCCCAATTAAGTTAATCCAAGGGTTAAGTCATGGCAGGAGACCTCGGACACGTGTTATGCTCCTCTTGTACTATGTGGGAAGTTAGGAACGGTTCCGGTGTCCCTGACGACTATGTGTGCAGGAAGTGCATCCGCCTCCAGCTCCTGACGGACCGCATTGTGGCACTGAAGCTGCGGATGGATGAACTCTGGAGCATCCACCATGCTGAGAATGACGTGAATAGCATGTTTAGCGAGTTGGTCACACCGCAGGTAAAGGGTACACAACCAGATAGGGAACGGGTGACCAACAGGAAGAGCAGTGGAAGGAAGGTAGTGCAGGGGTCCCCTGCGGTCATCCCCCTGCAAAACAGATACACTGCTTTGGGTACTGTTGAGGGGGATGACTCATCAGGGAAAGGCAGCAGCAGCCAAGTTCATGGCACCGTGGGTGGCTCTGCTGCACAGCAGGGCAGGAAAAAGAGTTGGAGAGCTATAGTGATAGGGGATTCAATTGTAAGGGGAATAGATAGGCGTCTCGGCGGCTGCAACCGAGACTCCAGGATGATATGTTGCCTCCCAGGTGCAAGGGCCAAGGATGTCTCGGAGCGGGCGCAGTACATTCTGAAAAGGGAGGGTGAACAGCCAGTTGTCGTGGTGCATATAGGTACCAACGATATAGGTAAAAAACGGGATGAGGTCCTATGAGATGCATTAGGGAGCTAGGAGCTAAATTAAAAAGTAGGACCTCAAAAGTAGTAATCTCAGGATTGCTATCATTGCCAGTGCTAGTCAGAGTAGGAATTGTAGGATAGCTCAGATGAATACGTGGCTTGAGGAATGGTGCAGAAGGGAGGGATTCGAATTCCTGGGACATTGGAACCAGTTCTGGGGGAGGTGGGACCAGTACAAACCGGCCGGTCTGCACGTGGGCAGGACCGGAACCAATGTCCGAGGGGGAGTGTTTGCTCGTGCTGTTGGGGAGGAGTTAAACTAATATGGCAGGGGGGTGGGAATCTATGCAGGGAGGCAGAGGGAAATAAAAGGGAGACAGAGGCAAAAGATAGAAAGGAGAATCGTAAAAGTGGAGGGCAGAGAAACCCAAGGCAAAAAACAAAAAGGGTCACATTACAGCAAAATTCTAAAGGGGAAAAGTGCCTCAATGTGAGCAGTATTCAGAATAAGGTGGATGAATTAACTGGGCAGATAGCAGTTAATGGATATGATGTGTAATTGGCATCGCAGAGACATGGCTCCAGGGTGACCACGGCTGGGAACTCAATACCCAGGGGTATTCAACATTCAGGAAGGATAGACAGAAAGGAAAAGGAGGCGGGGTGGCATTGCTGGTTAAAGAGGAAATTAATGCAATAGTAAGGAAGGACATTTTCTTGGATGATGTTGAATCGGTATGGGTGGAGCTACGGAATTCCAAAGGGCAGAAAACGCTGGTGGGAGTTGTGTACAGACCACCAAACAGTAGTAGTGAGGTTGGCGACAGCATCAAACAAGAAATAAGGGATGTGTGTACAATAAAGATGCAGCAGTTATCATGGCGACTTTAATTTACATATCGATTGGGCTAACCAAACTGGTAGCAATGCGGTGGAGGAGGATTTCCTGGAGTGTATTAGGGATGGTTTTCTCAACCAATATGTCGAGGAACCAACTAGAGAGCTGGCCATACTAGACTGGGTGATGTGTAATGAGAAGGGACTAATTAGCAATCTTGTTGTGCGAGGCCCCTTGGGGAAGAGTGACCTTAATATGGTAGAATTCTTTATTAAGATGGAGAGTGACACAGTTAATCCAGAAACTAGGGTCCTGAACTTAAGGAAAGCTAACTTCGACGGCATGAGGCGTGAATTGGCTAGAATAGACTAGCAAATGATACTTAAAGGGTTGATGGTGGATAGGCAATGGCAAACATTTATCGATCACATGGATGAACTTCAAGAATTGCACATCCCTGTCTGGAGTAAAAATAAAACAGGGAAGGCGGCTCAACTGTGGCTAACAAGGGAAATTAAGGATAGTGTTAGATCCAAGGAAGAGGCATATAAATTGGCCAGAAAAAGCAGCAAACCTGAGGACTGGGAAAAATTTAGAATTCAGCAGAGGAAGACAAAGGGTTTAATTAGGAGGGGGAAAATAGAGTATGAGAGGAAGCATGCCGGGAACATAAAAACTGACTGCAAAAGTTTCTCTAGATATATGAAAAGAAAAAGATTAGTGAAGACAAACATAGGTCCCTTGCAGTCGCACTGAGGTGAATTTCTAATGGGGAACAAAGAAATGGCAGACCAATTGAACAAATAGTTTCGTTCTGTCTTCATGAAGGAAGACACAAATAACCTTCCTGATGTACTAGGGGATCGAGTGTCGAGTGAGAAGAAGGAACTGAGAGATATCCTTATTAGGCGGGAAATTGTGTTGGGGAAATTGATGAGATTGAAGGCTGATAAATCCCTGGGGCCTGATTGTCTGCATCCCAGAGTACTTAAGGAAGTGGCCCTAGAAATAGTGGATGCATTGGTGATCATTTTCCAACAGTCTATTAACTCTGGATCAGTTCCCATGGACTGGAGGGTAGCTGATGTAACACCATTTTTTTAAAAAGGTGGGAGAGAGAAAACGGGTAATTATAGACCGGTTAGCCTGACATCAGTAGTGGGGAAAATATTGGAATGAATTATTAAAGATGAAATAGCAGTGCATTTGGAAAGCAGTGACAGGATCAGTCCAAGTCAGCATGGAATTATGAAAGGGAAATCATGCTTGACAAATCTTCTGGAATTTTTTGAGGATGTAACTAGTAGAGTGGACAAGGGAGAACCAGTGGATGTGGTGTATTTGGACTTTCAAAAGGCTTTTGACAAGGTCCCACACAAGAGATTGGTGTGCAAAATCAAAGCACATAGTATTGGGGGTAATGTACTGGCGTGGATAGAGAATTGGTTGGCAGACAGGAAGCAGAGAGTCGGGATAAACGGGTCCTTTTCGGAATGGGAGGCAGTGACTAGAGGAATGCCGCAGGACTCAGTGCTGGGACCCCAGGTCTTTACAATATACATTAATGATTTAGATGAAGGAATTGAGTGTAATATCTCCAAGTTTGCAGATGACACTAAACTGGATGGAGGTGTGAGCTGTGATGAGGATGCTAAGAGGCTGCAGGGTGATTTGGACAGGTTGGGTGAGTGGGCAAATGCATGGCAGATGCAGTATAATGTGGATAAATGTGAGGTTATCCACTTTGGTGGCAAAAACACGAAGGCAGAATATTAACTGAATGGCAGCAGATTAGGAAAAGGGGAGGTGCAACGAGACCTGGGTGTCATGGTTCATCAGTCATTGAAAGTTGGTATGCAGGTACAGCAGGCGGTGAAGAAGGCAAATGGTATGTTGGGCTTCATAGCTCGGGGATTTGAATATAGGAGCACGGAGGTCTTACTGCAATTGTACAGGGCCTTGGTGGGGCCTCACCTGGAATATTGTGTTCAGTTTTAGTCTCCTAATCTGAGGAAGGACGTTCTTGCTATTGAGGGTGTGCAGCGAAGGTTCATCAGACTGATTCCAGGGATGGCTGGATTGACATATGAGGATAGTCTGAATCAACTGGGCCTTTATACACTGGAGTTTAGAAGGATGAGAGGGGATCTCATGGAAACGTAAAGATTCTAACGGGACGGGACAGGTTAGATGCGGGAAGAATGATCACGATGTTGGGGAAATCCAGAACCAGGGGACACAATATTAGGATAAAGGGTAGGCCATTTAGGACTGAGATGTGGAGAAACTACTTCACTCAGAGAGTTGTTAACCTGTGGAATTCCCTGCCGAAAAGAGTTGTTGATGCCAGTTCATTGGATATATTCAAGAGGGAGTTAGATGTGGTCCTTACAGCTAAAGGAATCAAGGGGTATGGAGAGAAAGCAGGAAAGGGGTACTGAGGGAATGATCAGAAATGATCTTATTGAATGGTGGTGCAGGCTCGAAGGGCCTAATGGCCTACTCCAGCACCTATTTTCTATGTTTCTATGTTTGGTGGTCTGTACACAACTCCCACTTGCGTTTTCTGCCCTTTGGTGTTTCGCAGCTCTGTCTATACAGATATCATATCATCCAAGCTAATGTCCTTCCTTACTATTGTGTTAATCTCCTCTTTAGCCAGAAACGCTACCCCATCTCCTTTTCCTTTCTGTCTATCCTTCCTGAATATTGAATATCCCTGGATGTTGAGTTCCCAGCCTTGGTCACCCTGGAGCCATGTGTCCATAATCCCAATTACATCATATCCGTTAACAGCTATCTGGGCAGTTAATTCTTCCACCTTATTACGAATGTTCCTCGCATTGAGACACAGAACCTTCAGGCTTGTTTTTTAACACTCTTTGTGCTTTGAGAATTATGTTGTAATTTGGCCCTTTTTGATTTTTACCTTTGATTTCTCTGCCCACCACTTTTCCTTATCTCCTTTCTACCTTTTGCTTCTGACCCCATTTTATTTCCCTCTGTCTCCCTGCATAGATTCCCATCCCCCTCCCATATTAATTTAAGCCCTCCCCAATAGCACTAGCAAAAACTCCCCTCGTACATCGGTTCCGGTCCTGCCTAGGTGCAGACTGGCCGATGTGTACTGGTTCCACCTCCCCCAGAACCGGTTCCAATATCCCAGAATTTTGAATCCCTCCCTCTTGCACCATTCCTCAAGCCATGTATTCATCTTAACTATCCTGCTATTGCTACTCTGACTAGCATGTGACACTGATAGCAGTCCTGAGATTACTACCTTTGAGGTCCTACTTTTTAATTTAACTCCTAGCTCCCTAAATTCAGCTTGTAGGACCTCATCCCGTTTTTTACCTATATCATTGGTACCTATATGCACCACGACAACTGGCTGGTCACCCTCCCACTCCAGAATGCCCTGCAGCCGCTCCAAGACATCCTTGACCCTTGCACCTGGGAGGCAACATACCATCCTGGAAACGCCTATCTATTCCCCTTACAATTGAATCCCCTACCACGAAAGCACTCCCACTCTTTTTCCTGCCCTCCTGTGCAGCAGAGCCACCCATGGTGCCATGAACTTAGTTACTGCTGCCTTCCTCTGATGAGCCATCTCCCCCAACAGTATCCAAAGTAGTATATCTGTTTTGGAGCAAGATGACCACAGGGGACCCCTGCACTACCTTCCTACTCCTGCTCTACCTGATGGTCACCCAGTCCCTATCCACCTTTGTAACCTTTACCTGTGGTGTGGCCAACTCACTAAACGCTGGGGATCAATTGAAAATTGAAAAACTGAGGGGGCGATACTTCCCCTGTTGTGCGCCTCCCGTTAGCACGTCCGTGGGGGGCGCTAACGGGCGCGAAAGTGTTTTCGCCCGGGGGAGGGTGAGGGGGGTGAGGCAGGGGTCTACCGGCTCCCAGAAAATTGCACGGAAGTTAGCGGAGGTGTGACTCCAGTAGCGCAGTAGCATCGCACACCGCTGGTAGCGCCTCAGGCTACCGTGTCTCCGGCGATGACATCACCGGCATGCGCGGTGACACCTTTTTTGCGCTGTGGTGGCCCGTTTCCACACCGCCGTATAAATTGGGCAGCATCCCGTGAGGTTGCCGCGGGCGATGTCAGTGCCAGCCTCATGGGTCGCAAACCCCGGGCCGCACTCTACTCGCGGGGCGAAAGTTAAAGGGGAGATGCGCCTCTTCGCACGGCGCCATTATTTTATTCTCCGACTCACCGGTCGGGTGGTTGTCCATCGATGTCGCGGGGTCTGGACCACCATCGTGCAGCCCGGCGCTCCATTTCAGTGCCGGTCTGGGCCCACTGCACCCCACACTCCTGGTGGCCCAGTGGAGGCCCATCACAAGGCCAGTAGAGCTTGCAACAGAAGGAGGGGGGCATTGAAATGCATCAGCGCTACACGGAGAGGCCGCTTAGTGCCCCCGATCCCACCACAAGAGTACATGGAGCACCCGACATTACGCTCCACTTCCTACGAGAGGCGGGAAACCCAATTTCACTTCCGGCGCGGCAGCAGAATGTCCAGCCTCGAAAATGTTACTGCCCCAAACTGAGGCGATAGCCAATTTCAGTCCCTGAGATCGTTAGGTTTTTGTTAGGCAAGGGTATTAAGGGATATTTAACCAAGGTGGGTAGATGGAGTTAAGATACAGATCAGCCATGGTCCAATTGAAAGCTGAAACTGGCCTAGGGCCCAAATGAAATATAGAAACATAGAAACATAGAAAATAGGTGCAGGAGTAGGCCATTCGGTCCTTCGAGCCTGCACCGCCATTGAATAAGATCATGGATGATCATTCCCTCAGTACCCCTTTCCTGCTTTCTCTCCATACACTTTGATCCCCTTAGCCGTAAGGGCCATATCTAACTCCCTCTTGAATATATCCAATGAACTGGAATCAACAACTCTCTGCAGTAGGGAATTCCACAGGTTAACAACTCTCTGAGTGAAGAAGCTTCTCCTCATCTCAGTCCTAAATGGCCTACCCCTTATCCTAAGACTATGTTCCCTGGTTCTGGACTTCCCCAGCAGCGGGAACATTCTTCCCGCATCTAACCTGAACTAGTTCCGTCAGAATCTTATACGTTCCTATGAGATCCCCTCTCATCATTCACAACTCCAGTGAATAAAGGCCCAGTTGATCCAGTCTCGCCTCATATGACAGTCTGGTGAACCTTTGCTGTACTCCCTCAATAGCAAGAACGTCCTTCCTCAGATTAGGAGACCAAAACTGAACACAATATTCCAGGTGAGGCCTCACCAAGGCCCTGTACAACTGCAGTAAGGCCTCCCTGCTCCTATACACAAATCCCCTAGCTATGAAGGCCAACATACCATTTGCCTTCTTCACTGCCTGCTGTACCTGCATGCCCACTTTCAGTGACTGATGAACCATGACATCGAGGTCTCGTTGCACCTCCCCTTTTCCTAATCTGCCACCATTCAGATAATATTCTGTCTTCGTGTTTTTCCCCCAAAATAGATAACCTCACATTTATCCACATTATACTGCATCTGCCATGCATTTGCCCACTCACCTAACCTGACCAAGTCACCCTGCAGCCTCCTAGCGTCCTCCTCACAGCTCACACCGCCACCCAGTTTAGTGTCATCCACAAGCTTGGAGATATTACACTCAATTCCTTCATCTAAATCGTTAATGTATATTGTAAAGAGCTGGGGTCCCAGCACTGAGCCCTGCGGAACTCCACTAGTCACTGCCTGCCATTCTGAAAAGTACCCATTTATCCCGACTCTCTGCTTCCTGTCTGCCAAGCAGTTCTCTATCCACGTCAGTACATTACCCCAAATACCATGTGCTTTGATTTTGCACACCAATCTCTTGTACGGGACCTCGTCAAAAGTCTTTTGAAAGTCCAAATACATCACATCCACTGGCTCTCTCTTGTTCACTCTGCTAGTTACATCCTCAAAAAATTCCAGAAGATTCGTCAAGCATGATTTTCCTTTCATAAATCCATGCTGACTTGGTCCGATCCTGTCACTGCTTTCCAAATGCACTGCTATTTCATCCTTAATGATTGATTCCAACATTTTTCCCACGACTGATGTCAGGCTAACCGGTCTATAATTACCCGTTTTCTCTCTCCATCCTTTTTTAAAAAGTGGAGTTACATTAGTTACCCTCCAGTCCATAGGAACTGATCCAGAGTCGATAGACTGTTGGAAAATGATCACCAATGCATCCACTATTTCTAGGGCCACTTTCTTAAGTACTCTGGAATGCAGACTATTGGGCCCCGGGGATATATCGCCCTTCAATCCCATCAATTTCCCTAACACAATTTCCCGCCTAATAAGGATATCCTTCAGTTCCTCCTTCTCACTAGACCCACTGTCTCCTCGTACATTCGGAAGCTTATTTGTGTCTTCCTTCGTGAAGACAGAACTGAAGTATTGTTCCAATTGGTATGCCATTTCTTTGTTCCCCATTATAAATTCACCTGAATCTGACTGCAAGGGACCTACGTTTGACTTCACTAATCTTTTTCTCTTCACATATTTGTCGAAGATTTTGCAGTCAGTTTTTATGTTCCCTGCAAGATTCCTCTCGTACTCTATTTTCCCCCTCTTAATTAAACCCTCAGTCCTCATCTGCTGAATTCTAAATTTCTCCCAGTCCTTGGTTTGTTGTTTTTTCTGGTCAATTTATATGCCTCTTCCTTGGCTTTAACACTATCCTTAATTTTCCTTGTTAGCCATGATTGAGCCACCTTCCCAGTTTTATTTTTACTTCAGACAGGGATGTACAAGTGCTGAAGTTCATCCATGTGATCTTTAATGCTGGCTTTGCTTATCCACCATCAACCATTTAAGTATCCTTTGCCAGTCTATTCTAGCCACTTCACGCCTCATACCGTCGAAGTTACCTTTCCTTAAGTTCAGGACCCTTGTTTCCGAATGGCTTACTCTTGTTCTAAGTTCCCAGTTAGCAAGAGACCTCAGGCAGGCATTATTTAAAAAACACTTTTAGTTCAATGCATGAGACAACCAAAGCACAATAGTCATATGCACATGTGCCCAATACTCTACTCAAATGAGGCATCACCTTCATTGGCCATCGTCTTCCATCAGAACTTCACACCATCTACCTTAATGAACCCTCATACCAGTGCAGTATCAGAGCTCTGACAGCTCACTGCCCACAGTAGTGTGTAGAGCGGATGTGCTCAGGTGGTGAACACCACAACTTTCCCGAAGTTCCATTGTCTGAGGAGTACTCTTCGCCCCCTCTTCAGCAGCAGCGTCAGAAGAGAGCAGCAGTCCTTTAAGAGCTGCTCCTTCCAATCTCCCGTGCCCTGAGCGACTCCCACTGCCAGTGTGGTAGAGAGCACTATGATGAGGAGCGGCAATATTGTTCTGCTGCACCAGGACATAATTTGGCCCTATAACCACATCCTACAGGGTATGTGCATACTGCAGAGACTGGCCCAGATTGAGCATCCTGGAGTATTGAAACAATTAGAATACCATCTTACAGAACAGATGGTATAAGGAATCTAGTGTTAATAAAAGATCTGCTGTTATAAATAATGCAGTATTGTTGGTTTCTGCGTTGGCTGAGTATTGAGTACTGTACGACAGATTGAACAGATGGGATCTCAAACTGGCTATTCTTCGAAAACAACTAAATGTAATATGCCAGAACAACAGAACACGAGAGGTTGGCTCAAAAATGGATAATCCATTTGTCTCCAGAGAGGAGTTCAATGGGAGCAAATGTGATTGCATTATAACCATTTACATTTATACAGTGGCCTTGAACGTGGCAATCCAGGGCACTTCACAAGGTGGGAAATGGACCTGATCAGGAGTGAGGGAGGAGTTGGGGAAGGTGGGAGTCAGACCGGAGCAGGATTGAGAAAGAAGTTGGGGTAAATGGTATGAAGCTGTAATTTTAAGGAGGCTTTTGAAGAAGAGATGAGATGTAGCGAAGAGGAGGAGTTTAAGGAGAGTTCAGTTCCAGGTACACAGTGTTGAGGTGTGCCTTAGAAAGCCTGGAACAAGAAAAGGGCATCCGACCCATTTCAATTCACACACAAATATCCAGAACTGGATTCTCAGTCTTTTGCCGCCCCTAATAGTGCCCCAGAGGGACGGCAATGGCAGTGGTAGGAACTTCCGGGCGAGCGGATAGCTTCTACTGCCCTGCCGGGAGATTCGGTGCCGGTTTTCAGGAGGCATGGAGTATTACCGCCCGGGAGAGGCAAGCCAATGTGCATCACCCCTGGTTGCGACACCGGCTCTCTATTTGTTGCTATCGGATCAGTAGCACCTCGTGGCACGCCCTAGTGGGAACGCCTGTGGAAGCTGGCGTTCCGAGCTGTAGCAGCCACAGTGAGGTAAACATAGAAACATAGAAACATAGAAAATAGGGGCTTGAATAGGCCATTCGGCTCTTCGACCCTCCACCACCATTCAATATTATCATGGCTGATCATGCAACTTCAGTACCCCAATCCTGCTTTCTCTCCATCCCCTTGCTCCCTTTAGCCTTAAGGGCCACATCTAACTCCTTTATATCCAACGAACTGGCCTCGACTGAGTGAAGAAATTTCTCCTCATATCGTTCCTAAATGACTTACCCCTTATCCTTAGACTGTGACCCCTGGTTCTGGACTTCCCCAACATCGGGAACATTCTTCCTGCATCTAACCTGTCCAGTCCCGTCAGAATTTTATATGTTTCGATGAGAATCCAGTGAATATAAGCCTAGTCGATCCAGTCTTTCTTCATATGTCAGTACTGCCATCCCGGGAATCAGTTTGGTGAATCTTCGTTGAACTCCCTCAATAGCAAGAATGTCCTTCCTCAGATTAGGATCCCAAAAATGTACACAATATTCAAGTTGTGGCCTCCTCCAAGGCCTGTACAACTGCAGTAAGACCTCCCTGCTCTTATACTCAAATCCTCTTGCCATTTGCCTTCTTCATCGACTACTGTACCTGCATGCCAACTTTCAATGACTGATGTACCATGACACCCAGGTCTCGTTGCACCTCCCCTTTTCCTAATCTGTCACCATTCAGATAATATCCTGCCTTCGTGTTTTTGCCACCAAAGTGGGTAACCTCACGTTTATCTACATTATATTGCATCTGCCATGCATTTGCCCACTCATCTAACGTGTCCAAGTCACCCTGCAGCCTCTTAGCATCCTCCTCACAGCTCACACTGCCACCCAGCTTAGTGTCATCTGCAAATTTGGAGATATTACATTCAATTCCTTCGTCTAAATCATTAATATATATTGTAAATAGCTGGGGTCCCAGCACTGAATCTTGCAAGTATCCCACTAGTCACTGCCTGCTATTCTGAAAAGGACCCGTTTATTCCTACTCTTTGGTTCCTGTTTGCCAACCAGTTCTCTATCCACTTCAATACATTACCCCCAATACCATATGCCTTAATTTTGCACACTAATCTCTTGTGTGGGACCTTGTCAAAAGCCTTTTGAAAGTCCAAATACACCACATCCACTGGTTCTTCCTTGTCTACTGTACGAGTTACATCCTCAAAAAATACTAGAAGATTTGTCAAGCATGATTTCCCTTTCATAAATCCATGCTGACTTGGACCGATCCTGTCACTGCTTTCCAAATGCGCTGCTATTACATTTTTAAGAATTGATTCCAACATTTTCCCCACTACCAATGGTCAGGCTAACTGGTCTATAATTCCCTGTTTTCTCTCTCCCTCCAATTTTTAAAAGTGGAATTACATTAGCTACCCTCCAATCCATAGGAACTGATCCAGAATCTATAGAATGTTGGAAAATTACCACCAATGCATCAACTATTTCGAGGGCCATTTCCTTAAATACTCTGGGATGCAGACTATCAGGCCCTGGGGATTTATCGGCCTTCAATCCCATCAATTTCCCTAACACAATTTCCCAATTAATAAGGATTTTCTTCAGTTCCTCTTTCTCGCTAGACCCTCAGTCCCGTAGTATTTCCAGAAGGTTATTTGTGTCTTCCTTAGTGAAGACAGAACCAAAATATCTGTTCAATTGGTCTGCCATTTCCTTGTTCCCCATTATAAATTCACCTGATTCTGACTGCAAGGGACCTACATTTTCTCACTAATCTTTTTCTCTTCACATATCTATAGAAGCTTTTGCAGTCAGTTTTTATGTTCCCTGCAAGCTTACTCTCATACTCTATTTTCCCCCTCCTAATTAAACCCTTTGTCCTCCTCTGCTGTATTATATTTTTCTCCCAGTCCTCAGGTTTGCTGCTTTTTCTCCCTCTTGGTCAGCTCTCCAGTTGGTTCCTCGACATATTGGTCTAGAAAACCACCCCTTATACATGGAGGAAATCCTCCTCCACCGTATTGCTACTAGTTCGATTCGCCCAAACTATATGTAGATTAAAGTCACCCATGATAACTGCTGTACCTTTATTGCATGCATCCCTAATTTCTTGTTTGATGCCATCCCCAACCTCACTACTACTGTTTGGTGGTCTGTACACAACTCCCACTAGCATTTTCTGCCCTTTGATGTTCCGCAGCTCTACCCATGCAGATTCCACATCATCCAAGCTAATGTCCTTCCTTACTATTGCATTAATCTCCTCTTTAACCAGCAACACTACCCCACCTCCTTTTCCTTTCTGTCTATCCTTCCTGAATATTGAATACCCCTGGATGTTGAGTTCCCAGTCTCGGTCACCCTGGAGCCATGTCTCCGTAACCGCAATTACATCATATCCGTTAACAGCTATCTGCACAGTTAATTCATCCACCTTATTTCGAATGCTCCTTGTATTGAGACATAGAGCCTTCAGGCTTGTTTTTTTAACACTCTTTGTCCTTTTAGAATTATGTTATAATGTGGCCCATTTGGATTTCTGCCTTTGATTTCTCTGCCCTCCACTATTTCTTATCTCCTTTCTACCTTTTGCTTCTGCCCCCAATTTACTTCCCTCTGTTTCCCTGCATAGATTCCCACCCCCCTGCCATATTAGTTTAAACCCTTCCCAACAGCACTAGCAAACATTCCCCCGAGGACATCTGTTCCGGTCCTGCCCAGGTGCAGACTGTCCGATTTGTACTGGTCCCATCTCCCCCAGAACCGGTTCCAATGTTCCAGGAATTTGAATCCCTCCCTCTTGCACCATTCCTCAAGCCACATATTCATCTTAATTATCCTGCTATTTCTACTCTGACTGGCATGTGGCATTGGTAGCAATCCTGAGATTACTACCTTTGAGGTCCTACTTTTTAATTTAACTCCTTGCTCCCTAAATTCAGATTGTCGGACCTCATCCTGTTTTTTTACCTATATCATTGGTACCTATATGCACCACGACAACTGGCTGTTCACCCGCCCCCTCTAGAATGCCCTGCAGCCGCTCCAAGACATCCTTGATGATGATGATGGGTATGTGCATACTGCAGAGACTGGCCCAGATTGAGCATCCTAGAGTATTGAAACAATTAGAATACCATCTTACAGAACAGATGGTATAAGGAATCTAGTGTTAATAAAAGATCTGCTGTTATAAATAATGCAGTATTACTGGTTTCTGCGTTGGCTGAGTATTGAGTACTGTACGACAGATTAAACAGATGGGATCTCAAACTGGCTATTCTTTGAAAACAACTAAATGTAATATGCCAAAACAACAGAACACGAGAGGTTGGCTCAAGAATGGAAAAATCCATTTGTCTCCAGAGAGGAGTTCAATGGGAGCAAATGTGATTGCATTATTACCATTTACATTTATACAGTGGTCTTGAAAGCGGCAATCCAGGGCACTTCACAAGGTGGGAAATGGACCTGATCAGGAGTGAGGGAGGAGTTGGGGAAGGTGGGAGTCAGACCGGAGCAGGATTGAGGAAGGAGTTGGGGTAAGTGGTCTGAAGCTATAATTTTAAGGAGGCTTTTGAAGAAGAGATGAGATGTAGCAAAGAGGAGGAGTTTAAGGAGAGTTCAGTTCCAAGCACACAGTGTTGAGGAGTGTCTGGAACAAGAAAAGGGCATCCGACCCATTTCAATCCACACACAAATATCCGGAACTGGATTCTCAGTCTTTTGCCGCCCCTGTTAGTGCCCCAGAGGGACGGCAATGGCAGTGGTAAGAACGTCCGAGCAAGCGGATAGCTCCTAATGCCCTGCCGGGACATTCGGTGCTGGTTTTCAGGGGGCGTGGATCATTACCGCCCGGAGGAGGCGAGCCAATGTGCAACGCCCCTGGTTGTGACAACGGCTCGCTATTTGTTACTGTCCGATCCAAAGCACTTCGTGGAGCACTCTAGTGGGAATGCCTGTGGAAGCTGGCATTCCGTAGCAGCCACAGTGAGATAATTAATATAAGTGTGGTTGTTTCTGTTTGTTTTATTTTTGCGATTTATGTTGTGGTGGTCGGGCCTATTTACCCGATCAACCCCTGTAATCATTTTACACACCTCGATTAGATCACGCCTTAATCTTCCATACTCAAGGGAATTCAAGCCAAGTCGATGCAACCTGTCCTCATTATTTAACCCTTTCAGCCCGGTATCTTTCCAGTGAATCTGCGTGACACCCCCTTCAAGACCAATATATCCTGCCTAAGGTGTGGTGCTCCAGAACTGAACACGGTGCTCCAGATGGGCTCTGACCAGAGCTTTATATAACTGTAATCCTCAAAGCCTCCCTGATAAAGTGCAACATCCCCACCGACACCTGGGATTCCCTGGCCAAAGACCGCCCTAAGTGGAGGAAGTGCATCCGGGAGGGCGCTGAGCACCTCGAGTCTCATCTCCGAGAGCACGCAGAAACCAAGCACAGGCAGCGGAAGGAGCGTGTGGCAACCCAGACTCCCCACCCACCCTTTCTTTCAACCGCTGTCTGCCCCACCTGTGACAGAGACTGTAATTCCCATATTGGACTGCTCAGTCACCTGAGAACTCACTTTTGGAGTGGAAGCAAGTCTTCCTCAATTTCGAGGGGCTGCCTCTGATGATGATGATATAACTGTAACATTTTGCGGTAAAGGCTAACATTCCATTAGGCTTTTACATTAGTTTTAATGTCCCTCCCCTCAGAAAAACAAAATGGCCTTTCTGTCAAAGGGTCTTTTAAAAACCACCTAACCCAGTTGCCCCGGTACCCACTTGCTGCAAGGTGACTTCCTGTAAGTGGACTGTATTCGAACAAGGCCCAGCCTTCTGATTCAGGAGCTGAATTCCGAGGTCCTGGTGTGCAGGAAGGGTGCATGTTGGGACGGGTCAAGCAAGCGAACCAAAAGCGGGCAGCAGGTCACCAAAGGCATGGGCCTGCATTGTTTACATTCCCCCAAAAACATCCTCAATGGGTGTGCTGGAGAGGTTTAAAGGGATTGAAGCTTTTAGCAGAGTCTCGATCTTCATAGCCCCTTGGAATGTGTGTCTAAATATCAAAAGGGTGAGTCAAGATTTTGAAGCCGGCAAATTCAAGTGATTTTGTGGGGGAAAAAATGGAAAGTGCATTAAGTCAGCACTTCACAAACCTACCTGTGTGGGGCACCCTCCTGTAAATATTGATGCAACGCTGGATTAGAACCTGAGCCACGCGCAAATTGGCATAGGGACAAACCGATTAGAACATTAAATGCGTGGCTCAAAGAGCAATGAAGGAGGCAGGGGTTTTCTTCATGGGACACTGGCACCAGTACTGGGGAGTTGTTCCGTTGGGACGGGCTCCACTTAACCTGGAACCAGTGTCCCGGTGAATCGAATAACTGAGTCAGTAGACAGCTTTAAGCTAATGAAGTGGGGGGTGGGAGAATTCAGGAAAGAGTAAATTTAAAAGCAGCAAGAGAAATGTCAAGGCTCCAGAGCAGAGCAGTTTTGGGTAAAAATAAATAGAGTGGGTCACAATGGGACAGAGAGAGTAACAAAGGTAATAATGCATCAGTGACTAAGGTGACATCAGGGAAAAATAGAAAAAAGTCAAAGCTAAAGGGCACTATATTTGAATGCGTGAAGCATTCGTAACAAAATAGATGAATTAATAGCATAGATAGAAATGAATAGGTTTGATCTAATTGCCATTATGGAGACGTGGTTGCAAAGTGGCCAAGGTTGGGAACTAAATATTCCAGGATACTTAACATTTAGAAGAGATAGGCAAAGTGGAAAAAGAGGAGGGGTGGGTAGCCCTGATAATAAAGGGTGGGATAAAGACAGTAGGGAGAAAGGATCTTAGCTCCAAAAATAAAAAAGTAGAATCAATTTGGATGGAGGTAAGAAACAACAAGGGGCAGAAAACATTGGTGGGAGTTGTTTATAGGCCCCCAAACAGTAGTGGTAATGTAAGGCACAATATAAATCAGGACATTAGAGGTGCACATAACAAGGTAATACGGTAATCATGGGGAACTTAAATCTACATATTGACTGGGCAAACCAAATTTACAGTAATAGTGTGGAGAAAGAATTCATGGAATGTATACAAGACAGTTTACTCGATCAGTATGTTGAGGAACTAACTGGGGAACAGGCTATTTTATATCTAGTATTGTGCAATGAGAAAGGGTTCATTAATAACATAGTAAAAGGGTCTTTAGGGAAGAGTGGCCATAATATGATAACATTTTATATTGAGTTTGAAAGTGATTTAGTTAAGTCCGAAACTAGGGTCTTAAATCTAAATACCTACGTAGGTATGAGGGGCGAGTTGGCTAAGGTAGCTTGGGAAACTACATTCAAAGGTATGACGGTAGACAAGCAATGGATAGCATTTAAAGAATGAATACATAATTTACAATAAATATACATTCCTTTAAGGCACAAAAACCCCAGAGGAAAATTGGTCCAACTGTGACTAACAAGAGAAGTTAAAGATAGTATTAGATCAAAGGAAGAGGCTTATAATGCTGCCAAAAAGAGCAGTAAGCCTGAGGATTGGGAGGATTTTAGAATTCAGCAAAGGAGGACCAAGAAATTGAAAAAGAAAGGGAAAATAGAATGAGAATAAACAAGCGAGAGACATAAAAACAAACTGTAAAAGCTTCTATAGGTATGTAAAAAGGAAAAGATTAGTGAAAGTAAATATGGGTCCCTTACAGGCTGAGACAGGAAACATTATAATGGGGAATAAGGAAATGGCAGAAATTAAACACATACAAGGGTCTAGCGAGAATGAAGAACTGAAAGAAATTAGTATTAGTAGAAAAACAGTACTGAAGAAATTAATGAGATAAATCCCCTAGACCTGATGGCCTACATCCTAGGGTTTTGAAAGAGGTGGCTATAGAGATAGTGGATGTATTGGTTGTCATCTTCCAAAAATTCCATAGATTCTAGAATCATTCTTGCAGATTGGAAGGTAGGAAATGTAACCCCGCTATTTAAGAAAGGGGAGAGAGAAAATGAGAAACAGTTAGCCTGACATCAGTACTAGGGAAAATTCTACAATCGATTATTAAGATCGTGATAACAGGGCACTTAGAAAAGAATAATAAGATTGGGCAGAATCAACACAGATTTATGAAGGGAGATCATGTTTGACAAATCTGTTGGAGTTTTTTGAGGTTGTAACTAGCAGAATAGATAAGGGGGAACCAGTGGATGGGTTTTGGGGTTTTCAGAAGGCATTCGATAAGGGGCTCATGGTATTGGGGGTAATATAATAGCATGGACTGAGGATTGGTTAATGGACAAACAACAGAGAGTAGGAATAAATGAGACATTTTCGGGTTGGCAGGCTGTGACTAGTGGGATACTACAATGATCAGTGCTTGGGCCCCAGCTATTCACAATCTATATCAATGATTTGGATGAGGGGACCAAATGTAATATATCCAAGTTTGCTGATGATACAAAGCTAGGTGGGAATGTAAGTTGTGAGGAGGATGCAAAGAGACTTCAAGGGATATAGACAGGCTAAGTGAGTGGGCAAGATCATGGCAAATGGAATATAAATTGGGGAAATGTGAAGTTATCCACTTTGGTAGGAAAAATAGAAAAACAGAGTATTTTTTAAATGGTGAGAGATTGGGAAATGTTGGTGTTCAAAGGGGCCTGGGTGCCTTGAACACAAATCACTGAAAGTTAACATGTGGGTACAGCAAGCAATTAACAAAGCAAATCGTATGTTGGCCTTTATTACAAGAGGATTTGAGTATAAGAGGAAAGACACCTGAATGCAATTATATAGGGCCCTGGTGAAACTACACCTGGAGTATTGTGTACAGTTGGTCTCCTTACCTAAGGAAGGATATACTTGCCATTGAGGGAGTGCAACAAAGGTTCACCAGACTGATTCCTGGGATGGGGGGGATTGTCCTATGAGGAGAGGTTGAGTAGACTAGGCTTATATTCTCTAGCGTTTAGAAGAATGAGAGGTAATCTCATTGAAGCATACAAAATTCATACAGGGTTCCACAGGGTAGATGTTTCCTCTGGCTGGAGGGTCTAGAACCAGAGTCCACAGTCTCAGAATAAGGGGTCGGCCATTTAGGACTGAGATGAGGTGAAACTTCCTCAGTCAGAGGGTGGTGAATCTTTGGAATTGTCTACCCCAAAAGGCTGTGGAGGCTCAATCGTTGAATATATTCAAGATAGATCACGAGGTTTTTGGATATTAAGGGCATAAAGGGCTTTGGGATAGTGCAGAAAAGTGGAGTTGAGGCAGAAGATCAGCCATGATCTTATTGAATGGCCTACTCCTGCTCCTATTTCTTATCTTCTTATGTTCTTATCTCCTACAAACATTAACACAATCTCAGTACTGCCACCATCCCCACCACCCTCCACCTTCAACATGCACAGACACTTCTTGGGACCACTTGCAAACACTGACAAACTACCAGCGACACCTGTGCAGATAATGACACATTTCCAGGACAATAACAATTAATAATAGACTGACAGAAACCCCTGCAATAACTAACAGACCCTGAGGGACCCCAACAACCACTTACATATAATGATATACTTTCATACCTCCTGCAAATATTGGGGAGTCAGAGTAAATACCAAAACACTCTCAGACATCAACTGAAAATACAGACAAATGCTCACAAGACCCCTTGTAAATACTGACGCACTCCCAGGGACACTCTTTAAAAACTGACACATTCCCAGAGACCTCCTGTAAATACTAATACACTCCCAGGGACACCCGTTAAATACTGACGCACTCCCTGAGACGCCCAGTTAATATTGCCGCATTCCCCAGAGCCCCTGTAAATACTAACACACTCCCGGGGACACCCTTTAAATACTGACACACTCCCGGGGACCCCCTGTAAATACTGACACACTCCCAGGGACCCCCTGTAAACACTGACACACTGCTGGGGACCCCCTGTAAATACTGACACACTACGGGTGACCCCCTGTAAATATTGACACATTCCTGGGGACCCCTTGCAAATAATGATACACTCCCAGGAACGCCCTATATATACTGACAAACTCCAGGGGACACCCTGTAAATACTGACACACTTCCAGGGACCCCCTGTTAATACTGACACGCTCCTGAAGATGCCTTGTAAATACTGACACACTCCCGGGGACCCCTGTAAATACTGACACGCTCCTGGCAACCCGCTAAATATTGACACACCCCTCGGGACCCCACTGTAAATACTGACTAACTGCCAGGGACCCCCTGTAAATACTGACACACTCCTGGGGACCCCCTGTGAATATTGACACATGCCCAGGTACCTCCTGTAAAAACTGACACACTCCCGGGGGCCCCCCGTATAAACTGACATAGTCCTGAGGACCCCCGGTAAATACTGATGCACTCCCAGGAACCCCCTGTAAATACTCACACACTGCCAGAGACCCCTTTAAAGACTGACACACTCCCAGGGACCCCCTGTAAATACTGACACACTCCTGGGATCCCCTATAAATACTGACATAATCCCGGGGACCCCCTGCAAAAACTGGTGCACTCCCAGGGATCCACTGTAAATACTGACACACTCCTGGGGACCCCCTGTAAATACTGATACACTCCTGGGGACCCCCTGTAAATACTGACACACTCCGGGACAACCCCGGTATTACAGATACACTCCCAGGGACCCCCTGTAAATACTGATACACTCCCGGGGTCCCCCTGTAAATACTGATACACTCCCGGGGTCCCCCTGTAAATACTGACACACTCCGGAGACCCCAATTAAATACTGACACACTCATGGGGACTCCTGTAAATACTGACACACACCTGGGGACCCCCAGTAAATACTGACACACACCCGGGGACCCCCTGTAAATACTGACACTCTTCTAGGGATCCTGTAAATACTAACACAATGCAAGGGACCACCTGTAAATGCTGACACATTCCCGGGGACCCACTGTTAATATTGACACACTCCCGGGGACTCCCTGTAAATACTGACACACTCCTGGGATCCCCTATAAATACTGACATAATCCCGGGGACCCCCTGCAAAAACTGGCGCACTCCCAGGGATCCACTGTAAATACTGACACACTCCTGGGGACCCCCTGTAAATACTGACACACGCCCGGACAACCCCGGTATTACAGATACACTCCCAGGGACCCCCTGTAAATACTGATACACTCCCGGGGTCCCCCTGTAAATACTGATACACTCCCGGGGTCCCCCTGTAAATACTGACATACTCCGGAGACCCCAATTAAATACTGACACACTCGTGGGGACTCCTGTAAATACTGACACACACCTGGGGACCCCCAGTAAATACTGACACTCTTCTAGGGATCCTGTAAATACTAACACAATGCAAGGGACCACCTGTAAATGCTGACACAATCCCGGGGACCCACTGTTAATATTGACACACTCCCGGGGACTCCCTGTAAATACTGACATACACCCGGGGACCCACTGCAAATACTGACACACTCCCAGGAACCCCCTGTAAATACTGACACACTGCCAGGGAGCCCCATTAAATACTGACACACTCCCGGTGAACCCCTGCAAACACTGACACACTCCTGGGGACCCGCTGTAAATACTGACACACTCCTGGGGACCCCCTGTAAACACTGACACACTCCCGGTGACCCCGTGTAAATACTGACACACTCCTGCGCACCCCTGTAAATACTGATACACTCCTGGGGACCGCCTGTAAATACTAACACACAGCCAGGGACCCCTGTAAATACTGATACACTCCCGGGGACATCCTGTAAATACTGATACACTCCTGGGGACCGCCTGTAAATACTAACACACTGCCAGGGACCCCTGTAAATACTGACACACTCCCAGGGACACCCGGTAAATACTGATACACTCCCGGGGATACTGTAAAAATTGAGACAATCCTGGGGACCCCCTGTAAATACTGATGCATTCCCAGGGACCCCTGTAAATACTGACACCCTCCTGGGGAACCCCTGCAAACACTGACACACTCCTGGTGACCCCCTGTAAATACTGACACACTCCTGGGGACCCCCTGTAAACACTGACACACTCCTGGGGACCCCCTGTAAAGACTGACACACTCCCGGTGACCCCGTGTAAATACTGACACACTCCCGCGCACCCTTGTAAATACTGATACACTCCTGGGGACCGCCTGTAAATACTAACATACTGCCAGGGACCCCTGTAAATACTGACACACTCCCGGGGACACCCTGTAAATACTGATACACTCCCGGGGACACTGTATAAATTGAGACAATCCTGGGGACCCCCTGTAAATACTGATGCATTACCAGGGACCCCTGTAAATACTGACACACACTAGGGACCCCCATTAAATACTGACACCCTCCTAGGGACCCCCTGTAAATAATGACACACACTGGGGACCCCCATTAAATACTGACACACTCATAGGGACTCCTGTAAATACTGACACACTACGGTGGACCCCCTGTAAAAATTGACACACTCATGCAGACCCCCTGTAAATAATGACGTATTCCCAGGAACCCCCTGTATATATTGACAAACTCCAGAGGACCCCCTATAAATATTGACACTCTTCTGGGATCCCCTGTAGATATTGACACACTTCAGGGGACCACCTGTAAATATGACACACTTCCAGGGACCCCCTGTAAATACTGACACACACCCAGGGACCCCCTGTAAATACTGACACACTCCTGGGGACCCCAGTAAATAGTAACACATTCCTGGGGACCCCCTGTAAATACTGACACACTCCCGGGGACCCCTTGTAAATACTGACACACTCCTGGGGACCCCAGTAAATAGTAACACATTCCTGGGGACCCCCTGTAAATACTGACACACTCCTGGGGACCCCTTGTAAATACTGACACACAGCCAGGGACCCCCATTAAATACTGACACACTCCTGGGGACTCCCTGTAAATACTGACACAATCCCGGGGACCCCCTGTAAATACTGACACTCTCCCGGTGACCCACTGTAAATATTGACACACTCCCGGGGACCCAATGTAAATGCTGACACACTCCCGGGGACCCACTGTTATTATTGACACACTCCCGGGGGCTCCCTGTAAATACTGACATACACTTGGGGACCCACTGCAAATACTGACACTCCTGGGGACCCCCTGCAAATACTGACACACTCCCGGGGACCCCCTATAAATACTGACACACTGCCACGGTCCCCCATTAAATACTGACACACTCCTGGGGACCGCCTGTAAATACTGATGCATTCCCAGGGACCCCCATTAAATACTGACACATTCCTGGGGACAGCCTGTAAATACTGATACACTGCCAGGGACCCCTGTAAATACTGACACACTCCCGGGGACACCCTGTAAATACTAGACACTCCCGGGGACATTGTAAAAATTGACGCAATCCTGGGGTCCCCCTGTAAATAATGATGCATTCCCAGGGACTTCTGTAAATAATGACACACACCCGGGGACCCCATTAAATAATGACACCCTCCTGGGGACCCCCTGTAAATAATGACACACACTGGGGACCCCCATTAAATACTGACACACTCATAGGGACTCCTGTAAATACTGACACACGACTGTGGACCCCCTGTAAATATTGACACACTCCTGCGGACCCCCTGTAAATAATGACACATTCCCAGGAACCCCCTGTATATATTGACAAACTCCAGAGGACCCCCTGTAAATATTGACACTCTTCGAGGGATCCTGTAAATACTAACACAGTTCAAGGGACCACCTGTAAATACTGACAGACTCCCGGGGACCCCCGTGTTAATACTGACACACTCATAGGGACTCCTGTAAATATTGACACACTTTTGGGGATCCCCTGTAAATAAGACACACTTCCAGGGACTCCCTGTAAATACTGACACACTCCTGGGGACCCCCTGTAAATATTGACACACTCTCAGGGACTCCCTGTAAATACTGACACACTCTCGTGGACCCCCTGTAAATATTGACACACTTCAGGGGACCACCTGTAAATATGACACACTTCCAGGGACCTCCTGTAAATACTGACACACACCCAGGGACCCCCTGTAAATACTGACACACTCCTGGGGACCCCAGTAAATAGTAACACATTCCTGGGGACCCCCTGTAAATACTGACACACTCCCGGGGACCCCATGTAAATACTGACACACAGCCAGGGACCCCCATTAAATACTGACACACTCCTGGGGACTCCCTGTAAATACTGACACAATCCCGGGGACCCCCTGTAAATACTGACACTCTCCCGGTGACTCACTGTAAATATTGACACACTCCCGGGGACCCAATGTAAATGCTGACACACTCCCGGGGACCCACTGTTATTATTGACACACTCCCGGGGGCTCCCTGTAAATACTGACATACACTTGGGGACCCACTGCAAATACTGACACTCCTGGGGACCCCCTGCAAATACTGACACACTCCCGGGGACCCCCTATAAATACTGACACACTGCCACGGTCCCCCATTAAATACTGACACACTCCTGGGGACCGCCTGTAAATACTGATGCATTCCCAGGGACCCCCATTAAATACTGACACATTCCTGGGGACAGCCTGTAAATACTGATTATCTGCCAGGGACCCCTGTAAATACTGACACACTCCCGGGGACACCCTGTAAATACTAGACACTCCCGGGGACATTGTAAAAATTGACGCAATCCTGGGGTCCCCCTGTAAATAATGATGCATTCTGTCGAAATCTCGACCTCCGAAAAGAATGACTCCGACACTTACAGCTCCGGTAGAAGTTTCTTTAATTTACTTGCTCGCAAGGGGTAGGTTACACTCAGTCAAGGGCTAAGTGAACACCTCCCAAATAGTTCAGTTTAACAAGTAAAACCAAAGTTATGGCCTCTCCCTGTGTATTGCTCTGTCTCACAGTCAGTGAACACAGATAAAGAGTTAATTACTATATCCTGGTCCTGACATGGTATCCAGATATTTCCTTTTGTGAGGGTTATCAGTTGGCCAGCCGGCCATTACTCCATGAGTCATAGGTAATGGGCTATCACCTGTCTTGTATTGTGTCAGGATTGTTCCAATTTCCTGGTCAGTTTATCTGTTTGCATCAAATGGATGAGGTCTCGGAAAGAGATAATGGCTAGAAGATAAGGGTGGGGTGACATGGAACTTCTGTAGTGTAGACAATAGGAAAGCACCATGGGGGGTACTTGTCTCAGCATGACTTGTCTCCTAGCTGTCTGATGGCCATCAGCCATCTCAAACCAGGTTTAGCTGTTTATGCAAGCTGACTGCTAAAATGCAGAAAGTTCTGGAAGGGCCAGGACTCCATTTTGATCAAAAGGCACACAAATACCGTATGGTATCAGCTTAGATAAAAATACATTTCCACATTCCCCCATTTTGTCCTTCACAAGGACAACTTAATCCATTCTGATCTTGTACAGTCTCTCCATTTCCATTTCCACACAAGAGCCTTCAGCAGTTGTTGCTACCATAACTCTAGCCGTGGTCTCGGTAGGTAACATAGTTTCTCCCACCCTGGCACAGCAACACTTAACGATGACAAATAATAGATACAGGGCGAAGGCTATCAGCAGGAATATGATCAAACCCTGTCCCACAGATTTCCCCAGGGCTCCCAACCATCCTGATGCCCAACCCCACAAGGTGATACCGTCCTGGCCAACTGTCTGTTTATACTCTATTACCTTTTTCCTGATGTTTTCAGCTAGACTGCCGATATCTTCTGATTTATCTGGGATATACGTACAGCATTCTTCACCTATTAATGCGCATGTTCCTCCCTCCTTGGCTAGGAGATAATCTAAGGCCATACGATTTTGGAGAGCCACTGTTCGAATAGCTACCATTTCGTCATTTATCCCTTCAAAGGCTTGGGAAGTTGCGTTGGCTACTGATTCCACTAAGTTAGCCAGTTCCCGTAACTGCCATTCGGTCAATGCTATTCCATAGGGTGGCACCATTACCTTGAATATTCCGTTTAGCCACGTCAAATCCCGTTTAAATCTATGACTTCCATAGGCCTCCCTTAGAGTCCTTACTGATCTGATAAGGGGTACCACATATCCTAAGTAACAGGACCCTGTCCAGTTGGCTGGTAACCATGGGTAGGCTTTATGGCCACAAATAAAGTAGGTGCAATTATAGGGCGTCAGCTCCTGGTCCTTTCGCACTGTCCCTACTCGAGTGGTCTCACCTTCCCACCCTTTACCTGGGGCTTTGTTATGGACCGTTGTCCAGCCAACGGTTGCTATCTTTCTCTCAGTGGGATTAGTTGTGGCTTGCCATTTAATCATTTGGGAACACTTGCTGCGTCCCATTTCTGGTCCTTTAGTCTCATTACTCACTAGGCATATTATACCTTCAGGATTTCCTATTCTGGGAGTAATGCTTAGGAAGGGAGGCTGATGGTTATTATCATAATTGGGCTGGTACCATCCCTGGAAGGCTGTAAGTTTATACCCTGCCGACCTCCATTCTGTTTGCTCCTTCGTTTCTGGCCCCTTAGTTAGTTTTGTCCTATTTTGCACTGTCAACCATTCTACCATTTCTGATTCGTTAAAGGGGACAGATCTCAGGGGAATACCCCCCCTGGAGTGGACAGGTACATGGGAACATATCCAACAACTCGACAAGTTTCTTTCTTGAGCATACCTATGACTCAATGCCATAAATACGTTTACGTGCAATTCCCTTCGGTAGCGGGTCTGTACCCCTGGTGTAATCAATAATGTGAAGTAAAACCCTGTCAAGCCCAGCACCATCAGTCCCCATAGTCCATACAGTTCCTTATTCAGTCTTCCTTTTTCTGTTCCTCTGATTCCTTCGTCCCTTCCTCCTGGTCGGGTGCCCTTTTGCAATGGGATGCGTGGATCCATGTTGGTCTTTCCTTTACCTTGATTGCAGTATTGGTCGCCAGCAAGACCTGGTATGGTCCTTCGAATCTTGGCTGTAGACTGCTTTTTCTTTTAAAAATCTTGATGTAAACGAATTCCCCTGGCTCCAGGTTATGACACTTCCCTTCCGCTGGCTTGACTTGGGCTTCCTTTACCTGTGAATGAAAGCTGGAAATACATTTGGTTAGTGCAATACAATAATTCAACATATTTTCCTCCATTTTGTGGATGTCCATCTGTTTTGCAGTAAATGGTGCTGTAAAAGGTAGTCGTTGGGGACGTCCCATAACTATCTCATGCGGTGACAGGCCTGTTGTTCTGTTGGTTGCAGATCGCATTACCATCAAAGCTAAGGGCAGCAGTTCTGTCCATTTCAGTCCAGTGTCATTACATAATTTTGCCAGCTTATTTTTAAGCATTCCATTATATCTTTCAACAAGTCCAGCTGATTGTGGATGATAACTGCAATGAAAACATTGATTAATCTGCAAAGCTTTACACATTTCTCTTATAACATTTCCCGTGAAATGTGACCCGTTATCACTAGAAAGCTTAGCAGGGATTCCGAAGCGCGGTACAATTTCTTTTAACAAACATTTAGCAACAGTAGTGGCATCGGCCTTTTTACATGGAAAGGCTTCAATCCATCTAGAGAACACATCTACAATAACTAATACATACTTAAATCCCTTACACATAGGTAATTCAATAAAATCCATTTGTAAATGTACAAAAGGCCCGACTGGATTTGGGTGGGAGGCAGATTCTACTTTTTTCGTCTTACCCGGATTCATTGTCTGACAGGTAACACAATTTTCACAGATTTGTTTTGCAATTGCCGAAATACCTGGTGCATACCAAGTTGCCAAAATATAATCTGCCAATCCCCCTTTGCCTGCATGTGTGAATGTATGCACACATCGGGCAATCCATGGAAGTAAGGATCTGGGGGCCACCAAGCGGCCGTCATGGTGAACCCATATTCCTTCTGGATTTTTATAACATTGATCCTTCGTCCAGGTCACCACCTCCTCCGTACTGGCCTGTGTCTGAAAGGCCAGCACATCATTAATAGTGGGTGGCGGGTCTGAGCAATTATTTTTCCTTCGTGGGAACAATGATACCTGCATCCCCCCTTTTGACAGAGCTGCTGACTTAGCTGCATTATCAGCTCTGGCATTCCCAAGTGCCACCTCATTCGACTGGCCTGTATGTGCTTGGCATTTGATAATGGCAAGTTTCAAGGGGCATTGAATGGCTCGCAGAAGATTTTCCACTTGTTCTGCATTTTTGATAGGGGTTCCTGAAGAAGTCAGGTACCCGCGAATCTTCCAAATTTGTCCATAGTCATGTGATACCCCAAAAGCATACCTGGAGTCAGTGTAGATATTAACTGTTTGTCCTTCAGCCAGAATACAGGCTCGAGTTAACGCAAACAATTCGGCTTGTTGGGCTGAAAAGGAGTCTGGAAGAGAGGCTGTTTTGACAATATTAAACTGGGTTACAATTGCATAAGCCGCTCTAGGTTGGCCCCTATCATTTCGTAGGGCTGATCTATCAACATAGTACACTAGATCAGGGTTACACATTGGTACATCTGTTAGATTGATACATGGTTTAGTCACTAATTCGGTTACCATTTCACATGAATGGGGTTCGCCGTCGTCTTCCGTGGGGAGTAGAGTGGCTGGATTTAAGGTCGTGCATCTTTTGATGATAAGGTTCGGATTTGATAACAGTTCGACCTCGTATTTAGTGGTTCTTGCGGAAGTTAGGTGTTGGGTGGCACATTTAGTAAGTAAAATCTCGACAGAGTGTGGGATATATAAAATGGTCTGATGATTTAGAGTTATTGTCTGAGCCTGTTGCATAGCATAATAAGCTGCTGCCAATGAAGGAAGACATCCTGGTAGTCCGCATGCCACTGGGTCTAGTTGGGTACTGAAATATGCTGCCTGTCGCTGCCTGTCCCCATGTAACTGAGTCAAAACAGATTGTGCAAAACCCGACTTGTGATGCACAAATAAGTTGAATAGCTTAGTGTAATCTGGTAATCCCAAGGCGGGTGCTGAAGTAAGGGACTGCTTAAGACTCTGGAAAGCATTCTGGGATACTTCATTCCACATCCTTTAAGCATTGTGAGAATATAGTAGATTCATTCACAGCTCGTAGGTCTTGGACAAACCTCCATTTGTGTGGGCTTCTGAACTGGAAGAATCGGTGTGTTACACGGACTTCTCATTTATGCTTATAGTGATTCACAGATCACAGAATGTAAAGTACTTGTTTTCTAATCTTATTAAAAGGCTTCCAAACCCAAGATTTTTCCAATACACCCAAAATGTTGATCAAGGAGATCACCTGAAATATATCAAAATCCCAATTCAAATATTGTACTGCCACTCTTTATCAAAAAAAATCCTCTTACTGAGCTAGAAGCTTTTGTACCAAGATTTTACACCAAGGACAATGAGAGTGTACTCCCCCAGCCTGCACCTCGAGAGACCCACAAAGGCTTTTTTAAAAAAAAAAAGTCATTACAACTTTTAACCACCGGGACCATGTCTCAACAAACCTATCCTTTGTGCATTTCCTCGCTCCGTAACTTCTCATCCGAATAAATCCACACCTGCGCTTCTAACTTAAAATGTCTTAAACTTCCCACATACAGGACAACACTATGAAGGGTTAAAAACTTCACTTTGTTTGAAAAAGTGGGTGGAGCTAAAACAAACAGGCAGCTCCACAACTTTTCCAAACAGGTTTCCAGACACAAGGAAAAAACACAGAAGCACTCTCATTCAAAGACAAGACATTCACGCACTCTCATTCAAAGACAAGACATTCACAAGTCTCTCTCCATTCAATAAAGCTTTTTCTTTTGCTAGCTTTTTTTTTAATCCATAAGTCACTATCAGGTTCTCGGTTTTTTTTACATTTGATTTACTTCCTCTGTTAATTTTACATGGGCTTGAAGAATCGGAACCCAGGCCTTTTCTATTGCTTTCCTTTTTTTTTCTACCTGGATCTCTGTTTATAAGACACTCCTCTGGACATGTTGTTCTCTCTAAATTAAATGAACCATCAGGTGGAAATGGCCTGTTTTCACCCTTAGTCCACTTTACCGTTTTTTTTCTTTGGTCAACTGAAGACTGACCACAATTCTGGAGTATGACATAGGCTGGTGTGCCTTTTGTGGTGTTTTAACTTGCTCCGGCACCCATTCTAGATGATTAAGATTTTCCACAGTTTCTGATCTCACAATCCTTTCGGCGAACCGAGTTCTCTACGCCCACTTCTCCTGGCCGTTACGTGGCCTGAAAAGGCTCTTAATTCGGGCTCAGTCTGGGTGTGTGAGATATGTTGGCACGAACCAATCGTAGTTGATCAATCAGTTACTGTTTCTTTTCTTAATCAATCCTTGTGTTTTTTCCGAATCACAATTTTCCCGAGTGACTCTTCCCGTTTCTCTAATGGCAATCTCTCACAAAGGTATTGCATACAACAGTATAACAAGGACAACAAACAATATTCTCAGTCTGCGTTGTACGCCACTACAGACCGAGTCCTTAACTTATCCTAATAAAAAACTGATAAAACTTAAGGTTCCGTACCCAAACTCTTTGATCGATTGTGCTTTCTTTTTTTTTCCTGTACTCTTATCACATAAGAACCCCTTCCGAATTAAAAACAATAAAAATCTTATCACATAAGAACCTTCGATCGATTAGCGCTTTCTTTTTTTTTTATAGTCTTATCACATAAGAACCCCTTCCGAATTAAAAACAATAAAAATCTTATCACATAAGAACCTGGAACCCTTTTTGATAGACTAGCGCTCCCTTACCTACTGAAACCTTCCCCGGGCTGTTTCGAGATTTTTTTCCAGAACCTGTTCTCTTCTGCTGGCGAGCTGAGAAAGAAATGGTTATAAAAAAAATACCTTTAGCTTTTAAATGCCGAGTCTTGTAGATTGCAGTACCTCCCCTGTGGACAACAGATTACATATGCGATTCAACAGTGAAGAAACCTCTTGTGAGCAAAAGGCTCACCTTGTTTGGCCACTGAAGCCTTTCACTGGAGAGGCACTATGCCTGTATCCGTTTTACTCACAGGACAGAGAGTATGCATCTCGGTGGAACCTCCAAGAAGTAACTGTCGAAATCTCGACCTCCGAAAAGAATGACTCCGACACTTACAGCTCCGGTAGAAGTTTCTTTAATTTATTTGCTCGCAAGGGGTAGGTTACACTCAGTCAAGGGCTAAGTGAACACCTCCCAAATGGTTCAGTTTAACAAGATATTTATACAGTAAAACCAAAGTTATGGCCTCTCCCTGTGTATTGCTCTGTCTCACAGTCAGTGAATACAGATAAAGAGTTAATTACTATATCCTGGTCCTGACATGGTATCCAGATATTTCCTTTTGTGAGGGTTATCAGTTGGCCAGCCGGCCATTACTCCATGAGTCATAGGTAATGGGCTATCACCTGTCTTGTATTGTGTCAGGATTGTTCCAATTTCCTGGTCAGTTTATCTGTTTGCATCAAATGGATGAGGTCTCGGAAAGAGATAATGGCTAGAAGATAAGGGTGGGGTGACATGGAACTTCTGTAGTGTAGACAATAGGAAAGCACCATGGGGGGGGTACTTGTCTCAGCATGACTTGTCTCCTAGCTGTCTGATGGCCATCAGCCATCTCAAACCAGGTTTAGCTGTTTATGCAAGCTGACTGCTAAAATGCAGAAAGTTCTGGAAGGGCCAGGACTCCATTTTGATTAAAAGGCACACAAATACCGTATGGTATCAGCTTAGATAAAAATACATTTCCACAATTCCCAGGGACTCCTGTAAATAATGACACATGCCCGGGGACCCCATTAAATAATGACACCCTCCTGGGGACCCCCTGTAAATAATGACACACACTGGGGACCCCCATTAAATACTGACACACTCATAGGGACTCCTGTAAATACTGACACACGACTGTGGACCCCCTGTAAATATTGACACACTCCTGCGGACCCCCTGTAAATAATGACACATTCCCAGGAACCCCCTGTATATATTGACAAACTCCAGAGGACCCCCTGTAAATATTGACACTCTTCGAGGGATCCTGTAAATACTAACACAGTTCAAGGGACCACCTGTAAATACTGACAGACTCCCGGGGACCCCCGTGTTAATACTGACACACTCATAGGGACTCCTGTAAATATTGACACACTTCTGGGGATCCCCTGTAAATATGACACACTTCCAGGGACTCCCTGTAAATATTGACACACTCCTGGGGACCCCCTGTAAATACTGACACACTCTCGGGGACCCCCTGTAAATACTGACACACCCCGGGGACCCCCTGTAAATACTGACACACTACTGGGGACTCCCTTTAAATACTGACACACTCTCGGGTACCCCCTGTAAATACTGACACACTCTCGGGGACCCCCTGTAAATACTGACACACTCCTGGGGACCCCCTGTAAATACTGACATACTCCCGGTGACCCCCTGTAAACACTGACACACTCCTGGGGACACACTGTAAAAATTGTCACAATCCTGGGGACCCCTGTAAAGACTGATGCATTCCCAGGGACCCCTGTAAATACTGACACCCTCCTGGTACTCCCTGTAAATAATGACACACACCCAGGGACCCCATTAAATACTGCCACACTTCTGGGGACCCCCTGTAAATACTGAAACACTCCTGGGGACCCCCTGTAAATAATGACACACTCCCGGCGACCCGCATTAAATACTGACACACTGCTGGGAACCCCTTGTAAATACTCACACACCGCCAGGGCCCCCCTATAAATACTGACACACTCCCGGGGACCCCCTGTAAATACTGACACACTCATAGGGACTCCTGTAAATACTGACACACTACAGGGGACCCCCTGTAAATATTGACAAACTCTGCGGACCCCCTGTAAATAATGACACACTCCCAGGAACCCCCTGTATATATTGACAAACTCCATAGGACCCCCTGTAAATATTGACACACTTCTGGGGATCGCCTGTAAATACTGACACACTTCAAGAGACCACCTATAAATACTGACACACTCCTGAAGATGCCCTGTAAATACTTACACACTCCCAGGGACCCCTGTAAATACTGAAACACTTCCGGGGACCCCCTTTAAATATTGACACACTTCTGGGCACCCCCTGTAAATACTGACACACTGCCAGGGAGCCCCTGTAAATATTGACACACACCCGGGGAAAACAACTAAATACTGACACACTCATGGGGACTCACTGTAAATATTGACACACTCCTGGGGACTCACTGTAAATATTGATACACTCCCGGGGACCCAATGTAAATGCTGACACACTCCCGGGGACCCACTGTAAAGTAATGTATTCAACCAGCATTGTAACCCATGTATAATCTGACCTAAGTTGTACACTGTGAGAACAATGACCACTAGGTGGTGAACTTGTGGGAGACACTCCTAACCTGGACTTTCAGATATAAAAGGGGAAGCTCCACCCACTTCCATCACTTGAGTGCTATGAAATAAAGGACAGGTCACAGACTGACCTTCTCTCAAGCATGGGCCTCGTGTGCATTTATACTGTATAGTAAGGACGTATCAATGGCGACAAGAAACTGCGATTTAAACCACGCGAGCATGGCCACGAGCAGAACAGATAAGAGGTACTGTGTTAAGGAATGGTTGGGACAGAGATTCAACATTGTTAAAGCAGCACACAGTTCTCCAGGCAGACAAGGGCAGTCAGGCATGCCACAACATGTGTTCGAACCCAGAGGAGGAGTACGACAGAGACAATGGCAAGCTGAACGGCGATTCACACCATTGCAAGGGACAATGCGGCCAGTAATGGGGCCATCAACATCGGTTAATAGCGCACTCAAGGGCAATAATAGGGGCAGTCAGGGACGATCGACTGGCAAGGGACCTTTTGTTTCAAACAGCAGATCATGCTGGAGGCGTGGAGGCACACACTCAGCTGGAGTTTGCAGAGATGAGCAAAATACCTGCAGAAATTGCAGAAATGAACGCTGGGGGAAATCGCTGGAAGCTGAAGTTCAGCGAGTTCATGTCGAGCACGTATACAGTTCATACACCAGGACGCCACCGATAATGATGAAAGTGCTCCTCAATGGCATCCCAGTATCAATGGAGCAAGACACAGGGGCCAGCCAGTCCCTGATGGGTATCAAACAGTTCGAAAATTTGTGGGCGTCCAAGGCCAGGAGGCCAAAATTATCGCCAATTGACGCACAGCTACGGACTTACACAAAGCAGATCATTCCGGTGCTAGGCAGCGCCACGGTAGTCGTGACCCACAAAGATTCGGAGAGCAGACTGCCACTCTGGATTGTCCCAGGGGACGGTCCCGCACTACTGGGGAGGAGTTGGCTTGCTGTCATGAACTGGAAATGGGGCGATGTCAATGCAATTTCCTCTGAGGAGCGAGTATCATGCTCACAGATCCTGGACAAATTTGACTCATTATTTCAACCCGGCATTGGCACTTTCATGGGGGCCAAGGTAGTGATTCACATAAACCCGGACGCCAGGCCAGTACACTGCAAGGCCAGAGCGGGAAAAGATAGAAGGCGAATTGGACCGCCTGCTGAGGGAAGGCATCATCTCGCCAGTCGAATTCAGTGACTGGGTGAGCCCGATTGTGCCGGTGCTCAAGACGGATGGGTCGGTCAGGATATGTGGCGATTACAAGGCCACCATCATTCGGGTGTCACTCCAAGACCAGTACTCGCGACCGAGAGCGGAGGACCTCTTTGCGACGCTATCCAGTGGCAAACTTTTTCAAAATTGGCCTGACCTCAGCTTACATGACCCAGGAGCTGGCGAGTGAGTCGAAGAAGCTGACCACCATCACGACACACAAGGGGTTGTTTGAGTACAACAGATGTCCGTTTGGAATTCACTCGGCCGCCGCGATCTTCCAACGAAATATGGAAAGCCTCCTCAAGTCGATTCCAGGGACGGTGGTTTTTCAGGATGACATCCTCATTACGGGTTACGATACTGAAGAACACCTCCACAACCTGGAGGAGGTGCTACGCAGACTGGACCGGGTAGGGCTGCGACTGAAAAAGGCGAAGTGCGTCTTCCTAGCTCCAGAGATAGAATTCTTGGGGATGAGGGTAGCAGTAGACGGGATCAGTCCTACTGCGTCCAAGACGGAAGCGATCCAGAGAGCACCCAGACCCCGTAACACGACGGAGCTTCATTTATTCCTGGGGCTCCTGAACTATTTTGGTAACTTTCTTCCCAAATTGAGCATGCTGCTAGAGCCGCTACACGTGCTCCTACACAAAGGTCGCGAATGGGTCTGGGGGGACAGCCAGGAAAGGGCTTTTAATAAAGCACGCAATTTGTTATGTTCCAACAATCTGTTAACGCTATGTGATCCATGTAAGAAACTTGTGTTAACGTGCGATGCGTCGTCCTATGGTGTCGGGTGTGTGTTGCAGCATGTCAATGCCAAGGGTCAGTTATAGCCGGTAGCTTATGCCTCCAGAAGTCTGCCCCAGGCGGAAAGGGGCGATGGGATCGAAGAAAAGGAGGCGCTCGCATGTGTCTATGCGGTAAAGAAAATGCACCAGTACCTGTTTGGCTGGAAATTTGAGCTGGAGACAGATCACAAACCCCTAACATCCCTTTTGGCCGACAACAAGGCCATAAATGCAAACGCATCGGCCCAGCATACAGAGGTGGGCACTCACGTTAGCCGCCTATGACTACACAATTCGGCACAGACCGGGCACCGAAAACTGCGCCGATGCACTCAGCAGGCTCCCACTAGCCACCACTGAGGGGGCTACCGAGCATGCTGCTGAGATGGTCATGGCTGTTGAAGTTTTCGGAAGCGAAGGCTCACCCGTGACAGCCCGTCAGATTAAAGTGTGGACAAATAGAGACCCGCTATTGTCTCTAGTCAAGAAATGTGTCCTGAATGGGGACTGGGCAGCCACGTACAGGGCATGCCCTGAGGAATTTAAACCATTTCACAGGCGCAAGGATGAACTCTCAAATCAGACTGATTGCCTACTGTGGGGAAACCGCGCAGTCATGCCCCAGATGGGCAGAGAGGTGTTCATCAGAGAACTACACAATGAGCATCCGGGCATTGTCACGATGAAGGCAATTGTCAGGTCACACGTTTGGTGGCCAGGGAGAGATGCAGATCTGGAACATTGTGTTCGCAGGTGCAACACGTGTGCCCAGCTGGGCAATGCGCCCAGGGAAGACCCCCTTAGCCCCTGGCCATGGCCCGCCAAGCCTTGGTCACGCATCCATGTGGACTACGCAGGTCCTTTCATGTGAAAAATGTTTTTGGTTGTAGTAGACGCCTACTCCAAATGGATCGAGTGTGACATTTTAAATTCAAGCACATCCTCTGCCACAGTAGAAAGTCTACGGGCAATGTTTGCCGAACCACGGTCTACCGGACATCTTGGTCAGCGACAATGGCCCATGCTTCACAAGCACTGAATTCCAGGACTTCATGGCAGGCAATGGAATTAACCATGTTAGAACAGCACCGTTCAAGCCGGCCTCAAACGGCCAGGCAGAACGAGCAGTGCAGATAATCAAACAGGGGATGCTCAGAATCCAAGGGGGTTCCCTACAATGCCGCTTATCACGCCTCCTGTTGGCCTACAGATCCCGACCACACTCGCTCACAGGGGTTCCACCCGCAGAGCTGCTAATGAAAAGGACGCTCAAAACCCGGTTATCCCTTATACACCCCACTATGAAAGAAATTGTCGAGAGTAGGCTCCAGTCACAATATGACTACCATGACAGGAATGTGAGGGCGTGATGTATTGATGTAAATGACCCTGTTTTTGTCCTCAACTACGCTGCAGGGCCCAAATGGCTCGCAGGCACTGTGGTTGCCAAAGAGGGAAATAGGATTCTGGTAGTTAAACTTACCAATGGACAAATCTGCCGCAAACATGTGGATCAAACAAAAAGGAGGTTCAGCAACCCCATAGAAGAAGCAGAGGAAGAACACGATGTAGAGTTCACTCCACCACAGGTGACCAAACACAGGAACCAAAGGGAGGAGAGCCCAGTCACTGTGGGCAGTCCGGACAGGCCTGAGGCACCGCAAACAGCAGACACTCAGGCCAGCGCCCAACAACCGGAGCCCCAACTCAGACGCTCTACAAGGGAGCGTAAACCACCAGAGAGACTCAACCTGTGATCCCAATAAGACTTTGCGGGGGAGGTGATGTCATGTATTCAACCAGCATTGTAACCCATGTATAATCTGACCTAAGTTGTACACTGTGAGAACACTGACCACTAGGTGGTGAACTTGTGGGAGACACTCCTAACCTAGACCTTCAGATATAAAAGGGGAAGCTCCACCCACTTCCATCACTTGAGTGCTGTGAAATAAAGGACAGGTCACAGACTGACCTTCTCTCAAGCATGGGCCTCGTGTGCATTTATACTGTATAGTAAGGACGTATCAGTAAATATTGACACACTCTCGGGGACTCCCTGTAAATACTGACATACACCCGGGGACCCACTGTAAATACTGACACACTCCCGGGGACCCCCTGTAAATACTGACACACTCCTGGGGACCCCCTATAAATACTGACACACTGCCACGGTTCCCCCATTAAATACTGACACATCCTGGGGACCGCCCGTAAAGACTGACACACTCCCGGGCACCCCCGGTAAATACTGATACACTCCTGGGCCCCCCCTGTAAATACTGACACACTGCCAGGGTCCCCTATAAATACTGACACACTCCCGGCGACACCCTGTAAATACTGGCACACTCCCGGGGACCCAATGTAAATACTGACACACTCCTGGGGATCCCTGTAAATAATGGCACACTCCTCGGGACCCCCTGTAAATAATGACACATTCCCAGGAACCCCCTATATATATTGACAAACTCCAGGGGGCCCCCTGTAAATATTGACACACTCCCGGGGACCCGCTGTAAATACTGACACACTCTCGGGGGCCACCTGTAAATACTGATATTCCCGGGGACCCCTGTAAATATTGGCACACTCCAGGGGATGCCCTGTAAATAATGACACACTCCCGGGGACCCCCTGTGAATACTGACACACTCTCGGAGACCCCCTGTAAATACTGACATATTCTAGGGAACCGTCTGTAAATACTGACACACTCCCGGGGACCGCTGTAAATACTGACACACTCCTGGGGACCCCCTGTAAATAAGGACACACTCCCGGGGACCCCCTGTAAATACTGACACACTCTCGGAGACCCCCTGTAAATACTGACACATTCTAGGGAACCGTCTGTAAATACTGACACACTCCCGGGGACCGCTGTAAATACTGACACACTCCCGGGCACACCCAGTAAATACTGATACACTCCCGGGGACCCCCTGTAAATACTGACATAGTCCCGGTGACCCCATGTAAAAATTGACACACTCCTGGGGACCCCCTGTAAACACTGACACATTCCTGGGGAGCGTCTGTAAATACTGACACACTCCTGGGGTCCGCCTGTAAATACGAAGACACTGCCAGGGACCCCTGTAAATACTGACACACTCCCAGGGACACCCTGTCAATACTGACACACTCCTGGGGACCGCCTGTAAATACTAACACACTGCCAGGGATCCCTGTAAATACTGATACACTCCCGGGGACATCCTGTAAAAATTGACACAATCCTGGGGACCCCCTGTATATACTGATGCATTCCCAGGGACCCCTGTAAATACTGACACCCTCCTGGGGACTCCCTGTAAATAATGACATACACCCGGGGACCTCCTGTAAATACTGACACACTCCCGGGGACCCCCTGTAAATACTGACACACTCCCAGGGGCCCACTGTAAATACTGACACACTGCTGGGAACCCCCTGTAAATACTCACACACTCCCGGGGACCTCCTTTAAATACTGACACACTCGCAGGAATGCCGTAATTACTGACACACACCTGGGGACCCCCTGTCAATATTGGCACACTGCCAGGGACTCCCTTTAAATACTAACACACAGCCAGCGACCCCATGTAAATACTGGCACGCTCTCAGGAACCCCCTATAAATACTGACACATTCCCGGGGGACCCCCTGTAAATACTGACACACTCATAGGAACTCCTTTAAATACTGACACACTCCCGGGGAACCCTGTAAATACTGACACACTCTCGGAGACCCCCTGTAAATACTGACACACACCCGGGGACCTCCTGTAAATACTGACACATTCCCGGGGACCCCCTGTAAATACTGACACACTCCCGGGGGCCCACTGTAAATATTGACACACTCCCGGGGACCCCCTGTAAATACTGACACACTGCTGGGAACCCGCTGTAAATACTCACACACTGCCAGGGCCCCCCTATAAATAGTGACACACTCCCGGGGACCCCCTGTAAATACCGACACACTCATAGGGACTCCTGTAAATACTGACACACTCATAGGGACTCCTGTAAATAATGACACACTCCCAGGAACACCCTGTATATATTGACAAACTCCAGAGGACCCCTGTAAATATTGACACACTTCTGGGGACTCCCTGCAAATACAGACACACTTCAAGTGACCACCTGTAAATACTGACACACTCCTCTGGACCCCCTTAAAAACTAACACAATCCTGAGGACCCCCTATAAATACTGATGCACTGCCAGGGACCCCCTGTAAATACTGACACACCGCCAGGGACTCCTGTAAATACTGACACACTCCTGGGGACCCCCTGTAAATACTATCACATTCCCGGGGACCCCTATAAATACTGACACACTCCGGGGAACACCATGTAAAAATTGACATAACCCTGGGGACCCCCTGTAAATACTGATGCATTCCCAGGGACCCCCATTAACTACTGACACACACCTCGGGACCCCCTGTAAATACTGACACACTCCTCGGGACCCCCCCGGAAATGCTTACACACTCCCGGGGACCTCCTTTAAATACTGACACAATCGCAGGAATGCCCTGTAATTACTGACACACTCCTAGGGACCCCCTGTCGATATTGGCACACTGCCAGGGACCCCCTTTAAATATTAACTCACAGCCAGGGACCACCTGTAAATACTGACACGCTCTCAGGGACCCCTATAAATACTGACACATTCCCGGGGACCCCCTGTAAATACTGACAAACTCCCGGGGACCCCCTGTAAATACTGATACACTCCTGGGGACGCCCTGCAAATACTGACATAATCCCCGGGACCCCCTGTAAATAGTGATGCACTCCCAGGGACCCACTGTAAATACTGACACACTTCCGGGGACCCCCTGTAACTACTGACACTCTCGTGGGGACTCCCTGTAAACACTGACACACTCCCGGGGACCTCCTGTAAATACTGACACACTCGCAGGAACCCCCTGTAACTACTGACACACTCCTGGGGACCCCGTGAAAATATTGGCAAACTGCCAGAGACCCCCTTTAAATACTAACATACTGCCAGTGACCCCCTGTAAATATTGACACGCTCCCAGGGACCCCCTATAAATACTGACACACTACGGGGGACCCCCTGTAAATATTGACACACTCCTAGGGGGCCACCTGTAATAATTACACACTCGCGGGGATCCCCTGCAAATACTGACACACTCCCGGGGACCCACGGTAAATAGTTACACACTCGCGGGGATCCCCTGTAATTACTGACACACTCCCGGGGACCCACGGTAAATAGTTACACACTCGCGGGGATCCCCTGTAAATACTGACACACTCCCGGGGACCTTCTGTAAATATTGACACACTCCTGGAGACCCCCTATAAATACTGATGCATTCCCAGGGACCCCTGTCAATACTGACACACTCCTGGGGACCCCCCGTAAATAATGACACACTCCCTGGGACCCCCATTAAATACTGACACACTGCCAGGGACCCCCTATAAATACTGACAAACTCCCGGGGACCCCCTGTTAATTCTGACACACTCATAGAGACTCCTGTAAATACTGACACACTCCTGGGGACCACCTGTAAATACTGACACACTCCTGGGGACTCCTGTAAATAATGGCACACTCCCGGGGACCCTCTGCAAATATTGACACACTCCAGGGGACCCCACTGTAAATACTGACTAACTGCTAGGGATGCCCTGTAAATACTGAAACACTTCTGGGGACCACCTGTAATAACTGACACAATCCTGGGGACCCCATGTGAATACTGATGAACTCCTGGGGACCCCCTGTGAATACTGACACACTCCCAAACACCCCCTGTAATTACTGACACACTCCCGGGGTCCCCCTGTAAATATTGACACACTCCTGCAGACCCCCGATAAATAGTGACACACTGCCACGGTCCCCCATTAAATACTGACACACTCCTGAGGACTGCCTGTAAAGACTGAAACACTCCCGGGGACCCCCTGTAAACACTGATGCATTCCCAGGGACCCCTGTCGATAATGACACACTCTCGGGAACCCTCTGTAAATACTGACACACTCCTGGGGACCCCCTGTAAAGACTGACACACTCCCGGGGATCCCCGGTATATACTGACACACTCCCGGGAACCCCCTGTAAATACTGACGCATCTCAGGGGACGCCCTGTAAATACTGACACACTCCCGAAGACCCCCTGTAATTACTGACATACTCCCGGGGACCCCTGTACTTACTGACACACTCCTGGGGACCTCCTGTAAATATTGACACACTCCTGGGGACCCTCTATAAATACTGACATACTGCCACAGGCCCCCATTAAAAACTGACACACTCCTGAGGACCCCTGTAAATAATGGCACACTCCCGGGAACCCCCTGCAAATACTGACACACTTCAAGAGACCACATGTAAATACTGACACACTCCCAGGGACCCCTGTAAATACTGAAACACTTCTGGGCACCCCCTTTAAATATTGACACACTCCCGGGGACCCAATGTAAATACTGACACACTCCCGGGGAACCCCTGTAAATACCGACACACTCCCGGGGACCCCCGGTAAATACTGACACACTCCCGGGGACCCCCGGTAAATACTGACACACACCTGGGGACCCCCGGTAAATACTGACACTTCTGCGGACCCCCGGTAAATACCGACACACTCCCGGGAACCCCCGGTAAATACTGACACACTTATAGGGACTCCTGTAAATCCTGATAGACTACCGGAGACTCTATGTAAATATTGACACACTCCTGGGGACCTCCTGTAAATATTGACACACTCCTGGGGAACCCTTATAAATAGTGACGCACTGCCACGGTCCCCCATTAACTACTGACACACACCTGGGGACCTCATGTAAAGACTGACACACTCCCGGGGACCCCTGTAAATAATGGCACACTCCTGGGGACCCTCTGCTAATATTGACACACTCCAGGGGACCCCACTGTAAATACTGACAAACTGCCAGGGATGCCCTGTAAATACTGACACACTCCTGGGGATCCCCTGTAATAACTGACACAATCCTGGGGACCCCCTGTAAATACTGATGCACTCCTGGGGACCGCCTGTAAATACTGACACACTCCTGGGGACCGCCTGTAAATACTGACAAACTCCTGGGGGATCCCTGTAAATAATGACAAACACACCCAAAAACATAGAAACATAGAAAATAGGTGCAGGAACAGGCCTTCTAGCCTGTACCGCCATTTAATGAGTTCATGGCTGAACATGCAACTTCAGTACCCCATTCCTGCTTTCTCACAATACCCCTTGATTCCCCTAGTAGTAAGGACTTCATCTAACTCTTTTTTGAATATATTTAGTGAATTGGCCTCAACAACTTTCTGTGGTAGAGAATTCCACAGGTTCACCAGTCTCTGGGTGAAGAAATTCCTCCTCATCTCGGTCCTAAATGGCTTACCCCTTATCCTTAGACTGTGTCCCCTGGTTCTGGACTTGCCCAACATTGGGAACATTCTTCCTGCATCTAACCTGTCTAACCCCGTCAGAATTTTCAACGTTTCTATGAGGTCCCCTCTCATTCTTCTGAACTCCAGTGAATACAAGCCCAGTTGATCCAGTCTTTCTTGATAGGTCAGTCCCGCCATCCCGGGAATCAGTCTGGTGAACCTTCGCTGCACTCCCTCAATAACAAGAATGTCCTTCCTCAGGTTAGGAGACCAAAACTGTACACAATACTCCAGGTGTGGCCTCACCAAGGCCCTGTACAACTGTAGCAACACCTCCCTGCCCCTGTACTCAAATCCCCTCGCTATGAAGGCCAACATGCCATTTGCTTTCTTAACCGCCTGCTGCACCTGCATGCCAACCTTCAATGACTGATGTACCATGACACCCAGGTCTCTTTGCACCTCCCCTTTTCCTAATCTGTCACCATTCAGATAATAGTCTGTCTCTCTGGTTTTACCACCAAAGTGGATAACCTCACATTTATCCACATTATACTTCATCTGCCATGCATTTGCCCACTCACCTAACCTATCCAAGTCGCTCTGCAGCCTCATAGCATATATATTGACAAACTCCATGGAAGCCCTGTAAATATTGACACACTCCCGGCGACCCGCTGTAAATACTGACACATTCCTGGGGACCTCCTATAAATATTGACACACTCCTGGGGACCTCTGTAAATTCCGACACACTCCCGGGGACCCCCGATAAATACTGACACACTCCTGGGGAACCCTTATAAATAGTGACACACTGCCACAGTCCCCCATTAAATACTGACACACACCTGGGGACCGCATGTAAAGACTGACACACTCCCGGGGACCCCTGTAAATAATGGCACACTCCTGGGGTCCCTCTGCTAATATTGACACACTCCAGGGGACCCCACTGTAAATACTGACAAACTGCCAGGGATGCCCTGTAAATACTGACACACTCCTGGGGATCCCCTGTAATAACTGACATAATCCTGGGGACCCCCTGTAAATACTGATGCACTCCTGGGGACCCCCTGCAAATACTGACACACTCCTGGGGACCGCCTGTAAATACTGACACACTCCTGGGGACCTCCTGTAAATAGTGACACACTCGCAGGAATGCCCTGTAACAACTGACACACTCCTGGGGACCCCCTGTAAATATTGGCACAATGCCAGGGACCCCCTTTAAATACGACCACACAGCCAGAGACCCCCTGTAAATAATGACACGCTCCCAGGGACCCCCTATAAATACTGACACACTCCCCGGGACTCCCTGTAAATACTGACACACTACGGGGGATCCCCTGTAAATATTGACAACCTCTTGGGGGATCCCTGTAAATAATGACACACACACACCCAAGAACCCCCGATATATATTAACAAACTCCAGGGGAACCCTGTAAATATTGAAACACTCCCGGGGACCCGCTGTAAATACTGACACACTCTCGGGGGCCACCTGTAAATACTGATACTGCCGGGGACTACCTGTAAATACTGACACACTCCCGGGGACCCCCTGTAAATACTTACACACTCGCGGGGACCCCCTGTAAATACTGACACACTCCCGGGGACCCCCTGTAAATACTGACACGCTCCCGGGGACCTTCTGTTACTATTGATACACTCCTGGGGACCCCCTATAAATAGTGACACACACCCGAGAACCCCCTGTAATAACTGACACAATCCTGGGGACCCCCTGTAAATACTGATGCACTCCTGAGGACCCCCTGTAAATACTGACACACTGCTGGGGACCCCCTGTAAATAATGACACACTCCCTGGGACCTCCATTAAATACTGACACACTCCCGGGACCACCTGTAAATATTGACACACTCCTGGGGACCGCTTGTAAATACTGACACACTCCAGGAACCCCCTTTAAATACTGACACACTCCTGGGGACGCCCTGTAAATACTGACTTAATCCCCAGGGCCTCCTGTAAATACTGACACACTCCTGGGGACCCCCTGTAACTATTGGCACACTGCCAGGGGATCCCCTGTAAATACTGACTAATTTCCGGGAACCCCCTGTAAATACTGACACACTCCCAGCGAACCCTATATATACTGACACGCTACCGGGGACCCCCTGTAAATACTGACACACTCCTGGGGACCCCTGTAAATACTGACACGCTCCTGGCGCCCCCCCTGTAATAATTGACACACTCCTGGGGACTCACTGTAATACCAGCACACTGCCAGGGACCCCCATTAAATACTGACACACTCCTGGGGACCTCCTGTAAATACTGATGTCATCCTGGGGACCTCCTGTAAATACTGACGCACTCCCATGGACCCCCAGTAAATACTGACACACTCCCGGGGATCCCCTGTAAATTCTGGCACACTCTCGGGGACCCTCTGCAAATATTGACACACTCCAGGGGATCCCACTGTAAATGCTGACTAACTGCCAGTGATGCCCTGTAAATACTGACACACTCCTGGGGACCCCCTGTGAATATTGACACATGCCGGGGTACACCCTGTAAAAACTGACACACTCCTGGGGACCTCCTGTGAATCCTGACACACGCCGGGGTACACCCTGTAAATACTGATGCATTCCCAGGGACCCCTGTAAATAATGACACACTCCCGGGGACCCCCATTAAATACTGACATACTCCTGGGGACTCCTATAAATACTGATACACCGCCAACGACCCCCTATAAATACTGAAACACTCCTGGGGACCACTTGTAAATACTGACACACTCCAGGAAACCCCTTTAAATACTGACACACTCCTGGGGACGCCCTGTAAATACTGACTTAATCCCCGGGGCCTCCTGTAAATACTGACTTAATCCCCGGGGTCTCCTGTAAATACTGACACACTCCCGGGGATCCCCTGTAAATTCTGACACACTCCTGGGGACCCCTGTAAATAATGGCACACTCTCGGGGACCCTCTGCAAATATTGACACACTCCAGGGGATCCCACTGTAAATGCTGACTAACTGCCAGGGATGCCCTGTAAATACTGACACACTCCTGGGGACCCCCTGTAACTATTGGCACACTGTCAGGGGACCCCCTGTAAATACTGACTCACTTCCGGGAACCCCCTGTAAATACTGACACACTCCCAGCGAACCCTATATATACTGACACGCTACCGGGGACCTCCTGTAAATACTGACACACTCCTGGGGACCCCTGTAAATACTGACATGCTCCTGGCGACCCCCTGTAATAATTGACACACTCCTGGGGACCCACTGTAATACCGGCACACTGCCAGGGACCCCCATTAAATATTGACACACTCCTGGGGACTCATATAAATACTGACGTCATCCTGGGGACCTCCTGTAAATACTGACGCACTCCCATGGACCCCCAGTAAATACTGACACACTCCCGGGGATCCCCTGTAAATTCTGACACACGCCGGGGTACACCCTGTAAAAACTGACACACTCTCGGGGACCCCCTGTAAAAATTGCCACAATCCTGGGAACAACCTGTAAATACTGATGCATTCCCAGGGACCCCTGTCAAGACTGACAGACTCCTGGGGACCCCCTGTAAATAATGACACACTCCCGGGGACCCCCATTAAATACTGACATACTCCTGGGGACCCCCTATAAATACTGACACACTGCCAGGGACCCCCTGTTAATACTGACACACACAAAGGGACTCCTGTAAATACCGACACACTACGGGGGACCCCCTGTAAATATGACACACTTCCTGGGACCCGCTATAAATACTAACACACTCTCGGGGACACCTGTAAATACTGACACACTCCCAGGAACCTCCTGTAAATATTGACACCCTCCTCGGGACGCCCTGTAAATAATGACACATTCCCAGGAACCCCCTATATATATTGACAAACTGAAGGGGACCCCCTGTAAATATTGACACACTTCTGGGGACTCCCTGTAAATATGACACACTTCCAGGGACTCCTATAAATACTGACACACTGCTGGGGACTCACTTAAAAGACTGAAACACTCCCGGGGACTCCCTGTAAATACTGACACACTCTCGGGAACCACCTGTACATACTGATGCACACCCGGGGACCACCTGTTAATACTGACACCTCTCGGGGACCCCCTGTAAATACTGACACACTCCCGGGGACCCCTTATAAATAGTGACACACTGCCACGGTCCCCCATTAAATACTGACACACTCCTGGGGACCGCCTGTAAATACTGACACACTCATCGGGATGCCTGTAAATACTGACAGACTACGGGGACGCCCTGTAAATAGTGACACACTCCAGGGGTCCCCTGTAAATACTGACACACTCCTGGGGACCCCTGTAAATACTGACACACTCCCGGGGACCCCCTGTAAATACTGATACACTCCCGGGGACCCGTGTGAATACTGACACACTCATAGGGACTCCTGTAAATACTGACACATTCCCGGGGACCCCCTGTAAATACTGACACAATCCCAGCGACCACTGTAAATACTCATACACTCCCGGGGACCCCCTGTAAATACTGACAAACTCCGGGGGACACCTGTAAATACTGACACACTCCCGGGGACCTCCTGTAAATATTGACACACTCCTGGGGACCCCTTATAAATAGTGACACACTGCCACGGTCCCCTATTAAATACTGACACAATCTTGGGGACCGCCTGTAAATACTGACACACTCATCGGGATGCCTGTAAGTACTGACACACTCCTGGGGACGCCCTGTAAATACGGACATAATTCCCGGGACCTCCTGTAAATACTGACGCACTCCCAGCGACCCACTGTAAATACTGACACATTTCCGGGGACCCCCTGTAACTACTGACACTCTCCTGGGAACCCCCTGTAAACACTGACACACTGCCACGGTCCCCCATTAAATACTGACACACTCCTGGGGACTGCCTGTAAAGACTGACACACTCCCGGGGACCCCCGGTAAATACTGATACATTCATTGGGACGCCTGTAAATACTGACACACTCCAGGGGACCCCCTGTAAATACAGAGACACTACTGGGGACCCCTGTAAATACTGACATAATCCTGGGGACACCCTGTAAATACTGACATAATCCCCGGGACCTCCTGTAAATACTGACGCACTCCCAGGGACCCACTGTAAATACTGACACACTTCCGGGGACCCCCTGTAACTACTGACACTCTTCTGGGAACCCCCTGTAAACACTGACACACTCCTAGGGGCCCCCTTTAAATGCTAACACACTCCCGAGGACCTCCTGTAAACACTGACAGACTCACAGGAACCCCCTGTAACTACTGACACGCTCCTGGGGACACCGTGTAAATATTGGCACACTGCCAGAGACCCCTTTTAAATACTAACGCACGACAAGCGACCCCCTGTAAATATTGACACACTCCCGGGGACACCCTACAAATACTGACACACTACGGGGGACCCCCTGTAAATATTGACACACACCTGGGGATCCCTGTAAATAATGCTACACACACACAAGAACCCCCGATATATATTGACAAACTCCAGGGGAACCCACTGTAAATATTGACACACTCTCGGGGGCCACCTGTACATGCTGATAATCCCGGGGACCCCCTGTAACAACTGATACACTTCCGGGGACCCCCTGTAAATACTAACACACTCCTGGGGACCCCCTGTAAATAATGACACACTCCCGAAGACATCCTGTAATTACTGACACACTCCCGGGGACCACTGTACTTACTGACACACTCCTGGGGACCACTTGTAAAGGCTGACACACTCCCGGGGACCCCCGGTAAATAGTGACACACTGCCACGGTCCCCCATTAAATACTGACACACTCCTGGGGACCACCTGTAAAGGCTCACACACTCCCGGGGACGCCCGGTAAATACTGACACACTCCTGGGGACCCCCTGTAAATACTGACACACTGCGAGGGGCCCCCTATAAATACTGACACACTCCCGGGGACCCTCTGCAAATATTGACACACTCCAGGGGACCCCACTGTGAATACTGACTAACTGCCAGGGATGCCCTGTAAATACTGACACACTCCCGGGGACCCACTGTAACAACTGACACACTCCCAGGAACCCACTGCAAATAATGACACACTCCCGAAGACATCCTGTAATTACTGACACACTCCCGGGGACCCCTGTACGTACTGACACATTCCTGGGGACCCCCTATAAATCGTGACACACTCCCGGGGACCCACTGTAAATAATGACACACTCCCGAAGACATCCTGTAAATACTGACACACTCCCGGGGACCTCCTGTAAATATTGACACACTCCTGGGGACCCCCTGTAAACACTGACACACTGCCAGGGGCCCCCTATAAATACTGACACACTCCTAGCGACCCCCTGTAAATACTGATACACTCATAGAGACTCCTGTTATTACTGATATAATGCCGGAGACCCCCTGTAAATACTGACACACTCCTGGGGACCCCTGTAAATAATGGCACACTCCCGGGGACCCTCTGCAAATATTGACACACTCCTGGGGACCCCTGTGAATACTGAGACACGCCGGGGTACACCCTGTAAAAACTGACACAATTCTGGGGACACCCTGTAAATACTGATGCATTCCCAGGGACCCCTGTCAATACTTACACACTCCTGGGGACCCCCTATAAATACTGACACACTGCCAGGGACCCCCTATAAATACTGACATACTCCCGGGGACCTCCTGTAAATATTAACACCTTCCTCGGGACGCCCTGTAAATAATGACACATTTACAGGAACCACCTATATATATTGACAAACTGAAGGGGACCCTTTGTAAATATTGACATACTTCTGGGGACCCCCTGTAAATATGACACACTTCCAGGGACCCCTTATAAATATTGACACACACCTGGGGACCCCCTTTAAATACTGACTTAATCCCCGGGGCCCCCTGTAAATACTGACGCACTCCCAGGGACCCATTGAAAATACTGACACACTCCTGGGGACTCCCTTAAAAGACTGAAACACTCCCAGGGACCCCCTGTAAATACTGACACACACTTGGGAACAACCTGTGCATACTGATGCACTCCCGGGGACCCCCTGTAAATACTGACAAACTCCCGGGGAGCCCCTATAAATACTGACACACTCCCGGGGACCCCTGTGAATACTGACACACTCATAGGGGCTCCTGTAAATACTGACACACTCCCGGGGACCCCCTGTAATTACTGTCACAATCCCAGCGACCACTGTAAATACTCATACACTCCCGGGGACCCCCTGTAAATACTGACACACTCCCGAAGACTCCCTGTAAATACTGACACGTTCCAGGGCACACCTGCAAATACTGACACACTCCCGGGGACCTCCTGTAAATATTGACACACTCCTGGGGACCACTTATAAATAGTGACACACTGCCACGGTCCCCCATTAAATACTGACACACTCCTGGGGACTGCCTCTAAAGACTGACACACTCCCGGGGACCCCCGGTAAATACTGACACATTCATCGGGACGCCTGTAAATACTGAGACACTACAGGGGACCCCTGTAAATACTGACACACTCCTGGAGACGCCCTGTAAATACTGACATAATCCCCGCGACCTCCTGTAAATACTGACGCACTCCCAGGGACCCACTGTAAATACTGACACACTTCCGGGGACCCCCTGTAACTACTGACACTCTTCTGGGAACCCCCTGTAAACACTGACACACTCCTAGGGGCCCGCTGTAAATGCTAACACACTCCAGAGGACCACCTGTAAACACTGACATACTCACAGGAACACCCGTAACTACTGACACACTCTTGGGGACACCGTGTAAATATTGGCACACTGCTAGAGACCCCTTTTAAATACTAACGCACGACCAGCGACCCCCTGTAAATATTGACACACTCCCGGGGACACCCTACAAATACTGACACACTACGGGGCAACCACCTGTAAATATTGACACACACATGGGGGATCCCTGTAAATAATGATACATACACACAAGAACCCCCGATATATATTGACAAACTCCAGGGGAACCCACTGTAAATATTGACACACTCTCGGGGGCCACCTGTAAATACTGATACTCCCGGGGACCACCTGTAACTGACACACTCCCGGGGACCCCTGTACTTACTGACACACTCCTGGGGATGACCTGTAAAGGCTGACACACTCCCGGGAACCCCCGATAAATATTGACACACTCCTGGGGACCCCCTGTAAATACTGACACACTGCCAGGGGCCCCCTATAAATACCGACACACTCCCGGCGACTCCCTGTAAATACTGACACACTCTTGGAGACTCCTGTTATTACTGATATGCTGCCGGAGACCCCCTGTAAATACTGACACACTCCTGGAGACCCCTGTAAATAATGGCACACTCCCGGGGACCCTCTGCAAATATTGACACACTCCAGTGGACCCCACTGTAAATACTGACTAACTGCCAGGGACACCCTGTAATAACTGACACAATCCTGGGGACCCCCTGTGAATACTGATGCACTCCTGGGGACCCCCTGTAAATACTGACAAACTCCTGGGGACCACCTGTAAATACTGACACACTATGGGGGACTCCCTGTAGATATTGACACACTTCTGTGGACCACCTGTAAATATGACACACTTCCAGGGACCACCTGTAAATACTGACACACTCCCAGGGGACCTCCTGTAATTACTGACACACTCCCGGGGAACATCTGTAAACACCGACAAACTCCTGGGGAGCCCTGTAAATACTGACACACTCCCGGGGACCCCCTATAAATACTAACACACTCCCGGCGACCCCCTGTAAATACTGACCTACTGCCAGCGATGCCCTATAAATACTGACACACTCCCGGGGACCCCCTGTAAATACTGATACACTCCTGGGGACCCCCTGTAAACACTGACACACTCCTGGGGACCCCCTGTAAATACTGACACACTCCTGGGGACTTCCTGTAAATACTGACACACTCGCAGGAACCCCCTGTAACTGCTGACACACTCCCGGGGACCCCCTGTAAATACTGACACACTCCTGGGGACCCCCTGTAAATACTGAAACACTCCTGGGGACCCCCTGTAAATACTGACACACTCCTGGGGACTTCCTGTAAATACTGACACACTCGCAGGAACCCCCTGTAACTACTGACACACTCCTGGGGACCACCTGTAAATATTGAAACACTCCTGTTGACCCCCTATAAATAGTGACACACTGCCACGGTCCCCCATTAAATACTGATATACTTCTGGGGATCTGCCTGTAAATACTGACACACTGCCAGGGACCCCCTATAAATACTGACACACTCCCGACGACCCCCTGTAAATACTGACACACTCACAGAGACTCCTGTAAATACTGATATACTGCCGGAGACGCCCTGTAAATACTGACACACTCCTGGGGACCGTTGTAAATAATGGCACACTCCCGGGGACCCTCTGCAAATATTGGCACACTGACAGGGACCCCCTGTAAATATTGACAAACTCCCAGGAACCCCTGTGAATACTGACACACACCTGGGGACCCCCTGTAAATACTGACGTAATCCTGGGGACCTCCTGTAAATACTGATGCACTCCCATGGACCCCCAATGAATACTGACTCACTCCCGGGGCCCCTCTGTTATTACTGACACACTCCCGGGGATCCCCTGTTAATTCTGACACACTCCTGGGGACCCCTGTAAATAATGGCACACTCCCGGGGACCCCACTGTAAATGCTGACTAACTGCCAGGGACGCCCTGTAAATACTGACACACTTCTGGGGACCCCCTGTGAATACTGACACATGCCGGGGTACACTCTGTAAAAACTGACACACTCCTGAGGACCCCCTGTAAAAATTGACACAATCCTGGGGACACCCTGTAAATACTGATGCATTCCAGGGACCCCTGTCAATACTGACACATTCCTGGGGACCCCCTGTAAATAATGACAGACTCCCGGGAACCCCCATTAAATACTGACACACTCCCGGGGACCCCCTGTTAATACTGACACACTCCCGGGGACCTGCTGTAAATATTGACACCCTCCACGGGACGCCCTGTAAATAATGACACATTCCCAGGAACCCCCTATATATATTGACAAACTGAAGGGGACCCTCTGTAAATATTGACACACTTCGGGGGACCCCCTGTAAATATGACACACTTCCAGGGACCCCTTATAAATACTGACACACACCTGGGGACCCCCTTTAAATACTGACTTAATCCCCGGGGCCTCCTGTAAATACTGACGCACTACCAGAGACCCTCTGTAAATACTCATACACTCCCGGGGACCCCTTGTAAATACTGACACACTCCCGGGGACCCCCGGTAAATACTGACACACTCATCGGGACTCCTGAAAATGCTGACACAATACGGGCACTCACTGTAAATATTGACACACTCCCGGGGACCCCTTGTAATAACTGACACAATTCTGGGGACCCCCTGTAAATAATGATGCATTCCTGGGGACCTCCTGTAAATACTGATGCACTCCTGGGGATACCCTATAAATACCAACACACGCCCGGGGAACTCCTGTAAATACTGACACACTCCCGGGGACCCCCTGTAAATACTGACACAATCCCAGCGACCACTGTAAATACTCATACACTCCCGGGGACCCCCTATAAATACTAACACACTCCCGGCGACCCCCTGTAAATACTGACTAACTGCCAGGGATGCCCTGTAAATACTGACACACTCCTGGGGACCCCCTGTAAATACTGACACTCTCCTGGGGACCCCGTGTAAATACTGACACACTCCTGGGGACCGCCTGTAAATACTGATACAGTCCCGGGGACAGCCTGTAAAAATTGACACAGTCCTGGGGACCGCCTGTAAAGAATGACACACTCCCGGGGTCCCCCATTAAACACTGACACACTTCAAGGGATCCCCTAAAAATACTGACACACTCCTGGGGACCCCTGTAATACTGACACATTCCTGAAGACCCCCTGTAATTACTGACACACTCCCGGGGAGCCCTGTTCTTACTGACACACACTCAGGGACCTCCTGTAAATATTGACACACTCCTGGGGACCCCCTGTAAATACTGACACACTCCTGGAGACCCCCTACAAATCATGACACACTGCCACGGTCCCCCATTAAATACTGACACACTCCTGGGGACTGCCTATAAAGACTGACACACTCCCGGGGATCCCCCGGTAAATACTGACGCACTGACAGGGACCCTCTATAAATACTGACACACTCCCGGCGACCCCCTGTAAATACTGACACACTCCTGGGGACCCTCTGTAAATACTGACACACTGCCGGGGACCCCCTATAAATACCAACACAGACCCGGCGACCCCATGTGTATACTGACTAACTGCCAGGGATGCCCTGTAAATACTGACACACTCCTGGGGACCCCCTGTAAATACTGACACACACCTGGAAACCGCCTGTAAATACTGATACACTCCCGGGGACAGCCTGTAAAAATTGACACAGTCCTGGGGACCGCCTGTAAACACAAACACACTCCCGGGGACCTCCTGTAAATATTGACACACTCCTGGGGACCCCATGTAAAAACTGACACACTCCTGGGGACCCCCTATAAATTGTGACACACTGCCACGGTCCTCCATTAAATACTGACACACTCCTGGGGACCACCTATAAATACTGACACACTCCCGGCGACCCCCTGTAAATACTGACACACTCATAGAGACTCCGATAAATACTAATATATTGCCGGAGACACCCTGTAACTACTGACACACTCCTGGGGACCCCTGTAAATAATGGCACACTCCTGAGGACCCTCTGTAAATATTGACACAATCCAGGGGACCCCACTGTAAATACTGACGAACTGCCAGGGATGCCCTGTAAATACTGACACACTCTAGGGGACCCCCTGTAAATAATGACACACTCCTGGGGACCCCCTGTAAATGCTAACACACTCCCGGGGACCTCCTGTAAACACTGACACACTCGCAGGAACCCCCTGTAACTACTGACACACTCCTGGTGACCTCCTGTAAATATTGAAACACTCCTGTTGACCCCCTATAAATAGTGACACACTGCCACGGTCCCCCATTAAATACTGACACACTCCTATGCATCCGCCTGTAAATACTGACACACTGCCAGGGACCCCCGATAAATACTGACACATTCCCGACGACTCCCTGTAAATACTGACACACTCACAGAGACTCCTGTAAATACTGATATACTGCCGGAGACGCCCTGTAAATACTGACACACTCCTGGGGACCGTTGTAAATAATGGCACACTCCCGGGGACCCTCTGCAAATATTGGCACACTGACAGGGACCCCCTGTAAATATTGACAAACTCCCAGGAACTCCTGTGAATACTGACACACACCTGGGGACCCCCTGTAAATACTGACGTAATCCTGGGGACCTCCTGTAAATACAGATGCACTCCCATGGACCCCCAGTGAATACTGACTCACTCCCGGGGCCTCTCTGTAAATACTGACACACTCCCGGGGATCCCCTGTAAAGTCTGACACACTACTGGGGACCCCTGTAAATAATGGCACATAGCCGGGGACCCTCTGCAAATATTGACACACTCCAGGGGACCCCACTGTAAATGCTGACTTACTGCCAGGGATGCCCTGTAAATACTGACACATGCCGGGGTACACCCTGTAAAAACTGACACATTCCCGGGACCCCCTGTAAAAATTGACACAATCCTGGGGACCCCCTGTAAATAATGGTGCATTCCTGGGGACCCCCTGTAAATACTGGCACACTGCCGGGGACCCCCTACAAATATCAACACAGTCCCGGCGACCTCCTGTAAATACTGACTAACTGCCAGGGATGCCCTGTAAAAACGAACACACTCCTGGGGACCCCCTGTAAATACTGATGCACTCCTGGGGACCCCCTGTAAATACCGACAAACTCCCGGGGAGCCCCTATAAATACTGACACACTCCAGGGGACCCCCTGTTAAGACTGACACACTCATAGGGACTCCTGTAAATACTGACACACTCCCGGGGACCCCCTGTAAATACTGACTCAATCCAAGCGACCACTGTAAACACTCATACACTCCCGGGGACCCCCTATAAATACTAACACACTCCCGGCGACCCCCTGTAAATACTGACTAACTGCCAGGGATGCCCTGTAAATACTGACACACTCCTGGGGACCCCCTGTAAATACTGACACTCTCCTGGGGACCCCCTGTAAATACTGACACACACCTGGGGACCGCCTGTAAATACTGATACAGTCCCGGGGACAGCATGTAAAAATTGACACAGTCCTGGGGACCGCCTGTAAAGAATGACACACTCCCGGGGTCCCCCATTAAACACTGACACACTTCCAGGGATCCCCTAAAATTACTGACACACTCCTGGGGACCCCTGTAAATACTGACACATTCCTGAAGACCCCCTGTAATTACTGACACACTCCCGGGGAGCCCTGTTCTTACTGACTCACTCCCAGGGACCTGCTGTAAATATTGACACACTCCTGGAGATCCCTTGTAAACACTAACACACTCCCGGGGACCTCCTGTAAATATTGACACACTCCTGGGGACCCCCTATAAATTGTGACACAGTCCCGGGGACCCCCCGGTAAATACTGACACACTGACAGGGACCACCTATAAATACTGACACACTCCTGGCGACCCCCTGTAAATACTGACACACTCATAGAGACTCCTATAAATACTGATATACTGCGGGAGACCCCCTGTAAATACTGACACACTGACAGAGACCCCCTGTAAATAATGGCACACTCCTGGGGACCCTCTGTAAATATTGACACAATCCAGGGGACCCCACTGTAAATACTGACGAACTGCCAGAGATGCCCTGTAAATACTGACACACTCCAGGGGACCCCTTGTAAATAATGACACACTCCTGGGGACCCCCTGTAATTGCTAACACACTCCCGGGGACCTCCTGTAAACACTGACACACTCGCAGGAACCCCCTATAAATAGTGACACACTGCCACGGTCCCCCATTAAATACTGACACACTCCTGGGCATCCGCCTGTAAATACTGACACACTGCCAGGGACCCCCTATAAATACTGACACACTCCCGACGACTCCCTGTAAATACTGACACACTCACAGAGACTCCTGTAAATACTGATATACTGCCGGAGATGCCCTCTAAATACTGACACACTCCTGGGGACCGTTGTAAATAATGGCTCACTCCCGGGGACCCTCTGCAAATATTGGCACACTGACAGGGACCCCCTGTAAATATTGACAAACTCCCAGGAACCCCTGTGAATACTGACACACACCTGGGGACCCCCTGTAAATACTGACGTAATCCTGGGGACCTCCTGTAAATACAGATGCACTCCCATGGACCCCCAGTGAATACTGACCTACTCCCGGGGCCCCTCTGTAAATACTGACACACTCCCGGGGATCCCCTGTAAATTCTGACACACTACTGGGAACCCCTGTAAATAATGGCACACACCCGGTGACCCTCTGCAAATATTGACACACTCCAAGGGACCCCACTGTAAATGCTGACTAACTGCCAGGGATGCCCTGTAAATACTGACACATGCCGGGGTACACCTTGTAAAAACTGACACACTCCCGGGACCCCCTGTAGAAATTGACACAATCCTGGGGACCCCCTGTAAATAATGATGCATTACTGGGGACCCCCTGTAAATACTGACACACTGCCGGGGACCCCCTAGAAATATCAACACAGTCCCGGCGACCCCCTGTAAATACTGACTAACTGCCAGGGATGCCCTGTAAAAACTAACACACTCCTGGGGACCCCCTGTAAATACTGATGCACTCCTGGGGACCCCCTGTAAATACCGACAAACTCCCGGGGAGCCCCTATAAATACTGACACACTCCAGGGGACCCCCTGTTAATACTGACACACTCATAGGGACTCCTGTAAATACTGACACACTCCCGGGGACCCCCTGTAAATACTGACACAATCCCAGCGACCACTGTAAACACTCATACACTTCCGGGGACCCCCTATAAATACTAACACACTCCCGGCGACCCCCTGTAAATACTGACTAACTGCCAGGGATGCCCTGTAAATACTGACACACTCCTGGGGACCCCCTGTAAATACTGATGCACTCCCGGCGACCCCCTGTAAATACTGACTAACTGCCAGGGATGCCCTGTAAATACTGACACACTCCTGGGGACCCCCTGTAAATACTGACACTCTCCTGGGGACCCCCTGTAAATACTGACACACACCTGGGAACCGCCTGTAAATACTGATACACTCGCGGGGACAGCCTGTAAAAATTGACACAGTCTTGGGGACCGCCTGTAAAGAATGACACACTCCCGGGGTCCCCCATTAAACACTGACACACTTCCAGGGATCCCCTAAAAATACTGACACACTCCTGGGGACCCCTGTAAATACTGACACATTCCTGAAGACCCCCTGTAATTAGTGACACACTCCCGGGGAGCCCTGTTCTTACTGACTCACTCCCAGGGACCTGCTGTAAATATTGACACACTCCTGGAGATCCCCTGTAAACACTAACACACTCCCGGGGACCTCCTGTAAATATTGACACACTCCTGGGGACCCCCTATAAATTGTGACACACTGCCACGGTCCCCATTAAATACTGACACACTCCTGGGGACTGCCTGTAAAGACTGACACAGTCCCGGGGACCCCCCGGTAAATACTGACACACTGACAGGGACCCCCTATAACTACTGACACACTCCCGGCGACCCCCTGTAAATACTTACACACTCATAGAGACTCCTATAAATACTGATATACTGCGGGAGACCCCCTGTAAATACTGACACACTGACAGGGACCCCCTGTAAATAATGGCACAATCCTGGGGACCCTCTGTAAATATTGACACAATCCAGGGGACCCCACTGTAAATACTGACGAACTGCCAGGGATGCCCTGTAAATACTGACACACTCTAGGGGACCCCCTGTAAATAATGACACACTCCTGGGGACCCCCTGTAATTGCTAACACACTCCCGGGGACCTCCTGTAAACACTGACACACTCGCAGGAACCCCCTTTAACTACTGACACACTCCTGGTGACCTCCTGTAAATATTGAAACACTCCTGTTGACCCCCTATAAATAGTGACACATTGCCACGGTCCCCCATTAAATACTGACACACTCCTGGGCATCCGCCTGTAAATACTGACACACTGCCAGGGACCTCCTATAAATACTGACACACTCCCGACGACTCCCTGTAAATACTGACACACTCACAGAGACTCCTGTAAATACTGATATACTGCCGGAGATGCCCTGTAAATACTGACACACTCCTGGGGACCGTTGTAAATAATGGCACACTCCCGGGGACCCTCTGCAAATATTGGCACACTGACAGGGACCCCCTGTAAATATTGACAAATTCCCAGGAACCCCTGTGAATACTGACACACACCTGGGGACCCCCTGTAAATACTGACATAATCCTGGGGACCTCCTGTAAATACAGATGCACTCCCATGGACCCCCTGTAAATACTGACACACTCCTGGGGACCCCCTGTAAATACTGATGCACTCCCGGCGACCCCCTGTAAATACTGACTAACTGCCAGGGATGCCCTGTAAATACTGACACACTCCTGGGGACCCCCTGTAAATACTGACACTCTCCTGGGGACCCCCTGTAAATACTGACACACACCTGGGGACCGCCTGTAAATACTGATACACTTGCGGGGACAGCCTGTAAAAATTGACACAGTCTTGGGGACCGCCTGTAAAGAATGACACACTCCCGGGGTCCCCCATTAAACACTGACACACTTCCAGGGATCCCCTAAAAATACTGACACACTCCTGGGGACCCCTGTAAATACTGACACATTCCTGAAGACCCCCTGTAATTACTGACACACTCCTGGAGACCCCCTATAAATCGTGACACACTGCCACGGTCCCTCATTAAATACTGACACACTCCTGGGGACTGCCTGTAAAGACTGACACACTCCCGGGGACCCCCCGGTAAATACTGACACACTGACAGGGACCTCCTATAAATACTGACACACTCCCGGCGACCCCCTGTAAATACTGACACTCATAGAGACTCCTATAAATACTGATATACTGCGGGAGACCCCCTGTAAAGACTGACACACTCCTGGGGACCCCTGTAAATAATGACACACTCCTGGGGACCCTTTGTAAATATTGACACACTCCAGGGGACCCCACTGTAAATACTGACGAACTGCCAGGAATGCCCTGTAAATACTGACACACTCCTGGGGACCCGCTGTAAATACTGACACACTGCCAGAGACCCCCCGTAAATAGTGACACACTCCCGGGGACCCCCTGTAAATAGTGACACACTCCCGGGGACCCACTGTAAATGCTGACGCACTCCAGGGGACCCCCGGTAAATACTGACACATTCATCGGGGCTCCTGTAAATACTGACGCACAACGGGGACTCCCTGTAAATAGTGACACACTCCCGGGGAACCCCTGTAAATACTGACACACTCCTGGGGACCCCCTGTAAATACTGACACACTCCTGGGGACCCCCTGTAAATACTGACACACTCCCGGGAACCCCTGTAAATACTGACACACTCCTGGGGACCCCCTGTAAATGCTGACACACTCCTAGGGACCCCTTGTAAATGCTAACACACTCCCGGGAACCTTCTGTAAACACTGACACACTCGCAGGAACCCCCTGTAACTACTGACACACTCCTGGGGACCTCCTGTAAATATTGAAACACTCCTGTTGACCCCCTTATAAATAGTAACACACTGCTACGGTCCCCCATTAAATACTGACACACTCCTGGGGATCCGCCTGTAAATACTGACACACTGCCAGGGACCCCCTATAAATACTGACACACTCCCGACGACCCCCTGTAAATACTGATATACTGCCGGAGACGTCCTGTAAATACTGACACACTCCTGGGGACCGTTGTAAATAATGGCACACTCCCAGGGACCCTCTGCAAATATTGGCACACTGACAGGGATCCCCTGTAAATATTGACAAACTCCCAGGAACCCCTGTGAATACTGACACACACCTGGGGACCCCGTGTAAATACTGACGTAAACCTGGGGACCTCCTGTAAATACTGATGCACTCCCATGGACTCCCAGTGAATACTGACTCACTCCCGGGGCCCCTCTGTAAATACTGACACATTCCCGGGGATCCCCTGTAAATTCTGACACACTCCCGGGGACCCTCTGCAAATATTGACACACTCCAGGGGACCCCACTGTAAATGCTGACTAACTGCCAGGGATGCGCTGTAAATACTGACACACTCCTGGAGACCCCCTTTGAATACTGACACATGCCGGGGTACACCCTGTAAAAACTGACACACTCCTGGGGACCCCCTGTAAAAATTGACACAATCCTGGGGACACCCTGTAAATACTGATGCATTCCCAGGGATCCCTGTCAATACTGACACATTCCTGGGGACCCCCTGTAAATAATGACACACTCCCGGGGACCCCCATTAAATACTGACACACTACCAGGGACCCCCTATAAATACTGGCACACTCCCGGGGACCCCCTGTTAATACTGACACACTCCCTGGGACCTCCTGTAAATATTGACACCCTCCTCGGGACGCCCTGTAAATAATGACACATTCCCAGGAACCCCTTATATATATTGACAAACTGAAGGGGACCCTCTGTAAATATTGACACACTTCTGGGGACCCCCTGTAAATATGACACACTTCCAGGGACCCCTTATAAATACTGACACACACCTGAGGACCCCCTGTAAACACTGACTTAATCTCCGGGGCCCCCTGTAAAGACTGACGCACTCCCAGGGACCCACTGTAAATAGTGACACACTCCTGGGGACTCCCTTAAAAGACTGAAACACTCCCGGGGAACCCCTGTAAATACTGACACACACTTGGGGACAACCTGTGCATACTGATGCACTCCCGGGGACCCCCTGTAAATAATGACACACTTCAGAAGACATCCTGTACTTACTGACACACTCCCGGGGACCCCTGTACTTACTGACACACTCCTGGGGAACATCTGTAAAGGCTGACACACTCCCGGGGAGCCCCTGTAAATACTGACAATGTCCCAGGGAGCCTCTATAAATACTGACACACACCCGGGGACCCCCTGTGAATACTGATACACTCATATGGACACCTGTAAACACTGACACGCTCCTGGGGACCCCCTGTAAATACTGACACACTCCCAGGGACCCCTTGTAAATACTGACACACTCTCGAAGAGCCCCTGTAATTACTGACAAACTCCTGTGGACCCCCTGGAAATACTGACACACTCCCGGGGATCCCCTGTAAATACTGACACACTCCCGGGGACCCCCTGTAAATACTGACACACTCCAGGGAACCCCCTATAAATATTGACACACTCCAGGGAACCCCCTATAAATATTGACACACTCCAGGGGACTCCCTCTAAATAATGACGCACTCCTGGGGACCCCTGTAAATACTGACACACTCCCGGGACCCCCTGTAAATACTGACATAATCCCCGGAACCCCCTGTAAATATTGGCGCACTCCCAGGGACTCACTGTAAATACTGACATACTTCCGGAGACCCCCTGTAAATACTGACACAGTCCTGGGGACTCCCTGTAAACACTGACAGATTCCTTGGGACCCCCTGTAAATGCTAACACACTCCCGGGGACCTCCTGTAAACACTGACACACTCGCAGGAACCCCCTGTAAATATTGGCACACTGCCAAGGACCCCCTTTAAATACTAACGCACTGCCAGTGACCCCCTGTAAATACTGACAAGCTCCCAGGGACCCCCTATAAATACAGACACACTCCTGGGGACCCCTGTAAATACTGGCACAAGACCGGGGACCCCCTGTAAATACTGACACACGCCTGGGGACCCCCTGTAAATACTGGCACACTCCCAGGGACCCGCTTTAAATACTGACACACTCCTGGGGACCCCCTGTAAATACTGACACACTCCTGGGGATGCCCTATAAATACTGACGTAATCCTGGGGACCTCCTGTAAATACTGAGGCACTTCCATGGACCCGCAGTAAATACTGACACACTCCTGGGGACCGCCTGTAAATACTAACACTCTGCCAGGGACCCCCCGTAAATAATGACACACTCCCGGGGACAGCCTGTAAAAATTGACACAATCCTGGGGACCCCCTGTAAATACTGACACACTCCCGGGAACCCCCTGTAAATACTCACAAACTCGCGGGGACCCCCTGTAAATACTGACACACACCCGGGGACCCCTTGTAAATATGGACACACTCCCGGGGACCCCCTGTATATACTGACACAGTCCCAGGGACAGCCTGTAAAAATTGACGCAATCCTGGGGACCCCCTGTAAATACTGACACACTCCCGGGGACCCCTGTCAATACTGATGCACTCCTGGGGACCCCCTATAAATCATGACACACTCCCGGGGATCCCCATTAAATACTGACACACTCCCGGGGACCCCTGTATTACTGACACACTCCCGGGCACCTCCTGTAAATATTGACGCACTCCTGGGGACCCCCTATAAATAGTGACACACTGCCACGGTCCCCCATTAAATACTGACACACTCCTGGGGACCGCCTGTAAAGACTGACACTCTCCCGGGGACCTCTGGTAAATACAGACACACTCCTGAGGACCCCCTGTAAATACTGACACACTGCCAGGGACCCCCTATAAATACTGACACACTCCCGGCGACCCCCTGTAAATACTGACACACTCATAGAGACTCTTGTAAATACTAATTTACTGCCTAACTGCCAGGGATGCCCTCTAAATACTGACAAACTCCTGTGGACCCCTGTAAAAAATGGCACACTCCCGGGGACCCTCTGCAAATATTGACACACTCCAGGGGACCCCCTCTAAATATTGACACACTCCCGGGGACACCCTGTAAATACTGACACACTCCCAGGGACCCCCTGTAAATACTCATACACTCCCGGGTACCCCCTGTAAATACTGACACACTCATCGGGACCCCCTGTAAATACTGACACACTCCTGGGGACCCTCTATAAATATTGACAAACTCCAGGGGACCCCACTGTAAATTCTGATGAACTGCCAGGGATGCCCTGTAAATACTGACACACTCCAGGGGACCTCCTGTGAATACTGACTCACTCCCGGGGACTCCTTGTAAAAACTGACACAATCCCGGGGACCCCCTGTAAATACTGCTACACTCCCGGTGACCCCCTGTAAATACTCATACACTCCCAGGGACCCCCTGTAAATACTGACACACTCATCGGGACTGATGTAAATACTGACACATTACGGAGACTCCCTGTAAATATTGACACACTCCAGGGGACCCCTTGTAAATACTGATATACTACTGGGGACCCCTTGTAAATACTGACACACTCCTGGGGACGCCCTGTAAATACTGACATAATCCCCGGGACTCCCTGTAAGTACTGGCGCACTCTCAGGGACCCCCTGTAAATACTGACACACTCCTGGGGACCCCCTGTAAACACTCATACACTCCCGGGGACCCCCTGTAAATACTGACACACTCATCGGGACTGATGTAAATACTGACACACTACGGGGACTCCCTGTAAATATTGACACACACCAGGGGACCCCCTGTAAATACTGACACACTCCAGGGGACCCCCTGTAAATATTGACACACTCCAGGGGACCCCCTGTAAATACTGACACACTCCCGGGGACCCCCTGTAAATACTGATACATTACTGGGGACCCCTTGTAAATGCTGACACACTCCTGGGGACCCCCTGTAAACACTGACACACTCCTAGGGACCCCCTGTAAATGCTAACAAACTCCCGGGGGACATCCTGTAAACATTGACACACTCGCAGGAACCCCCTGTAACTACTGACACACTCCTGGGGACCTCCTGTAAATATTGGCACACTGCCAGGGACCCCCTTTAAATATTAACGCACTGCCAAGGAACCCCTGTAAATACTGACACGCTCCCAGGGACCCCCTGTAAATACTGACATACTCCTGGGGACTCCCTGTAAATACTGACACACTCCCAGGGACCCCTGCAAATACTGGCACACTACCGGGGACCACCTGTAAATACTGACACACTCCTGGGGACCCCTGTAAATACTGACACGCTCTTGGGGACCCCCTGTAATAATTGACACACTCCTGGGGACCCCCTGTAAATACTGACATAATCCTGGGGACCTTCTGTAAATACTGATGCACTCCCATGGACCCCCAGTAAATACTGACACACTGCTGGGGACACCCAGTAAATACTGACACACTCCCGAGGCCCCCCTGTAAATACTGACACACTCCTGGGGATGCCCTGTAAATTCTGATATTCTGCCGGAGACCCCCTATAAATACTGACACACTCCTGGGGACCCCTGTAAATATTGAAACACTCCAGGGGACCCCTTGTAAAAACTGACACAATCCTGGGGACCCCTGTAAATACTGACACACTCCTGGGGACTCCCTTTCAATACTGAAACACTCCCGGGGATCCCCTGTAAATACTGACACACTCTCGGTAACCACCTGTAAATAGTAATGCACTCCCAGGGACCCCCTGTAAATAGTGACATACTCCTGGCGACCCACTGTAAATATTGACACACTCCCGGGGATCCCCTGTAAATACTGACACACTCTCGGTAACTACCTGTAAATAGTAATGCACTCCCAGGGACCCCCTGTAAATACTGCCACACTCCCGGGGACCCCCTGTAAATAATGACATACTCCTGGCGACCCACTGTAAATATTGACACACTCCCGGGGACACCCTGTAAATACTGACACAATCCCAGGGACCCCCTGTAAATACTCATACACTCCCGGGGACCCCCTGTAAATACTGACACACTCATCGGGACTGATGTAAATACTGACACACTACGGGGACTCCCTGTAAATATTGACACACTCCTAGGGACCCCCTGTAAATACTGACACACTCCCGGGGACCTCCTGCAAACACTGACACACTCACTGGAACCCCGTGTAAATACTGACACACTCCTGGGGATCCCCTCTAAATTCTGACACACTCCCGGGGACCCCTCTAAATACTGACACACTCCCGGGGCCCCCCTGTAAGTACTGACACACTCCCCGGGACCCCTGTAAATACTGACACACTCCCAGGGATCCCTGTAAATACTGGCACACTCCCAGGGACCTCTGTAAATACTTACAGACTCCCAGGGACCCCTGTAAATACTGTCACACTCCCAGGGACCCCTGTAAATATTGAAGCATTAACCAGGGTCCCTCTGCCGGTGTTGTCATCAGAACATTGGGACAGGATTAGACCATTTAACCTTCAATCTTATTCCGCCATTCAATTAGATCATGACGAATCTGTATCTTAACTCCAGGCTAGGCTCCATGGGCTAGATTATACACTTTTGTGCAGATTGCCCAAAATTGGGCAGTATTTCCGACGTGGGCGGTAAAAATAGGTTTTCAGATCGCCGGTATGTCGCCCATTTTCAAAGCCCCTAGTCCACATTTTAAAAATTGGGCGTTACCACGAGCGATCTGATATGAGTGTTAGCGTTAAATCTTTCTGATCTTCTGCCATGAAGTGTCGCCGTCCTTAGCAACGGCATGGCAACGCTCGATTCCCGCGATTCAGGAGGTCAAGGGTCATCATTACATGCGCAGAAGAGGAGACAGAGAGAGAGGGAGCTGAGAGGGAGTGAAGGCGTGTGTGGGTGTGGTGTGTCTGCTTTGGGAGGAAGGAGGGAGAGTTTCGAGCTTTATAGCAAATTGTGCCAAAATAATTAGCTGTTACCAGCCACATATTTTGCCGAACTTGGTGCCCATAATGGAGGGAGAGGAGGAGGCATCACAGTACGCTGTGGAGACTGACGCCGGTGAGAACAGTGAGCTGGGAGATAAGCACATTGGAGGGCACAAAAGAGCCAGGAGGTTCTCGGATGAGGCAAATGCCTCCCTCCTGCAGGAGGTCCAGGCAAGCTAGGGTGATTTGACACAGGGAGGTCCAAGCACGCTTTGACCCCAAAGGCCTACCAGAGGATATGGACCGAGAGAGCAGAGGTGGTCTCATCGGCGACCAACGAGGTGCGTGAGGGCAACCAATGCCGCGAGCAATGGAATGACCTCGTGGGATCCGCAAGAATAAGTATTACATTTATTTACGTGTACTTATGTAGTTATATAATTTGATTTGTAACAGTCATGAGTGACTATCAGCAGATGTGAGGTCTTTCACTTTTACCGAGAATGTTTTACTCACAGCTTGCTGTCACGGTGTACGTCTTTAGGTAAAGAATGATAATTATCATAATAATCATGATTACATCTGTCGGTTATGTGTTGTATCAGTCTCTGTGACAGTACCTAGCAATGATATCATGCAATGATCTCATGCCATGTCGTTCTGTTACCTTTTACAGAAGAAGCTATCGATGATGAGGTCCGAGCAGAGGCGAACGGGTGGGGGGCCACTAGTCATCAGCGACATCACAGAGATGGAGGAGCGGGTGCTCACACTCATGGGGAAGCACCCCCGGACAGCCACGGACGCAGCTGCAGACCCTGAAGTGATGCCATGTGAGTAAAGCTTACACCATTGCGTGATGTGAAGTCAATAGATGCCAAACCCACTGATATCCGAACAATAATATATGATAGATGATCTCTAAAAGTGTCCTATCAATAATGCTGGTCTCATGAGAATCATTGCAATGCAGAATGTGTTGATGGTCATGAAATGTGATGATGTTGATAGTGGTGGTGCTTTTGTCGTGCATATGCTGTGTGTAGCGCTGGAATCACCTTGTGACCCTAGCACCCACTTCTCCTCTAATAACCTCATTTGTGTTTTGCAGCTCAGCCAGCGCGTCCCAAGGCAAGACCACAGAGGACAGAAGGTAGGGGCACGGGGCCGGACTCGCCAGAGGATCTGATATCTGGTGCTGAGGAGGTCTGGTTCTCGCCCGTCAATCAGCTGGGTCTGTTCTCCACGGATGAGAGCGCCCACTTTGAGGAGTCTGCATCGCCAGGCTCCAGAAGGCATTCCACCCCAAAGTCATCTAGTATTCCTCCGGCCATTCCCACCTCCACTCTGGAGGTACCGGGCCCAAGCACATCACCACAGGGCCCTCCGGGTGTCCCCAGGATGGCGTCGACCCCGTGGAGGTTACATGGATGCGGCAAGTCTGCTCCACGAGCGCCAGATGAGAGCGGAGAGATGGTAGAGTTGTCCAGGAGGACTGTTGACATAGGTCACCAGATCCTACCTGCTTTGGGGGCCATATTCCGACAGCTGGCCAGCATCTCCAGCACCATGACGGAGTACGTTCTGCGGATGGCGGAGGCCCTAGATGCAATAGCCGGGAACTCCCGTGGCACAGGCCTCCCAGTGGTCCCGGAGTGTGGCACTCCACCTCGAGACTCCGCAGCCCCAGTACCAATGACACATGAGAGGCAGGAGCAAGATGCTGCTTCTGCATCCGAGAATGTTGCTGTCATGTATTCAACCAGCATTGTAACCCATGTATAATCTGACCTAAGTTGTACACTGTGAGAACAACGACCACTAGGTGGTGAACTTGTGGGAGACACTCCTAACCTGGACCTTCAGATATAAAAGGGGAAGCTCCACCCACTTCCATCACTTGAGTGCTCTGAAATAAAGGACAGGTCACAGACTGACCTTCTCTCAAGCATGGGCCTCGTATGCATTTATACTATATAGTAAGGACGTATCAATGGCGATGAGAAACTGGGATTTAAACCACGTGAGCATGGCCACGAGGTAGAACAGACAAGAGGTACTGTGTTAAGGAATGTTTGGGACAGAGATTCAACATTGTTAAAGCAGCACACAGTTCTCCAGGCGGACAAGGGCAGTCGGGCATGCCCCAACATGTAGTCGAACCCAGAGGGGGAGTACGACAGAGACAATGGCAAGCTGAACGGCGATTCACACCATTGCAAGGGACAATGCGGCCAGTAATGGGGCCATCAACACCTGTTAATGGCGCACTCAAAGACAATAATAGGGGCAGTCAGGGACGATCGACTGGCAAGGGACCTTTTGTTTCAAACAGCAGCTCATGTTGGAGGCGTGGAGGCACACACTCAGCCGGAGTTTGCAGAGATGAGTAACATACTTGCAGAAATTGCTGAAATGAACACTGGGGGAAATCGCTGGAAGCTGAAGTTCAGCGAGTTCATGTGGAGCACGTATACAGTTCATACACCAGGTCGCCACCGATAATGATGAAAGTGCTCCTCAATGGCATCCCAGTATCAATGGAGCTAGACACAGGGGCCAGCCAGTCCCTGATGGGTATCAAACAGTTCGAAAAGTTGTGGGCGTCCAAGACCAGGAGGTCAAAATTATCGGCGAATGACGCACAGCTATGGACATACACAAAGCAGATCATTCCGGTGATAGGCAGCACCACGGTAGTCGTGACCCATAAAGATTCGGAGAACAGGTTGCCACTCTGGGTTGTCTCAGGGGACGGTCCCGCACTACTGGGTAGGAGTTGGCTTGCTGTCATGAACTGGAAATGGAGCGATGTCAATGCAATTTCCTCTGTGGAGCGAGTATCACGCTCACAGATCCTGGACAAATTTGACTCATTATTTCAACCCGGCATTGGCACTTTCATGGGGGCCAAGGTAGTGATTCACATAAACCCGGATGCCAGGCCAGTACACCACAAGGCCAGAGCGGTACATGATGCGAGAAAAGACAGAAGGCGAATTGGACCGCCTGCTGAGGGAAGGCATCATCTTGCCAGTCGAATTCAGTGACTGGGCAAGCCCAATTGTGCCGGTGCTCAAGGCGGATGGGTCAGTCAGGATATGTGGTGATTACAAGGCCACCATCAATCGGGTGTCACTCCAAGACCAGTACCCACTACCGAGAGTGGAGGACCTCTTTGCAAAGCTATCCAGTGGCAAACTTTTTCAAAATTGGACCTGACCTCAGCTTACATGACTCAGGACCTGGCGAGTGAGTCGAAGAAGCTGACCACCATCACGACACACAAGGGGTTGTTTGAGTATAACAGATGTCCGTTTGGGATTCGCTCGGCCGCCGCGATCTTCCAATGAAATATGGAAAGCCTCCTCAAGTCGATTCCAGGGACGGTGGTTTTACAGGACGACATCCTCATCACGGGTTACGATACTGAAGACACCGCCACAACCTGGAGGAGGTGCTACGCAGACTGGACCGGGGAGGTCTGCGACTGAAAAGACGAAGTGCGTCTTCCGAGCTCCAGAGGTAGAATTCCTGGGAATGAGGGTAGCAGCAGACGGGATCAGCCCTACTGCATCCAAGATGGAAGCGATCCAGAGAGCACCCACACTCCGTAACACGACGGAGCTGCGTTCATTCCTGGGGCTCCTGAACTATTTTGGTAACGTTCTTCCTAAATTGAGCATGCTGTTAGAGTCTGGGGGGACAGCCAGGAAAGGGCTTTTAATAGAGCACGCAATTTATTATGTTCCAACAATCTGCTAACGCTATATGACCCATGTAAGAAACTTGTTTTAACGTGCGATGCGTCGTCCTATGGTGTCGGGTGTGTGTTGCAGCATGTCAATGCCAAGGGTCAGTTACAGCCGGTAGCTTATGCCTCCAGAAGTCTGTCCCAGGCAGAAAGGGGCTACGGGATGGAAGAAAAGGAGGCGCTCGCATGTGTATATGCGGTAAAGAAAATGCACCAGTACCTGTTTGGCAGGAAATTTGAGCTGGAGACAGATCACAAGTCCCTTTTGGCCGACAACAAGGCCATAAATGCAAACGCATCGGCCCGCATACCAAGGTGGGCACTCACGATAGCCGCCTATGACTACACTATTCGGCACAGACCGGGCACCGAAAACTGCGCCGATGCACTCAGCAGGCTCCCACTAGCCACCACTGAGGGGGCTACCGAGCATGCTGCTGAGATGGTCATGGCTGTTGAAGCTTTCGGAAGCGAAGGCTCACCCGTGACAGCCCGTCAGATTAAAGTCTGGACAAATAGAGACCCGCTATTATCTGTCGTCAAGAAATGTGTCCTGAATGGGTACTGGGCAGCCACGTACAGGGCATGCCCTGAGGAATTTAAACCATTTCACAGGCGCAGAGATGAACTCTCGATTCAGGCTGATTGCCTACTGTGGGGAAATCGCGTAGTCATGCCCCAGTTGGGCAGAGAGGTGTTCATCAGGGAGCTCCACAATGAGCACCCGGGCATTGTCACGATGAAGGCAATTGCCAGGTCACACGTTTGGTGGCCAGGGAGAGACGCAGATCTGGAACTTTGTGTTCGCAAGTGCAATATGTGTGCCCAGCTGGGCAATGCGCCCAGGGAAGCCCCCCTTAGCCCCTGGCCATGGCCCGCCAAGCCTTGATCACGCATCCATGTGGACTACGCAGGTCCTTTCATGGGAAAAATGTTTTTGGTTGCAGTAGACGCCTACTCTAAATGGATCGAGTGTGACATTTTAAATTCAAGCACATCCTCTGCCACGGTAGAAAGTCTACGGGCAATGTTCGCCGCCCACGGTCTACCGGACACCTTGGTCAGCGACAATGGCCCATGCTTCACAAGCACTGAATTCCAGGACTTCATGGCAGGCAATGAAATTAACCATGTCAGAACAGCACCGTTCAAAGCAGAACGAGCAGTGCAGATAATCAAACAGGGGATGCTCAGAATCCAAGGGGGTTCCCTACAAAGACGCTTCTCACGCCTCCTGTTGGCCTACAGACCCCGACCACACTCGCTCACAGGGGTTCCACCCGCAGAGCTGCTAATGAAAAGGATGCTCAAAACCCAGTTATCCCTTATACACCCCACTATGAAAGAAATTGTCGAGAGCAGGCGTCAGTCACAATGTGACTACCATGACAGGAATGCAAGAGCGCGATGTATTGATGTAAATGACCCTGTTTTTGTCCTCAATTACATTGCAGGGCCCAAATGGCTCGCAGGCACTGTGGTTGCCAAAGAGGGAAATAGGATTCTGGTAGTTAAACTTACCAATGGACAAATCTGCCGCAAACATGTGGATCAAACAAAAAGGAGGTTCAGCAACCCCATAGAAGAAGCAGAGGAAGAATACGATATAGAGTTCACTCCTCCACAGGTGACCGAACACCCGAACCAAAGGGAGGAGAGCCCAGTCACTGTGGGCAGTCTGGATAGGCCTGAGGCACCGCAAACAGCAGACACTCAAGCCAGCGCCCAACAACCGGAGCCCCAACTCAGGCGCTATACAAGAGAGCATAAACCATCAACCCGTGATCCCAATAAGACTTTGGGGGGGGAGGTGATGTCATGTATTCAACCAGCATTGTAACCCATGTATAATCTGACCTAAGGATAGGTCACAGACTGACCTTCTCTCAAGCATGGGCCTCGTGTGCATTTATACTGTATAGTAAGGATGTATCAGTTGCCACCTCGGTACCCCCCGCTCCCGGATCCGTGTGCCCAGCGGCTCTGCTTTCATCTCCCCAAATGAGGCACTGCCTGAGGAGCTCCTCGGTCAGGCGGCGTGGAGCGAGGAGAGGAAAGGGTAGAAGTGGGAGAAGTAGGGGAGGGGGAAAGGAAAGTGAGGTGCATGTCCACAGGTAATGGCTGTGTTATATCTTCATCTCAGTGTATGCAATTTGTTGTAATGTATGGGGGGGAGGGAGCCACCCTGTTGATTTGCATTTGTGTTCTGTGTTGCTGGACATGTTGACCATTTGATTGATGTCAGTGTTCGGAAAAGTGAGTGGGTTGTGTTGACAGTTATACTTATAATTTCAGACCAATGGTCGTATTAAATGTTTTTTATTCACATAACCTTGTTGCGCATTGTCTCAGATGGCTGGACCGTTACACACTGGTGATTCCTTAACATGAAAGGATATTATTACACTTAACTTGAATCAACTTAAACTTTAACTGGCGCCAAGGTGGTGCCCACCATTGATGTCTGAACTGCACACACAGCAGTGTGTCAGCTTTGTCAATAACAGCAACGTTCTTTCAGGCAAATCACTCATTTATGAGCTGCTGACGTAAGAGTCTTGCAACTATGTAGCCACCACGGGCCCTTTCCTGCAGTCTGGAGGAAGGCGTGGACATGGTTGCATAGTCAGCCTGATTGTCTGGCCCGAGATCAGCATCCAGCCCCTCGTCCTCCTCTTCCTCTCTCTCCTGAGGTGGATATCAGTCCCTTCTGGCAATTCCTGATAGCCAGGTTGTGCAGCATGGAGCACACGACTACAATTTGAGCTACCTGCTCAGGGTGGTATTGTAACTCACCTCCTGAGTGCTCCAGGCATCTAAAGCGCTGCTTAAGCACTCCAATGGTTTTCTGGACCACATTGCGTGTGGATCTGTGGCTCTCGTTGTATCGCTTCTTGGCCTTGGTGTGGGTGTCATGCAGGGGATAGGGTCACCAGCCAGGTGGCTCGGCCATGTCATTTGTCACCAAACATCCAGCATTGACCTTCTGGCTGACTGGTAAACATGTCAGAGACAGCGCTCTCACGCAGGATGTGAGCCTCATCGAAACTGCCTGGATATTTGGCATTCACTGCCATAATTATCTTGCTGTGGTCGACAATTAGTTGGACCTTCAGGGAGTGAAATCCTTTTCTGTTGCGAAAAACCTCTGGGTCCTGAGAAGCTGCCCGCATGGCGATGTGTGTACACTATATTGCTCCCTGCACCCTGGGGTACTTAGCAATGCGGTAGAATGCTCCAGCCCTATCGGTCTGAGCCTCCGTGGTCATAGTGAAGCTGTTAAAGTCCTATGCGCGTACAGGGCTTCAGTGACCTGTCTAATGCAGCAATGTGTGGCATGATGAGACACAGGGGAAATGTCGACCGCGGAGGCCTGAAAGGAACCGGACGTGTAGAATGACAGTGCCACGGTGACCTTGACCTCGACGGACAGTAATGTACTGAAGGTGCTGGCAGGCTGCAGATCTGCCCTGATGAGCTGGCATATTTCACTGAACACCACTTTGTGGAAGCATAGTCTCCGAAGGCAGGTGTTCTTGGATAAGTCAAGGTGAGACCACTTCTTCCTGTAAGTATGGGGTGTGTATGGTCTGGACCTCCTTCTCATTCTGGCATGTCTTAGATTGGGCACATAATGCTGTGGATTAGACATTGTGCCATTTGAACTCTGCAGCATCTGCGTTATAATCGATGCAGGCTAAGAAATGGCTAGCCCCATTTCTGTCATATATGCAGACTATAGATATACTCTCTGTGTAGTCATTGTATAGTTGCATAAGATGGATACTTGTTTATCTGATGTACTATCAATAAGGTTTACACTGTGTATATACTATGCTGGCACCACTAGAGGGTGCAACTGGTGGAGACCGGGGTTTCCTGCCCTGGTGGCAGGGGCTGTATAAAAGGGTAGCCACCATGTGGCTGCCTGACTCTGGAGTTATGAATAAAGGACCAAGTCACTACAGTTTGAGTACAACACATTGCCTTGTGGAGTCATTCATAAGTGCATTACAGGCATAACAACTGGCGACGAGAAAACGGACTTTCACGCAATTATGGCTATCTTTGGCACACTAAAAGACTTTGCAGAGGATGATGACTGTGATGCCTTCATGGAAAGGCTCGAACTATATTTCGTGGCAAACGACCTGGAAGGGGAGATGGATGCATCGGCGGAGAAGCGCAAAGCTATACTGCTGACCAATTGTGGGGCCAAGGTCTACCGCCTCGTCAGAGACTTGCTGGCACCCACGAAGGCCGAGAATAAAACAGACGATGAGCTGACTGAACTAATTCGCAAGCCAACTAAAACCAAAAGAGAGCATCTTTACGGCTAGGCACAGATTCTACTCTCACCGCAGACCTGAGGGCCAGGAGATTGCAAAATATGCTGCCGACCTCAGGAGACTTGTGGCACCGTGTGATTTTGGCACGCACCTCAACGAAGCATTGCAAGACATCATCGTTGTAGGAATTGGCCACGAGGGCCTCCTTCACAAGCTATTATCTGCTGACATCACAGTCAACCTGCTGAAGGCCATCAGCATCAGTCAGGCGTTCATGACCTCGACCTTCAGCACCAAGCAAATTATTCATCCTGTGGACCCAAACCCAGCAAGTACTGTACACAGAATGGTGCCTTTTACAGGCAAGACTGTAGAACGTGGCTCTGCCCAGGGCAGAGAGCACAGACCTTTGGGTCCCAGAACTCAGAGTCCGCCGAGGACTGCTAATCGAGTAGCACCATACTGGCATTGCGGAGGAAACCATAGAGCTCACCAGTGTCGGTTTGCTGCGTACATATGCAAAGCCTGTAACATGAAGGGCCACCTCCAGTGTATGTGTAAAAGAAATACGACTCACTGTCTCGCGGAGGAGTCGGTAGATGACGTTGAATCCAGCAGGGAGTATGATGATTTGGCCAGAGAGGCAGCTCAGGCCCAAGAAGAAGTGTATGGAGTGTATACCTGCATCACCGATTGTCTCCAGTGAAGATGGAAGTCGAGATAAATGGCGTTCCAGTCTTCATGGAACTGGACACGGGAGCGAGCCAATCAGTGATGAGCCAGGATGCCTGAGAGGCTATGGAACGAAAAACGACCCGAGCTGGTTCCAGTACAGGAAAAGTTGCACCAAGGAGCTAATCCCAGTCCTTGTAATGCAGAGGTAGTGTAATCCATAATGACGTGGTGCATAAGTTACCTCCATGGATTGTTGCAGGTGATGGTCCAACACTACTCGGAAGAAGGTGAATGGGGAAGATCCAGTGGAAATGGGAAGACCTCTTCACTCCAGCAATTGATGCCTCCCATGCTCAGAGGCAGAGCAAAACCTCATCTTTGCTTGGGCCAGGCACCAGAGAACAGACCAGCGCAGCACCTGAGTCACAGACCGTCCATCATGACTGCAATGATCCGACTGGAACGACCTAAAAGTACCTTCCCGGCTCCAGTGGCAGGACTTCTGGGGAGGAAGATCAAATTCAGAGGCACTGTTCCAGCTTTTGTGGCAGAATCACGGGAGAGAAGGATCAAGGCAGTCAACCTTGAGGAGAGAGGCAAGATGGCGGCCCTGCTGCAGCGAGGTGAAAAAAAAGATGGCCGTGGCAATACCACGAGGTGCAACGCTGAGGGATCAACACGTGGTGTCTAATTGGGGTAAAGCCAGCAGGGTTCTCTTAAAGGAGACCAACAACCAACTGAACTTAAAGAGACATTGTACTATTCGGTACTATTCCTAATGTCAAGAACAAAATGTTGTCGCGAGATGTCGATACTATTCCTAATGTCAAGAACAAAATGTTGTTGCGAGATGTCGGGAATAGAGTGTCCCCAAAAGTAGCAAGCGAGCGAATTCAGGAGGGTAAAGGCACTGATCCTGATACCTTGCCCCGGGTCTATCCCACGCTGCAGGCACCCGATGGCACTATTCGCCACGGACCTGGAAACGAAAACGGCGCCAATACGCGCAGTCGGTCGCCATCGCCGGGTGGAGACAGCCCAGACCTAGTCACTACCTTGGCCATGTCCGGGCGTGAAAGGTCAGAACCAATGAGTTCCCCAAACAGGACCTGGAGCAGCCAGGTTCCCAACACCATTAGAGAGCAGGCAGAATATTCTGCAGCCCTCAAAGGAGGACAGGGAGGCCACACACATCTGTGGCTCTGCACACCACTAGGCAACGGCAAAGGCCCTGAGTCCTGGCAAGGTGATCGCACCAAGCCCACCCCGCTAGCAGGGGGCACAGTGCCGCCATCAGACGACTAGGATCCCGTCCTGTTGCTCTGGAACTAGAGTCCTCACATACCTGTACTGCTACCTCGGTGCTGACCAAGACTGAACCATGAATGCAATCTACCCAATCCTGGCGCACGACCGTAAAACACAACGAATGTCAGTCACTGAACCAAGGTGTCACGATACAAACTGTAAAAAACTTTCTTTGTGCTTGCACTGTGTCTGATCCCGTATGTTAATGTAACGGGCCAGCTCATCGAACCATCTAAACTGATAACCACTACCCAACGTTGTGGCAAAAGGACTTGGGGGTTAACAGGGAGACAGCCAAGCCAAAGCACAGCCAAGGTGCACAGCCATTGGCACTTAAGTCTGGGGAGAGCTACGCCAGAGCACATAGTGCAAAGGTAATTGGCATAAAGGACTTGGGGGAGAGTGATGTTATATATGCAGACTATTGATATACTCTCTGTGTAGTCACTGTATAGTTGCATAAGATGGAGACTTGTTTACCTGATATACTATCAGTAAGGTTTACACTGTATATATACTATGCTGGCACCACTAGTGGGTGCAATTGGTGGAGACCTGCCCTGCCCTGGTGGCAGGGGCTGTTTAAAAGGGTAGCCACCATGTGGCTGCCTCTCTCTGGAGTTACGAATAAAGGACCAAGGTCACTGCAGTTTGAGTTCAACATATTGCCTCGTGGAGTCATTCATAAGAACATTACAGACTTAACACTTTCAATAAAAGTATAATGTCGATTGTTTGCAAGCAATAAATTTCCACACTAAGACACCAACAGTAAAACCCAATCATTCACAGTATGAAAAGATGTCTATTCAGATGGTCACATCACCTGAGAAGAACTCCAGAGTAAATCCAAACTCCTTCGAAGTTGAAACAGCCTTTTCAATGAAGCGACCTGCAATTAACAAAATGGCGTCCACACCGCTGTGATTAGTTCAGAACAGTTCAACTTTTTCAGAGCGCTGTTTTCGGCGAGCGATATTGTATGCGATATTGTGGGCGAGATGTGTGCGAGGTGCTGAAAGTGACGCTGGGTGATATACTGGGCGCTAGTTTCGGAAAATGTGATCTTTACGACAAAAAAAAGTGGGCGGGCGGTATTATTGATTCTTGCCGTTAATTATACAAGGATAGTAATGCTGGACGATATTATGGGCATTGGGTTTGCCCATTCTGATGATTCCGCGCAAAAAAAATGGGCGGGCGGTATTATTTTTTCCCGGCGTTATGTACATGGGGAAAGTAACGCTCAGCGATAAGTGTCCAAAAAATGGGCGTCAGTTTCCATTTTGTGGCTAAATGGGCGATATATGGGCGTTATACCCCATTTCAGCGTTAAATGGGCGTTAAGTGGGTGTTGTGCATGCAACAATAATGGAAAATCTAGCCCTATGACCCTTAATACCCTTACCGAACAAAAAAATTACAATTCCAGTTTTGACATTTTTAATTGACCCTCAGCCTCAACAGCTTTTTTGGAGGAAAGTGTTCAGATTTTCCTCTACCCGGTGTGTGAAGAAGTGCTTCCTGACATCGCCCCGAAGCTCTCTCATTTTAAGGTTCGTTCCCTTAGTCTCCACTCCCCCACCAGAGGAAATAGTTTCTCTCTATCAATCCTATCAAAGCCATTAATCATCTTAACCACCTTAATCATTCCTTAATCTTCTATACTCAAGCGAATAGAAGTCTAGTTTATGAAACCTATACTCATAATTTAACCCTTTCAGCCCCATTATCATTCTGGTGAATCTGCATTGCACCTCCATCCAAGGCCAATAAATTCTGAATGGCGACAGATTAGGAAAAGGGGAGGTGCAACGAGACCTGGGTGTCATGGTACATCAGTCATTGCAAGTTGGCATGCAGGTACAGCAGGCGGTGAAGAAGGCAAGTGGCATGTTGGCCTTCATAGTTAGGGGATTTGAGTATAAGAGCAGGGAGGTCTTACTGCAGTTGTACAGGACCTTGGTGAGACCTCACCTGGAATATTGTGTCCAGTTTTGGTCTCCTAATCTGAGGAATGACATTCTTGCTATTGAGGGAGTGCAGCGAAGGTTCACCAGACAGATTCCCGGGATGATCAGTCATGATCTTATTGAATGGTGGTGCAGGCTCAAAGGGTCGAATGGCCTACTCCTCCACCTATTTTCTATGTTTCGATGTTTCTCGAGGTGCAGTGACCAGAACTGAATCCAGATACGGTCCAACCAGAGATTTATACAATTGTGGCACAAGAACATAAGAAATAGGAGCAGGAGTAGGCCATGCACCCTCGAGTCTGCTCTGCCATTCAATAAGATCATGGCTGATCATCGACCTCAACTCCACTTTCCCGCCCGATCTCCATATCCCTTGATTCCTCTGGACTCCAACAATCTATCTATCTCAGCCTTCAATATATTCAGAGACTCAGCATCTACAGCCCTCTGGGGCAGAGAATTCCAAAGATTCACAGCCCTCTGAATGAAGAAATTCCTCCTCATCTCTGTCTTAAATGGACGACCCCTTATCCTGAGACTGAGCCCCCTAGTTCTCGACACTCCAGCCAGGGGAAACAACCTCTCAGCATCTAGCCTGTCAATCCCCCTCAGAATCTTGTATGTTTCAATGAGATCACCTCTCATTTTTCTAAACTCCAGCGAGTATAGACCCATTCTACACAATCCCTCATCATAAGACAGCTCTCTCGTCCCAGGAATAAGTTCCACCCTTTTATATTCCAGCCCACTTAAGATAAAGGCCAACATTCCATTTGTCTTTTTGATTAGTGAACTCTGTACATGGACCTCTAACTCTCGCTGCTCCTCCATAGTTCCCAGTTTCTCAACATTTAGAAAATACTCTGATCTAACATTCTTCAGTTCAGCGTGGATGACCTTACACTTTCCCACATTGAACTCCGTCTGCCACAGTTTTGCCCACTCACTTAATCTATCAACGCCCCTTTGCATCCACTTACTGTGCCATGTAACTTAATGTCATCAGCAATCATAGGCAGTCCCTCGAAGCGAGGATGACTTGCTTCCACGCCAAAAAAGGATGAGTTCACAGCGTTTCAACAAAGAACCTAATATTCCAGGTTCTGAACTATATCCTGAAGGGTGGAAGATGCCTGTGTGTGGATTTCTTTTAACGTGTGGTGACTGTTGCACACCAGCCACCACACGGACTTGACAGAGCTAGGTCTTGGTCCAGTGGCAAGGGTTATCCAAGACAACTGGAGACCAGCTCTGCTGCACGGACCTCGTGCACACATTTATCGCAGTGTGGGCTGGCCCGTGCTGCCCCTGGGCCCTCGCCTCTTCTGGGCCCCGAAATCCGCCTCTCCTGGGCCCCAATCACATCCCTCCACAGTCTCTCACCGCTTCTTCGCCCCGACCTCGCCGCTCCTGCTGTATCTGCCCACGCTCCAATCACCAACCTGGACCTTGATGACATCACCCTTCGCTGCCGTCGCTGCCATCATCAGCAAACTTGGATAACGACTTTCTATTCCTTCATCCAAATCATTAATAAATATAATGAAAAGCTGAGGCCCTGGAACAGATCTCTGGGGGACATCAATGATTACATCCTGCCAATCAGAGTGCATACCCATTATCCCTACTTTCTCTCTCCTACCTCCCAACCAATTCCCTACCCATGTCAATAGTTTGCCTCCAATTCCATGCACATTTTCTTTGCTAACAGTCTCTCATGTGGAACCTTATTGAGTGCCTTCTGGAAGTCCATATAAATAACATCTATAAACATTCCCTTATCTACTCCATTAGTGACCTCCTCAAAAAATTCAACTATGTCAGTTAGACATGACTTACCCGTTGCAAATCCATGCTGGCTCTCTCTGATCAGTTTATAGACCGAAAATTGTGGCCTCTCTGGGTCTGTACGATGAGTGCACGCACCCGAAGAGGCCCCGCAAATGCCGCTTCTCGACCCGCGTTGTGCATGCACCAAGAACAGATCGCTTTTGTGATCTGTCATGCATCCCCCGCAGGAAGGACATCTGCCGGGGCAGAGATTTGGGCTATTTGCCCAACTCTTGACCAGTGAATGTCCTTCAAACTCTTACGCCTAGCCTACTTTTACCAGCGTAAGAAATTTAAAACATAGAAAAATTAAACGTAATCATTCATTTTTATATTAAAAACCCTGTCCATTACGGGAAGTTTATTTTTAACCCTATTAAAACATATTAAAAAAAATTCCAAAAAATATTTTTTTTTCTAAAACATTTAATTACATTCAATTTCAGTTCATTTTAAATATGTGAGTTTTTTTTATTTATTGTGTTGTGTTTTATGGGGGGTATTCTCATGGATCGAAATGGGAGCTCGTACAAACGGAACTCACCATTATTATCAATGAGAATACTAGATAGTGATTGGTGGTCCAGGCCCACGTGATCCCAGAATACATTTATGCTGAGCAGCGAATGAAGGCCTCAGACCTGTGTTACTCCGGGACCACCAGGTATTTTTGTAGATTTCTTCTGGGTTGGAGGCGCTCGTCCGAAGGAAGCCTCTGACCATGATTTCCCCCCCAATATTTGTCCAAGTGCTCAGTCACTCTTCCCAGTAACAGATAGTAGTAACTTCCTTACGACTGGCGTTAGACTAATAAGCCTACAATTTCCTGGTTTCTCTCTCCTACCCTTCAATAATGGAGTGAGAGTTGGCAGTTTTCTAATACAAGGGGCCAATTCTGAATCTAGAGAGTTTTGGAACAGCATGACTGAAGCCTCTGCAATTTTCTCACCTATTTCTGTTAATCCACTGAGGTGGAACCATCAGGTCCTGGAGATTTGTCTATCCTCAGTCTCATTACTTTATTCCATTAACATTTCTTTTTACTATTAAATCTATTAAATTCTTCCCCTTGATTTATTGATATTGTTCCTCGTACCTCTGGTACTGTATCCTCCTCCACTACTCTGAAGACTCATACACAGTAATCATTTTGCAAGTCTGCCGTTTCCAAATTTTGAATTACAATATCCCCTGTAGTTGTAATTAGGGGGCCCACAATAAACTTAGCCACCCTCTTTTTCTTAATATACTTATAAAAACTTCAGTGTTATTCTCTCCCTCTGCCCATTACATAAGAACATAAGAAAAAGGAGCAAGAGTAGGCCATTTGGCACCTTGAGCCTGCTCCACCATTCAATAAGATCATGGCTGATCTGACCTTGATCTCAACTCCACTTCCCCGGCCACTCCCTATAACCCTTGACTCCACTATCATTCAAAAATCTGTCCATCTCCACCTTAAATACAATCAATGACCCAATCTCCACAGCTCTCTGGGGTAAAGAATTCCAAAGATTCACGACCCTCTGAGAGAAGAAATTCCACCTCATCTCTGTTTTAAATGGGCGACCCCTTATTCTGAGACTATGCCCCCTATAGTTCTAGATTCCCCCATGAGGGGAAGCATCCTCTCTGCATCTACCCTGCCAAGCCCCCTCACAATCTTATACGTTTCAATAAGATCACCTCTCATTCTTCTAAACTCCAAGGAGTATAGACCAACCTGTTCAAGCTTTCTTTGTAAGACAACCCTTTCATCTCAGGAATCAACCTAGTGAATCTTCTCTGAACTGCCTCCAATACAAGTATATCCTTCCTTAAATAAGGAGACCAAACCTGTACGCAGTACTCCAGGTATGGTCTCACCAACACCATGTACAATTGCAGCAAGACTTCCCTACTTTTATACTCCATACCCCTTGCAATAAAGATCAACATTCCATTTGCCTTCCTGGTTACTTGCTATACCTGCATGCTAACTTTTTGTGTTTCATGCACAAGGACACCCAGATCCCTCTGTATCGCAGCATTTTGTAATTTCTCTCCATTTAAATAACAATGCGGTTTTTTATTCTTCCTACTAAAGTGGATAATCTTACATTTCCCATATTATTCTCCATCTGCTAAATTTTTGGCTACTCATTAACCTATCTATATCCCTTTGCAGAGTCTTTGTGTCCTCCTCATAATTTGCTTTCCCACCCATCTTTCTATCATCAGCAAATTTGGCTACATTAAACTCGGTCTCTTCATCTAAGTATTGTAACGAATATAGATTGTAAATAGTTGAAGCCCCAGCACGGATCTCTGTGGCATCCAACTAGTTACAGTTTGACAACCTGAAAATGAGCCATTTATCCTGACTCTCTGTTTGCTGTTAGTTAGCCAATCCTCTGTTCATATTACCCCCAACCCTCTGAGCTCTTATCTTGTGCAGTAACCTTTTATGTGACACCTTATCGAATGCCTTCTGGAAATCCAAATACACCACATCCACTGGTTCCCCCTTATCCACCCAGCTCATTACTGTTATATATGTAAACTTGTATATACCTTGTACAGCCACCAGAGGACTCATCCCCTGGAGTCCCAAGGGATCCCACAAATCCTTGGGATCACAGGTACTTAAAGAGGCCTCACAGGCTGGAGAGGCACTCTGGAGACCTGCAATAAAAGATTACTGTTACACTGTACTTTGAGCTCACAGTTATGTTCATACATAACAACTGGCGATGAGATACAGATGACGAACACAATGATGCAGAGAACAGTGGGCATCCTGAAGAAATTCTCAGTGATTACAAAGTAACTATCAATCATGTCTCCCTGCAGGATAAATACCCACTACCAAAGGCCGATGACCTTTTTTCTACACTGGTGAGAGGAAAGACATTCACAAAGCTGAACTTGACTTCGGCCTACATGACGCAGAAGCTGGAGGAATCATCAAAGGGCCTCACCTGCATCAACACGTACAAAGGGCTCTTCATTTATAACAGATGCCCGTTTGGAATTCGATCAGCCACGGCGATATTCCAGAGAAACATAGAAAGTTTACTGAAGTCGGTCCCACACACGGTGGTCTTCCAGGACAACTTGGTCACAGGTCGGGACAGAGTCAAGCATCTGCAGAACCTGGAGGAGGTTCTTAGTTGACTCAACCGCGTGGGGCTCAGGTTAAAACGCACGAAGTGCGTTTTCCTGGCGCCTGAAGTGGAGTTCCTGGGGAGGAGAATCATGGCAGACGGCATCAGGCCCACCGATTTGAAGACAGAGGCAATCGAGAACGCACCGAGGCCACAGAACATAACGGAGCTGTGGTCGTTTCTAGGACTCCTGAACTACTTTGGTAACTTCTTACAGGGTCTCAGCACACTGTTAGAACCACTGCACACCTTACTGCATAAAGGAGACGAATGGGTATGGGCAAACGCCATAAAATGCCTTTGTAAAAGTTAGAAAACTATTATGTTCAAACAAATTGCTTGTGTTGTATGATCCATGTAAGCGTTTGGTACTAGCATGTGATGCGTCGTCATATGGCGTCGGATGTGTATTGCAACAAGCTAATGATTTTGGGAAATTGCAACCGGTTGCTTATGTATCCAGAAGTCTGTCTAAGGCTGAGAGAGCCTACAGCATGATTGAAAAAGAAGCATTAGCGTGTGTCTATGGGGGTAAAGAAAATGCATCAATATCTGTTTCAGCTAAAATTCGAATTGGAAACTGACCATAAGTTACTAATATCCCTGTTTTCTGAGATGAAGGGGATAAATACTAATGCATCGGCCCGCATCCAGAAATGGGCATTCACGTTGTCCGCATACAACTACGCCATCCGCCACAGGCCAGGCACAGAAAACTGTGCCAATGCTCTCAGCAGGCTGCCATTGCCCACCACGGGGGTGAAAATGGCGCAGCCCACAGATTTAGTCAAGGTTATGGAAGCATTTGAGAGTGAGCAATCACCCGTCACAACCCGACAGATTAGAACCTAGACGAGCCAGGACTCCTTACTGTCCCTAGTTAAAAACTGTGTGCCTCACGGGAGCTGGTCCACTGTCCCAGTGGAAATGCAGGAAGAGATAAAGCCGTACCAGCGGCACAAAGATGAAATGTCTATACAGGCAGACTGCCTTCTGTAGGGCAATCGTGTAGTGGTCTCCAAGAAGGGCAGATACACCTTCATCAGTGACCTCCACAGCACCCACCCAGACATCGTAATAATGAAAGCGATAGCCAGATCCCACGTGTAGTAGCCCGGTATCGATGCGGACTTAGAGTCCTGCGTGCACAGATGTAACACATGCTCGCAGTTAAGCAATGCACCCAGGGAGGTGCCACTAAGTTTATGGTCTTGGCCCTCCAAACCGTGGTTTAGGGTCCATGTCAACTATGCAGGCCCATTCTTGGGTAAAATGTTCCTTGTGGTTGTAGATGCATACTCCAAATGGATTGAATGTGAGATAATGTTGGCAAGCACTTCCGCTGCCACCACTGAAAGCCTGCGTGCCATGTTTGCCATGCACGGATTACCTGATGACCTGGTGAGCGACAACGGGCCATGTTTTACCAGTGCCGAATTCAAAACATTTATGACCCGTAACGGGATCAAACATGTCACATTTGCCCCGTTTAAACCAACAACCAATGGTCAGGCAGAGAGAGCAGTGCAAACCATCAAGCAAGGCTTGAAGAGGGTAACTGAAGGCTCACTGCAGACTCGCCTATCTCGAGTCCTGCTTAGCTACCGCACGAGACCCACTCGCTCACTGGGATCCCACCTGCTGAACTACTCATGAAAAGGGCACTTAAGACAAGGCTCTCGTTAGTTCACCCTGATCGACATGAACAGGTAGAGAGCAGGCGGCTTCAACAAAGTACATACCATGATAGTGCAAACGTGTCATGCGAAATTAAAATCAATGATCCTTTATTTGTATTGAATTATGGACAAGGTCCCAAGCGGCTTCCTGGAACTGTTGTGGCCAAAGAGGGGAGCAGCTTTCAAATGGACTCATTCACCTTGGACCAAATCAAACTCAGATTCACGGACTACTCTGAGCAACCCACTTTGGACCCTACCTTCTTTGACCCCCCAACATACACACCAATGGCAACCGGCAGCATGGTTGGCCACGAAGCAGAACCCATCATCCACAGCAGCCCAGCAGGACTCACCACACCAGGCAGCCCTGCAAGGCCGGCTGCACAGCAGCCCAGCAAGGACCCAACAGACGATTTACCAATACCAGCATTTGCACCGAGACGATCAACCAGGGCAAGAAGGGCCCCAGATCGACTCACCTTGTAAATAGTTACACTGTTGACTTTGGGGGGGAGTGTTGTTATATATGTAAACTTGTATATACCTTGTTTAACCACCAGAGGGCTCATCCCCTGGCGTCCCAAGGGATCCCACAATCCCTTGGGAGCACAGGTACTTAAGGAGGCCTCACAGGTTGGAGAGGCACTCTGGAGACCTGAAATAAAAGACTAAGGTCACATTTTACTTTGAGCTCACAGTATCCAGTCAGACTCTTTGTTCATACATGACAGTTACATCTTGAAAGAACACTAGTAAATTTGTCAAACCTGATTTCCCTTTCATAAAACCATGCTGACTCTGCTTGATTGTATAATGATTTTCTAAATGTCCTTAATAATGGACTCCAGCATTTTCCCAATGATAGATGTAAGGCTAACTGGTCTATAGTATCCTGCTTTCTGTCTCCCTCCTTTCCTGAATAGGGCCATTATATTTGCGGTTTTCCAATCCGCTGGGCCCTCTCTGGAATCCAGGGAATTTTGATAGATTACAACCAATGCATCCACTATCTCTGCAGCCACTTCTTTTAAGACCTGAGAATGGAAGCTATCAGGTCCAGGGGACTTGTCCACCTTTAGTCCCCTTAGTTTGCCTAGTACTTTTTCTCTAGTGATAGTGATTGTTTTAATTTCCCCCCTCCCTATTGATCACCTATTATTATCGGGATGCTTTTAGTGTCTTCTACCTTGAAGGCCGATACAAAATATGTGTTCAAAGTCTCTGCCATTTCCCTGTTTCCCATTATTAATTCCCCAGTCTCATCCTCTCAGGGGCCAATGTTTACTTTTGCTGCTCTCTTCCTTTTTATATACCTGGAGCAGCTCTTACTGTCTGTTTTTATATTTCTTGCGAGTTTACTCTCATAATCTATCTTCTCGCTCATTATTTTTTTAGTTGTCCTTTGCTGGTCCCATTACCCCCTCTCATTACTCTCTCCCCTCTGCCCATTACCCCCTCCCATTACTCTCTCCCCTCTGCCCATTACCCCCTCCCATTACTCTCTCCCCTCTGCCCATTACCCCCTCCCATTACTCTCTCCCCTCTGCCCATTACCCCCTCCCATTACTCTCTCCCCCTCTGCCCATTACCCCCTCCCATTACTCTCTCCCCTCTGCCCATTACCCCCTCCCATTACTCTCTCCCCTCTGCCCATTACCCCCTCCCATTACTCTCTCCCCTCTGCCCATTACCCCCTCCCATTACTCTCTCTCCTCTGCCCATTACCCCCTCCCATTACTCTCTCCCCTCTGCCCATTACCCCCTCTCATTACTCTCTCCCCTCTGCCCATTACCCCCTCCCATTACTCTCTCCCCTCTGCCCATTACCCCCTCACATTACTCTCTCTCCTCTGCCCATTACCCCCTCCCATTACTCTCTCCCCTCTGCCCATTACCCCCTCCCATTACTCTCTCCCCTCTGCCCATTACCCCCTCTCATTACTCTCTCCCCTCTGCCCATTACCCCCTCCCATTACTCTCACCCCTCTGCTCATTACCCCCTCCCATTACTCTCTCCCTTCTGCCCATTACCCCCTCCCATTACTCTCCCCCTTCTGCCCATTACCGCCTCCCATTACTCTCTGCCCTCTGCCCATTACCCCTTCCCATTACTCTCACCCCTCTGCCCATTACCCCCTCACATTACTCTCACCCCTCTGCCCATTACCCCCTCACATTACTCTCACCCCTCTGCCCATTACCCCCTCCCATTACTCTCCCCCCTCTGCCCATTACCCCCTCACATTACTCTCACCCCTCTGCCCATTACCCCCTCCCATTACTCTCCCCCCTCTGCCCATTACCGCCTCCCATTACTCTCTCCCCTCTGCCCATTACCCCCTCCCATTACTCTCCCCCCTCTGCCCATTACCCCCTCACATTACTCTCACCCCTCTGCCCATTACCCCCTCCCATTACTCTCACCCCTCTGCCCATTACCCCCTCACATTACTCTCACCCATCTGCCCATTACCCCCTCCCATTACTCTCCCCCCTCTGCCCATTACCGCCTCCCATTACTCTCTCCCCTCTGCCCATTACCCCCTCACATTACTCTCACCCCTCTGCCCATTACCCCCTCACATTACTCTCTCCCCTCTGCCCATTACCCCCTCCCATTACTCTCCCCCCTCTGCCCATTACCCCCTCACATTACTCTCACCCCTCTGCCCATTACCCCCTCCCATTACTCTCACCCCTCTGCCCATTACCCCCTCACATTACTCTCTCCCCTCTGCCCATTACCCCCTCCCATTACTCTCACCCCTCTGCCCATTACCCCCTCACATTACTCTCACCCCTCTGCCCATTACCCCCTCACATTACTCTCACCCCTCTGCCCATTACCCCCTCACATTACTCTCACCCCTCTGCCCATTACCCCCTCACATTACTCTCCCCTTTGCCCATTACCCCCTCACATTACTCTCCCCTTTGCCCATTGCTCGCCCCTTTCACTCTCACACATCTGTTTTCGAGGACCCGCACCATGTTTACCATAAGATGCCCATCTTCAGGAACAGGCAGTTTGAGTGAGATTCCATGAGGCACACTGAAGGGAGCTGCCACCCCTTGTCTGTCTCTAACTCTGCCACCGATAGATCATGAACAGAATGCCAGTGGGTCAGAGATCAGCAGGGAGCCAGGTTCAGCCTCCACACGCCTTATTATGCCGTTGTTACATTCCAAGTTGAGAGTTTACTCTTCATCAGGACCATTGTATTTGCAGTTTTCAAATATTGAAACTTCCTCTAATTCCTCGCAGTCCCAGAGCCTTCCTGTTCACAGCTGCCAGATCCACTCAGCATCATGAAAGGTTTGCTTTCAAGTGAGATTAATCATCAGCTTGTAAAGAAATTAAAAATTAATGTAGGCTTATAGTTTATTTATTTCAAGTCTACAACCTTCTCAGTATGAATTTTGATTTGGGATGTTCATTGCAAACAATGTACCTAACTGGTGGCGGGGGCAGGGCGGGCGTGGGGGGCGGTGGGGGATTAGTATTCTGTGAGCTTTGTGAAGAGTGACAAGAGAGCTTGTTTTGTTGGTGCTTCTGTGTCTGGCTAATTGCAATGCAGAACAGAGCATACAAGTGAATTACTTGGGCAAACACATAGTCATTCCTTACCGCATGCAGATGCCTCCAAATGTCAGTAATATCCATGCTGTACAAATCTCGCAGGCTCCCATTGATGGAATATTGCAGCCCTGACTGGCACATTGCAATGCCTGATTATCACCCCACTGGCTCTCCACCTCCCTCACTTCCATGAAGACCCGTCCCCTTAAAATCCTTCCTCTTTAATCAAGCTTTTGATCAAGCCTTCTAATATAGGGAACATACGAAAAATGTCGGACAGGCAACGATCTACTTACTGCTCCATCTAGACTGCCCCATAGAGTCTTCCTTCCTTATGCATTACAATACATGGAGTATGTTAGTCTAGTGGTTATGTTGCTGGACTACTAATCCAGAGGCCTGGACTAATGATCCAAGGACATCAGTTCAAATCCCACCATGGCAGCTGGGGAATTTAAATTCCGATCATTAAATAAATCTGGAATAAAAAGCTTGTATCAGTAATGGTGACCATGAAACTGCCGGATTGTTGGAAAAACTCATCTGGTTCACTAATGTCCTTTAGGGCTGTAAAGCTGCTGTCCTTACCCGGTCTGGCCTATATGTGACTCCAGACCCACAGCAATGTGATTGACTCTTAATTGCCCTCTGGAATGGCCCAGCGAGCCCCTCAGTTGTACCAAACTGCTGTAACAAAGTCAGCATTGTGGGAGTATCTTCACCACATGGGACTGCAATGGTTCAAGAAGGCGGCTCGCCACCACCTTCTCAAGGGCAATTAGGGATGGGCAGTAAATGCCGGCCTTGCCAATGATGCCCGATCCTGTGAATGAATAAAAAAAAATCATACACTCTACATCCCATGTGATCTCCTGGGTGAGGTGAAAACCCCAGACTAATAATAGAAAAGTCTCTGGAAAATTCCTCTCCAATCTCTTTAGGCGATCGAAACTAGCCCAGGAGGTCACTCTGACCTGACCTTGCTAATTCCCTGCAGTATCTACCTTTTTTAAGAGGTGATCTCCGCCCCAACCAGAAACCGTCTCAACTCCTGCCTGAAGGAATTCAGCGAATCAGTGTCCAACGTTCCGGAGGGGCACTACTCTTTGGGAAATGACCCCCTCCTGACATCTAACCGACTTACAGCTCCACATATCTCAAGATTGTGACCCCCCTGGTCCTCCCTAAGCTGTTTACTTGAAACAAGTTGTCCATACAAACACAACCTACTGCCTTCATTAACTTATAAGCCTCGATCAGATCACCCCTGAAGCTATGCTTCTCCAAAGAGTAGAGCATCATCTCTTTGAGCCTGTCTTGATCACTAAAATGATCTCCTTCTTTGACTGACTGTTCCAATCGAGATTACGGGCTCAAGTCTTGCTGTGAGGTTCAAATCAACAGCTGGAGGCAAGAGCTAAGTTGAACATACTGAAGCTGTGCCTGACTAGTAGGGATAGGGTGATGGATATGTTGACATGTGGTTATCTGCTTTGTGCATGGGCATTTTGTTCCATGGACTTTGACAGAAAAAAATAAGCAAAATATGGGCTAAAATTCTGGTATCGCCAGGTCTGTACGGAGTGCGCACGGGCCCAGCGAGGCCTTGCAAAAGTCGTTTTACGGGGATGCGCATGTGCTGAAAACCGGCTTTTCCGGTCTGTCAAGATCTTCCCGTGCAGGAGAGATTGGGCTATTTGCCCAACTCATGCCCAGCGAATGACCTTCAAACATTTACGCCTGGTAAAAGCAAGTGCATTGCTTACTTTTACCAGCATAAGAGTTTTAAAACATATAAAAATTTAATTTAAATACAGATTTTTAAAATAGTAAAAACCTTGTCCATTAAGGTAAGTTTATTTTAAACCATACATTAAAAAAATTCTAAAAAATATTTATTTTTTCTAAAATATTTAATTAACTTTAATTTTAATTAATTTTAAATATGTGAGCTGTTTTTTTAAAATTATTATGTTGTGTTTCTTGTTTTAGGGATTTATTCTCATTGATAATAATGGGAACTCGTAAAAACGGAGTTCCCATTATCAATGAAAATACTCATCATCATCATAGGCAGTCCCTCGGAATCGAGGAAGACTTCTTCCACTCTTAAAATGAGGCCTTAGGTAGCTGAACAATACGAGAACCACAGTCCCTGTCACAGGTGGGGCAGATAGTCGTTTAGTGTAAGGATGGGTGGGACTGGTTTGCCGCATGCTCTTTCCGCTGCCTGCACTTGATTTCTGCATGCTCTCGGCAACAAGACTCGAAGTGCTCAGCGCCCTCCCGGATGCACTTCCTCCAATTCGGGCGGTCTTTGGTCAGGGTCTTCCAGGTGTCAGTGGGGATGTTACACTTTATCAGGGAGGCTTTGAGGGTGTCCTTGTAACGTTTCCTCTGCCCACCTTTACCTCGTTTGCCGTGAAGGAGTTCCGAGTAGAGCGCTTGCTTTGGGAGTCTATTCAGGCAAAGGCTTTCTGAGTTAGCTCACTTGGATCAAACCTGGAGCTGTGGCGAGTTTAGTCTGGTTTAATGTTCTTTCCTTGCTTGTGAGAAGTGCAGTTTGCTGTAGGGGGTGTCACTTGACAGGCTCAGAAGTTGGCTAATTTATCCAGAGGGGTTAGTACTCAGGATCATCATTAATTGACGAGTCCATGCGGAGGGATTAGCTCTCAGGAGGGTCACTGACTAGTTTATCCAGAGGGAATATCACCTAGAAGGATTACCAATCCACGAGTTAATCCAAAGGGATTAGTCTTCAGGAAGGTCACTGATTGTCCAGTGAATCCAGAGAGACTATCACGCAGGAGTCTCACTGACTGGCTGGTACATCCCATGAAAGGGATGCCTCAATATCTTGCTGCAGTTATACAGGGTATTGGTGAGGCCACACCTGGAATACTGTGTGCAATTTTGGTTTCCATTGTTACGAAAGGATATACTTGCTTTGGAAGCAGTTCAAAGAAGGTTCACTAGGTTGATTCTGGAGATGAGGGGTTGACTTATGAGGAAAGGTTGAGTAAGTTGGGTCTCTACTCATTCGAATTCAGAAGAATGAGAGGTGATCTTATCAAATCATATAAGATTATGAGGGAGCTTGACAAGGTGGATGCAGAGAGGATATTTCCACTGACAGGGAAGACTAGAACTAGAGGGCATGATCTTAGAATAAGGGGCCACCCATTTAAAACAGAGATGAGGAGAAATTTCTTCTCTCAGAGGGTTGTAAATCTGTGGAATTCGCTGCCTCAGAGAGTTGTGGAAGCTGGGACGTTGAATAAACTTAAGACAGAAATAGACAGTTTCTTAAACTATAAGGGGATAAGGGGTTCCGGGAAGCTGGCAGGGAAGTGGAGCTGAGTCCATGATCAGATCAGCCATGATCTTATTCAATAGCAGAGCAGGCTCGAGGGGCTGTATGGCCTACTCCTGTCCCTATTTCTTATGTTCTTATGTTCAGCACCAGAACCAGCAGCAAATCAACCTCCTGCAACACACAACTCATCCCCCTATCGAGGTGCGCTGATCAGAAACAACAACAACTTGCGTTAAATATAGCGCCTTTAACGTTGTTGTTGTGTATGCAATAACTCGATAGACTGAGTACTGTAAACTCCGAACAGGTACAAACCTGGCTCTACTTTATTAGTGCCCAAAGTGATTACATTACATGATGGCTGGTCTTTTATACCTGGGCTGCACACACATGCGCACAGCCCAATGACCTCCAACAATGGCACCACCTGGTGGCTAGTAAACCCAAGCATACATACATTAACAATATCACCCTTTAAGATATTAGTAGCGGTCTTTTTACAAATTGAGATGATCTGGGGCTTTCCGCTCCTGAGTTGAACGTCTCAGTTCAACTCCAGTCTTGGGCGAACGTTCTGAGTCTGTTATGACTGGAGGCTGGGTAGCCGATCTGATGGGAGTGGCAATGACCATGTCAGGGATTGAAAGTCCAGATTTATTGATGACAGCGGAGTCCTCTGATGACTGAGGGTAGGTTGGTTGGTCACTGATTGTGTCTTCCTCAGACTGTTCCGGTTCATCCGTGTGCCGCAGCTTTATCTGATCGACATGTTTCCTGCATGTTCTGCCCATTCTTGAGCTTAACGATAAACACTCTGTTACCCTGCTTGGCTGTAACAGTACCGGCGATCCATTTGGGACCTTGACCATAATTCAGTCTGTATTCGACACGATTATTCAAGTCAGGGTTACAAGAGAGAGCCTGGTCTTAAGACCTCTCTTCATCAATAGTTCAGCCGGGGAGACCCCGGTAAGCGGATGGGGTCTTGTCCTGTAACTAAGCAATATGCGTGACAAGCGAGTTTGCAGTGAACTTTGAGTTACATGTTTCATACTCTGCTTGATGGTTTGGACCGCACGCTCTGCTTGTCCATTGGATGCGGGTTTGAATGGTGCTGACCTCACATGTTTGACACCATTGAGTTTCATGAACTCTTGAAACTCCATACAGGTGAAGCAAGATCCGTTGTCGCTTACAACAATGTCAGGCAGACCATGCGTAGCAAACATGACATGAAGGCTCTCAATGGTAGCTGTGGATGTGCTGGATGACATGATTGTACACTCTATCCACTTGGAATAAGCATCCACCACAACTAAGAACATCTTTCCCAGGAAGGGACCTGCAAAATCGATGTGGACCATGGTTTAGATGGCCAGTACCACAGACTCAGCGGCGATTCCGCTGGTGCTTTGCTAAGCTGCATGCAAGTGTTGCACTGATGCACACATGATTCCAGATCAAAGTCAATTCCAGGCCACCATACATGAGACCTGGCAATGGCTTTCATCATGACAATACCGGGATGTGTGCTATGTAGATCATGCACTAATTTCTCTCTGCCTTTCTTGGGTATAAGTACACGATTACCCCATAGTATGCAATCTGATTGAATGGATAGTTCGTCTTGCGATGAATGTAAGGATTGGTCTCCTCACACATTTGCTTAGGTATGGCAGACCAATCACCACTAAGGATACAACATTTCACAACCGATAATATCAGGTCCTGGCTGATCCAGGTCTTAACTTGTTGGGCCGTGACAGGGGTTCCTTCACTTTCAAAAGCATCCATAACTAACAGTAGGTCAGCTGGTTGTGCGATTCCACCTCTGGTGTTAGCAACGGCAGACAACTCAATGCATCGGCACAATTCTCAATGTCAGGTCTATGGCGAATGACATAACCATAGGCAGATAATGTCAGTGCCCACCTCTGGATGCGGGACAATGCATTGGCATTGATACCTTTGTTTTCCTAAAACAATTAAATGAGTGGCTTGTGATCTGTTTCCAGTTCAAACCAAAGACCAAACAGGTACTGATGCATCTTTTTAACCCCATACACACAGGCTAGTGCTTCTTTCTCTACCATGCTGTAGGCTCTTTCCAACTTTGACAAACTTTTTGAAGCATATGCAACAGGTTGTAATTTGCCTGACTCATTAGCTTGTTGGAGCACGCAACCAACTGCATATGGCGAAGCATCACAGGCCAATACTAGACGCTTACATGGGTCATAATGTACCAGCAGCTTGTTAGAGCAAAGCAGATTAGTAGCTTTCTCAAAAGCTCTATCTTGAGACACACCCCAAACCCAGTTGTCGCCTTTTCTTAGCAGCATGTGCAGTGGCTCTAATAAGGTGGTAAATCTAGGTAAGAAATTACCGAAGTGGTTGAGTAGACCAAGGAACGAATGTAAGTCCATTACATTCTGAGGCTTGGGTGCATTTTTGATGGCCTCGGTTTTCGAGTCCGTAGGCCTGATACCGTCAGCAGCAATTTTCCTCCCCAGGAATTTGACTTCCGGTGCCATGAAGACGCACTTCGAGCTTTTCAGTCTGAATCCCACTTTGTCCAGACGATGCAGAACCTCTTTCAGGTTGTTCAGATATTGGGTGGAGTCACGACCTGTGACCAGTATGTCATCTTGGAACACGACGGTTCTGGGGACAGACTTCAGTAGACTCTCCATGTTCCTCTGAAATATGGCTGCAGCCGAGCGAATTCCAAAAGGGCACCTGTTGTAGATAAACAGTCCTTTATGAGTGTTGATACACGTAAGTTTCTTCGACGTGTTGACCAGCTCTTGTGTTATGTCAGCCAACGTCAGATCCAGTTTTGTGAACGACTCCCCCCCCCGGCTAGCGTTGCAAACAGGTCATCAGCCTTCAGTAACGGGTATTGATCCTGTTTCAAAACTCGGTTGATCGTAACCTTGTAGTCTTCACAAATCCTGACAGTGCCATCACTTTTCAACATGGGAACAATGAGGCTGGCCCATTCATTAAATTCGACCGGTGATATGATCCCTTCACGCTGGAGTCTGTCCAGTTCGATTCGGCCTTTTCCCTCATCATGTACAGAACTGCCCGAGCTTTATGATGGACGGGTCTTGCATCCGAGTCCATGTGGATCTGCACCTTGGCTCCCGTGAAATTGCCGATGCCTGGTTCAAACAGCGAGGGGAATTTGCTCAGCACTTGAGCACATGGAATATCTTCCTCCGACGACAACGCTTTGATATCATTCCAGTTCCATTTGATTTTTTCTCACCAGTTCCTACCGAACAGCGTTGGACCATTGCCTGGAACAATCCATAACGGTAAATCGTGAACCGCACCACCATACTACACCTTGATTACTGCACTGCCAATCACTGTTCTGAGTTCTTTAGTGTACGCGCAACTTGGCATTGACTGGACTCAGCTTAGGCCTCACAGCCTTAGTATCCCACAGCCTGTCAAATGTCCTCTGGCTCATTATTGATTGACTCGCACCCATGTCCAATTCCATCGATACTGACACATCATTAAGTTTTATATTAATCATTATCGGTTGGCTCTTTGGTAGGAATGAATACAGTCCATACACTTCCTCCTCTGGTATCTCGGATTGCTAGACTGGTCATGATCCTCCATGTGGTGTGTCGCAGCACGCTTGCTCAGTTGCAAACACATGCACTGGAGATGTCCCACTCTCGAACAGCCTTTGCAAATATACTGTTTAAACCGACACTGATGATGCCGATGATTTCCCCCACAACGCTAACATGGTGATATCAAATTCATTGGCGGACTTTGAGCAGCCACAGGTTTTGCGTACGCTGTCAGGTAAGCCCTGCCATATGCAGCCCTGCCAAATGACGATACAATCTTGTTTACAGTACTGCCGAGTTCCGATTTTTCAATTATATCTGCTTTAAGCTTTTGTCCGTCGTCATGCATGATTGGGCAATCGTGATGGCCTTGCTCAAATCCAGCGTCTCCACTGCCAGTAGCTTACGCAGGATCATCTCGTGGTTGATGCCGATTACAAAGAAGTCCCGCATGTCTGCCAACGCAGTTTCGAACTTACACGGTCCAGCTAGACGTCTGAGGTCGGCAGCGAATTCCGATACATCCTGGCCCTCAGAACGAACGTGCATATAGAATCGATATCTTGAGATGATGATGCCTTTATCTGGTTTGAGATGGTCATGTACCAGAGCACACAATGTTTTACAGTCCTTGTCCATTGGACTTAAGGGCGAGAGCAGATTCTTTATGAGTCCATAGATTTTCGGACCGCAAACCGTGAGGAGGATCGCCCTGCGCCAAACTGCATCTGCCTCTTCCTCCATTTTGTTGGCCATGAAGTACTGGTTCAAGCAGGCTACAAAGTCTGCCCAATCTTCTCCGTCCACGAATCGCTCCAGAATTCCAATTGTGCTCATTTTTTTGCTTGCGAAGGTTCTTGTTACCTCGTCACCAAATGTTATGTATGCAATAACTCAATAGACTGAATGCTGTAAACTCCGAACAGGTACAAACCTGGCTTTATTTTATTAGGGCACAAAGTGATTATATTACAAGATGGCGGGCCTTTTATACCTGGGCCGCACACACGTGCGCACAGCCCAATGACCTCCGACAGTGGCGCCACCTGGTGGCTAGTAAACCCAAGCATACATACATGATAGTTGTAAAATGTTCCATGGCACTTCACAGCAGCATTAGACAACATTTGACACCAAGCTATATAAGGAGGTTTTAGTACAGGTGTCCAAAAGCTTGGGCAAAGAGGTAGATTTTAAGGAGCATCTTAAAGGAGGAGAGAGAGGTAGAGAGAGGGAGGGGGTTAGGGAGGGAATTTCAGAGACTAGGGACCAGGCAACTGAAGGCATAGCCTCCAATTGTGGGGTGATGAAAATCGGGCATGTGTAAGAGGCTAGAATTGGAGGAACACAGAGATTTCGGAACCAATACCCAAATATTTCTCAGCACATTTGCATTTCAACATGAAGCAGTGGGCAGTATTGTTCCTGTGTGTACTCAAGACTCGGGCTGTCAGTCTGCATTCTGGAGGAGGTTACAAAGATCTTGGAGGGCTGTAGGACTGGAGCAAGTTACAGAGGTCTCAGAGGATTGTAGGACTGGTTGAGGTTACAGAGATCTCTGAGAGTTGTAGGTATAATGTATTTGCTTCGTGGGTTCTTTGCTCAAGAATTCATGGCAACACATTGCTATTAAGAACTAGTTGGTTTATTAGCAAAGGTTTAACAATCACACTACACATTACCAGTTCATCCACCAGGCTCACAACCACCTGCCTCATCGTGGATCCCCCAAACCCAACTGGTTGGGGTTTTATTGAATCTTGTGAACATCACATGGCTGGCTAAGCCACTCACAACTCAACAGCTCTACAACGATTTTAGTTGAAACAAAACTCAAATGCCCCCTTTTGACAAGGGCACTAGAACCCACAAATTAACATTTTAAACTTTAACAAAACATTAAATCAAATTAAAATTCTGTTCCCAGGGGGGGTGATGATGCACTCCAGTCCCTCTGGCGCCCAACTCTCGCGGAAGGCCGCGAGTGTACCGGTGGACACCGCGTGCTCCATCTCCAGGGACACCCTGGTTCGAACATAACCATGGAAGAGAGGCGGGCAGCCGGGCTGAAAGACCCCCTTGACCGCCCGCTGCCTGGACCGGTTAATGGCCTCCTTGACCATGCCCAGGACGAGTACTACAAGGAGGCCTTCCGACCTGCCCGCTCCCTTCCGCACAGGGTGCCCAAAGATCAGGAGCATGGGACTGAAATGCAACCAGAATTTGAGGAGCAGCCCCTTGGATTGGATTGGACGTCACCAAGGTCTAGGTCGCTGATTGGAGTGCGGGCAGGTACAGCAGGAGTGGTGAGGTCGGAGCGAAGGTGCGACGAGAGATTGCAGAGCGACGTGATTGGGGCACAGGAGAGGCATGAGTTTGGGGCCCAGAAGAGTCGAGGGCCCAGGAACAACACAGGCCAGCCCACACTGCGATATGTGTGCACACTAAGTCCGTGCAGCAAAGCTGGTCTCCAGTCGTTTTGGTTGGTCCTTGTCACTGGACCAAGACCTAGCTCTGTCAAGCCCGTGTGGTGGCTGGTGTGCAACGGCCACCACACGTTAAAAAAATCCATGCACAGGCATCTTCCACCGTTCAAGATGTAGTTCAGGACCTGGAATATTAGGTCCGTCATTGAAACATCTGTGAACTCATCAAACTGATCCCTTTTTGGAGCGGAAGTTAGTCATCCTTGATTTGAGGGGCTGCCTAAGAAGAAGAGTAGCCCCTTCAAATGTTGGAAGAGGGGCTGCCACCTGACACACTCCATATAAACATGGAACACGGACTCTTCCAGACCGCAGAAATTGCAGGCGGCCTGGGAGCCCGTGAACCGACTTAAAAACCGATTGCACAGGACTGCTCCGTGTAACACCCTCCAGGCCAAATCCCCAATAAATAGAAGGAGGACTCCCACATAGAGTGCACTCCAGATGGCAAGATGGTGCGCCATGGCGTGTCCGGACGGCAGATGAGGATAGCCAAGTGGAGAGTGTGCAAGAGCAGCCCGTACAGGAATCCCCTCTGCGCAGAACTGAAAGGCAAGGAGGAGATTTCTCCGAGAAGGCTCAAGTTGTGAGGTGCGACTCCCAAGGGAGGTTTTGGGGCTTGGTGCCGATAAGGAATTCCGTCCGGACAGGGGTCAGTTTGGATGGAATCTCCCCGCGTGCTTGAGCCTCCTCAACGTACCTAACGGAGTCAGGGCCCAGTGCTATTTTTAGTGACTTGATGGCATTGGCCGCGCGCTGGATGTCAGCCCAGGATAGGCGCCGTGCCAGCTTCTCAGATGCCATCCAGCCCACTCCTCCGCCATTGAGCAGGTCCCTGGCCCTGGTCACCTTGCCAAACATAGCCCTCTCGTCCACCTGCCTCCTCCTAACATCGCGGTCATGGAGGTATGGATTCCTGAGCAGCGGCTCCTGAAGGGGGAGAACTGAGCTTGGTGGCGACTCTGTTCCAGACTCTGATGAGTTCCTGGTTAAAACAGGCAGGCCCCACATGGTGGTCTGGACACGTCCCAGGTTTACAAACAGGAGCTGCGTGTCATAATTGGGGCAGTACTGCTGGCGGAAGAAATACGTTGCCAGCGCACACCATCTAGGAGAGGGCTCGACGTACAGGTATCTCTGCAGGATCTGAAGACAGAAAGTCGCATGCTGGGTACTGACGCACACCAACGACTAACCGCCCTCCCTAAGTGGGAGACTCAGAACTGCAGCAAAGACCCAGTGGAGAGTGTTGTTCCAGGAGAAGTCCACCAGTTTCTTCTGTATCTTGGCGACAAACGCAGAGGGAGGGGTCAAAGTGACCAGCCGGTACTACAGCATAAAGGCCACCAGCTGGTTTATGACTAGCGCTCGACCCCTGTAGGACAGCACTCGGAGCAGTCCTGTCCAGCGCCCTAGGCGAGCGGCGACCTTGGCCTCCAGCTCCTGGCAGTTCGCCGGCCAGGCTTCCTCGTCAGGGCTAAGGTAGACTCCCAGATAGAGGAGATGGGTCATGATCCAGGCAAAAGGCCTGAGATCCTCCGGCAGGGAGTCCACCCGCCACTGACCCACCAGGAGTCCGAAATATTTCTCCCAGTTGATCCTGGCGGAGGATGCAGCCGAGTAAATCTCCTGACACTCACGCATCCTCCGCAGGTCAATGGGATCCTCTACCACGAGGAGCACATCATCGGCATAAGCCGAGAGGACAACCTCCACGCCCGGCCCTTGCAGAGCCAGTCCCGTCAACCTCGTCCGCAGGAGGCGCAGGAAAGGCTCCACGCATACGGGATATAACTGGCCGGACATGGGACATCCCTGACACACCCCTCTCCCAAAGCGAAGGGGCGCCGTCAAAGACCCGTTAACCTTAATCAGACACTCCGCGGCTGCGTACAAAAGTCGGATCCGGGCGACGAAGTCCGGCGACCACACAGGGTGCGGCGAACGGCCCGGCCACAACATCCGGCCCTATCTCTGTCACGATCCCGCCCCCAGGATTGACGGCAGAGGAGTCCTCCCTGGGCTCCTCCTGGGGTGCCGGGTCAGGAAGCGGCAGTGGACGCACGGACGCATGTCTGCCGAGGCTTCTGCTCCCTCCTTCTGTGTTTCTTTACCTTGCCCAAGCCCGACTGCGGGCAGCAAATTCTCCGCACGAGCGAGTGCAGTCACAGGCTCAGGCTTGAGCACGAAATGCCCGGCGCTCACTGGTGCACCCCTGCAAAGCCTTACCCAACACTGTGATGGTGCGCCATGGCGTGTCCGGACGGCAGACGAGGATAGCAAAGTGGAGAGTGTGCAAGAGCAGCCCATACAGGAATCCCCTCCCCGCAGAACAGAAAGGCACGGAGGGGAGTTCCCGGAGGAGACTCAAGTTGTGAGGCACCGGCTCCCGAGAGAGGTTTCAGGGCTTGGCACAGATGAGGAACTCCGACATCAATAGCACTGCAAACCTGTGAGCATACTCACAGGTCCATACATTACAGTAAGACTGGAGGAAGTTACAGAGATCTCGGAGGATTGTCAGACTGGAGCATATTACAGAGATATCAGAGGGTTGTTGAACTGGAGGAGTGTACAGAGATCTTGGACAGTTGTAGGACTGGAGGGGCTACAGAGATCTTGGAGGGTTGTAGGACTGGAGCATGTTACAGACATCTCAGGGGGTTGAAGTGCTGGAGGTGGTTGCAGAGATCTTACAGGATTTTAGGACTGGAGGAAGTTACAGAAATCTTGGAGGGTTGCAGCACTGGAGAAAAGTTACAGAAATCTTGGAGGGTTGAAGAGCTGGAGGAGATTACAGAGATCTTAGAGGGTTGTGTTAAGATTAATTTATCTTTTTGGTACTTCAAATAATCAAGATCGAGGGCAAACCAATATGTTGGGTGTATTGCGCTTTATCGGAGTTTAGGACGGAACGTAAGACACGAGTTATAAAGCAAAAACATACGACCGTGACAAGTAGCTGGTACTGGACCCGATTGAATAGATGGCTGGCATGTGTGAACAGCTCTCCTTCATCCTCTCTCTTCCTGAACTACACAACAGTGTTTGACTGAAGTCAGCATTTACTCCACCCGCTGGAGTCCTTACTTCACCGTCTACAATGAGGGCACTACAGGTCTTGCTGTTAGTTTCTTTTTAGGGGTGGGCTTGGGGTAGGATATGGACAAGACCATCTAACCTAAGAGCTTCCCCTTAAAACAAGGTGCCCAATGGCATGTTGAATTCTTTGTTTCAGCCATGGAAAAAGGCTCAACCCTTCTGTTATCCTTCACCCATCAGGGGTCTTCTCTTAGCCATTATACATGATTTTTGTACTTGACCAATCATGGTCTCACAGCAGCACAGCATGTCCTCCCAAGGCTAGAGTCTTTCATCTCATACTAATTTTCCAGGAAAACAAAACTTACATAGTTCCAGTAAGACACAACTTATACATTATCCCCATACTTGTTTTAAGCAGAAACATACACTCATTTAAACATCATCATTATAGGCAGTCCCTCGAATCGAGGATGGCTTGCTTCCACGTCAAAAAGTTCACAGGTGTTTCAATAATGGACCTAAAATTCCAGGTTCGACCTAAATCTTGAAGAGTGGAAGCTGCCTGTGCTTGGATTTATTTTAACGGGTGGTGATCGTTGCACATCAGCCACCACATGGGCTTGACAGAGCTGGGTCTTGGTCCAGTGGCAAGGGTTAACCAGGACGACTGGAGACCAGCTCTGCTGCACACATATCGCAGTGTGTGCTGGCCCGTGCTGCCCCTGGGCCCCGATCATGTCCCTCTACAATCTCTTGCTGCTCCTTCGCCCCGACCTCGCTGCTCCTGCAGTACTTGCCCATGCTCCAATCACCGACCTGGACCTTGATGACATCACTCTTCGCTGCCGTTGCTCTCCTGCTCCAGCACGTGTTGTTCCCTGGACTGGTATGCCACCACTCTGCTCCTTCCGCTCCCCGGCCTGCTCTGATGGTGCTCGCAGGCCGGGAGCCACACAGACTGCTGGGCTAGGCTGCCACGCTTCTCCTTCCGCTCCCCGGCCTGCTCCGATAACTTTTAAACACAGTGTTATTCGCGACACAGTTTCATTCGCTTAACCATATGCATTTTTAGGCAACCCCTAATTTCTAACAGTTGTACAGCCAAATATTTGTGTGCTGCCAATGGGCTGCGGTTGTTGCCAGCAGTGACAATATATAAAATTATCTCATATAGTTTGAGGTTCTTGCCATTAATTTGAGTCAGCATCATAATCACCAAATCATTAATTACAACCTACCTAATTATCAGCCAATGGGGAATGATCGTGAGTTTGGTGAGGGACACCTCATTCCTCTGGAGCCTGTGACACAGGAACCAGGTCAATCTCCATCTCCATTGGAAAGATTCGTAGATCTTCAATTATTTTTAACTGGCTAATTTTTGGCTAATTTATTTAGTGTCCTCTTTCTCTGCCCTGACTACAAAGTACTGCAACTAACCGTGGGAGGGGTTGCCGATTGTGCAAACAATGCTTGAGTGGATGAAGTGTTTTCCGTGTGATTGACCCTTTATATTTTTGGACCTTCAGCCTTTTCCATTGATTCAAACACCATTCCCTACACAAGCCCTTGCTCCCTTTGAACCAGAATGTGGCTTCAACTGCACAGTATGCAAGTGCAAGTGTAGCGAACCCAGGGATTGAACAGCAACTGTTGTCACAATAGTATTCCATACTCTCACACAATCACCTTGATACTTGAAAAGGTCCACCAGGAACCACAGATTTAACTGGATTTAAAAGGCTTGGTCCCTTTCTGGGGATAAATTAGTCCGTGACAAACGCTTATTGTGGACTGTGAATGTGGCCTCATCTAAGAACAGCCTCCCATCTAATAGCTGTTGGGTAAATCCCATTGTGGCCAATTAGCAAAAGCTCTTTGAGAATAATGGACACCGTCAGCAGGAAAGCAGTGTTGCAATTTAATGTATTTACATATTTATGTCTCCCTGCTCAGCAGCCCAACCACCACCTCAAACATTCACTCCCTCCAGCACTGGTACGTCGTGGCTGCAGTGTGTACTATGGATACCAGGCACTGCAGCAACTCGCCAAGACTTCTTTGGCAGCACCTCCCAAACCCACGATCTCTACAACATAGAAGGACAAGGGCAGTAGGTGTATGAGACTATCATCACCCCCACGTTCTCGTCCAAGTCACACATTATCCTGACTTTGTCATATATAGCCCTTCCTTCATCGTCGCAGGGTCAAAATCCTGGAGCTCCCTCTCCAAAACCATTGTGGGAGCATCTTCACCACACGGACCGCAGCGATTCAAGTACTCCAGTGCAGTGCTGAGGGAGTGCTGCACAGTCTGAGGTGCTATCTTTCGGATAAAACTGAGACCCCATCTGCTCTCTCAGGTGGACATAAAAGATCCCACGGCACTATTTCGAAGAAGAGCAGGTGAATTATCCCTGGTGTCCTGTCCAATATTTATCCCTCAACTAACATAACAAAAACAGATTATCTGGTCATTATCACATTGCTGTTTGTGGGAGCTTGCTGTGCGCAAATTGACTACCGTGTTTCCCACATTACAACAGTGACTACACTCCAAAAGTACTTCACTGGTTGCAAAGCGCTTTGAGACATCCGGTAGTCGTGAAAGGCGCTATATAAATGCAAGTCTTTCTTTTTGTTAGTACTGTATAATGAGGTGGGAGGGAATGCTCCTGGCCTCCGGCTTCATACTGCCACCTCATGGGACACCACAGCACTGGGACACCTGAAGAACATTGGTGCAACGACCTGCACCCCTCCACCTCCCCCCGCCCCCCGCCCCCAATATCCCTTGTGGGCTGAAGTGTCTGCGGGGGTCCTGACCTCAGGTCAAAGATGTGGCAGGCCTCAGTGGGCCCCAAGGTAAGAGACAGAAATAGCTTTCAGTTATGTAACTCCTGCAATGACTTCAGGATGCCCCATAGCACTTCACCACCAATAAGGTGCTATTTGAAGTACAATCGCTGCTGTAACAAAGGTGACGTGGCAGCCAATTTTTCCAAAGCAAGCTCCCACAAACAGCAATGAGAAAAAAAACCCAGCTAGTCTGTGCTTTAATCGTGTCAGTGGAGGGATAAACATTGGCTAGGAGGTTGGACCTCGTCGCTGTTCGGTAGATTTCAATCGTGACATGGCCCTAGTTGGCAAGGGCAAGAGGAACGTTGGCTTTGGGCCGGGACCAGTCTCCCTCTCACAGCGGGTCGTATGTATCGTTAGGCCTTACCTCGTGCGTTCTTTGTGCACCCTGACATCGCGGGGCCTTGTATTTTGTGCTCAGTTAGTAACTCTGTTTGCTAGAAAGCTTTATTCTCTTGTCAAGACTTAACAATGAAACATTTAAAAGAATTATGTGTTGAATAGTTTTCTTGCATACTTTTAGTTGTTCTGGGAGCTGCTGCTACTACTCATTTATTGTCATGTGTTGCATCGCTGAATAATTCAACTCACCTATTTTATTCAGGAAGAGCCTTTGTGTGACTTGGATTAAAGAATGCCTGATTTTGGTGAAAGTAGACAAATTAAACCAGAGGTCGGGTGCAGTGGGGGAGGGTTCAAACCTTTATGTGCGCGCTGTATCAGCAATGTCAGCCATGGCTTGGTGGGTAACGCTCTCATCCCTGAATCAGAAGGTTGTGCATTCAAGTCCCACTTCAGAGACTTGAGCACATAAATCTAGACTGACACTCTGAGGGAGTGCTGCACAGTTTTGCAGATGAGACGTTAAACCAAAGCCCCATTTGGCCTCTCAGGTGGACATAAAAGATCCCATGGTGCTATTTTGAAAAAGAGCAGGGGAGTCCCTGGTGTCCTGGCCAATATTCATCCCTTAATCAACATAAGAAAAGCAGATTATCTGGTCATTATCACAGTGCAGTTTGTGGGAGCTTGCTGTGCGCAAGTTGGCCACTGCGTCCCCCACATTACAACAGTGACTACACTCCAAAAAGTACTTCATTGGCTGTAAAGCGCTTTGAGACGTCCGGTGGTTGTAAAAGGCGCTATATAAATGCAAGTCTTTATTTTGTGTATGAGGCTCCCTGTAAATACTGGTACACTCCCAGGGAACCACTGCAAATACTCACAGACACCCAGGGACCCACTGTAAATACTGGCACACTCTCAGGGGCCCCCTGTCCTATCTTCCAAAAAACCAAAGTCAACAACCCAAGGAGAAGCCATATTTTACACAGCAACAGAAATGTCATAACAGTAGGTCAATACATATGACCCAGTGTGGCGGTCCCGACCTGCGTGAGACCATCAGTGGCAGGTCGGGGCCATAAAAGGAACGGCGAGCAACGGCCATGGACAGTGTGACAGCATACCACAGCAAGGTACAGCGTGAGCTGGTGCAGGAGGGCGATAGCAGCGAAGAGGGACCAAAGTCCAGGTCAGAGATTGAAGCATGGGCAGGTACAGCAGGAGCGGCAAGATCGGGGCGAAGGAGCGGCGAAAGATTGTAGAGGGACATGATCGGGGCCCAGAAGAGGCAAGGCCCCAGGGGCAGCACGAACCAGCCCACACTGCGATACGTGTGCACACTTGGCCTGTGCAGCAGAGCAGGTCTCTAGTCGTCTTGGATAACCCTTGCCACTGGACCAAGACCTAGCTCTGTCAAGCCCGTGTGGTGGCTGGTATGCAACGGCCACAACATGTTAAAACAATTCACGCACGGGCATCTTCCACCCTTCAAGATTTAATTCGGGACCTGGAATTTTAGGTCCTTTATTGAAACATCTGTGAACTTTTTGACGTGGAAACAAGTCATCCTCGATTCGAGGGACCGCCTTTGATGATGACGGTGATGATGATGACATATGAATAATATAGAGTATGGAACTTTCCTGGCCTATCGTCTGCCTGCTCCAGACCTTGACGAACTTGTGAACTATTTGGGATCCCCTCACAAACCCCCGAGGTGTCTGTTTGCAAACCTCAGACCTACGCCAGAACTTATTTATAATTTAAAATGGTTCACATAACATAACAGCAGATCGAAGGCAGAAAACCAATTTGCATTTTCATTTCCTATTTGCTTCAGGTTCAGTCATCAACAGTGTAATTTATCATGTAGTTTAATTATTCAGAGGTAAATAATACCAGCGACTGGGCAGAGCGGAATGACATGGGTCTCTGGTGTAGAACATTGCCCGACCAGCACTGGACCAAGCTTCGGATCTATGGATGCTCAGCTTGCTTTCGTTGGGCACTTCAGGCCGTCCAAATTGACATTTGCAACACTTTGCATGAGCTGAAGTTTATGGAAAAGCATTGGAATAGTGGAGTCTGGAGTTGACAAAGACATGAATAAGGTTTTTTCAGCAGCAGAGGGGCTGAGGCAGGGGCAGAGACGGGTGATGTTAAGAAGGTGAAAGTCCTATCCATTCTCTAGGCCTCTCATAATTTTGTACCCCTCAATTAAGTCTCCCCTCAGCCTCCTCTGTTCCAAAGAAAACAATCTCCAGCCTATCTGTCCTCATAGCTAAAATTCTCCAGTCCTGACAACATCCTCGTAAATCTCCTCCTCCTGTAATGTGGTGACCATAACTGTGTACAGTACTCCAGCTGTGGCCTGACTAGTGTTTTATACAGTTCTAGTATAGCCTCTCTGCACTTATGTTCTATGTCTCGGCTAATAAAGGCAAGTATTCCGTATGCCTTCTTAGCCACCTTACCTACCTGGCCTGCTACCTTCAGGGATCTGTGGACCTGCACTCCAAGGTCTTCTGTTCCTCTACACTTCTCAGAATCCTACCATTTATTATGTATTCCCTTGTCTTGTTAGCCCTCCCCAAATGCATTACCTCACAGTTCTCCAGATCGAATTCCATTTGCCACTTCTCTGCCCACCTGACCAGTCCATTAATATATTCCTGTAGTCGGCAGTTATCTCCCTCACTATCAACCACACAGCCAATTTTTGTATCATCTGCAAACTCCTTAATCATGCCACCTACAATGATGTCTAAATCATTGATATATACCACAAAAAGCAAGGGACCTAGTACTGAGCCCTGTGGAACCGCACTGGAAACAGCCTTCCAGTCACGAAACATCCGATGGCCATTAACCTTTGCTTCCTGTCACTGAACCAATTTCGGATCCAACTTACCATTTTCCCTTGGATCCCATGGGCTTTTACTTTTTTGATCAACCTGCCATTTAGGACCTTGTCAAAGGCCTTGCTAACATCTATGTAGACTACACCATATGCACGACCCTCATCGTTACCTCCTCAGATCGTTTCCAATAATTTTCCTACCACCGAGGTTAGGCTGACTGGCCTGAAGTTACTCGGTCTATCCCTTTCTCTCTTTTTAAACGATGGCAGAATGTTAGCAGTCCTCCAGTCCTCTGGCACCATGGCTATAGCCAGAGAGGATTGGAAAATGATGGTCAGAGCCTCTGCTATTTCCTCTTTTGCTTCTCTAAACAGCCTGGGAGACATTTCATCCTGGCCTGGAAATTTATCTACTTTCAAAGATGCTAAGCCCCTTAATACTTCCTCTCCCTCTATGTTAATCCCACCTAATATTTCACACTCCTCTTCCATAACTACAATGTCTGCATCGTCCCTCTCTTCTGTGGAAACACTGGATCTCCTGGACACTGCTGTGAGCAAAAACTCAGGAGAAAAATCATTAAAAAATATTGTGTGATTTTTTTCACTTTCTTTGTTATTATTTATAAAAAATATTCGACAGTAGGTGTAAGGTTGTTTGTCTGAGAGTCAAGATTCATCCAATCGGGTAATGAAGAGGTTGTTCACTTTCTCATTGGCTGGGAAGGTGGGGCCCAAGCTGAACCTTCCGCCACCTTCCCCCCCCCTCCACTCCCCCCCCACCATATCCCACAGAGGAGGTTAGGTTAATATTGGAGTCTTCCATCGTCCCCGGGACTTCAAAACTGTGAAACTTCACATCTCCCCTTGTTTTCCCTTCCTCTTACATTCTACAGGTTTTTAATACCTAAGCTTGGAAACTTGGCATCACCTAACCGTAACTTCCTGATTTAACTCTTCTGTCCTACTCTGGCCCCTCTTGTGCAAAGTGTAACCATCAGAGAGAGAGATGCATTGGTCGTGACCCCTTGCTTGTGTAATAGTGCAGGCAAGGGGAGAAAAAAATGCTTAAATTGGAGCAGATAATCTTTTTAAGACATAGAATGGAGACCCCCAAACTGGGATGATCCAAATTTATTCAGAACAACAATTAGAATTTGGCCCCAATGAATACAATTTGAATTGTATCTGTCCATTTAAAAAAAGAAAGCAGTGTGCTGTCGAAAGCCACTCTGACAGTTTGTAACCCTCTACGTGGGCAGGATCACACCTTGCTTATTGTGTCCTATGTTACTGCTCCCAAGTGTCCAATGGGTCAAAGGGAAAAGCGCCCTTAACAGGTGAGATGTGTCCAATGGGTGGAATTGACCAACATTCAGCAGGTGAGGTGTGAGGACAGGAGAAGAGCATTTGGTCTGACAAGTCTAACCCTTTTTCACCAATCCATTAATCCCTTTGCTCTGCCATAATACTTTGAATTGCCTCTGCTCTTCCACTTGAATGAAGTCTGTACCAGTGTCCCTGACCCTCCTTAAAATGAATTTCTGGGCCACTAGCTAGAGTCGTAGGGTTGACAAACCTCCAGGATTGCCCAGGAATTAAAGACTAATGTCTGGACACTGTTGCCAGCAAAAACCCAGGAGAAAAATCATTGCGTCTTTAAAAAAAGTCTGTTTTATTTTTCATTTTCTTTGAACACTTTTGTTTATTTTGTTATAAAAATATTGGACATGATTAAAAAAGGCCATTTGACTGACAGCCAAGAATCATCCAATCAGGTAATGAAGAGTCTGTTCGCTTTCCCATTGGCCGTGGAAAGACGGAGCTCTGAGGATGGACATGTTGGGCGACCAATGGCAGGACTGCAGTGGCGGGGTGGTTGGAGGCAGGAGGTCATGTGATGAAACCTCCAGGAATACGTCCAACCAGATTTGGACACACTAGTCAGTCCAGCATATTGCTGCCGTTTGCAAGAGATCCATGCTTTGGGAGCCAACAGCACCAACACTTCCCTAAATCTCAAGATGCAGGTTGTCTCGCTGTTAATCGTTAACTCCTGCCAAGTTCCTCACTTTTATCAGGTGACTTGGCTCTGGGGGTGTTTAATAGTGATCTGTGGAGGCAAGCAGGCATGGTTGGATAGAGGTGATGTAGGCATGGACCAATATCTTAATGTATTTGTTTGATTACCTTTGATCGGGAAGTATTTTTACAGAAATTTCCCTCAGGAGAATAGTGAGAACTTGAAAGTGAGAACTTGTATTTATTTGACGCCGTTCACACCCTCAGGATGTTGGAAAGCATTCTCAGCCAATGAAGGGCAGAGGGTAATTTCGGCCCCGATAAGTATTACTGACTGAATCAACCTCTCTGGCATCAAAAATTTACTATCATACATGTGGTGTATAAAAGCAGGGAAGTCTTGCTACAGCTATACAAAGTATTGGTGAGGCCACACCTGGAATACTGCGTGCAGTTTTGGTTTCCATATTTACGAAAGGATATATTTGCTTGGAGGCAGTTCAGAGAAGGTTCACTAGGTTGATTCCAGGGATGAGGGGGTTGACTTATGACGAAAGGTTGAGTAGGTTGGGTTTCTACTCATTGGAGTTCAGAAGAATGAGAGGTGATCTTATCGAAATGTATAAGATTATGAGGGGGCTTGACAAGGTGGATGCAGGGAGACTAGAACTAAAGGGCATAATCTTAGAATAAGGGGCTGCCCATTTAAAACAGAGATGAGGAGGAACTTCTTCTCTCAGAGGGTTGTAAATCTGTGGAATTTTCAGCCTCAGAGAGCTGTGGAAGCTGGGACATTAAATAAACTTAAGACAGAAATAGACAGTTTCTTGAGCGATAAGGGGATAAGGGGTTATGGGGAGCGGGCAGGGAAGTGGAGCTGAGTCCATGATCAGATCAGCCATGATCTTATTGAATGGCGTAGCAGGCTCAAGGGACAGTATGGCCTACTCCTGTTCCTATTTCTTATGTTCTTATGTTCTAAGTACTTTTGAAGTGCCATCTGCATTGTTATGAAGGCAAATGCAGCAGCCAATTTGGGCACAGCTTGACCTATACACAGAAATGGGATTACGGCCAGCAATTCAATTGTTGGTGGCATTGTTAGAGGGATGAAATGGTGGCCAGGACACCAGGAGAATTACTCTGCTGTTTGAACACTGAAATGGGACTTTGTCCACCCACCTCAACAGTGCCTTAATTTAAATGCTTATCTGAAAGTCAATGCAACATTGTCTCAGCACTTCACCAAAGGGTGGGTCTAGATTAATTGCCCAAGCCCTACAGTGGGTCTTGAACCGACGGGATTCTGACTCAGAGAAGAGACTGCTACCAAGTGAGAAAGGCTGACATTGTAACAGTATGTGAAAGGAAATTAAATATCGGGGGTAGAGTCCATGACAGGGTAGAGTGTACATGGCGTGTGGAAGGGGATAAAATGGGTAGTAGAGTCCATGATAGAGTGGATAGTGTGAAGGAGATTAACAGGTTGGGTAGAGTCGATGACAGGGTGGATTGTAAAGGAGATTAACAAATTGGGTACAGTCGATGACAGGGAAGATTGTGTGAAGGAGATTAACAGGTTGGGCAGAATCGATGACAGGGTGGATTGTGTGAAGGAGATTAACAGGCTGGGTAGAGTCGATGACAGGGTGGATTGTGTGAAGGAGATTAACAGGTTGGGTAGAGTCGATGACAGGGTGTATTGTGTGAAGGAGATTAACAGGTTGCGCAGAGCCGATGACAGGGTGGATTGTGTGAAGGAGATTAACAGGTTGGGTAGAGTCGATGACAGGGTGGATTGTGTGAAGGAGATTAACAGGTTGGGTAGAGTCGATGATAGGGTGGATTGTGTGAAGGAGATTAACAGGTTGGGTAGGGTCGATGACAGGGTGGATTGTGTGAAGGAGATTAACAGTTTGGGGAGAGTCGATGATCGGGTGGATTGTGTGAAGGAGATTAACAGGTTGGGTAGAGTCGATGACAGGGTGGATTGTGTGAAGGAGATTAACAGGTTGGGTAGTTTCGATGATAGGGTGGATTGTGTGAAGGAGATTAACAGGTTGGGTAGAGTCGATGACAGGGTGGATTGTGTGAAGGAGATTAACAGGTTGGGTAGTTTCGATGATAGGGTGGATTGTGTGAAGGAGATTAACAGGTTGGGTAGAGTCGATGATAGGGTGGATTGTATGAAGGAGATTAACAGGTTGGGTAGAGTCGATGACAGGGTGGATTGTGTGAAGGAGATTAACAGGTTGGGTAGAGTCGATGACAGGTTGGATTGTGTGAACGAGAGTAACAGGTTGGGTAGAGTCGATGACAGGGTGGATTGTGTGAAGGAGATTAACAGGTTGGGTGGAGTCGATGACAGGGTGGATTGTGTGAAGGAGATTAACAGGTTGGGTGGAGTCGATGACAGGGTGGATTGTGTGAAGGAGATTAACAGGTTGGGTAGAGTCGATGACAGGGTGGATTGTGTGAAGGAGATTAACAGGTTGGGTAGAGTTGATGATAGGGTGGATTGTGTGAAGGAGATTAACAGGTTGTGTAGAGTCGATGATAGGGTGGATTGTGTGAAGGAGATTAACAGGTTGGGTTGGGTCGATGACAGGGTGGATTGTCTGAAGGAGATTAACAGGTTGGGTAGAGTCGATGACATGGTGGATTGTCTGAAGGAGATTAATAGGTTGGGTAGAGTCGATGAAAAGGTGGATTGTGTGAAGGAGATTAACAGGTTGGGTAGAGCCGATGATAGGGTGGATTGTGTGAAGGAGATTAACAGGTTGGGTAGAGCCGATGACAGGGTGGATTGTGTGAAGGAGATTAACAGGTTGGGTAGTGCCGATGACAGGGTGGATTGTGTGAAGGAGATTAACAGGTTGGGCAGAGTCGATGACTGGGTGGATTGTGTGAAGGAGATTAACAGGTTGGGTAGAGTCGATTATAGGGTGGATTGTGTGAAGGAGATTAACACGTTGTGTAGATTCGATGATAGGTTGGAATGTGTGAAGGAGATTAACAGGTTGGGTAGAGCCGATGAGAGGGTGGATTGTGTGAAGCAGATTAACAGGTTGGGTAGAGTCGATGACAGGGTGGATTCTGTGAAGGAGATTAACAGGTTGGGTAGAGTCGAGGACAGGGTGGATTGTGTGAAGGAGATTAACAGGTAGGGTAGAGTCGATGACAGGGTGGATTGTATGAAGGAGATTAACAGGTTGGGTAGAGTCGATGATAGGGTGGATTGTGTGAAGGAGATTAACAGGTTGGGTAGAGTCGATGACAGGGTGGATTGTTTGAAGGAGATTAAGAGGTTGGGTAGAGTCGATGACAGGGTGGATTGTTTGAAGGAGATTAAGAGGTTGGGTAGAGTCGATGATAGGGTGGATTGTGTGAAGGAGATTAACAGGTTGGGTAGAGTCGATGACAGGGTGGATTGTGTGAAGGAGATTAACAGGTTGGATACAGTCGATGATAGGGTGGATTGTGTGAAGGAGATTAACAGATTGGGCAGAGTCGATGACAGGGTGGATTGTGTGAAGGAGATTAACAGGTTGGGTAGCGTCGATGACAGGGTGGATTGTGTGAAGGAGATTAACAGGTTGGGTAGAGTCGATGACAGGGTGGATTGTGTGAAGGAGATTAACAGGTTGGGTAGAGTCGATGACAGGGTGGATTGTGTGAAGGAGATTAACAGGTTGGGTCGAGTCAATGACAGGGTGGATTGTGTGAAGGAGATTAACAGGTTGGGGAGAGTCGATGACAGGGTGGATTGTGTGAAGGAGATTAACAGGTTGGGTAGAGTCGATGACAGGGTGGATTGTGTGAAGGAGATTAACAGGTTGGGTAGAGTCGATGATAGGGTGGATTGTATGAAGGAGATTAACAGGTTGGGTAGAGCCGATGACAGGGTGGATTGTGTGAAGGAGATTAACAGGTTGGGTAGAGTCGATGATAGGGTGGATTGTGTGAAGGAGATTAACAGGTTGGGTAGAGTTGATGATAGGGTGGATTGTGTGAAGGAGATTAACAGGTTGGGAGGAGTCGATGACAGGGTGGATTGTGTGAAGGAGATTAATAATTTGGGTAGAGTCGATGACAGGGTGGATTGTGTGAAGGAGATTAACAGGTTGGGTAGAGTCGATGATAGGGTGGATTGTGTGAAGGAGATTAACAGGTTGGGTAGAGTCGATGATAGGGTGGATTGTATGAAGGAGATTAACAGGTTGGGTAGAGTCGATGACAGGGTGGATTGTGTGAAGGAGATTAACAGGTTGGGTAGAGTCGATGACAGGGTGAATTGTGTGAAGGAGAGTAACAGGTTGGGTAGCGTCGATGACAGGGTGGATTGTGTGTAGGAGATTAACAGGTTGGGTAGAGTTGATGATAGGGTGGATTGTTTGAAGGAGATTAACAGGTTGGGTGGAGTCGATGACAGCGTGGATTGTGTGAAGGAGATTAACAGGTTGGGTAGAGTTGATGATAGGGTGGATTGTGTGAAGGAGATTAACAGGTTGTGTAGAGTCGATGATAGGGTGGATTGTGTGAAGGAGATTAACAGGTTGGGTTGGGTCGATGACAGGGTGGATTGTCTGAAGGAGATTAACAGGTTGGGTAGAGTCGATGACAAGGTGGATTGTCTGAAGGAGATTAATAGGTTGGGTAGAGTCGATGAAAAGGTGGATTGTGTGAAGGAGATTAACAGGTTGGGTAGAGCCGATGATAGGGTGGATTGTGTGAAGGAGATTAACAGGTTGGGTAGAGCCGATGACAGGGTGGATTGTGTGAAGGAGATTAACAGGTTGGGTAGTGCCGATGACAGGGTGGATTGTGTGAAGGAGATTAACAGGTTGGGTAGAGTCGATGACAGGGTGGATTGTATGAAGGAGATTAAGAGGTTGGGTAGAGTCGATGATAGGGTGGATTGTGTGAAGGAGATTAACAGGTTGGGTAGAGTCAATGACAGGGTGGATTGTATGAAGGAGATTAACAGGTTGGGTAGAGTCGATGACAGGGTGGATTGTATGAAGGAGATTAAGAGGTTGGGTAGAGTCGATGATAGGGTGGATTGTGTGAAGGAGATTAACAGGTTGGGTAGAGTCGATGACAGGGTGGATTGTGTGAAGGAGATTAACAGGTTGGATACAGTCGATGATAGGGTGGATTGTGTGAAGGAGATTAACAGATTGGGCAGAGTCGATGACAGCGTGGATTGTGTGAAGGAGATTAACAGGTTGGGTAGCGTCGATGACAGGGTGGATTGTGTGAAGGAGATTAACAGGTTGGGTAGAGTCGATGATAGGGTGGATTGTGCGAAGGAGATTAACAGGTTGGGTAGAGTCGATGACAGGGTGGATTGTGTGAAGGAGATTAACAGGTTGGGTCGAGTCAATGACAGGGTGGATTGTGTGAAGGAGATTAACAGGTTGGGGAGAGTCGATGACAGGGTGGATTGTGTGAAGGAGATTAACAGGTTGGGTCGAGTCAATGACAGGGTGGATTGTGTGAAGGAGATTGACAGGTTGGGTAGAGTCGATGACAGGGTGGATTGTGTGAAGGAGATTAACAGGTTGGGTAGAGTCGATGATAGGGTGGATTGTGTGAAGGAGATTAACAGGTTGGGTAGAGTAGATGATAGGGTGGATTGTGTGAAGGAGATTAACAGGTTGGGTAGAGTCGATGACAGGGTGGATTGTGTGAAGGAGATTAACAGGTTGGGTAGAGCCGATGACAGGGTGGATTGTGTGAAGGAGATTAACAGGTTGGGCAGAGTCGATGATAGGGTGGATTGTGTGAAGGAGATTAACAGGTTGGGTAGAGTTGATGATAGGGTGGATTGTGTGAAGGAGATTAACAGGTTGGGAGGAGTCGATGACAGGGTGGATTGTGTGAAGGAGATTAACATGTTGGGTAGAGTCGATGATAGGGTGGATTGTGTGAAGGAGATTAACAGGTTGGGTAGAGTCGATGATAGGGTGGATTGTATGAAGGAGATTAACAGGTTGGGTAGAGTCGATGACAGGGTGGATTGTGTGAAGGAGATTAACAGGTTGGGTGGATTCGATGAGAGGGTGGATTGTGTGAAGGAGATTAATAGGTTGGGTTGAGTCAATGACAGGGTGGATTGTGTAAAGGAGATTAACAGGTTGGGTAGAGTCGATGACAGGGTGGATTGTGTGAAGGAGATTAACAGGTTGGGTAGAGTCGATGATAGGGTGGATTGTGTGAAGGAGATTAACAGGTTGGGTAGAGTCGATGATCGGGTGGATTGTGTGAAGGAGATTAACAGGTTGGGTAGAGTCGATGACAGGGTGGATTGTGTGAAGGAGATTAACAGGTTGGGTAGAGTCGATGATAGGGTGGATTGTGTGAAGGAGATTAACAGGTTGGGTAGAGTCGATGATAGGGTGGATTGTATGAAGGAGATTAACAGGTTGGGTAGAGTCGATGACAGGGTGGATTGTGTGAAGGAGATTAACAGGTTGGGTAGAGTCGATGACAGGGTGGATTGTGTGAAGGAGAGTAACAGGTTGGGTAGCGTCGATGACAGGGTGGATTGTGTGTAGGAGATTAACAGGTTGGGTAGAGTTGATGATAGGGTGGATTGTTTGAAGGAGATTAACAGGTTGGGTGGAGTCGATGACAGGGTGGATTGTGTGAAGGAGATTAACAGGTTGGGTAGAGTTGATGATAGGGTGGATTGTGTGAAGGAGATTAACAGGTTGTGTAGAGTCGATGATAGGGTGGATTGTGTGAAGGAGATTAACAGGTTGGGTTGGGTCGATGACAGGGTGGATTGTCTGAAGGAGATTAACAGGTTGGGTAGAGTCGATGACATGGTGGATTGTCTGAAGGAGATTAATAGGTTGGGTAGAGTCGATGAAAAGGTGGATTGTGTGAAGGAGATTAACAGGTTGGGTAGAGCCGATGATAGGGTGGATTGTGTGAAGGAGATTAACAGGTTGGGTAGAGCCGATGACAGGGTGGATTGTGTGAAGGAGATTAACAGGTTGGGTAGTGCCGATGACAGGGTGGATTGTGTGAAGGAGATTAACAGGTTGGGTAGAGTCGATGACAGGGTGGATTGTATGAAGGAGATTAAGAGGTTGGGTAGAGTCGATGATAGGGTGGATTGTGTGAAGGAGATTAACAGGTTGGGGAGAGTCGATGACAGGGTGGATTGTGTGAAGGAGATTAACAGGTTGGGTAGAGTCGATGATAGGGTGGATTGTGTGAAGGAGATTAACAGGTTGGGTAGAGTAGATGATAGGGTGGATTGTGTGAAGGAGATTAACAGGTTGGGTAGAGTCGATGACAGGGTGGATTGTGTGAAGGAGATTAACAGGTTGGGTAGAGCCGATGACAGGGTGGATTGTGTGAAGGAGATTAACAGGTTGGGCAGAGTCGATGATAGGGTGGATTGTGTGAAGGAGATTAACAGGTTGGGTAGAGTTGATGATAGGGAGGATTGTGTGAAGGAGATTAACAGGTTGGGAGGAGTCGATGACAGGGTGGATTGTGTGAAGGAGATTAACATGTTGGGTAGAGTCGATGATAGGGTGGATTGTGTGAAGGAGATTAACAGGTTGGGTAGAGTCGATGATAGGGTGGATTGTTTGAAGGAGATTAACAGGTTGGGTAGAGTCGATGACAGGGTGGATTGTGTGAAGGAGATTAACAGGTTGGGTAGATTCGATGAGAGGGTGGATTGTGTGAAGGAGATTAATAGGTTGGGTTGAGTCAATGACAGGGTGGATTGTGTAAAGGAGATTAACAGGTTGGGTAGAGTCGATGACAGGGTGGATTGTGTGAAGGAGATTTACAGGTTGGGTAGAGTCGATGATAGGGTGGATTGTGTGAAGGAGATTAACAGGTTGGGTAGAGTCGATGATCGGGTGGACTGTGTGAAGGAGATTAACAGGTTGGGTAGAGTCGATGACAGGGTGGATTGTGTGAAGGAGATTAACAGGTTGGGTAGAGTCGATGAAAGGGTGGATTGTGTGAAGGAGATTAACAGGATGTGTAGAGTCGATGATAGGGTGGATTGTGTGAAGGAGATTGACAGGTTGGGTAGAGTCGATGACAGGGTGGATTGTGTGAAGGAGATTAACAGGTTGGGCAGAGTCGATGACAGGGTGGATTGTGTGAAGCAGATTAACAGGTTGGGGAGAGTCGATGACAGGGTGGATTGTGTGAAGTAGATTAACAGGTTGGGTAGAGTCGATGATAGGGTGGATTGTGTGAAGGAGATTAACAGGTTGGGTCGAGTCGATCATAGGGTGGATTGTGTGAAGGAGATTAACAGGTTGGATAGATTCGATGATAGGGTGGATTGTGTGAAGGAGATTAACAGGTTGGGTAGATTCGATGATAGGGTGGATTGTGTGCAGCAGATTAACAGGTTGGGTAGAGCCAATGACAGGGTGGATTGTGTGAAGGAGATTAAAAGGTTGGGTAGATTCGATGATAGGGTGGATTGTGTGAAGGAGATTAACAGGTTGGGTAGATTTGATGATAGGGTGGATTGTGTGCAGCAGATTAACAGGTTGGGTAGAGCCAATGACAGGGTGGATTGTGTGAAGGAGATTACCAGGTTGGGTAGACTCGAGGACAGGGTGGATTGTGTGAAGGAGATGAACAGGTTGGGTAGAGTCGATGATAGGGTGGATTGTGTGAAGGAGATTAACAGGTTGGGTCGAGTCGATGATAGGGTGGATTGTGTGAAGGAGATTAACAGGTTGGGTAGAGTCGATGATAGGGTGGATTGTGTGAAGGAGATTAACAGGTTGGGTAGAGTCGATGACAGGGTGGATTGTGTGAAGGAGATTAACAGGTTGGGTAGAGTCGATGACAGGGTTGATTGTGTGAAGGAGATTAACAGGTTGGGTGGAGCCGATGACAGGGTGGATTGTATGAAGTAGATTAACAGGTTGGGTAGAGCCGATGATAGGGTGGATTGTGTGAAGGAGATTAACAGGTTGGGTAGAGTCGATGACAGGGTGGATTGTGTGAAGGAGATTAACAGGTTGGGTAGAGCCGATGACAGGGTGGATTGTGTGAAGGAGATTAACAGGTTGGGCAGAGTCGATGATAGGGTGGATTGTGTGAAGGAGATTAACAGGTTGGGTAGAGTTGATGATAGGGTGGATTGTGTGAAGGAGATTAACAGGTTGGGAGGAGTCGATGACAGGGTGGATTGTGTGAAGGAGATTAACATGTTGGGTAGAGTCGATGATAGGGTGGATTGTGTGAAGGAGATTAACAGGTTGGGTAGAGTCGATGATAGGGTGGATTGTATGAAGGAGATTAACAGGTTGGGTAGAGTCGATGACAGGGTGGATTGTGTGAAGGAGATTAACAGGTTGGGTGGATTCGATGAGAGGGTGGATTGTGTGAAGGAGATTAATAGGTTGGGTTGAGTCAATGACAGGGTGGATTGTGTAAAGGAGATTAACAGGTTGGGTAGAGTCGATGACAGGGTGGATTGTGTGAAGGAGATTAACAGGTTGGGTAGAGTCGATGATAGGGTGGATTGTGTGAAGGAGATTAACAGGTTGGGTAGAGTCGATGATCGGGTGGATTGTGTGAAGGAGATTAACAGGTTGGGTAGAGTCGATGACAGGGTGGATTGTGTGAAGGAGATTAACAGGTTGGGTAGAGTCGATGATAGGGTGGATTGTGTGAAGGAGATTAACAGGTTGGGTAGAGTCGATGATAGGGTGGATTGTATGAAGGAGATTAACAGGTTGGGTAGAGTCGATGACAGGGTGGATTGTGTGAAGGAGATTAACAGGTTGGGTAGAGTCGATGACAGGGTGGATTGTGTGAAGGAGAGTAACAGGTTGGGTAGCGTCGATGACAGGGTGGATTGTGTGTAGGAGATTAACAGGTTGGGTAGAGTTGATGATAGGGTGGATTGTTTGAAGGAGATTAACAGGTTGGGTGGAGTCGATGACAGGGTGGATTGTGTGAAGGAGATTAACAGGTTGGGTAGAGTTGATGATAGGGTGGATTGTGTGAAGGAGATTAACAGGTTGTGTAGAGTCGATGATAGGGTGGATTGTGTGAAGGAGATTAACAGGTTGGGTTGGGTCGATGACAGGGTGGATTGTCTGAAGGAGATTAACAGGTTGGGTAGAGTCGATGACATGGTGGATTGTCTGAAGGAGATTAATAGGTTGGGTAGAGTCGATGAAAAGGTGGATTGTGTGAAGGAGATTAACAGGTTGGGTAGAGCCGATGATAGGGTGGATTGTGTGAAGGAGATTAACAGGTTGGGTAGAGCCGATGACAGGGTGGATTGTGTGAAGGAGATTAACAGGTTGGGTAGTGCCGATGACAGGGTGGATTGTGTGAAGGAGATTAACAGGTTGGGTAGAGTCGATGACAGGGTGGATTGTATGAAGGAGATTAAGAGGTTGGGTAGAGTCGATGATAGGGTGGATTGTGTGAAGGAGATTAACAGGTTGGGGAGAGTCGATGACAGGGTGGATTGTGTGAAGGAGATTAACAGGTTGGGTAGAGTCGATGATAGGGTGGATTGTGTGAAGGAGATTAACAGGTTGGGTAGAGTAGATGATAGGGTGGATTGTGTGAAGGAGATTAACAGGTTGGGTAGAGTCGATGACAGGGTGGATTGTGTGAAGGAGATTAACAGGTTGGGTAGAGCCGATGACAGGGTGGATTGTGTGAAGGAGATTAACAGGTTGGGCAGAGTCGATGATAGGGTGGATTGTGTGAAGGAGATTAACAGGTTGGGTAGAGTTGATGATAGGGTGGATTGTGTGAAGGAGATTAACAGGTTGGGAGGAGTCGATGACAGGGTGGATTGTGTGAAGGAGATTAACATGTTGGGTAGAGTCGATGATAGGGTGGATTGTGTGAAGGAGATTAACAGGTTGGGTAGAGTCGATGATAGGGTGGATTGTATGAAGGAGATTAACAGGTTGGGTAGAGTCGATGACAGGGTGGATTGTGTGAAGGAGATTAACAGGTTGGGTAGATTCGATGAGAGGGTGGATTGTGTGAAGGAGATTAATAGGTTGGGTTGAGTCAATGACAGGGTGGATTGTGTAAAGGAGATTAACAGGTTGGGTAGAGTCGATGACAGGGTGGATTGTGTGAAGGAGATTTACAGGTTGGGTAGAGTCGATGATAGGGTGGATTGTGTGAAGGAGATTAACAGGTTGGGTAGAGTCGATGATCGGGTGGACTGTGTAAAGGAGATTAACAGGTTGGGTAGAGTCGATGACAGGGTGGATTGTGTGAAGGAGATTAACAGGTTGGGTAGAGTCGATGAAAGGGTGGATTGTGTGAAGGAGATTAACAGGATGTGTAGAGTCGATGATAGGGTGGATTGTGTGAAGGAGATTGACAGGTTGGGTAGAGTCGATGACAGGGTGGATTGTGTGAAGGAGATTAACAGGTTGGGCAGAGTCGATGACAGGGTGGATTGTGTGAAGCAGATTAACAGGTTGGGGAGAGTCGATGACAGGGTGGATTGTGTGAAGTAGATAAACAGGTTGGGTAGAGTCGATGATAGGGTGGATTGTGTGAAGGAGATTAACAGGTTGGGTCGAGTCGATCATAGGGTGGATTGTGTGAAGGAGATTAACAGGTTGGATAGATTCGATGATAGGGTGGATTGTGTGAAGGAGATTAACAGGTTGGGTAGATTCGATGATAGGGTGGATTGTGTGCAGCAGATTAACAGGTTGGGTAGAGCCAATGACAGGGTGGATTGTGTGAAGGAGATTAAAAGGTTGGGTAGATTCGATGATAGGGTGGATTGTGTGAAGGAGATTAACAGGTTGGGTAGATTTGATGATAGGGTGGATTGTGTGCAGCAGATTAACAGGTTGGGTAGAGCCAATGACAGGGTGGATTGTGTGAAGGAGATTACCAGGTTGGGTAGACTCGAGGACAGGGTGGATTGTGTGAAGGAGATGAACAGGTTGGGTAGAGTCGATGATAGGGTGGATTGTGTGAAGGAGATTAACAGGTTGGGTCGAGTCGATGATAGGGTGGATTGTGTGAAGGAGATTAACAGGTTGGGTAGAGTCGATGACAGGGTTGATTGTGTGAAGGAGATTAACAGGTTGGGTGGAGCCGATGACAGGGTGGATTGTATGAAGTAGATTAACAGGTTGGGTAGAGCCGATGATAGGGTGGATTGTGTGAAGGAGATTAACAGGTTGGGTAGACCCGATGATAGTGTGGATTGTGTGAAGGAGATTAACAGGTTGGGTAGAGTCGATGATAGGGTGGATTGTGTGAAGGAGATTAACAGGTTGGGTCGAGTCGATGACAGGGTGGATTGTGTGAAGGAGATTATCAGGTTGGGTAGAGTCGATGACAGGGTGGATTGTGTGAAGGAGATTAACAGGATATGTAGAGTCGATGATAGGGTGGATTGTGTGAAGGAGATTGACAGGTTGGGTAGAGTCGATGACAGGGTGGATTGTGTGAAGGAGATTAACAGGTTGGGAAGATTCGATGATAGGGTGGATTGTGTGAAGGAGATTAACACATTGGGTAGGATCTATGATAGGGTGGATTGTGTGAAGGAGATTAACAGGTTGGGTAGAGTCGATGACAGGGTGGATTGTGTGAAGGAGATTAACAGGTTGGGTAGATTCGATAATAGGGTGGATTGCGTGAAGGAGATTAACAGGTTGGGTAGAGTCGATGACAGGGTGGATTGTGTGAAGGAGATTAACAGGTTGGGTAGAGCCGATGATAGGGTGGATTGTGTGAAGGAGATTAACAGGTTGGATAGATTCGATGATACGGTGGATTGTGTGAAGAAGATTAACAGGTTGGGTAGATTCGATGACAGGGTGAATTCTGTGAAGGAGATTAACAGGTTGGGTCGAGTCGATGACAGGGTGGATTGTGTGAAGGAGATTAACAGGTTGGGTAGAGTCGATGACAGGGTGGATTGTGTGAAGGAGATTAACAGGTTGGGTAGAGTCGATGATAGGGTGGATTGTGTGAAGGAGATTAACAGGTTGGGTAGAGTCGATGACAGGGTGGATTGTGTGAAGGAGATTAACAGGTTGGGTCGAGTCAATGACAGGGTGGATTGTGTGAAGGAGATTAACAGGTTGGGGAGAGTCGATGACAGGGTGGATTGTGTGAAGGAGATTAACAGGTTGGGTAGATTCGATGATAGGGTGGATTGTGTGAAGGAGATTAACAGGTTGGGTAGAGTAGATGATAGGGTGGATTGTGTGAAGGAGATTAACAGGTTGGGCAGAGTCGATGATAGGGTGGATTGTGTGAAGGAGATTAACAGGTTGGGTAGAGTTGATGATAGGGTGGATTGTGTGAAGGAGATTAACAGGTTGGGAGGAGTCGATGACAGGGTGGATTGTGTGAAGGAGATTAACATGTTGGGTAGAGTCGATGATAGGGTGGATTGTGTGAAGGAGATTAACAGGTTGGGTAGAGTCGATGATAGGGTGGATTGTATGAAGGAGATTAACAGGTTGGGTAGAGTCGATGACAGGGTGGATTGTGTGAAGGAGATTAACAGGTTGGGTAGATTCGATGAGAGGGTGGATTGTGTGAAGGAGATTAATAGGTTGGGTTGAGTCAATGACAGGGTGGATTGTGTAAAGGAGATTAACAGGTTGGGTAGAGTCGATGACAGGGTGGATTGTGTGAAGGAGATTAACAGGTTGGGTAGAGTCGATGATAGGGTGGATTGTGTGAAGGAGATTAACAGGTTGGGTAGAGTCGATGATCGGGTGGATTGTGTGAAGGAGATTAACAGGTTGGGTAGAGTCGATGACAGGGTGGATTGTGTGAAGGAGATTAACAGGTTGGGTAGAGTCGATGAAAGGGTGGATTGTGTGAAGGAGATTAACAGGATGTGTAGAGTCGATGATAGGGTGGATTGTGTGAAGGAGATTGACAGGTTGGGTAGAGTCGATGACAGGGTGGATTGTGTGAAGGAGATTAACAGGTTGGCCAGAGTCGATGACAGGGTGGATTGTGTGAAGCAGATTAACAGGTTGGGGAGAGTCGATGACAGGGTGGATTGTGTGAAGTAGATTAACAGGTTGGGTAGAGTCGATGATAGGGTGGATTGTGTGAAGGAGATTAACAGGTTGGGTCGAGTCGATCATAGGGTGGATTGTGTGAAGGAGATTAACAGGTTGGATAGATTCGATGATAGGGTGGATTGTATGAAGGAGATTAACAGGTTGGGTAGATTCGATGATAGGGTGGATTGTGTGCAGCAGATTAACAGGTTGGGTAGAGCCAATGACAGGGTGGATTGTGTGAAGGAGATTAAAAGGTTGGGTAGATTCGATGATAGGGTGGATTGTGTGAAGGAGATTAACAGGTTGGGTAGATTCGATGATAGGGTGGATTGTGTGCAGCAGATTAACAGGTTGGGTAGAGCCAATGACAGGGTGGATTGTGTGAAGGAGATTACCAGGTTGGGTAAACTCGAGGACAGGGTGGATTGTGTGAAGGAGATGAACAGGTTGGGTAGAGTCGATGATAGGGTGGATTGTGTGAAGGAGATTAACAGGTTGGGTCGAGTCGATGATAGGGTGGATTGTGTGAAGGAGATTAACAGGTTGGGTAGAGTCGATGATAGGGTGGATTGTGTGAAGGAGATTAACAGGTTGGGTAGAGTCGATGACAGGGTTGATTGTGTGAAGGAGATTAACAGGTTGGGTGGAGCCGATGACAGGGTGGATTGTGTGAAGGAGATTAAAAGGTTGGGTAGATTCGATGATAGGGTGGATTGTGTGAAGGAGATTAACAGGTTGGGTAGATTCGATGATAGGGTGGATTGTGTGCAGCAGATTAACAGGTTGGGTAGAGCCAATGACAGGGTGGATTGTGTGAAGGAGATTACCAGGTTGGGTAAACTCGAGGACAGGGTGGATTGTGTGAAGGAGATGAACAGGTTGGGTAGAGTCGATGATAGGGTGGATTGTGTGAAGGAGATTAACAGGTTGGGTCGAGTCGATGATAGGGTGGATTGTGTGAAGGAGATTAACAGGTTGGGTAGAGTCGATGATAGGGTGGATTGTGTGAAGGAGATTAACAGGTTGGGTAGAGTCGATGACAGGGTTGATTGTGTGAAGGAGATTAACAGGTTGGGTGGAGCCGATGACAGGGTGGATTGTATGAAGTAGATTAACAGGTTGGGTAGAGCCGATGATAGGGTGGATTGTGTGAAGGAGATTAACAGGTTGGGTAGACCCGATGATAGTGTGGATTGTGTGAAGGAGATTAACAGGTTGGGTAGAGTCGATGATAGGGTGGATTGTGTGAAGGAGATTAACAGGTTGGGTCGAGTCGATGACAGGGTGGATTGTGTGAAGGAGATTAGCAGGTTGGGTAGAGTCGATGACAGGGTGGATTGTGTGAAGGAGATTAACAGGATATGTAGAGTCGATGATAGGGTGGATTGTGTGAAGGAGATTGACAGGTTGGGTAGAGTCGATGACAGGGTGGATTGTGTGAAGGAGATTAACAGGTTGGGAAGATTCGATGATAGGGTGGATTGTGTGAAGGAGATTAACACATTGGGTAGGATCGATGATAGGGTGGATTGTGTGAAGGAGATTAACAGGTTGGGTAGAGTCGATGACAGGGTGGATTGTGTGAAGGAGATTAACAGGTTGGGTAGATTCGATAATAGGGTGGATTGCGTGAAGGAGATTAACAGGTTGGGTAGAGTCGATGACAGGGTGGATTGTGTGAAGGAGATGAACAGGTTGGGTAGAGTCGATGATAGGGTGGATTGTGTGAAGGAGATTAACAGGTTGGGTCGAGTCGATGATAGGGTGGATTGTGTGAAGGAGATTAACAGGTTGGGTAGAGTCGATGATAGGGTGGATTGTGTGAAGGAGATTAACAGGTTGGGTAGAGTCGATGACAGGGTGGATTGTGTGAAGGAGATTAACAGGTTGGGTAGAGTCGATGACAGGGTTGATTGTGTGAAGGAGATTAACAGGTTGGGTGGAGCCGATGACAGGGTGGATTGTATGAAGTAGATTAACAGGTTGGGTAGAGCCGATGATAGGGTGGATTGTGTGAAGGAGATTAACAGGTTGGGTAGACCCGATGATAGTGTGGATTGTGTGAAGGAGATTAACAGGTTGGGTAGAGTCGATGATAGGGTGGATTGTGTGAAGGAGATTAACAGGTTGGGTCGAGTCGATGACAGGGTGGATTGTGTGAAGGAGATTATCAGGTTGGGTAGAGTCGATGACAGGGTGGATTGTGTGAAGGAGATTAACAGGATATGTAGAGTCGATGATAGGGTGGATTGTGTGAAGGAGATTGACAGGTTGGGTAGAGTCGATGACAGGGTGGATTGTGTGAAGGAGATTAACAGGTTGGGAAGATTCGATGATAGGGTGGATTGTGTGAAGGAGATTAACACATTGGGTAGAATCGATGATAGGGTGGATTGTGTGAAGGAGATTAACAGGTTGGGTAGAGTCGATGACAGGGTGGATTGTGTGAAGGAGATTAACAGGTTGGGTAGATTCGATAATAGGGTGGATTGCGTGAAGGAGATTAACAGGTTGGGTAGAGTCGATGACAGGGTGGATTGTGTGAAGGAGATTAACAGGTTGGGTAGAGCCGATGATAGGGTGGATTGTGTGAAGGAGATTAACAGGTTGGATAGATTCGATGATACGGTGGATTGTGTGAAGAAGATTAACAGGTTGGGTAGATTCGATGACAGGGTGAATTCTGTGAAGGAGATTAACAGGTTGGGTCGAGTCGATGACAGGGTGGATTGTGTGAAGGAGATTAACAGGTTGGGTAGAGTCGATGACAGGGTGGATTGTGTGAAGGAGATTAACAGGTTGGGTAGAGTCGATGATAGGGTGGATTGTGTGAAGGAGATTAACAGGTTGGGTAGAGTCGATGACAGGGTGGATTGTGTGAAGGAGATTAACAGGTTGGGTCGAGTCAATGACAGGGTGGATTGTGTGAAGGAGATTAACAGGTTGGGGAGAGTCGATGACAGGGTGGATTGTGTGAAGGAGATTAACAGGTTGGGTAGATTCGATGATAGGGTGGATTGTGTGAAGGAGATTAACAGGTTGGGTAGAGTAGATGATAGGGTGGATTGTGTGAAGGAGATTAACAGGTTGGGTAGAGTCGATGACAGGGTGGATTGTGTGAAGGAGATTAACAGGTTGGGTAGATTCGATGAGAGGGTGGATTGTGTGAAGGAGATTAATAGGTTGGGTTGAGTCAATGACAGGGTGGATTGTGTAAAGGAGATTAACAGGTTGGGTAGAGTCGATGACAGGGTGGATTGTGTGAAGGAGATTAACAGGTTGGGTAGAGTCGATGATAGGGTGGATTGTGTGAAGGAGATTAACAGGTTGGGTAGAGTCGATGATCGGGTGGATTGTGTGAAGGAGATTAACAGGTTGGGTAGAGTCGATGACAGGGTGGATTGTGTGAAGGAGATTAACAGGTTGGGTAGAGTCGATGAAAGGGTGGATTGTGTGAAGGAGATTAACAGGATGTGTAGAGTCGATGATAGGGTGGATTGTGTGAAGGAGATTGACAGGTTGGGTAGAGTCGATGACAGGGTGGATTGTGTGAAGGAGATTAACAGGTTGGCCAGAGTCGATGACAGGGTGGATTGTGTGAAGCAGATTAACAGGTTGGGGAGAGTCGATGACAGGGTGGATTGTGTGAAGTAGATTAACAGGTTGGGTAGAGTCGATGATAGGGTGGATTGTGTGAAGGAGATTAACAGGTTGGGTCGAGTCGATCATAGGGTGGATTGTGTGAAGGAGATTAACAGGTTGGATAGATTCGATGATAGGGTGGATTGTATGAAGGAGATTAACAGGTTGGGTAGATTCGATGATAGGGTGGATTGTGTGCAGCAGATTAACAGGTTGGGTAGAGCCAATGACAGGGTGGATTGTGTGAAGGAGATTAAAAGGTTGGGTAGATTCGATGATAGGGTGGATTGTGTGAAGGAGATTAACAGGTTGGGTAGATTCGATGATAGGGTGGATTGTGTGCAGCAGATTAACAGGTTGGGTAGAGCCAATGACAGGGTGGATTGTGTGAAGGAGATTACCAGGTTGGGTAGACTCGAGGACAGGGTGGATTGTGTGAAGGAGATGAACAGGTTGGGTAGAGTCGATGATAGGGTGGATTGTGTGAAGGAGATTAACAGGTTGGGTCGAGTCGATGATAGGGTGGATTGTGTGAAGGAGATTAACAGGTTGGGTAGAGTCGATGATAGGGTGGATTGTGTGAAGGAGATTAACAGGTTGGGTAGAGTCGATGACAGGGTTGATTGTGTGAAGGAGATTAACAGGTTGGGTGGAGCCGATGACAGGGTGGATTGTATGAAGTAGATTAACAGGTTGGGTAGAGCCGATGATAGGGTGGATTGTGTGAAGGAGATTAACAGGTTGGGTAGACCCGATGATAGTGTGGATTGTGTGAAGGAGATTAACAGGTTGGGTAGAGTCGATGATAGGGTGGATTGTGTGAAGGAGATTAACAGGTTGGGTCGAGTCGATGACAGGGTGGATTGTGTGAAGGAGATTAGCAGGTTGGGTAGAGTCGATGACAGGGTGGATTGTGTGAAGGAGATTAACAGGATATGTAGAGTCGATGATAGGGTGGATTGTGTGAAGGAGATTGACAGGTTGGGTAGAGTCGATGACAGGGTGGATTGTGTGAAGGAGATTAACAGGTTGGGAAGATTCGATGATAGGGTGGATTGTGTGAAGGAGATTAACACATTGGGTAGGATCGATGATAGGGTGGATTGTGTGAAGGAGATTAACAGGTTGGGTAGAGTCGATGACAGGGTGGATTGTGTGAAGGAGATTAACAGGTTGGGTAGATTCGATAATAGGGTGGATTGCGTGAAGGAGATTAACAGGTTGGGTAGAGTCGATGACAGGGTGGATTGTGTGAAGGAGATTAACAGGTTGGGTAGAGCCGATGATAGGGTGGATTGTGTGAAGGAGATTAACAGGTTGGATAGATTCGATGATACGGTGGATTGTGTGAAGAAGATTAACAGGTTGGGTAGATTCGATGACAGGGTGAATTCTGTGAAGGAGATTAACAGGTTGGGTCGAGTCGATGACAGGGTGGATTGTGTGAAGGAGATTAACAGGTTGGGTAGAGTCGATGACAGGGTGGATTGTGTGAAGGAGATTAACAGGTTGGGTAGAGTCGATGACAGGGTGGATTGTGTGGAGGAGATTAACAGGTTGGGTAGAGTCGATGACAGAGTGGATTGTGTGAAGGAAATTAACAGGTTGGGTAGAGTCGATGACAGGGTTGATTGTGTGAAGGAGATTAACAGGTTGGGTAGAGCCGATGACAGGGTGGATTGTGTGAAGGATATTAACAGGTTGGGTAGAGTCGATGACAGGGTGGATTGTGTGAAGGAGATTAACAGGTTGGGTAGAGTCGATGACTGGATGGATTGTGTGAAGGAGATTAACAGGTTGGGTAGAGTCGATGATAGGGTGGATTGTGTGAAGGAGATTAACACGTTGGGTAGGATCGATGATAGGGTGGATTGTGTGAAGGAGATTAACAGGTTGGGTAGATTCGATGACAGGGTGGATTGTGTGAAGCAGATTAACAGGTTGGGTAGAGTTGATGACAGGGTGGATTGTGTGAAGGAGATTAACAGGTTGGGTAGAGTCGATGACAGGGTGGATTGTGTGAAGGAGATTAACAGGTTGGGTAGTGTCGATGATAGGGTGGATTGTGTGAAGGAGATTAACAGGTTGGGTAGAGTCGATGACAGGGTGGATTGTTTGAAGGAGATTAACAGGTTGGGTAGAGTCGATGACAGGGTGGATTGTGTGAAGCAGATTAACAGGTTGGGTAGAGTTGATGACAGGGTGGATTGTGTGAAGGAGATTAACAGGTTGGGTAGAGTCGATGATAGGGTGGATTGTGTGAAGGAGATTAACAGGTTGGGTAGAGTCGATGACAGGGTGGATTGTGTGAAGGAGATTAACAGGTTGGGTAGAGTCGATGATAGGGTGGATTGTGTGAAGGAGATTAACAGGTTGGGTAGAGTCGATGACAGGGTGGATTGTGTGAAGGAGATTAACAGGTTGGGTAGAGTCGATGAAAGGGTGGATTGTGTGAAGGAGATTAACAGGTTGGGTAGAGTCGATGATGGGGTGGATAGTGTGCAGCAGATTAACAGGTTGGGTAGAGCCAATGACAGGGTGGATTGTGTGAAGGAGATTACCAGGTTGGGTAGAGTCGAGGACAGGGTGGTTTGTGTGAAGGAGATTAACAGGTTGGGTAGAGTCGATGACAGGGTGGATTGTGTGAAGCAGATTAACAGGTTGGGTAGATTCGATGATAGGGTGGATTGTGTGAAGGAGATTAACACGTTGGGAAGGATCGATGAAAGGGTGGATTGTGTGAAGGAGATTAACAGGTTGGGTAGAGTCGATGACAGGGTGGATTGTGTGAAGCAGATTAACAGGTTGGGTAGATTCGATGACAGGGTGGATTGTGTGAAGGAGATTAACAGGTTGGGTAGAGTCGATGACAGGGTGGATTGTTTGAAGGAGATTAACAGGTTGGGTAGAGTCGATGACAGGGTGGATTGTGTGAAGCAGATTAACAGGTTGGGTAGAGTTGATGACAGGGTGGATTGTGTGAAGGAGATTAACAGGTTGGGTAGAGTCGATGACAGGGTGGATTATGTGAAGGAGATTAACAGGTTGGGTAGAGTCGATGATAGGGTGGATCGTGTGAAGGAGATTAACAGGTTGGGTAGAGTCGATGATGGGGTGGATAGTGTGAAGGAGATTAACAGGTTGGGTAGAGTCGATGACAGGGTGGATTGTATGAAGGAGATTAACAGGTTGGGTAGAGTCGATGACAGGGTGGATTGTGTGAAGGAGATTAACATGTTGGGTAGAGTCGATGAAAGGGGGGATTGTGTGAAGGAGATTAACAGGTTGGGTAGAGTCGATGATAGGGTGGATTGTATGAAGGAGATTAACAGGTTGGATAGAGTCGATGACAGGGTGGATTGTGTGAAGGAGATTAACAGGTTGGGTAGAGTCGATGATAGGGTGGATTGTGTGAAGGCGATTAACAGGTTGGGTAGAGTCGATGACAGGGTGGATTGTGTGAAGGAGATTAACAGGTTGGGTAGAGTCGATGACAGGGTGGATTGTGTGCATGAGATAAATAGGTTGGGTAGAGTCGATGACAGGGTGGATTGTGTGCAGGAGATTAACAGGTTGGGTAGAGTCGATGATAGGGTGGATTGTGTGCAGGAGATTAACAGGTTGGTTAGAGTCGATGACAGTGTGGATTGTGTGAAGGAGATTAACAGGTTGGGTAGAGTCGATGACAGGGTGGATTGTGTGAAGGAGATTAACAGGTTGGGTAGAGTCGATGATAGGGTGGATTGTGTGATGGAGATTAACAGGTTGGGTAGAATCGATGACAGGGTGGATTGTGTGAAGGAGATTAACAGGTTGGGTAGAGTCGATGACAGGGTGGATTGTGTGAAGGAGATTAACAGGTTGGGTCGAGTCGATGATAGGGTGGATTGTGTGAAGGAGATTAACAGGTTGGGTAGAGTCGATGACAGGGTGGATTGTGTGAAGGAGATTAACAGGTTGGGTAGAGTCGATGATAGGGTGGATTGTGTGAAGGAGATTAACAGGTTGGGTAGAGTCGATGACAGGGTGGATTGTGTGAAGGAGATTAACAGGTTGTTAGAGTCGATGATAGGGTGGATTGTGTGAAGGAGATTAACAGGTTGGGTAGAGTCGATGATAGGGTGGATTGTGTGAAGGAGATTAACAGGTTGGGTAGAGTCGATGATAGGGTGGATTGTGTGAAGCAGATTAACAGGTTGGGTCGATTCTATGATAGGGTGAATTGTGTGAAGGAGATTAACAGGTTGGGTAGAGTCGATGACAGGGTGGATTGTGTGAAGGAGATTAACAGGTTGGGTAGATTCTATGATAGGGTGGATTGTGTGAAGGAGATTAACAGGTTGGGTAGAGTCGATGATAGGGTGGATTGTGTGAAGGAGATTAACAGGTTGGGTAGAGTCGATGATAGGGTGGATTGTGTGAAGCAGATTAACAGGTTGGGTCGATTCGATGACAGGGTGGATTGTGTGAAGGAGATTAACAGGTTTGGTAGATTCTATGATAGGGTGAATTGTGTGAAGGAGATTAACAGGTTGGGTCGAGTCGATGACAGGGTGGATTGTGTGAAGGAGATTAACTGGTTGGGTAGAGGCGATGATAGGGTGGATTGTGTGAAGGAGATTAACAGGTTGGGTAGAGTCGATGATAGGGTGGATTGTGTGAAGGAGATTAACAGGTTGGGTAGAATCGATGACAGGGTGGATTGTGTGAAGGAGATTAACAGGTTGGGTAGAGTTGATGACAGGGTAGATTGTGTGAAGGAGATTAACAGGTTGGGTAGAGTCGATGACAGGGTGGATTGTGTGAAGGAGATTAACAGGTTGGGTAGAGTCGATGACAGGGTGGATTGTGTGGAGGAGATTAACAGGTTGGGTAGAGTCGATGACAGGGTGGATTGTGTGAAGGAGATTAACAGGTTGGGTAGAGTCGATGACAGGGTGGATTGTGTGGAGGAGATTAACAGGTTGGGTAGAGTTGATGATAGGGTGGATTGTGTGAAGGACATTAACAGGTTGGGTAGAGTCGATGACAGGGTGGATTGTGTGAAGGAGATTAATAGGTTGGGTAGAGTCGATGACAGGGTGGATTGTGTGAAGCAGATTAACAGGTTGGGTAGATTCGATGATCGGGTGGATTGTGTGAAGGAGATTAACAGGTTGGGTCGAGTCGATGATAGGGTGGACTGTGTGAAGGAGATTAACAGGTTGGGTAGAGTCGATGACAGGGTGGATTGTGTGAAGGAGATTAACAGGTTGGGTAGAGTCGATGACAGGGTGGATTGTGTGGAGGAGATTAACAGGTTGGGTAGAGTCGATGACAGGGTGGATTATGTGAAGGAGATTAACAGGTTGGGTCGAGTCGATGACAGGGTGGATTGTGTGAAGGAGATTAACAGGTTGGGTAGAGTCGATGACAGGGTGGATTGTGTGAAGCAGATTAACAGGTTGGGTAGATTCGATGATAGGGTGGATTGTGTGAAGGAGATTAACAGGTTGGGTAGAGTCGATGATAGGGTGGACTGTGTGAAGGAGATTAACAGGTTGGGTAGAGTCGATGACAGAGTGGATTGTGTGAAGGAGATTAACAGGTTGAGTAGATTCGATGACAGGGTGGATTGTGTGAAGGAGATTAACAGGTTGGGAAGAGTCGATGACAGGGTGGATTGTGTGAAGGAGATTAACAGGTTGGGTAAAGTCGATGACAGGGTGGATTGTGTGAAGGAGATTAACAGGTTGGGTAGAGTCGATGACAGGGTGGATTGTGTGAAGGAGATTAACAGGTTGGGTTGAGTCGATGTTAGGGTGGATTGTGTGAAGGAGATTAACAGGTTGGGTAGAGTCGATGATAGGGTGGATTGTGTGAAGGAGATTAACAGGTTGGGTAGAGTCGATGACAGGGTGGATTTTGTGAAGGAGATTAACAGGTTGGGTAGAGTCGATGACAGGGTGGATTGTGTAAAGGATATTAACAGGTTGGGTAGAGTCGATGACAGGGTGGATTGTGTGAAGGAGATTAACAGGTTGGGTAGAGTCGATGACAGGGTGGATTGTGTGAAGGAGATTAACAGGTTGGGTAGAGTCGATGACAGGGTGGATTGTGTGAAGGAGATTAACAGGTTGGGTCGAGTCGATGACAGGGTGGATTGTATGAAGGAGATTAACAGGTTGGGTAGAGTCAATGACAGGGTGGATTGTGTGAAGGAGATTAACAGGTTGGGTAGAGTCAATGATAGGGTGGATTGTGTGAAGGAGATTAACAGGTTGGGTAGTGTCGAAGATAGGGTGGATTGTGTGAAGGAGATGAACAGGTTGGGCAGAGTCAATGACAGGGTGGATTGTGTGAAGGAGATTAACAGGTTGGGTAGAGTCGATGATAGGGTGGATTGTGTGAAGGAGATTAACAGGTTGGGTAGTGTCGATGATAGGGTGGATTGTGTGAAGGAGATTAACAGGTTAGGTAGAGCCGATGATAGGGTGTATTGTGTGAAGGAGATTAACAGGTTGGGTAGAGTCGATGATAGGGTGGATTGTGTGAAGGAGTTTAACAGGTTGCGTAGAGTCGATGACAGGGTGGATTGTGTGAAGGAGATTAACAGGTTGAGTAGAATCGAGGACAGGGTAGATTGTGTGACGGAGATTAACAGGTTGGATAGAGTCGATGACAGGGTGGATTGTGTGAAGGAGATTAACAGGTTGAGTAGAATCGATGACAGGGTAGATTGTGTGATGGAGATTAACAGGTTGGGTAGAGCCGATGACAGGGTGGATTGTGTGAAGGAGATTAACAGGTTGGGTAGAGTCAATGACAGGGTGGATTGTGTGAAGGAGATTAACAGGTTGGGTAGACCCGATGATAGTGTGCATTGTGTGAAGGAGATTAACAGGTTGGGTAGAGTCGATGATAGGGTGGATTGTGTGAAGGAGATTAACAGGTTGGGTCGAGTCGATGACAGGGTGGATTGTGTGAAGGAGATTAACAGGTTGGGTAGAGTCGATGACAGGGTGGATTGTGTGAAGGAGATTAACAGGTTGGGTAGAGTCGATGACAGGGTGGATTGTGTGGAGGAGATTAACAGGTTGGGTAGAGTTGATGATAGGGTGGATTGTGTGAAGGACATTAACAGGTTGGGTAGAGTCGATGACAGGGTGGATTGTGTGAAGGAGATTAACAGGTTGGGTAGAGTCGATGACAGGGTAGATTGTGTGAAGCAGATTAACAGGTTGGGTAGATTCGATGATCGGGTGGATTGTGTGAAGGAGATTAACAGGTTGGGTCGAGTCGATGATAGGGTGGGCTGTGTGAAGGAGATTAACAGGTTGGGTAGAGTCGATGACAGGGTGGATTGTGTGAAGGAGATTAACAGGTTGGGTAGAGTCGATGACAGGGTGGATTGTGTGGAGGAGATTAACAGGTTGGGTAGAGTCGATGACAGGGTGGATTATGTGAAGGAGATTAACAGGTTGGGTCGAGTCGATGACAGGGTGGATTGTGTGAAGGAGATTAACAGGTTGGGTAGAGTCGATGACAGGGTGGATTGTGTGAAGCAGATTAACAGGTTGGGTAGATTCGATGATAGGGTGGATTGTGTGAAGGAGATTAACAGGTTGGGTAGAGTCGATGATAGGGTGGACTGTGTGAAGGAGATTAACAGGTTGGGTAGAGTCGATGACAGAGTGGATTGTGTGAAGGAGATTAACAGGTTGAGTAGATTCGATGACAGGGTGGATTGTGTGAAGGAGATTAACAGGTTGGGAAGAGTCGATGACAGGGTGGATTGTGTGAAGGAGATTAACAGGTTGGGTAAAGTCGATGACAGGGTGGATTGTGTGAAGGAGATTAAAAGGTTGGGTAGAGTCGGTGACAGGGTGGATTGTGTGAAGGAGATTAACAGGTTGGGTTGAGTCGATGTTAGGGTGGATTGTGTGAAGGAGATTAACAGGTTGGGTAGAGTCGATGATAGGGTGAATTGTGTGAAGGAGATTAACAGGTTGGGTAGAGTCGATGACAGGGTGGATTTTGTGAAGGAGATTAACAGGTTGGGTAGAGTCGATGACAGGGTGGATTGTGTAAAGGATATTAACAGGTTGGGTAGAGTCGATGACAGGGTGGATTGTGTGAAGGAGATTAACAGGTTGGGTAGAGTCGATGACAGGGTGGATTGTGTGAAGGAGATTAACAGGTTGGGTAGAGTCGATGACAGGGTGGATTGTGTGAAGGAGATTAACAGGTTGGGTCGAGTCGATGACAGGGTGGATTGTATGAAGGAGATTAACAGGTTGGGTAGAGTCAATGACAGGGTGGATTGTGTGAAGGAGATTAACAGGTTGGGTAGAGTCAATGATAGGGTGGATTGTGTGAAGGAGATTAACAGGTTGGGTAGTGTCGAAGAAAGGGTGGATTGTGTGAAGGAGATGAACAGGTTGGGCAGAGTCAATGACAGGGTGGATTGTGTGAAGGAGATTAACAGGTTGGGTAGAGTCGATGATAGGGTGGATTGTGTGAAGGAGATTAACAGGTTGGGTAGTGTCGATGATAGGGTGGATTGTGTGAAGGAGATTAACAGGTTAGGTAGAGCCGATGATAGGGTGTATTGTGTGAAGGAGATTAACAGGTTGGGTAGAGTCGATGATAGGGTGGATTGTGTGAAGGAGTTTAACAGGTTGCGTAGAGTCGATGACAGGGTGGATTGTGTGAAGGAGATTAACAGGTTGAGTAGAATCGAGGACAGGGTAGATTGTGTGACGGAGATTAACAGGTTGGATAGAGTCGATGACAGGGTGGATTGTGTGAAGGAGATTAACAGGTTGAGTAGAATCGATGACAGGGTAGATTGTGTGATGGAGATTAACAGGTTGGGTAGAGCCGATGACAGGGTGGATTGTGTGAAGGAGATTAACAGGTTGGGTAGAGTCGATGATAGGGTGGATTGTGTGAAGCAGATTAACAGGTTGGGTCGATTCGATGACAGGGTGGATTGTGTGAAGGAGATTAACAGGTTGGGTAGATTCTATGATAGGGTGAATTGTGTGAAGGAGATTAACAGGTTGGGTCGAGTCGATGACAGGGTGGATTGTGTGAAGGAGATTAACTGGTTGGGTAGAGGCGATGATAGGGTGGATTGTGTGAAGGAGATTAACAGGTTGGGTAGAGTCGATGATAGGGTGGATTGTGTGAAGGAGATTAACAGGTTGGGTAGAATCGATGACAGGGTGGATTGTGTGAAGGAGATTAACAGGTTGGGTAGAGTTGATGACAGGGTAGATTGTGTGAAGGAGATTAACAGGTTGGGTAGAGTCGATGACAGGGTGGATTGTGTGAAGGAGATTAACAGGTTGGGTAGAGTCGATGACAGGGTGGATTGTGTGGAGGAGATTAACAGGTTGGGTAGTGTCGATGACAGGGTGGATTGTGTGAAGGAGATTAACAGGTTGGGTAGAGTCGATGATAGGGTGGATTGTGTGAAGGAGATTAACAGGTTGGGTAGAGTCAATGACAGGGTGGATTGTGTGAAGGAGATTAACAGGTTGGGTAGAGTCAATGATAGGGTGGATTGTGTGAAGGAGATTAACAGGTTGGGTAGTGTCGAAGATAGGGTGGATTGTGTGAAGGAGATGAACAGGTTGGGCAGAGTCAATGACAGGGTGGATTGTGTGAAGGAGATTAACAGGTTGGGTAGAGTCGATGATAGGGTGGATTGTGTGAAGGAGATTAACAGGTTGGGTAGTGTCGATGATAGGGTGGATTGTGTGAAGGAGATTAACAGGTTAGGTAGAGCCGATGATAGGGTGTATTGTGTGAAGGAGATTAACAGGTTGGGTAGAGTCGATGATAGGGTGGATTGTGTGAAGGAGTTTAACAGGTTGCGTAGAGTCGATGACAGGGTGGATTGTGTGAAGGAGATTAACAGGTTGAGTAGAATCGAGGACAGGGTAGATTGTGTGACGGAGATTAACAGGTTGGATAGAGTCGATGACAGGGTGGATTGTGTGAAGGAGATTAACAGGTTGAGTAGAATCGATGACAGGGTAGATTGTGTGATGGAGATTAACAGGTTGGGTAGAGCCGATGACAGGGTGGATTGTGTGAAGGAGAGTAACAGGTTGGGTAGAGTCGATGATAGGGTGGATTGTGTGAAGCAGATTAACAGGTTGGGTCGATTCGATGACAGGGTGGATTGTGTGAAGGAGATTAACAGGTTGGGTAGATTCTATGATAGGGTGAATTGTGTGAAGGAGATTAACAGGTTGGGTCGAGTCGATGACAGGGTGGATTGTGTGAAGGAGATTAACTGGTTGGGTAGAGGCGATGATAGGGTGGATTGTGTGAAGGAGATTAACAGGTTGGGTAGAGTCGATGATAGGGTGGATTGTGTGAAGGAGATTAACAGGTTGGGTAGAATCGATGACAGGGTGGATTGTGTGAAGGAGATTAACAGGTTGGGTAGAGTTGATGACAGGGTAGATTGTGTGAAGGAGATTAACAGGTTGGGTAGAGTCGATGACAGGGTGGATTGTGTGAAGGAGATTAACAGGTTGGGTAGAGTCGATGACAGGGTGGATTGTGTGGAGGAGATTAACAGGTTGGGTAGAGTCGATGACAGGGTGGATTGTGTGAAGGAGATTAACAGGTTGGGTAGAGTTGATGATAGGGTGGATTGTGTGAAGGAGATTAACAGGTTGGGTAGTGTCGAAGATGGGGTGGATTGTGCGAAGGAGATGAACAGGTTGGGCAGAGTCAATGACAGGGTGGATTGTGTGAAGGAGATTAACAGGTTGGGTAGAGTCGATGATAGGGTGGATTGTGTGAAGGAGATTAACAGGTTGGGTAGTGTCGATGATAGGGTGGATTGTGTGAAGGAGATTAACAGGTTAGGTAGAGCCGATGATAGGGTGTATTGTGTGAAGGAGATTAACAGGTTGGGTAGAGTCGATGATAGGGTGGATTGTGTGAAGGAGTTTAACAGGTTGCGTAGAGTCGATGACAGGGTGGATTGTGTGAAGGAGATTAACAGGTTGAGTAGAATCGAGGACAGGGTAGATTGTGTGACGGAGATTAACAGGTTGGATAGAGTCGATGACAGGGTGGATTGTGTGAAGGAGATTAACAGGTTGAGTAGAATCGATGACAGGGTAGATTGTGTGATGGAGATTAACAGGTTGGGTAGAGCCGATGACAGGGTGGATTGTGTGAAGGAGATTAACAGGTTGGGTAGAGTCGATGATAGGGTGGATTGTGTGAAGCAGATTAACAGGTTGGGTCGATTCGATGACAGGGTGGATTGTGTGAAGGAGATTAACAGGTTGGGTAGATTCTATGATAGGGTGAATTGTGTGAAGGAGATTAACAGGTTGGGTCGAGTCGATGACAGGGTGGATTGTGTGAAGGAGATTAACTGGTTGGGTAGAGGCGATGATAGGGTGGATTGTGTGAAGGAGATTAACAGGTTGGGTAGAGTCGATGATAGGGTGGATTGTGTGAAGGAGATTAACAGGTTGGGTAGAATCGATGACAGGGTGGATTGTGTGAAGGAGATTAACAGGTTGGGTAGAGTTGATGACAGGGTAGATTGTGTGAAGGAGATTAACAGGTTGGGTAGAGTCGATGACAGGGTGGATTGTGTGAAGGAGATTAACAGGTTGGGTAGAGTCGATGACAGGGTGGATTGTGTGGAGGAGATTAACAGGTTGGGTAGTGTCGATGACAGGGTGGATTGTGTGAAGGAGATTAACAGGTTGGGTAGAGTCGATGATAGGGTGGATTGTGTGAAGGAGATTAACAGGTTGGGTAGAGTCAATGACAGGGTGGATTGTGAGAAGGAGATTAACAGGTTGGGTAGAGTCAATGATAGGGTGGATTGTGTGAAGGAGATTAACAGGTTGGGTAGTGTCGAAGATAGGGTGGATTGTGTGAAGGAGATGAACAGGTTGGGCAGAGTCAATGACAGGGTGGATTGTGTGAAGGAGATTAACAGGTTGGGTAGAGTCGATGATAGGGTGGATTGTGTGAAGGAGATTAACAGGTTGGGTAGTGTCGATGATAGGGTGGATTGTGTGAAGGAGATTAACAGGTTAGGTAGAGCCGATGATAGGGTGTATTGTGTGAAGGAGATTAACAGGTTGGGTAGAGTCGATGATAGGGTGGATTGTGTGAAGGAGTTTAACAGGTTGCGTAGAGTCGATGACAGTGTGGATTGTGTGAAGGAGATTAACAGGTTGAGTAGAATCGAGGACAGGGTAGATTGTGTGACGGAGATTAACAGGTTGGATAGAGTCGATGACAGGGTGGATTGTGTGAAGGAGATTAACAGGTTGAGTAGAATCGATGACAGGGTAGATTGTGTGATGGAGATTAACAGGTTGGGTAGAGCCGATGACAGGGTGGATTGTGTGAAGGAGAGTAACAGGTTGGGTAGAGTCGATGATAGGGTGGATTGTGTGAAGCAGATTAACAGGTTGGGTCGATTCGATGACAGGGTGGATTGTGTGAAGGAGATTAACAGGTTGGGTAGATTCTATGATAGGGTGAATTGTGTGAAGGAGATTAACAGGTTGGGTCGAGTCGATGACAGGGTGGATTGTGTGAAGGAGATTAACTGGTTGGGTAGAGGCGATGATAGGGTGGATTGTGTGAAGGAGATTAACAGGTTGGGTAGAGTCGATGATAGGGTGGATTGTGTGAAGGAGATTAACAGGTTGGGTAGAATCGATGACAGGGTGGATTGTGTGAAGGAGATTAACAGGTTGGGTAGAGTTGATGACAGGGTAGATTGTGTGAAGGAGATTAACAGGTTGGGTAGAGTCGATGACAGGGTGGATTGTGTGAAGGAGATTAACAGGTTGGGTAGAGTCGATGACAGGGTGGATTGTGTGGAGGAGATTAACAGGTTGGGTAGAGTCGATGACAGGGTGGATTGTGTGAAGGAGATTAACAGGTTGGGTAGAGTTGATGATAGGGTGGATTGTGTGAAGGAGATTAACAGGTTGGGTAGAGTCGATGACAGGGTGGATTGTGTGAAGCAGATTAACAGGTTGAGTAGATTCGATGATCGGGTGGATTGTGTGAAGGAGATTAACAGGTTGGGTCGAGTCGATGATAGGGTGGACTGTGTGAAGGAGATTAACAGGTTGGGTAGAGTCGATGACAGGGTGGATTGTGTGAAGGAGATTAACAGGTTGGGTAGAGTCGATGACAGGGTGGATTGTGTGGAGGAGATTAACAGGTTGGGTAGAGTCGATGACAGGGTGGATTATGTGAAGGAGATTAACAGGTTGGGTCGAGTCGATGACAGGGTGGATTGTGTGAAGGAGATTAACAGGTTGGGTAGAGTCGATGACAGGGTGGATTGTGTGAAGGAGATTAACAGGTTGAGTAGATTCGATGACAGGGTGGATTCTGTGAAGGAGATTAACAGGTTGGGAAGAGTCGATGACAGGGTGGATTGTGTGAAGGAGATTAACAGGTTGGGTAAAGTCGATGACAGGGTGGTTTGTGTGAAGGAGATTAACAGGTTGGGTAGAGTCGATGACAGGGTGGATTGTGTGAAGCAGATTAACAGGTTGGGTAGAGTCGATGACAGGGTGGATTGTGTGAAGGAGATTAACAGGTTGGGTCGAGTCGATGACAGGGTGGATTGTGTGAAGGAGATGAACAGGTTGGGCAGAGTCAATGACAGGGTGGATTGTGTGAAGGAGATTAACAGGTTGGGTAGAGTCGATGACAGGGTGGATTTTGTGAAGGAGATTAACAGGTTGGGTAGAGTCGATGACAGGGTGGATTGTGTGAAGGATATTAACAGGTTGGGTAGAGTCGATGACAGGGTGGATTGTGTGAAGGAGATTAACAGGTTGGGTAGAGTCGATGACAGGGTGGATTGTGTGAAGGAGATTAACAGGTTGGGTCGAGTCGATGACAGGGTGGATTGTGTGAAGGAGATTAACAGGTTGGGTAGAGTCGATGACAGGGTGAATTGTGTGAAGGAGATTAACAGGTTGGGTAGAGTCGATGACAGGGTGGATTGTGTGAAGGAGATTAACAGGTTGGGTAGAGTCAATGACAGGGTGGATTGTGTGAAGGAGATTAACAGGTTGGGTAGAGTCAATGATAGGGTGGATTGTGTGAAGGAGATTAACAGGTTGGGTAGTGTCGAAGATAGGGTGGATTGTGTGAAGGAGATGAACAGGTTGGGCAGAGTCAATGACAGGGTGGATTGTGTGAAGGAGATTAACAGGTTGGGTAGAGTCGATGATAGGGTGGATTGTGTGAAGGAGATTAACAGGTTGGGTAGTGTCGATGATAGGGTGGATTGTGTGAAGGAGATTAACAGGTTAGGTAGAGCCGATGATAGGGTGTATTGTGTGAAGGAGATTAACAGGTTGGGTCGAGTCGATGATAGGGTGGATTGTGTGAAGGAGTTTAACAGGTTGGGTAGAGTCGATGACAGGGTGGATTGTGTGAAGGAGATTAACAGGTTGAGTAGAATCGAGGACAGGGTAGATTGTGTGACGGAGATTAACAGGTTGGATAGAGTCGATGACAGGGTGGATTGTGTGAAGGAGATTAACAGGTTGAGTAGAATCGATGACAGGGTAGATTGTGTGATGGAGATTAACAGGTTGGGTAGAGCCGATGACAGGGTGGATTGTGTGAAGGAGATTAACAGGTTGGGTAGAGTCGATGACAGGGTAGATTGTGTGAAGGAGATTAACAGGTTGGGTAGAATCGATGACAGGGTAGATTGTGTGACGGAGATTAACAGGTTGGATAGAGTCGATGACAGGGTGGATTGTGTGAAGGAGATTAACAGGTTGAGTAGAATCGATGACAGGGTAGATTGTGTGATGGAGATTAACAGGTTGGGTAGAGCCGATGACAGGGTGGATTGTGTGAAGGAGATTAACACGTTGGGTAGAGTCGATGACAGGGTGGATTGTGTGAAGGAGATTAACAGGTTGGGTAGAGTCGATGATAGGGTGGATTGTGTGAAGGAGATTAACAGGTTGGGTAGTGTCGATGATAGGGTGGATTGTGTGAAGGAGATTAACAGGTTAGGTAGAGCCGATGATAGGGTGTATTGTGTGAAGGAGATTAACAGGTTGGGTAGAGTCGATGATAGGGTGGATTGTGTGAAGGAGTTTAACAGGTTGGGTAGAGTCGATGACAGGGTGGATTGTGTGAAGGAGATTAACAGGTTGAGTAGATTCGATGACAGGGTGGATTGTGTGAAGGAGATTAACAGGTTGGGTAAAGTCGATGACAGGGTGGTTTGTGTGAAGGAGATTAACAGGTTGGGTAGAGTCGATGACAGGGTGGATTGTGTGAAGGAGATTAACAGGTTGGGTTGAGTCGATGTTAGGGTGGATTGTGTGAAGGAGATTAACAGGTTGGGTAGAGTCGATGATAGGGTGGATTGTGTGAAGGAGATTAACAGGTTGGGTAGAGTCGATGACAGGGTGGATTTTGTGAAGGAGATTAACAGGTTGGGTAGAGTCGATGACAGGGTGGATTGTGTGAAGGAGATTAACAGGTTGGGTCGAGTCAATGACAGGGTGGATTGTGTGAAGGATATTAACAGGTTGGGTAGAGTCGATGACAGGGTGGATTGTGTGAAGGAGATTAACAGGTTGGGTCGAGTCGATGACAGGGTGGATTGTGTGAAGGAGATTAACAGGTTGGGTAGAGTCGATGACAGGGTGAATTGTGTGAAGGAGATTAACAGGTTGGGTAGAGTCGATGACAGGGTGGATTGTGTGAAGGAGATGAACAGGTTGGGCAGAGTCAATGACAGGGTGGATTGTGTGAAGGAGATTAACAGGTTGGGTAGAGTCGATGATAGGGTGGATTGTGTGAAGGAGATTAACAGGTTGGGTAGAGTCGATGATAGGGTGGATTGTGTGAAGGCGTTTAACAGGTTGGGTAGAGTCGATGACAGGGTGGATTGTGTGAAGGAGATTAACAGGTTGGGTAGAGTCGATGACAGGGTAGATTGTGTGAAGGAGATTAACAGGTTGGGTAGAATCGATGACAGGGTAGATTGTGTGACGGAGATTAACAGGTTGGATAGAGTCGATGACAGGGTGGATTGTGTGAAGGAGATTAACAGGTTGAGTAGAATCGATGACAGGGTAGATTGTGTGATGGAGATTAACAGGTTGGGTAGAGCCGATGACAGGGTGGATTGTGTGAAGGAGATTAACACGTTGGGTAGAGTCGATGACAGGGTGGATTGTGTGAAGGAGATTAACAGGTTGGGTCGATTCGATGACAGGGTGGATTGTGTGAAGGAGATTAACAGGTTGGGTAGAGCCGATGACAGGGTGGATTGTGTGAAGGAGATTAACACGTTGGGTAGAGTCGATGACAGGGTGGATTGTGTGAAGGAGATTAACAGGTTGGGTAGAGTCGATGACAGGGTGGATTGTGTGAAGGAGATTAACAGGTTGGGTCGAGTCGATGACAGGGTGGATTGTGTGAAGGAGATTAACAGGTTGGGTAGAGTCGATGACAGGGTGAATTGTGTGAAGGAGATTAACAGGTTGGGTAGAGTCGATGACAGGGTGGATTGTGTGAAGGAGATTAACAGGTTGGGTAGAGTCAATGACAGGGTGGATTGTGTGAAGGAGATTAACAGGTTGGGTAGAGTCAATGATAGGGTGGATTGTGTGAAGGAGATTAACAGGTTGGGTAGAGTCGATGATAGGGTGGATTGTGTGAAGGAGATTAACAGGTTGGGTAGTGTCGATGATAGGGTGGATTGTGTGAAGGAGATTAACAGGTTAGGTAGAGCCGATGATAGGGTGTATTGTGTGAAGGAGATTAACAGGTTGGGTAGAGTCGATGATAGGGTGGATTGTGTGAAGGAGTTTAACAGGTTGGGTAGAGTCGATGACAGGGTGGATTGTGTGAAGGAGATTAACAGGTTGAGTAGAATCGAGGACAGGGTAGATTGTGTGACGGAGATTAACAGGTTGGATAGAGTCGATGACAGGGTGGATTGTGTGAAGGAGATTAACAGGTTGAGTAGAATCGATGACAGGGTAGATTGTGTGATGGAGATTACCAGGTTGGGTAGAGCCGATGACAGGGTGGATTGTGTGAAGGAGATTAACAGGTTGGGTAGAGTCGATGACAGGGTAGATTGTGTGAAGGAGATTAACAGGTTGGGTAGAATCGATGACAGGGTAGATTGTGTGACGGAGATTAACAGGTTGGATAGAGTCGATGACAGGGTGGATTGTGTGAAGGAGATTAACAGGTTGAGTAGAATCGATGACAGGGTAGATTGTGTGATGGAGATTAACAGGTTGGGTAGAGCCGATGACAGGGTGGATTGTGTGAAGGAGATTAACACGTTGGGTAGAGTCGATGACAGGGTGGATTGTGTGAAGGAGATTAACAGGTTGGGTAGAGTCGATGATAGGGTGGATTGTGTGAAGGAGATTAACAGGTTGGGTAGTGTCGATGATAGGGTGGATTGTGTGAAGGAGATTAACAGGTTAGGTAGAGCCGATGATAGGGTGTATTGTGTGAAGGAGATTAACAGGTTGGGTAGAGTCGATGATAGGGTGGATTGTGTGAAGGAGTTTAACAGGTTGGGTAGAGTCGATGACAGGGTGGATTGTGTGAAGGAGATTAACAGGTTGAGTAGATTCGATGACAGGGTGGATTGTGTGAAGGAGATTAACAGGTTGGGTAAAGTCGATGACAGGGTGGTTTGTGTGAAGGAGATTAACAGGTTGGGTAGAGTCGATGACAGGGTGGATTGTGTGAAGGAGATTAACAGGTTGGGTTGAGTCGATGTTAGGGTGGATTGTGTGAAGGAGATTAACAGGTTGGGTAGAGTCGATGATAGGGTGGATTGTGTGAAGGAGATTAACAGGTTGGGTAGAGTCGATGACAGGGTGGATTTTGTGAAGGAGATTAACAGGTTGGGTAGAGTCGATGACAGGGTGGATTGTGTGAAGGAGATTAACAGGTTGGGTCGAGTCAATGACAGGGTGGATTGTGTGAAGGATATTAACAGGTTGGGTAGAGTCGATGACAGGGTGGATTGTGTGAAGGAGATTAACAGGTTGGGTCGAGTCGATGACAGGGTGGATTGTGTGAAGGAGATTAACAGGTTGGGTAGAGTCGATGATAGGGTGGATTGTGTGAAGGAGATTAACAGGTTGGGTAGTGTCGATGATAGGGTGGATTGTGTGAAGGAGATTAACAGGTTAGGTAGAGCCGATGATAGGGTGTATTGTGTGAAGGAGATTAACAGGTTGGGTAGAGTCGATGATAGGGTGGATTGTGTGAAGGAGTTTAACAGGTTGGGTAGAGTCGATGACAGGGTGGATTGTGTGAAGGAGATTAACAGGTTGAGTAGAATCGAGGACAGGGTAGATTGTGTGACGGAGATTAACAGGTTGGATAGAGTCGATGACAGGGTGGATTGTGTGAAGGAGATTAACAGGTTGAGTAGAATCGATGACAGGGTAGATTGTGTGATGGAGATTACCAGGTTGGGTAGAGCCGATGACAGGGTGGATTGTGTGAAGGAGATTAACAGGTTGGGTAGAGTCGATGACAGGGTAGATTGTGTGAAGGAGATTAACAGGTTGGGTAGAATCGATGACAGGGTAGATTGTGTGACGGAGATTAACAGGTTGGATAGAGTCGATGACAGGGTGGATTGTGTGAAGGAGATTAACAGGTTGAGTAGAATCGATGACAGGGTAGATTGTGTGATGGAGATTAACAGGTTGGGTAGAGCCGATGACAGGGTGGATTGTGTGAAGGAGATTAACACGTTGGGTAGAGTCGATGACAGGGTGGATTGTGTGAAGGAGATTAACAGGTTGGGTAGAGTCGATGATAGGGTGGATTGTGTGAAGGAGATTAACAGGTTGGGTAGTGTCGATGATAGGGTGGATTGTGTGAAGGAGATTAACAGGTTAGGTAGAGCCGATGATAGGGTGTATTGTGTGAAGGAGATTAACAGGTTGGGTAGAGTCGATGATAGGGTGGATTGTGTGAAGGAGTTTAACAGGTTGGGTAGAGTCGATGACAGGGTGGATTGTGTGAAGGAGATTAACAGGTTGAGTAGATTCGATGACAGGGTGGATTGTGTGAAGGAGATTAACAGGTTGGGTAAAGTCGATGACAGGGTGGTTTGTGTGAAGGAGATTAACAGGTTGGGTAGAGTCGATGACAGGGTGGATTGTGTGAAGGAGATTAACAGGTTGGGTTGAGTCGATGTTAGGGTGGATTGTGTGAAGGAGATTAACAGGTTGGGTAGAGTCGATGATAGGGTGGATTGTGTGAAGGAGATTAACAGGTTGGGTAGAGTCGATGACAGGGTGGATTTTGTGAAGGAGATTAACAGGTTGGGTAGAGTCGATGACAGGGTGGATTGTGTGAAGGAGATTAACAGGTTGGGTCGAGTCAATGACAGGGTGGATTGTGTGAAGGATATTAACAGGTTGGGTAGAGTCGATGACAGGGTGGATTGTGTGAAGGAGATTAACAGGTTGGGTCGAGTCGATGACAGGGTGGATTGTGTGAAGGAGATTAACAGGTTGGGTAGAGTCGATGACAGGGTGAATTGTGTGAAGGAGATTAACAGGTTGGGTAGAGTCGATGACAGGGTGGATTGTGTGAAGGAGATGAACAGGTTGGGCAGAGTCAATGACAGGGTGGATTGTGTGAAGGAGATTAACAGGTTGGGTAGAGTCGATGATAGGGTGGATTGTGTGAAGGAGATTAACAGGTTGGGTAGAGTCGATGATAGGGTGGATTGTGTGAAGGAGTTTAACAGGTTGGGTAGAGTCGATGACAGGGTGGATTGTGTGAAGGAGATTAACAGGTTGGGTAGAGTCGATGACAGGGTAGATTGTGTGAAGGAGATTAACAGGTTGGGTAGAATCGATGACAGGGTAGATTGTGTGACGGAGATTAACAGGTTGGATAGAGTCGATGACAGGGTGGATTGTGTGAAGGAGATTAACAGGTTGAGTAGAATCGATGACAGGGTAGATTGTGTGATGGAGATTAACAGGTTGGGTAGAGTCGATGACAGGGTGGATTGTGTGAAGGAGATTAACAGGTTGGGTCGATTCGATGACAGGGTGGATTGTGTGAAGGAGATTAACAGGTTGGGTAGAGCCGATGACAGGGTGGATTGTGTGAAGGAGATTAACACGTTGGGTAGAGTCGATGACAGGGTGGATTGTGTGAAGGAGATTAACAGGTTGGGTCGATTCGATGACAGGGTGGATTGTGTGCAGGAGATTAACAGGTTGGGTAGAGTCGATGATTGGGTGGATTGTGTGAAGGAGTTTAACAGGTTGGGTAGAGTCGATGATAGGTTGGATTGTGTGAAGGAGATTAACAGGTTGGGTAGAGTCGATGATAGGGTGGATTGTGTGAAGGAGATTAACAGGTTGGGTAGAGTCGATGATCGGGTGGATTGTGTGAAGGAGATTAACAGGTTGGGTCGAGTCGATGATAGGGTGGATTCTGTGAAGGAGATTAACAGGTTGGGTAGAGTCGATGATAGGGTGGATTGTGTGAAGGAGATTAACAGGTTGGGTAGAGTCGATGACAGGGTGGATTGTGTGAAGGAGATTAACAGGTTGGGTAGAGTCGATGACAGGGTGGATTGTGTGAAGGAGATTAACAGGTTGGGTAGAGTCGATGACAGGGTGGATTGTGTGAAGGAGATTAACAGGTTGGGTCGAGTCGATGATCGGGTGGATTGTGTGAAGGAGATTAACAGGTTGGGTCGAGTCGATGATAGGGTGGATTCTGTGAAGGAGATTAACAGGTTGGGTAGAGTCGATGATCGGGTGGATTGTGTGAAGGAGATTAACAGGTTGGGTCGAGTCGATGATAGGGTGGATTCTGTGAAGGAGATTAACAGGTTGGGTAGAGTCGATGATAGGGTGTATTGTGTGAAGGAGATTAACAGGTTGGGTAGAGTCGATGATCAGGTGGAATGTGTGAAGGAGATTAACAGGTTGGGTCGAGTCGATGATAGGGTGGATTCTGTGAAGGAGATTAACAGGTTGGGTAGAGTCGATGATAGGGTGGATTGTGTGAAGGAGATTAACAGGTTGGGTAGAGTCGATGACAGGGTGGATTGTGTGAAGGAGATTAACAGGTTGGGTCGAGTCAATGACAGGGTGGATTGTGTGAAGGATATTAACAGGTTGGGTAGAGTCGATGACAGGGTGGATTGTGTGAAGGAGATTAACAGGTTGGGTCGAGTCGATGACAGTGTGGATTGTGTGAAGCAGATTAACAGGTTGGGTAGAGTCGATGACAGGGTGGATTGTGTGAAGGAGATTAACAGGTTGGGTCGAGTCGATGACAGGGTGGATTGTGTGAAGGAGATGAACAGGTTGGGCAGAGTCAATGACAGGGTGGATTGTGTGAAGGAGATTAACAGGTTGGGTAGAGTCGATGATAGGGTGGATTGTGTGAAGGAGATTAACAGGTTGGGTAGAGTCGATGATAGGGTGGATTGTGTGAAGGAGATTAACAGGTTAGGTAGAGCCGATGATAGGGTGTATTGTGTGAAGGAGATTAACAGGTTGGGTAGAGTCGATGATAGGGTGGATTGTGTGAAGGAGATTAACAGGTTGGGTAGAGTCGATGACAGGGTAGATTGTGTGAAGGAGATTAACAGGTTGGGTAGAATCGATGACAGGGTAGATTGTGTGACGGAGATTAACAGGTTGGATAGAGTCGATGACAGGGTGGATTGTGTGAAGGAGATTAACAGGTTGAGTAGAATCGATGACAGGGTAGATTGTGTGATGGAGATTAACAGGTTGGGTAGAGTCGATGACAGGGTGGATTGTGTGAAGGAGATTAACACGTTGGGTAGAGTCGATGACAGGGTGGATTGTGTGAAGGAGATTAACAGGTTGGGTCGATTCGATGACAGGGTGGATTGTGTGAAGGAGATTAACAGGTTGGGTAGAGCCGATGACAGGGTGGATTGTGTTAAGGAGATTAACACGTTGGGTAGAGTCGATGACAGGGTGGATTGTGTGAAGGAGATTAACAGGTTGGGTCGATTCGATGACAGGGTGGATTGTGTGCAGGAGATTAACAGGTTGGGTAGAGTCGATGATAGGGTGGATTGTGTGAAGGAGTTTAACAGGTTGGGTAGAGTCGATGATAGGTTGGATTGTGTGAAGGAGATTAACAGGTTGGGTAGAGTCGATGATCGGGTGGATTGTGTGAAGGAGATTAACAGGTTGGGTAGAGTCGATGATCGGGTGGATTGTGTGAAGGAGATTAACAGGTTGGGTCGAGTCGATGATAGGGTGGATTCTGTGAAGGAGATTAACAGGTTGGGTAGAGTCGATGATAGGGTGGATTGTGTGAAGGAGATTAACAGGTTGGGTAGATTCGATGACAGGGTGGATTGTGTGAAGGAGATTAACAGGTTGGGTAGAGTCGATGACAGGGTGGATTGTGTGAAGGAGATTAACAGGTTGGGTAGAGTCGATGACAGGGTGGACTGTGTGAAGGAGATTAACAGGTTGGGTAGAGTCGATGACAGGGTGGATTGTGTGAAGGAGATTAACAGGTTGGGTAGAGTCGATGACAGGCTGGATTGTGTGAAGGAGATTAACAGGTTGGGTAGAGTCGATGACAGGGTGGATTGTGTGAAGGAGATTAACAGGTTGGGTAGAGCCGATGACAGGGTGGTTTGTGTGAAGGAGATTAACAGGTTGGGTAGAGTCGATGACAGGGTGGATTGTGTGAAGGAGATTAAGAGGTTGGGTAGAGTCGATGACAAGGTGGATTGTGTGAAGGAGATTAACAGGTTGGGTAGAGCCGATGATAGGGTGGATTGTGCGAAGGAGTTTAACAGGTTGGGTAGAGTCGATGACAGGGTGGATTGTGTGAAGGAGATTAACAGGTTGGGTAGAGTCGATGACAGGGTGGATTGTGTGAAGGAGATTAACAGGTTGGGTAGAGTCGATGACAGGGTGGATTGTGTGAAGGAGATTAACAGGTTGGGTAGAGTCGATGACAGGGTGGATTGTGTGAAGGAGATTAACAGGTTGGGTAGATTCGATGATAGGGTGGATTGTGTGAAGGAGATTAACAGGTTGGGTAGAGCCGATGACAGGGTGGATTGTGTGAAGGAGATTAACAGGTTGGGTAGATTCGATGACAGGGTGGATTGTGTGAAGGAGATTAACAGGTTGGGTAGAGCCGATGACAGGGTGGATTGTGTGAAGGAGATTAACAGGTTGGGTAGATTCGATGACAGGGTGGATTGTGTGAAGGAGATTAAGAGGTTGGGTAGAGTCGATGACAAGGTGGATTGTGTGAAGGAGATTAACAGGTTGGGTAGAGCCGATGATAGGGTGGATTGTGCGAAGGAGTTTAACAGGTTGGGTAGAGTCGATGACAGGGTGGATTGTGTGAAGGAGATTAACAGGTTGGGTAGAGTCGATGACACGGTGGATTGTGTGAAGGAGATTAACAGGTTGGGTAGAGTCGATGACAGGGTGGATTGTGTGAAGGAGATTAACAGGTTGGGTAGAGTCGATGACAGGGTGGATTGTGTGAAGGAGATTAACAGGTTGGGTAGATTCGATGATAGGGTGGATTGTGTGAAGGAGATTAACAGGTTGGGTAGAGCCGATGACAGGGTGGATTGTGTGAAGGAGATTAACAGGTTGGGTAGATTCGATGACAGGGTGGATTGTGTGAAGGAGATTAACAGGTTGGGTAGAGTCGATGACAGGGTGGATTGTGTGAAGGAGATTAACAGGTTGGGTAGAGCCGATGACAGGGTGGATTGTGTGAAGGAGATTAACAGGTTGGGTAGACTCAATGACAGGGTGGAATGTTTGATGGAGATTAACAGGTTGGGTAGAGTCAATGACAGGGTGGATTGTGTGAAGGAGATTAACAGGTTGGGTAGAGTCGATGACAGGGTGGATTGTGTGAAGGAGATTAACAGGTTGGGTAGAGCCGATGACAGGGTGGATTGTGTGAAGGAGATTAGCAGGTTGGGTAGAGTCGATGACAGGGTGGATAGTGTGAAGGAGATTAACAGGTTGGGTAGAGTCGATGATAGGGTGGATTGTGTGAAGGAGATTAACAGGTTGGGTAGATTCGATGATAGGGTGGATTGTGTGAAGGAGATTAACAGGTTGGGTAGAGTCGATGATAGGGTGGATTGTGTGAAGGAGATTAACAGGTTGGGTAGAGTCGATGATAGGGTGGATTGTGTGAAGGAGATTAACAGGTTGGGTAGAGTCGATGACAGGTTGGATTGTGTGAAGGAGATTAACAGGTTGGGTAGAGCCGAGGACAGGGTGGATTGTGTGAATGAGATTAACAGGTTGGGTAGAGCCGAGGACAGGGTGGATTGTGTGAATGAGAATAACAGGTTGGGTAGAGTCGATGACAGGGTGGATTGTGTGAAGGAGATTAACAGGTTGGGTAGAGCCGATGACAGGGTGGATTGTGTGAAGAAAGGCGTTGATGGGCTGAATGAGCTATTTGCTTTCTTACTTTGGCGTTATCCCTGCAAAATAACGTGCTGCGTTGCGAGGACTGAATTCACCCTGCTGGTTAATGTGCACTCTGCTGTGCTTCCACAACACCACTTTTCTATCACAAAGTCACCGGCAATAAATGGGGGGACGGTGGTGGGAGGGATGGAAATCCATATGTTTAATTTCTATTAAGTTGGATGATGCTGTGGTGTGAATATGCGGTGATTAATAGCGACATGCAATTCATGCAGCGTCACTCACTGCAGTGGGGAAAGCGACATGTATTTGATTGAAGCGAGACCCATATCAATCATAACAGATCGGGCCAACTCTTACAAGGAGATGAGTCATGCTGAAATGGCTGCTCTTAAACAATCCCCTCGACAGACGGAAACAAAAGCACTTTGAGAAGGTGTCACGTAAAGTATGTGCCAAGACGGGTGAGAGGCAGAAGCAATCTAATTAAAGACTTCTGATTAGATTGTATAAATTATGACATCACTTTCGCCTGCACTCGAAGGTGTGCTGCGTGTGTGGTTGGGTGTTTATAGCCCACATCCTTAAGCATCCACACACTACTGCCACCCCCACAGAGGACATTCTCATTTCAAAATGCAATTATATGGCGAGCTCTGATGGCCATCTTTTGGGGTTGGCTTCACTTTACTTCCTAATGCAAGTTCACAACTCCTGTCTTCGTGTGCGATGAGAGTGGATAATCACTGGGCTCTCACTCTGTTAGGGGGTCTCTAACTTAGAGATCATAGTATAAAGGGGCAGGTTCTTTTTGTAAAGCCGCATAGGGGTGAAATTCTATGACATTTATAGTGAGACACCTGGATTGTGATGTCTCGGGTGTGACACCCAGAGTGTTATATCTGGTGTGACACCTGGATTGTGACATTTAGACTGTGACATCTGGAATGTGACATCAAGAGTGTGACGCCTGGCATGTGATAAACACTCAAAACGTTCAAATAAGCCCCCAAATTCCTTAATGATCAATGATAGAATGTTGGTTTTCCTCTGTCATACACGGCCCGTGAATGAAATCCCATTCTCAGAAATTGTACGTCTCAGAAACTGCAATTTCATTCGCTGGTCATTAATGATAGAAAAACAAGCTTCCCGGCCAATTTTTAATAAAAGTGTAATTTGTGGCCTCTCGAAATGCTTCAAGTGTCTGTCACACTTCAGATATCACATTTTGTATAAAGCATCAAAAAAAAATCAAAACTGAACATTCTTTAAATTAAGCCCAATTTTTGCAAAGGGGGCCTCAAGCAGGTGTCAGGACCCCTATTTCTACAAGCAGAGCACCTTAAACCTCTTTCAGTCATGGGCCCTGGATGCCACTTTTTCGTCCTTTACCAATATGACGGGAGCCACCCTTCCAGCCTGTAATAAGTCAGCGCTTCCTTCCCGCCATGTTGGATGCTTAGGCAGCAACTTTGTGCCTGAAACACGAGCTCAGCACCATCGAATTTCTGGTCCAGTGCCCTACTTGGACAACTTCCCCACAGGAGGCAATGGCTTTATAAAGGGAAGGCTCGGTAGTACAAACGTGGAACTGCTGTGGATACTTTCTCAGGTTTGGTAACATCAAGGTAATTGGATCCATCCCATGCCTACGTTGACACACATTGCCGAATAGCTACTTATTTGATAGTGTAATCCAAGGGTGTAACAATCAGACCCCCTTGTGATCTGAACTAACTATTTATGCCTTTCACACGTGCACCCATACCCCTCCCAAATTCAAGCGGTGGACCAACCTGGTGAGATGAGGCCAGATTGAGCAGTTTATCAGCAGTAGCACTCTGACCTCCGAGTCAGAAGGAAACGCAGCAGGCAACTTGTGCAGCAAGGTCCCACAAACAGCAATGTGATAATGACCAGATACTCTGTTTTAGTGACATTGGGTGAGGGATACATATCGGACAGGACACCAGGGGCACTCCCCTGCTCTTTTTTGAATGGTGCCAAGGGATCTTTTACGTCCAACTGAGAGGGCAGACAGGGTCTCAGTTAAACCTGTCACCCCGAAAGACAGCACCTCCAACAATGCAGCACTCCTTCGCTACTGTACCGGAGTGTCACATGCTGAACTCTCGGGGCTGGGACTTGAACTCTCCATCTTCTAACTCAGAGGCGAGAGTGCTAGCCATTGAGCCACAGCTGACTCAAGCCTGTGAGAACGTTTGGAAGCTTGTGGTCCTCGATGTTCGTCAAGAACTCACTCCCCTGTCAAACCTGCAACACGACAATGCACATTTTATATTGTATTGAAACAGCCCGGAATAACAATGGGGCTATACTGTAGCATCTGTCGTCCCATTCAGATTAGTCTTCAAACCAAACAATATAATAATTGGTGATTAAAACATTTCCCACCTTCTTTTACCTCGACTGCATTGTCTGAATGAACAACAGCTCACCACGCACGAAAAGCACCGATTGTTTGAACATGTGTTTTCCTTTTATAAGCAACCTTTAATTTTTAAACTGCTAAACAATGTAACAAGAAAATGGGAAAATGCTGGAAACCTATGTTAGTTGCATAGACGAGGCTTGTGTTCCCTCGAGTATAGAAGTTACGGGGTGATCGAGGTGTTTAAGATGATTGAAGAATTTGATTGGGAAACTATGTCCGCTGGGAGGGGGAGTCCAGAACAAGGGGGTAGATATAACCTTAAAATTAGTGCTAGGCCCTTCAGGGGTGCAGGGCAGGCCACATAGTCCACATGCCAGACACGAGACTCCCAAAGCAAATGCTCTACTCGGAGCTCCCTCACGGCAAACAAGCCAAAGGTGGGCAGCCGAAACGTTACAAGGACACCCTCAAAGCCTCCCTGATAAAGTGCAACATCCCCACTGACACCTGGGAGTGCCTGGCCAAAGATCGCCCTAAGTGGAGGAAGTGCATCCGGGAGGGTGCTGAGCACCTCGAGTTTCATCGCTGAGAGCATGCAGAAACCAAGCGCAGGCAGCGGAAAGAGCGAGCGGCAAACCAGACTCCGTCCACCCTTTCCTTCAACGACTATCTGTCCCACTTGTGACAGAGTCTGTGGCTCTTGTATTGGACTGTTCAGCCACCAAAGAACTCACTCCAGGAGTGGAAGCAAGTCTTCCTCGATTCCGAATTACTGCCTATGATGATGATGGTGATGTCAGAATGGATTTCTTCACACAAATGGTTGTGGAAGTTTGGAACTCTCTTAACCAGAAAATTAAATCAGAATAAATCACGTGCCCAATTAGTTTAGTGTGGTAATTATCACTTTACAACTGCAACCAATTTAGAATTCAAAAATATTAACTCAAAATAACTTTTTTTTCATACACAATCTATACAAAGGTTATGGAGACTGGAGGTCAATTGAAAATTTCAAAACTGAGATTGGTAAGTTTGTGTTAGGCAAGGGTATTAAGGGTTACGGAACCAAGGCGGGTAGATGGAGTTAAGATACAGAGCAGCCATGATCTGATTGAATGTTGAAACAGGCTCGAGGGGCTGAATGGCCTCCTCCTGTTCCGATGATAAATAAGCCAACCCATCAGCATCTGAAAGGTCTGATGTTTTCACCAGAACTCCTGATAATTTACAATATACCTGGGTTATTCTTCACGTCCTCCTGTTCTGCGAATTGCACTATGGGATCTTTCGTGTGGACCTGAACCGTTGGGACAGGCAGACAAGGCTTCGATTCAATGTCCCATCTGAAGAATATGGGGCTGGATTTTCAGCTTTGATGATTTCGGGGCGGTAATGGCGGCGGGGTGGTAAAGTTTGTGCCTGGGAACAGTTTGTGCCTCAGTCAGTAACATTGGGCAGCTGGGCCCTGAGTCAGGGGGCGCAGTGCTAAGGGAGGCGCTGTACACCTCTCTTGGGGCGCTAGCGTGGGAAACTCCCGAGCTAAAGAGCCGGGCCGGGAGCGCTCCGAGAGATGCCTGAGGAGAAAAAAACCCTTTAAAAAAAGCCACAAAAACATTCCCAAATACATTGTCCAAGTCACCACTGGTACATTCACAATAAAGGATGAAGCTGAGTACTGTGTACAATGAGCAAGTGTGACCTTAGCTTCTTTAATAAGACTCCAGATTGCAGCTACCTCGTGATTGGCCTGCTTATATACCGTGCTCCTAAGGGATCCCTCTGGTGGTCAGGTGTCATACAGGTTACAAGGGGTTAGATACATAACATCACTCCCCCGTAAAGTCAACACTACACTTAATTACAAGTTGAGACGATCTGGGACTTTTCGCTTCCTTGTTGATCGTCAGTGACAGGATCGGTCCAAGTCAGCATGGATTTATGAAGGGGAAATCATGCTTGACAAATCTTCTAGAATTTTTTGACGATGTAATTAGTAGAGTGGACAAGGGAGAAACAGTGGATGTGGTGTATTTGGACTTTCAAAAGATTTTTGACAAGGTCCCACACAAGAGATTGGTGTGCAAAATCAAAGCACATGCTATTAGGGGTAACATACTGACATGGATAGAGAACTGGTTGGCAGACAGGAAGCAGAGAGTCGGTATAAATGGGTCCTTTTCAGAATGGCAGTCAGTGACAAGTGGAGTGCCGCAGGACTCAGTGCTGGGACCCCAGCCCTTTACAATATAAGTCAATGATTTGGATGAAGGAATTGAGTGTAATATCTCCAAGTTTGCAGATGACACTAAACTGGGTGGCGGTGTGGGCTGTGAGGGAGACGCTAAGAGGCTGCAGGGTGACTTAGACAGGTTAGGTGAGTGGGCAAATGCATGGCAGATGCAGTATAATGTGGATAAATGTGAGGTTATCCACTTTGGGGGAAAAAACGCAAAGACAGAATATTATCTGAATGGTGGCAGATTAGGAAAAGGGGAGATGCAACAAGACCTGGGTGCCATGGTTCATCTGTCATGTATTCAACCAGCATTGTAACCCATGTATCATCCTAAGTTGTACACTGTGAGAACACTGACCACTAGGTGGTGAACTTGTGGGAGACACTCCTAACCTAGACCTGCAGATATAAAAGTGGAAGCTCCACCCACTTCCTTCACTTGAGTGCTATGAAATAAAGGACAGGTCACAGACTGACCTTCTCTCAAGCATGGGCCTTGTGTGCATTTATACTGTAAGGACGTATCATCATCAGTCATTGAAAGTTGGCATACAGGTGCAGCAGGCGGCAAAGAAGACAAATGGTATGTTGGCCTTCATAGCTAGGGGATTTGACTATAGGAGCAGGGAGGTCTTACTGCAGTTGTACAGGGCCTTGGTGAGGCCTCACCTGGAATATTGCATTCAATTTTGGTCTCCTAATCTGAGGAAGGACGTTTTTGCTATTGAGGGAGTGCAGCGAAGGTTCACCAGACTGATTTCCAGGATGGCCGGACTGACATATGAGGAGAGACTGGATCAACTGGGTCTTTATACATTGGCGTTTAGAAGGATGAGAGTGGATCTCATAGAAACATACAAGATTCTGACGGGACGGGACAGGTTAGATGCGGGTAGATTGTTTCCGCTCCTGAAACACCCTGCTCCACTCTTTGGTTGTGACCGTGCCAGCGAGCCATTTGGGACCATGTCCATAATTGAGCACAAATACGTGATCATTAATCTCAATATCACGTGACAAATTTGCGCGGTCATGATACACACTTTGTTGATGCCGCTTGCCCTCCACGTGATCGTGGAGATCAGGGTGGACAAGAGAGAGCCTTGTTTTTAGCACCCTTTTCATGAGTAGCTCGAGTGGGGGAACCCCGGTGAGTGAGTGGGGTCTGGTGTGGTAGGTGAGCAGCACTCGGGACAGCCGGGTCTGCAGGGAGCCTTCCGACACTCATTTCAAGCTTTGTTTGATGGTCTGAACTGCCCGTTCTGCCTGGCTGTTGGATGCGGGCTTGAACGGGGCAGATGTGATGTGCTTGATCCCGTTACAGGTCATGAATTCCTTGAACTCAGCACTGCTGAAGAACGGCCCATTGTTGCTGGCTAGGACATCAGGCAAGCCGTGCGTGGCAAACATGGCTCGTAGCCTTTCAATAATGGCCGTGGACATGCTTACAGGTATTATTGCACATTCAATCCATTTTGAGTAAGCGACCACGACAACCAAAAACATTTTGCCTAGGAATGGGCCTGCATAGTCCTCGTGGATCCTCGACCACAGTTTGGAGGGCCACGACCACAAACTTAGCGGTGCCTCTGGGTGCATTGCTCAGCTGAGAGCAAGTGTTGCATTGGCGCACGCATGACTCTAAAACTATGTCAATGCCGGGCCACTACACATGGGATCTGGTTATGGCTTTCATCATTACAATGTCTGGGTGGGTGTTGTGCAGTTCACAAATGAACGTATCTCTGCCTTTCTTGGGCAAGACCACGCAATTGCCCCACAATAGCCAGTCCACCTGCAGGGACAACTCATTTTTGCATCTGTGGAACGGCTTAATCGCCTCCTGCATTTCCGCTGGGACGCTGGACCAGCTCCCATGGAGGACACAGTTTTTTACCAAGGACAGTAAAGGATCCTGGCTGGTCCAGGTCCTGATCTGGCAGGCCGTAACGGGGGACTTCTCGTTCTCGAATGCCTCCATGACCATGAGCAAGTCCGCTGGCTATGCAATTTCCACCCCGGTGGTGGGCAATGGCAGCCGACTGAGAGCATCTGCGCATTTCTCTGTGTCCGGTCTGTGGCGGATTTCATAGTTGTATGCCAACAGCATGAGCGCCCATCTTTGGATGCGGGCAGAGGCATTGGTACTAATCCCTTTGTTCTTAGAGAACAGCGATATGAGCGACTTGTGGTCAGTTTCAAGCTCAAACTTGAGGCCAAATAAGTACTGGTGCATTTTTTTTCACCCCATATACGCACGCCAGAGTCTCTTTTTCAATCATGCTGTAGGCTCTTTCACCTTTGGACAAACTCCTCGACGCATAAGCAACTGGTTGCAAGATCCCCGATTCGTTAGCCTGTTGTAACACACACCTGACCCCGTATGACGACGCATCGCAAGCTAGCACGAATCGTTTACAAGGGTTATAAAGGACAAGCAGTTTGTTTGAACACAACAGATTTCTGGCTTTCTTAAAGGCAGCCTCTTGTGAATTCCCTCATACCCAGTCATCTCCCTTGCGCAGTAGTGCATGTAGGGGTTCTAGCAGGGTGCTTAACCCAGGTAGGAAATTACCAAAATAGTTAAGGAGTCCCAGGAACGACCGCAGCTCCATCACATTCTGTGGTCTCGGCGCGTTCTTGATGGCCTCCGTCTTGGCGTTGGTGGGTCTGATGCCGTCTGCTGTGTTTCTTCTTCCCAAGAACTCGACGTCCTGAGCCAGGAAAACACACTTTGAGCGTTTCAACCTGAGCCCCACGCGATCCAACCGACTAAGAACCTCTTCCAGATTCTTCAAGCACTCAATGGTGTCCCGACCTGTAACCAGTATGTCGTCCTGGAAAACCACGGTGCAAGGAAACGACTTTAGCAGACTCTCCATGTTCCGTGGGAAGATAGCCTCGGTCGACCGAATACCGAACGGGAACCTGTTATAGATGAACAGACCTTTGTGCGTGTTGATGCAGGTGAGGCCTTTCGAAGACTTCTCCAGCTCCTGCGTCATGTAGGCCGAGGTCAGGTCCAGCTTGGTGAACGTCTTTCCTCCAGCCAGGGTCGCAAATAGGTTGTCTGCCTTGGGTAGCAGGTACGGGTCCTGCAGCGAAAAACGATTAATCGTTACTTTATAGTCCCGACAAAGTCTAACTGTGCCGTCCTCTTTAAGCACTGGAACAATCGGACTAGCCCAGTCGTTGAATTCCACCGGCACGATGATGCCTTCCCGTTGCAGCCTGTCCAGCTCAATTTCCGCTTTTTCACGCATCATGTACGGTATCGCCCGTGCCTTGTGGTGGATGGGTCGCGTACCGGGAACCAAATGGATCTGCACTTTCGCCCCCGAGAAGCTTCCAATGCCTGGCTCAAACATCGATGGAAACTTGCTCAGAACCTGGGCACATGAGGCGTCATCGACGGACGAAAGCACTCGGATGTCGTCCCAGTTCCAGCGGATTTGTCCCAGCCAGCTTCTGTCAAACAACGTGGGGCCATCCCCGACACAAGCCACAGCGGGAGTTTGTGTACTGCTCCGTCATAGGAGACTTTAGCTTCTGCACTGCCAATTACAGGGATTAGTTCCTTGGTGTAAGTCCTTAGTTTGATGTGAATGGGACTGAGCTGGGGCCTGTGTGCCTTTTTGCCCCACAGCCTGTCGAAGGCCTTTTGGCTCATTATGGACTGACTTGCACCTGTGTCCAGTTCCATAGATACTGGAATACCGTTCAGTTCAACTTTCAACATTATTGGTGGACATTTCCAAGTGAATGTGTGTACCCCGTACACCTCTGCCTCCTTGGTACGAGTCTCCAATTCAGCCTGATCCACAGTGGATCGATCTTCCTCTGCAACGTGGTGGTTTGCAGGGTTTGCAGCTTGCCTGCACATTCGTTGGAGGTGTCCCATTGTTCTGCAACCATTGCATGCATAGTGCTTAAAGCGGCATTGATGGGGCCGATGATCACCTCCACAACGCCAACCAGGTGTTAACTGCCTCGCATTAACAGATGATGGCGGACTCTGGGTCAACTGAGGTCAGGCAGCAGCAGCCGGCATGTACATTCTGCCCTGTACATTTCTGCTCGAAACCGACGTTACTTTATGCACAGTACTGGCCGAAACTCTTTACTCTGCGAAACCTGCTTGGTGTTGTCGCTGGTGGACTTAAATGCCTGGGCTATCGTTATGGCTTTACTCAGATTCGGAGTTTCTACAGTCAACAGTTTGCGAAGGATTGTCTCATGTCCAATGCCCAGTACAAAAAAGTCTCTGAGCATTTGTTCTAGGAATCCCTCAAACTCACACTGTCCTGCGAGGCGCTTTAGTTCGGCGACACAGCTTGCCACTTCTTGGCCCTCCGATCGTTGACACGTGTAGAACCGATATCTCGCCATCAAAATGCTTTCCTTAGGATTTAGGTGCTCCCGGACCAGCGTACACAATTCTTCGTAGGATTTCTCTGTTGGCTTTGCCGGAGCCAGGAGATTCTTCATGAGGCCATAGGTTGTTGCCCCACAGACCGTTAGGAGGATCGCCCTTCATTTGGTAGCATTCTCATCCCCTTCCAGCTCGTTGGCCACGAAGTATTGGTCGAGTCTCCCCACTAAGGCCTCCCAATCGTCCCCTTCTGAGAATTTCTCCAGGATACTGACTGTTCTTTGCATTTTTACGCGGTTGTTCGTTACCTCGTTGCCAATTGGTACACTCACAATAAAGGATGAAGCTGAGTACTGTGTACAATGAGCAAGTGTGACCTTAGCTCCTTTAATAAAACTCCAGAATGCAGGTACCTCGTGGGTGGCCTGCTTATATACCGTGCTCCCAAGGGATGTTGAGATCCCTTGGGACTCCAACAGGTAGGCCCTCTGGTGGTCAGGTGTCATCCAGGTTACAAGGGGTTAAATACATAACAACCACAACATAAATTGCAAAAAGAAAATTAAAAGAGAAAACAATTACACTTACCTTAGGAGTCCATTATTTACCTCGCCGCTCTCGGTGCCGTTGCCCCGCCTGATTTCCCAGGCGCTCACTGCGGGGCGCACTGCGGGGCGGACGGGTCGGGCAGGAGACAAAACTCGCACCGGTGTTGCAACCAGGGGCGTTGCACACCGGGCGCAGCTCTTCCGGGCGGTGCTGCTCCGCGCCACCGCTAAACCGCGCCCGAGGATCGCTGCGGGGCGCTGAAGGCTGACCGCCCGCCCAGAACACCTCACCATCGCCATTGCCGCCGCTCCGAGGTGAAAAATGGAGCAGAGAGGAGCCGAAATTCCACCCCCATATGACCTTGCCTCTTTATGGAGCTGGCAGACCTGCTGGGATTTCCTGCAATTCCTGTTTCTCTTTTGAAGTTAGAATGGCAATTTATAGGAGCCCCTGAAGGGAAGCTCACTCAGTCCACCATCAACATCCTGGAGATTGCCATTGATCAGAAACTCAACCGGACCAGCCACCTAAATGCTGGGGCTACTAAAGCAGGTCCGAGGCTGGTTATTTGGCAGTGAGTGCCTCACCTCCTGATTTCCCACAGCCTCTCCACCACCAACAAGGCAAGTCAGGAGTGTAATGGAATACTCTCCAGCTGCCTGGATGGAGGAGAGGGAGGAGTGGCACAGGGATTCCGAGAGGGAATTCCAGAGCCAATAGGGGTATGGTAGCAGAATGGTAATGTTACTGAAGTAGTATTTCAGAGGCCGCGACTGGAGACGTGAGTTCGAATCCCACCACGGCAGCTGGGTAATTTAAATTTGATTAAATAAATCTGGAATCAAAAAGCTGGTATCAGTAATGGTGACCATGAAACTAACGGATTGTTGTAAAAACCCATCTGGTTCACTAATGTCCTTTAGGGAAGGAAATCTGCCGTCCTTACCCAGTCTGTCCTGTATGTAACTCCAGATCCACAGCAATGTGGTTGACACTTAACTGCCCTCTGGAATGGCCTAGCGAGCCATTCAAGTCGGTGGCTCACTGCCACCTTCTCAAGGGCAATTAGGGATGGGCAATAATTGCTGGCCTTACCAGCGACACCCACCCGTGAATACATTTTTTAAAAGCCTGGGGCTGAGGTGGTTGGAGGCACGGCCGGTAATGAAGACACAGATGGAAGACTGTATTGGGTCTGCCGGCACAAACGGCCTGAGAAAATCCCGGCACCAGTGCGCAGAATCCCGGTGTAATCATTGGGATTGCGTCCCACCAAATCTGTGGGCCCTATGAATCAATGAAGGAAATAGTCACTCTGTTCCTCCAATCTGATTCTTTGACAGAGGACACCGAATCCCCAAGATCGAGAATTTGCAATTGAGGCACACACTACTTTCTGCGTTTCTGCTCTTAGGCCTATTGCTCTGTGCAGCAGATAATCTGTAATGGGAAATTTGATCATAGCATTTGGGTAGATAGAGCTTTCATTTCCCAATTGCCTAACTCAATGCAGCGTGTTAGGCCTGGTTGAGGGCAATTTCATCAGATGCTCTGCCACGTGCTGGCCTTAATTCATTCTGCAACAGTTACAGAAGAGATAGTCTATTCTAAAGGGCCAGTAAAATGAGACCTTGCCTTCTATCTATCGACCTGTTGAAGCTATAGCAGCAGCAATAATGGACTCTGACTGAAGTGTGCCAGGCATTTGAGGATGGTAAGCCAATCATAGAATCATATGCCACAGAAGGAGGCCACTCAGCCACTAATCAGCAACCCAACGTGAAAACACATCCTTCCAATCAGCCTTCAAATCCTCAGTTCCCCTACATAATACAATAGGTCAACCATTATTCCTTGTGTTCCATGGAGTGCTCTGTATAACCATATTCAGCTTATTTCGAACGCCTACATTTTTCAGTCCACTGCGGTTTAGAATTCAAGGACGAAGTTTTCACCCGGTGTTAGCACAAGTCTGAACCTTGACCCCCTTTCCAACCCCAACATTTAGCCTATCATGCCCGAGTCGCTGCTAATTCTTCAACTTATCTTCTCTAATCCCATTTCCCCATCCTTCCCCAGCTCTTTTTACACTCTTCCTTTTCAATTCCTTGATAATTCCCTCTTAAATGATGTTACAGTCTCTGCCTCAATAGCCCCTTGTTGTAAGTAGGTAGATAGATAGATAGATAGATAGATAGATAGATAGATAGATAGATAGATAGATAGATAGATAGATAGATAGATAGATAGGTAGGTAGGTATTACAGTTGGTCGGTATTACGGTAGATAGGTAGGTAAAAAAGAAAGATTAACAAAAACATTAAGGAGGTGAATTTTAATCTCATGTTAATTTTAATACAAAATCAAAGAGGTCATGTTAACTCTGTATCGCATTAGGGTTAGGGGTAGGTTTATGGCTAGGATCTGAAACATTGTGTCAATGTAGGAAGGATATACTAATCCTGGTGAAAATGCAACACTGAATCACTGGGATGATACCAGGGATGAGGAAAGGTTCGGGTGTGCTACCACGGAGCCTCAGCTAGACAGCAAGACTGGCAAAAGTCGCTGCCCGCAAGTTTGTGGCTGCTCACAGGGCCTCTTCTATGGGACCATCTTCCCCCTCTGTCTATGAGCGGCTGATTCAGGAACACACTGCGGTGGCCCAAGAGAGGCTGAGGAGGCACGTGGTGGCTGGCCGGACCCGCAGCACCATATGTTTTTGCAGGAAAGGGGGAGGGAGGAGGAACAGAGATCAAAAACGAGAGGTCTCGACATTGAAATAGTCCCCGGGGACGTCTCTGGACAATGAACAATGGTGCCTTTCATGGGCAGCCTGAGAGGCTGTACGTCATGGGAAGTCTCTGCACATCAGTGTAATGGATCGGGGCTGGGTGTCAGCATTCCTCAGCGACTGACCTTTCACCCTTTACCTTTCTGCAACGCCACCTTGTCAGGCTGCAGGGATGATTCACTTCTGCGAGACTAAGGGGCCAACTTTCTTCACCTGAGGTCAGAACAGTCTTTTTTTTTGTCTTATGTTTTTAAAATGTGTGAGATTCTGTCAGAGGGGATGGGGGTTGGGCAACAAGACAGCCAATAATCCCTTTTCGGGCATGTTTTTAAAGAAAAAAACTAAATTTATTATCCTTTTTTTTCACCCACTGCGTTCCCCTGTGAAAAATTGCCTGTCTCTGTATATCACGCCACGGCCATGACTGTGGTGAATGGGTCACGGCATTCCCACGGCAAAGCTTGGCCTAATGTTCAGGGCCGAGGACATAGGCAAGGTCAAGGACAAGATGAGCCAAGTTCTCTCTTCCCAAACTGTAGAATTCAGGGTTTAGAATTTTTCAGAGGGCTTGTGCAATGTAAACCAAAGGGGCAATTTTAACAAAGATTCCCCCACCCATTACAGACATGCTACAAAGGTGCACTAGATTGATTCCTGGGATGAGAGGGTGGTCCTATGAGGGGAGATTGAGTAGAATTACCGATAGTGTCTGGAGTTTAGAAGAATGAGAGATGATCTCATTGAAACATGTAAGATTCTGACGACCAAGCTAACATCCCCAGCATCGAAGCACTGACCACACTCGACCAGCACAGCTGGGCAGGCCACATTGTCCACATGCCCGACACAAGACTCCCAAAGCAAGCGCTCTGCTCGGAACTCCTACACGACAAGCGAGCCTCAGGTGGGCAGAGGAAACGTTTCAAGAACACCCTCAAAGCTTCCTTGATAAAATGCAACATCCCCACCGACACCTGGGAATCCCTGGCCCAAGACCGCCCGAAATGGAGGACGCTGAGCACCTCGAGTCTTGTCGCCGTGAGCAGAAAACAAGCGCAGGCAGCAGAAGGAGCGTGCGGCAAACCAGACTCCCCACCCACCCTTTCCTTCAACAACTGTCTGCCCCACCTGTGACAGAGACTGTAATTCCCGTATTGGACTGTACAGTCACCGGAGAACTCACTTTTAGAGCGGAAGCAAGTTATCCTCGATTTCGAGGGACTGCCTATGATGATGATAAGATTCTGAGGGGGATTGACAGGGTAGATGCTGAGAGGTTGTTTCCCCTGGTTGGAGAGTCTAGAATTAGGGGGCACAGTCTTGGGATAAGGGGTCAGCCATTTAAGACCAAGATGAGGAAGAATTTCTTCACTCAGAGAGTCGTGAATCTTTGGTATTCTCTGCCCCAGAGGGCTGTGGATGCTGAGTCTCTGGATATATTGAAGGCTGAAATAGATAGATTTTTGGAGTTTAGGGGAATCAAGGGATATGGTGATCAGGCGGGAAAGTGGAGTTGAGGTCGAAGATCAGCCATGACCTTAGTAAATGGCAGAGCAGGCTCGAGGGGCAGAATGACCTACTCCTCCTCATTCTTCTGTTCTTATGTTCATTCGTCCTCAGTGCACACTTTCATAAAAGTGCTCCTTAAAAATCTTACGAAATTGACACGTTTTCCTCATCTGTCTTGATTTATATAGTGCCTGCATCAACAACAACTTGCATTTATACAACGCATTTAACAATAACTTATTTTTGTTATGTATGGAGAAAGAGTCAGACTGAATACTGTGAGCTCAAAGTGAAGTGTGACCGTAGTGTTTTATTGCAGGTCTCCAGAGTGCCTTTCCAACCTGTGAGGCCTCCGTAAGTACCTGTGCTCCCAAGGGATTATGGGATCCCTTGGGACTCCAGGGGATGAGCCCTCTGGTGGCTGTACAGACTAAATACAAGTTTACATATATAACAACACTCCCCCCCCCCCCACCCAAGTTAATAGTGTAACTTTACAATGTGAGTTGATCTGGGGCCCTTGCCCTGGTTGATTGTCTCGGTTTGAAAGCTGGTGTTGTGAATCATTTGTTGGGCCCTCGCTGGGCTGCTGTGCAGCTGGCCTTGCTGAGCTGCCTGGTGTGTTGGGCCCTGCTGGGCTGCTGTGGATGATGGGATTTGCTTCGTGGTCAACCGTGGTGCCGGTTGCCACTGGTGTGTATGTTGGGGGGTCAAAAAAGGTAGAGTCCAAGGTGGGTTGCTCAGGATAGTCTGTGAATCTGAGTTTGATTTGGTCCAAGTGTTTCCGATGAATGAGTCCATTTGAAAGTTTGACCCGAAACACCCTGCTCTCCTCTTTGGCCAAGACAGTGCTGGGAAACCACTTGGGACCTTGTCCATAATTCAATACAGGATCATTGATTTCAATCCCGCATGACACATTTGTGCTATCATGGTATGCACTTTGTTGAAGCCGCCTGCTCTCCACCTGTTCATGTAGATCAGGGTGTACTAAGGAGAGCCTTGTCTTAAGTGCTCTTTTCATGAGTGGGATCCCAGTGAGCGAGAAGGGTCTCATGCGGTAGCTAAGTAGGACTCGGGATAGGCGAGTCTGCAGTGAGCCTTCAGTTACCCTCTTCAAGCCTTGCTTGGTGGTTTGCACTGCTCCCTCTGCCTGACCATTGGACGCTGGTTTAAACGGGGCAGATGTGACATGTTTGATCCCATTACGGGTCATGAATTCTTTGAACTCAGCACTGGTAAAACATGGCCCGTTGTCGCTCACCAGGACATCGGGTAGGCCGTGAGTGGTAAACATGACCCGCAGGCTTTCAGTAGTGGCAGCGGACGTGCTAGCCGACATTATCTCACATTCAATCCATTTGGAGTACGCGTCTACAACCACAAGGAACATTTTACTCAAGAACGGGCCTGCATAGTCGACATGTACCTTAGACCACGATTTGGAGGGCCAAGACCATAAACTTAGCGGCGCCTCCCTGGGTACATTACTTAACTGCGAGCATATATTACGTCTGTGAACGCAGGACTCTAAGTCCGCATCGATACTGGGCCACCATATGTGGGATCTGGCTATCGCTTTCATCATTATGATGCCTGGGTGGGTACTGTGGAGGTCATTAATGAAAGTGTCTCTGCCCTTCTTGGGGACCACTACTCGATTGCCCCTCTGAAGGCAGTCTACCTGTATAGACATTTCATCTTTGAGCCACTGGAACGGCTTTAACTCTTCCTGCATTTCCACTGAGACACTGGACCAGCTCCTGTGAAGCACACAGCTTTTGATTAGAGATAGTAAGGCGTCCTGGCTTGTCCAGGTTTTGATCTGTCGGGCAGTGACGGGTGATTGCTCACTCTCATGACCATGGCTAAATCTGCGGGCTGCACCATTTCCACCCCCGTGGTGGGCAATGGCAGCCTGCTGAGAGCATCGGCGCAGTTTTCTGTGTCTGGCCTGTGGCGGATGGCGTAGTTGTATGCGGACAATGTGAGCGCCCATCTCTGGATGCTGGCCGATGCGTTGGTATTTATCCCTTTACTCTCGGAAAACAGGGATATTAGTGGCTTATGGTCAGTTTCCAATTTGAGTTTTAGCCCAAACAGGTATTGATGCATTTTCTTTACCACATAGACACACACTACGCTTCTTTCTCAATCATGCTGTCGGCTCTCTCAGCCTTAGACAGACTCCTGGATGCATAAGCAACCAGTTGTAGTTTCCCGAAATCATTAGCTTGTTGCAATACACACCCGACGCCATATGACGACGCATCACATGCTAGTACCAAACGCTTACATGGATCATACAACACAAGCAATTTGTTTGAGCATGAGAATTTTCTCGCTTTTACAAAGGCATTTTCTTGGCTTTTGCCCCAAACCCATTTGTCCCCTTTTCGTAGTAAGACATGCAGTGGTTCTAACAATGTTCTGAGACCCAGTACGAAGTTACGAAAGTAGTTCAAGAGTCCCAGAAACGACCGCATCCCCATCACGTTCTGCGGCCTCGGTGCGTTCTCGATTGCCTCCGTCTTCACGTTGATGGGCCTGATGCCGTCCGCCACAATCCTCCTTCCCAAGAACTCCACTTCAGGCACCAGGAAAACGCACTTCAAGCGTTTTAACCTGAGCTCCACGCAGTTGAGTCGACTGAGAACTTCCTCCAGATTATGCAGATGCTCGACTGTGTTCCAACCTGTGACCAAGATATCGTCCTGGAAGACCACGGTGTGCGGGATCGACTTCAGTAAGCTTTCCATGTTTCTTTGGAATATCGCCACCGCTGATCGGATTCCAAACGGGCATCTGTTATAAACAAAAAGACCTTTGTGCGTGTTGATGCAGGTGAGGGCCTTCGATGATTCCTCCAGTTCCTGCATCATGTAGGCTGAAGTCAGATCCAGCTTCGAGAACATCTTTCCTCCCACCAACGTTGCAAAGAGGTCGTCGGCTTTTGGCAGTGGGTATTGGTCCTGCAGGGAGAAACGATTGATAGTTACTTTGCATTTGCCACAGATTCTGAAGGTGCCATCTCCCTTGAGCACTGGGACAATAGGACTGCCCCACTCGTTGAATTCGATCATGAAATGATGCCCTCTCTTTGCAGCCGGTCTAGCTCGATCTCTACCCTTTCTCTCATCATGTACGGTACTGCTCTCGCCTTGAGATGGATGAGTCATGCCCCCGGAATTAGGTGGATCTGCACTTTTGCTCGTTGGAATTTCCTGATGCCTTGTTCGAACAGCGAAGGAAATTTGTTTAAGACCTGGGCACATGAAGTGTCGTCAGCGGGCGATAGCGCTCTGACGTCGTCCCAGTTCCAGCGTTTCTTTCCCAGCCAGCTCCTGCCGAGCAGTGTGAGACCCTTGCCTGATACCACCCAGAGTGGTAGCTTGTGCACTGCTCCATCGTAGGAGACCTTTACAGTAGCATTGCCGATTACGGGAATCAGTTCTTTTGTATAAGTTCTTAGTTTCGTGCGAACTGGAGTTAAGACTGGCCTTGAGGCCTTGTTGCACCACAACTTTTCGAAAGTCTTTTTGCCCATGATGGACTGGCTCGCGCCCGTGTCCAGCTCCATTGACATCGGGAGTCCACTTAGTTCAATATTCAGCATTATCGGGGAAAATTCATGGTGAATGTGTGCAACCCATGTACCTCTGCCTCCTCGGTCTTGGGCTCTGGTTCATCGTGATCCTCCGTGGATCTGTCCTCCTCTGCAATATGGTAGTTTGCAGGTTTAACAGGATTTGCAGCTCATCTGCACATTCGTTGGAGGTGTCCCATTCTTCCACAGCCCTTGAAAATATTCCCTTTGAATCGGCATGAATGGAAACAATGATCACCCCCGCAGCGCCAACAAGGTGTTAATGGCCTTGCATTCAACACCCTTGATGGTGGACTCTGAGACATCTGCGGATGTGCAGCTGCAGGCATGTGTGACCTGCCCTGTATGTTATGATTCGAAAACAACATCACTTTGTTCACAGTACTTGTAGCAGCACTTGTGTGCTGAGAGATTTGTTTCGTATTGTCACTGGTGGCAATGAACGCCTGGGCTATCGCTATGGCCTTACTCAAGGATGGGGATTCTACAGTCAAAAGTTTGCGAAGTATGGCTTCGTGGCCAATGCCAAGTATGAAAAAGTCTCTGAGCATGTGCTCCAAATGTCCTTCAAATTCACAATGTCCTGCAAGGCGTCTTAGCTCGGCGACATAACTCGCCACTTCCTGGCCTTCAGACCTTTCGTCAGTGTAGAACCGGTACCTCGCCATCAGAACGCTTTCCGTCGGGTTCAAATACTCTCGGACCAGTGTGCACAAATCGTCGTATGATTTCTCCGTGGGTTTCGCTGGAGTGAGCTGATTCTTCATGAGGCCATACGTTGGTGCCCCACAGACGGTGAGGAGGATCGCCCTTCATTTGGCAGCATTCTCTTCCCCATCTAGCTCGTTGGCCATGAAGTATTGGCAGAGTCGCTCCACATAATGTTTCCCAATCATCACCCTCCGAGAATTTCTCCAGGATGCCCACTGTTCTCTGCATCTTTGGGTTCGCTATCTGTATCTCATCACCAGTTGTTATGTATGGAGAAAGAGACAGACTGAACACTGTGGGCACAAAGTAAAGTGTGACCTTAGTCTTTTATTGCAGGTCTCCAGGGTACCTCTCCAATCTGTGAGGCCTCATTAAATACCTGTACTCCCAAGGGATTATGGGATCCCTTGGGACTCCAGGGGATGAGCCCTCTGGTGGCTGTACAGAATAAATACAAGTTTACATTTTTAACAATTTTTATGTCGAGCCTTTAACAACAACGGTTTGTGTTTAGAGTAAAACGTCCCAAGGTGCTTCCCAGAAGCGTGGTCTGATAAAATTCGACACCGAGACACATAAGGCGATATTAGCACAGGTGAACATATGCTTTCTCAAAGAGGTAGGTTTTAAGGAGCACCTTAAAGGAGGAGAGTGGGGTGGTGAGGCAGAGAGGTTTGGGGAGGGAATTCAAGAGTTTAGGGTCTAGACGGCTGAAGCCACGACCACCAATGGGATGAAGAAAGTGGGGGATGGGCAAGAGGCCAGAGTTTGAGGAAGGCAGAGTTCTCGGAGAATCGTAGGAGGTTACATAGATAGAGAGGGGCGAGGCCATGGAGGGATTTGAACACAAGATTGAAAATTTGTCGGTTGCCAGCTGTGGCTCAGTGGGTAACACTCTCGCCTCTGAGTCAGAAGGTTGTGGGTTCAAGTCCCACTCCAGGGACATGAGCACATAAATTTAGGCTGACGCTCCAGTGCAGGGCTGAGAGAGCTCTGGACTGTCGGAGGTGTCGTCTTTCGGATGAGACATTAAACCGAGACCGAAGAAGAGCAGGGGAGTTATCTCGGTGTCCTGGCCTATATTTATCCCCTCAATCAACATTAAAAAAACAGATTATCTGGCCATTATCGCATTGTTGTTTGTGGGAGCTTGCTGTGCACAAATTGGGCTGCCGCATTACAGCAGTGACTACACTCCAAAAGTACTTAATTGGCTGTAAGGCGCTTTGAGATGTCTGGTGGTCGTGAAAGGCACTATATGAATGCAAGTGAATGCATTGGTAGAAGAATTGATTATTATGATTGTCAATCAATTTTCATCAGCAGCAAATACCAGTTTAATGATTTAAGAAAAGCCAGCAGAAACCTAGCATACTTGTGCACAGCAAGATCCCACAAACAGCAATGTGATAAATGATCAGAGACACACACGAGCCGGACAGTCATAGACCCAATGTGTATGCTACTTGTACAAGAGCAGACACTGAGACACATACGAGCCATACAACTGTCATTCCATTTTACCCAGTGAGCACTATGAGTCAGTTAAGTAGGGCACTAAATAGATTAAGAAAAGAATTTGAATAATTCATACTTTTCTTTGAAGGTCCTGACAAAGAGATCAAAGCAGCTACATAGAAGGATGTGCTCCTCCATCAAATTGAAACTATTTGCCCCTGACTGATATAAGTGCCGAGGTCTCAGGTTTCGGAGGCAGGACCTGCTCTGTTGATATTGCAGCCTGTCTCGTATTACATTAGCACCTGCTGCAGGGTAATAGTTTCATCAAAGGACCTTCCCACACTCTCACTGCATCGTGCCAAGCTTCCACAGGTGCCCAGAGTGGCCAGAGCTGTCAATGTTGGTCAAACCCATGGATTCAGATTGTACATTATGAAACATAATGTCATGTATTCAACCAGCATTGTAACCATGTATAAACTGACCTAAATTGTGCACTGTGAGAACAATGACTTGTGGGAGACACTCCTAACCTGGACCTTCAGATATAAAAGGGCAAGCTCCACCCACTTCCATCACTTGAGTGCTATGGAATAAAGGACAGGTCACAGACTGACCTCCTCTCAAATATGGGCCTCGTGTGCAGTTATACTGTATAGTAAGGACGTATCAATGGCGACGAGAAACTGGGATTTAAACTACGCGAGCATGGCCACGAGCAGAACAGACGAGAGGTACTGTGTTAAGGAATGGTTGGGACAGAGATTCAACATTGTTAAAACAGCACACAGTTCTCCAGGCAGACAAGGGCAGTCGGGCATGCCCCAACATGTAGTCGAACCCAGAGGGGGAGTTCGACAGAGACAATGGCAAGCTGAACGGCGATTCACGCCATTGCAAGGGACAATGCGGCCAGTAATGGGGCCATCAACACCTGTTAATGGCGCACTCAAAGACAATAACAGGGGCAGTCAGGGACGATCGACTGGCAAGGGACCTTTTGTTTCAAACAGCAGTTCATGTTGGAGGCATGGAGGCACACACTCAGCCGGAGTTTGCAGAGATGAGCAAAATACCTGCAGAAATTGCTGAAATGAACGCTGGGGGAAATCGCTGGAAGCTGAAGTTCAGCGAGTTCATGTGGAGCACGTATACAGTTCATACACCAGGACGCCACCGATAATGATGAAAGTGCTCCTCAATGGCATCCCAGTATCAATGGAGCTAGACACGGGGGCCTGCCAGTCCCTGATGGGTATCAAACAGTTAGAAAATTTGTGGGCGTCCAAGGCCAGGAGGCCAAAATTATCGCCGATTGACGCACAGCTACGGACTTACACAAAGCAGATCATTCCGGTGCTAGGCAGCGCCATGTAGTCGTGGCCCACAAAGATTCGACGAACAGGTTGCCACTCTTGGTTGTCCCGGGGGATGGTCCCGCACTGCTGGGAGGAGTTGGCTTGCTGTCATGAACTGGAAATGGGGCGACGTCAATGCAATTTCCTCTGTGGAGCGAATATCATGCTCACAGATCCTTGACAAATTTGACTCATGATTTCTACCCGGCATTGGCACTTTCATGGGGACCAAGGTAGTGATTCACATAAACCCGGACGCCAGGCCAGTACACCACAAGGCCAGAGTGGTGCCGTACGTGATGCGGGAAAAGATAGAATGCGAATTGGACCGCCTGCTGAGGGAAGGCATCATCTCGCCAGTCGAATTCAGTGACTGGGCGAGCCCGATTGTGCCGGTGCTCAAGGCGGATGGGTCGGTCAGGATATGTGGCGATTACAAGGCCACCATCAATCGGGTGTCACTCCAAGACCAGTACCCGCTACCGAGAGCGGAGGACCTCTTTGCGACGCTATCCGGTGGCAAACTTTTTTCAAAATTGGACCTGACCTCAGCTTACATGACCCAGGAGCTGGCGAGTGAGTCGAAGAAGCTGACCACCATCATGACACACAAGGAGTTGTTTGAGTACAACAGATGTCCGTTCGGGATTCGCTCGGCCGCCGCGATCTTCCAACGAAATATGGAAAGCCTCCTCAAGTCAATTCCAGGGACGGTGGTTTTTCAGGACGACATCCTCATTACGGGTTACAATACTGAAGAACACCTCTACAACCTGGAGGAGGTGCTACGCAGTCTGGACCGGGTAGGGCTGCGACTGAAAAAGGCGAAGTGCATCTTCCTAGCTCCAGAGGTAGAATTCCTGGTGATGAGGGTAGCAGCAGACGGGATCAGCCCTACTGCGTCCAAGACGGAAGCGATCCAGAGAGCACCCAGACCCCGTAACACGACGGAGCTGCATTCATTCCTGGGGCTCCTGAACTATTTTGGTGACTTTCTTCCCAAATTGAGCACGCTGCTAGAGCCGCTACACGTGCTCCTACGCAAAGGTCGCGAATGGGTCTGGGGGGACAGCCAGGAAACGGCTTTTAGTAGAGCACGCAATTTGTTATGTTCCAACAATCTGTTAACGCTATATGATCCATGTAAGAAACTTGTGTTAACGTGCGATGCGTCGTCCTATGGTGTCGGGTGTGTGTTGCAGCATGTCAATGCCAAGGGTCAGTTACAGCCGGTAGCTTATATTCAGAAGTCTGTCCCAGGCAGAAAGGGGCTACGGGATAGTGGAAAAGGAGGCGCTCGCATGTATCTATGCGGTAAAGAAAATGCACCAGTACCTGTTTGGCAGAAAATTTGAGCTGGAGACAGATCACAAACCCCTAACGTTCCTTTTGGTCGACAACAAGGCCATAAATGTAAATGCATCGGCCCGCATACAGAGGTGGGCACTCACGTTAGCCGCCTATGATTACACAATTTGGCATAGACCGGGCACCAAAAACTGCGCCGATGCACTCAGCAGGCTCCCACTAGCCACCACTGAGGGGGCTACCGAGCATGCTGCTGAGATGGTCATGGCTGTTGAAGCTTTCGGAAGCGAAGGCTCACCCGTGACAGTCGTCAGATTAAAGTCTGGACAAATAGAGACCCGCTATTGTCTCTAGTCAAGAAATGGGGACTGGGCAGTCACGTACGGGGCATGCCCTGAGGAATTTAAACCATTTCACAGGCGCAGGGACGAACTCTCGATTCAGGCCGATTGCCTACTGTGGGGAAACTGCGAAGTCATGCCCCAGATGGGCAAAGAGGTGTTCATCAGAGAACTCAACAATGAGCACCCGGGCATTGTCACGATGAAGGCAATTGCCAGGTCACACGTTTGGTGGCCATGGATAGACGCAGATCTGGAACTTTGTGTTCGCAGGTGCAACACGTGTGCCCAGCTGGGCAATGCGCCCAGGGAAGCCCCCCTTAGCCCCTGGCCATGGCCCGCCAAGCCTTGGTCACGCATCCATGTGGACTACGCAGGTCCTTTCATGGGAAAAATGTTTATGGTTGTAGTAGAAGCCTACTCCAAATGGATCGAGTGTGACATTTTAAATTCAAGCACATCCTCTGTCACGGTAGAAAGTCTACAGGCAATGTTTGCCGCCCACGGTCTACCGGACATCTTGGTCAGCGACAATGGCCCGTGCTTCACAAGCACTGAATTCCAGGACTTCATAGCAGGCAATGGAATTAACCATATTAGAACAGCACCGTTCAAGCCGGCCTCAAACGGGCCAGGCAGTACGAGCAGTGCAGATAATCAAACAGGGGATGCTCAGAATCCAAGGGGGTTCCCTACAACGCCACGTATCACGCCTCCTGTTGGCCTACAGATCCCGACCACACTCGCTCACAGGGGTGCCACCTGCAGAGCTGCTAATGAAAAGGACGCTCAAAACCCGGTTATCCCTTATACACCCCACCATGAAAGAAATTGTCGAGAGCAGGCGCCAGTCACAATATGACTACCATGACAGGAATGCAAGAGCGCGATGTATTGATGTAAATGACCCTGTTTTTGTCCTCAACTACACTGCAGGGCCCAAATGGCTCGCAGGCACTGTGGTTGCCAAAGAGGGAAATAGGATTCTGGTAGTTAAACTTACCAATGGACAAATCTGCCGCAAACATGTGGATCAAACAAAAAGGAGGTTCAGCAACCCCATAGAAGCAGCAGAGGAAGAACACGATATAGAGTTCACTCCTCCACAGGTGACCGAACACAGGAACCAAAGGGAGGAGAGGCCAGTCACTGTGGGCAGTCCAGACAGGCCTGAGGCACCGCAAACAGCAGACACTCAGGCCAGCACCCAACAACCGGAGCCCCAACTCAGGCGCTCTACAAGAGAGCGTAAACCACCAGAGAGACTCAACCTGTGATCCCAATAAGACTTTGCGGGGGGAGGTGATGTCAAGTATTCAACCAGCATTGTAACCATGTCTAATCTGACCGAAGTTGTGCACTGTGAGAACAATGACCACTAGGTGGTGAACTTGTGGGAGACACTCCTAACCTGGACCTTCAGATATAAAAGGGCAAGCTCCACCCACTTCCATCACTTGAGTGCTATGGAATAAAGGACAGGTCACAGACTGACCTTCTCTCAAGCATGGGCCTCGTGTGCATTTATACTCTATAGTAAGGACATATCACATAAGAACATAAGAAATAGGAGCAGGAGTAGGCCATTTGGCCCCTCGAGCCTTCCCCGCCATTCAATATATCATGGCTGATCCAATCATGAGCTCAGCTCCACTTCCCTGCCTACTCCCCATAACCCTTTATTCCCTTATCGCTCAAAAATATGTCTATCTCCACCTTAAATATATTCAATGACCCAGCGTCCACAGCTCTATGGCGCAGAGAATTCCACAGATTTACAACCCTCTGAGAGAAGAAATTCCACCTCATCTCAGTTTTAAATGGGCGGCCCCTTATTCAGAGACTATTTCCCCTAGTTTTAGTTTCCCCTATGAGTGGAAATATCCTCTCTGCATCCACCTTGTCGAGCCCCCTCATTATCATATGTTTCGATAAGATCACCTCTCATTCTTCTGGACTCCAATGAGTATAGGCCCAACCTACTCAACCTATCTTCATAAGTCAACCACCTCATCTCTGGAATCACCTAGTGAATCTTCTCTGAACAGCCTCCAATGCAATGCCTTAAATACGGAGACCAAAACTGTACGCAGTACTCTAGGTGTGGCCTCACCAATACCCTGTACAGTTGCAGCAGGACTTCTCTGCTTTTATACTCCATCCCCCTTGCAATAAAGGCCAATATTCCATTTGCCTCCCTGATCACTTGCTGTACCTGCATACTAACTTTTTGTGATTCATGCACAAGTACCCCCAGGTCCTTTGTGTTCTTTGCCCAGGTAGCATTCATGTCGTGTTCTTTCCTGATCTCTCTTACTCCTAAGTGACAGCTTAGCTCGGTTAATAGCACTCCGAAGGTCAGATATTGCACAGGTGCATATAAAAGATCCCTCTACAATGCTCCATCGAGTACTCCTACATCTTCATACACTGTCCCATCAAACACTCCCAGGGCAGGTACAGCACAGGTTAGATACAGAGTAAAGCTCCCTCTACACTGTCCCATCAAACACTCCCAGGGCAGGTACAGCACGGGTTAGAAATAGAGTAAAGCTCCTTCTACACTGTCTCATCAAACACTCCCAGGGCAGGTACAGCACGGGTTAGATACAGAGTAAAGCTCCCTCTACATTGTCCGTCAAACACTCCCAGGGCAGGTACAGCATGGGTTAGATACAGAGTAAAGCTCCCTCGACACTATCCCATCAAACACGCCCAGGGCAGATACAGCACGGGTTAGATACAGAGTAAAGCTCCCTCTATACTGTCCCATCAAACACTCCCAGTGCTGGTACAGCACGGGTTAGATACAGAGTAAAGCTCCCTCTACAATGTCCCATCAAACACTCCCAGGGCAGGTACAGCACGGGTTAGATACAGAGTAAAACTCCCTCTACACTGTCCCATCAAACACTCCCAGGGCAGGTATAGCACGGGTTAGATACAGAGTAAAGCTCCCTCTACACTGTCCCATCAAACACTCTCAGGGCAGGTACAGCACAGGTTAGATACAGAGTAAAGCTCCCTCTACACTGTCCCATCAAACCAAACACTCCCAGGGCAGGTACAGCATGGGTTAGATACAGAGTAAAGCTCCCTCTGCACTGTCCCATCAAACCAAACACTCCCAGGGCAGGAACAGCATGGGTTAGATACAGAGTACAGCTCCCTCTACACTGTCCCATCAAACACTCCCAGGACAGGTACAGCACGGGTTAGATACAGAGTAAAGCTCCCTCTACACTGTCCCATCAAACACTCCCAGGGCAGGTACAGCACGGGTTAGAAATAGAGTAAAGCTCCTTCTACACTGTCTCATCAAACACTCCCAGGGCAGGTACAGCACGGGTTAGATACAGAGTAAAGCTCCCTCTACATTGTCCGTCAAACACTCCCAGGGCAGGTACAGCATGGGTTAGATACAGAGTAAAGCTCCCTCGACACTATCCCATCAAACACGCCCAGGGCAGATACAGCACGGGTTAGATACAGAGTAAAGCTCCCTCTATACTGTCCCATCAAACACTCCAAGTGCTGGTACAGCACGGGTTAGATACAGAGTAAAGCTCCCTCTACAATGTCCCATCAAACACTCCCAGGGCAGGTACAGCACGGGTTAGATACAGAGTAAAACTCCCTCTACACTGTCCCATCAAACACTCCCAGGGCAGGTATAGCACGGGTTAGATACAGAGTAAAGCTCCCTCTACACTGTCCCATCAAACACTCTCAGGGCAGGTACAGCACAGGTTAGATACAGAGTAAAGCTCCCTCTACACTGTCCCATCAAACCAAACACTCCCAGGGCAGGTACAGCATGGGTTAGATACAGAGTAAAGCTCCCTCTGCACTGTCCCATCAAACCAAACACTCCCAGGGCAGGAACAGCATGGGTTAGATACAGAGTACAGCTCCCTCTACACTGTCCCATCAAACACTCCCAGGACAGGTACAGCACGGGTTAGATACAGAGTAAAGCTCCCTCTACACTGTCCCATCAAACACTCCCAGGGCAGGTACAGCACGGGTTAGATACAGAGTAAAGCTCCCTCGACACTATCCCATCAAACACGCCCAGGGCAGATACAGCACGGGTTAGATACAGAGTAAAGCTCCCTCTATACTGTCCCATCAAACACTCCCAGTGCTGGTACAGCACGGGTTAGATACAGAGTAAAGCTCCCTCTACACTGTCCCATCAAACACTCCCAGGGCAGGTACAGCACGGGTTAGATACAGAGTAAAGCTCCCTCTACACTGTCCCATCAAACACGCCCAGGGCAGGTACAGCACGGGTTAGAAATAGAGTAAAGCTCCTTCTACACTGTCTCATCAAACACTCCCAGGGCAGGTACAGCACGGGTTAGATACAGAGTAAAGCTCCCTCTACACTGTCCCATCAAACACTCCCAGTGCTGGTACAGCACGGGTTAGATACAGAGTAAAGCTCCCTCTACACTGTCCCATCAAACACGCCCAGGGCAGGTACAGCACGGGTTAGAAATAGAGTAAAGCTCCTTCTACACTGTCTCATCAAACACTCCCAGGGCAGGTACAGCACGGGTTAGATACAGAGTAAAGCTCCCTCTACATTGTCCGTCAAACACTCCCAGGGCAGGTACAGCATGGGTTAGATACAGAGTAAAGCTCCCTCGACACTATCCCATCAAACACGCCCAGGGCAGATACAGCACGGGTTAGATACAGAGTAAAGCTCCCTCTATACTGTCCCATCAAACACTCCCAGTGCTGGTACAGCACGGGTTAGATACAGAGTAAAGCTCCCTCTACACTGTCCCATCAAACACTCCCAGGGCAGGTACAGCACGGGTTAGAAATAGAGTAAAGCTCCTTCTACACTGTCTCATCAAACACTCCCAGGGCAGGTACAGCACGGGTTAGATACAGAGTAAAGCTCCCTCTACATTGTCCGTCAAACACTCCCAGGGCAGGTACAGCATGGGTTAGATACAGAGTAAAGCTCCCTCGACACTATCCCATCAAACACGCCCAGGGCAGATACAGCACGGGTTAGATACAGAGTAAAGCTCCCTCTATACTGTCCCATCAAACACTCCCAGTGCTGGTACAGCACGGGTTAGATACAGAGTAAAGCTCCCTCTACAATGTCCCATCAAACACTCCCAGGGCAGGTACAGCACGGGTTAGATACAGAGTAAAACTCCCTCTACACTGTCCCATCAAACACTCCCAGGGCAGGTATAGCACGGGTTAGATACAGAGTAAAGCTCCCTCTACACTGTCCCATCAAACACTCTCAGGGCAGGTACAGCACAGGTTAGATACAGAGTAAAGCTCCCTCTACACTGTCCCATCAAACCAAACACTCCCAGGGCAGGTACAGCATGGGTTAGATACAGAGTAAAGCTCCCTCTGCACTGTCCCATCAAACCAAACACTCCCAGGGCAGGAACAGCATGGGTTAGATACAGAGTACAGCTCCCTCTACACTGTCCCATCAAACACTCCCAGGACAGGTACAGCACGGGTTAGATACAGAGTAAAGCTCCCTCTACACTGTCCCATCAAACACTCCCAAGGCAGGTACAGCACGCTGTTCCCTCTGCTCATGCATTCTAGGAAAACACCAAGGGACATCGTTTAACATAATGCTAGAGGAACATGTCCAACCCATCCATGGCCCAAGATGGTGGTGATGTGCATGACAAATTGCCACCATTCAATGAGACGTTTAAATGAAGAAAAGTGTTTGATTTGTAACTGTATTTTCAAGCCAGTAAATAAAACTGATTGATCTCTTTCGTCTAACACACTCTGAATTCTAAAACAATGAATCTTTCGGCAGCTCACGATATATGTGGTACCATAACGTGGAAACATTCAGCCAATCTCTCTGTGACGGCGGTCACAGCCAGCTCCAATAGGCTGGACCGCAAGAGAAGGAAGCCAAGACGTCCTCTGAATTCTGAATCAGTGAGGAGCAAGGTATGTGCCTGTAACACTCAACTTGACTGAGTTGGTTACACGCTCACCTCTGAGTTGGAAGATTGTGCAATCAAACTCCATGCTAAGACTTGCAGTACATCATCTAGATTAACATATAGAATCCGACAGCAGAGAATGAGGCCATTTGGCCCATCATGCCGATGCTGGCTCTTTGATAGAGCGATCCAATTTGTCCCACTCCCCGCTCTTTCTCAAAAGACCTGAAATTGTTTCCATTGATTCCCTTCTGAAAGTTACTATTGAATCTGCTTCCACCGCCCTTTCAGGCAGTGCATTCCAGATCCTAACAACTCGCTGCGCAAAACGTTTTCTCCGCATCTCCACTCTTGGCCAATTATCTTAACGAAGTTATTATCTGCACGAACATTCCTGTGTCCTTCTATGCAGCCCGCAGGCACCGAGGGCCAGCCACACGTGTGCAGTATCCCACGCTTTGTTCAGTTTTGTGGATCAAGGCCCCAGAGAAGCTTGGATCGAAAGGGGGGAGCATAGGGGAGATGGGGGAGGGAGAGGATAGATGGGGAGAGCGAGAGGGGGAGGTGAGGGAGAGAGAAAGGGGGAGATGGGGCAGAGAGAGAAACAGAAACATAGAAACATAGAAATTTACAGTGCAGAAGGAGGCCATTTCAGCCCATCGTGTCCGCGCCGGCAGACAAAGAGCCACACGGCCCTCAGTCAGCAGCCCTGAAGGTTACATATAAACCTATGAACAATGACGGAAAGGCAAAGAGCACCCACCCAACCAATCCGCCTCACCACAACTGCGACACTCCTTGTACTAAAATATTCTATACTCCACCCCAACCGGAGCCATGTGATCTCCTGGGAGAGGCATAAAACAGATAAAAACCCAGGCAAATTTAGAGAGAAAAAAATCTGGGAAAATTCCTCTCCGACCCATCCAGGCGATCGAACCTAGTCCAGGACATCACCCTGGCCGTATTTGATTCCCTGCAGTACTTATCATTAATACTGCATCGGCCAACAAAAGGTCATCCAGTCTAAACCCAATTACCAGCTCTAGGTCCGTAACCCTGCAGGTTACGGCACTTTAAGTGCCCATCCAACAATCTCTTAAAAGTGGTGAGGCTTTCTGTATCCACCACTCTTCCAGGCAGCGAGTTCTAGATCCCAACAACCATCTGCATAAAGAAACCTCCCTCAAATCCCCTATAAACCTTCCACCAACCATCTTAAAACTATGCCGCCTCATAATAGACCCCTCCACCAGTGGAACTAGGCCCTTACTATCCACTATGTCCAGGCCCCTCAATAATTTGTACACCTCAAAGAGGTCTCCTCTCAACCTTCTCTGTTCCAATGAGAACAAGCCCAGCCTATCTAATCTGTCCTCATAACTATGATTCTCCATTCCAGGCAGCATCCTAATAAATCTCTTCTGCACCCTCTCTAGTGCAATCATGTCCTTCCTATAATACGGCGATCAGAACTGCACACAGTACTCCAGCTGTGGCCTAACCAAAGCATTATACAATTTAAACATAACCTTCCTGCTCTAATATTCTATACCTCGGCCAATAAAGGCAATCATTCTGTATGCCTTCATAACCACCTTATCCACCTGGCCTGCTACATCCAGGAATCTGTGGACAAGCACTCCAAGATCCCTTTGTTCATCTACTCTATTAAGTGGCCTACTGCTTAATGTGTATACCCTTTCCTTATTAGCCCTCCCAAAGTGCATCACCTCACACATCTCTGAATTAAATTCCATTTGCCACTGCTCTTCCCACCTGACCAGCAGATTGATATCCTCCTGCAGCCTATGACTTTCTTCTTCATTATCAACCACACAGCCAATTTTAGTGTCGTCTGCAAACTTCTTAATCATACTCCCTATATTCAAATCTAAATCATTGATATATACAGGCACCTCTCGATTATCCGGGTCCCTCGGGGATCGGGCTATTCCAGGTAAACGATTTTGCCGCTAGGGCGAGTGCACGTACATGCCGAGAATGTTTGGGTCCCAAATTTGACATGGAGAGAAAGGTAAAAATGCGGGCAAGGACACGGTGAACCCTATTGTGTTGGAAGCAGATATTTTTAAACTCACTGGAATGGGAATATTCAATAAATAATTCATTGCACCCAGGGCTGCAGTTACTCACTGATGTCAGCGCTTTCGTGCAAACAGCGGACGGTGCAGAAAGTGGTCAGCGCAGGACTATGTGTGGGGTGGGTTTAATGGTCATGTGTAAGAGCGCGTTAAAGACCAAAAATGAGTAGTTTGGACAGGAGCTTTGCAATGCTTTCTGTTGCAGTTGGGATCAGCTTGTTTTCCGGTGCTGAGGTTAGAAAAACAGCGAAATGTCCATCTCGGTGCAGCTGTACATGGGACACTATCACAGTTTTTAAAAGTGCCATTGCAGCGGGTTCTCCGTTAGATCTGTGTATGGATAATCGAGAGTTGCCTGTACCACAAAAAGCAAGGGACCCAGTACTGAGCCCTGCGGAACCCCATGGAAACATTCTTCCAGTCACAAAAACAACCATCAATCATTACTTCATATTTCCAAGCCAGTTTTGGATCCAACTTGCCACTTTGCCCTGTATCCCATGGGCTTTAACCTTCTTGACCAGTCTACCATGTGAGACCTTATCAAAAGCTTTGCTAAAGTCCATATGTACTACATCATATGCACTACCCTCATCGACCCTCTTGGTTACCTCCACAAAAAATTCAATCAGGTTAGTCAAACACGATCTTCCCTTAACAAATCCGTGCTGACTGTCCCTAATTAATCCCTGCCTTTCCAAATGTAGATTTATCCTGTCTTTCAGGATTTTTTCCAATAATTTTCCCACCACTAAGGTTAGGCTGACAGGCCTGTAATTACTCGGCCTATCCCTTTCTCCCTTCTTAAACAAGGGTACTACATTAGCAGTCCTAAAATCCTCTGGCACCTTGCCCAAATCCAAAGAGGACTGGAAAATGATGCTCAACAGCCTGGGATGCATTTCATCCGGGCCTGGGGACTTATCTACTTTCAAAGCTGCTAAACCCCTTAATACTTCCTCTGACAAACCGCATTGCAGCACTGGAGCTGTGGGTGGATGAACTCTGGAGCATGCACGATGCTGAAAATGACGTGAATAGCACGTTTAGTGAGTTGGTCTTACCGCAGATAAAGGGTACACAGCCAGATAGGGAATGGATGACCAACAGGAAGAGCAGTACAAGGAAGGTAATGCAAGGGTCCCCTGCGGTCATCCCCCTGCAAAATAGATACACCGCTTTGGGTACTGTTGAGGGAGATGACTCATCAGGTGAAGGCAGCAGCAGCCAAGTTCATGGCACCGTGGGTGGCTCTGCTGCACAGGAGGGCAGGAAAAAGAGTGGGAGAGCTATAATGATAGGGGATTCAATTGTAAGGGGAATAGATAGATGTTTCTGCAGCCACAACCGAGACTCCAGGATGGTATGTTGCAAGGGTCAAGGATGGCTCGGAGTGGGTGCGGGACATTCTGAAAAGGGAGGGTGAACAGCCAGTTGTCGTGGTGCACATAGGTACCAACAATATAGGTAAAAAACAGGATGAGATCCTACGAGATGAATTTAGGGAGCTAGGAGCTAAATTAAATAGTAGGACCTCAAAAGTAGTAATATTAGGATTGCTATCAGTGCCGTGTGTTAGTCAGAGTAGGAATAGCAGGATAGCTCAAATGAATACGTGGCTTGAGGAGTAGTGCAGAAGGGAGAGATTCAAATTCCTGGGACATTGGAACTGGTTCTGGGGAAGGTGGGACCAGTACAAACTGGATGGTCTGCACCTGGGCAGGACCGGAACCAATGTCCTCGGGGGAGTGTTTGCTAGTGCTGTTGGGGAGGAGTTAAACTAATATGGCAGGGGGATGGGAACCTATCCAGGGAGATAGAGGGAAGTAGAATGGGGGCAGAAGCAAAAGATAGAAAGAAGAAAAGTAAAAGTGGAGGGCAAAAACCCAAGGCAAAAAGCAAAAAGGGTCACATTACACGCAAATTCTAAAGGGGCAAAGTGTGTAAGAAAGACAAGGCTGAAGGCTCTGTGCCTCAATGCGAGGAATATTCAGAATAAGGTGGACGAATTAACTGCGCAGATAGCAGTTAACGTGTATGATGTAATTGGTATCACGGAGACATGGCTCCAGGGTGCCCAAGGCTGGGAACTCAATATTCAGGGGTATTCAACATTTAGGAAAGATAGACAGAAAGGAAAAGGAGGTGGGGTGGCGTTGCTGGTTAAAGAATAAATTAATGCAATTGTAAGGAAGGACATTAACTTGGATGATGTGGAATCGGTATGGGTGGAGCTACGGAATACCAAGGGGCAGAAAATGCTAGTGGAAGTTGTGTACAGACCACCAAACAGTAGTAGTAAGGTTGGAGACAGCATCAAACAAGAAATTAGGGATGCATGCAATAAAGTTACAGCAGTTATCATGGGTGACTTTAATCTACATATTGATTGGGCTAACCAAACTGGTAGCAATGCGGTGGAGGAGGATTTCCTGGAGTGTATTAGGGATGGTTTTCTAGACTAATATGTCGAGGAACCAACTAGGGAGCTGGCCATACTAGACTGGGTGATGTGTAATGAAAATGGACTAATCTTGTTGTGCATGGGGAAGAGTGACCATAACATGGTAGATTTCTTTATTAAGTTGGAGAGTGACACAGTTAATTCAGAAACTATGGTCCTGAACTTAAGGAAAGGTAACTTCGATGGTTTGAGGTGTGAATTGGCTAGAATAGACTGGCAAATGATACTTAAAGAGTTGATGGTGGATAAGCAATGGCAAACATTTAAAGATCAAATGGATGAACTTCAGCAATTGTACATCCCTGTCTGGAGTAAAAATAACACGGGGAAGGTGGCTCAACCGTGGCGAACAGGGGAAATTAAGGATAGTGTTAAATCCAAGAAAGAGGCATATAAATTGTCCAGAAAAAGCAACAAACCTGAGGACTGGGAGAAATTTAGAATTCAGCAGAGGAGGACAAAGGGTTTAATTAAGAGGGGGAAAATAGAGTACGAGAAGAAGCTTGCCGGGAACATAAAAACTCACTGCAAAAGCTTCTATAGATACGTGAAGAGAAAAAGATTAGTGAAGACAAACGTCAGATTGCAGTCAGATTCAGGTGAATTTATAATGGGGAACAAAGAAATGGCAGACCAATTGAACAAATATTTTGGTTCTGTCTTCACGAAAGAAGACACAAATAACCTTCCGGAAGTACGACGGGACCGAGGGTCCAGTGAGAAGGAGGAACTGAAGGATATCCTTATTAGGCGGGAAATCGTGTTAGGGAAATTGATGGGATTGAAAGCCGATAAACCCCCGGGGCCTGATAGTCTGCATCGCAGAGTACTTAAGGAAGTGGCCCTAGAAATAGTGGATGCATTGGTGGTCATTTTCCAACAGTCTATCGACTCTGGATCAGTTCCTATGGACTGCAGGGTAGCTAATGAAACACCACTTTTTAAAAAAGGAGGGAGAGAGAAAACGGGTAATTATAGACCGGTTAGCCTGACATCAGTAGTGGGGAAAATGTTGGAATCAATTATTAAAAATGAAATAGCAGCGCATTTGGAAAGCAGTGACAGGATCGGTCCAAGTCAGCATGGATTTATGAAGGGGAAATCATGCTTGACAAATCTTCTGGAATTTTTTGACGATGTAACGAGTAGAGTGGACAAGGGAGAACCAGTGGATGTGGTGTATTTGGACTTTCAAAAGGCTTTTGACAAGATCCCACACAAGAGATTGGTGTGCAAAATCAAACCACATGGTATTGGGGGTAATATACTGATGTGGATAGAGAACTGGTTGGCAGACAGGAAGCAGAGAGTCGGGATAAACGGATCCTTTTCAGAATGGCAGAATGGCAGAGTGACTACTTGAGTGCCGCAAGGCTCAGTGCTGGGAACCCAGCTCTTTACAATATACATCAATGATTTGGATGAAGGAATTGAGTGTAATATCTCCAAGTTTGCAGATGACACCAAACTGGGTGGCGATGTGAGCTGTGAGGGGGACGCTAGGAGGCCGTAGGATGAATTGGACAGGTTAGGTGAGTGAGCAAATGCATGGCAGTTGCAGTATAATGTGGATAAATGTGAGGTTATCCACTTTGGTGGCAAAAACACGAAGACAGATTATTATCTGAATGGCAGCAGATTAGGAAAAGGGGAGATGCAACGAGACCTGGCTGTCATGGTTCATCAGTCTTTGAAAGTTGGCATGCAGGTACAGCAGGCGGTGAAGAAGGCAAATGATATGTTGGCCTTCATAGCTAGGGGATTTGAGTATAGGAGCAGGGAGGCCTTACTGCAGTTGTACAGGGCCTTGGTGAGGCCTCACCTGGAATATTGTGTTCGTTTTGGTCTCCTAATCTGAGGAAGAACGTTCTTGCTATTGAGGGAGTGCAGCGAAGGTTCACCAGACTAATTCCCAGGATGGCTGGACTGACATATGAGGAGAGACTGGATCAACTGGGCCTTTATACATTGGAGTTTAGAAGGATGAGAGGGGATCTCATAGAAATATATAAGATTCTGACGGGACTGGACAGGTTAGATGCGGTAGAATGTTCTCGATGTTGGGGAAGTCCAGAACAGGGGACACAGTCTTAGGATAAGAGGTAGGCCATTTAGGACTGAGATGAGGAGAAACTTCTTCACTCCGAGAGTTGTTAATGTGTGGAATTCCCTGCCGCAGAGAGTTGTTGATGCCAGTTCATTAGATATATTCAAGAGGGAGTTAGATATGGCCCTTACGGCTAAGGGGATCAAGGGGTACGGAGAGAAAACAGGAAAGGGGTACTGAGGGAATGATCAGCCATGATCTTATTGAATGGTGGTGCAGGCTTGAAGGGCCGAATGGCCTACTCCTGCATCTATTTTCTATGTTTCTATGTTTCTATGTTTCTCACCATATTTATTTCCCTCAGAATATCACATGACTCCTCGATAGCATTGTCCTTTCCTTTGTAAAAACAGAAGCAAAGTATTTGTTAAGAACGTTACATGAGAACATAAGAAATAGGAACAGGAGTAGGCCATACGGCCCCTCGAGCCTGATCCGCCATTCAATATCATGGACTTTCCCGCCCGCTCCCCATAACCCTTTATCCCCTTATCGTTTAAGAAACTGTCTATTTCTGTCTTAAATTTATTCAATCTCCCAGCTTCCACAGCTCTCTGAGGCAGCGAATTCCACAGATTTACAACCCTCTGAGAGAAGAAATTCCTCCTCATCTCTGTTTAAATGGGCGGCCCAAGATCACATCTCATTCTTCTGAATTCCAATGAGTAGAGGCCCAACTTACTCAACCTTTCCTCATAAGTCAACCCCCTCATCCCCGGAATCAACCTAGTGAATCTTCTCTGAACTGCTTCCAAAGCAAATATATCCTATCGAAATATGGAAACCAAAACTGCATGCAGTGTTCCAGGTGTGGCCTCACCAATACCTTGTATAGCTGTGGCAAGAATTCCCTGCTTTTATACTCCACCCCTTTGCAATAAAGGCCAAGATACCATTGGCCTTCCTGATCACTTGCTATACCTGCATACTATCCTTTTGTGTTTCATGCACAAGTATCCCCAGCTCCCGCTGTACTGCAGCACTTTGCAATCTTTCTCCATTTAAATAATTACTTGCTCTTTGATTTTTTTCTGCCAAAGTGCATGATCTCACACTTTCCAACATTATACTCCATCTGCCAAGTTTTTGCCCCTCACTTAGCCTGTCTATGTCCTTTTGCAGATTTTTTGTGTCCTCCTCACACATTGCTTTTCCTCCCATCTTTGTATCATCAGCAAACTTGGCTACATTACACTCAGTCCCTTCTTCCAAGTCATTAATATAGATTGTAAATACTTGGGGTCCCAGCACTGATCCCTGTGGCACCCCACTAGTTACTGGTTACCAACCAGAGATTGACCCATTTATCCTGACTCTCTGTTCTCTGTTAGATAGCCAATCCTCTATCCATGCTAATATATTTACCCCCAACCCCGTGAACTTTTATCTTGTGCAGTAACCTTTTATGTGGCACCTTGTCAAATGCCTTACCAACATCTTCCGCCTCCACACAAAGATTACCCTCATGATCTTTAATAGGCCCTATCCTTTCTTTAGTTACCTTCTTACTCTTAATATATTTATAGAACATCTTAGGATTTTCCTTAATTTTACTAGCCAAGAATGTCTCATGCTCTCTCTTAGCATTCAAAATATCCTTTTATATTTTGCCTCTTAACTTTCTATATTCCTCGAAAGATTCTATAGTATTTGGCTGTTGGTATATGACATAAGAGAGGGGGAGATGTTGAAGAGAGAGGTGAGATGGGGAGAGTGCAGGATTGCATGCAAAATTCGTGGGAAACCTCCCCCCCCAGCCTCCCCTCCCCCCAGTGTTTGGACTCATTGGAAAGGGAATTTAATTTGGAACTGTCAACCAGAAAGTTTGGGATCCTAAAGTGCACATGGAAGAAACTACGAGCTTCTATCTAATTTGGGATGTTTACAAGGCAGATTGAGTCCGTGTGGGAAGGGCTAAAAACTAAAGGATAACTATCCTTCAAAGAAACCAGTTTGGGTATTGAAGTTGTCTGGGGTATCGAAGCTAAACAAATTGTCTGGGGAATTGTGTAAACTCGAAAACCCTTCTCCTTGGGAGACATTAACATAGCAACAATCAACCTAGAAATAGCCAGCCATCCAACACATGCACAATGTTAATGACCCATCCAGCCCACATGGAAACCCAGGCCTAGGCGGACATTGCAAATACCAAAGCTAATTTTTTCCGATCGAGAAACAAATTCAAAAGATCAATACATCCGAGACAAGTTACCATTAATGGGCCCGCCAAAATATGACAAAACGATATCGAGCCCGCCAAAATTAAAACAAAGAATCGGGGTTGATTTGGCGCGTAGATTAGAACAGCTTCAAAAGTATAACTGGGGCCCAATTCTTAACGAAAGAGAGCGAGCAGGCATTCATCTATTCGAAGAGGGGAAGAACGGAGAAAGACCACCGCAACAGTTTATGTAGCTCTTCTGAGCACCAACATCTCCAACCTCGACGACACTATCGGGGCCACGCTGCCCTGCTACCGAAAGAAGAAGGAAGAACATCATCACGGCAGAGAAAGCAGCTGCCAGTAACTTCGGACATCGCCATCGTGGCAGCAACTGACCACAGCCAATGTAGTAACATCGAAAGCACCGCGATCGGCCAATTACAAAACCAAAACTCCCTCAAGAAGAAACCGAAGATTCGAAAGTTTCCACTCTACAATCTAGTCCTAGCTACCAACAGGTGAAACATTACCTACAGAGACTTTAAAACCTATTCCTGATGGAAGAAAGTGGGTACTCACCACTTAAGTTCAATACGCACCCTACTGCATCAGCGGACACCACCCAACTAAAGACTACGCAGTCAGAAGTCCTCTACGATGTTTGGGGTACGGCAGGCAGAACCTACAGAGTCCAGCGAACCCCGAAATCATGAACCACCGCCAACGGATAATAAAGGATTGGTGAGCATGATCTCTGTTTGCTCTGGAGTTTAACCTAGTCAGAGTTAGGCATTGGAAGGTGGGAGGTGTATTATTTTCTGTAACTCCTTTTGAATGTGTGATGAAGTGTTCTTTATTCTAGTCATTTCAAGCTTGACATTGTTCTTTTTTTGTCTGTAATAAAATTGAAGTTCTTTGCACCAAAACCAGTTGTCTCTTGCATTTTGTCACATCCCCAAATAAATCCAAAATCTAGAACCAAGGGAGTGGGAGCGATTCGAACCGCTCAGAAGGTCACAGGTGAACCTGACCCCACAGACCACCCACTACAAGAGAAAGAGAGGGGGAGATGGGGAGGGAGAGAGGGGGAGAAGTGAGAGAGAGGGGAAGATGGGGAGAGAGAGAGAGGAGATTGGGAAGAGAGAGGGGCGATGGGGGAGAGAGAGGGAGGAGATGGGGGAGAGATAGAGGGGAGGTGCCAGGGGAGAGAGTGAGGGGGAGATGGGGGGGAGAGTGAAAGGGAGAGGTGGGGGAGAGAGAGGGGGAGGTGCCAGGGGAGAGAGTGAGGGGGAGATGGGGGGGTGGAGAGTGAGAGGGGGAGGTGGGGAGAGAGAGGAGGGAGGTGCCATGGGAGAGAGTGAGGGGGAAATGGGGTGAGAGAGAGAGAGGGGGAGGTGTGGGAGAGAGAAAGAGGGGGTGATGGGGAGAAAGAGGGAGAGCTGGAGGGAGAGAGAGCACGGGAGATGGGGAGAGAGGGTGGGGTAGATCAGGGAGAGAGAGGGGGAGATGGGGGGGAAGGGAGAGAGAGGGGGAGATGGGGAGAGAGAGGGGAGATGTGGAGGGAGAGAGAGAGGGGGAAATGGAGGAGAGAGAGAGGTGAAGCTGGAGAGAGAGAGAGAGAGAGAGAGAGAGGGGGAGATGGGGGAGAGGGAGGGGATGTGATGGTGAGAGAGAGAGGGGAAGCCACGGGAGAGAGAGAAGGGGAGATGGAAAGATAGAGAGATAGGGGGAGGCAAAGAGAGGGAGGGAGAGTAAGAGGGAGATCGAAGGGACAGAAAGAGAGAGAGGGAGATCGGAGGTGGAGAGAGCGGGGGAGATCGGAGAGAGGGAGAGAGGGGTTGCGGTCGGAGAGAGTGGGGGAGATTGGAGGAGTGAAAGGAGCAGATCAGAAGGATAGATAGAGAGGGAGAGATTGGGGGAATCGAAGGGGGTGGAGAGAGGAGGTCAGTAACTTGGTGGGGGTGGGGGTAAAGAGTACAGAGAGCATAGCGGGGATGGCAGACAGACGTGATCCATTTAAAGGGGGAGTTGAGAGCCAGAATGTGATGCAGATGGAAAGACAGGACAAAATCCGGAAGTCACGATACTGTCACTATTCACTTCATATCCAACAAACCTGTGAACAATCCGTAACCCACACACAAAAAAAACCTAGGCTGACACTCCCAGTGCTGTGCTGAGGGAGTACTGCACTGTCGGAGGTACTGTCTTTGGGATGAGATGTTAAACCGAGGTCCCCTCTCAGGTAGGCGGAAAGATCCCATGGCATTATTCAAAGATGAGCAGGGGAGTTATCCCCGGTGTCCTGGCCAATATTTATCCCTCAATCAACATGACAAAAACAGATTATCTGGTCATTATCACATTGCTGTTTGTGGGAGCTTGCTGTGCGCAAATTGGCTGCTGTGTTCCCAAATTACAACAGTGACTACACTCCAAGAAGTACTTCATTAGCTGTAAAGCATTTTGAGACATCTGGTGGCCGTGAAAGGCGCTATATAAATGTAAATCTTTCTTTCTTTCAAATCAAAACGCAGAGGAATCCACAAACAGCCTGTGTTGGTTTCTCTCCACCTGTAAGGACACACCTCACTCATGGATCTTCTGTACAGATTGTGGCTCACAGGCAAGGGTAGTGCTGGAGTTTAACCAGTTAAAAGCCCAGTTCTCTGCTTTTGACTTCTATTCCTCTAGAAATGAACCCCGGTGCTTTGTTGGCATTTTTTTATGGCTTTGTTAATCTGCCACTTTTAATGATTTGTGTATCTACATAAGAACATAAGAAAATAAGAAGCAGGAGCATGTAATGTCTGTAAGCTTGTAATGTTTGTAGCTCCACACTGTGGATGTGGACATATTGTGTACTGCAACTACAGAGTTCATAATTAAACAGAACCAGGCATGTTCCGGTGGCTTCCGACAGAGCTGCCTGCCATGTTAGAAGCTGTGTGTGCTGTGCTCTGTGAATATATCGCATGTGGCGGCGAGATGGGATTTTTCAGATGATTTAAAGCTGAAATTTCATTGGTGAAGGATTCAGCCAGCCGACAGAGAGACTTTGGAAGCTTCTGTCTTTGGAAAAAGCTACAAAATCCGAGGTAAAATACAGCACATGGTGTGAACAGCTAGAAATTAAAATGGCAGCACCCGCAGGTGTAATGGGACACTTAGGTGAATATAGACGCGACCAGGAATGTTTTAAAGCGTATGTGGATCGGCTGGAAATGTATTTCACTGCAAATAACATAATTGAAGTACCAGACAATGCAGTTCAGAATCAGGCGATATTGGAACGTAAGAGAGCGATCTTCTTATTGGAGGCAGGTCCGGCATTGTATGAAACGCTGATAAATCTGCTTGTGCCTGACGAGCCAAAGGACACAACACTTAAAGAGATTTTAACGAAGCTGGAGCAGTACTATAACCCCAAACCGTTAGAGATTGCTGAAAGCTATCGTTTCGATATACGGAATCAAAAGTCTGATGTGTGTATCAGTGATTACATTGTAGCATTAAAAAAAGCTATCGATTTACTGTAATTTCGGAAACTTTCAAAACCAAGCATTGCGGGATCGTTTTGTTTGTGGGGTGAAAAATGATGCGCTCAGAAGGAAGTTATTGACGCCGGATGACTTGACTTTTGAGATTGCTTGTCAGATAGCGAGGTCGATGGGCATGGCCGAACAATATTCCCGAGAATTGCAAAATAATTACGGTCATCAGTCAACTGAGGTGAATTGCCTGTAGATTCAAAGTAAAAGGCAATGGGGGCCCAAAGTCTCAGAAGCTGGAAATTCTAACAGAGCGTCGAAGTCATGCTATAGGTGCCTGGGACAACACAGTGCTCAAAGCTGTCCATATGTGAAGGCAGAGTGTTTCTTCTGCAGAAAGACTGGGCATCTTGCAAAGGCATGCCGACTGAAGGGTAAACCAGCTTTGAAAGCTATGAGTCCAGCGTTAAAAGCTATGAGTAGAAATCCCCAGAGACTACATAGCATGGAAGAACAACAACAGGACGAGGAGATGTTAGAGTTTCACGTCATCAGGAGCATGAGGTTAATGGACAGTGATTCAAAAAGTATCAAAATCCACATAGAGGTTGCGGGATTCAAGATGCCAATGGAAATCGACACAGGTGCATCCGTGAGTGTGGTACCGGAGTCGCTGTACCTCGACAAATTGCGTGATTTCTAACTGGAAAAATCCAAGATAAAGCTGCGAGGCTCCTCGGGAGAGAAAATTCCTGTGGTAGGTCGTATCACCGTACCGGTGAAATATAAAGATCAATTTCAGAACTTTCCTCAAATAGCAGTGAAAGGAGGCAAGCCGGCCTTACGAGGAAGAAATTGGTTGAGATCACTGAAGCTGGATTGGAGTGCGATTTTCCATGTAGAAGCAAAATTTGCATCAACAGATGATGTTATCAAAAAGTATCCGAAGGTGTTCTGCGAAACGGGCAGTCCGATCCAAGGCTTCAAGGCGAGTGTCAGGGTACAGAAGGACGCTAGATCGGTTTACAACAAGCCACATTCAGTATCATATGCACTCAAGGAGAAAGTTGAGAAAGAACTCAAAAGACTAGCGACTGAGAACAATATTTGTAAGATAGATCGATGTAATTGGGCTACATCCATTGTTGTTGTACCTAAGTCCGATGGTAAGGTAAGCTTGTGTGGTGATTATAAAGTAACCGTAAACCAGGTTCTCGAGGGTAATGTCCCCAATACATTGCCGAATATAGAAGATTTGTTCACAACACTGACAGCTGGTCAGATCTTCTCAAAACTGGATCTTACGAATGCCTACTTACAGCTTGAACTAGATGAGGAGTCCAAGTCATGTTTGATTCTAAATACCCATCTAAGCCTACATCAATTTAATAGGCTACCGTCCTACTGTCTTCCGCCCCTGCTATATTCCAAAGGGTGATGAACCAGATTTTGCAAGGTATTGAAGGGGTAGTATGTTATTTAGATGACATACTAATTTCAGCACCAAATAGGCAAATTCATAATAACATATTGAATGAAGTCCTCAAACGGCTAGAGAAGCACAGAGTACGAATGTCTGCTCATAAGTGTGAGTTATTTAAAACTCAGTGGAGTACCTAGGGTACAGAGTAGACAAAATGGTTTACATCCAACCATAGGAAAGCTGGATGCAATCAGAAATGCACCCACTTCCAGGAATGTCACTGAACTTCGTTCATTTTGGGGTCTTTTGAACTATTATGGGAAGTTCCTACCAAATTTGGCTACAGTATTACATCCACTGAATGAAGTAGTCAAAATAATGTGATACAGCATTCAAAGAGTGTAAAAGCAAATTGGTAGAGAGCACCATGTTAGTTCACTATGACATATCTAAGGAGATCAAGCTAGCATGTGATGCCTCTCCATATGGAGTTGGGGCAGTAATCTCTAATGTATTAAGTAGTGGGGAGGAGAGACCAATTGCTTTTGCTTCACGCACTCTCAGTGCCAGTGAGAGTAATTATGCGCAAATTGAAAGGGAAGCTTTGGCATTAATTTTTGGGGTCAAGAAGTTTCACAAATACTTGTATGGTCGTAAGTTTACCATCGTTACGGGCCATAAGCCTCCAACAGCAATCCTCCACCCAAAGTCCCCGGTTCCAACATTAGCTGCAGCCTGAATGCAGAGATGGGCTTTGATTTTGTCAGCATATACATATGATATTGAATACAGACGATCAGCTGATCACAGTAATGCTGATGCAATGTCTAGATGGCCTTCCCCATCACAAGTTACACCCGATAGGGAAGAAGTGTTTTATTTTTCATACATTGATGAACTGCCAGTCACAGCTGAAGAGATTGGTAGAGCAACCAAACGTGACCCAGTGATGTCAAAGGTGTATGATTATATTGCAAATGGATGGCCAAACCAGGTAACAGACAAAGATACTCCTCCATTCTTCATTCGAAGGAATGAATTATCAGTCGATAAAGATTGTATCATGTGGGGTGCAAGAGTGGTTATACCAAATAAATTCAGGTCCAAATTATTAGGAGACCGTCATGATTAGCACCTGGGGAATGTGCTTGACCAAGAGTTTTGCACACAGTTATTTATGGTGGCCAGGTCTTGATAAAGATATAGAGTACATCGTGAGTCAGTGTACAACGTGTCAATCAGTATCATTACAGCCATGGAAATGGCCTCCCAGGGTGTGGCAAAGGCTACATATTGATGTTGCTGAGCTAGAAGGACAACAATTGTTTATTGTGATTATTAGCCATTCGAAGTGGGTTGAGGTGTTTCCAATGTGGAACATAACAACAAGTAAAACATTGGACAGTTTGCGAAGTTTATTTTCTTAATTTGGCCTCCCAGAAGAAATTGTTTTGGATAATAGACCACAATTTCATTCAGAAGAATTTGCAAAATTCACGAGCAAAAATGGCGTGAAACATACCAAGGTTCCACCATACCACCTTGCCTCGAACGGTGCAGCAGAGCGCACTGTACAAATTGTAAAACCTGCCCTCATAAAACAAATGTTAGATCCAAATCCAAGAGAAAATCAGAAAGTACGTCTGAATCCAAGTCAGGAAAACAAACAGCCTGAAGTTAGAGTGAGTTCAAATGAAAATCAAGGAAATTCCGTTGAGGAAAACGTTCCTCAGGATGAGCCTCGAATGAGTTTAGATTCGACACCATGTTTGGAAGGTTCTGTTCGAGAGCGAAGGTATCCTCTTCGAAACGGAAAACAAGTGGTTAAGTTAAATTTGTAAATATGGAAAAAAAAAGTCTATATCCTGTGTTATGTATAAACATGCAAGTTTCTATGATGTTGTATAATAACTTCTTCATTAAGGAGGGAGAAGTGTAATGTCTGTGAGCTTGTAATATTTGTAGCTCCACACTGTGGATGTGGATGTATTGTGTACTGCAACTACAGAGTTAATAATAAACAGAACCAGGCATATTCCGGTGGCTTCCGACAGAGCTGCCTGCCATGTTAGAAGCTGTGTGTGCTGTGCTCTGTGACTATATCACATTGCAGGAATAGGCCATGTGGCCCCTCGAGCCTACTTCACCATCCACCACTTCCCTGCCTGCTCCCCATAACTCTTGACTCCCTTATTGTTCAAAATTATGGTTTCTATCACCTGTCTCATACTGTCTTCGTTTTTCTGTTTATCTATCTGTTTTTCTTTTTTATTTCTCTGTTTATTTCTCTGTATTTTTCTCCTTACCCATTTGGTTGGCGGGGTGGTCGGGGGTGGGGCAGACAGCAGACCTCTTCCCATTTCAACTACTTGCTCAAACCTGAATCCTCCCATCCCGTTGCCCTGCTGTCTCTCACCTCATCCTCAGCCCTCCAACCACGAGCCTATTCTCACTCATTCCCCTCCCAGCATAAGTGGTGAAAGACCAGAGGCCCCATACGAGTTTTGATTCCTCCCCTCCTGTCCTCCCTTTCCATCTCAAAGAGGCTTTTTGCTTTCAAAATATTAATTTTGTGCGTTTTCTTAAATCAAATTAGAATGAGGAAAGACATTTTGTTTGCCTGCCTTTCACTATCTATATATTTCTCGAGTCCAATCCTATCCATACTCACTCAATTCTGAATACTGATCAAGAGCTGGAAGCCTGTTAGACTTTTCCCTTTCCTGGCAGGAGCACACTGAGGTCAATTTTAACACCTGAAACATCTACAATCAGCAAACAGCACAGACTTCAACCTGGAAACTTCTAAGTCGGTATGGCTCAGCGCCACATTGGGTGATATACTTAGCAGCCGGGCCACAGAGAAATCCATATAACAGATACAAAAATTAAAACCAGCCAAATGTCCCATCGATAAATACTTGCCATATGTCGTCTGATGATTCCTCTTTAAATGTTATGACCTTGGCTTAAATCAAAAATGAGCGGAGCATTTGCACATTGACTGGCTTGTGAGTTGTTCCAAGTTGAGCACACAGCATTTTTCCACCCCTGTCACTTCATCAATCTTTACCTCAGGAGGAATTGCAGTACCTTCTTCTTCTGGGCTCTCTGAGCACCACACAGCGGCCACAACAGAGGACAGGCGGAGCAACTGGCTAATTCCTTCTGACAGGATGCAGGCTGCCTTGTCAGGGCGAGCAAACTGGAGTGAAAAGACATACCCGACGTTGAGGGTTATCCCCCTCCGCTACCATAAGGGTAGTAGACTGTACATGGACCATGTACAGTAGACACCTCAAATCGCTGGAGAAATACCACCAACGATGTCTCCGCAAGATCCTGCAAATCCCCTGGGAGGACAGACGCATCAACGTTAGCGCCCTCAACCAGGCCAACATCCCCAGCATTGAAGCACTGACCACACTTGATCAGCTCCGCTGGGCAGGCCACATTGTTCACATGCCAGACACGAGACTCCCAAAGCAAGCGCTCTACTCGGAACTCGTCCACGGCAAACGAGCCAAAGGCGGGCAGAGGAAACGTTACAAGGACACCCTCAAAGCCTCCCTGATAAAGTGCGACATCCCCACCGACACCTGGGAGTCCCTGGCCAAAGACCGCCCTAAGTGGAGGAAGAGCATCCGGGAGGGCGCTGAGCTCCTCGGGTCTCATCGCCGAGAGCATGCAGAAGCCAAGCGCAGGCAGCGGAAAGAGCGTGCGGCAAACCAGTCCCACTCACCCTTTCCCTCAACGACTATCTGTCCCACCTGTGACAGCAACTGTGGCTCTCGTATTGGACTGTTCAGCCACCTAAGGACTTATTCTAAGAGTGGAAGCAAGTCTTCCTCGATTCCGAGCGACTGCCTATTATGATGATGAGATGGTGATACCTGTGACTGGCCAGCACCAAGTGCTGGGAGGCGGTTAATGAGCCCGGCATTCTTCAGAAAGTGCCGACAGCTTCGGGCAGATGCGTGCCATGGTGGGGGGGGGCAGTTTGGGGTGGGGGAAGCAGGACCACCAATGGAGGAAACACCATCGAAAGGGCGGATGAGCTAAACCTTGACCTGGCCAACAGCATCCACAGCTTGCAGACCGTGACCCAGATTCAGTGAAGACCGATAGACATGCATTTATATAGCGTACTTCACAACTTCAGGAGGTCACAAAGTGCTTTACAGCCAATGAACTATTACTTCAAGTACAAACACTGTTGTAATATAAAAAACACGGCACTGAAATAAAAGAACAGGTAATTGTTTCAGTGATGTTGGTTGAGGTGTAAATATTGGCCTGGAAATCACTTCTGTTCTTCATAGAATCATAGAAATTTACAGCACGGAAGGGGGCCATTTCGGCCCATCATGTCCGTGCCGGCCGACAAAGGGCTATCCAGCCAAATCCTACTTTGCAGCTCTTGGTCCGTAGCCCTGTAGGTTACTTCAAATGCACATCCAAATATCCTTTAACTGTGGTGAGGGTTTCTGCCTCTACCACCCTTTCAGGCAGTGAGTTCCAGACCGCCACCACCCTCTGGGTGAAGAAATTTCCCCTCATATCTTCTCTAAAACTCTCCCCAATTACATTAAACCTATGCCCCCTGGTTGTTGACCCCTCTGCCAAGGGAAAACGGTCCTTCCAATCCACTCTATCCAGGCCCCTCATAATTCTATACACCTCAATCAGGTCGCCCCATCAGGTCTGTTCCAAAGAAAACAGACCCAGCATCTCCAACTTTTCCTCATAGCTAAAATCCAGGCAACATTCTTGTAAATCTCCTCTGTACCCTTTCCAATGCAATCATATCTTTCCTGTAATATGGTGACCAGAACTGCACACAGTGCTCCAGCTGTGGCCTAACCAGTGTTTTATACAGTTCAAGCAGAACCTCCCTGCTCTTGTATTCCATGCCTCGACTAATAAAGGCAAGTATTCCATGTGCCTTCTTAACCACCTATCTACTTGGCCTGCTACCTTCAGAGATCTGTGGACCTGCACTCCAAGGTCACTTTGTTCCTTTAGACTTTTCAGTGTCATACAATTTAATGTGTATTCCCTTGCCTTGTTAGACATCCCCAAATGCATTACCTCACTTATCTGGATTGAATTCCATTTGCCACTGTTCTGCCCACCTGACCAGTACACTGATATTTTACTGCAGTCCGCAGCTTTCTTTTTCATTAGCAACCGCACAGCCTATTTTAGTGTCATCTTCAAACTTCTTAATCATACCCCCAATATTTAACTCCAAGTCATTGATATATACCACAAAAAGCAAGGGATCCAGCACTGAGCCCTGCGGAACCCCACTAAATACAGCCTTCCAGTCACAAAATCACCCATCAACCATTGCTGTTGGGGAAGAGTTAAACTAATATGGCAGGGGGATGGGAACCTATGCAGGGAGACAGAGGGAAATAAAATGGAGGCAGAAGCAAAAGATAGAAAGGAGAATAGTAAAAGTGGAGGGCAGAGAAACCCAAGGCAAAAAACAAAAAGGGCCACATTACAGCAAAATTCCAAAGGGGAAAAGTGTGTTAAAAAGACAAGCCTGAAGGCTCTGTGCCTCAATGCGAGGAGTATTCGTAATAAAGTGGACGAATTAACTGTGCAGATAGCAGTTAACGGATATGATGTAATTGGCATCAAGGAGACATGGCTCCAGGGTGACCAAGGCTGGGAACTCAACATCCAGAGGAATTCAACATTTATGAAGGATAGACAGAGAGGAAAAGGAGGCGGGGTGGCGTTGCTGGTTAAAGAGGAAATTAATGCAATATTAAGAAGGGACATTAGCCTGGATGATATGGAATCGGTATGGGTGGAGCTGCAGAATACCAAAGGGCAGAAAATGCTGGTGGGAGTTGTGTACAGACTACCAAACATAGTAGTGAGGTTGGGGACAGCATCAAACAAGAAATAAGGGATATGTGCAATAAAGGTACAGCAGTTATGATGGGTGACTTTAATCTACATATTGATTGGGCTAACCAAACTGGTAGAACTGCGCTGGAGGAGGATTTCCTGGAGTTTATTACCGATGGTTTTCTAGACCAATATGTCGACGAACCAACTAGAGAGCTGGCCATCCTAGACTGGGTGATGTGTAATGAGAAGGGACTAATTAACAATCTTGTTGTGCGAGGCCCCTTGGTGAAGAGTGACCATAATATAGTAGAATTCTTTATTAAGCTGGAGAGTGATACAGTTAATTCAGAATCTAGGTCCTGAACTTAAGGAAAGGTAACTTCGAACGTATGAGGCGTGAATTGGCTAGAATAGACTGGCAAAGGATACTTAAAGGGTTGACGGTGGATAAGCAATGGCAAACATTTAAAGATCACATGGATGAACTTCAACAATTGTACATCCCTGTCTGGAGTAAAAATAAAATGAGGAAGTTGGCTCAAATGTGGCTAACAAGGGGAATTATGGATAGTGTTAAAACCAAGGAAGAAGCATATAAATTGTCCAGAAAAAGCAACAAACCTGAGGACTGGGAGAAATTTAGAATTCAACAGAGGAGGACTAAGGGTTTAATTAAGAGGGGGAAAATAGAGTACAAGAGGACGCTTGCAGGGAACATAAAAACTGACTGCAAAAGCTACTATAAATATGTGAAGAGAAAAAGATTAGTGAAGACAAACATAGGTTACTTGCAGTCAGATTCAGGTGAATTTATAACGGGGAACAAAGAAATGGCAGACCAATTGAACAAATACTTCAGTTCTGTCTTCACGAAGGAAGACACAAATAACCTTCCGAACCTAAGAGAGGAGAGTGGGTCTAGTGAGAAGGAGGAACTGAAGGAAATCCTTATTAGGTGGGAAATTGTGTCAGGGAAATTGATGGGATTGAAGGCCGATAAATCCCCGGGGCCTGATAGTCTGCATCCCAGAGTACTTAAGGAAGTGGCCCTTGTAACAGTGGATGCATTGGTGGTCATTTTCCAACAGTCTATCGACTCTGGATCAGTTCCCATGGACTGGAGGGTAGCTAATGTAGCACCACTGTTTAAAAAAGGAGGGAGAGAGAAAACGGGTGATTATAGATTGGCTAGCCTGACATCAGTAGTGGGGAAAATGTTGGAATCAATCATTAAGGATGAAATAGCAGCGTATTTGGAAAGCAGTGACAGGATCGGTCCAAGTCAGCATGGATTTATGAAAGGGAAATCATGCTTGACGAATCTTCTGGAATTTTTTGAGAATGTAACTAGCAGAGTGGACAAGAGAGAACCAGTGGATGTGGTGTATTTGGACTTTCAAAAGGCTTTTGACAAGGTCCCGCACAAGGGATTGCTGTGCAAAATCAAACCACATGGTATTGGGGGTAATGTACTGACGTGGATAGAGAACTGGTTGGCAGAGAGTCGGGATAAACGGGCCCTTTTCAGAATGGCAGGCAGTGGCTAGTGGAGTGCCGCAGGGCTCAGTACTGGGACCTCAGCTCTTTACAATATACATTAATGATTTAGATGAAGGAATTGAGTGTAATATCTCCAAGTTTGCAGATGACACTAACTGGGTGGTGGTGTGAGCTGTGAGGAGAATGCTACGAGGCTGCAGGGTGACTTGGACAGATTAGGTGAGTGGGAAATGCATGGCAGATGCAGTATAATGTGGATAAATGTGAGTTTATCCATTTTGGGGGCAAAAAAACGAAGGCACATTATAATCTGAATGGCAGCAGATTAGGAAAAGGGGAGGTGCAACGAGACCTGGGTGTCATGGTTCATCAGACATTGAAAGTTGGCATGAAGGTACAGCAGGCGGTGAAGAAGGCAAATGGTATGTTGGCCTTCATAGCTAGAGGATTTGAGTATAGGAGCAGGGAGGTCTTACTGCAGTTGTACAGGGACTTGGTGAGGCCTCACCTGGAATATTGTGTTCAGTTTTGGTCTCCTATTCTGAGGAAGGACGTTCTTGCTATTGAGGGAGTGCAGAGAAGGTTCACCAGACTGATTCCGGGGATGGCTGGACTGACATATGAGGAAGACTGGATCAACTGGGCCTTTAGTCACTGGAGTTTAGAAGGATGAGAGGGGCTCTCATAGAAATGTATAAGATTCTGACGGGACTGGACAGGTTAGATGCGGGAAGAATGTTCCCGATGTTGGGAAAGTCCAGAACCAGGGGACATAGTCTTAGGATAAGGGGTAGGCCATTTAGGACCTAGATGAGGAAAAACTTTTTCACTCAGAGAGTTGTTAACCTGTGGAATTCCCTGCCGCAGAGAGTTGTTGATGCCAGTTCATTGGATATGTTCAAGAGGTAGTTAGATATGGCCCTTACGGCTGAAGAGATCAAGGGGTATGGAGAGAAAGCAGGAAAGGGGTACTGAGGGAATGATCAGCCATGATCTTATTGAATGGCGGTGCAGGATCGAAGGGCCGAATGGCCTACTCCTGCACCTATTTTCTATGTTTCTATGTTTCCTGCCTCCGAGCCAATTTTGCCCTGGATCCCATGGGCTATTACTTTAGTGACCAATCTGCCATGTTGGACCTTGTCAAAAGCTTTGCTAAAATCCATATACACTGCATCATACACACTGCCCTCATCGATCCTCCTGGTTAATATTGTGTTCCTAACACAGGTGAGACTGCACACAGGGAGGTTAAAGTAACAGTGACCTCAGCCTTTATTAAGACACTCCAGAGTGAGGAACAGGCCTTAGAGGCCGGCTTATATACAGTGCTCCCAAGGGATGCTGGGATCCCTTGGGACTTCAGGGGATGAGCTCCCTGGTGGCGGAACATGGGAGTGCATGCTTTACCGATACACAACATCACTCCCCCCCACAAAGTCAAAGTGAAAACTATTTGCAAGGTGAGGAGGTCGGGAGCCTTTCTTTCCCTGGTGGACCGCATCGGTACAAATGTCTGTTCTGGTGTGTTGGCTGTGCCCTCGCTGAGCTGGCGTGTTGTTGGCCCTGCAGGGCTGGGGTCCGGGGTGGTGTCGTTGATCCTTTGGGCGTGTGTTGTGGGCTCGAAAAAGGTGGTGTCTGCTGTGGGTTGTTCAGGGCAGCCTGTGAACCACAGCCTCGTTTGGTCCAGGTGCTTTCTGCAAATTTGTCCATTGTCTAGTTTGACTACAAACACCCTACTCCCTTCTTTAGCTATCACCGTGCCCGCGATCCCCTTGGGACCATGTCCATAGTTTAGCACATACACAGGGTCATTCAGATCAATTTCCCGTGACACAGTGGCGCGATCATTGTTTCCATTTTATTGCTACCGCCTGCTCTCTACCTGATCATGCAGGTTGGGTGAACCAGCAAGAGTCTGGTTTTAAGTGTCCTTTTCATGAGTAGCTCAACCGGGGGCATCCCTGTGAGCGAGTGGGGTCTCGTGCAGTAGCTGAGCAGTACTCGGGACAGGCGTGTTTGGAGTGAGCCTTCTGTGACTCGTTTAAGGCTCTGCTTGATTGATTGTACTGCCTGCTCTGCCTGCCCATTGGAGGCTGGTTTAAACGGAGCCGAGGTGACATGTTTGATCCCATTGCAGGTCATGAATTCTTTAAATTCGGCACTGGTGAAACATGGCCCGTTGTCACTGACTAGTATGTCAGGCAGGCTGTGGGTGGCAAACATGGCCCTCAGGCTTTCAATGATGGCGGTGGCGATGCTTCCCGACATTATTTCACATTCAATCCATTTTGAAAAAGCATCCACCACCACCAGGAACACTTTACCGAGAAACAGGCCCGCATAGTTGACATGGATCCTTGACCATGGTTTGGAGGGCCAGGACCACAAACTTAGTGGTGCCTCTCTGGGCGCGTTGCTCAACTGAGCACACACGCTGCATTGCCGTACATAGGACTCTAAGTCAGAGTCGATACCGGGCCACCACACGTGGGATCTGGCTACCGCTTTCATCATTACTATACCCGGGTGTGTGCTCTGGAGATCCGAGATGAACGTTTCCCTGCCCTTTTTGGGTAGCACTACACGGTTACCCCACAACAGGCAGTCTGCCTGAATGGACAGCTCGTCCTTTCGCCACTGGAATGTCTTGATTATCTCTTGCATTTCAACGGGAATGGTGGCCCAGCTCCTATGCAGTACACAGTTTTTTACTAGGGACAGCAGAGGATCTTGGCTGGTCCAAGACCTAATCTGGCAGGCTGTGACAGGTGATTTTCAAACGCTTCCATGACCATCAACAAGTCTGCTGGCTGCGCCACCATCAACAAGTTTGCAGGCTGCACCATTTCCACCCCCATGGTGGGCAATGGTAGCTGACTGAGAGCATTCTCGGTGCCTGGCCTGTGGCGGATGGTATAGCTATACACTGATAGCGCGAGTGCCCACCTTTGTATGCGGGCTGAGGAATTCGTATTTATCCCCTTGTGATCGGTTTCCAGCTCAAATTTGAGGCCAAACAGGCAGTGATGCATTTTATTTACCCCTAACACACACGCTAATGCCTCTTTCTCAATCATGCTGTAGGCCCTCTCGGCCTTAGACAAGCTCCTGGAGGCATAGGCGACAGGTTGCAACTTCTCCACAACGTTAGCTTGTTGTAATACACACCCGACTCCGTATGACGACGCGGGTTATACAATACAAGCAGCTTGTTGGAGCATAAAATGTTTCTGGCTTTCTCAAAAGCAATTACTTGTTTTTTTCCCCATACCCAGTTCTCACCTTTACGCAATAACACATGTCGAGGCTCAAAGAGGGTGCTTAACCCCGGTAGGAAGTTACCAAAATAGTCGAGGAGTCCCAGGAACGACCGCAGCTCCGTGACGTTCTGTGGCCTGGGCGCATTTCTGATAGCCTCTGTCTTGGCGTCTGTGGCCCGAATGCCATCTACCGCGATCTTTCCCCCCAAAAACTCCACTTCTGTTGCCATGAAGACGCATTTCGACCTCTTCAGCCGCAGCCCTACGCGATCCAGTCGCTGGAGGACCTACTCCAGGTTTTGTAGGTGCTCAACAGTGTCCTGACCCGTGACCAATATGTCGTCCTGAAAAACCATCGTGCGTGGTACCGACTTGAGTAAGCTCTCCATGTTTCTCTGGAAGATCGCTGCAGCTGACCGGATTCCAAACGGGCATCTGTTATAGATGAACAGTCCCTTGTGCTTGTTGATGCAGGTGAGGTCCTTCGAAGACTCCTCCAGCTCCTACCTCATGTAGGCCGAAGTCAGGTCGAGCTTATGAACGTCTTGCCTCCTGCCAGCGTCGCAAATAGGTCGTCTGCCTTAGGTTGCGGGTATTGGTCCTGTAGCGAGAAACGATTAATAGTTACTTTATAATCGGCGCAAATCCTGACCGTGCCATCACTGTTAAGTACTGGAACAATCGGGCTGGCCCACTCGCTGAATTCCACTGGGGAGATGATGCCCTCGCGTTGCAGCCTATCCAGCTCGATTTCCACTCTCTCCCTCATCATGTGAGGTACTGCTCGCGCCTTGTGGTGAATGGGTCGTGCCTCTGGGACCAAGTGGATCCGCACCTTCGCCCCGGAAAAGTTTCAATGCCTGGCTCAAAAAGGGAAGGAAATTTGTTAAGAAGCTGGGTACATGAGGCCTCATCGACATGTGATAGCGCTTGGATGTCATCCCAGTTCCAGCGGATTTTGCCCAGCCAGCTCCTTCCAAGCAGTGTGGGGCCATCACCTGGGACAATCCAGAGTGGCAGTTCATGCACCGTGCTCTCGTAGGTGACCTTGACCATGGCGCTGACCAGGACAGTGATAAGCTCTTTGGTGTATGTTCTCAGTTTCGTGTAGATGGAGTTCAGGGCTGGTCTGAGTGCCTTGTTGCACCACAGTCTCTCAAACATCTTTTTACTCATGATGGATTGGCTAGCACCAGTGTCCAGTTCCATGGCTATGGGTAAGGCATTCAATTTTATATTTAGCATTATATGTGGACATTTCATCGAAAATGTGCGCACACCGTGTACTTCAGTATCTGCCTCCTCTCTCTGAGGCTAGAAATTGCTTTGATCCACCATGGACCGCTCTTCTTCTGCCACGTGGTGGTTAGCAGGTTTTGCAAAGCTTGCAGCTCATCTGCAAGCTCGTTGGAGGTGCCCCATTGTTCCACAGCTCTTGCAAACATACCCTTTGAAGCGGCATGAATAGGCTGAATGGAAGTCTCCATACCATAACACCAACAAGGTGTGAATGGCCTTGCATTCATCCTTTGTTGGAGACTCTGAGTCATCTGGGTCACCTGAGACCTGCTGGCAGTTGCAGACTCGTGGTATCTGCCCTGTACATTTCTGCTCGCAAACACAGTTCTTGTTAATTTATGAACATTGCTAGCACTTGTGTGCTGAGAGATTTGTTTGGTGTTATCACTGGTGGACATAAACGCCTGTGCTATCGCATGGCCTTACTGAGAGTCGGTGTCTCTACAGTCAAAATTTTTCGCAGGATGGTCTTGTGGCCAATGCCCAGTACAAAAAAGTCTCTGAGCATTTGCTCCAGGTAGCCATCAAATTTACATTGTCCTGCAAGTTGCCTTAGCTCGGCGACGTAGCTCGCTACTTGCTGACCTTCAGATTGTTGGCACATATAGAACCGATACCTTGCCATCAGCATGCTCTCCCTCGGGTTAAGATGCTCCCGAACCAGTGTACACAGCTCCTCATATGACTTATCTGTGGGTTTCACTGGAGCCAGAAGATTCTTCATGAGTCTGTAGGCCGGTGCCCCGCAGACCGTGAGGAGGACCGTTCTCCTTTTTGCAGCGCTTCCTTCTCCGTCCAGCTCATTGGTTACAAAGTACTGGTCTAGCCGTTCGACATAGGCTTCTCAGTCCTCACCCTCCGAGAACTTCTCCAGGATGCCCATAGTTTGCTGCATCTTTGTGTTGGATTCTTATACTCGTCGCCAGTTATTGTGTTCCTAACACGAATGAGACTGCACACAGGGAGGTTAAAGTAACAGTGACCTCAGTCTTTATTAAGACACTCCAGAATGAGGAACAGGCCTTCAGGGCCGGCTTATATATAGTGCTCCCATGGGATGCTGGGATCCCTTGGGACATCAGGGGATGCACTCCCTGGTGGCGGAACATGGGAGTGCATGCTTTACAGATACACAACAGTTATCTCCTCGAAAAATTCAAACAAATTAGTCAGACATGACCTTCCCTTAACAAAGCCATACTAACTGTCCTTGATTAATTCATGTCTTTCCAAATGAAGGTTTATTTTGTCCCTCAAGATTTTTTCCAATAATTTTCCTACCACCGAGGTTAGGCTGACTGGCCAGTTATTACTCGGTCTATCCCTTTCTCCCTTTTTAAACAAAGGTACAACATTAGCAGTCCCCCAGTCCTCTGGCACCACACCTGTAGACAGAGAGGATTGGAAAATGATGGTCAGAGCCTCTGCTATTTCCTCTTTTGCTTTTCTTAACAGCCTGGGATACATTTCATCCAGGCCTGGGGATTTATCCACTTTCATAGCTGCTCAGCCCCTTAATACTTCCTCTCTGACTATGTTTATCTCATCTAATATTTTGCACTCGTCCTCCCTCATTGCAAAGTCTGCATCGCCCCTCTCTTTTGTGAAAACGGATGTAAAGTATTGATTACGAATCCTACCCACATCTTCCACCTCCACACACAGATTTCCTTTATGGTCTCTAATAGGCCCCACTCTTTCTTTAGTTATCCCCTTGCTCTTAATGTATTTATAAAACATATTTGGGTTTTCCCTGATTTTAGTTGCCAACATTCTTTCATGCTCTCTCTTTGCTTTCCTGATGTATTTTTTAATTGCACCTGTAGCGTTTCTGCAGTGTTGAGTTCCCGGTATCTGTCATAAGCTTCCCTTTTTTTCTTTATCTAACCCTGTATGTCCCTTGACATCCAGAGGGCTCTAGATTTGTTAGCCCCACCCTTTCTTTTAAGGGAAGATACTTGCTCTGTTCCCTCAGGATCTCCTCCTTGAATGCTTCCCACTGCTCTGACACTGATTTACCTTCAAGTAGCCATTTCCAGTCCACTTTGGCCAAATCCCATCTCAGTTCAGCAAAATTGGCTTTACCCCAATTGAGAACTTTTATTCCTGGTCTCCCTTTGTCCTTTTCCATAACTACCCTAAATTTAACTGAATTATGATCATTGACACCAAAATGCTCTCCCACTGATACCCCTTCCACCTGCCCCTCTTCATTCCCCAAAACCAAGTCCAGAACCGCCCCCTCCCTTGTTAGGCTTGTTACATACTGGCTAAAGAAGTTCTCCTGAATGCATTTTAGGAATTTCACACCCTCTGTACCATTCACACTACCATTTTGCCCAGTTAATATTAGGGTAGTTGAAATCCCCCACTATTACAGCTCTACAGTTTTTGCACTTTGCAGCAACTTGCCCACATATTTGTTCTTCTATCTCCCTCTGACTGTTTGGGGGTCTATAGTACACTCCCAGTACTGTTATCGCCCCTTTTTTGTTCTTCAGTTCAACCTATATGGCCTTGTTTGATGACCCCTCTAACATATCATCCCTTCTTACAGCTGTAATTGTTTCTTTAATCAATACTGCGAAGCCCTCTCCTTTTTTAACCCCTCTCTATCCCATCTGAAAACCCTGTAACCAGGAATGTTGAGCTGCCATACCGGCCCTTCTTTCAGCCATGACTCACTATTAGCTATAATATCGTACTCCCAAATGTCTATCTGTGCCCTTAGCTCATCTGCATTGAAGTATATACCATTTAGTATTGTCAAACTCCCCTGTTATCGATTTTCTAGCCCGTGTTTCTTGTGTCTTCCAAATTCATTTTCTACTTCTCTGCTGCCCAATTCTAGCTTTGCTTCTCTCCCCACTGAATCTATTCTCCGGTTCCCATTCCCCTGCCAAGCTAGTTTAAATCCTCCCCAACAGCACCAGCAAAACCTCCCGCGAGGATACTGGTCCCGGCTCTGTTGAGGTGCAACCCGTCCGACTTGTACAGGTCCCACTTCCCCGAGAAATGGTCCCAATGCCTCAGAAAACTAAAGCTCTCCCTCCTGCACAATCTCTCCAGCCTCTCATTCATCTGCCCTATCCTCCTATTTCTGTACTCACTAGCACGTGGCACTGGCAGTAACCCGGAGATTACTACCTTTGAGGTCCTGCTTTTTAATATCTCTCCTAGCTCCCTAAACTCTGCCTGCAGGACCTCATCCCTCTTTCTACGTACGTCATTGGTACCAATATGGACCACGACCTCTGGCTCTTCCCCCTCTCCCCCCCAGAATGTCTTACAGCCGCTCAGTAACATCCTTGACCCTGGCACCAGGGAGGCAACATACCATCCTGGAGTCACGACTGTGGCCACGGAAATGCCTGTCTGTTCCCCTGACTATCAAATTCCCTACCACTATTGCTCTTCCACTCTTCTTCCTCCCCCCCCTGTGCTGCATGGTGCCGTGGACTTGGCTCTGGCTGCACTCCCCAGAGTCACCATCGCCCTCACCAGCAGTCAGAACATAACACTGGTTGGAGAGTGAGATGGACTCGGGGGACTCCTGCACTACCTGCCTAGTACTCCTCCTCTGTCTGGTGGTCACCCACTTCCTCTCTGCCTGCACATTCTTGAGCTGCAGCATGACCACCACCTGAAACGTGCTATCCACAAAGTTCTCCGTCTCGCGGATGCACTGCAGTGACTACAGCTGCCCGTTCAAGCTCCGAAATGCGGAGCTCGAGTTGCTGCAGCTGGAGACACCTTCTGCACACGTGGTCGTCCCGGCTGCACGAAGCGTCCAGGACTTCCTACATGTCTCAGGATGTGTAATCCACGGGACTAAGCTGTCCTGCCATGCCTCTAGTTAATAGACTCAAAACTATCGAGCAGAAATAAACTCTAAAACTTAGCAAAACATACCCAGCAGCTACTCAGCAATCAGCTGATTTAATGAATGAGGTTTTTTTAGATTAAAAATATCACTTGTTTACTTTTTTAATGATTTTAATCTTTTCTCTTCTTCGCCGAATTCCCACTCTTTCCAAATTCTCAAATAAACCACTCTGCTCAAGTCCACTCCGTTTAAGACTGCTCTGTTTCAAAATAGTGCCATGAGATGTTTTATATCCACCTGAGAGGGCAGACAGGGCCTCAGTTTAATGTCTCATCCAAAAGATAATGGATTTGATAGTGTAGCACTCCTACAGCACTACACTGGAGAGCCACATCTCTGGAGTGGGACTTGAACCCACATTCTTCTGACTCAGAAGCAAGAAAGCTACCCACTGAGCCACAGCCATCATTATGGCTCTGGGAAGGGTGCTGTCGGTTCCACATTCAGGTAATTTGTACTGCAAAAATGGCCACCATGCTCTACCCTTGGAGGATAAACCACACCTTGAAGTTTCACAGGAATATGTAACTAGAACCGCCCATCCCAAGGTCTCACTGATTTTGCAAATTGTAACTCGATCCACTTTGACTTCCTGAAGCGACAAAGGACAGAGCTTCCCAGAAGGCAGCAAGGGCCAGCCAAAGTGCCTTACCCCAGTCCAAATACATCCCTCCCCCAACCAAATGATAAGGGTGTTGAAACAGTTTGGGTGGAGATAAGGAACAATAAGGGGAAAAAGACACTGGTGGGTGTAGTCTACAGGCCTCCGAACAGTAGCAACTCTGTTGGTCGGAGAATAAACCAGGAAATAGTGGGGGCTTGTAAAAAGGGAACAGCAATAATCATGGGTGATTTTAACCTCCATTTTGATTGGACAAATCAAATTGGTCAGGGTAGCCTTGAGGAAGAGTTCATAGAGTGCCTAAGGGACGGGTTCCTTGAGCAGTATGTAATGGAATCAAACAGGGGACAGGCTATCTTAGATCTGGTCCTGTGTAATGAGCCAGGATTAATAAACAATCACCTAGTAAAGGATCACCTAGGAATGAGTGATCATAGCATGATTGAATTTCAAATGCAGATGGAGGGTGAGAAAGTTGGATCTCTAACCAGCGTACTAAGCTTAAATAAAGGAGACTACAAAGGAATGAGGGCAGAGTTGGGTAAAATGGACTGGAAAAATAGATTAAAGTGTAGGACAGTTGATGAACAGTGGTGTACATTTAAGGAGATAATTCACAACTTTTAAGAAAATTATATTTCAGCGAGGAGGAAAGGGTGTAAGAGAAAAGATAGCCATCTGTGGCTAACTAAAGAAATAAAGGACAGTATCCAATTAAAAACAAGGGCATTCAAAGTGGCCAAAACTAGTGGGAGGACAAAAGACTGGGAAGCTTTTAAAAACCAGCAAATAACGACTAAAAAAATGATTAAGAAAGGAAAGATAGACTATCAAAGTAAACTAGCACAAAATATAAAAACAGATAGCAAGAGTTTCTATAGGTATATAAAAAGGAAAAGAGTGGCTAAAGTAAATGTTGGTCCCTTCGAGGACGAGACCGGGGAATTAGTGATGGGGAACATGGTGATGGCAGAAACTCTGAACAAATATTTTGTATCAGTCTTTACGGTAGAAGGCACTAACAATATTCCGACTGTGTATAGCCAAGGGGCTATAGTGAGGGAGGAACTTAACACAATCACAATCACTAAGGAGGTGGTACTCAGTAAGATATGGCCTACTCCTGTTCCTATTTCTTATGTTCTTATAAAGTGCCTTACCCCAGTCCAAGTGCATGGACTTGATGGGCCGATTTTCGGGCTGTAAATTTCTATGATTCTACGATTCACATCAACAATGGGCCGGAGGCCGGAGTTAGACAGGGGTCCTGGTTGACTTCAGGATGCTCTACCCATATGACACGTGGTGTGCTCCCAGTGCAGATTGAGCACGTGCACACCACATGCCATGTTGGGTCCTGCAATGCCCTGTTTTGTCCGGGATAAAAAATCTCAAGGCCAAGCATTCATTCGGTGGAAGGATTTAATTTTTTCTACATGAGATGAAAAAATGGTCATGCCGTTGTTGAAGAGTTAACAGAACTCAGCGCTATTGTGCCTTTGCGGTTCACTGGTACAAACTGCACGGTGTCTGTCAGAGCCTTGCGTCAGCAGGCTACACCGAGGAGAGAGGGTAGTCGAGAGTGGCTGCTCTAAAGCCTGGGCCGCAGATGATTGATGATCTCCTCCTAGAATGAAAGAAGGATCTCACAAGGATGCCAGTCTCTTTATTAGAGCTGATGGTCTTGTCACTTGTTCATGATGGGCCACAGATGGAGAAAGGCACATTGGGTAGAAAGTGGAAACAAGAAGCAATAAAGAAAAACCAGTTAAAGAGACAGAAACCCTGTCGGTGACACATTCAATCTATGTTTCTTGATTGGAAACAATAGACATTTCTGACAAGTCTGCAGAAGTGATGAAAGAGCTCTTTTTATGTACAGGATAGGATTGTCCAAATGCTGCTGTTTTAATGATATGTTAATTGTTTATTTAAATATTGTGAATATATTATGTGCTGATGCTCTCATTTGCTTGTTTCTACTCTATTGGACCATGACCTTTATCCAGTTAACAAGGCTTGTTTTGTTTGGTCTCACATCACACACTAGTATGGGTACAGTCTGAGGAGACCTAGCCTGCCTCCCACAGTGAGTGAGGCTGAGGGTATACGCTTAGACATAGTCCAGCCTGACACTTCAGTGGAGTGCTGCATTGTCAGGGGTGTCATATTTTAGACGAGACATTAAAGTGATGCCCTGACTGCCATCTAAAGTTTGGCCGATTAATCGGAGGGAGGGCTGGAAAGGAGAGGAGAGGGGAGGGGAGAGGAGGAGAGGGGAGGGGAGGGAAGTGGAGGAGAGGGGAGGGGAGGAGAGGAGGGGGAGGAGAGGGAGGAGAGTGGAGGGGAGCAGAGGGGAGGGGAGGAGAGAAGTGGGGAGGGGAGGAGAGGAGAGGGGAGGAGAGGAGGGGGAGGGGAGGGGAGGAGAGGAGAGGAATGGGATAGGGGAGGAGAGGGAAGAAGATGAGAGGAGTGGGGAGGGGAGGAGAGGAGAGGGGAGGAGAGGAGTGGGGAGGGGAGAAGAGGAGAGGGGAGGAGAGGAGTGGGGAGGGGAGGGAGAGGAGGAGAGGGGAGGAGAGGAGGGGAGAGGGAGGAGTGGGGAGGGGAGGAGAGGAGAGGGGAGGAGAGGAGTGGGGAGGGGAGGGAGGGGAGGAGAGGGGAGGAGAGGAGGGGGAGGGGGAGGAGAGGGAAGGGGAGGAGAGGGGAGGAGAGGAGAGGAGTGGGGAGGGGAGGAGAGGGGAGTGGAGGAGAGGGGAGGAGAGGAGAGGGAGGGAGATGAGGAGAGGAGATTGGAGGAGAGCAGAGGAGAGGGGGCAAGGAGCAGAGACAGTAATATATCGCTCAACCTAGTGGACTACTGTGGTAATGCAGCCATTGCTGTAAATACAATAAAGGCATCAGGTGACAGAGAGACTTTGAGAGCTTCTTTGTGTTGCAGAACAGTTACAAATCGAAGATAAATTACAAGCAACCTTGGCTGAACTGAAGAGTCCAGATAGCTGCGCCTATGGGAATAATAGGGCGCTTGGGTGCGTTTCACACGACCGAGAGACTTTCCGAGCGTATGTGGTGTGGAGCAGCTAGAAATGTTTTGTATCATCGAAGTCCACGATGATTAAATCAGTAATCGTGTGGCTTTAGAAAGAAGACGGGCTAGTTTCCTTACTGAAGCAGGCCCTGAGGTGTATGAAACCCTGAAAACTTTGCTTGTTCCCGTCAAGCAAAAGGACACATCACTTACGGAGATTCAGCACTACATTCCTGAGCCCCTGGAAATCGCTAAAAGTTATCACTTTGGAAAACAAAATCAATTAACCGATGAGAGTATATTGTAGGAATAAAAAAGCTATCCAGTCACTGTCTTTTCTGAAACTTTTAGGACCGAGCATTGCGTGACCGCTTCGTTTGTGGAATGAAAAATGAAGCAATCAGAAGAAAGTTATTGACAACCCTAACTTGACTTTTGATTTAGCTTGTCAGACAGCTATGTCAATGGATATGGCCGACCAATATTCCTGAGCATTTTGCACCATTTCAGTCGTCAGACAACCGAGGTGAATTACAAGCAGGTTAAAAGAAAAGGGCAGTTAGGCCCCAAAGCCTCAGCAACTGGCCAAGGTAACAATACATTGAAGTCCTGCTATTGGTGCCTGGGACAGCACATTGCTGAAAGTTGTCCATATGTAAAGGTAGAGTGTTGCTTCTGCAGGAAAACTGGGCACCTTGAGAAGGCATGCTGACTGAAGAGTAAACCAACTTTCACGACTATAAGTAGAAATCCCCAGAGACTACACAGCATGGAAGAAAAGCAACAGGATGAAGAGATACACATCATCAGGAGCACAAGGGTATCTAACAGCAATTTGAAAAGTATCATTATCTAAGTAGATGTTGCAGGAACCAAGATATCCATGGAAGTCGACACTGGTGCATCCGTGATCGTAGTACCATAATCGCTATATCTCGACAAATTGCGTGATATCCCATTGAAGAAATCCAAGGTAGAGCTGCGAGGCTACTCAGGAGAGAAAATTCCTGTGGTAGGTCGTATCACCATACCGGTGAAATACGAGGATCGATTTCAGAGCTTGCCTCTCTTAGTATAGTGGCAGGAGACAAGCCTAACTTACTAGTAAGAAATTGATTGGGATCACTGAAGCTGGATTGGAATTAGATTTTTCATATTGAAATGAGATTTGCATTGAGGGATGATGTCATCAAGAATTATCCGAAGGTGTTCTGTGAAACAGACAGTCCGATCCAAGGCTTCAAGGTGAGTGTCAGGGTACAGAAGGACTCTGGACCAGTTTACTACAAGCCACGTCCCGTACCATATGCACTCAAAGAGAGAGTTGAGCAAGAACTGAAAAGACTAGAGACTGAGAACATTATCTCTAAGATAGATCTATGTAATTGGGCTACACCCATTGTTGTTGTACCTAAGTCCGATGGTAAGGTAAGGTTTTGTGGTGATTATAAAGTAACTGTAAACCAGGTTCCAGAGGGTAATCTCCCCGATACTTTGCCGAATATAGAAGATTTGTTCACAATGCTGACAGGTGGTCAGATCTTCTCAAAACTGGATCTTACAAATGCCTACTTGCAACTTGAACTAGATGAGGAGTCCAAGTCATGCTTGATTATAAATACTTATCTCGGCCTATACCAATTTAATAGTCGACCATTTGGAGTGTCTTCCATCCCTGCCATATTCCAAGGGGTGATGAACCAATTATGTCAAAGGTGTATGATAATATCACAAATGGCTGGCCAAACCAGGTAACAGAGAAAGATATTCATCCATTCTTCATTCATAGGAAAGAATTATCAATGGATAAAGATTGTATCATGTGGAGTGCAAGAGTGGTTATACCATAAAAATTCAGGTCCAAATTATTAAGATACCTTCATGACTAGCACCTGGGAATGTGCTTGACAAAGAGTTTTGCACACAGTTACTCATGGTGGCCAGGTCTAGATGAAGACATAGGGCCTAAAATTCCGGTCTCATCGGGTGCATACGATGTGCGCACGGACCCAGCGAGGCCTCGCAAAAGGGCGTTTTCGGGGCGCGATGTTCATGTGCCGAAAACCAGCTTTTCCGATCTGTCAAGATTTCTTTTGACATTTCTCCGTATCCTCTGGAGAAGGACATCCGTGTGGGAGAGATTGAGCTATTTGCCCAACTCATGCCCAGTGAATGTCCTTCAAACTTTTACGTCTGGTAAAAGCAGGTGCATAGCTTACTATTACCAGCATGTTTTAAAACTATAAAAATTCAATTTAAATACACATTTCTACAGTAAAAACCCTGTCCATTAAGGGAAGTTTATTTTTAACACTTTTAAAACACATTAAAAAAAATTCCAAAATATATATATATATTTTAAAACATTTAATTATATTTAATTTCAATGAATTTTAAATGTGTGTGGTATTTTATTTGTTTATTATGCTGTGTTTGGGTGATTTAGGGATTTTTCTCATTGATAGTAATGGGAACTCTCACAAACGGAGTTCCCATTTTTATCAATGGGAATAGTGCATCGTGATTGATTGTCCGGTCCCACGTGACTCCAGCTTTGACTTACGCACCTCAAAAACAGGTCAGCATACGCTGCGCAGCGAATCTAGGCCTCCGACCAGAATCGTAGGTTGCTCAGGGACCAACAGGTAGATTCGTAGAATTTTTTCAGGTTGGGGGCATTCGTACGAAGGAAGTCTCCGACCTCAATTTCAGGCCCATAGAGTACATCGTTAGTCAGTGTACAACATGTCAATCAGTAAGCAAGAAACCACCATTATTACCATTACAGCCATGTAAATGGCCTCCTAGGGTGTGGCAAAGGTTACATATTGATTTTGCTGAGCTAGAAGGACATCAATTGTTCATTGTGATTGATAGCCATTCGAAGTGGGTAGAGGGGGTTCCGATGCAGAAAATTACAACAAGTAAAACACTACACAACTTGCGAAGATTATTTTCTTCATGTGGCCTCCCAGAAGAAATTGTGTGTGATAATGGACCACAATTTTGTTCAGAACAATTTGCACAGTTCACGAACAAGGGTGGTGTGAAACATACCAAGGTTCCACCATACCTGCTTCAAATGGTGCAGCAGAGCGCACAGTACAAATTGTAAAACGTGCCTTCATCAAGCAAATGTTGGATCCAAATCCAAAGACAGTTGTCGTTGGATCACAATCTAGCAAATTTTCTAATTACTTATCATAATACTCCTCATACAACTACTGGTAGAATACCAGCAGAGTTGTTTCTCAAACAACAGCCACGAACCAGGTTCTCGTTGTTAAAGCCAAACTTGGCACAGTCAGTAGAAGAGAAACAATTAAGACAGAAAGAGAACCATGATAAAGGTAGAGTAAGAGAGAGAAGTGTGAAATTAAATCAGAAGGTGAGAGTGAAGAACCATCACCATAAATGGTTAAATTGGTTACCAGGAAGAGTGGTGAAGATATGTGGTCCTCGCACATATTTGGTCAAGATGTTTGATCATGGACAGGTTAGGTTTGTTCATATTGATCATATTTTAACTACAGATGTAGAAGGAGTTGAAAGTTGGAATGTTTCGATTATTTCTGACTCATCAGATAGTCTTATTACAAGTTCAGTACCAGTAGCATATCCAACATCAAATGTAGTAGAAGCAAATCCAAGAGAAAGTCAGAATTTAACTCTGAATCCGAGTCAGACAGACAAACAGTCTGAAGTTGAAGAGAGTTCAAATGTAAATCAAGTGCATCCCTTGGAAACAAACTCTCCTCAGGCTCAGCCTCGAATGAGTCTAAGTTCGACACCATGTTTGGAAAGTTCTTTTCGAGAGCGAAGGTATCTTCTTCAAAACAGAAAACAAATGGTTACGTTTGATTTGTAAGTATGGCAAAATAAGTCCATATCTTTTGTTATGTATAACCATACAAGTTATGTAAGATGATTGTTTGTTATAATTACTTCTTCATTAAGGAGGGAGAAGTGTAATATATAGCTCCACCCAGTGGACTACTGTGGTAATGCAGCCATTGCTGTAAATACAATAAAGACATCAGGTGACAGGTCACCTGAAAGTTCCTGTGTTCAGAGCCATCTTGAAGTCTGTGTGTTTGTGATGTTGTAAAGAATATACCAGATGGGAGGAGAGGAGACTGGAGGAGTGGAGAGGAGAGGAGATTGGAGGAGGAGAGGAGAGGAGGTGGGAGGAGACAAAGTAGAGGAGAGGAGTGGAGAGGGGAGGCGTGTAGAAGAGACGAGAGGAGAGAGGAGGAATGTAGAAGAGATGGGAGGAGAGGGGAGGAGTGTAGAGGAGACGTGAGAAGAGGGGAAGAATAGTAAGGAGAGGAGAGGGGTGGACCAGTGAGGATAGGAGGGGAGAGGGGAGGGGAGGGAAGAGGAGGAGAGGGGAGGGGAGGAACAGTGAGGAGAGATGGGGGGAGGTGAGCAGAGAGGAAGGGAGGAGAGGGGGGAACAGTGAGCAGAAGAGAGGAGAGGGGGAGAGGAGAGGTGGAGGGGAGGAACAGTGAGGAGAGGGGAGGAGGGGGGAGAGGGGAGGGGAAGGGAGGAGGGGGGAAAGTTAGGAGGAGAGGAGAGGAGGGGAGGAGAGGGGGAGAGGGGAGGAGAGGGGAGGAGAGAGGACGAGAGGGGGAACAGTGAGGAGAGGAGAAGAGGGGCAAGAGGGGAGGGGAGGGGAGGAGTGATGAGGAGAGGAGAGGAGGGGAGGAGGGGGGAGATGAGAGGAGAGGAGAGGGGAGGAACAGTAAGGAGAGGGGAGGAGGGGGGAAGGGGAGGGGAGGAGAGAGGAGGAGAGGGGGGAAGGGGAGGGGAGGAGAGGGGGGAGATGGGAGGGGAGGGAAGGGGAGCAGAGGGGAAGGGAGGGGAGGGGAGGGGGGGAGAGGAGATGAGGGTGGGAGAAATTTGGTGAAGACACGCCTGCTGGTGAGTGGTTAATGGGCCTGTTGGCACAGGTCTGATGTCAGAAGTCCACCCTGTGTCCCAACAACCTTTATTTTGGTGATAATCTTAAATATATGCCTATAGTTACCTACTCAGTGACCAGAGTGTGTACTTCATCAAAAACTCTCACAGTTTGGAACACATCTATAAGATCTCCTCCTAACCTTTCCTGTTCTAATAAAAAGAGCAGCTTCTTATCCCGTCTCTCCTCATAACTAAAGCTTCTCATCTGTTGGATCATCTTCTGCACCCTCTCTATGGCCTTAGCATCCTTCCTAAAGTAATGTGCCTAGAATGGGACACTTCATTAAAGCCAAGAAATGGACTATGTTGAGACTAAAAATGGTTAAGTAGCAGCAGTTGAAAATTGTCTAGGCTGCACGCAAAATTCGTCCTCACTCCTCATTAAGATGATTGCAGTTATGATTCGCATCTTAAAAATCTAAGAACATTGGCATTACACTGAACAGAATGACCAATATTGGGGGCAGTCTAAACACAAGTGATGATTGCCACAGGCGTTTTTCACTACTTATACGGGAGGTCCATTGATGGTGCAGCACCTCATTCTCAGCATTGTTGGGTGTGCAGCTGCCTCAATAACCATAAGAAGGACAAGGAGAAGGAGCACTTATTTACAAATGCTGATGGCAGATCGCCGCCCCAGGGAGAAGGCCCGGAGGTTTTCTGAGGAAGCTTTGGTGGCCTTGGTTTTAGCAGTGCAGAGAAGTCAGGCGGTCCTGTACCCGCCAACTGGGAGGCGGCCCTTGCCACAAGTCTGGTGCACCATGTGGAGGGAGGTGGCACACCACGTCATGGGCAGCACTGTGCTCCCCAGGTCCCACACACAGTGCAGGAGGAAATTTAATGATCTCACACGGGTGGTTAGGGTGAGTGAAGGCTTCAACAAATGCTGCATACCACAATCTGTATCACACTCTTCACACACTGCTCAATGCCCCACACCCCAGCACTCACCCACCAACAATCGCTACCGAGCAACAATCACACCCACATCTCATACCTGGCACACAATGACAGCTATTCAACTACGGCAGGCACAAGGGTCATTCATTATTAGAATTCATGTGATATATGTGATATGTTTATAGATAAATTTATTGAATGTGTTTGGAATATTTTGTGCTCTCTCTCATTTCAGCTTTGTGCCCAGGAGAACACTGATATGCCATGTGACACGGATTGTATCAAGGGGATGCGGGTAAGCTCCGGGGATCTGGGGGTTTCATTCATGTGAATTGGAGTCAGCTGAGCCGGTCACGGACAGCCAGTTCAGAAGGCCGATTGTCTCGCTGCCTCCTCCCTCCCTCCTCTTCCTCATTGTCCCCCTCTGCTTCATCCTCATCCTCCTCATCATCCTCCTCCTTCTCTTCCTCCTCATCCCCTCTGACTCGTCCTCCTCCTCCTCGTCATCCTCCTGAGGTAATCCTACAATACCACAGCCCCCATGACTGTGAGGAAATGTTGTGAGTAGAAACTTTTAACAAATACTGAGTGACTTCTGCAACACTCCCTGTCATCCAAAAAACATGAAATAACTAGAGAGAGCTGTTTCAGTAGCAGGAAGTAGCACACAGGCACTGCAACTGCAGAACCTTGTTAGTTACAGCTGATTGGGGATGGAAACTTTAAATATCGCTGCTGCAGCCTGCTTCCTGCAGGTGTCGATGCCAGCTCTCCCTGTCGTTGTTCTGCGCTGCATTTCCGGCAAGTGGCTATAGCAAAGTTGGGAGACCGGACGTCCAGTGAGCATTGCACCCTCACTGACATCACGATCTCCATGACGGAGAGCTCCCTAGCGTTCAAGTTTACTGGCAGCGCTATGGGCAACACCGATATGGCGTGCGGCACTGAAACCGGCATCAGCTGTCGGCACAGCTGTCAATGATGTTTTAGCGCCATCTTGTGGCGCTAACATGTGGCGCAAACCACACAAATTTTTCTCCCTCTGTCCTTTCCTTATTCATCCTCCCAAAATATCACCTCACTTCATCTGACATCTATCGGCCCAATCAATTAATCTGTCTCTGTCCTCCTGAAGTCACTTACACGCCTCTTCACATTTAACCACACACCATAATTTTTTGTCATCTGCAAATGTCGATATTGTCCTCCCTGTATCCAAGTCCCGATCACTTATATATCTAGAGAGAGAGAGCGAGAAAGAGAGAGTTTATTTACTTCCTATGTGTAGAGCTTTAACATCTTTCTGCATTCAATTTCATCAGCCGTAGTTCTGTTTCATACAAAATTCATCCAACGCTGCTGTCATTCCTGAGCAGCCTCTGATTCCACTGCCCTTCCTAGTTTGGTATCATCTGCAAATTTGGTTTCTTTGAAGTGAGTTTCTGAATCCAGATCACTTATGACAATTAGAAACAGCATTGATCCTAGTACCATTACTCCTCTGCTGAGTACTCATTTCCTACTCTTCAAACACTTTCTTATCCATTCCCGGGGGCTTACCTGTATCCCCACAGCTTTGAGTTTGATTAATAGGCTTTGGTGTGGAACTTTGTTAAAAGCCATTTGGAGAATATAGGAACATAAGAACATAAGAAATAGGAGCGGGAGTGGGCCAGTTGGCCCCTCAATATCATGGCTGATCTGATCTTGGCCTCAACTCCACTTCCCTGCCCGGTCCCCATAGCCCTTGACTCCCTTATCCTTCTAAAATCTATCTATCGCCTCCTTAAATATATTCAATTACCCAGCCTCCACAGCTCTCTGCGGTAGAGAATTCCAAAGAGTCACGATCCTCTAAGAGAAGAAATTCTTCTTCATTTCCGTTTTAAATGGGCGGCCCCTTATTCTGAGACTATTCACCCACGGGAGGTTGAGACACACCATGTCATGGAGCTTCCCACAGTCCACTTGGATTATCACTTCCTAAAAGAAGTCGAGGTGGGTCAGGCCGATCTTCCACTCCTGAATCCATGCTGTCTGCTGGTAACCAGATTATTGTTGTACAGGTAATCCTCAAGATTAATCCCTATAATCAATTCCATTATTGTACACAATGGGAATAAGACTAATGGGTCTATAGTTGCCTGAGTCTGTTTTGTCTCCCTTTCTGAATATAGGCACCAAATTAGCCTTTCCAATCTGCTGGTATCTCCTCAGTGTCCATTAACTCCTTCACAATGATCGTCAGTGTAATGTATGTACATAAGGTCTGCCCACCAACAGGGGCACTACCATCGGAGGTCCTAGGGTCATAGGTACACTCGTGCTGGGCCCGGTATATAACCTGAACTTCACCTTTGTATCTACACTTCTGGAAGCCATTAAAGACTGAGCAGGTTACACCTAGTCAATGGCTCACAGTACGGAGTTCATTATATCATTTCATACACCACAGTCAGTGCCTCTCACATCTCCTCCCTAGTCTATCTCAGCTCTTGTCTTGCGGATGGTGAGGCCTCGTCTGCCCTCTCAGGTGTGCGTAAAAGATCCCACGCCACTATTCGAAAAAGTGCAAGGGAGTTCTCCTCGGTGTCCTGGACAATATTTATCCCTCAACCAACGTCACTTACAAAATGATTATCTGGTCATTATTATATTGCTGTTTGTGGGACCTTGCTGTGTGCAATTGGCTGTCTCGTTTCTTACCTAGCAACAGTGACTACCCTTCAAAAGTACTTCATTGGCTGTGAAGCGCTTTGGGATGCCTGAGGTTATGAAAGGAGCTATAAAAATGCAAGTTCATTCTTTCATAAATAAATTGAAAATAAATACTATCTACTTGTTTTGAGCCCCTTTAGCCTGTGTACACCTTCCACCTCATTTATAGCAATCATTTTCGTTCGGCAATCTCTGATTCAGGGAAACGTATGGTTGAAGTCCTCCCTAGTGAATACTTGGAGGAAATAAACATTCTGAACATTAACTACCTTGTGTTCACCCTCAGTTTCAAGCCCATTTATATCAATGTTCAGTGTTCACCTCTTCTCTGATTGCCTCTTGCAGTTGTACTACTAAAATAATTCTTCTGCTTAACCTCAGCTGCTCTATCGTTTTAGGTTTCTCTTTGCATCTCTGATTTCCCTTTTAAGGTGTTCCTGCATTTCCTTACATTCATCCCAGTAAACCCCTTTCCCTTTCTCCCTGCAGGATTTGTAAAGGTTGCTTTTCCCCTTTGTCCCGTTTTTAATTTGTTTGTTAAATATTTTAGGGTCACATTTGTTTAGTCTGAGCTTGTTGATTTCGGCTGCACCCTCTGCATTATACCTCTAAAGATGTTCTACTTGTCCTCCATTGAAATATCATTGAACAACATCCCCCAAACCACTTGCTATAGTTGCTTCATTGAATTAAGCACGTATATATATATCTGTCTCCTGGTCTTTGGGTCCCAGATCGTGTTAAATTGACACGAGTTCAAATCCCACCATGGCAGCTGAGGAATTGAAATTCAGTTAATTAAGTTAAATTCAGTTGAATAAAAAACTAATATCAGTAATGGTGACCATGAAACTACCGGATTGTTGTAAAGACATATCTGGTTCACTAATGTCCTTTAGGGGAGGAAATCAGCTGTCCTTACCCAGTCTGGCCTATATGTGACTCCATAAGAACATAAGAAATAGGAGCAAGAGTCGGCCATTTGGCCCCTCGAGCCTGTTCCGCCATTTAATAAGATCATGGCTGATCTGATCTTGGCCTCAACTCCAAAATCTGTCTTTCTCCTGTCTATCTGTCTATCTGACTCCAGACACACAGCGATGGGTGAACTGCCTTCTGCGGTTCAAGAAGGCGGCTCACCACCACCTTCTCAAGGGCAACTAGGGATGGGCAATAAATGCTGGCCTTGCCAGCGACTCCCACATCCCATGAATAAATATATTTTTTAAATCATTCTGTGGTCACTAGGGCACTGCCACTTCTAATCTCTGGGTGGGAATCTAGAAGTTGCTCAGAGGCAGTGTTGCAATAGGGGAAGTTAGTCAGCCTTAGAGGTTAGACCTAACTTTGTAACATCCGTAACATCTGCTATCAGTACCAAAAAAAGCCTAGTCATGGCAGGGAACCAGGTTGTGTCTGACAGGGAGACTACATGTAACGATTCAGCTATCTCTGCACTGGTACCTGTGCTTGTGACAGGCAGGCAGCTCTATCACATACCTGCTCCCCTTTCATCCCCCTGCATGTGTGGAAGCACTGACCTGTACCGGTTACAGACCTTGCAGTATGTTCAACAGTGAAGTGCATCAAAGCCTGGGCCAACCGTGCCCTCCCCCAGTGTCTACACACGGGCATTAACCAGCACAGGCGACAGGACATGAACTTTGCCTGACTCTGAATAGGAGATGCTGAGGAGCATTTGTACCAACACCGCCCCCGACCCCACCACATGCACCTCACCCGACCCCACTCACACGCACCTCCCCCGACCCCACCCATATGCACCTCCCTCGACCCCCGACTCCACCCACACGCACCTCCCCCAATCCCCGAACCCACCCACATGCATCTTCCCCGACCCCCGACCCCCAACCGCACCCACACGCACCTCCCACGACCCCACCCACACAAACCTCCCCTGAACCCCGACCCCACCCACATGCATCTCCCCCAACCCACGAACCCACCCACACGCACCTCCCCCAACCCACGAACCCACCCACACGCACCTCCCCCAACCCACGAACCCATCCACATGCATCTCCCCCAACCCACGAACCCACCCACACACACCTCCCCCAACCCACGAACCCATCCACATGCACCTCCCCCAACCCACGAACCCACCCACACGCACCTCCCCCAACCCACGAACCCATCCACATGCACCTCCCCCAACCCACGAACCCACCCACACGCACCTCCCCCAACCCACGAACCCATCCACATGCATCTCCCCCAACCCACGAACCCACCCACATGCACCTCCCCCAACCCACGAACCCACCCACACGCACCTCCCCCAACCCACGAACCCATCCACATGCACCTCCCCCAACCCACGAACCCACCCACACGCACCTCCCCCAACCCACGAACCCATCCACATGCATCTCCCCCAACCCACGAACCCACCCACACGCACCTCCCCCAACCCACGAACCCACCCACATGCACCTCCCCTCGACCCCACCAACACAAACCTTCCCCGACCCCCGACACCACCCACACGCACCTCCCCTCGACCCCACCCAAACAAACCTCCCCCGAACCCCGACCCGACCCACACGCACCTCCCCCAATCCACGAACCCACCCACATGCACCTTCCCCGACCCCCGACCCCACCAACACACACCTCCCCCAACCCACGAACCCACCCACATGCACCTTCCCCGACCCCGGCCCCCGACCCCACCCACACGCACCTCCCCCGACCCCACCCACACAAACCTCCCCCGACCCCACCCACACGCACCTCGCCCAACCCACGAACCCACCCACACGCACCTCCCCGACGCTCAACACCACCTACACATACCTCCCCCGACCCCCGACCCTACCCAAATGCACCTTCCCCGACCCCACCCACACGCACCTCTCCTTCCCCCGACCCTACCCACATGCACCTCCCCCTCCCCTGACCCTACCCACATGCACCTCCCCCTCCCCTGACCCCACCCACACTCACCTCCCCCGACCCCCGACCACACCCACACACACCTCCCCCTGACCCCACCCACACGCACCTCCCCCAACCCCCGACCCCACCCACACTCACCTCCCCCTCCCCCCCGATCCCACTCACACGCACCTCCCCCGACCCCCAACCCCACCACAGGCACCTCACCCGACCCCACCCACAGGCACCTCCCCCGACCCCTGACCACACCCACATGCACCTCACACCCCACCCCCCCCGACCATACCCCACCCCGCCCTTCCCTGCTATTGACCTCACTGAGATCAGTCAGCTTGGCACAGGCTAGGGGGTGGAAATTCGGTCGCGCCTCAGTTGGGGCGGTGTCCCGGATGGAGTGGTAAATATTGCACCAGCAAATGGTTTGTGTCTGCTGCCGGGAAATTCATCAGCTGGGCCTGGAGTTTGGAGCGGGGCACACCTCTTTTAGGACGCTAGGCCGACTGAGCAAGGGAAAATCCCGAGCTAAACAACCGGCCTCGGAGCGCCCTAAGGGGGAAAAAAAATCTGAAACAAACCCACCAAAAACATTCCCAATAAATAATTTGCGTCTCCACAACATGAATCGCAAAAAACAAATCAATCACACTTACCGGAGGTCGACATTATTTACCTCACTGCGGCCGTTACAGCTCGGAACGCCAGCTTCCACAGGTGGTCCCACCAGGGGGTGCTACAGAACATTACAGGTTGGGGCGCGATCTAAATATCGAGCCAGTGTCACAATCGGGGACATTACACACCGGCTCGCCTCTCCCGGGCGGTAATGCCCCCACAATGTCCCGGCGGGGCACTGGAAGCTGGCCCGTGCTTACCGTTACCATTGCCACCCCTCCGGGGGCTCTACCAGGGGCGGCAGAAGAGCGAGAATCCAGGCCGAGGGATTTGAAGCTGAGGTATTCTGATTCATTGCGCTGCAGGTGATACCTAGTTAATATACAGGGCACTCTTCTCACATCCAATTCCTGACAGCAACTCATTTTAATTATTACATTTGCACGGAGCAGCAACTTTCACAGTGAAGGCTTCCCATTTACCTGATTGCAGCTATTAACTATGCAGGAGAGGTCGTCAAGGGCCTTTTGCCACCAGGCCTCAGGGGGCGAGCTACCTGCTGACATCTGACATCTTGCTAACCTGCGAAGGTTTTAGTTTTTCCCTCTGTCTTAGAGAACATTGCAGCTGTGAGGCAGGCCACATAAAAATGGGTCCTGCGGTCTGAACCCACTCGCCTGCTCACTCTCCAATATTCTCCCTGTGGGTCGCCGTGCCAACCAGAGGAGATGCCCCTCATACTGAACCAGCGACAGCTGTGGCTCAGTGGGTAGCATTCTCTGGCCTCCGTGTCAGAAAGGTCGCGGGTTCAAGTCCCACTTCAGGGACTTAAGCACCTCATCCAGGCTGACACTCTAGTGCAGTGCTGAGGGAGTGCCACACTGTCGGAGGTGCTGTCTTTCAGATGAGATGTTAAACCGTCAACCCTCTCAGGTGGACACAAAAGATTCCATGTGATTACTTTGAAGAAGAGCAGGGGAGTTCTCCCTGGTGACCTGCTCAATAATTTACCCCTCAACCAAAGTTACTGAAAAAGATGATCGGGTCATTATCACATGGCTGTTTGTGGGAGCTTGCTGTGCACAAGTTAGCTGTCGCAGTTGCCTATAACATTACACTTCAAAAGGGCTTCATTGGCTGCAAAGCTCTTTGGAATGTCCTGATGGATGCGTTCTAAAATGCAAGGTCTTTCTTCAGTGTTTCTTCACTGCCCTACATTAACCCTCTTGTGGCTTCCTTGAGTATTGCTATCTCTGAATGCAGTGCCACATTAAGAGCGATTCTGTGCTGGATGGAGACTGTTCAAACTGATTCTATGTAGCACCCCTTGAGACAGCAGAGGGAGCCTTTCGTCCACTCTGTCAGGGGCAGGTTCAGACTGAGCTCTCAGAGGGTAAAGGACAGTGCGCGAGCCCACACTCAGGGTAAAGAAGAAAGAAAGACTTAGATTTATGTAGTGCCTTTCACGACCACTGGACGTCTCAAAGCACTTTACAGCCAATAAAGTACTTTTGTAGTGTAGTCACTGTTGTAATTGGACAGCGATCAGGAGCCTGGTCTCTGGCTGATTTGCTTTGCTTTGCTTTGCTTTCTTGCCCACTTGTCTGGCAGGGTAAATTCCTGTCCTTTTAATAGAAAGAAAGACTTGCATTTATATAGCGCCTTTCACGGCCACTGAACCTCTCAAAGCACTTTACAGCCAATGAAGTCACTGTTGTAATATGAGAAACACTGCAGCCAATTTGCACACAGCAAGCTCCCACAAGCAGCAATGTGATAATGACCAGATAATCTGTTTTTGTTATGTTGATTGAGGGATAAATATTGGCCAAAACACCAGGGAGAAATCCCCTGCTCTTCTTCAAAATAGTGCCATGGGATCTTTTACATTCACCTGAGAGAGCAAACAGAGCCTCACTTGAATATATCATCTGAAAGAGAACACCTCTGACAGTGTAGCATTCCCTCAGCACTGCACTGGAGTGTCAGCCTAGATTTATGTGCTACAAGTCAATGGAGTGGGACTTGAACCCACAACCTTCTGACTCAGAGGCGAGAGTGCTGCCCACTGAGCCATAGCTGACACTGCAAACAAGCGATGCCATGGTTTTCCAGGCCTGCCTTTCGCCCTTGCTGCCTAGGCCATTTGTCACTGACTGAGATATATCAGCGCTGGATTTAATACACACATTTACTGCCTAATATATTTTCACAAGCTTCAATGAAATGCTCCACATGAACTGAAATACCAATTAAGCTCATTATTCAGCAGTGTCAATGAACCAGACTGCCATTTGCTCAATTTATATTGGTTTACACAAATGCCACTGAAGTCACATTTGACAGAAGGTCAGGGGTGTGTCAGTATTTACCGGGGGTCCCTACGAGTGTGCTAGTATTTACAGGGGGTCCCCAGGAGTGTGTCAGTATTTACAGAGGGTCTCTGGGAGTGTGTCAGTATTTAGAGGGGTTACCCAGGAGCATGTCAGTATTTACAGGGAGTCTCCAGGAGTGTGCCAGTATTTACAGGGAGTCCCCAGGAGTGTGTCAGTATTTACAAGGGGTCCCCGGGGTGTGTCAGTATTGCAGAGGGTCCCTGGGAGTGTTTCATTATTTACAGGGGGTCTCTGGGAGTATGTCAGTATTTACAGGGGGTCCCCGGGATTGTGTCAGTATTTACAGGGGATCCCCGGGAGTGTGTCAGTATTTGCGGGGGGTCCCTGGGAGTGTGTCAGGTTTTACAGGGGGGTTCCTGGGGGTGTGTCAGTTTTACAGGGGTTCTCCGGAAGTGTGTCAGTATTTACAGGGGATCCCAGCAGTGTTTCAGTATTTACAGGGGTCCCCGGGAGTGCATCAGTATTTACAGGGGTCTCTGGGAGTGTGTCAGTATTGAGAGGGGTTACCCAGGAGCATGTCAGTATTTTCAGGGGATCCCCGGGGGTGTGTCAGTATTTACAGGGGATCTGCGGGAGTCTGTCAGTATTTACAGGGAGTCTCCAGGAGTGTGTCAGTATTTACAGGGAGTCTCCAGGAGTGTATCAGTATTTACAGGGGTTCCCCGGGAGTGTGTCAGTATTTACAGGGAGTCCCGGGGAGTGTGCCAGTATTTACAGGGAGTCCCCGGGAGTGTGTCAGTATTTACAAGGGGTCCCCGGGGTGTGTCAGTATTGCAGAGGGTCCCTGGGAGTGTTTCATTATTTACAGGGGGTCCCTGGGAGTATGTCAGTATTTACAGGGGCTCCCCGGGAGTGTGTCAGTATTTATAGGGGATCCCCGGGAGTGTGTCAGTATTTGCGGGGGGTCCCTGGGAGTGTGTCAGGTTATACAGGGGGGTTCCTGGGGGTGTGTCAGTTTTTACAGGGGTTCTCCAGGAGTGTGTCAGTATTTACAGGGGATCCCAGCATTGTTTCAGTATTTACAGGGGTCCCCGGGAGTGCATCAGTATTTACAGGGGTCACTGGGTGTGTGTCAATATTTACAAGGGTTCTCCGGGAGTGTGTCAGTATTTACAAGAGCTCCCTGTGTGTGTGTCAGTATTTTCAGGGGGTCTCCGGGAGTGTGTCAATAGTTTTAAGAAGTCCTTGGGAATGTGTCTGCATGTGTCACAGATCCCTGGTGTGTGTCTGCTTGTGTCACAGATCCCTGGTGTGTGTCTGCTTGTGTCACAGATCCCTGGTGTGTGTCTGCTTGTGTCACGGATCCCTGGTGTGTGTCTGCTTGTGTCACAGATCCCTGGTGTGTGTCTGCTTGTGTCACAGATCCCTGGTGTGTGTCTGCTTGTGTCACATGTCATGTATCTTACATTATTATATGTAACTGTATCCTAACATGCTATACATGACTGTAATAAGATATGACCTGTAACCACCAGCATACCTTACCACCAGGGGTGCACTTGCAAGAGACAGGTATATAAGGACAGGTCTCAGGCAAGTGCGGCATTCCAGAGCTGTGAAATAAAGGTGCAAGTCCAGAGAGACCTTGACTTCACTACATGCCTCGTGTGAATCAGTACTGAGGGGACAGGACTTTACAGTGGCGATGAGTTACGGGATTACAGAATCCACAGAATGGCGAACAACGGATCAGATGAAAAGTACAATGCGGGAGACAATTGGGAGGACTTTATAGAAAGGCTCCAGCAAAGCTTTGTAACCAAAGACTGGTTAGGCGACGATAAGGCAGACAAGAGAAGAGCTCATCACTTGACCAGCTGTGGCTCGAAAACATACGCTTCAATGAAGGATCTGTTGGCACCCGAGAAACCAGCAAGCATGTCGTTTGAAGAATTGAGCACACTGGTAAGAGACCACCTGAAGCCAGCGAGCAGCCTACACATGGCCAGACTCAGGTTCTACAACTACAGACGCTGTGTGGGCCAGAGCATACCCGACTTCGTGGCGGAACTTCGGAGGTTGGCTAGTTTATGTGAGTTCTCCGATGAACTGAGTAGAGAAATGCTGAGCGACTTTTTCATTGAAGAAATAGGCCACGCAGGCATATTCTGAAAGCTCATAGAGACCAAGAACCTGACCTTAGAGGCAGCAGCACTGGTTGCACAGACATTCTTGGTAGGGGAAGAAGAAACGAGGTTGATTTACAATGCAGCGACGACAACTAACGAAATATTGGAACAAGAAGTTCACAGCACTAAACAAGCTGCTACCCCCACACACAGACAAAACCAGGAGAACAGGCTCTCGACAGCAGGCAGAAGCCATCAAGGGCCCCAGGAACGGCCATTCACACCTCATCAACCCACAATGCGAGCAATCAACTACAAACTGAGAGAAGCTCAAGAGGGATCAGCCAGACGCAGCTCATTCTTTGGGAACTCTTTGAACAATGGAACAGGTCTGTGCTGGAGGTGTGGGGGTGGGCACTCATCAAGGGGATGTGTATTTCAGCAGGCTGTTTGCAGAAATTGTGAATATACAGGGCATTTGGCCCGCATGTGCAAAAAAACGGCAGCTCGGCTGGTATACGAATCGGATGGGTCGGAAAGCGGACCAGAAGATGGTGGGGACAGTACCCGGGACACCGATGTACAGCGGGTCAACACGATCAATGGCCGCTGCTCCTACAACAGGACGCCTCATATAATGATGAGGGTCCTACTCAACGGGATATCTGTCAACATGGAGCTGGAAACGGGAGCGAGTCAATCTCTCATGGGCACTCTACAATTTGAACAACTGTGGCCACATAAAAGAGACAGACCAAAACTCACAAGGGTCGACACCAAACTAAGGACTTACACCAAAGAAATCGTACCAGTCCTCGGCAGTGCCATGCTCCCTGTCACACACAAAGGGACAGTGAACCGACTTCCCCTGTGGATTGTCCCCGGAAACCCCCAGCATTGCTGGGGAGAAGCTGGCTGGCAAAACTAAACTGGAAATGGGATGATGTCCATGCCATGTCACTAGAGGAACAGACCTCCTGCTCAACAGTTATAAAGCGATTTGAACATCTCTTTCAGCCAGGTGTTGGCACTTTCAAAGGGGCCAAAGTCAAAATCTACATCACACAGGATGCTAGACCGGTCCATCACAAGGCCAGAGCGGTACCCTATGTGATGAGGGAAAAGATTGAACACAAACCAGACAGGCTTCTGCGGGAAGGCATTATATCACCTGTGGAATTTAGCAACTGGGCAAGTCCCATCGTCCCAGTTATGAAGCCTGATGGATCCGTACGAATCTGTGGGGACTACAAATCTACCAGAAACAGAGTCTCCCTACAGGACCAGTACCCGCTGCCCAGAGCGGAGGACTTATTTGCCACATTGCCTGGAGGTAAACTTTTCTCAAAATTAGACCTCACATCTGCGTATATGATGCAAGAATTGACCGAGGAATCCAAGCTACTCACCACCATCAACACACATCGAGGCCTTGTCATGTACAATCGATGCCCATTCGGCATCAGGTCAGTAGCTGCCATATTCCAGCGCAACATGGAGAGTCTGCTCAAGTCCATCCCGGGAACGGTTGTATTTTAAGACGACATACTTATCACGGGCAGGGACACCGACTCCCTGTCCGTAATTTGGAGGAAGTACTAAAGCGGTTGGATCGGGTAGGCCTACGAGTCAAGAAATCCAAGTGCCTGTTTCTCGCACCCGAGGTTGAATTTTTGGGCAGAAGGATTGCCACTGATGGAATCCGCCCAACAGAGTCCAAAACAGAAGCAATTCGCCTGGCACCCAGGCCCCGGAATGTCTCAGAACTGCGCGCCTTTCTCGGACTACTCAATTATTTTGGGAACTTTATGCAGAACTTAAGCACGCTGCTGGAGCCTCTCCACGTGCTACTCAGGAAGGGGTGCGATTGGTTTTGGGGGGACGCCCAGGAACGCACCCTTCAATAAGGCACGCAACCTTCTGTGTTCCAATAGTGTTTTGACTTTCTTTGATCCAGGTAAAAAGCTAGTTCTCACATGCGATGCGTCAGCGTATGGGGTCGGGTGCGTTTTGCAACATGTCAATAGTGCGGGCAAATTACAACCCATAGCTTATGCCTCCAGGTCACTTTCGCGGGCGGAGCGCGGGTACGGAATGGTAGAGAAGGAGGCGCTCGCGTGCATGTACGGTGTCAAAAAAGATGCACCAATACCTTTTCGGGGCCAAGTTCGCGTTAGAAACTGACCACAAGCCCCTCACGTCCCTCCTATCTGAGAGCAAGGCAATAAACGCCAACGCCTCGGCGCAAATTCAACGGTGACGTCATGCTGGCGTCCTACGACTATACCATAAGGCACAGACCAGGCACAGACAACTGTGCCGACGCGCTCAGCAGGCTACCCCTGGCGACCACGGAAGGGTCTGATGCACAGGACTGTGAGATAGTCATGGCAATCAATGCCTTTGAGTCCACAGGTTCGCCCATGACGGCTCGCCAAATCAGAGCCTGGACGGCCAGCGACCCCACGTTATCCTTAGTAAAAGATGAGTCCTAACCGGTGACTGGGCAGAGGCTCGCGATGCCTGCCCCAAGTAATTAAAACCCTTTCACAGGCGCATGCATGAGCTATCACTACAAGCAGACTGCCTGATGTGTAGTCATGCCTCTGCGAGGCAGAGAGGCATTCGTCCGGGAGCTCCACCGTGAGCACCCGGGGATCGTTCTCATGAAGGCCATAGCCAGATCCCACATCTGGTGGCCTGGTATTGACGCGGACTTGGAGCTCTGCGTCCGAAGGTACACCATTTGTGCCCAACTCAGCAATGCCCCCAGGGAAGCTCCACTGAGCCCCTGGCCCTGGCCTACCAAACCGTGGTTGCGGGTGCACGTAGACTATTTGGGCCTATTCATGGGCAAAATGTTCCTCGTAGTTGTAGATGCATTTTCAAAGTGGATCGAATGCACCATTTTAAACTCGAGCACAACCTCCACCACTGTGGAGAGCCTCGCAACCATGTTTGCAACGCACGGAATCCCTGACATATTGGTCAGTGACAATGGTCCGGGCTTCACCAGCGCAGAATTCCAAGACTTTATAATTGACCACCGCATAAATCACGTCAAGACGGCACCATTCAAGCCGACCTCCAACGGCCAGGCGGAGAGAGCAGTGCAAATCATTAAACAAGGCATGCTTAAAATCCAAGGTCCCATGCTGCAGGGTCGCCTGTCGCAACTGCTGCTGGCATACAGATCTCGTCCGCACTCACTGACTGGGATCACCCCCGCGCAACTGTTGATGAAAAGGACTTTAAAAACAAGTCTCTCATTAATCCTCCCAGACATGCATGAAATCGTTGAGGCAAATCGCCGTAAGCTGACTGAGTACCATGACAGAAATTCGAGGGGAAGATGGAATGAGATAGGGGACAAAGTGTTTGTACTAAACTATGGCAAGGGTCCCAAATGGCTTGCAGGGACAGTAACGGGCAAGGAAGGAAACAGGTTACCGGTAGTACAAATGGACAATGGCAAAACCTGTCGGAGGCATGTAGACCAAGTCAAAAGCAAGTTTACCAACAACACTGCGGAACCAGAGGCAGACTACAATGTGGAACTTGCACCACACCTGGTGGACAGACAGAGGGAACAACCTGAGGAAAGGGCAATCCCAACAGACAGCCCAGGCGAGTCAACAACAATCACACCAATCGAAACAGACGGCCCAGGCGAGATACCAGCAACCACACCAAAAGAAAAACAGACACCAAGGCAAACAACTGAACCACAACTCAGAGGCTCCACGCGAGAGCGTAGACCACCTGAGAGACTGAACCTATAAAGACAATAAGACCTTGGGGGAGGGTGATGTCATGTATCTTACATTATTATATATAACTGTATCCTAACATGCTATACATGACTGTAATAAGATATGACCTGTAACAACCAGCATACCTTACCACCAGGGGTGCACTTGCAAGAGACAGGTCTATAAGGACAGGTCTCAGGTAAGTGCAGCATTCCAGAGCTGTGAAATAAAGGTGCAGGTCCAGAGTGACCTTGACTTCACTACATGCCTCGTGTGAATCTGTACTGAGGGGACAGGACTTTACATCACAGATCCCTGGTGTGTGGTGTGTGTCTGCATGTGTCACAGATCCTTGGTGTGTGTCTGCTTGTGTCACAGATCCCTGGTGTATGTCTGCTTGTGTCACAGATCCCTGGTGTGTGTCTGCTTGTGTCACAGATCCCTGGTGTGTGTCTGCTTGTGTCACAGATCCCTGGTGTGTGTCTGCTTGTGTCACAGATCCCTGGTGTGTGTCTGCTTGTGTCACAGATCCCTGGTGTGTGTCTGCTTGTGTCACAGATCCCTGGTGTGTGTCTGCATGTGTCACAGATCCCTGGTGTGTGTCTGCATGTGTCACGGATCCCTGGTGTGTGTCTGCTTGTGTCACGGATCCCTTGTGTGTGTCTGCTTGTGTCACAGATCCCTGGTGTGTGTCTGCTTGTGTCACAGATCCCTGGTGTGTGTCTGCTTGTGTCACAGATCCCTGGTGTGTGTCTGCTTGTGTCACAGATCCCTGGTGTATGTCTGCTTGAATCTCAGGTCCCTGAGAATGACTGAACCTGATGTTTCCCCAGCTCCTCTCTGAAGGAGTGAATCCACACACTTCATACTTGCTGCTCCAGATATCCACTGCTGTTTAGGATAAACCTACTTCATCTTTCTTCTTTGCTTCTCATTGACTCTCTAATTGGAGTTCTAATTGGCTAAGAATCGGCAGCAAATTGCATTTTTCAGCCAATCCAATGGCCAAACTCAGAGGAGAAATCGAGCTGTGTCGCCCATCCCTGATGTGAATAAAGACCCATCAATGTGGGAAGGTTGGTGAAAAATTATTCATCTTCTTAGATGGAGATGAAAGTTGCACTGGAGTGAGTAAAGTCATCCATCACACATTAATATTGCTGGTAAAATAATTTAATCTAGAAAGTGCTCTGAACATGTTTGGCACGGCATCAGAAAGAATGGATCTTTGCAAACCAACATCCCAGTGAACAGTCAAGGAGACGCAGCCACAACAAACATTCCACAGCCGCTGGTCCCTCCCAGATGTTACATTGGTGATATCATCATCATAGGCAGTCCCTCGGAATCAAGGAAGACCTGCTTCCACTCTAAAAATGAGTCCTTAGGTGGCTGCACAGTCCAATACGGGAGCCACAGTCCCTGTCACAGGTGGGACGAACAGTCGTTGAGGGAAGGGGTGGGTGGGACTGGTTTGCCGCACGCTCTTTCCGCTGCCTGCGCTTGGTTTCTGCATGCTCTCGGCGTTGAGACTCGAGGTGCTCAGTGCCCTCCCGGATGCACTTCCTCCACTTAGGACTGTCTTTGACCAGGGACTCCCAGGTGTCAGTGGAGATGTTGCACTTTATCAGGGAGGTTTTGAGGGTGTCCTTGTAGCGTTTCCTCTGCCCACCTTTGGCTCGTTTGCCATGGATATGTTCCGAGTAGAGCGCTTGCTTTGGGAGTCTCGTGTCTGGCATGCGGACAATGTGGCCTGCCCAGTGGAGCTGATCAAGATGATGAGGTCCTTAAATGAAGCGGTAGTCGCCTGAGGCTCAGGAAATTACACGGTGCAAACAACGCCTTTCCATGGAAACCCTTTGCCCGCTATTTAATGGGGGCACTATTTCAAACGGGCTAATGTCTCCGCTAAAAGAGCAAAGGAGCTTCAGAGAATCATAGAGACTATGATCCATGAGACTAATTCCTGAGATGCATTGGTTGTCTTATGAGGGAAGGTTGAGCAGGTTGGGCCTATACTCATTGGAATTTAGAAGAATGAGAGGTGATCTTATTGAAACGTATAAGATTCTGAGTGGGCTTGACAAGATAGATGCAGAGAGTATGTTTCCCCTCATGGGGGAATCTAGAACTAGGGGACATTGGGGGTCGCCCATTTAAAACGGAGATGAGGAGGAATTTCTTCTCTCAGAGGGTCGTGAATCTCTGGAATTCTCTGCCCCAGAGAGCTGTGGAGGCTGGGTCTTTGAATATATTTAAGGCTGAGATAGACAGATTTTTGAATGGTAAGGGAGTCAAGGGTTATGGGGAACGGGCAGGGAAGTGGAGCTGAGTCTATGATCAGATCAGCCATGATCTTATTGAATGATAGAGCAGGCTCGAGGGGCCCAATGGCCGACTCTTATGTTGTAGGTTCACAGAAGGAGGCTCTTCGGCCCATCGTGCCTCTTTGAGAAAGATAACCATTCCCCTGCTCTCTCCCCATATGGCCCTGCAAATGTTTCTTTTTTAAGTATTTATCTAATTCCCTTTTGAAAGTTAATTTTGAGTCTGCTTCCACTGCCCTTTCAGACAGTGAATTCCAGATCGTAACAACTCGCAGGTAAAACTAAAAATTCTCCTCGTCCCCTCCCCCACCCCACCCCGGTTCTTTTGCCAATGATCTTAAATCTGTGTGCTCTGGTTGCCAACCCTCCTGTCCCTGGAAACAGTTTCTCCTGATCGACTTCTGTGGAAATCGAATGTTCTAAATGTTGCGCCCTCTGTTATTCACGCACGGCCCCAAAGTCTGTAAATTGTCGATTAATAAAAGAAAACGCATTCAGACCAGTTCTCCTCGAACCACCCAGAGTGACACAGTGGGCAGCTGATGTGACATCTGCATGACGTTGATGAGACAGTGAATAATGGCTGCAGCCGCTAATCCGTCTGACTCGGAGATGCAGCTGAAACAGTGCTAGGAGTTTAATTTAAATCCCCTTTCGTTCAGCTTGATGGCCACGGTTAGCTCTCACTATCTGTCTTTCAGACGGACACGGCAATGTACCTATGTGTTTCGGCCCAGTCTTGATTTACTTAAAAATACCATTTCAAGCTTGAGTAATTTTAACTAGGTACTTTTCGGTGTACATTTGTGTGTATTTCCTCCCCCTGCCACCAACCCCCCCCCCACCCTTTGCTGGTTGTGTGATTTGCGGATCTGACAGTTACATTTTTTTTTCCTGATGAGGGAACAGACTCTGAGAAAAGTTGCATGCACAGTAGCAATCACTGTCAGACAGAATCATTACAGAGCTCAGCTCCCGGGCTCCGTGCTCTTGTCTCTCGATAGAACGATCATATGGGCCTGATCCTGACTCCACTCACAGATGAAGCAGCGTAGAGGGAGGCCTGTGTTTGGCACAAGAGACTTCTCCTCCTCTCCCTGCCTTAATCACTGCACGAAGCAGACGCTCGGCCCTCCGAAGTTGCAACCCAAAGAAATCCCCGCGCTTCACACGAGACGAAGCTTCCATCCGCCTAAACGCCCACTTTACTTTCGGACGGCCTCCACTATTATATCTTTTTCCTGATCCTCCCCAATCTAACCAGTGCATTCTTATCAGCTCCCCTTCCCTTCCCCTCCCCTTCCTGTAATTTATTTGCTTCATGGGTTCTTTGCTTAAGAATTCATAGCAACACATTGCTATTAAGAACTAGTTGGTTTGTTAACAAAGGTTTAACAATCACATTGCACATTACCAGGCTCACAACCACCTGCCTCATTGTGGATCCCCTGAACCCAACTGGCTGGGGTTTTATTGAGTCTTGTGAGCATCACGTGACTGGCTAAGCCACTCCCAACTCAACAGCTCTACAATCATTTTCAGTTGAAACAATGATCAAGTGCCCGCTGATTAAAGGGGGGTGGGGGGGTGGCAATAAAACCGACAAAATAAACCAATTAAACTTTGGACGGTAAATTTAATAAAATAAAAATTTGGTTGCCAGGGGTGATGATGCACTCCAGTCCCTCCGGCGCCCACCTCTCGCGGAAGGTCGTGAGCGTCAACAGCTCTTCAACTCTTTTGGGGCAAACATAAACATTAAATCACGTGCCCCCCAATCTGGGGGACACTCCAAACATTTCCCAAGGCCCTTTTTTTTTGTTTTTTTTGGGGGGGTTTTTTTGTATTTTTTTGTAGATATTTTTGTGGGGTTTTTTAGGGCATTAAAATTCCATATTTTACAAGTGCCCCCTATAAAAGGGGAAGGGGACACTAAAACCCGGCAATTAAAACAAATTAAACTTTAAAACAAATAAATTCGAATTAAAATTTGGTTGCCGGGGGGGATGATGCACTCCAGTCCCTCCGGCGCCCACCTCTCATGGAAGGCCGCGAGCGTACCGGTGGACACCACGTGCTCCATCTCCAAGGACACCCTGGCCCGGATGTAGGCACGGAAGAGAGGCAGGCAGTCAGGCTGAACGACCCCCTCGACCGCCCGCTGCCTGGTCCGGCTGATGGCACCCTTGGTCGTGCCCAGGAGCAGTCCTACGAGGAGGCCCTCGGACCTACCCGCTCCCCTCCGCACAGGGTGCCCAAAGATCAGGAGTGTGGGACTGAAGTGCAGCCAGAAATTGAGGAGCAGCCCCCTTAAATAATGAAACAGGGGCTGCAACCTCGCACAAAAACATAAAAACATGGAACACGGTCTCTTCCAGACCGCAGAAATTGCAGGCGGCCTGGGAGCCCATGAACCGACTTAAAAATTTATTGCACGGGACTGCTCCATGCACCACCCTCCAGGCCAAGTCCCCGATGAATAGTGGGAGGACTCGCGCATAGAGTGCCCTCCATCGGGGATCCCCGCCTCCTCCGGAGTGCAAGATGGTATGCCATGACATGTCCGGCCGGCAGAACTGAAAGGCACGGAGGGGATTTCCCCGAGGCAGCTCAAGTTGTGAGGCGCCGGCTCCCGAGGGAGGTTCCGGGGTTTGGCGCCGATGAGGAATTCCGTCCGGATGGGGGTCAGTTCGGACGGGATCTCCCCACGTACTTGAGCCTCCTCGATACACCTAACGGAGTCAGCGCCCAGTGCTGTTTTTAGCGACTCGTTGGCATCGGCCGCGCGGCGGACGTCGGCCGAATTTAGGCGCCGCGCCAGCGTGTCTGGCACCATCCAGCCCGCTCCTCCGCCATCGATCAGGTCCCTGACCCTGGTCACCTCACCAGCCACAGCCCTCTCGTCCGACTGCCACCTAAAACCTAGATCGTGGAGCAGCCACTCCAGCCGGTGGAGAGCTGCGCTTGGTGGAGACTTTGTTCCAGACCATGGTGAGTTCCTTGTAAAAGATAGGCAGCTCCTGGACGGCGGTCCTGACGCCCCCCCAGGCTCACAAACAGGAGCTGCGTGTCGTAGTTGAGGCCGTGGTGCTGGCGGAAGAAATACGTCGCCAGAGCACGCCACCTGGGAGGGGGCTCGACGTAAAGGTATCTCTGCAGGGTCTGAAGACGGAAGGTCGCTAGCTGGGCACTGACGCACACCAACGACTGACCGCCCTCCCTAAGCGGGAGACTCAAGACCGCGGCAGAGACCCAGTGCTTCCTGTTATTCCAGAAGAAGTCCACCAGCTTCTTCTGTATCTTGGCGACAAACGCAGGGGGAGGGGTCAAAGTGACCAGCCGATACCACAGCATAGCGGCCAGCAGCTGGTTTATGACTCGCGCTCGACCCCTGTAGGACAGCACTCGGAGCAGTCCTGTCTAGCGCCCTAGGCGAGCGGCGACCTTGGCCTCCAGCTCTTGCCAGTTCGCCGGCCAGGCTTCCTCGTCGGGGCTAAGGTAGACTCCCAGATAGAGGAGATGGGTCGTGCTCCAGGAAAAAGGCCTGAGCTCCTCCGGCAGGGAGTCCACCCGCCACTGACCCACTTGGAGTCCGGAACATTTCTCCCAGTTGATCCTGGCGAAGGATGCGGCCGAGTAAATCTCCTGGCACTCACGCATCCTCCGCAGGTCAACGGATCCTCTACCGCGAGGAGCATGTCATCGGCGTAAGCCGAGAGGACGACCTCCATGCCCAGCCCTTGCAGAGCCAGTCCCATCAACCTCGTCCGCAGGAGGCGCAGGAAAGGCTCCACGCAGATGACATATAACTGGCCGGGCATGGGGCATCCCTGGCGCACCCCTCTCCCAAAGCGAAGGGGCGCCGTCAAGGATCCGTGAACCTTAATCAGACACTCCGTGGCAGCGTACAAAAGTCGGATCCGGGCGACGAAATGCGTCCCGAACCCGAAAGCGCGCAGAGTTCCGAACAGATAATCGGGATCCACCCTGTCGAACGCCTTCTCTTGGTCGAGGGATAGGAAGGCGACCGACAGACCAGCCTCAACAGCTCTACAACTCTTTTAGAGGAGACAAATAAACATTAGGTCAAGTGACCCCCGATCTGGGGGACACTCCAAACATTTTGCAATGCCCTTTTTTTTGTTTTTTTTTTGTTTTTTTTAATATTTTTGTAGATTTTTTGGGGGGTTTTTTTGGGCTCTAAAAACATAATTTACAAGTGCCCCCTATAAAAGGGGAGGGGGACACTAAAACCCGGCAATTAAAACAAATTAAAATTTAAAACATAAAATCAAATTAAAATTTGGTTGCTGGGGGTAATAATGCACTCCAGTCCCTCCTGCGCCCACCTCTCGCGGAAGGCCGCGAGCGCACCGGTGGACACCGCGTGCTCCATCTCTAAGGACACCCTGGCCCGGATGTAGGCACGGAAGAGAGGCAGGCAGTCAGGCTGAACAACCACCTCGACCGCCCGCTGCCTGGACCGGCTGATGGCACCCTTGGCCGTGCCCAGGAGCAGTCCTACGAGGAGGCCCTCAGACCTACCCGCTCCCCTCCGCACAGGGTGCTCAAAGATCAGGAGTGTGGGACTGAATTGCAGCCAGAATTTCAGGAGCAGCCCCTTTAAATATTGGAACAGGGGCTGCAACCTCGCACATTCAGTAAAAACATGGAACACAGACTGTTCCAGACCGCAGAAATTGCAGGCGGCCTGGGAGCCCGTGAAGCGGCTTAAAAATTTATTGCACGGGACTGCTCCATGCACCACCCTCCAGGACAAGTCCCCGATAAATAATGGGAGGACTCCCACGTAGAGTGCACTCCATCGGGGAACCGCGCCTCCTCCGGATGGCAAGATGGTACGCCATGGCGTGTCCGGACGGCAGACGAGGATGGCAAGGTTGGGAGTGTGCAGGAAACCCCTCCGCGCAGAACTGAAAGGCACGGAGGTGATTTCCTCGAGGCGGCTCAAGTTGTGAGGCGCCGGCTCCCGAGGGAGGTTCCGGGGTTTGGCGCCGATGAGGAATTCCGTCCGGACGGGGGTCAGTTCGGACGGGATCTCCCCACGTGCTTGAGCCTCTTCGACACACCTAATGGAGTCAGGGCCCAGAGCTGTTTTTAGCGACTCGATGGCATCGGCTGCGCGGCGGACGTCGGCCAAATTTAGGCTCCGCGCCAGCGTGTCTGGCGCCATCCAGCCCGCTCCTCCGCCATCGAGCAGGTCCCTGACCCTGGTCACCTCACCAGCCACTGCCCTCTCTTCCGACCGCCACCTAAAACCTCGGTCGTGGAGTTACGGATTCCCGAGCAGCGGCTCCTGCAGGACAGCCGCCACTCCAGCCGGTGGAGAGCTGCGCTTGGTGGAGACTTTGTTCCAGACCCTGGTGAATTCCTTGTAAAAGACAGGCAGCTCCCGGAGGGCGGTCCTGACGCCCCCCACACTCACAAACAGGAGCTGCGTGTCATAGTTGAGGCCGTGCTGCTGGCGGAAGAAATACGTCGCCAGCGCACGCCACCTGGGAGGGGGCTCAACGTAAAGGTATCTCTGCAGGGTCTGAAGACGGAAAGTCGCATGCTGGGCACTGATGCACACTAACGACTGACCACCCTCCCTAAGCGGGAGACTCAAGACCGCGGCAGAGACCCAGTGCTTCCTGTTGTTCCAGAAGAAGTCCACCAGCTTCTGTATCCTGGCGACAAACGCAGGGGGAGGGGTCAAAGTGGCCAGCCGGTACCTCAGCATAGCGGCCACCAGCTGGTTTATGACTAGCACTCGACCCCTGTAGGACAGCACTCGGAGCAGTCCTGTCCAGCGCCCTAGGCGAGCGACGACCTTGGCCTCCAGCTCTTGCCAGTTTGCCGGCCAGGCTTCCTCGCCGGGGCTTAGGTAGACTCCCAGATAGAGGAGATGGGTCGTGCTCCAGGCAAAAGGCCTGAGCTCCTCCGGCAGGGAGTCCACGCACCACTGACCCACCAGGAGTCCGGAATATTTCTCCCAGTTGATCCTGGCAGAGGATGCGGCCGAGTAAATCTCCTGGCATTCACGCATCCTCTACAGGTCAGCGGGATCCTCTACTATGAGGAGCACGTCATCGGCGTAAGCCGAGAGGACGACCTCCATGCCCGGCCCTTGCAGAGCCAGTCCCATCAACCTCGTCCGCAGAAGACGCAGGAAAGACTCCACACAAATGGCATATAACTGGCCGGACATGGGGCATCCCTGGCGCACCCCTCTCCCAAAGCGAAGGGACGCCGTCAAGGACCCATTAACCTTAATCAGACACTCCGCAGCGGCATACAAAAGTAGGATCCGGGCGACGAAATGCGTCCCGAACCCGAAAGCGCGCAGAGTTCCGAACAGATAGTCGTGATCCACCCTGTCGAACGCCTTCTCTTGGTCGAGGGATAGGAAGGCGACCGACAGACCAGCCTCAACAGCTCTACAAACCTGTGAGCATTCTCACAGGTGCCTACATTACACCCCCCAATGCCAGTCCATGCCTCCCCTCCCCCTCGCTATTTTTAAATCACTTCTCCCTCCTGACGCCACTCCATGCCCACTGCCTCCAATGCTTTTGAATTTCCTCCCCTTCCATTTCCCCAGAATGGGGGTACTCCCATGCACCCTCCCCCTCCCTCTCTCCCCACTCACCCACCCCCACCATCAGCCTCAGCTGAACCCAAAGAGAAGAACCCTCTTCGGGGCTGTTCCGTACCGCCCCTCCTCAAACCACTCGCTAACCTCCTCTGATACGCCAGAGGCTCCTGCTGCAGTGCCGCTGACATGTTGACCCCTCTAGATGGCGAGACTCCAACCGAGAGTTCACTCCGCAGAGGAAACGACGCCCACCCCACGACCCCAGAAAATGGGTTCGGGTCATGACGGACCCGGGGCAGCAGGCAGAAGTCCTGCCCCAACTGGAACCCCCAACATGCCCCACCCATGTGAAGAGGAGAATCCTGCCCCTCCGAACAGGGCCATAAGTCTGCAACCAGCCTCCGCCATTGTTATGGGGTCTTCCCGGGTCAGGCTTTTAATGAAAGACCTGCATTTATATCGCGCCTTTTGTGATCTCAGGGCATCCCAAAGTGCTTTACAGCCAATGAAGTACTTTTGAAGTGTAGTTATGGTTATAACGGAGGAAACAGAGCAGCCAATTTGTGCACAGCAAGCTCCCACAATCACCAGATCGCGAACACAAAGCATCTGCAAAGGGATATAGATAGACTAAGTGAATGGGCAGTAAGGTGGCAGATGGAGTATAATGTGGGGAAATATGAGGTTATTCACTTTGGTAGGAAGAATAGAAAAACAGACTATTTTTTAATGGTGAGAAACTTTTAAATGTTGGTGTTCAGAGAGATTTGGGTATCCTTGTGCAAGAAACACAGAAAGCTAGCATGCAGGTATAGCAAGCAATAAGGAAGGCAAATGGCATGTTGGCCTTTATTGCTGGGGTTTGGAGTATAACAGTAAAGAAGTCTTACTACAATTGTACAGGGCCTTGGTGAGACCACACCTGGAGTACTGTGCACAGTTTGGGTCTCCTTATCTAAGGAAGGATATACTTGCCTTGGAGGCAGTGCAACGGGAGTTCACTAGATTGATTCCTGGGATGAGAGGGTTGTCCTTTGAGGAGAGATTGAGCAGATTGGGCCTATACTCTCTGGAGTTTCAAAGAATGAGAGGTGGTCTCATTGAAACATATAAGATTCTGAGGGGGATTGACAGGGTAGATGCTGAGAGGTTGTTTCTCCTGGCTGGAGAGTCTAGAGCTAGGGGGCATAGTCTCAGGATAAGATCGAGATGAGGAGGAATTTCTTCACTCAGAGGGTTGTAAATCTTTGGAATTCTCTGCCGCAGAGGGCTGTGGATGCTGGGTCTCTGAATATATTCAAGGCTGAGATAAATAGATTTTTGGAATCTAGGGGAATCAAGGGATATGGAGATTGGGCAGGAAAGTGGAGTTGAGGTCGAAGATCAGCCATGATCTTATTGAATGGCGGAGCAGGCTTGAGGGGCTGTAGGGCCTACTCCTGCTCCTGTTTCTTATGTTCTTATAATCTGTTTTGATGATGTTGGTTGGTACACCAGGGAGAACTCCCCTGCTCTTCTTCAAAATAGTGCCATGGGATGTTTTAGCTCTACCTGAGAGGGCAGGTTTAACATCTCATCCAACAGACGGCACCTTCGACAGTGCAGCACTCCCTCAGTACTGCGCTGGGAGTGCCAGCCTGAATTGTGTGCTCAACTCTGCTGGAGAGGGACTTGAACCTACAACTTTCTGACTCAGCGGTGAGAGTGCTATATGCTTGAGCCACAGCTGACACTTGATCTAAACTGGTGTCGCCCAGCGGTGCCGTTGCCTATAATGGGGAGAAGAGGGGAGGACAGCAAGAAACCGCAGATGTTTGTCAGCCTCTGGGTCCCAGTGCCCGCAGGTCCGAATGCTTTTTATGACCTGCTGCAGCACATACAGGCTGGAAGCCAGGTTTTGCCAAGCTTATAACAGAGCCCTGACCATGAGGGCTATCAGATCAGTGGTGTGACAACTATCTATATATTGGCCCAGAAATTCTGGCCTACCAGGATCTGTACGGAGTGTGTACGGACCCGGGAAGGCATTGCAAATGCCAGTTTTCAGTACACAATGCGCATGCGCTGAAAACCGGCTTTTCCGATCTGTCAAGCTGGAGCTTGACAGATCCTCCACATCTCGGGAGCGAGGACATTTGCAAGGGCAAGATTGCGGGATTTACCCATATCTTGCTCAGCAAATGTCCTCAAAACTCTTGTGCCTGATAAAAGCAGGCACATAGCCTACTTTTACAGGCATAAAAACACACTTAAAACATAAAAAATAAAATTAAAAATACACATTTTATTTTTTAAAACCCTGCTCACTACATTAAATTTATTTTAAACCATAATTAAAAAAAAAGGTTTCAAATGTTTTCTTTCTTTAATGTATGTATTTATTAACTTTAATTTCAATTAATTTTAATTATGTGAGGTACGTTTTTTATTTTTTATTATGGTGTTTTTGTGTTTGGGTTTTTTTCTCAATTAATAGCAATGAGAACTGGTCGATACGGAGTGCCCATTGCTATTAATTGAGAATACTGCACCTGATTGGCTGAACAGTCTCACGTGACTGCACCTTCTGTGTGGGAACCTGGAGGGCGGGAGCGCGCTTCGCAGCACGGGAAGAGAAGGCCTCCCCAACGGAATCACAGGCTCCTCCCGGACCACCAGGTACTTTCGGAAAAATTCTCTGGTCGGAGGCAATTTCCAATGGGAAGCCTCCGACCGGAATTTCAGAGCCGTAATATATCAAAGTCTATTGATGGGACACCGAATTCTATGCAGTACCCGTTACACCTGTAGGTAGCACTGTGGCAGGGCTTGCCCATGTAACACGCAAAGTTACAAGCTGTCAAAATAGCGTCAAAACTCTACGGATGATGATGGTGCAAGTCTGCACTCTCCCCCCAAAAATATGCCTCACAAAGCCTTAGGTTATAGATTTCTGTTTCGCTGGATTTGAAAACATTCATTTTAATTTATCCAGTTTTGAAAGTGATCCGGGTTTTATACCAGGACTCTGCTGCCCTGTACCCGTTACTGGATTACTCATGGCCAGGTGTCTAAACCTGGCCAGTCCGCACTAGTGAACAGAGCATCAAATGGCAGCCAAACCTCCACACTGTGCTGTTAATGACACGTGTTTGCTACCCTACTAAGACCTTTCCACCCCCCTCCCCCAACCCCTCTCTCTGCCCCTCACCCCACAGCCATTCCTTGCTCCTCTATTCCTTACATTCCTCATCTCTTCCTGCCACTCCTCCGCCCCCTGTCCCCCTCCACTTTCCCGTTCTCTATTCTTCTCATCCCCTTCTCACATCCCCCATCCGTCTCGCTCCCTCGCTTCCTCTCCTCCGCCCCCCACTCTTTCTCATCCTCCTCCACTCCAATCGTCTCTCCACATTTTCCCCTTCAACCTGCAGACTGATGGAAGTAGCAAAAACCTGCAGTCATGCAAATCACGAGAGACCCCCAGCAGGATTTCAGGGCACAGCCTCTGCAAGCATGACTGGATTGTGACCTCCTTAAATGTTTTGACACAGGTGATGTCCCCCTCAGCCAATATCCTCACTCCCAGACCTCCCACAGACAATATCCTCACTCCCAGAGACCTCCCACAGACAATATCCTCACTCCCAGACCTCCCACAGATAATATCCTCACTCCCAGACCTCCCACAGACAATATCCTCACTCCCAGAGACCTCCCACAGACAATATCCTCACTCCCACAGACCTCCCACAGACAATATCCTCACTCCCAGACCTCCCACAGACAATATCCTCACTCCCAGAGACGTCCCACAGACAATATCCTCACTCCCAGACCTCCCACAGACAACATCCTCACACACAGACCTCCCACAGACAATATCTTCACTCCCAGAGACCTCCCACAGACAATATCCTCAGTCCCAGACCTGCCACAGACAATATCCTCATTCACAGACCTCCCACAGACAATATCCTCACTCCCAGACCTCCCACAGACAATATCCTCACACACAGACCTCCCACAGACAATATCCTCACTCCCAGAGACCTCCCACAGACAATATCCTCACTCCCAGACCTCCCACAGACAATATCCTCACTCACAGACCTCCAACAGACAATATCCTCACTCCCAGAGACCTCCCACGGACAATATCCTCATTCACAGATCCCCCACAGACAATATCCACACTCCCAGAGACCTCCCACAGACAATATCCCTCCCAGAGACCTCCCACGGACAATATCCTCAATCCCAGAGACCTCCCACAGACAATATCCCTCCCAGACCTCCCACAGACAATATCCACACTCCCAGAGACCTCCCACAGACAATATCCACAATCCCAGATCTCCCACAGACAATATCCACACTCCCAGAGACCTCCCACAGACAATATCCCTCCCAGAGACCTCCCACGGACAATATCCTCAATCCCAGAGACCTCCCACAGACAATATCCCTCCCAGACCTCCCACAGACAATATCCACACTCCCAGAGACCTCCCACAGACAATATCCACAATCCCAGATCTCCCACAGACAATATCCACACTCCCAGAGACCTCCCACAGATAATATCCACACTCCCAGATCTCCCACAGACAAAATTCCTCCCAGAGACCTCCCACAGACAATATCCTCACTCCCAGACCTCTCACAGACAATATCCTCACTCCCAGACTTCCCACAGACAATATCCACACTCCCAGAAACCTCCCACAGACAATATTCCTCCCAGAGACCTCCCACAGACAATATCCTCACTCCCAGACCTCTCACAGACAATATCCACACTCCCAGAGACCTCCCACAAACAATATCCTCACTCCCAGACCTCCCACAGACAATATTTGTAAAGTCATTACTCTACAGCATGAAACCACGCGAGGCGCATTCCAGGGACAAGGCCACTCTGTGACCTTAACTCTTTATTACAGGACTCCAGAAGTGATGACACTGCCAGGGACCTCCCTTTATATACCTGTGTAGTCAGGTAAGGAGTGTCTCCCACAAGTTCACCTCCTGTGGTCAAGGTGTACATCTAAGTTGAGTGTATACAGTAATACAGTGGTGTTACATTGTAGTTACAAACATGACATCACCTTCCCCCCCCAAAGTCTTACTGGGATCATAGGTTTAGTCTTTCAGGTAGTCTACGCTCCCTCGTGGAGCGCCGCAGTTGGGGCTCTGGTTGTTGGACACTGGCGTGAGTGTCTGTCACCTATGGTGATTCCGGCCTGTCTGGGCTGACCTCAGGGACTGTGCATTCTTTTGGTTGCTCTTGTTACACGTTCGCTGGTGGAAGTGTGAGCTCCAGGTCTTCTCCGGGTTCCTCCGTGTCCATGCTGAACCTTTTTTTTTACTTGGCCCAGTTGCTTAGGGCATATCTGGCCATTGTTGAGTTTTACCACGATGACCCTATTACCTCTTTGTCAATTACAGTACCCTCAAGCCATTTGGGCCCTAAGGCGTGATTGATTTATTTCTATACATCTCCCCCTTGAGTTACGGTCATGGTACTCGTTTTGTGACTTGCGCTTGCCCTCAACTATGTCGGTCAGGACTGGGTGGATGAAGGACAACCGTGTTTTGAGTATCCGTTTCATTAGTAGTTCCACGGGCGGAACCCCCTTGAGCGAGTGCGGGCGGGATCTATAGGCCAGCAGGAGGCGCGATAGGCGGAATTGTAGGGAGGGTCCTTGAATTCTGAGCATACCTTGCTTATGATTTGGACTGCCCGTTCCGCCTGGCCATTGGAGGCCGGCTTGAACGGCGCAGTAATGACGTGGTTGATGCCATTGCCCGACATAAACTCCCGGAATTCATAGCTCATGAAACACGGGCCATTATCACTAACCAGGATGTCCGGCAAGCCATGGGTTGCAAAGATCGCCAGTAGGCTTTCCACGGTGGTGGATAACGTGCATGAATTCAGGATGATGTACTCGATCCATCTACTACAATGAGGAGCATCTTCCCCATGAACGGGCCCGCGTAGTCAACGTGAATGTGTGACCATGGCTTGGTGGGCCAGGGCCACGGGCTGAGCGGGGCCTCCCTGGGGGCATTACCCAGCTGGGCACAGGTCGTGCACTTGCGAACACAGTGTTCCAGGTCTGAGTCAATTCCAGGCCACAAAACGTGTGACCGGGCAATGGCCTTCATCATCACAATACCTGGGTGCTCGCTGTGGAGTTCCCTGATGAATGCCTCCCTGCCCTTCTGGGGCATGACTACCCAGCTGCCCCATAGTAGGCAGTCGGCTTGGATGGAGAGCTCATCCATCCGCCTGTGGAACGGTCTGACCTCCTCAGGGCATGCTCCGTGTGCGGGCGCCCAATCCCCAGTCAGGACACATTTCTGATCAGGGATAGGAGGGGATCTCTATTTGTCCAGATTTTGATCTGGCAGGCTGTAATGGGGGAGCCTGCACTGTTAAAGGCATCGACAGCCATGACCATCTCAGCGCTTTGCTCAGCTTCCCCCTTGGTGGTGGCCAGTGGGAGCCTGCTGAGCGCGTCAGCGCAGTTTTCAGTGCCTTGCCGGTGCCGGATGGAGTAGTCATAAGCAGTTATCGTGAGAGCCCACCGCTGTATGCGAGCTGATGCATTGGCATTGACAGCCTTGCTGTCTGACAACAGGGATGTGAATGGCTTGTGGTCCGTCTCTAATTCAAATTTTCTACCGAAGAGGTACTGATGCATTTTTTTGACAACATAGACATATGCGAGCGCTTCCTTCTCGACCATCCCATATCCCCGTTCTGCTTGAGAGAGCGACCTGGAGGCATAAGCCACAGGTTGTAGCTGACCCTCAGCATTACCCTGCTGCAACACGCACCCAACCCCACAGGACGATGCATCACATGTCAGAACTAAACGTTTACAGGGGTCAGACAGGGTCAACAACTTTTTTGAACAAAGTAGGTTCCGCGCCTGATCAAAAGCCCATTCCTGACAATCCCCGCAAAACCAATCGCAACCCTTACGCAGGAGCATGTGTAGCGGCTCCATCAACGTGTTCAAGTTCGGCAGAAAGTTCCCGAAATAGTTCAACAGTCCCAGGAATGAACGCAGCTCCGATGTGTTGCAGGGCCTGGGTGATCGTCGAATCGCCTCTGTTTGGATTCGGTGGGCCGCAACCTGCAGCAACCCTCCTGCCCAGAAACTCAACCTCAGGAGCTAAGAACATACATTTAGACTTCTTGAGTCGCAGGCCTACCCGGTCCAGTCGGCATAGCACCTCCTCCAGGTTGTGGAGGTGTTCCTCGGTGTCTCGACCCGTGATGAGGATGGCGTCCTGGAATACGATCGTTCTCGGAATGGATTTAACAGGCTTTCCATGTTACATTGAAAAATTGCGGCCGCTGATCGAATGCCAAATGGGCACCTGTTATACGCAAACAGTCCCTTGTGCGTGGTGATGGTGGTAGGTAGTTTGGATTCGTCGGCCAGTTCCTGGGTCATATAGGCTGAAGTGAGGTCCAACTTGGTGAACAGCTTACCGCCTGCCAGTGTGGCGAAGAGGTCCTCCACTCTTGGGAACGGGTATTGATCTTGTAGGGACACCCGATTGATGGTGGCCTTGTAGTCGCCCCAGATCCTGACAGAGCCATCCGTTTTTAGAACGGGAATGATGGGGCTCACCCAGTCGCTGAATTCAACAGGCGAGATGATGCCCTCTCTCAACAGCCGGTCCAATTCGCTCTCGATTTTTTTCACGCATCACATACAGCACCGCTCTGACTTTGTGGTGCACTGGCCTGGCATCCGGGGTGATGTGTATCACTACTTTAGTGCCTTTGAAAGTTCCAACACCCGGTTGGAATCGTGACTCGAATTGTTGTAGGACTTGTGAGCACGAACTTCGCTCTACAGATGACATTGCGTGAACATCCCCCCATTTCCAGTTCATCTCAGCTAACCAGTTCCTCCCCAATAGTGCGGGACCATTGCCCGGGACAATCCAGAGTGGCAGCCAGTTCACTAATCCATTGTGTGTGACAGCCATCATTGCACTGCCTAGCACCGGAATGATTTCTTTGGTGTAAGTCCATAATTGTGTCTCAATACGTTCTAATTTGAGTCCACTGGCTTTGAGTGGCCATAGCTTCTCAAATTGGTGAACACCCATGAGTGACTGGCTGGCCCAAGTGTCCAGCTCCATGCGCACTGGGATGCCGTTCAACAAAACCCTCATCATCATTGGTGGCGTTTTGGTGTATGAACTATGAATATTCGCCACATGGACCCGCTGAACCTCGGCATCCATCGATTTGCCCCAAAAGTCATCCTGCCTCACAGAATCCTCTTCTTGTCCATCTGCCTCATATATTAGTCTGGTTGCAGGTTTTCTGCACATTTGAGCTAAATGGCCACTGAGATTACAGTTTCTGCAGACAAACTGTTGGAATCTGCAAGATCTGGCTGAGCGTTTTCCCCCACACCTCCAGCAAGAGTTAAAGTTTCCATTGTTGGGGACAAAGGGACTATGGCCAGGAATTCCGCGCTGACTGTCCCTTTGACTGCTCTTAAGTGCACTATTAGTGGATGTCAATGGCCCCATCCCGGGCCGCATTGTCCACTGTGATGGCGTGAACGTCCGTTCAGCCTGCCATTGTCTCTGTTGAGGTCCTACTCTGGGGTCTATTGCTGCCTGGGGAGTGTCAGACTGCCCCTGCCTGCCTGCGGGGCTCTGAGTAGCATTGATGATGTTGACTCCCTGATCCATCGCTGCGTTAGAGGCAGAATTGTGCGCGTAAATCATTTTCATCTCTTCCTCCCCTGCCATGGAAGTTTGAGCTAACGCTGCCTCTTCCAAGATCAAGTCCTTGGTCTCAATTAATTTGCGAAAAATTCCTGCATGACCGATACCCTCGATAAAGAAGCCCCTTAGCATCTCTCCCCTGCAGGCGTCTGTGAACTTACAGAGGCTGGCCAAATACCGGAGGTCCGCTACAAAGTCCGGTATGCTCTGTCCTTCACGACCCCAGTGGGTGTAGAATCTGTGTCGAGCCATGTGTATGCTGCTCGCCAGTTTGAGGTGCTCCCGATTAATTTGTTAAGCTCTTCAAAGGTTTTGTCCGACGGCTTTTCGGGTGCCAGTAAGTCCTTCATGAGTGCATAAGTCTTTGGCCCGCAGCTGGTCAGGAGATGAGCCCGTCGCTTGTCGGCCGCTGCATCCCCCAGCCAGTCTTTCGGATTGAAGCTTTGCTGAAGCCTCTCGACAAAATCGTCCCGTTCTTCTGTGCTACCGGTGGCCATTCTCGTGGGGCGTGAATTCCCGTTTCTCGTCGCCAATGTAAAGTCCTTACTCTACAGCATGAAACCACACGAGGCACATTCCAGGGTCAAGGCCACTCTGTGATCTTAACTCTTTATTACAGAACTCCAGAAGTGATGACCCTGTGTGGGACCTCCCTTTATATACCTGCGTGGTCAGGTAAGGAGTGTCTCCCACAAGTTCACCTCCTGTGGTCAAGGTGTGCATCTAAGTTGAGTGTATACAGTAATCCAGTGGTGCTACATTGTAGTTACAAACATGACAATATCCTCACTCCCTGAGACCTCCCACAGACAATAGCTGTCATATATCTCACACTACTGTACATAACTGTATCTTACCATGCTATACATGACTGTAACCAGAGATGACCTATAACCACAAGCTTACCTTACCACCAGGGTTGCACTTGCAGGAGACAATGGATACCTACACCAGACAGGTATATAAAGACAAGTCTCAGGCAAGTGTGGCATTCGAGAGCTGTGTAATAAAGGTGCAGGTCCTGAGTGACCTTGACTTGAGTATGTGCCTCATGTGAATCTGTACTGCGGAGACAGGACTTTACAGTGGCGACGAGTTACGGGATTACAGAATCCACAGAATGGCGAACAACGGCTCAGATGAAAAATACAATGCTGGAGATAATTGGGAGGACTTTATAGAAAGGCTCCAGCAAAGCTTTGTAACCAAAGACTGGTTAGGCGATGACAAGGCAGACAAGAGAAGAGCCCATCTCTTGACCAGCTGTGGCTCGAAAACATACGTTTTAATGAAGGACTTGCTGGCACCCGAGAAACCAGCAAGTAAGTCTTTTGAAGAGTTGAGCGCACTGGTACGAGACCACCTGAAGCCAGCGAGCAGCCTACACATGGCCAGATACAGGTTCTACAACTACAGACGCTGTGTGGGCCAGAACATACCCGACTTCATGGCGGAACTTCGGAGGTTGTCTAGCTTATGTGAGTTCTCCGATGAACTAAGGAGAGAAGTACTGAGAGACTTTTTTTTTGAAGGAATCGGCCACGCAGGCATATTCCAAAAGCTCATAGAAACCAAGAACTTGATCTTAGAGGCAGCAGCACTGGTTGCACAGACATTCTTGGCAGGAGAAGAAGAAACGAGGTTGATCTATACTGCGGGTACGACAACTAACAGAACATCGGAACAAGGGGTTCACGGTGTGAAACAAACCGCTACCCCCACACACAGACAAAGGCAGGAGAGCAGGCCCTCAACAGCAGGCAGTGGCGCCAGAAGCCATCAAGGGCCACATGAACGGCCGTTCACACCTCATCAACCCACAATGCGAGCAATTAACTACAAGCTGAGAGAAACTCAAGAGAGATCAGCCAGACGCAGCTCATTCTTTGGAAAAAATGGAAGCAGTCTGTGCTGGAGATGTGGGGCAAGGCACTCATCAAGGGGGTGTTGATTTCAGCAGGCTATTTTCAGAAACTGCGACTGTACAGGGCATCTGGCCCGCATGTGCAGAAAAACGGCAGCTTGGCTGGTATACGAATCGGAAGGGTCGGAAAGCGGACCAGAAGACGGTGGGGACAGTACCCAGGACACTGATGTACAGCGGGTCAACACAATCAATGGCCACTGCTCCTGCAACAAGGCGCCTCCAATAATGATGAGAGTCCTACTCAATGGGATACCCTTCAACATGGAGCTGGATACGGGAACGAGTCAATCTCTCATGAGCGCTCAATAATTTGAACAACTGTGGCCGCACAAAAGAGACAGACCAAAACTCACAAGGGTCGACACCAAACTAAGGACCTATACCAAAGAAATCGTCCCAGTCCTCGGCAGCGCCATGCTCTCCGTCACACACAAAGGGACAGTGAACCGACTTCCCCTGTGGATTGTCCCCGGAGATCTCCCAGCACTACTGGGGAGAAGCTGGCTGGCAAAACTAAACTGGAAATGGGATGATGTTCACGCCATGTCGTCAGAGGAACGGACCTCCTGCTCAACAGTTCTAAGTCGATTTGAACATCTCTTTCAGCCAGGTGTGGGCATCTTCAAAGGGGCTAAAGTCAAAATCTATATCACACAGAATGCTAGACCGGTCCATCACAAGGCTAGAGCTGTGCCCTATGGAGGGAAAAGATTGAACATGAACTGGACAGGCTTCTGCGGGAAGGCATTATCTCACCCGTGGAATTTAGCGACTGGGCAGGTCCCATTGTCCCAGTCATGAAGCCTGATGGATCTGTACGAATCTGTGGGGATTACAAATCTACCATAAACAGAGTACAGGACCAATACCCGCTGCCCAGAGCGGAGGACTTATTTGCCACATTGGCTGGAGGAAAACTTTTCTCAAAACTAGATCTCACATCTGCGTATATGACGCAAGAATTGACCGATGAGTCCAAGCTACTCACCACCATCAACACACATCGAGGCCTTTTCATGTACAATCGATGCCCATTCGGCATCAGGTCGGCAGCTGCCATACTCCAGCGCAACATGGAGAGTCTGCTCAAGTCCATCCCGGGGACGGTTGTATTTCAAGACGACACACTTATCACGGGCAGGGACACCGACTCCCATCTCCGCAATTTGGAGGAAGTACTAAAGTGGTTGGATCGGGTAGGCCTAAGAGTTAAGAAATCCAAGTGCCTGTTTCTCGCGCCCGAGGTTGAATTTTTGGGCAGAAGGATTGCCACTGATGGAATCCGCCCAACAGAGTCCAAAACAGAAACAATTCGCCTGGCACCCAGGCCCCGGAATGTCTCAGAACTGCGCGCCTTTCTCGGGCTACTCAATTACTTTGGGAACTTTATGCAGAACTTAAGCACGCTGCTGGAGTCTCTCCATGTGCTACTCAGAAAGGGGTGTGATTGGTTTTGGGGGGACGCTCAGGAACGCGCCTTCAATAAGGTACGCAACCTTCTGTGTTCCAACAGTGTTTTGGCTTTATTTGATCCAGGTAAAAAGCTAGTTCTTACATGTGCTGCGTCAGCGTATGGGGTCGGGTGCATTTTACAACATGTCAATAGTGCTGGTAAATTACAACCCATAGCTTATGCCTCCAGGTCACTTTCGTAGGCGGAGCGCGGGTACGGAATGGTGGAGAAGGAGGCACTCGCGTGCATGTACGGTGTCAAAAAGATGCACCAATACCTTTTCAGGGCCAAGTTCGCGTTAGAAACCGACCACAAGCCCCTCACGGCCCCACTATTCGAAAGCAAGGCAATAAACGCCAACGACTCGGCGCGCATTCAACGGTGGGCACTCATGCTGGCGTCTTACGATTACACCATAAGGCACAGACCAGGCACAGACAACTGTGCCGACGTGCTTAAGAACATAAGAACATAAGAAATAGGAGCAGGAGTAGGCCATTTGGCCCATCGAGTCTGCTCCGCCATTCAATAAGATCATGGCTGATCTGATCATGGACAGTTCCACTTCCTGCCCGCTCCCCATAACCCTTTACTCCCTTTTGCTCAAAAATCTGTCTATCTCCGCCTTAAATATATTCAATGACCCAGCCTCCACAACTCTCTGGGGCAGAGAATTTCATAGCTTTACAACTCTCTGAGAAAAGTAATTTCTCCTCATCTCAGTTTTAAATGGGCGGCCCCTTATTCTGAGACTATGTCCCCTAGTTTTAGTTTCCCCTATGAGTAGAAATATCCTCTCTGCATCCACCTTGTTGAGCCCCCTCATTATCATCATTTTCAATACGATCACCTCTCATTCTTCTGAACTCCAATGTGTATAGGCCCAACCTGCTCAACCTATCCTCATAAGTCAACCCCTCATCTCCAGAATCAACCTAGTGAATCTTCTCTGAACAGGCTACCCCTGGCGACCACGAAAGGGTCTGATGAACAGGACTGTGAGATAGTCATGGCAATCAATGCCTTTGAGTCCACAGGTTCCCCCATGACGGCTCGCCAAATCAGAGCCTGGATGGCCAGCGACCCCATATTATCCCAAGTAAAAAGATGTGTCCTAACTGGTGTCCTAACGATGCCTGCCCCAAGGAGATCAAACCTTTCTATAGGCGCATGCATGAGCTGTCACTTCAAGCAGACTGCCTGATGTGGGGCAGCCGAGTAGTTATGCGACTGCGAGGCAGAGAGGCATTTGTCCGGGAGCTCCACCGCAAGCACCCGGAGATCATTCTCATGAAGGCAGTAGCCAGATCCCACGTCTGGTGGCCTGGTATTGACGCGGACTTGGAGCTCTGCATCCGATGGTGCACCATTTGTGCCCAACTCAGTAATGCCCGCAGAAGGCCCCCCTGAGCCCCTGGCCCTGGCCTACCAAACCGTGGTCGCGGGTACACGTCGACTATGCGGGCCCATTCATGGGCAAAATGTTCCTCGTAGTTGTAGATGCACTTTCTCAGTGGATCAAATGCACCATTTTAAACTCGAGCACCGCCTTCACCACTGTGGAGAGCTTTGGAACCATCTTCGCAACGCACGGCATTGCAGACATATTGGCCAGTGATAATGGTCCGTGCTTCACCAGCGCAGAGTTCCAAGATTTTATAAGTGATTGCGGCATAAATCACATTAAGACGGTACCATTCAAGCCGGCCTCCAACGGCCAGGTGGAGCGAGCAGTGCAGATTATTAAACAAGGCATGCTCAAAATCCAAGGTCCCATGCTGCAGGGCCACCTGTCGTGACTGCTGCTGGCAAACAGATCTCGTCCGCATTCATTGACTGGAGTTCCCCCCATGAAACTATTAATGAAATGGACCTTAAAGACAAGGCTCTCATTAATCCTCCCAGACATGCATGAAATCGTTGAGGCTAAGCGCCGTAAGCTAACCGAGTACCATGACCGAAATTCGAGGGGGAAGTGGAATGAGATAGGGGACAAAGTGTTTGTGCTAAACTATGGCAAGGGTCCCAAATGCCTTGCAGGGACAGTAACAGGCAAGGAAGGAAACAGGCTACTGGTGGTACAAATGGACAACGGCCAAACCTGCCGGAGGCATGTAGACCAAGTCAAAAGTAGATTTACCAACAACACTGCTGAACCAGAGGCAGACTACAATGTAGAACTCACACCACACCTGGTGGACAGACAGAGGGAACAATCTGAGGAAAGGGCAATCCCAACAGACAGGCGAGACACCAACAATCACACTGAACGAAACAGACAGCCCAGGAGAGATACCAGCAATCACCCCGAAAGAACAACAGGCACCAAGGCAAACAACTGAACCACAGCTAAGATGCTCCACGCGACAGCGTACACCACCTGAGAGACTGAACTTATAAAGACAATAAGACCTTGGGGGAGGGTGATGTCATGTATCTCACACTACTGTACATAACTATATCTTACCATGCTATACATGACTGTAACCAGAGATGACCTGTAACCACAAGTTTACCTTACCACCAGGGTTGCACTTGCAGGAGACACTGGATACCTGTTCTACACAGGTATATAAAGACAGGTCTCAGGCAAGTGTGGCATTCGAGAGCTGTGTAATAAAGGTGCAGGTCCTGAGTGACCTTGACTTCAGTATGGGCCTCGTGTGAATCTGTACTGCGGGGACAGGACTTGACAATATTCTCACTCCCAGAGACCTCCCAAGGACAATACCCTCACTCCCAGAGACCTCCCACAGACAATATCACTCCCAGAGACCTCCCACAGACAATATCATCACTCCCTGAAACCTCACACACCTAAAAAACTCCCACCAATGAAGTAAGCCCCAACAATATGCTCCCAGGCCCAAGGCAGGCTCCTCAGCCCAGGTGGAAATCCAGGGTCAGGAGTGCGTGGGAAACGCGGCCGCTGGGGAATTGCACTAGAGCAGTAAGCCCTGGCTGCTTAACAGCTTGAGATCATATTTTGCGTTTATCTCTCCTATCTTCACTGAGAGGTAAGATGGGACATGGTGTATAATGGTCAGTAAATTCAATATTTTCACTTTTAAACACTTGCCCAAGGTTAAAGTATCTGACAAACAATTCCATTTCATACAGTTCGCCCAGATATTACCACAGTGGGGATATTTCCTCGCTCCCAGTAAGACAGCCTTGTCCAAGGAGACTGCAGTGAGAGATGCAAATTTCATGGAATCAAAAGTGCAACGGTGACTGGGTACAATAGTGCAATGGTTACTGGGTACAATAGCGCAGTGGTTACTGGGTACAATAGTGTAATGGTTACTGGGTACAATAATGCAATGGTTACTGGGTACAATAGTGTAGGGGTTACTGGGTACAATAGTGTAATGGTTACTGGGTACAATAGCGCAGTGGTTACTGGGTACAATAGTGTAATGGTTACTGGGTGCAATAGCGCAGTGGTTACTGGGTACAATAGTGTAATGGTTACTGGGTACAATAGCGCAATGGTTACTGGGTACAATAGTGTAATGGTTACTGGGTACAACAGTGCAATGGTTACTGGGTACAATCGTGTAATGGTTACTGGGTACAATAGTGCAATGGTTACTGGGTACAATAGTGTAATGGTTACTGGGTACAATAGTGCAATTGTTACTGGGTACAATAGTGTAATGGTTACTGGGTACAATAGTGCAGTGGTTACTGGGTACAATAGTGTAATGGTTACTGGTTACAATAGTGCAATTGTTACTGGGTACAATAGTGTAATGGTTATGGGGTACAATAGTGCAGTGGTTACGGGGTTCAATAGTGCAATGGTTACAGGGTACAATATTGTAATGGTTGCTGGGTACAATAGTGTAATGGTTACTGGGTACAAGAGTGCAGTGGTTACAGGGTACAATAGTGTAGGGTTTACTGGGTACAATAGTGCAGGGGTTACTTTGTACAATAGTGCAATGGTTACTGAGAACAAAGGTGTAATGGTTACTGGGTACAATAGTGTAGTGGTTGCTGGTATGGTTACTGGGTACAATAGTGCAGTGGTTACTGGGTACGATAGTGTAATGGTAACTGGGTACAATAGTGCAATGGTTACTGGGTACAATAGTGCAGTGGTTACTGGGTATAATAGTGGAATGGTTACTGGGTACAATAGTGTAATGGTTACAGGGTACAATCGTGCAATTGGTACTGGGTACAATAGTGTAATGGTTACTGGGTTCAAGAGTGTAATGGTTACTGGGTACAATAGTGCAATGGTTACTGGGTACAATAGTGCAATGGTTACTGGGTACAATAGTGCAGTGGTTACTGGGTAAATAGTGCAATGTTTACTGGCTACAATAGTGCAATGATTGCTGGGTACAATAGTGTAATGGTTACTGGGTACAATAGTGTAATGGTTACTGAGTACAATAGTGCAGTGGTTACTGGGTACAATAGTGTAATGGTTACTGGGTACAATAGTGCAATGGTTACTGGGTACAATAGTGCAATTGTTACTGGGTACAACAGTGTAGGGTTTACAGGATACAAGAGTGTAGGGGTTACTGTGAACAATAGGGTAATGGTTACTGAGTACAATAGTGTAATGGTTACTGGGTACAATAATGCAATGGTTACTGCGTACAATAGTGTATTGGTTACTGGGTACAATAATGCAATGGTTACTGGGTAAAATAGTGCAATGCTTACTTGGCACAATAGTGCAGTGGTTACTGGTATGGTTACTGGGTACAATAGTGCAATGGTTACTGGGTACAATAGTGCAATGGTAACTGGGTACAATAGTGTAATGGTTACTGGGTACAATAGTGCAGTGGTTACTGGGTACAATAGTGTAATGGTTACTGGGTACAATCGTGTAATGGTTACAGGGTACAGTACTGCAATTGGTACTGGGTACAATAATGTAATGGTTTACTGGGTACAATATTGCAATGGTTACTGGATACAATAGTGCAATGGTTACTGGTATGGTTACTGGGTACAATAGTGCAGTGGTTACTGGGTACAATAGTGTAATGGTAACTGGGTACAATAGTGTAATAGTTACTGGGTACAATAGTGCAATGGTTAATGGGTACAATAGTGCAGTGGTTACTGGGTACAATAGTGTAATGGTTGCAGGGAACAATAGTGCAATTGGTACTGGGTACAATAGTGTAATGGTTACTGGGTACAATAGTGTAATGGTTACAGGGTACAATAGTGCAATGGGGACTGGGTACTATAGTGTAATGGTAACTGGGTACATTAGTGTAACGGTTACTGGGTACAATAGTGCAATGGTTACCAGGTGCAGTAGTGCAGTGGTTACTGGGTACAATAGTGTCATGGTTACTGGGTACAATCGTGCAATGGTTACTGGGTACAATAGTGCAGTGGTTACTGGGTACAATAGTGTAATGGTTACAGTGTACAATAGTGCAGTGGTTATTGAGCACAATAGTGTAATGGTTACTGGATACAATAGTGAAGGGGTTACATGGTACAAGAGTGTAATGGTTACTGGGTACAGTAGTGCAATGCTTACTGCGTACAATAGTGTATTGGTTACTGGGTACAATAGTGCAATGGTTACTGGGTACAATAGTGCAATGGTTACTGGGCACAATAGTGCAGTGGTTACTGGTATGGTTACTGGGTACAATATTGCAGTGGTTACTGAGTACAATAGTGCAATGGTAACTGGGTACAATAGTGTAATGGTTACTGGGTACAATAGTGTTATGGTTACTGGGTACAATCATGCAATGGTTACTGGGTACAATAGTGCAGTGGTTACTGGGTACAATAGTGCAGTGGTTACTGGGTACAATAGTGTAATGGTTACTGGGTACAATCATGCAATGGTTACTGGGTACAATAGTGCAGTGGTTACTGGGTACAATAGTGTAATGGTTACAGGGTACAATAGTGCAGTTGTTACTGGGTTCAATAGTGTAATGGTTACAGGGTACAATCGTGCAATTGGTACTGGGTACAATAGTGTAATGGTTACTGGGTACAATAGTGCAGTGGTTACTGGGTACAATAGTGTAATGGTTACTGGGTACAATAGTGCAATTGTTACTGGGTACAATCGTGTAATGGTTATGGGGTACAATAGTGCAGTGGTTACGGGGTTCAATAGTGCAATGGTTACAGGGTACAATATTGTAATGGTTGCTGGGTACAATAGTGTAATGGTTACTGGGTACAAGAGTGCAGTGGTTACAGGGTACAATAGTGTAGGGTTTACTGGGTACAATAGTGCAGGGGTTACTTTGTACAATAGTGCAATGGTTACTGAGAACAAAGGTGTAATGGTTACTGGGTACAATAGTGTAGTGGTTGCTGGTATGGTTACTGGGTACAATAGTGCAGTGGTTACTGGGTACGATAGTGTAATGGTAACTGGGTACAATAGTGTAATGGTGACTGGGTACAATAGTGCAATGGTTACTGGGTACAATAGTGCAGTGGTTACTGGGTATAATAGTGGAATGGTTACTGGGTACAATAGTGTAATGGTTACAGGGTACAATCGTGCAATTGGTACTGGGTACAATAGTGTAATGGTTACTGGGTTCAAGAGTGTAATGGTTACTGGGTACAATAGTGCAATGGTTACTGGGTACAATAGTGCAGTGGTTACTGGGTAAAAAATGCAATGTTTACTGGCTACAATAGTGCAATGATTGCTGGGTACAATAGTGTAATGGTTACTGGGTACAATAGTGTAATGGTTACTGAGTACAATAGTGCAGTGGTTACTGGGTACAATAGTGTAATGGTTACTGGGTACAATAGTGCAATGGTTACTGGGTACAATAGCGCAATTGTTACTGGGTACAACAGTGTAGGGTTTACAGGATACAAGAGTGTAGGGGTTACTGTGAACAATAGGGTAATGGTTACTGAGTACAATAGTGTAATGGTTACTGGGTACAATAATGCAATGGTTACTGCGTACAATAGTGTATTGGTTACTGGGTACAATAATGCAATGGTTACTGGGTAAAATAGTGCAATGCTTACTTGGCACAATAGTGCAGTGGTTACTGGTATGGTTACTGGGTACAATAGTGCAATGGTTACTGGGTACAATAGTGCAATGGTAACTGGGTACAATAGTGTAATGGTTACTGGGTACAATAGTGCAGTGGTTACTGGGTACAATAGTGTAATGGTTACTGGGTACAATCGTGTAATGGTTACAGGGTACAGTACTGCAATTGGTACTGGGTACAATAATGTAATGGTTTACTGGATACAATATTGCAATGGTTACTGGATACAATAGTGCAATGGTTACTGGTATGGTTACTGGGTACAATAGTGCAGTGGTTACTGGGTACAATAGTGTAATGGTAACTGGGTACAATAGTGTAATAGTTACTGGGTACAATAGTGCAATGGTTAATGGGTACAATAGTGCAGTGGTTACTGGGTACAATAGTGTAATGGTTGCAGGGAACAATAGTGCAATTGGTACTGGGTACAATAGTGTAATGGTTACTGGGTACAATAGTGTAATGGTTACAGGGTACAATAGTGCAATGGGGACTGGGTACTATAGTGTAATGGTAACTGGGTACATTAGTGTAACGGTTACTGGGTACAATAGTGCAATGGTTACTGGGTACATTAGTGTAACGGTTACTGGGTACAATAGTGCAATGGTTACCAGGTGCAGTAGTGCAGTGGTTACTGGGTACAATAGTGTCATGGTTACTGGGTACAATAGTGTAATGGTTACAGGGTACAATAGTGCAATGGGGACTGGGTACTATAGTGTAATGGTAACTGGGTACATTAGTGTAACGGTTACTGGGTACAATAGTGTAATGGTTACTGGGTACATTAGTGTAACGGTTACTGGGTACAATAGTGCAATGGTTACCAGGTGCAGTAGTGCAGTGGTTACTGGGTACAATAGTGTCATGGTTACTGGGTACAATCGTGCAATGGTTACTTGGTACAATAGTGCAGTGGTTACTGGGTACAATAGTGTAATGGTTACAGTGTACAATAGTGCAGTGGTTATTGAGCACAATAGTGTAATGGTTACTGGATACAATAGTGCAGTGGTTACATGGTACAAGAGTGTAATGGTTACTGGGTACAGTAGTGCAATGCTTACTGCGTACAATAGTGTATTGGTTACTGGGTACAATAGTGCAATGGTTACTGGGTACAATAGTGCAATGGTTACTGGGCACAATAGTGCAGTGGTTACTGGTATGGTTACTGGGTACAATAGTGCAGTGGTTACTGAGTACAATAGTGCAATGGTAACTGGGTACAATAGTGTAATGGTTACTGGGTATAATAGTGCAGTGGTTACTGGGTACAATAGTGTTATGGTTACTGGGTACAATCATGCAATGGTTACTGGGTACAATAGTGCAGTGGTTACTGGGTACAATAGTGTAATGGTTACAGGGTACAATAGTGCAGTTGTTACTGGGTACAATAGTGTAATGGTTACAGGGTACAATCGTGCAATTGGTACTGGGTACAATAATGTAATGGTTACTGGGTACAATATTGCAATCTTTACTGGGTACAATAGTGCAATGGTTACTGGTATGGTTACTGGGTACAATAATGCAGTGGTTACTGGGTACAATAGTGTAATGGTAACAGGGTACAATAATGTAATGGTGAATGGGTACAATAGTGCAATGGTTACTGGGTACAATAGTGTAATGGTTACAGGGTACAATAGTGCAATGGGTACTGGGTACAATAGTGTAATGGTAACTGGGTACAATAGTGTAACGGTTACTGGGTACAATAGTGCAATGGTTACTGGGTACAATAGTGCAGTGGTTACTGGATAAAATAGTGTCATGGTTACAGGGTACAATAGTGCAATGGGTACTGGGTACAATAGTGTAATGGTAACTGGGTACAATAGTGTAACGGTTACTGGGTACAATAGTGCAATGGTTACCAGGTGCAATAGTGCAGTGGTTACTGGATAAAATAGTGTCATGGTTACAGGGTACAATAGTGCAATGGTTACTGGGTACAATAATACAATGTTTACTGGGTACATTAGTGCAATGGTTTCTGGGTACAATAGTGCAATTATGCTGGATACAATAGTGCAGTGGTTACTGGGTACAATAGTGTAATGGTTACAGGGTACAATGGTGCAATTGGTACTGGGTACAATAGTGTAATGGTTACTGGGTACAATAGTGTAATGGTTACAGGGTACAATAGTGCAATGGGTACTGGGTACAATAGTGTAATGGTAACTGGGTACAATAGTGTAACGGTTAATGGGTACAATAGTGTAATGGTTACTGGGTACAATAGTGTAATAGTTACTGTGTACAATAGTGTAGTGGTTACTGGATACAATAGTGCAATGGTTACTGGGTACAATAATACAATGTTTACTGGGTACATTAGTGCAATGGTTTCTGGGTACAATAGTGCAATTATTGCTGGATACAATAGTGTAATGGTTACTTAGTACAATAGTGCAATGGTTACCAGATGCAATAGTGCAGTGGTTACTGGGTACACTAGTGTCATGGTTACAGGGTACAATAGTGCAATGGTTACTGAGTAAAATAGTGTAATGGTTACTGGGTACAATAGTGCAGTGGTTACAGGGTACAAGAGTGTAATGGTTACTGGGTACAATAGTGCAATGGTTACTGCGTACAATAGTGCAACGGTTATTGGGCACAATAGTGCAGTGGTTACTGGGTACAATCGTGTAATGGTTACAGGGTACAATAGTGCAATTGGTACTGGGTACAATAATGTAATGGTTACTGGCTACAATATTGCAATGGTTACTGGGTACAATAGTGCAATGGTTACTGGTATGGTTACTGGGTACAATAGTGTAATGGTAACTGGGTACAATAATGTAATCGTTACTGGGTACAATAGTGCAATGGTTACTGGGTACAATCGTGCAGTGCTTACTGGGTACAATAGTGTAATGGTTACAGGATACAATAGTGCAATTGGTACTGGGTACAATAGTGTAATGGTTACAGGGTACAATAGTGCAATGGGTACTGGGTACAATTGTGTAATTGTAACTGGGTACAATAATGTAACGGTTACTGGGTACAATAGTGCAATGGTTACCAGGTGCAATAGTGCAGTGGTTACTGGATACAATAATGTCATGGTTACAGGGTACAATAGTGCAATGGTTACTAAGTACAATAGTGTAATGGTTACTGAGTACAATAGTGTCATGGTTACTGGTTACAATATATTAATGTTTACTGGGTACAATAGTGCAGTGGTTACTGCGTACCATCATGTAATGATTACTGGGTACAATATGCAGTGGTTACTGAGTACAATAGTGCAATGGTTAATGGGTACAATAGTGCAGTGGTAACTAGGTACATTAGTGTAACGGTTACTGGGTACAATAGTGCAATGGTTACCAGGTGAAATAGTGCAGTGGTTACTGGGTACAATAGTGTCATGGTTACAGGGTACAATAGTGCAGTGGATACTGAGTACAATAGTCCAATGGTTACTGGGTACAATAGTGCAATTGTTACTGGGTACAATAGTGCAATGGTTACTGGGTACAATAGTGCAATGGTAACTGGGTACAATAGTGTAATGGTTACTCGGTCCAATAGTGTAATGGTTACTGGGTAAAATACTGTTGTGGTTACTTGGTACAATAGTGCAATGGTTACTGGGTAAAACAGTGCAATTGTTACTGGGTACAATAGTGCAATGGTTACTGGGTACAACAGTGCAATGGTTACTGGGTACAATTGTGCAATGGTTATTGCGTGCACAAGTGTAATGGTTACTGGGTACAATAGTGCAATGCTAACTGGGTACAATAGTGCAATGGTTACTGGGTGCCATAATGAAATGATTACTGGGTACAATAGTGAAACGTTTTCTGGGTACAATAGTAGGCAGTGGTTACTGCGTACAATCATATAATGATTACTGGGTACAATAGTGCAGTGGTTACTGTGTAAAATAGTACAATGGTTACTGGGTACAATAGTGTAATGGTTATTGGGTACAATAGCGCAATCGTTACTGGGTACAATAGTGTTGTGGCTACTTGGTACAATAGTGCAATGGTTACTGGGTACAATAGTGTTGTGGTTACTTGGTACAATAGGGTAATGGTTACTGGGTACAATAGTGTAATGGTTACTGGGTACAATTGTGCAATGGTTCCTGGATACAATAGTGCAATCGTTACTGGGTACAATAGTGTAATGGTTACTGGGTACAGTAGTGCAATGGTTACTGGGTACAATAGTGTAATCGTTAGTGGGTACAACAGTGTAATGGTTATTGGGTACAATAGTGCTATGGTTACTGGTACAATAGTGCATTAGTTACTGCGTACAATAATGCAATGGTTGGTGGGTACAATAGTGCAATGGTTACTGTGTTCAATATTGTAATGGTTACTGGGTACAATAGTGCAATTGTTACTGGGTACAATTGTGTAATGGTTACTGGCTACAAAAATGTAATGGTTACTGGGTGCAATAGTGCAATGGTTACTGGTTACAATAGTGTAATGGTTACTCGGTAAATAGTGCAATGGTTACTGGGTACAATTGTAATGCTTACTGGGTAGAATATTGTAGTGGTTACTGGATACAATAGTGCAATGTTTACTGGGTACAATAGTGCAGTGTTTACAGGGTACAATAGTGCAATGGTTACTGTGTACAATGGTGTAATGGTTACTGGGTACAATAGTGTAATGGTTACTGGGTACAATTGTGCAATGGTTACTGGATACAATAATGCAATGGTTAGTGTGTACAATAGTGCAACCGTTACTGGGTACAATAGTGCAATGGTTACTGGGTATAATCATGTAATGGTTACTGGGAACAATATTGTAATGTTTACTGGGTACAATAGTGCAGTGGTTACTGCGTACCATCATGTAATGCTTACTGCGTACAATAGTGTATTGGTTACTGGGTACAATAGTGCAATGGTTACTGGGTACAATAGTGCAATGGTTACTGGGCACAATAGTGCAGTGGTTACTGGTATGGTTACTGGGTACAATAGTGCAGTGGTTACTGAGTACAATAGTGCAATGGTAACTGGGTACAATAGTGTAATGGTTACTGGGTATAATAGTGCAGTGGTTACTGGGTACAATAGTGTTATGGTTACTGGGTACAATCATGCAATGGTTACTGGGTACAATAGTGCAGTGGTTACTGGGTACAATAGTGTAATGGTTACAGGGTACAATAGTGCAGTTGTTACTGGGTACAATAGTGTAATGGTTACAGGGTACAATCGTGCAATTGGTACTGGGTACAATAATGTAATGGTTACTGGGTACAATATTGCAATCTTTACTGGGTACAATAGTGCAATGGTTACTGGTATGGTTACTGGGTACAATAATGCAGTGGTTACTGGGTACAATAGTGTAATGGTAACAGGGTACAATAATGTAATGGTGAATGGGTACAATAGTGCAATGGTTACTGGGTACAATAGTGTAATGGTTACAGGGTACAATAGTGCAATGGGTACTGGGTACAATAGTGTAATGGTAACTGGGTACAATAGTGTAACGGTTACTGGGTACAATAGTGCAATGGTTACTGGGTACAATAGTGCAGTGGTTACTGGATAAAATAGTGTCATGGTTACAGGGTACAATAGTGCAATGGGTACTGGGTACAATAGTGTAATGGTAACTGGGTACAATAGTGTAACGGTTACTGGGTACAATAGTGCAATGGTTACCAGGTGCAATAGTGCAGTGGTTACTGGATAAAATAGTGTCATGGTTACAGGGTACAATAGTGCAATGGTTACTGGGTACAATAATACAATGTTTACTGGGTACATTAGTGCAATGGTTTCTGGGTACAATAGTGCAATTATGCTGGATACAATAGTGCAGTGGTTACTGGGTACAATAGTGTAATGGTTACAGGGTACAATGGTGCAATTGGTACTGGGTACAATAGTGTAATGGTTACTGGGTACAATAGTGTAATGGTTACAGGGTACAATAGTGCAATGGGTACTGGGTACAATAGTGTAATGGTAACTGGGTACAATAGTGTAACGGTTAATGGGTACAATAGTGTAATGGTTACTGGGTACAATAGTGTAATAGTTACTGTGTACAATAGTGTAGTGGTTACTGGATACAATAGTGCAATGGTTACTGGGTACAATAATACAATGTTTACTGGGTACATTAGTGCAATGGTTTCTGGGTACAATAGTGCAATTATTGCTGGATACAATAGTGTAATGGTTACTTAGTACAATAGTGCAATGGTTACCAGATGCAATAGTGCAGTGGTTACTGGGTACACTAGTGTCATGGTTACAGGGTACAATAGTGCAATGGTTACTGAGTAAAATAGTGTAATGGTTACTGGGTACAATAGTGCAGTGGTTACAGGGTACAAGAGTGTAATGGTTACTGGGTACAATAGTGCAATGGTTACTGCGTACAATAGTGCAACGGTTATTGGGCACAATAGTGCAGTGGTTACTGGGTACAATCGTGTAATGGTTACAGGGTACAATAGTGCAATTGGTACTGGGTACAATAATGTAATGGTTACTGGCTACAATATTGCAATGGTTACTGGGTACAATAGTGCAATGGTTACTGGTATGGTTACTGGGTACAATAGTGTAATGGTAACTGGGTACAATAATGTAATCGTTACTGGGTACAATAGTGCAATGGTTACTGGGTACAATCGTGCAGTGCTTACTGGGTACAATAGTGTAATGGTTACAGGATACAATAGTGCAATTGGTACTGGGTACAATAGTGTAATGGTTACAGGGTACAATAGTGCAATGGGTACTGGGTACAATTGTGTAATTGTAACTGGGTACAATAATGTAACGGTTACTGGGTACAATAGTGCAATGGTTACCAGGTGCAATAGTGCAGTGGTTACTGGATACAATAATGTCATGGTTACAGGGTACAATAGTGCAATGGTTACTAAGTACAATAGTGTAATGGTTACTGAGTACAATAGTGTCATGGTTACTGGTTACAATATATTAATGTTTACTGGGTACAATAGTGCAGTGGTTACTGCGTACCATCATGTAATGATTACTGGGTACAATATGCAGTGGTTACTGAGTACAATAGTGCAATGGTTAATGGGTACAATAGTGCAGTGGTAACTAGGTACATTAGTGTAACGGTTACTGGGTACAATAGTGCAATGGTTACCAGGTGAAATAGTGCAGTGGTTACTGGGTACAATAGTGTCATGGTTACAGGGTACAATAGTGCAGTGGATACTGAGTACAATAGTCCAATGGTTACTGGGTACAATAGTGCAATTGTTACTGGGTACAATAGTGCAATGGTTACTGGGTACAATAGTGCAATGGTAACTGGGTACAATAGTGTAATGGTTACTCGGTCCAATAGTGTAATGGTTACTGGGTAAAATACTGTTGTGGTTACTTGGTACAATAGTGCAATGGTTACTGGGTAAAACAGTGCAATTGTTACTGGGTACAATAGTGCAATGGTTACTGGGTACAACAGTGCAATGGTTACTGGGTACAATTGTGCAATGGTTATTGCGTGCACAAGTGTAATGGTTACTGGGTACAATAGTGCAATGCTAACTGGGTACAATAGTGCAATGGTTACTGGGTGCCATAATGAAATGATTACTGGGTACAATAGTGAAACGTTTTCTGGGTACAATAGTAGGCAGTGGTTACTGCGTACAATCATATAATGATTACTGGGTACAATAGTGCAGTGGTTACTGTGTAAAATAGTACAATGGTTACTGGGTACAATAGTGTAATGGTTATTGGGTACAATAGCGCAATCGTTACTGGGTACAATAGTGTTGTGGCTACTTGGTACAATAGTGCAATGGTTACTGGGTACAATAGTGTTGTGGTTACTTGGTACAATAGGGTAATGGTTACTGGGTACAATAGTGTAATGGTTACTGGGTACAATTGTGCAATGGTTCCTGGATACAATAGTGCAATCGTTACTGGGTACAATAGTGTAATGGTTACTGGGTACAGTAGTGCAATGGTTACTGGGTACAATAGTGTAATCGTTAGTGGGTACAACAGTGTAATGGTTATTGAGTACAATAGTGCTATGGTTACTGGTACAATAGTGCATTAGTTACTGCGTACAATAATGCAATGGTTGGTGGGTACAATAGTGCAATGGTTACTGTGTTCAATATTGTAATGGTTACTGGGTACAATAGTGCAATTGTTACTGGGTACAATTGTGTAATGGTTACTGGCTACAAAAATGTAATGGTTACTGGGTGCAATAGTGCAATGGTTACTGGTTACAATAGTGTAATGGTTACTCGGTAAATAGTGCAATGGTTACTGGGTACAATTGTAATGCTTACTGGGTAGAATATTGTAGTGGTTACTGGATACAATAGTGCAATGTTTACTGGGTACAATAGTGCAGTGTTTACAGGGTACAATAGTGCAATGGTTACTGTGTACAATGGTGTAATGGTTACTGGGTACAATAGTGTAATGGTTACTGGGTACAATTGTGCAATGGTTACTGGATACAATAATGCAATGGTTAGTGTGTACAATAGTGCAACCGTTACTGGGTACAATAGTGCAATGGTTACTGGGTACAATCATGTAATGGTTACTGGGAACAATATTGTAATGTTTACTGGGTACAATAGTGCAGTGGTTACTGCGTACCATCATGTAATGATTACTGGGTACAATAGTGCAGTCGTTACTGACTACAATAGTCCAATGGTTACTGGGTACAATAGTGCAATTGTTACTGGGTACAAAAGTGTAATTGTTACTTGCTACAATAGTGCAATGGTTACTGCGTACAATAATGCAATGGTTACTGGGTACAATAGTGTAATGGTTACTGGGTACTATAGTGCAATAGTTACTGGGTACAATAGTGCAATGGTTACTGGGTACAATAATGCAATGGTTACTGTGTACAATAGTGCATTGGTTACCGGGTACAATAATGCAATGGGTACTGGTTACAAATGTGCAATGGTTACTGAGTACAATAGTGAAATGGTTTCTCGGTCCAATAGTGCAATGGTTACTGGGTACAATAGTGTCGTAGTTACTGGGTACAATAGTGCAATGGTTCCTGGGCACAATAGTGCAATGGTTACTGGGTACCATAATGTAATGTTTACTGGGTACAATTGTGCAATGGTTACTGGGTACAATAGTGTAATGTTTACTGGCTACAATAGTGTAATGGTTACTGGGTACAATAGTGTAATGTTTACTGGCTACAATAATGCAATGGTTACTGGGTACAATAGTGTAATGGTTTCTGGGTACAATAGTGCAATTGTTACTGGGTACAATAATGCAATGGATACTGTGTACAATAGTGTGGTGTTTACTGGGTACAATAGTGCAATGATTACTGGGTACAATAGTGCAATGGTTACTGGGTATAATAGTATAGTGGTTACTGGTTACAATAGTGTAGTCGTTATTCGGTACAATAGTGTAATGGTTACTGGGTACAATAGTGTAATCATTACTGGGTACAATAGTGTAATGGTCACTGGGTACAGGAGTGTAATGCCTGGCGGAACAGGGTGTTGGTGATGAGGCCTTCGTGTTCTGGACATTTTGTCAGGAGTTAGGTACCACTGGAGTTGGCTTTCCCTACCCCCTCCCTGCCAATCACGCCTCCCCAAAGGACTGTGTCCTTGCCAACCCTTGCGTTGAAGTCACCAAGGAGGTTCAGTTTGTCATCCACAGGGACGCGGGACAGGGAATGTTCGATTCTGGAGTAGAATACCTTTTTGGCCTTATCTGTTGCATTGAGTGTTGGGGCGTACGCACTGGTTCCGGGATAGGGTGAGTCGAAGAGTCATGAGGCGTTCGTTAACCCCGCAGGGGGAGTCTTTGAGGCGGTCAACCAGCTCGTTTTTGATGGCGAAGCCGACTCTGTGATGGTGGCGTTCTGCTTCTGGTTTCACTTGCCAGAGAAGGTGTAATCACCACCTTGTTCCTTGTTCCTTGAGCTGGCCTTCCCCTGCCCGCCAGGTCTCGCTTCGGGCGGTGATGTCGATATCAAAGCCTCGAAGTTCCTGGGCATCTATGACGGTGCGGCGTTCCTGCCGGTCGCTGTTGGGCTTCTCCATGAGGGTCCTGACGTTCCAGGTCCCGAACTTCATGTTAGAGGAGTAGAAGATGCCTGTGCTTGAGTTCTTTTAACGTGGGGTGGCCGTTGCACACCGACTACCACACGGGCTTAACTGAGCAAGGTCTTGATAGTGTAGTGGTTACTGGGTACAAAATGCTGTGGTTACTGAGGGAATTTAAATCCCACCTGGCAGTTTGTGAATTTAACTTCAGTTTTTAAATAATTAGTAAAAGAGGACTGGCCCTGTCAGATTTTTATAAAAACCCAACTGGTTCACTATTGTCCTCTTGTTAATGAAACCTGCCATCCTTAACCCGTCTGGCTTACAGCTGACTGCAGTATCATGCTAACAAGGTTGATTTTAACTGTCCTCTGAATGGCCCATCAAGACACTCCATTGTGTCTGCGAGAACGGGCAAAGAATGTCGGTCTCGCCAGCGACACTCATATCCCGAGAATGAAAAAGAGGTTGGAAGTTTTCACGATTCCTTGCTAGGAGTGCAGGCAGGAAAGATGAAGAGAATTGCTGGAGCCAGAGGAGGTTCTGTTGTTACTGCGTGGTCAGGAGCACCCCCTGCTGCTGATCAGAGGCTAAACATGTTTGGGGGCAACGTCTGTGATTAAATATGGGGATGTTTCAGAAGCTGTCTGATAACACTGAGGCCTCTGGAACTGTCTCATTGCATCAAATCCACTCCGAAACACGGGTAAGCTGTGGCCCAGTGCTAGCACTTTCCCCTCATAGTCAGAAGGTCATGGGCTGAAGTCCCACCTCAATGACTTTGAGCGCATAATCTAGGCTGACATTCCAGTGCAGTGCTGAGGGAGTGCAACAAAGGTTCACCAGACTGATTCCTGCGATGGGGCGATCGTCCTATGAGGAGAGATTGAGTAGACTAGGCATATATTCTCTAGCGTTTAGAAGAATGATAGGTGATTTCATTGAATTCTTACAGGGCTTGGCAGGATAGATGCAGGGAGGATGTTTCCTCTGGCTGAGGAGTCTAGAACCAGGGGTCACAGTCTCAGAATAAGGGGTCAGCCATTTAGGACTGAGATGAGGAGAAACTTCTTCACTCGGAGGCTGGTGAATCTTTGGAATTCTCTACCCCAGAGGGCTGTGGAGGCTCAGTCTTTGAGTATATTCAAGACAGAGATCAATAGATTTTTGATATTAAGGGAATCAAGGGATAAGGGGATAGTGCAGGAAAGTGGAGTTGAGGGAGAAGATCAGCCATGATCTCATTGAATGGCGGAACAGGCTTGAGGGGCCAAATGGCCTACACCTGCTACTAATTCTTATGTTCTTATGTTAAGTCTTTCTAACAGGTTCTATAGAGGCCGGGCGATTACCTTGCCAGGGTACCCCCAAGGTGGTGAAGTTGAGAAGTAGTCCCAGTAAATTGCACCCTCTGAGAAGCCAATATGCACTTCCACAGGTTAGGTGAGTGGGCAAATGCATGGCAGATGCAGTATAATGTGGATAAATGTGAGGTTATCCACTTTGGTGGCAAAAACGTGAAGGCAGAATATTATCTGAATGGCGGCAGATTAGGAAAAGGGGAGGTGCAACGAGACCTCGGTGTCATGGTTCATCAGTCATTGAAAGTTGGCAGGCAGGTACAGCAGGCGGTGAAGAAGGGGTATGTTGGCCTTCATAGCTAGGGGATTTGAGTATAGGAGCAGGGAGGTCTTACTGCAGTTGTACAGGGCCTTGGTGAGGCCTCACCTGGAGTATTGTGTTCAGTTTTGGTCTCTTAATCTGAGGAAGGATGTTCTTGCTATTGAGGGAGTGCAGCAAAGGTTCACCAGACTGATTCCCGGGATGGCAGGACTGACATATGAGGAGAGACTGGATCGACCAGGCCTGTATTCACTGGAGTTTAGAAGAATGAGAGGGGATCTCATAGAAACATATAAAATTCTGACGGGACTGGACAGATTAGATGCAGGAAGAATGTTCCTGATGTTGGGGAAGTCCAGAACCAGGGGTAAGCCATTTAGAACCGAGATGAGGAGAAACTTCTTCACTCAGAGAGTTGTGAACCTGTGGAATTCTCTACCGCAGATATATTCAAGAGGGAGTTAGATATGGCCCTTATGGCTAAAGGGATCATGGGGTATGGAGAGAAAGCAGGAAAGGGATACTCAGGTGAATGACCAGCCATGATCTTATTGCATGGTGGTGCAGGCTCGAAGAGCTGAATAGCCTATTCCTGTACCTATTTTCTATGTTTCTATGTTTCTATCACAGTGAACTACAAGGGACCAAATGGTCTTCTGACTCTGTATTTATTCAGTGTGAAGACTGGGAGGACAGGTTGCCTGATCCAATAGGCAAAATCAGCTGGGAGGCTGAAGATTGGCGTCAGCACTTCTGGGTCAGGGAAGGGGTAAATGAGTCAGAGCTTCTAACCCCGATCGTTTTCCAGTGACGACTGCCAGAAAGTTGCTGTGTGCTGAATAAGGTCAGATGAGACACTCGGGTTCCTTGACGCCGCTCACTCTCTGGGTTCACAGAATGAGAAATATCTGCATCAGTAAAGTAACAAAGGACTACCAGACCCTGTAGAACCTATCTTTGTAATCTACTCCAGCCCCACAACCCTCCGAGATATTGGCACTCCTCTACTTGAGCATCGTTGGGCGGCTAGTGTCTCAATTTTTTTTTGAAACATACATAATTCCTACAGGGCTTGGCAGGGTAGATGCAGGGAGGATGTTTCCCTCTGGCTGGGGAGTCTCTACCCCAGAGGGCTGTGGAGGCTCAGTCATTGAGTATATTCAAGACATAGAGCGATAGTTTTTGAATATTATGGGAAACAAGGGATATGAGCCCTTTGGGGTCGAGAATTCCAAAGATTCACCAACCTCTGAGTGAAGAAATTTCTCCTCATCTCAGTCCTAAATGGCCGACCCCTTATTCTGAGACTGCGACCCCTGGTTCTAGACTCCCCAGCCAGAGTAAAAATCTTCCCTGCATCTGCAGTAAAGTGGAGTTGATCTTATTGAATGGTGGAGCAGGCTCGAGGGCTTGAATGGCCTACTGCTGCTCCTAATTCTTAAGTTTTTATCCCCGATTTCAATCACTCCACCATTGGTGGCCGTGCCTTCAGCTGTCTATGTCCTGAACTCTGACATTACTTGCCTACACTTCTCCGCCTCTCTACTGCTCTTTCCTCCTTTAAGACACTCCTTAAAACCTACCTCTTTGTCCAAGCTTTTGGTCACCTGCCCTAATATCTCCATATGTGGCTCGGTGACAAACTTTGTTTGATTATGCTCCTGTGAAGCGGCAGGTGACGTTTAACAACATTAAAGGCGCTACATAAGTACAAGTTGTTGGTGTTTTTGTTGTTGTTCTGCAGGCCCATGGAACTGTACCCCAGTGAGAGTCAGCATCTTCAGGGGAGGAGGGGAGAGGGGCCATGGAACTGTACCCCAGTGAGAGTCAGCATCTTCAGGGGAGGAGGGGAGAGGGGCCATGGAACTGTACCCCAGTGAGAGTCAGCACCTTCAGGGGAGGAGGGGAGAGGGGCCATGGAACTGTATCCCAGTGAGAGTCAGCACCTTCAGGGGACGGGGGGAGTGGGCCCATGGAACTGTACTCCAGTGAGAGTCAGCACCTTCAGGAGAGGAGGGGAGTGAGCCCCATGGAACTGTACCCCAGTGAGAGTCAGCACCTTCAGGGGAGGGGGGTAGTGGGCCCAGGGAACTGTACCCCAGTGAGCGTCAGCACCTTCAGGGAAGGCGCGGAGTGGGCCCAGGGAACTGTACCCCAGTGAGAGTTAGCACCTTCAGGGGAGGGGGGCAGTGGGCCCAGGGAACTGTACCCCAGTGAGAGTCAGCCCCTTCAGGAGAGGAGGGGGGGGGCCCATAGAGCTGTACCCCAGTGAGAGTCAGCACCTTTATTCCTGTCATTCCTGTTTACAATGTAAATGTATGTTCCTTTATTTCGTTCTTTACCTATTGCACAGCCCTCCGCCCATTTGGCCATTCCTATATTAGGGGTTAGCAGCCTTACTTTACAAGTTCTGATGGAGGGCCTATACTTGAAACGCAACATGTATCTTCTCTTTACTGACACTGACAGACCAGAAAGAAATAACTTTTATTTGTCCGGTGCCTTTCATAACCACTGGACGTCTCAAAGCATTTTACAGCCAATGAAGTACTTTTGAAGTGTAGTCACTGTTGTAATGTGGGAAACGCAGCAGCCAACTTGCGCACAGCAAGCTCCCACAAACAGCAGTGTGATAATGACCAGATATTCTGTTTTTGTTATGTTGATTGAGGGATAAATATTGGCCAGGACACCCCTGCTCTTCGTCCAATAGTGCCATGGGATCTTTTACGTCCACCTGAGAGAGCAGACGGGGCCTCGGTTTAACGTCTCCTCCGAAAGATGGCACCTCCGACAGTGCAGCACTCCCTCAGCTCTGCACTGGAGTGTCAGCCTAGATTTATGTGCTCAAATCTCTGGGCTTGAACCCAAAACGACTCAGAGACAAGTCTGACCTTCCCTGTATTTCCGGCACTTTCTGTCGATTATCTCAGGTTCTTCTTTTCAGTGCAGCAGAGGGTAACATTTCCGAGCCCCACTCGACAGGTGCTTTGATGGGAGAATCAAGAGTTGGAGGTCAGCGGATGCTATTGATGGGGATTCCCCGATTAGGAATTTTAACGGCTGGAAAATCGTGAGCTCTGTTAATTTGGAGCTGCTGGAGTCGGAGTCACTGATCTCCAGGCACTGCTACTGAGTGAGGCAACAAACCTTCGCACCCGTATGTCAGTGTTGTGCAAGATCTCAATCCAGCCCGCATTTAATCCAGAACCTTATCACCTTGAGCAGCACCAAGAGTGGTCAAAGGTTGCAGCCGTGGTTCAGTGCGTAGCCCTCCTGCCTGTGTCATGGTTTCAAGTCCCGCTCCAGAGACTGGAGCCCAGAGCCCAGTGCAGTACTAAGGGAATGCTGGGCTTTCAGAGGTCCCGTCTTGCAGATGAGTTAAACCGAGGTACTGCCTGCTCTATCAGGTATTGTAAAAGATCCTATGGCACTGTTTGCCTGGTGTCCTGGCCAATATTTATCCCTCAACCAACATCACTAAAACAGATTATCTTGTCATTAACACAATGATGCTTATGGGGTCTTGCTGTGCGCAAATTGGCCATTGTGTTTCCTACTCCATCATCATAGGCAGTCCCTCGAAATCGAGGAAGACTTGCTTCCACCCTAAAAGTGAGTTGTCAGGTGACTGAACAGCCCAATTCGGGAATTACAGTCTCTGTCACAGGTGGGACAGATAGTTGTTGAGGGAAAGGGAGGGTGGGTCTGGTTTGCGCTCGGTTTCTGCATGCTCTCGGAGACGAGACTCGAGGTGCTCAGTGCCCTCCCTGATGCATCTCCTCCAATTAGGGAGATCGTTGGCCAGGGGCTCCCAGGTGTCGGTGGAGATGTTGCATTTTATCAAGGAGGCTTTGAAGGTGTCCTTGACAATGTGGCCCGCCCAACGGAGCTGGTTGAGTGTGGTCAGTGCTTCAAAGCTGGGGATGTTGGCCTGATCGAGGACACTGACGTTGGTGCGTCTGTCCTCCCAGAGGATTTGCATGATCTTGCAGAGACATCGTTGGTCGTATTTCTCCAGTGACTGTACTGTATATGGTCCACGTCTCTGAGCCATACAGGAGGGTGGGTATCACTACAGCCCTGTAGACCATAAGCTTGGTGCCAGATTTGAGGGTCTGATCTTCGAACACTCTCTTCCTCAGGCAACCGAAGGCTGCGCTGGCGCATTGGAGGCAGTGTTGGACCTTGTCGTCGATGTCTGCCCTCGCTGATAATAGGTTCCCGAGGTATGGAATGTGGTCCACGTTGTCCAATACATTGTCCATGGATTTTGATGACTGGGGGGACAGTGCTGTGTGATGGAGTTAGATTGGTGGAGTACCTTTGTCTTACGGATATTTAGTGTAAGGCCCATGCTTTCGTATGCCTCGGTGAAAATGTTGACAATGGCTTGGAGTTCAGCCTCTGAATGTGCGCAGACGCAAGCGTCATCCGCGTAATGTAGTTCGACGACAGAGGATGGGACGGTCTTGGATCTAGCCTGGAGGTGACGACGGTTGACTAGGTTCCCACTGGTTCTGCAGTTTAGTTCCACTCTCGCGGGGAGCTTGTTGAGTGTGAGGTGGAGCATTGCAGTGAGGAAGATCGAGATGAGGGTTGGCGCGATGAGGCAGCCCTGCTTGACCCCGGTCCGGACATGGATTGGGTCTGTGGTGGATCCATTGGTCAGGATCACAGCTTGCAGGTCGTCGTGGAGCAGGTGGAGGATGGTGACAAGCTTTTGAGGGCATCCGAAACGAAGGAGGACGCTCCATAGTCCCTCACGGTTAACAGTGTCAAGATCCTATGTACAAGGCCATGTACAAGGGCTGGTGCTGTTCCCTGCATTTCTCTTGCAGTTGTCGCGCCGTAAAGATCATGTCCGTTGTACCCCATAGTGGATGGAATTCGCACTGTGACTCCGGGAGGAGCTCCTCAGCCACAGGGAGAAGACGGTTGAGAAGGACTGTAGCGATGACTTTTCCAGTGACTGACAACAGGGAGATTCCTCTATAAAGCCGCAGTCGGATTTGTCCCCCTTTTTAAAAGAGGGCCATGATTACAGCATCCCTAGGATCTCCAGACATGCTCTCCTCCTTCCAGATGAGAGAGATGAGGTCATACATCCGTGCCAATAGTGCCTCTCCGCCATACTTTAGTGCCTCAGCAGGGATTCTATCCGCTTCTCTACATTACAACAGTTACTACACTTCAAAAAGTACTTAATTGGCTGTAAAGTGCTTTGGGATGTCCTGAAGTTGTGTAAGGCGCTATATAAATGAAAGCCTTTCTTTTTTTTCTCAGAGGATATACTGATTGATCAGACCTTCTTTAACATAAGACCATAGAATCTGTAGAAGTGGTTAGGATTGTCCAGCTGAAAAGGTAAACGCACGGTGATTTCCTGTTCATTGCAAGCCCAAAAGTGACTGTTAAACCAAATGGAGATGGAGAGGTTAATTGTGAGTACCAATCTTGGACAGCATTATGCAGTTGGCCTGAGTCATAAGACTTGCTCTATGAGAGGCCTTTCCTTTACTCTCACTCTTTTCACAGGTGCCAATAACATTGTACCAGCTGGGAATTTATTCCACATAGCCCAGATATCCTCTCTCTCTGCCTTTCACACCCAATGTCAAAAGCACCTCATTTCTTTACTTCCCAACGTTTCCCATACTTCACTGTCCCTCATACCCAGAACCCCTCCTGCCTGACTCTCCGATCTTCCCTTCCTGCCCAATGTGTTCCCATAAATAAAGTCGCTGCTTTCTACTGCTCCCACAACGCACCATAAATGACAGACAGACAATGACCTACTGGCCCAACCAGCCTGTCCCGTACAATTGCGATGCCTTGTAGTGTCAGCTGTGGCTCAGTAGGGTGCGCATGTGTCTCTGAGTCAGAAGATTGTGGGTTCAAGTCCTACTCCAGAGACTTGAGCACATCTTGGCTGACACTCCAGTGGAGTGCTGCAATGTCAGAGGTGCTGTCTTTCAGATGAGATATTAAACCGAGACCCTGCCTGTCTTTTCAATCGGACTTAAAAGATCCCACGGCACTACTGGGATTTGAGGGGGGGGCTTCTTTACGCAGAAGGTTGCTGGGGATCTGGAACTCGCTGCCTGGAAGTGTGGTCGATGCAGAAACCCTCACTACATTTAAAAGGTGCTTGGATAGGCACTTAATGTGTCGTAACTTGCAGGGTTACGGACCTAGAGCTGGTAATCAGGATAGACTGGATGACCTTTTGTTGGCAGGCGCAGATACGATAGTAAGCACATCATGGAATCTAATACAGCCAGAGTGATCTCCTGGACTAGTTTCGATCGCCTGGATTGTTCGGTGAGGAATTTTCTCAGATTTTTTTCTCCACAATTGGCCTGGGTTTTTATCTGGTTTTTGCCTCTCCCAGGAGATCACATGGCTCCGGTTGGAGTGTAGAATGTTTCAGTGTAAGGGGTGTCACAGTGGTGTGGGGTGGACTGGTTGGGCCGATGCTCTTTACCTTTCCACCATTGTTCATAGGTTTATATGTAACCATCAGGGCTGCTGACCGAGGGCTGAGCGGCTCTTTATCGGCCGGCGCGGACAGGATGGGCCGAAATGGCCTCCTCTGTGCTGTAAATTTCTATGTTTCTATGTTTCTATTTCGAAGAAGAGCACGGGAGTTTGGGCCCAAAATTCGCCACCATTTAGCGCCTTTTTTATTAGCTTTCAGCGTTTTCTGGAGTTAACTTAATTTTGCAAGTTTCGCCAAGGGTATAACAGGTAACGGCTGTTTTTGTTAAATATAATTTTTATGATATCACGCAGGGTCAAAACCCCCATAACGCCACTTTTGCCCGTTTTTGTGAGTTTAGCCAGTAAGGATTTTTTTTTAAACGGCGCTGGGGACTGCTTGGTAAAACCTTATCTTACCAAATCAGAGTCCCACCGAAATCGGCGTTACTGATGCCATCTTTGGAAAAGGAGCTGGGTTATAGCTTTTGAAGGGAGGGAACAAAACTCATATTATGTGTAGACTACTTAAAATGTGCGGAGGGGAAAGACAAACTTTATTACAGTTGAAAAGTGAAATTGCGAGAGGTGTTTAAGTTCCACCACCTCCACCATCCCACTTTTGACGTCCCGTCTCCGCTGTTCACCTCACCGGGCTCGAGGCACACAGGGTCGGTGCGGGGGAAGGGGAGGTGGAAGGCAAGCGCCGAGCTCCTGTGTCCGGCCTAGGGAGCGATCCTGCCGGCCGATGCGCCAACCCTGTGTGCCTCGAGCCCGGTGAGCCGCGGAGGAGCCGCAACGTCAAGAGTTCGGTGCAAACATTTATTTGTACATTTTGCCCCTCGCCCCCCAAGTGTTGATTTTCTGTGTTGTATTTCTGGCCAAAATCTCTGCTGACTCGCAATCGTGAGTCGTGTTACCCCGGAAACCAAGCTTCGAGTCGAGTGTTGCGTATGCACAGAGCTGGTCCCATCGACCAGGGCGATTAGGTGATTCGGAGGTTTACCGGAACTGAAAAGGGTTACACTCCCTAAATGTGCAGATTGTGTGTGACCATATGTAGTGTATCGTGGCAGTGGATGCCAAATATCCAGGAAGCAGCCAGAAGGGCAGAGCTGGATGCTGGGGGACAAAGGTTACGGGCTCGCCACCTGGGTCATGACGCCCCCCCACAACCCCCACCCCACCCCGGCAAAACACGGACAGAAGCCGAGCTCCACTACAATATCTGCCACCTACCCATACGCAACACTGTCGAGTGCTAAAGCAGCGCTTTCGATGTCTGGACCACTCTGGAGGCTACCTGCATTCGGCCCCTAACCAGGTCGGTCGCTGCACTGTCATCTGCTGCATGCTACACAACTTAGCCATCATGAGGGAACAAGCATTGGACATTGAAGAGCCACCTCAGGCGAGAGGGGGAGAGCAGGGGGAAGCTGATGAGGATGAGGAGGAGGATGAGGAGGAGCAGCAGCAGCAGCAGGGGACGCACAGGGAACCCATGCCAGCACTTGGATCTGCAGGACGACGACGGGCGGAGGAGGAGGCCTCGAGGAACTTACGCCATTGCGTCAGCTGCTAATCCTTGAACGCTTTGCAGCATGGAGGCTGAACGGCATGTTTGATCATTGTGTCCCACCATGTTGACTATTTGCACCTGTTGTTCTTAAAAAATTATGCACGTAATGTTGTGTTGGTTTGCTTGAAAAAATGATTAAGTTTATGAAACATTTGTACACTTGTACTAAACTTTAATAAAAAATGTTGTATTAAACTTTAAATTTTTCAATTAAAATCACTTAAATAACAATAAAAGAACAAAAGAACACCAAAACAACAACTACAACAGCAGCAGCAAACAAACTTTAGCTACAGCCATCTCTCCTCCCCCTTATTCAAACAGCTCCATGCCACCCGCCCTTCTTGCCCTTGCCCCGCTTGCATTTGTCACTATCCTTGGTCGTTGGCACAGCCTTAGCCCTATTGCTGGTGACCCCAAGGTATTTATTACTGTCTCGGGTACAGTGCTACAGTGCTACACTGCTTGGTGGACAGACCCAGGAGACGGCAATCCGGAAGGTCCAGCTTGGGCCTCTTCGGCCTCTTCGGGCTGTGGATCAACCAAGGTTGGTCTGGGATTGGAGGGGGAGTGGCATCAACTGATGCCGTCAATTGCCGCTGGGTAGTGAGAGCCTGGATGTATTCCCGTATTGCAGCCGCTATCCCGGATATTCCCTCCCTAATCTCTCCTGACAGTGTTGCAACTCCTGCCGACAGTGTTGCTTCCATTCCTCGCAGCAGTCCTGCTACTTCTGCCGACAGTGCCGCTATTTCTCCCCTCATCCCACCCATGCTCTCAATGAGCGATCTGGTAAGCTCAGTGCTCTCCCCACTCATTCCCATGAGCTCTGCCACCTCCGGTGTATCCTGCATTTCAGGAGAGCTCACCTTCCGTACCCTGGGACCCACCGCGACATCGGAGGCTGGACAACCACGAAATGTCCCTTCGGTGGTAGCGTCCTCGAAAGGGATTGGTACATGCCTATCCTCCAGCACCACCTCCTCCAAATTCAATGTCACCGTCTCATTAATATCGGCGTCTTCCTGCTCCCCCTGATTCTCCTCCTCCTCCTCATCATCATCCTCGTCCTCATCGTGCTGTGGAAGATCTTGCTCCTCATCCACTGGTTCTGGTGCCACGACGGGAGGTGGTCCTTCATTAAGTGATGCGTGTGCAACATTTGCAAAATATAACAGAACAGTCGAATAGTTAGCAGCAGGGGAGGGGACAGGGTGACATGAGTAGGCTCACACAGCGCAGGCTTATTTGAAGGACCACGATGAATGATAGCAGATTGCATAAACCGAAGCGTAGCCGGCGGCGAGTACATCCCATTTAAACCGAAGCATGGCCCACACAGTACTTAACGTTTAGCCAACCCTCACTGTGGAATTTGCAGGACTTACCCTCTCTCGGGAAGCTGGGCCCAGCTTGTGCAAGGGTGGTCGATCTTTTGGAGCCAGCACCAATCATACCAGCGACCCTCATTTCTAATGGTGTAAGTGGGGGCATATTTGGCACACCTCTGCCAGTTTTTGTCCGCTCACGATTGTTGTGTGACAACTTCTTCTGTGAAGCTGAAAATACAACTTTTTAAGAGAGGGGCCTTCTGCTGTCGTGGCACACACTGATAGTCACATTTACAATTCTAGTAATTGCAGTGCATACATCAAAATCTTACTTACACTAACGACTTGACCAAGGTCCTGCCACTTCTTGTGGCACTGCTTGCTGCCCCTCTGGATGGACGCCTCTGCTGAAAACTCCTCTGCCACACGGTCCCAAGCTTTATTGCTGAGGGTTTCAGCTTGCCGGCACCCTTGTTGCTAATCTGCTGCCATCTCCTTTCAATGACATTTACCAGGACCTCACTGTTGTCCTCACACAATCTCTTGGCCCTTTTCCTTTCAGATTCATTCACCGTTGTTGGGATATATGGGACGGTCTTGGATCTGGCCTGGAGACGACGAAGGTTGAACAGGTTCCCACTGGTTCTGTAGTTTAGCTGCACTCCTGCGGGGAGCTTGTTGATTGTGAGGTGGAGCATGGTAGCGAGAAAGATTGAGAAGAGGGTTGGGGTGATGATGCAGCCCTGTTTGACCCCGATGTGGATTGGGTCTCTAATGGATCTATTGGTAAATTGGTTTAAGATGGCCGCCAGGGTGACAATTCCCTAGGGAGCTCCCCTACCAAATAGCTCCCATCTTCTGCCATCCGGCAACTTTCCACCCTCAACCTCCCTCCTCCCACTGTCTAAACTTCCCCCAGCCCTAATAGACCCTAATAGGGGGTGCATTCACTTAAACCCAACCCCCCCTGAGAATTCCACAAGTTCAGGCCTTCCTCAGGCTTCCCATCACACCACCCATTGGCGACGATGACCGGGCCTCCTCCAGTGGTTACCTGGACCTCTATACCCCCCCGCCCCCTTCGGCGACCTCCTCCTCGGCGTCGACTCACCTACCTCACCCGATCCTCGATTCCCGACGATGCCGGGCGAGCCAGGTCCAGGCGATCGAGCCTCCACCCCTCCAGCGGCGATCGGAACACCTCCAGCGGCGGCAGATGAGCCTCTCCTCCTCGGCGACGTCTGGGCCTCCTCGGCGACGGCTGGACCTCTCCTCCTACACGGGTGACCTCCTCCTCAACGGTGACCGGGTCCTCCTCTTCGGCATGGCCTCCCCCCGCTCCTTCAGCCATGACTGGCCTCTCCTCCTCCAGCACGTGGTGAGTACCATGGCTGTGACCACCCCCCTGACCTTCCACTCTGAACCCCAGTGGGCCACTGACCCTCCCAATGCCTGCCCCCAACCAGGCCTCGGACCACCGACCATCAAGGGCGCTACTTAGCGCTGAGCTTGTGGCCAACATCTCAGTGTAGGCAACTAGGCCCATACAGCAGTCTTTGAGTATATTCAAGACAGAGATATGGGGGCAATGCAGGAAAGTGGAGTTGAGGTCGAAGATCAGCCATGATCTCATTGAATGGCGGAGCAGGTTCGAGGGGCCGAATGGCCTACTCCTGCTCCTATTTCTTATTTTAAAAGAACCAGCTCCTGACATTCAACCTAGACATGTCCTTTACATAACTTGTAAGCGCTGCTAGGAGGTAGAATTATCCCAGCCTCCCCCAGGAAACGAACCTGTTGCCAATCACATCACGTGGTGTTATTTTGTACTTTATGCAACAAAAGAACAGCAGCTACAGAAGTTCAGTCCATGTGCCTGGAATACCTGCTTGGAGTGATTATGATCCTGATCAGGCTTTTCTCATCTCACCAGCATCATTGATAATTGGATAAAGCTTCTTTTGCAGAAAAAAAACATGCGGGTTATTTTTATAAGAACATAAGAATTAGGAGCAGCAATAGGCCATTCAAAAATCTGTCGATCTCCGTCTTGAAAATACTCAAGGACTGAGCCTCCACAGCCCTCTGGGGTAGAGAATTCCAAAGATTCACCACCCTCTGAGTGAAGAAATTCTCCTCATCTCAGTCCTAAATGGCCGACCCTTTATTCTGAGACTGGTTCTAGACTCCCCAGCCAGGGGAAACAGCCTCTCTGCATCTACCCTGTCAGCTCTGTAAGAATTTTTTATTTTTCTATGAGATTACCGCTTATTCTTCTAAACTCTAGGGAATATAGGCCTCGTCTGCTCAATCTCTCCTCATAGGACAATCCCCCCATCCCAGGAATCAGTCTGGTAAACCTTCGTTGCACTCCCTCAATGGCAAGTATATCATTCCTTAGGTAAGGAGACCAAAACTGTACACAGTACTCCAGGTGTGGTGTCACCAGGGCCCTATATAATTGCAGTAAGATGTCTTTACTCTTATACTGAAATCCTCTTGCAAGTATATCCTTCCTTATATATTGAAGCAACATTGCTGTTTGTAACTGTACGGGAGGGGCAGTGTGGGTTAGGTGCTGAGTTGAAATGGCGTATAGATGCAAGAGGCAGTTCGCAATCTATTTCCCACAGCTCGGGGACTCTGTCCAAGTCCTAGGGTAGAGGGTCCGCCTGCAGCAGGTGAACCTATATCACAATGCTGGCGTGCTGTGCCTGTTGAGGTAGATGTGAAAGATCCCATGGCACTATTCAGAGAAGAGCTGGGAGTTCTCCTAGGGCTGGGATTTTCGGCTTTGATGATTTCGGGGCAGTAATGGCAGCGGGGCAGTAAAGTTTGTGCCTGGGAACAGTTTGTGCCTCAGTCAGTAACATTGGGCAGCTGGGCCCTGAGTCAGGGGGCGCAGTGCTAAGGGAGGCCTTGTGCACCTCTCTTCGGCGTTAGCGTGAGAAACTCCCGAGCTAAAGAGCCGGGCTGGGAGCGCTCCGAGAGATGCCTGGCGGGGGGGGCGCGGAAATCCTTAAAAAAAGAAATTCCCAAAACATTGCCCACATTACCACAACACAAATCGCAAAAGAAATTTAAGAAAAAACAATCACACTTACTTAGGAGTCCATTACTCACCTCTTTGCCGACAGGATGGTTAGACCGCCTGATTTCCCAGGCGCTCACTGCAGGGCGCGTTGCAGGGCGGACGGGTCGGTCAGGAGTCAAAACTCACGGCGGTGTCGCAACCAGGGGTGTTACACACCGGGCGCAGCTCTTCCAGGCGGTGCTGCTCCGCGCCGCCGCTAAACCGGCCCCGAGGATCACTGCGGGGAGCTGGAGGCTGACCGCCCGCCCAGAACACCTCACCGCCACCATTGCTGCCGCTCCGGGGTGAGAAACGGAGCACAATGTAAAATCCGTCCCCGACTGTCCTGGCCATCATTCATCCCTCAACCAACACCAGCAAATCAGATTTGCTGGTCATTGAAGTGTCAGTCTTGGCTCACTCTCACCTCTGTCTCAGAAGGTTGTGGGTTCAAGCCCTATTCTAAAGATATAATCTACGTTGGTACGTCGTTGCAGTACTGAGGGAGTGCTGCACTGTCGGAGGTGCAATCTTTCTGTTATGCCCCGTCTGCCCCCTCAGGTGGATGTAAAAGCTCCCACGGCATTATTCAAAGAAGAGCAGTGGAGTTCTCCCCGATGTCCTGGGCCAATATTTATCTCTATGACCAACATGTAAAACGGATTGTCTGGTCATTAACCCATTGGTGTTTGTGGGATCGTGCTGTGAGCAAATTACTGCTGCATTTCAAAAGTTCTTCATAATTGGCTGTAAATCACTTTGCGAAAGGCACTATTAAAAAGCAAGTCCTTTTTTAATGTCATTGCTGTTTACAGGATCCTGCTGTTTCCCGACATTACAACAGCGATTTCGAAAGTATTTAATTGGCTGTAAAGCGTCCTGAGGCGCGAAAGTTGCTATGTAGTTGAATCTTCTTTCCCCCTTAACTTCCAGCGCCTGCCACACATGTTCAGCAAGTAAAAGATGTGTTTTTTTCTGGTTAATGTTACATGTACATTCAGATATCTGGAAGCTGTGTCTCCAAACCCCAATGCCGTAGTTTAATGTCAGACTCCACTCACTCTGTTCTAGTTGTGTGCTAAAAGTGACATATGAATCCTAATCCACTGTAGTGCCGTCCTATATATCTACAAATGCCAACCCTGGTTTGACATATTCTGAGATTTCATCACATGACGTCAGCCTCCGACCGCCATGCTGCGTCAAACTGTCTTTATTCCCCATCTCCAATGTGCCATCATCATAGGCAGTCCCTCGAAACAAGGATGACTTGCTTCCACACCGAAAAGGGGTGAGTTCACACGTGTTTCAATGAAGGACCTAATATTCCAGGTCCAGAACTACATCCTGGAGAATGGAAGATGCCTGTGCATGGATTTTTTTAACGTGGGGTGGCCGTTGCACCCCAGCCACCACACGGGCTTGACAGAGCTAGGTATTGGTCCAGTCGCAAGGATTAACCAAGACGACTGGAGACCAGCTCTGCTGCACGGACTTAGTGCGTACACATATATCCCAGTGTGGGCTGGCCCGTGCTGCCCCTGGGCCCTCACCTCTCCTGGGCCCCGAACTCACACTTCTCCTGGGCCCCGATCACATCCCTCTACGAACTCTTGCCACTCCTTCGCCCCGACCTCGCCGCTCCTGCTGTACCTGCCCGCACTGCAGCCAGCCGTCGCCCTCCTGAAGTGGCATACCGCCGCACGCTGCCCCCTCTAGTGACATATTAGCGAGGACACAAGGTAAAGCTCCCCGGCTGTTCATATAGTGCCATGAGATCGATTACATCCACCTGTATAATGTATTTGCTTCATGGGTTCTTTGCTTAAGAATTCATAGCAACACATTGCTATTAAGAACTAGTTGGTTTATTAGCAAAAGTTTAACAATCACACTACACATTACCAGTTTATCCACCAGGCTCACTGTGGTGTCCCTGCACCTTACTACAAACTCACACGAGGCATAGATATCTCAGACACGGTCACTCTGTGACCTTCACCTTTATTCCCAGGACCAAGGAGTGCTGACCCTGGGTGGGACCTCCCCTTTTATACCTGGAAACCCAGGTGAGGAGTGTCTCTCGCAAGTTCACCCCCTGTGGTCAGGGTGTGCATTTCTAGGGTATAAGTACAGTGTACATGAGTTACAGTTACATGACTATGTCATTGCAAGATGGTTAAATACATGACATCACCTCCCCCCTTAATGTTTCAGAGGTTAAGTCTGTCAGGTGGTCGACGCTCTCTCATGGAGCGTCGCAATTGTGGCTCTGGTGGCTGAGCCTCGGCACGCGCCTCTGTCACTTGAGGTGATTCCGGCCTGTCCAGGCTGGCCGCAGGGACTGTGCATGCTGAGGACTGTCCTTGTTGCTCGTCCACTGGCAGTGGTGTGGGTGACATCTCATGCTCTTCTTCAGGTTCCTCCGTGTCTATGCTGAACCTTTTCTTTACTTGCTCCAAGTTCTAAAGTCCTGACGCTGCAGTACAGACTTACACGTGGCACATGTTGAAGTCAAGATCACTCTGGACCTGCACCTTTATTACACAGCTCTCGAGTGCCACACTTGCCTGAGACCTGCCTTTATATACCTGTGTGGAACAGGTATGCAGTGTCTCCTGCAAGTGCACCCCTAGTGGTAAGGTATGCTTGTGGTTACAGGTCGTATCTAGTTACAATCATGTATAGCATGGTAAGATACAGTTATGTACAGTCGTGTGAGATACATGACATCACCCTCCCCCAAGGTCTTATTGTCTTTATAGATTCAGTCTCTCAGGTGGTCTACACTCTCACGTGGAGCGTCTTAGTTGTGGTTCAGTTGTTTGCCTTGGTGCCTGTTTTTCTTTCGGTGTGATTGTTGGTGTCTCGCCTGGGCTGTCTGTTGAGACTGCCCTTTCCTCAGGTTGTTCCCTCTGTCTGTCCACTAGGTGTGGTGTGAGTTCCACATTGTAGTCTTCCTCTGGTTCTGTTGTTGGTGAATCAACCTTTTACTTGGTCTACATGCCTCCGGCAGGTTTGGCCATTGTCCATTTGTACAACCAGTAGCCTGTTTCCTTCCTTGCCTGTCACTGTCCCTGCAAGCCATTTGGGACCCCTGCCATAGTTTAGCACAAACACATTGTCCCCTATCTCTTTCCACCTCCCCCTCGAATTTCGGTCATGGTACTCAGTTAGCTTCCGGCGCTTTGCCTCAACAATTTCATGCATGTCTGGGAGGATTAACGAGAGCCTAGTCTTTAAGGTCCATTTCATCAATAGTTGCGCGGGGGGAGCCCCAGTCAACGAATGCGGACGAGATCTGTATGCCAGCAGCAGTCGCGACAGGCGGCTCTGCAGCGTGGGACCTTGGATTTTGAGCATGCCTTGTTTAACGATTTGCACTGCTCGCTCTGCCTGGCTATTGGAGGCTGGCTTGAATGGTGCCGTCTTAACATGATTTATGCCGTGGTCAACTATAAAATCTTGAAATTCTGCGCTGGTGAAGCACGGACCATTATCACTGACCAATATGTCAGGAATTCCGTGCGTTGCGAACATGGTGCTAAGGCTCTCCACAGTGGTGGAGGTGGTGCTTGAGTTTAAAATGGTGCACTCGATCCACTTTGAAAATGCATCGACGACTACGAGGAACATTTTGCCCAAGAATGGGCCCGCATAGTCTACATGCACCCGCGACCACGGTTTGGTGGGCAAGGGGTTTAGGAGGGCTTCCCTGGGGACATTATTGAGTTGGGCACAAAGGGTGCACTGCCGGACGCAGAGCTCCAAGTCCGCGTCAATGCCAGGCCACCAGACGTGGGATCTGGCTATGGCCTTCTTAAGGACGATCCCCGGGTGCTCGCGGTGGAGCACCCGGACAAACGCCTCTCTGCCTCGCAAGGGCATAACTACTCAGCTGCCCCACATCAGGCAGTCTGCTTGTAGTGATAGTTCATGCATGCGCCTTTGGAAAGGTTTGATCTCCGCGGGGCAGGCATCACGGGCCTCTGCCCAGTCACCAGTTAAAACACATCTTTTGACTAAGGATAACGTGGGGTCGCTGGTCGTCCAGGCTCTGATTTGGCGAGCCATCATTGGCGAACCTGTGGATTCAAAGGCATTGATTGCCATGACCATCTCACAGTCCTGTTCATCGGATCCTTCCGTGGTCACCAGGGGTAGCCTGCTAAGTGCGTCGGCACAGTTGACTGTGCCTGGTCTGTGACTTATTGTGTAGTCGTAAGACACCAGCATGAGTGCCCACCGCTGAATGCGCGCTGAGACGTTGGCGTTTATTGCCTTGCACTCAGATAGCAGGGACGTGAGGGGTTTGTGGTCGGTTTATAACGCGAACTTGGTCCCGAAAAGGTATTGGTGCATCTTTTTGACACCGTACACGCACGCGAGCGCCTCCTTCGCAACCATACCGTACCCGCGCTCCGCCCGCGAAAGTGACCTGGAGGCATAAGCAATGGGTTGTAATTTACCCGCATCATTGACATGCTGTAAAACGCACCCGACCCCATATGCTGATGCATCACATGTAAGAACTAGCTTTTTACCTGGGTCAAAAAAGGCTAAAACACTGTTGGAACATAGAAGGTTGCATGCCTTGTTGAAGGCGCGTTCTTGGGCGTCTCCCCAAAACCAATCGCACTCCTTTATGAGTAGCACGTGGAGAAGCTCCAGCAGCGTGCTCAAGTTCTGCATAAAGTTCACAAAGTAATTGAGTAGCCCAAGAAAGGCGCGCAGTTCCGAGACATTCCGGAGTTTGAGTGCCAGACGAATTGCTTCAGTTTTGGATTCAGTTGGGCGGATTCCATCAGCGGCAATCCTTCTGCCCAAAAATTCAACCTCGGGCGTGAGAAACAGACACTTGGATTTCTTAACTCTTAGGCCTACCCAATCCAATCGACTTAGTACTTTCTCCAAATTGCGGAGATGAGAGTCCCTGTCCCTGCCCGTGATGAAACACAACCATCTCCGGGATGGACTTGAGCAGACTCTCCATGTTGCACTGGAATATAGCAGCTGCCGACCTGATGCCGAATGGGCATCGATTATACATAAAAAGGCCTCGATGTGTGTTGATAGTGGTGAGTAACTTAGATTCTTCGGTCAGTTCTTGCGTCATATACGCAGATGTGAGATCTAGTTTCGAGAAAAGTTTTCCTCCAGCCAATGTGGCAAATATATCCTCCGCTCTGGGCAGCGGGTATTGGTCCTGTAGGGAGACTCTGTTTATGGTAGACTTTTAATCCCCACAGATTCATACGGATCTATCAGGCTTCATGGCGGGGACGATGGGACTGGCCCAGTCGCTAAATTCCACGGGTAAAATAATGCCTTCCCGCAGAAGCCGGTCCAGTTCGTGTTCAATCTTTTCCCTCATCACATAAGGCACAGCTCTTGCCTTGTGATGGACCGGTCTGGCATCCTGGGTGACGTAGATTTTAACTTTAGCCCCTTTGAAGATGCCCACACCTGGCTGAAAGCGATGTTCAAAATGACTTTGACCTGTTGAGCAGGAGGTCCGTTCCTCTGACGACATGGCGTGAACATCATCCCATTTCCAGTTTAGTTTTGCCAGCTAGCTTCTCCCCAACAGTGCTGGGAGATCTCCGGGGACAATCCACAGGGGAAGTCGGTTCACCGTCCCTTTGTGTGTGACTGAGAGCATGGCGCTGCCAAGGACTGGGACGATTTCTTTGGTATAGGTCCTTAGTTTGGTGTCGATCCTTGTGAGATTTGGTCTGTTGCTTTTGTGCGGCCACAGCTGTTCAAATTGTTGGACGCTCATGAGAGATTGACTAGCTCTCATGTCCAGTTCCATGTTGACGGGTATCCCATTGAGTAGGACCCTCATCATTATTGGAGGCGTCTTGTTGTAAGAACAGTGGACATTGATCGTGTTGACTCGCTGTACCCCGGTGTCCCGGGTACTGTCCCCACCGTCTTCTGGTCTGCTTTCCGACCTTTCCGACTCGTATACCAGCCGAGCTGCTGTTTTTCTGCACATGCGAGCCAGATGCCCTGTATAGTTGCAGTTTCTGCAAACAGCATGCTGAAATCGACACCCCTTTGTTGAGTGCCTTCCCCCACATTTCCAGCACAAACTTTGCTTCCATTGTTTCCGAAGGATGAGCTGCGTCTGGCTGATCTCTCTTGAGCTTCTCTCAGTCTGTAGTTGATTGCTCGCATTGTGGGTTGATGAGGTGTGAACGTCCATTCATGTGGCCCTTGATGGCTTCTGGCACTACTGCCTGCTGTTGAAGGCCTGCTCTCCTGCCTTTGTCTGTGTGTGGGGGTAGCGGCTTGTCTCACGCTGTGAACCCCTTGTTCCGATATTTCGTTAGTTGTCGTACCCGCAGTATAGATCAACTTTGTTTCTTCTTCTCCTGCCAAGAATGTCTGTGCGACCAGTGCTGCTGTCTCTAGGGTCAAGTTCTTGGTCTCTATAAGCTTTCAGAATATGCCTGTGTGGCCTATTCCTGCAATAAAAAAGTCTCTCAGTACTTCTCTCCTTAGTTCATCGGCGAACTCACATAAACTAGCCAACCTCCGAAGTTCCGCCACAAAGTCGGGTATGCTCTGGCCCACATAGCGTCTGTAGTTGTAGAACCTGTGTCTGGCCATGTGTAGGCTGCTCGCTGGCTTCAGGTAGTCTCTCACCAGTGTGCTCAACTCCTCAAACGACTTGCTTGCTGGTTTCTCGGGTGCCAGCAGGTCCTTCATTAAGGCGTATGTTTTCGAGCCACAGCTGGTCAAGAGATGGGCTCTTCTCTTGTCTGCCTTATCGTCGCCCAACCAGTCTTTGGTTACAAAGCTTTGCTGGAGCCTTTCTATAAAGTTCTCCCAATTGTCTCCAGCATTGTATTTCTCATCTGACCGTTGGTAGCCATTCTGTGGATTCTGTGATCCTGTAACTCATCGCCACTGTAAAGTCCTGACCCTGCAGTACAGACTTACACGAGGCACATGCAGAAGTCAAGGTCACCCTAGATCTGGACCTTTATTTCACAGCTCTCGAGTGCCACACTTGCCTGAGACCTGCCTTTAAAGACCTGTGTGGAACAGGTATGCCGTGTCTCCTGCAAGTGCACCCCTGGTGGTAAAGTATGCTTGTGGTTACAGGTCATATCTAGGTACAGTCATGTATAGCAGTTATGTACAATAGTGCGAGATACATGACACAAGTGTTTGCGGCATATCTGCCCATTGTTTAGTCGGACCACCATGACTCTATTTCCTTCTTTGCCAATTACGGTGTCCTCAAGCCACTTGGGTCCCAAAGCATAGTTAAGAACAAATACCGGGTCATCTATTTCTATACATCTCCGCCTTGAGTTTCGATCATGGAGCTTGGTTTGGGACTGGCGCTTGCCCTCAACAATGTCTGCCAGGGCTGGGTGGATGAGGGACAGCCGCGTCTTGAGCGTGCATTTCATGAGGAGTTCCGCTGGTGGGATTCCCGGGAGCGAGTGCGGACGGGACCTGTAGACCAGCAGGAGGCACGATAGGTGGTACTGAAGGGAGGGTCCTTGAATGCATAGCATGCCCTGTTTTATGACTTGGACCGCCCGTTTCGCCTGGCCATTGGAAGCCGGCTTGAATGGCGCTGTCCAAACGTGCTTGATACCATTGCCCGTCATAAACTCCTGGAATTCATGGCTGGTGAAACACGGGCCATTGTCGCTTACCAGGATGTCCGCCAAGCCATGGGTCGCGAAAACCGTACGCAGACTCTCCACAGTGATGGATGTCGTGCACGAGTTCAATATGATGCACTCGATCCACTTCGAGTATGCATCGACAACGATCAGGAACATTTTTCCCATGAACGGGCCCACATAGTCCACGTGAATAGGTGACCATGGCCTGGTGGGCCAGGGCCACGAGCTGAGTGGGGCCTCCCTGGGGGCATTGCCCAGCTGGGCACACGTCGTGCACCTGCGAACCCAGTGTTCCAGGTCTGAGTCAATACTCGACCACCAGACATGTGACCAGGCAATGGCCTTCATTAACACGATGCCAGAGTGCTCGCTGTGGAATTCCCTGATGAAAGCTTCCCTTCTTTTCTGAGGCATGACTACCCGGCTGCCCCATAGCAGGCAGTCAGCTTGGATGGAGAGCTCATCCATCCGTCTCTGAAATGGCCTGACTTCCTCAGGGCACGCCCTGTGTGCGGGCGCCCAATCCCCAGTCAGGACACATTTCTTTATCAAGGATAGGAGGGGGTCTCTGTTGATCCAGAGTTTGATCTGGCGGGCTGTGATGGGAGAGCCTCCGGTATCAAAAGCCTCATCGGCCATGACCATCTCGGCGCTCTGCTCCGACGCCCCCTCGGTGGTGGCCAGTGGGAGCCTGCTGAGCGCGTCAGCGCAATTTTCGGTGCCTAGCCGGTGCCGTATGGTGTAGTCATACACAGCCAGCGTGAGGGCCCAGCGCTCTATGCAAGCTAACGCATTGATGTTGACAGCCTTGCTGTCGGACAACAAGGATGTTAACGGCTTGTGGTCCGTCTCTAGCTCGCACTGTCTACCAAAAACGTACTGGTGCATCTTTTTTACACCGTAAACACACGCGGGTGCTTCCTTCTTGACCATGCCGTATCCACGCTCTGCCTGGGAGAGCGACCTGGAGGCGTAAGCCACCGGTTGGAGTCGGCCGTCATCGTTACCCTGCTGCAAAACACACCCAACCCCGTAGGATGACGCATCACATGTTAAGACCAGTTTTTTACAGGGGTCATACAAAGTCAACAGTTTGTTGGAACACAGTAGGTTCCTCGCCTTATTGAAAGCCCGTTCTTGACAGTCCCCCCAAAACCATTCACAACCTTTACGCAGGAGCATGTGTAACGGCTCCAACAATGTGCTTAAGTTCGGCAGAAAGTTCCCAAAATAGTTCAGGAATGATCAAAACTCAGACGTGTTGCCAGGTCTGGGCGCCCAGCGGATTGCCTCCGTTTTTGATTCAGTGGGCCGGATCCCATCTGCGGCAACCCTCCTGCCCAAAAACACGACCGCTGGGGCCAAAAACACACACTTGGCCTTTTCCAGCCGCAAGCCTACCCAATCCAATCGGCGTAGCACCTCCTTCAGGTTGTGGAAGTGTTCTTCGGTGTCTCGACCCGTTATGAGAATGTTGTCTTGGAATACGATCGTTCCAGGAATGGATTTGAGCAAGCTTTCCATGTTTCGCTGAAAGATGGCTGCTGCCGAACGCATGCCAAACGGACACCTGTTGTAGATAAATAATCCCTTGTGCATCGTGATGGTGGTCAGAAGCTTGGATTCTTCAGCCAGTCCCTGAGTTATGTAGGCTGAAGTGAGGTCCAACTTAGTGAACAGATTGCCACCTGCCAGCGTGGCAAAAAGGTCCTCCGCTCTTGGAAGCGGGTATTGGTCTTGCAGCGATACTCGGTTGATGGTGGCTTTGTAGTCACCACAAATCCTAACCGAGCCATCTGCTTTGAGGACGGGAACGATGGGACTTGCCCAGTCGCTGAATTCAGCGGCCGAAATTATGCCCTCTGAGCAGCCTGTCCAGTTCACATTCAATTTTTTCACGCATCACATACAGCACCGCTCTGGCTTTATGGTGCATTGGTCTGGTGTCCGGAGTGATGCATATCACTACTTTAGTGCCCTTGAACGTTCCGACACCAGGATGAAACAGTGACCCGAATTTTTGCAGGACCTGTGAGCATGAACTTTGCTCCACGGATGAAATGGCGTGCACATCCCCCATTTCAAATTCATCTCGGCTAGCCAGCTCCTCCCCAGAAGCACGGGGCCGTTTCTCGGAACGATCCAGAGTGGCAGCCGGTTCTGTGATCCATTGTGTGTTACCACAAAGTTTGCACTGCCCAGCACTGGGATGATCTCTTTGGTGTACGTCCGTAGCTGCATCTCAATATGTTCCAGTTTGGGCCTGCTAGCTCTGTGTGGCCATAGTCTCTCAAATTGTTGGGCCCTCATGAATGACTGGCTAGCTCCCGTATCCAGCTCCATGTGCACCAGGATGCCATTCAGTAAGACTTTCATCATCATGGGTGTATGAGCTGTGGACGTCAGCCACATGAACCCGCTGAACTTCAGCATCTATGGCTTTACCCCGGGCCTCATCCTGCATTGCAGACCCCTCGTCTGGTTCCTCTGTCTTGCAGATTAGCCTCGCTACTGCCTTTTTGCACATCCTGGCCAAGTGTCTATTGACATTACAAATCCTACAGGTGTATTGCTGGAACATGCAGCCTTTCGCAGTGTGTCTACCCCCGCATCTCCAGCATGAGCTGAGATTGAGATTACTGTTAACAAAAGGACTATTACCAGGCATTCCTCTCTGATTGCCCATTTGGCTGTTTCTAAGCACTCTGATGGTGGGACGCATTGTTCCTCAAGATGGCGTGAATTGCCGATCCCCTTTCCATTGTCTTTGTTGTGGGCCCACCCTAGAGCCTGTTGCCGCCTGGGTGATTTTGAAATGCCTTTGCCTGCCTGCGGGGACCCGAGCCGCATTCACCATGTTAACTCCCTGGTCCATCGCCACGTTTGGACCAGGGCTGCGCGCGTAAATTAGCTTGGTCTCCTCTTCCCTTGCCATAAAGTTATGAGCTATCAACGCCGCCCCTTCTAAAGTCAAGTCCTTAGCCTTTATGAGCTTCCTGAAAATGCCGGCATGATTAATGCCCTCGATGAAAAAGTCCCTTAACATCTCCCCACTGCAGGCATCGGAGAACTTACAGAGACTGGCCAAGCGCTGCAGTTCCGCCACGAAGTCCGAGACGTTTTGTCCCTCCCAACGCCAGTGAGAGTAGAACCGGTGCCGGGCCATGTGTACGCTACTCGCCGGCTTGAGATGCTCACTGATCAGCTGGCTGAGCTCTTCAAAGGACTTGCCCGCCGGCTTTTGGGGTGCGAGCAGGTCTTTCATTAGCACATACATCTGTGGACCACAGCTGATCAGTAGATGCGCCCTCCGCTTGTCAGCCGCTGTCTCTTCCAGCCAGTCCTTTGTGACAAAGCTCTGCTGGAGTCTTTCCACGAAGTCGTCCCAGTCCTCACCCACATAGTAACGTTCCTCTGTGCCATCGGTGGCCATCCTCGTGGTTTGGTGATTCCCATTTCTCGTCGCCAAATGTGGTGTCCCTGCACCTTACTACAAACTCACACGAGGCATAGATATATCAGACACAGCCACTCTGTGACCTTCACCTTTATTGCCAGGACCAAGGAGTGCTGACCCTGGGTGGGACCTCCCCTTTTATACCTGGAAACCCAGGTGAGGAGTGTCTTCGGAAGTTCACCCCCTATGGTCAGGGTGTGCATTTCTAGGGTACAGGTACAGTGTACATGAGTTACAGTTACATGACTATGTCATTGCAAGCTGGTTAAATAAATGACACTCACAACCACCTGCCTCATCGTGGATCCCCTGAGCCCAACTGGCTGGGGTTTTATTGAGTCTTGTGAACATCATATGACTGGCTAAGCCACTCACAACTCAACAGCTCTACAAACCTGTGAGCATGCTCACAGGTGAATACATTACAACCTCAAAGAGTACTCTAGGCATCGATTTAACGTCACGGCCGAAAGCCGGCACTTCAGACGTGCAGCACTCACTCTGCACTGCACTGGGAGTGTCAGCCTAGATTAAGTGCTCAAGTGTCTGGAGTGGGACTTGAACCCACAACCTTCTGACTCAGAGGCAAGATCTCTACCCAAAAGCCAAAAGTGTCTTTATCGAACCACAGGTGGAGCCAACAGAAAAATGACAATCACACCTTATCACACGCACTTTGCTCCTCTTCCTCACTCCCACCCCCTGCCAATCGTTCTCCCCTCCTCTCTTGAAAGTGCTGCACCTTGTTGGGGACCAGTTTTATGGCCACCAGTAGCCCTCTGGTTTGTCACCCAAGTGGTCATTCTTGAGGTGCGCTCTATTGAATTGTAATCATCATCATAGGCAGTCGCTCGAAATCAAGCAAGACTTGCTTCCATTCTAAAAATGAGTTCTCAGGTGGCTGAACAGTCCAATACGGGAATTACAGTCTCTGTCACAGGTGGGACAGACAGTCGTTGAAGGAAAGGGTGGGTGGGACTGGTTTGCCGCACGCTCCTTCCGCTGCCTGCATTTGGTTTCTGCATGCTCTCGGCGAAGAGACTCACAGTGCTCAACGCCCTCTCGGATGCACTTCCTCCACTTTGGGTGGTCTTTGGCCAGGGACTCCCAGGTGCCGGTGGGGATGTTGTATTTTATCAGGGAGGCTTTGAGGGTGGCCTTGAAAAGTTTCCTCGGCCCACCTTGGGCTCGCTTGCCGTGTAGGAGTTCTTTGGGAGTTTTGTGTCAGGCATGCGAACGATGTAGCCCGCCCAACGGTCAGTGGTCAGTGCTTCAATGCTGGGGATGTTGGCCTAATCGTAGAGGGCATCATCGACAACTGCTCTCTCTGGTATTGGTTGGAGATGCAGCATGGGCCAGTGTTGGAATGTAACCTTGTTTAAATTCCTAGTTGTTAAAAGTATACCACTGTTGCAAAGATTAAACAACTAAGACCTTTGAGCAGACCGGGGCTTTTCAATTTTAATATCGCCGCACAATGTGTCCAGAGTCCATTCAAATCATGGGGTCGTTGTCAGAATTGTACTCTTTACGCAGTTAGAATGTGGAGCTCGCTACCACAGGGAGTGGTTGAGGTGAATAGCGTGGATGCATTTAAAGGGGAAGGTATGAATTACATAGAATTACATACATACACAGCACAGAAACAGGCCATTTGGCCCAATAGGTCTATTCCAGTGTTTATACTCGATGTCAGCAGCCAGAACATAAATCAAAAACAATTTGTGCGTGACAAACTCACGAGACAGATAACTGCAGCGTGGCTGTATATCGTGGCAATTAAAAGCAGTTTAATTAAAAACGACTTCTTTTCACTACAGGGTTATTTCACAGGCAGCTTGTGAATGAAAGGGAGATGTTTACGAGTGTCATAAAGCTTTAATCGGTTTTGTTTACAATTCGTTGTGGGTTCCCTCCAGTTTGATCTAGATCGGACTGAAGATAGATTGTGAGCCTGCGGCATGTTTGTGGGGATTCGAGTTTGATGCTCCTTTCAATTACTAAGCTGAGGTTGGATTACGGGGAATCCAATTAAGCTTTTACCCAGTTCAACAATAAGGTGTAATTCCCATGTTTGGCAAACGGAAGAATTAATCAGAGTATGAATAAGTTACTGATAATGAGGTAAGTTTTAATTATGCCAAGGTAAATGATGTGTTCCATCACTAATTACAGTGCCAGGCATGCTGTGGAAGGCATTTATTGTGCGGGCCCCACAACACCATTAATGAGTTTGGAGAACGGAGTTTTTTGAATAGAGTGACGACACAGTGCTTGGTCACAGTTCACAATGTAGTCAAGTTTGCTGATGATACAAAGGTGGGTGGGAAAGCAAATTGTGAGGAGGACACAAAAAATCAGCAAAGGGATATAGACAGGCTAAGTGTGTGGGCAAACATTTGGCAGATGGAGTATAATGTGGGAAAATGTGAGGTTATCCACTTTGGCAGGAAAAAGAAAAGAGCAAATTATAATTTAAATGGAGAAAAATTACAAAGTGATGCAGTACAGAGGGACCTGGGGGGTCCTTGTGCATGAAACAAAAAGTTAGTATGCAGATACAGCAAGTGATCAGTAAGGCAAATGGAATGTTTGCAAGGGGGATGGAGTATAAAAGTAGAGAAGTCCTGCTGCAACTGTACAGGGTATTGGTGAGGTCACAGATAGAGTACTGCGTACAGTTTTGGTCTCTGTATTTAAGGAAGGATAGATTTGCATTCCGTAAGAGAGCAACTCCTCACCGTGCTGCCACAAACCTGATCAAGGTGTCAGCTTGAGCTCAGTGGGCTGTACTTTTGCCTCGGGTTGTGGGCTGAAGACCCATCCCAGAGACTTGAGCCCCAAATCCTGGTTGACATGAGGGGAGATCTTATTGAAAGACATAAGATAATGAGGGGGTTCGACAAGGTAGTTGCAGAGAGGATGGTTCCCCTCGTGGGGGAATCTGGAACTATGGGGCCTAGGTTCAGAGGGAGCGCTGCACTGTCGAGGCAGTACTGAGGGAGCGCCGACCTGTGGCCCCCTGACCTGCGAGAGAACAGTTCCACAGGTTGGCAAGTAAAAGAGCTGGAGCTGCTCCGAGGATTTTGAGATGGACGACTGGGTGACATCAGCAAAACCCTGGTCGCTGTTTTGGAGCGTGGGCAGGAACATCGGCAGGGCTCAGGTGCAGAGGTGTGAGAAAGTCGGGGAGGATGAACGGCGAGTGTTTGTGGCGAGATGCGGTGAATGTTTATGGCGGAGGTGCGACAGATGAGGGTACGGGGCCCAGAAGAACCAAGGGCCCAGGGGCAGCACGGGTCAGCCCACACTGCAATATGTGTGTGCGCTCGGTCCGTACAGCAGAGCAGGTCTTCAGTCGTCCTGGTTAATTCTTGCCACTGGACCAAGACCTAGCTCTGTCAAACCCGTGTGGTGGTTGGTATGCAACGGTCACCATACATTAAAAAAAAATCAACGCACAGGCATCTTCCACCCCCTCAATTGGAGTTCAGGACGGGTCCTTCATCGAAATGCCTGTGAACTCGTGGAAGCAAGTCATCCTCATTCGAGGGACCACCTATGATAACTTGCATTGGTGGCTGTTCAGAGAAGGTTCACTCAGTTGATTTCTGAGATGAACTTGTGAAGTTGTGAAGAAAGGTTGAGCAGGTTGGGCCTGTACTCACTGGAGTTCAGAAGAATGAGGGGAGATCTTATAGAAACATATAAGATAATGAGGGGGCTCGACAAGATAGATGCAGAGAAGATGTTTCCCCTCATGGAGAAATCTAGAACTAGGGGGCATAATTTCAGAATAAGGGGTCGCCCATTTCAAACTGAGATGAGGAGGAAAGATCACATGGATGAACTTCAGCAAATGTACATCCCTGTCTGGAGTAAAAATAAAACTGGGAAGGTGGCTCAACCATGGCTAACAAAAGAAATTAAGGATAGTGTTAAAGCCAAGGAAGAGGCATATAAATTGGCTAGAAAAAGCAATAAACCTGAGGACTGGGAGAAATTTAGAATTCAACAGAGGATAACTAAGAGTTTAATTAAGAGGGGGAAAATAGAATACGAGCGGAAGCTTGCAGGGAATATAAAAACTGACTGCAAAAGCTTCTATAAATATGTGAAGAGAAAAAGATTAGTAAAGACAAACGTAGATCCCTTGCAGTCGGATTCAGGTGAAATTATAATGGGGAACAAAGAAATGGCAGACTAATTGAACCAATACTTCGGTTCTGTCTTCACGAAGGAAGGTACAAATAACCTTCCGAAGGTACGAGGGGACAGTGGGTCTAGTGAGAAGGAGGAACTGAAGGATATCCTTATTAGGCAGGAAATTGTGTGAGGGAAATTGATGAGATTGAAGGCCGATAAATCCCCGGGGCCTGATAGTCTGCATCCCAGAGTGCTCAAGGAAGTGGCCCTAGAAATAGTGGATGTATAGGTGATCATTTTCCAACAGTCTATCGACTCTGGATCAGTTCCCATGGACACCACTTTTTAAAAAAGGAGGGAGAGAGAAAATGGGTAATCATAAACCGGTTAGCTTGACATCAGTAGTGGGGAAAATGTTGGAATCAATCATGAAGGACGAAATAGCAGCACATTTGGAAAGCGGTGACAGGATTGGATCAAGTCAGCATAAATTTATGAAAGCGAAATCATGCTTGACGAATCTTCTGGAATTTTTTGAGGATGTAACTAGCAGAGTGGACAAGTGAGAACCAGTGGATGTGGTGTATTTGGACTTTCAGAAGGCTTTTGACAAGGTACCGCACAAGAGATTGTTGTGCAAAGTCAAAGCACATGGTATTGGGGGTAATATACTAACGTGGATAGGGAACTGGTTGGCAGACAGGAAGCAGAGAGTCGGGATAAACAGGTTCTTTTCAGAATGGCAGGCAGTGACTAGTGGAGTGCCGCAGGGCTCAGTGCTGGGAACACAGCTCTTTACAATATACATCAACGATTTGGATGAAGGAATAGAGTGTAATATCTCCAAGTTTGCAGATGACATGAAACTGGGTGGCGGTGTGAGCTGTGAGGAGGATGCTAAGAGGTTGCAGGGTGACTTGGACAGGTTAGGTGAGTGGGAAAATGCATGGCAGATGCAGTATAATGTGGATAAATGTGAGGTTATCCATTTTGGGGGCAAAAACACGAAGGCAGAATATTATCTGTATAGTGGCAGACTAGGAAAAGGGGAGGTGCAACGAGACCCTGGGTGTCATGGTTCATCAGTCACTGAAAGTGGGCATGCTGGTACAGCAGGCGGTAAAGAAGGCAAATGGAATGTTGGCCTTCATAGCTAGGGGATTTGAGTATAGGAGCAGAGAGGTCTTACTGCAGCTGTACAGGGCCTTGGTGAGGCCTCACCTGGAATATTGTGTTCAGTTTTGGTCTCCTAGTCTGAGGAAGGACGTTCTTGCTATTGAGGGAGTGCATCGAAGGTTCACCAGACTGATTCCAGGGATGGCTGGGCTGTCATATGAGGAGAGACTGGATCAACTGGGCCTTTATTCACTGGAGTTTAGAAGGATGAGAGGGGATCTCATAGAAACATATAAGATTCTGACGGGACTGGACAGGTTAGATGCAGGAAGAATGTTCCCCATGTTGGGGAAGTCCAGAACCAGGGGATAAAGTCTTTGGATAAGGGGCAGGCCATTTAGGGCTGAGATGAGGAAAAACTTCTTCACTCAGAGAGTTGTTAACCTGTGGAATTCCCTGCCGCAGAGAGTTGTTGATGCCAGTTCACTGGATATATTCGAGAGGAAGTTAGATATGGCTCTTATGGTTAAGGGGATCAAGGGGTATGGAGAGAAAGCAGGAAAGAGGTACTGAAGGAATGATCAGTCATGATCTTATTGAATGGCGGTGCAGGCTCGAAGGGACGAATGGCCTACTCCTGCACCTATTTTTCTATGTTTCTATGAATTTCTTCTCTCAGAGGGTTGTAAATCTGTGGAATTCTCTGCCCAGAGAGCTGTGGAGGCTGGGTCATTGAATATATTTAAGGCGAAGATAGAGAGATTTTTGAGTGTCTGTCTGTTTTTATATATCTTGCTAATTTACTCGCATAAACTATCCTTTCTCTTTATTATTTTTTTAGTCATCCTTTGCTGGTTTCTAAAAATGTCCCAATCCTCTGGTCTACCATTATTCTTTGCAACATTGTATGCCTTTGTTTTCAATTTGATACCACCCATTACTTCCTTAGTTAGCCATGGATGGTTCATCCTTCCCTTAGAGTCTTTCTTTTTCACTGGAGTATATATTTGCTGAGAGTTATAAAATATCTCCTTAAATGTTTGCCACCGTTCATCTATCGTCTTACCCTTTAATCTATTTTCCCAGTCCACTTTAGCCAACTCTGCCTTCATACCTTTGTAATTGTCTTTATTTAAGTTTAGGACACTAGTTTGAGACCTAGCTTTCTCACCCTCAAACTGAATTTGAAATTCTACCATGCTATGATCACTCTTCCCAAGAGGATCCTTTACTATGAGATCAGTAATGAATCCAGTCTCATTACACATTACCAGATCTAAAATAGCCTGCTCCCTGGTTGGTTCCACAACGTATTGTTCTAAGAAACTATCACGAATATACTCTATAAACTCTTCCTCAAGGCTACCTTTGCCAATTTGATTCATCCAATCAATATGAAGATTAAAATCACCCATGATTATTGCCGTACCTTTCTTACAGGCCTCTGTTATTTCTTGATTTATACTCTGTCCTACAGTATAGCTACAGTTAGGGGGCCTAATGACTACTTCCACAAGTGATTTTCTTTTCCTAATTATTTCTTATCTCCACCCAAACTGATTCTACATCTTGATCTTCTGAGCCAATATTTTTGCACTGCTGCACTGATCTCATCCTTTATTAACAGATCTACCCCACCTCCTTTTCCTTTCTGCCTACCCTTCCGAAATGTCAAATACCCCTGAATATTCAGTTCCCAGCCTTGGTTACCTTGCAATCATGTCTTTGTAATGGCTATCAGATCATAACTATTTCTTTCTCATTTGTGCAGTCATTTCATCTATCTTACTACGAATGTTATGTCCATTCAGATAAAGCACTTTTAATTTTGTCTTTTTACCATTATTCCCTACTCTGACCCCACTTTCTGGTACACTCTTATGTGTATACACTCTGTCCCTTCCTGTTACACTCTGGTTATCATTACCCCTATCGCTACCCAGCACTATTGCCTTCTCCTTTCTTTTTGACTTTTTAAATTTCCACTCACCTGAACCTTCCCCCCCCCACCACCACCACTATTTAGTTTAAATGGCGGCTGAAGTAACATTGAATCGTGTGATCATTACTGTGTCATACATGCCAGCTTGGCTCGCTTCAGTGCCTCTGACTCTCAAGATCATAGGTTCCAGTCCCACTCCAAGACTTAGAATCATAACAACAACAATAACTTTTATTTATATAATGCCGTTAATGCAATAAAACATCCCAAGGCACTTCTCAAGAGTGTAATAAAAAACCTAAATTTGACAGACAGCCACATAAGGAGATGTTAGGGCAGATGACCAAAAGCTTAGTCAAAGAGGTATGCTTTAAGGAGCATCTTAAGGGAGGAAAGAGAAGTGGATATATGTAGGGAGGAGATTCCAGAGCTTCAGAACTAAGCAGCTGATGGCACGGCCGCCAATGGTGGAGCATTTAAAATCGGGGATGTTCAAAAGGCCAAATACAGGGGTCGAGCAGGATTATAGGGCTGAAGGAAATTGCAGAGATAAGGAGAGGCGAGGCCAAGGAGGGATTTGAAAGCAAGGATGAGAATTTTTAAATCGAGGCATTGCTTAACTGGGAACCGATTTAGGTCAGCGAGCACAGGGGTGATGAGTGAATGGGAGTTGGTGCGAGTTGGGACACGGCCTGCCGAGTTTTGGATAACCTCAAGTTTATGGAGGCTAAAACTAGGGAGGCCCTAGGCATGCTTTGGAATAGTCAAGTCTAGAGGTAATAAAGACATGGATGACGGTTTTAGCAGCAGATAAGTTGAGGTAAGGAAGGTGGAAATGAGCAGTCAATGATAGAATGGATATGAGGTAGGAAGCTCCATTAAATATGACACCAAGGTTGCAAATAGACTTGGTCAGCATTATACAGTTGCTGGGGATAGAAATCGAATCAATGGAAAGGGAATGGTGTTTGTGGCATGAACCGAACACAATGGCTTCAGTCTTCCCAATATTTAATTAGAGGAAGTTTCTACTCATACAGAGCTGGACGTCAGACAAACAGTCTGATAGCCTTGATGACCGATGGCGAAAAGCTTGGAAGAACTGTGACATACGGAATGGATTCCTTATAGAGGACCCCACAATACAACCTGAAGGATCAAACCTTCCTCGCAAACAGTGGACAACCATCAACCGCCTCAGAACTGGTCGTGTTCGATGGAGACAGAAAGCAGGAAATATAGACCAGTTAGGCTAACATCTGTCATTGGGAAAATGCTGGAGTCCATCATTCAGGAAGGAGTAGCAAGACATTTAGAAAATCATAATGCAGACAAGCAGAGACAGCATGGATTTATGAAAGGGAAATCATGTTTGACAAATTTGCTGAAGGTTTTTGATGATGTAATGAGCAGGGTAGATAACGGGTATTTGGATTTCCAGAAAGCATTCGATAAGTTGCCACATAAAAGGTTACTGCACAAGATAAAAGTTCACAGGGTTGTGGGTAATATATTAGCATGGATAGAGGATTGGCTAACTAACACAAAACAGAGAGTCGGGATAAATGGGTCATTTTCAGGTTGGCAAACTGTAATTGGTGGGGTGCCACAGGGATCAGTGCTGGGGCCTCAACTATTTACAATTTATATTAATGACTTGGATAAAGGGACCGAGTGTAATGTAGCCAAATTTGCTGATGATACAAAGATAGGTGGCAAAGCAAGTTGTGAGGAGGATGCAAAGAATCTACAAAGGGATCTCGACAGGCTCAGTGAGAGGACAAATTTTGGCAGATGGAGTATAATGTGAGAAAATGTGAGGTTATCAACTTTGGTAGGAAAAATAAAAAAGCAAATGACTATTTAAATGGGGAGAGATTACAAAATGCTGCAGTACAGAGGGATCTGGTGGTTCTTGCACATGAAATACAAAAAGTTAGCATACAGGTATAGCAAGTAATCAGGAAGGCAAATGGAGTGTTGGCCTTTATTTTAAGGGGGATGGAGTATAAAAGCAGAGAAGTCCTGCTACAACTGTACAAGGTGTTGGTAAGATCACACCTGGAGTACTGTGTACAGGTTTGGTCTCCTTATTTGAGAATTTATATATTTGTGACCTTGGCAAGAGCAGTTTCAGTACTGTGGTAGGGGCAGAAGCCTGATTGGAGGGATTCAATCAAGGAGTTCCGGGAAAGATGGGCACGGATTTGGGAGGTGACAGCACGTTCAAGAACTTTGGAGAGGAAAGGAAGGCTGGAGATGGAGACGATATTTTGCAAAGACGGAGGGGTCGAGGGTTGTTTTTTTGAGGAGAGGGGTGATGACGGCAGATTTGAAGGAAAGGGGGACAGTACCTGAGGAGAAAACCGTTAACAATATCAGCTAACATGGGAGACAGGAAGGGAAGCTGGGTTGTCAGTAATTTAGTAGGAATAGCTTCGAGAGAACAAGATAACCTTTGATAGAGGGGAGACCGGAGTTAAATTGGAGAAATATGCAAATTTAGGGTTAGGGCAGGGGGAAACGGAGAGGAAGTGAGGTCCGGTGTGTTGAGTTCTTAACTCTTAAACATAATCACACGAGGCACGTACTGCAGACAGTCACTCTGTGACCTTCACCTTTATTACCTGGACCAAGGAGTGCTGGCCCTGCAGGGACCTCCCCTTATATACCTGAATCTCCAGGTAAGGAGTGTCTCCCACAAGTACACCCCCTGTGGTCAAGGTGTGCATTTCTAGTAAGTATGTATAGTATATTGTGGTTACCTGAGGGTTACAATTGTATAAGGGTTACAGTAGTATGCTGGTTACATACATGACATCACCTCCCCCCCACGTCTTTTTGACTCAAAGGTTAAGTCTATCAGGTGGTCGACGCTCTCTCGTGGAGCACCGCAGTTGAGGCTCTGGTGGCTGAGCCTTGGCATGCGTTTCTGTCACCTGAGGTGATTCCGGCCTGTCCGGGCTGGCCACAGGGACTGTGCATGTTGATGATTGTCCTTGTTGCTCGTCCACTGGCAGTGGTGTGGTTGACATCTCATGCTCTTCTTCATGTTCATCGGTGTCTATGCTGACCCTTTTCTTTACTTGGTCCAAGTGTTTGCGGCATATCTGCCCATTATTGAGTCTGACCACCATGACCCTGTTTCCCTCTTTACCAATTACGGTGCCCTCCAGCCACTTGGGTCCCAATACATGATTAAGTACAAATACCGGATCATCCATTTCTATACACCTCTCCCTTGAGTTACGATCGTGGCACTCGGTTTGGGACTGGTGCTTGCCCTCAACAATGTCTGCCAGAGTTGGGTGGATAAGGGACAGCCGCGTTTTGAGCGTACGTTTCATGAGGAGTTTCGCTGGCGGAACTCCCGTGAGCGAGAGCAGCCGGGACCTATAGGCCAGCAGGAGGCGCAATAGGCGGTACTGCAGAGAGGGTCCTTGGATGTGTAGCATGCCCTGCTTTATGACTTGGACCGCACGTTCCACCTGGCCATTGGAAGCCGGCTTGAACGGCGTCATCCGGACATGTTTGATACCATTACCTGACATAAACTCCCGGAATTCATGGCTGGTGAAACACGGGCCATTGTCGCTGACCAGAATGTCCGGTAAGCCGTGGGTCGTGAAAACCGTGCACAGGCTCTCCATGGTGATGGATGTCGTGCACGAGTTTAATATGATGCACTCGATCCATTTCGAGTATGCATCAACAATTATCAAGAACATTTTTCCCATGAACAGGCCCGCATAGTCCACGTGAATGCGTGACCAAGGCTTAGTGGGCCAGGGCCACGTGATGAGCAGGGCCTCCCTGGGGGCGATGCCCAGCTGGGCACGCGTCGTGCACCTTCGAACCCAGTGTTCCAGGCCTGAGTCAATCCCTGGCCACCATACATGTGACCGGGCAATGGCCTTCATTAACACGATGCCAGGGTGCTCGCTGTGGAGTTCCCTGATGAATGCTTCCCTCCCCTTCTGGGGCATGACCACTCGGCTGCCCCATAGCAGGCAGTCAGCTTGGATGGAGAGCTCATCCATCCGTCTCTGAAATGGTCTGACCTCCTCGGGGCACGCCCCGTGCGTGGGCGCCCAATTCCCCGCCAGGACACATTTCTTTATCATGGATAGGAGGGGGTCCCTGTTGGTCCAGAGTTTGATCTGGCGGGCTGTGATGGGGGAGCCTCCGGTGTCAAAAGCCTCAATGGCCATGACCATCTCAGCGCTTTGCTCCACCGCCTCCTCGGTGGTGGCAAGTGGGAGCCTGCTGAGTGCGTCAGCGCAGTTTTCGGTGCCTGGCCGGTGCCGTATGATGTAGTCATACGCAGCCAGCATGAGAGCCCATTGCTGTATGCGAGCTGACGCATTTGCATTGACCGCCTTGCTGTCGGAAACAGAGAAGTTAACAGCTTGTGGTCCGTTTCTAACTCAAACGGTCTGCCGAAAAGGTACTGGTGCATTTTTTTCACACCATAAACACAAGCGAGTGCTTCCTTTTCGACCATGCCGTACCCACGCTCTGCCTGGGAGAGCGATCTGGAGGCATAAGCCACCGGTTGGAGTTGTCCGTCTCCATTATCCTGCTGCAACACACACCCAACCCCGTATGATGATGCATCGCATGTTAAAACTAGTTTTTTAAGGGGTCATACAATGTTAACAGTTTGTTCGAACAAAGCAGGTTCCACGCCCTGTTGAAAGCCTGTTCTTGACAGTCCCCCCAAAACCATTTGCAACCCTTACGCAGGAGCACGTGTAACGGCTCCAACAATGTGCTTAAGTTTGGCAGGAAGTTCCCGAAATAGTTCAAAAGTCCCTGGAACGATCGCAACTCCGATGAGTTGCCAGGCCGGGGTGCACGACGGATCGCCTCCGTTTTGGATTCGGTATGCCGGATCCCGTCTGCGGCAACCCTCCTGCCCAAACAATCGACCTCTGGGGCCAAAAACACACACTTGGCCCTCTTCAGCTGCAGACCTACCCGGTCCAGTTGGCGTAGCACCTCCTCCAGGTTGTGGAGGTGTTCCTCGGTGTCTCGACCCATTATTAGGATGTCGTCCTGGAATACGATTGTGCGGGGAATGGATTTCAGCAAGCTTTCCATGTTTCTCTGAAAGATGGCGGCCGCCGAACAGATGCCAAAAGGACACCTGTTGTAGATGAATAAACCCTTGTGCGTCGTGATGCTGGTCAGAAGCTTGGATTCTTCAGCCAGTTCCTGAGTCATGAAGGCCGAAGTGAGGTCCAATTTAGTGAACAGTTTGCCACCTGCCAATGTGGCAAAAAGGTCCTCCGCCCTCGGGAGCGGGTACTTGTCCTGCAGGGACACCCGGTTGATTGTGGCTTTGTAGTCATCGCAGATCCTAACCGAGCCGTCTGCTTTAAGGACAGGAACAATGGGACAGTCACTGAATTCAACGGGCGAAATTATGCCCTCTCTGAGCAGCCTGTCCAGTTCACTTTCAATTTTCTCACGCATCACGTACGGCACTGCTCTGGCTTTATGGTGCACTGGTCTGGCGTCCGGAGTGATGCGTATAACTACTTTTGTGCCCTTGAACATTCTGACACCGGGTTGAAACAGTGACCCGAATTTTTGTAGTACCTGTGAGCATGAGCTTCGGTCCACAGATGAAATGGCGTGCACATCCCCCCATTTCCAGTTCATCTCAGCTAGCCAGCTCCTTCCCAAAAGCGCTGGGCCATTTCCCGGAACAATCCAGAGTGGCAGCCAGTTCTGTGACCCATTGTGTGTTACCACCAAGTTTGCACTGCCTAGCACTGGAATGATCTCTTGGGTGTACGTCCATAGCTGCGTATTAATTAGTTCCAGTTTGGGCCTGCTAGCTCTGTTGGCCATAGTTTCTCAAATTGTTGTGCACTCATGAGGGACTGGCTAGCTCCCGTGTCCAGCTCCACGTGCACCGGGATGCCATTCAATCAAACTTTCATCATCATGGGTGGCGTTTTGGTATATGAGCTGTGGACGTCAACCACATGAACCCGCTGAACTTCAGCATCCATAGCTTTACCCCAGGCATTGTCCTGCACTGCAAGCCCCTTGCCTGATTCCTCTGTTTCATAGATTAGCCTCGCTACCGGCTGTTTGCAAACCCTAGCCAAATGTCCTCTGGCATTACAATTCCTACAGACGAACTGCTGAAATTTGCAGCTTTTCGCATAATGTCTGCCCTCGCATCTCCAGCATTGGCTGAGATCGTTGTTCACAAAAGGACTATTAGCAGGCATTCCTCTCTGATTGTTCCCTTGGTTGTTTCTAAACACTCTGATGGCGGGTGTTAATGATCCCCTTGATGGCATGAGTTGCCGCTCCCCTCTCCAATGTCTCTATCGGGGGCCCACCTTAGAGTCGGTTTCAGCTTGGGCAGTTACAAAATGCCTTTGTCTGACTGCTGCAGTTTCAAAATGCCTTTGCCTGACTGCGAGATCTTGAGCCGCATTTATCACATTAATTCCTTGGTCCGTTGTCACGTTGGGCCCAGGACTACTCGCTTAAATTAGCTTGGTCTCTCCTTCGCCCGCTATGAAAGTTTGAGCTATCAATGCTGCCCCTTCTAAAGTTAAGTCCTCGGTCTCTATGAGCTTCCTGAAGATCCCAACATGGCTAATGCCCTCAATGAAAAAAATCCCTTAACATCTCCCCCCTGCAGGCGTCTGAGAACTTACAGAGGCTGGCCAAGCGCCGCAAGTCTGCCACGAAGTCCGAGATGTTTTGCCCTTCCCGACGTCGGTGTGTGTAGAACCGGTGCCGGGCCATGTGTATGCTGCTCGCCGGTTTTATGTGTTCGCTGATCAGCTGGTTGAGCTCTTCAAAAGACTTGTCGGCCGGTTTGTGGGGTGCGAGCAGGTCCTTCATCAGCGCATACGTTTTTGTCCCGCAGCTTGTTAGTAGATGCGCCCCCGCTTCTACGTCGCATCCTCTCCCAGCCAGTCCTTCGTGACAAAGGTCTGCTGGAGGCTCTCCATGAAATCGTCCCAGTCGTCACCCACACAGTAACGTTCCTCTGAGCTACCGGTGGCCATCCTCTGGGTTCAGTGATTCCCATTTCCCGTCGCCAGGTGTTGAGTCCTTAACTCTTAAACATAATCACACGAGGCATGTACTGCAGTCATAGTCACTCTGTGACCTTCACCTTTATTACCTGGACCGAGGAGTGCTGGCCCTGCGAGGGACCTCCCCTTATATACCTGAATCTCCAGGTAAGGAGTGTCTCCCACAAGTACACCCCCTGTGGTCAAGGTGTGCATTTCTAGTAAGTATGTACAGTAGATAGTGGTTACCTGAGGGTTACAATTGTATAAGGGTTACAGTAGTATGCTGGTTACAATCATGACACGGTGGGCTAGGGAGGAGGGAGGGAATTGAAAGCCGAAGCAGTTGAATGGATATTGTCGATCTTTTTAACAAAGGAGTCCATAAGCTCCTCGCATTTACTCTTAGAGGTGAGGGAGGAGGAGGCAGGGGAGGCTGGTTTGAGAAGACAGTTAGTGATGGTGAAGAGAAGCCTGGTGTTATTTTTGCTGTTCTGAATGATCTTAGAATAGTGGATGACTTTAGTGATGGAGAGCAGGACCCGGTAGTGCTTTATATGATCGTGCCAAATCTGGTGATGGATGATTAGGCCAGTTGTCTGCCAAAGAAGTTTTAGACATATAGCAAAAATAGAGGCCTATCAGCCCATCGTGTCTGTGACAGCTCTTTGAAAGAGCTATCCAATTAGAAGCACTTCCCCACTGTTTCCGCATAATGCTGCAATTTTTGCTAAAATTATTATCATGTGATCTTTATTGCTCATATGCTACTACACCAATAGATGGCGATACCACACTGGATACACCTCATTCACACTCGAATGTAAGTGTCATTTATGTGGAAGATAGCACAAGTTTGCTGATATCACTGTGAATCTCAAGGAGAGAGTTCCTGTGGAAAGGAGGGAGGAGGACAGTAGGAGTAGGCGTGTGTGTTTGAACTAGGCCCATCCAGCCTGGTCTCCAGTTCGTCTTGGATCCCCTTGCCACTGGACCAAGACCTTGCTCAGCTAAGCCCATATGGTGGCTGGTGTGCAACGGCCAGCCCACGTTAAAATAACTCACGCACAGGCATCTTCCACACTTTAAGGTGAAGTTCGGGACCTGGAACGTCAGGACCCTCATGGACAACCCCAACAGTGACAGATCGGAAAGCTGCACCGCTCTCATTGCCCGGGAACTCAAGCACTTCGACATAGACATCGCCGCCCTAAGCGAGGGACAGCAGGCAGGGGAAGGCCAGCTCAAAGAACAAGGTGGTGGTTACACCTTCTTCTGGAAAGACAAACCAGAAGAACGCCACCTCCATGCGGTTGGCTTTGCTGTAAAAAACGAGCTAGTGGGCCATCTTAGAGCCTCCCACTGCGGGATAAGCAAACGCCTCATGACTGTTCGGTTCACCCTAGCCTGGAACCAGTACGCTATGGTCATCAGTACATACATCCCAACACTGGAAGCTACAGATGAGACCTGTCATGTATCCTACATGGTTACTGCTTGTACTATTACAAGGATGCCACCAGAGGGCACTGCAGTGGGAGATTTGTAGGTTACCTGTACAGGTGTGCTAGGCCTAATATAAAAGGCAGGCCACCATGAGTGATCCTCACTCTGGAGTTACAAATAAAGGACTAAAATTACTACAGTTCAAGTACAACACATTGCCTCGTGGAGTCATTATCAGAGCATCTAAAGACATAACAATTGGCGACGAGATTACGGTCAACTCTCAAGGCTTCCATAATTAGCACCTATGAAGAGACGCTCGATCACTCGATCAGGAAACCCCAAGACTGGTTCGCCGAGAATGACCAGGAGATCCAGGAGCTAATATGCTGCAAGCACAAGGCATTCTTCAACTGGAAACAGCAACACAACTCGAGGGCAAGAAAGCAGCTCCATATACGTCTGAAGACTGAGGTCCAACAGAAAACCCGCGACCTAAAGAACTGATGGTGGGTGGAGAAAGCTCAAGAAATCCAGCAGCGAGCCGACAAACACAACATGCGAGGATTCTTCAGTGCAGTCAAGACCACCTACAGCCCAAGCAGCCAAGGTCCGACCCCACTACTGGCCAAGAACGGGGAGGTGCTCATCAAGGACAGAGAGGCAGTCAGTGCCCGATGGAAGGAGCACGTTGAGGAACTTCTTAACCGAGACTCTGTCTTCGACGCGAGTGTCCTCAACTCCATCCCGCAGCTTGCCACCCGCCACCATCTCAGCAAAATCCAAGCCCGGCACGAGGTAGAAAAGGCCATCCATCAGCTCAAGAACAACAAGTCATCAGGAGCAGATAGAATCCCCGCCTACGCACTAAAACATGGCGGAGAAGCACTACTGGTGTGGATCCATGACTTCATCTCTCTTATCTGGAAGGAGGAGAGCCTGTCAGGAGATCTCAGAGATTCTGTAATTGTGAGCATCTTCAAGAAAGGTGATAAGTCCGACTGCGGTAACTACAGAGGAATCTCCCTGCTGTCGACCACCGGACAAGTCATCGCAAGAATCCTCCTCAATCACCTTCTCCCTGTGGCCGAAGAGCTCCTCCCAGAGTCACAATGCAGATTCCCTTCACTAAGGGGCAAAATGGACATGATCTTTACCATGCGGAAGATACAAGAGAAATGCAGGAACAGCACCAACCCTTGTACATGGCCTTTTTTGACCTCACAAATGCCTTCAACACTGTCAACCGTGAGGGATTATGGAGCATCCTCCTCAGATTCGGCTGCGCTCAAAAGTTTGTCACCATCCTCCATCTGCTCCATGGTGACATGCAAGCCGTGATCCAGACCAACGGATCCATCATAGACCCATTCCATGTTCAGACCGAGGTCAAGCAAGGCTGTCTTATCACACCAATGCACTTCTCGATCTTCCGTGCTGCAATGTTCCATCTCACCCTGAGCAAACTCCCCGCTAAATTACAGGACAAACAGGAATCTGTTCAACCTCCGTCACCTCCAGGCCAGATCCAAGGTCGTCCCATTCTCCATCATTGAATTATAGTAGGCAGACGACGCTTGCGTCAATGCACACTTGGAGGCCGAATTCCAAGCCATCATCAACACCTTCACCAAAGTGTACGAGAGCATGGGCCTTACACTAAACATCCATAAGACAAAGGTCCTCTCCCAATCTGTCCACAACACACAGCATGCCCCCCCGGTCATCAAGATCCATGACAAGGCCTTGGACAACATGGACCATTTTCCATACCTTGAGTGCCTACTGTCAACAAGGGCAGACATCAACGACGAGGTCCAACACCGCCTTCGGTGTGCCAGTGCAGCCTTCGGCCGCCTGAGGAAGAGAGTGTTTGAAGACCAGGAACTCCAACCCGTCACCAAGCTCATGATCCACAGAGCTGTAGTGATACCCGCCCTCCTGTATGGCTCAGAGATGTGGACCATATACAGCAAGCACCTTAAAACATTAGAGAAATACCACCAATGATGTCTCCACAAGATCCTGCAAATCCACTGGGAGGATAGACACACCAACATCAGTGTTCTCGATCAGGCCAACATCCCCAGCATCGAAGCACTGACCATCATCCGGATGCCTGACACAAGACTCCCAAAACAAGCGCTCTACTTGGAACTCCGACATGGCAAGTGAACCCCAGGTGGGCAGAGGAAACATTTCAAGGACACCCTCAAAGCCTCCTTGATAAAGTGCAACATTCCCACTGACACCTGGGAATCCCTGGCCAACGACTGCCCTAAGTGGAGGAAAAGCATCCGGGAGGGCGCTGAGCACCTCGAGTCTCTTCGTCGAGAGCAAGCTGAAGCCAAGCGCAGGCAGCGGAAGGAGCGCATATGAACCCAGGCCTCCCACCCACCCATTCCTTTAACGACTGTTTTCCCCACCTGTGACAGACACTGTAATTCCCGCATTGGACTCTTCAGTCACGTGAGAACTCATTTTTAGTGTGGGAAGCAAGTCTTCCTCAACTCCGGGGGACTGCTTAGTTTGCACAGTTATAAACATCACACCTTAACAAAATGATAAATGCTGGAATGTAGATGTGTGGGGCTAGAAAGTCGGCCCAATTTTTCAGCGCTACGGGTCTCGAAGATGGAGTCTGCACCCTGCACGCACACTTCTGGTGCTAACGCCTTAACATCTTCACTGCTGCAAAGGATAGGCTCCAAGCTCTGCCCAAAGCCCTGTGCAAGGTTGGTGCCGGACTCCACTATGCTCCTTGACATTACAGTCAGGTTTTCTGGCAGGCCTCCTAATGCACCAAGCATTTCATTGTGCATTCCCATTAGCGTTCTTCTGTAGGCCGCCCCATCGAAGTCCTCATCTGAGTCTTGTGCAGCAGAACTTGTGTGGGACCTCACCCTCCGGGGAGCTGGCACCTCCACTACCCTTTCCCCCTGCCCTGGCTGTAGCCCACTCGTGCCCGGTGACTCACCATGTGCAGATTCTGCCTCTAAGCTCCCCTCTGAACTGCGCGCAGTGCCGGTATCTGAGCTAGTGCTGCGTGTGTCAGATCGAGAGACGGTCTTTCTTCTTCGCCATCACTCTCCTCTGTGCAAGTTATTATTTAAATGGAGAAAGATTGCAAAGTGCTGCAGCATAGCAGGACCTGGGGGTCCTTGTGCATGAAACACAAAAGGTTCGTGTGAAGGTACAGCAAGTGATCAGGAAGGCCAATTGTATCTTGGCCTTTATTGCAAAGGGGATGGAGTATAAAAGCAGGGAAGTCTTGCTACAGTTAGTTATTCAGGATATTGGTGAGGCTACACCTGGAATACTGCGTGCAGTTTTGATTTCCATATTTCCGAAAGGATACGCTTACTTTGGAGGCAGTTCAGAGAAGGTTCACTAGGTAGATTCCAGAGATGAGGGGGTTGACTTATGAGGAAAGGTTGAGTAGGTTGGGCCTCTACTCATCGGAATTCAGAAGAATGAGAGGTGATTTTATTGAAACGTATAAGATTATGAGGGGGCTTGACAAGGTGGATGCAGAGAGGATGTTTCCACTGATGGGAGAGACTAGAACTAGGGGGCATGATCTTAGAATAAGGGCCGCCCATTTAAGACAGAGATGAGGAAAATTTCTTCTTTCAGAGGGTTGTTAATCTGTGGAATTCGCTGCCTCAGAGAGCTGTGGAAGCTGGGACATTAAATAAATTTAAGACAGAAATAGACAGTTTCTTAAACGATAAGGGATAAGGGGTTATGGGGAGCGGGCAGGGAAGTGGAGCTGAGTCCAGGATCAGATCAGCCATGATCTTATTGAATGGCAGAGCAGGCTCGAGAGACCGTATGGCCTACTCCTGCTCCTATTTCTTATGTTCTTATGTTCTCTCCCTCTCCTTGTACACCCACTGGCTGGCCTGTCTTGGTTAACTGAAATGAGAAAGGCACAAGGGTAGGGTAAGCAAGAGGTGTATGCTTACACCATGTTCAGCTTGTAAATCAGAAGAGATTGTGGGCTGAGGGAGAAGTGGGATGTGGGAAGGAGGATAACGTATGAGGATACCGGCATCTTGTACACTTTCAGCCTCACCACTGGCCACAGGCTCAGCCATGCCCCTCCCAAGAATGGCCGGCACTGTCTCCTCCAAGGGGGTGAGGTGGGGCAGGCACGCCGGTTATGCACCACCTTTTCTTGCAAGAGAAAGGGAAGTGTGTCGGAAGTGCGGTGCAATGTGTTTGGGTGATGTGCCTGTTATGGTTGAATAGCTGCCAGTGTGTGCAAGCTGTGAGATGTGGGTGAGAGGTTTGTCGGAGTGCTAAGTGTGTGAGGGTGAAATGGAGCTATGAGTGTGAGGGAAGAGTCGTGTTTGGTAGAGATTGCTGATAGGTGAGTGACGGGGGTGTAGTGCATTGAGGAGTATGTGAGGCTGGTGGTGCAGATGGTGGGAGATGGTCTTTGAAGATCAATTCACTGACCTTGAACAATCGTGTGCGGTCATTAACTTCTTCCTGCACTGCTTCCACATCCTCGGGACAACATTGCTGGCATTCACCACATTGGCTATCAGCTCCCATTGCATTTTTATCTGTTGCCTGGAGGGCCTCCTGTGGAAAGAGGACCTTTCTCTTTGAATTGACCTGAGGCAACAAGGCCTCTAGTGCTGCATCGGAGAACCTGGTGCATGCTCGCTCCCCTTTTGTGCCATCATTATTTGTGTTTTTGCATTGTCTTCCTCAGTCAGTTGAATGATAGTCTGCAGGCTGAATGCACCTCCCCTTTAAGGGGTGCAGACTTACTTTAAGTCGTGCAGGCTAGCTTTAATTTGTGCTAGTCTCGCACGAACTTGGGCCCTCTGCTGAGCATTCAGTCACTCAACAGTGCGATCGGCGCTAGGCTGAACGTCACAATCATGCAAATGAACAGGAAGCACAAGGTTCACATGCTGACCGCAGTCCTCCGAACAGGTGTGGTTTGCTCAAGCATCGCGATTTCTGTGCCCGGTTTCAGGGGCAAACCAATTTCTAGGCCCTGCAGGTTCAGCACTCAAGTACTGATTAGACACAATTTCCGTGGAGCAGTATATGTAGACTCCTCGCACCCACTCCCACTGAAAGTGTGTGGAGTGTGCTGGCTGCCACACAGCAGCACATTGCAGGATGGCTCAGGGACCCAGGGAGAGGGCGCACAGCTTCTCAGATATGGCACTGGAGGTCCTGGTGAAGGAGGTCCAGAGGAGGAGGGAGGTCCTGCACCCTCCTAGCCCTCCTGTCCCTCTCTCCTGCAGCAGCTGGTGCTGCTCTGACTGGCCTCCAGTCCTCCTCCTCCCATTCCTCATCCAGACCAAGGAGCACCCTGAGCAAGGTGCCGGTGACTAAGCACTCGGTCTCCTGGTGGCTCCTATGAGGTGCCCAATAAGGTGGAGTAGCACAGCACTCACTAGGTGAAGTCCTCAGAGAATTTTCAGAATAAATGTTCCTCGAGTGTTGGTGAAGTCTTGACAATGTTGTCCCAGAAAGTCTCCCGGTGTGTATCCCTTTAAGTGGTGAGTATCCCTTTGAGTGGTGAATATACCTTTAAGTGGTGATTATCCCTTTAAGTAGTGAGTATCCCTTTACTTGTGAGTACACCTTTAAGTGGTGAGTATACCTTTAAGTAGTACTTGAAGTCGACATCAATGCCGTATTTATTCCCAAACAGTTGGTCGCTCTTAGGAGAGGGCGTTAATTGAAGCTCTAGCCACCAAAATGCCATGCAGCCTATTTATTGAGCGCTGGCAGACATTTTAAGTGGCAGTCAGGTGTTTAACAAGCTTCCAGGCGGACGTTCCTAGCGCTGGCTTCAACTCCTTTACTAAGATGGCGGCTTGCACTAAACCCGGGCAAAACCAGCATTTCAGCTTAAGACCCAAGCTTGGCCGTTTCTTTAGTACCTGAAGTATTCAGCGAATACCGCCCCCTGAATTTGTACAGATTAAATGCTGCCCCTGCAGTTACAACTAACACGCCTTTGGAGGAAGCTGAGTGCAGCATTTTCTGTGCTTAGCCTCTGGAGAGTCTGTCGGTTTCTGGATAAGCAAATCCTGCGTCTGTTCGAAGGGGCGGACAATAGCCTGCAGGACTATTCCCTCCTCGGTGATTTCTTGGAACCTTGTAATGACATTATGTAGTTGAAGATAACAAATCAGTCAGGAGCAGTACAACTAGAGTTGAATTCTACTTGAGATCATCACAGAAGTATCATGCTTCATGTTAGAAAGGTGCTGGCAGAAGGCCTGGTGTAATTGGTCCCATCTATCATCACTCAGTGACAGTGAAAACATTCCTACAGTGAAAGGCAGACAAGCATTTAATAGATGGAGTGTGTGTGACAATAATCAAACCGAATGAGCTTAAAGGAGCAAAACAAAAATCAATGAGCAAATTTATTACATTTAATGTGGCAAGCTCCCATAATTTAGTGAGCCCCTGCATCTGGTGTTGTACAGTGCTGTCTGATTGTCAATAGTAGGGTAATTGGACCAGTAATGGACAACGATAAGATCGATTATCTTCAAAGCCAGACAGTTCGGGAATGATGTCAGGAAACACTTCTTCACATGAAGAACAGTGGAAATCTGGAACTCTCTCCCCCCAAAAACTGTTGAGGCTGGGGAGAGGGGGGGGGGAGGGAGCGGGTGGCGGCGAGGGGGGCTCAACTGAACATTTCAAAACTGAGATTGCTAGGTTTTTGTTGGGTAAGGATTATGGAACCAAGGCTGGTAGATGGAGTTAAGATATAGATCGGCCATGATCTAATTGAATGGTGGAACAGGCTCGAAGGGGCTGAATGGCCTCCTCCTGTTCCTACATTGAATTCAATTTCGCAACTTGCAAATGGTGAGATTTGAACTCACGCCCTCTGGATTGGTAATCTGTTGCTGCAACCACTGGGCTAGTGCACCCTCAGCGTGGTTTCTAAACAGCAGATAGCTGAAGAATCCACCAGCATTGCGCCCAATATTTATCAACTGCGCTGTACAGTGCGCTGCAGACGGGTGTGCGGTATAACTAGGATCCTGGTTTGATCGTAGCAAGAACGGCCCCTTCTACAATTTCCAAAGCTGTGCAACTTACAGAATTCCCTGTTACACACTGAAGTGGCTTTTCCCGGGTCTGACAACAGTAAAGTGCTTGGCTGAAAACTCTCCAGAAATTTCTCTGAAGAAATGTGTGAGACACAGCATCTTAAGCGATCACTCTCAGTTAGTTTAACTCCTTCTTAAGGTGCTGTTCAGAATTCTGCGGCTTTAACATTTTCTCTTTCTCCTTGTTCGAACGATGGGGCTTTTCCATTTTATTTTAAATCCTTTTTTAGCTGCACTTATAAATCAAGCAATAGTCAATCAATTGCAATATACAGCAACAACAACAACTTGTATTTATATAGCACTTTTAACATAGTGCAACGTCCCAAGGCGCTTCAAAGGAGTGTTACGAGATAAAACGTTTAACACCGAGCCGCATAAGTAGAAATTAGCACAGGTGACCAAAAGTGGTTGGTTTTTAGGAGCGTCTTGAAGGAGGAAAGAGAGGTAGAGAGGCAGAGAGGTTTAGGGAGGGAGTTCCAGAGCTTGGGGCCCAGGCAACAGAAGGCACGGCCACCAATGGTTGAACGATTATAATCAGGGATGCTCAGGAGGGCAGAATTAGAGGAGCACAGACATCTCGGAGGGTTGTGGGACTGGAGGAGATTACAGAGATAGGGAGGGGCAAGGCCATGAAGGGATTTGTAAACAGGGATGAGAATTTTTAAATCGAGGCGTTGCTTAACCGGGAGCCAATGTAGGTCAGTGAGCACAGGGGTGATATAGACAAATGTAAGGTGGTGCATTTTGGTAGGAGGAATACAGAGGTCACATACTCCATGGAAAATAAGGCCTAGAAATTCCCCAGTGTAGTGCCAACCATTGAGGTCGTTCTTTTTAAAGATGGTGGCCATCTTGCTTCTGCCTGCTTCTGGCGCGGGACATGGTGGCCGCTATTTTGATGAGGGCCAGAGCATTGTCGTTGACAGCACTGACCTCTTAACTTTAAATAAGCAGATTGTGACGTCAATCGGCATGGTCACACGCCAGAACACCCTGCCCTAAGTACGTACAGAAGCACGTCCAGAGACACTGTCAGCACTTCTTAAAGGGGCGCACACATCTTTCAGGTAAGTTTAGATTTCAGCTTTTGGATCTTTTAAAAAATATTTTAATGAAATAATGGCTTGGTGCAGTTGTCGCGCCGTAAAGATCATGTCCGTTGTACCCCGTAGCAGACGCAATCCACACTGTGACTCCGGGAGGAGCTCCTCAGCCACAGAGAGAAGACGGTTGAGGAGGATTCTAGCGATGACTTTCCCAGTTGCTGATAGCAGGGAGATTCCTCTATAATTGCCGCAGTCGGACTTGTCCCCTTTTTTAAAGATGGTCACGATTACTGCATCTCTGAGATCTCTCGGCATGCTCTCCTCCTTCCAGATGAGAGAGATAAGGTCACGCATTCGTGCCAATAGTGCCTCTCTGCCATACTTTAATGCCTCAGCGGGGATTCCATCCGCTCCCGATGCCTTGTTGTTCTTGAGCTGATAGATGGCCTTTTCAACCTCGTGAAGGGCTGGGGTTTTGCTGAGGTGGTGGCGGGTAGCATGCTGTGGGATGGAGTCAAGAACACTCGAGTCAAAGGCAGAGTCTCGGTTAAGGAGATCTTCGAAGTGCTCCTTCCAGCGGGCCCTGACTGCCTCGGTGTCCTTGATGAGTGTCTCCCCATTCTTGGCCAGCAGTGGGGTGGGGCCTTGGGTACTTGGGCCACAGGTGGACTTGACTATGGTGAAGAATCATCGCACATCATGGCTGTCGGCCAGCTGCTGAGTCTCCTGTACTTTCTCCACCCACCATCTGTTCTTTAGGTCCCTGTTTTTTTGTTGGACCTCGGCCTTCAGCCGCCTGTAAAGCCGCTTTGCTGCTCTTGAGTTGGGTTGTTGTTTAAGGCTCAGAAATGCCCTGCGCTTGTGATCTATTAGCTCTTGGATCACCTGATCATTCTCATCAATCCAGTCCTGGTGTTTCCTGGTTAAGTGACTGAGCATCTCTTTGAAGGCGTTGGTTATAGTGGCCTGGACGGCAGATCTAGTGCTGTGGGCATTCTGCGTCTGGATAACCTTTTGTTGGCTGACGCAGATAAGATGGTAAGTTCTGCAGGAAATTGAATACGGCCAGGGTGATCTCCTGGACTAGTTTCAATCACCTGGATGGGTTGGAGAATAATTTTCCCAGATTTTTTTTCCCCAATTGGCCTGGGTTTTTATCTGGTTTTTGCCTCTCTCAGGAGATCACATGGCTCCGGTTGGGGTGGAATGTAGAATGTTTTGGTGCAAGTGGTGTCGCCGTTATGGGGGTGGACTAGTTGGGCTGGGTGCTCTTTAATTTTCCACCATTGTTCATTGCTCATAGGTTTATATGTAACCTTCAAGGCTACTGACCGAGGGCCATGCGGCTCTATGTCGGCCAACACGGACACGATGGGCCGAAATGGCCTCCTTCTGTGCTGTAAATTTCTGTTACTATGTGTCTCTCCCTCTCCGCCAGTCTCTCTCGCTCTCTCTCCCCAGTCTCTCTCCCACTCCCCCAGTCTCTCTCCCAATTCCTCAGTCTCTCTCTCCCCCAGTCTCCCCAGTGTAATGACTCAAGAGTCTGGTTACTGCAAACTAACTCAGGTACAACCTGATCCATCTTTATTCCAGCCCAAGAGTGCCTGCGTGACAAAGACACCCAGCTTACATACAGGTGCCCAAGCACACATGCCACAAGCGTACATCTCGATGACCTCCGACCACGGTGCCCTCTGGTGTCTGGTGACCCCCAAGCATAGTACATAACAACATCCCGCTTTTAAAATCTTAGCAACAGTCTTTTTACAAATTAAGGCGGTCTGGGGCTTTCCTCTCAAGAGTTGATCGTCTCAGTTCAATTTTGGCTCTGGGCGAACGTTCTGAGTCCACTGAGACTGAGGGCTGAGTAGCCGATCTAAGTGGTCAAGAGCACATCAGAGACTGAAGGTTCAGAGTCAGTAATGTCAGCAGTATCTTCTGATGAGTGAACAATGGTTGGTTGGTCACTGACTGCATCTTCCTCACTTGGTTCCAGTTCATCCGTGTGCCACAGTTTAACCTGGTCAAGGATTTTCCTGCATGTTTGCCCATTCTTAAGCACGACAATAAACACTATGTTACCCTCCTTGGCTGTAACAGTGCCGGCGATCCACTTTGGACCTTGACCGTAGTTCAGTTCATAAACATGATCGTTGACCGAGATGTCACGTGATACAGCAACACGATCATGACACCATTGCTGACTTTGACATCTGTTTTCAACACGATCATTCAAATCAGGATGAACAAGAGAAAGCCTGGTCTTGAGATTTCTCTTCATCAGTAGTTCAGCAGGAGGAACCCCAGTAAGTGTATGGGGTCTTGACCTGTAACTGAGCAATGTACATGACAACCGTCTCTGCAGTGAGCCCTGAGTTACATGTTACATACTTTGCTTGATCGTTTGAATGGCACACTCTGCTTGACCAATAGAAGCAGGCTTGAATGGAGCTGATCTCACATGTCTGATTGAGTTTCATGAACTCCTGGAACTCAAGACTTGTGAAGCAAGGTCCGTTGTCGCTCACAACAATGTCAGGCAAACCATGAGTAGCAAACATGACGAAGGCTTTCAATGGTAGCTGTAGGCGTGCTGGATGACATAATAACACACTGTATCCACTTAGAATATGCATCTACTACGGCAAAAAACATCTTTCCTAGGAATGGGCCCGCAAAATCAATGTGGATCCTCGACCATGGTTTGGATGGCCATGACCAAAGACGCAACGGAGATTCCGCTGGTACTTTACTTAGCTGCATGCAAGTATTGCACTGATGCACACATACTTCCAGATCAGAGTCAATTCCAGGCCACCATACATGAGACCTAGCAATGGACTTCATCATGACAATACTAGGATGAGTGCTATGTGTTGGGTATGTAAACCTGTAAATACCATGTCTCACCACCAAAGAGCTAATCCCCTGGAGTCTCAAGGGATCCCACAATCCTTTGGGAGCACCTGTATATAAGGAGGCCTCACAGGCTGGAGAGGTACTCTGAGATCTGTAATAAAGGACTACGGTCACACATTACTTTGAACTTGCATTATCTAGTCTGACTCTTTATTCAAGACATAACAACTAGCAACGAGATACAGATGAAGAACCCCACTGCAACAATGCAGAGAACCGTGGGCATCCTGGAGAAATTTTCAGAGGGAGATGATTGGGAAACCTTCGTGGAGCGACTCGACCAATACTTCATGGCCAATGAGCTGGAAGGAGAAGCGAATGCTGCCAAACGAATGGCAATCCTCCTCACTGTTTGTGGGGCACCAACGTATGGCCTCATGAAAAACCTGCTCGCTCCAGCAAAACCCACAGAAAAGTCGTACAATGAGTTGTGCACACTGGTCCGGGAGCATCCAAACCCGAAGGCAAGCGTTCTGATGGCGAGGTATCGGTTCTACACGTACAAGAAGTCTGAAGGCCAGGAAGTGGCGAGCTACGTCGCTGAGCTAAGACGCCTTGCAGGACATTGCAAATTTGAAGGACACTTGGAGCACATGCTCAGGGACTTCTTTGGACTTGGCATTGAAGTAATACTTCCCAAACTTTTGACTGTAGAGACCCCAACCTTGAGTAAAGCCATAGCGATAGCCCAGGCGTTTATCGCCACCAGTGACAATACCAAACAAATTTCTCAGCACACTAGTGCTGCTGCAAGTACTGTGAATAAAGTAACGTTGTTTTCAAATCGAAATGTACAAGGCAGGACTTACACGTCTGCAGCTGCATGTCCAGATGACTCAGAGTCCACCATCAAGGGTGGTGAATACAAGGCCATTAACACCTTGTTGGCGTTGTGGGGCTGATCATCGTTTCCATTCATGCTGATTCAAAGGATACGTTTGCAAGGGCTGTGGAACAATGGGACACCTCCAACGCATGTGCAGGCGAGCTGCAAACCCTGCTAATCCTGCAAGCCACAATGTTGCAGAGGAGGACAGATCCATGGTGGATCATGACGAACCAGAGCCTTAGACCAAGGAGGCAGAGGTATATGGGGTGCACACATTTACCACAAAATGTCCCCCGATAATGCTGAAGGTTGAATTAAATGGACTCCAGGTATCCATGGAGCAGGACACGGGCACAAGCCAGTCCATAATGAGCAAAAAGATTTTCGATAAATTGTGGTGCAGAAGGCCTCAAGGCCAGTCCTGACTCCTATTCGTACTAAATTGAGAACGTACACAAAGGAACTGATTCCTGCAATCGGCAGTGCTTCGTAAAGGTCTCCTACGATGGAGCGGTGCATGAGTTACCACTCTGGGTGGTACCAGGTGATGGCCAGAGCTGGCTGGAAAAGACACGCTGGAACTGGGACGATGTCCAAGCGCTCTCGTCCGTCGACGACACAAGATGTGCCCAGGTCCTAAACAAGTTCTTCTCTCTGTTCGAACCAGGCATCGGGAAGTTTCAAGGAGCAAAAGTGCAGATCCATTTGATTCCGGGGGTGCGACCCATCCATCACAAGTCAAGAGCGGTACCTTACATGATGAGAGAGAGGGTGGAGATCAAGTTGTACAGGCTGCATAATTTTAGCAATTGAATTCAATGAGTGGGCCAGTCCGATTGTTCCAGTCCTCAAGGGAGACAGCACCATCAGAATCTGTGATGATTACAAAGTAACTATCAATCGTTTCTCGCTGCAGGATCAAGACCCGCTGCTAAAGGCAGATGACCTATTTGCGTCGCTGATGGGAGGGACAGCGTTCATGAAGCTGGACCTGACCTCGGCCTACATGACGCAGGAGGTGGAAAAATCATCGAAAGGCCTCACCTGCATCAACACACACAAAGGTTTCTTCATTTACAACAGATGCCCGTTTGGGATTCGATCGGCTGCGGCGATATTCCAGAGGAACATGGAAAGCTTGCTGAAGTCGGTCCCGTGCTCCGTGGTCTTCCAGGACGACATCTTGGTTACAGGTCGGGACACCGTCGAGCACCTGCAGAACCTGGAGGAGGTTCTTAGTCGGCTTAATCATGTGGGGCTCAGGTTAAAACGCTCAAAGTGCATTTTCCTGGCACCTGAAGTGGAGTTCCTGGGGAGAAGAATCCCGGCGGACAGCATCAGGCCCACCGATTCGAAGACGGAGGTAATCAAGAACGCACTGAGACCACAGAACATGATGGAGCTGCGGTTGTTTCTAGAACTCCTGAACTATTTTGGTAACTTCTTACCGGGTGAACTGCTCATGAAAAGGGCACTTAAGACAAGGCTCTCATTAGTCCACCCTGATCTACATGAACAGGTAGAGAGCAGGCGGCTTCAACAGAATACATATCATGATCGCCCAAATGTGTCACGCGAAATCGAGATTAATGGTCCTGTATTTGTGTTGAACTATGGACAAGGTTCCAAGTGGCTTCCTGGCACTGTTTTGGCCAAAGAGGGGAGTAGGGTGTTTGTGGTCAAACTCTCCAAAGGACTCACCTGCAGGAAACACTTGGACCAAACCAAACTCAGATGTACGGACTATCCAGAACAACCCACAACAGACTCTACCTTTTTTGACCTGCTAACACACACACAAGTGGCAACCGACCTAGCGGTTGACCACAAAGCAGAACCCATCACCTGCAGCAGCCCAGCAGGATTCACCACCCCCAGCAGCCCAGCAAGGCCAGCTGTGCATCAGCCCAGCGATGCCCAACAAACGACTCACCAAAATCAGTATTTGCACCGAGACGAGCAACCAGGGAAAGGAAGGCCCGAAATCGACTCACATTGTAAATAGTTACACTATTGACTTTGGGGGGGAGTGTTGTTAGGTATATAAACCTGTAAATACCATGTTAACCACAAGAGGGCTTATCCCCTGGAGTCCCAAGGGATCCCACTATCCCTTGAGAGCACCTGTATATCAGGAGGCCTCACATGCTTGAGAGGCACTCTGGGATCTGTAGCAAAGGACTACGGTCACACCTTACTTTGAACTTGCAGTATCTAGTCTGACTTTTTATTCAAGACATAACAGAAAGCAAAGAGTAGGAGTAAATGGCAGGCAGTGACTAATGGAGTACCGCAAGGTTCTGTGCTGGGGCCCCAGCTGTTTACACTGTATATTAATGATTTAGACGAGGGGATTAAATGTAGTAACTCCAAATTTGCGGATGACACTAAGTTGGGTGGCAGTGTGAGCTGCGAGGAGGATGCTATGAGGCTGCAGAGTGACTTGGATAGGTTAGGTGAGTGGGCAAATGCATGGCAGATGAAGTATAATCTGGATAAATGTGAGGTTATCCACTTTGGTGGTAAAAACAGAGCGACAGACTATTATCTGAATGGTGACAGATTAGGAAAAGGGGAGGTGCAACGAGACCTGGGTGTCATGGTACATCAGTCACTGAAGGTTGGCATGCAGGCACAGCAGGCGGTTAAGAAATCAAATGGCATGTTGGCCTTCATAGCGAGGGGATTTGAGTACAGGGGCAGGGAGGTGTTACTACAGTTGTACAGGGCCTTGGTGAGGCCACACCTGGAGTATTGTGTACAGTTTTGGTCTCCTAACATGAGGAAGGACATTCTTACTATTGAGGGAGTGCAACAAAGGTTCACCAGACTGATTCCCGGGATGGTGGGACTGACATATCAAGAAAGACTGGATCAATTGGGCTTGTATTCACTGGAGTTCAGAAGAATGAGAGGGGATCTCATAGATACATTTAAAATTCTGACTGGTTTAGACAGGTTCGATGCAGGAAGAATGTTCCCAATGTTGGGGAAGTCCAGAACCAGGGGTCACAGTCTAAGGATAAGGGGTAAGCCATTTAGGACCGAGATGAGGAGAAACTTCTTCACCCAGAGAGTGGTGAACCTGTGGAATTGTCTACCACAGAAAGTTGTTGAGGCTAAATATATTCACTAAATATATTCACTAAATATATTCAAAAAGGAGTTAGATGTAGTCCTTAATACTAGGGGGATCAACGGGTATGGTGAGAAAGCAGGAATGGGGTACTGAAGTTGCATGTTCAGCCATGAACTCATTGAATGGCGGTGCAGGCTCGAAGGGCTGAATGGCCTACTCCTGCACCTATTTTCTATGTTTCTATGTTTCTATGAAGTTCACATACTAATTTTTCTCTACCTTTCTTTGGCATGATTACACGATTACCCCACAGTAAACTGTCTGACTGAATGGACAGCTCATCCTTGCAACGGTTGTAAGGTTTGGTCTCCTCACGCATCTCCATAGATATGGCAGACCAATCACCACTGAGTACACATCATTTCACAACCCATAAAATAGGGTCATGGCTGGTCCAGATCCTAGCTTGTTAAGCAGTGACAGGGGTTCCTTCTCTCTCAAAAGCATCCATTACTAACTGTAGATCTGCAGGTTGAGGCGTCTCCATCTCAGTTGTGGGTAAGAGCAGATGACTCAGTGCATCGGCATAATTCTCAGTACCAGGTCTACGATGGATGACGTAATCATAGGCAGACAATGTCAGCGCCCACCTTTGAATGCAGGACGATGCATTGGTATTAATACCTTTGTTTTCCGCAAACAATGAAATGAGTGGCTTTTGATCCGTTTCGAGTTCAAAACAAAGACCAAACAGGTACTGGTGCAGTTTTTTTAGCCCACACACACAGGCCAAAGCTTCTTTCTCTACCATACTGTAAGCTCTTTCCGCTTTAGACAGACATCTCGAAGCATACGCAACAGGTTGTAGTTTGTCCGATTCATTTGCTTGTTGGAGTACACAGCCAACCCCATATGATGAAGCATCACAGGCCAATACAAGATGCTTACACGGATCATAATGAACAAGCAACTTGTTTGAACATAGCAGATTCTTGGCTTTCTCAAAGGTTCTATCTTGAGACGCACCCCAGACCCAGTTGTCGCCTTTTCTTAGTAACACATGCAGTGGCTCTAGTAAAGTGCTCAATCTAGGTAAGAAATTACCAAAGTAGTTGAGTAGCCCAAGGAACGAATGCAGCTCCGTCACATTCTGAGGCCTGGGTGCATTTTTGATGGCCTCAGTTTTCGAATCAGTGGACCTGATGCCATCAGCAGCAATCTTCCTCCCGAGGAAATCAACTTCAGGTGCCATGAATACACACTTCGAGCGTTTCAGTCTGAGTCCCACTTTGTCCAGACACTATAGGACTTCTTCAAAATTGTTCAGATGCTCAGCAGTGTCGCGACCTGTGACCAGAATGTCATCTTGACCAATGACAGTTCCAGGAATGGACTTCAGTAAACTCTCCATATTCCTCTGAAATATGGCTGCAGCCGAATGAATCCCAAAAGGATACCTGTTGTAGACGAACAGTTCTTTATGGATGTTGATGCAGGTGAGTTTCTTCGAAGTGTCGACAAGCTCCTGGATCATATAGGCCGACATCAGATCCATGTCTCATGAATGACTTTCCACCAGCTAGCATGGCGAACAGGTCATCAGCCCTCGGTAACGGATACTGATCCTGTTTCGAAAATCGGTTAATCGTAACCTTGTAATCTCCACAAATCCTGACAGTGCCATCACTCTTCAACACAGGAACAATGGGACTGGCCCACTCGTTAAACTCGACCAGTGATATGATCCCTTCATGCTGGAGTCTGTCAAGCTCGATTTCAACCTTCTCCCTCATCATGTACGGAACAGACCGAGCTTTGTGATAGACAGGCCTTGCATTGGAGTCCAGGTGAATCTGCACCTTGGCTCCCATAAAATTACCAATGCCCGGTTCAAACAAAGAAGGAAACTGTTTCAATACTTGAGCACACGAAGTATCATCCACCGAGGACAACATCTTGACATCATTCCAGTTCAGCTTGATTTTCTCGAGCCAATTCCTGCCGAACAGAGTTGGACCATTACCTGGGACGATCCATAATGGTTCTCTCGTATGACACCTCGATTGCTGCACTGCCGAGCACCAGTATGAGTTCCTTAATATAAGTACGCAACCTGGCATTGACTGGACTCAGCTTCGGTTTTGCAGCCTTAGTGTCCCACAGCTTGTCGAATTTCCTTTGGTTCATTATCGACTGGCTCGCACCCGTGTCCAGCTCCATTGATACAGACACGCCATTCAGCTTCACATTACCGACTATTGAAACATAGAAACATAGAAAATAGGTGCAGGAGCAGTCCATTTGGCCCTTCTAGACTGCACCGCCATTCAATGAGTTCATGGCTGAACATGCAACTTCAGTACCCCATTCCTGCTTTCTCACCATACCCCTTGATCCCCCTAGTAGTAAGGACTACATCTAACTCCTTTTTGAATATATTTAGTGAATTGGCCTCAACAACTTCCTGTGGTAGACAATTCCACAGGTTCACCACTCTCTGGGTGAAGAAGTTTCTCCTCATCTCGGTCCTAAATGGCTTACCCCTTATCCTTAAACTGTGACCCCTGGTTCTGGACTTCCCCAACATTGGGAACATTCTTCCTGCATCGAACCTGTCTAAACCTGTCAGAATTTTAAACGTATCTATGAGATCCCCTCTCATTCTTCTGAACTCCAGTGAATACAAGCCCAGCTGATCCAGTCTTTCTTGATATGTCAGTCCCGCCATCCCGGGAATCAGTCTGGTGAACCTTTGCTGCACTCCCTCAATAGCAAGAATGTCCTTCCTCAAGTTAGGAGACCAAAACTATACACAATACTCCAGGTGTGGCCTCACCAAGGCCCTGTACAACTGTAGTAACACCTCCCTGCCCCTGTACTCAAACCCCCTCATTATGAAGGCCAACATACCATTTGCTTTCTTAACCACCTGCTGTACCTGCATGCCAACCTTCAATGACTGATGTACCATGACACCCAGGTCTCGTTGCACCTCCCCTTTTCCTAATCTGTCACCATTCAGATAATAGTCTGTCTCTCTATTTTTACCACCAAAGTGGATAACCTCACATTTATCCATATTATACTTCATCTGCCATGCATTTGCCCACTCACCTAACCTATCCAAGTCACTCTTCAGCCTCATAGCATCCTCCTCGCAGCTCACACTGCCACCCAACTTAGTGTCATCCGCAAATTTGGAGATACTACATTTAATCCCCTGGTCTAAATCATTAATGTACAATGTAAACAGCTGGGGCCCCAGTACAGTACCCCACTAGTCACTGCCTGCCATTCTGAAAAGTACCCATTTACTCCTACTCTTTGCTTCCTGTCTGCCAACCAGTTCTCAATCCACGTCAGCACACTATCCCCAATCCCATGTGCTTTAACTTTGCACATTAATCTCTTGTGTGAGACCTTGTCGAAAGCCTTCTGAAAGTCCAAATACACCACAGCAACTGGTTCTCCCTTGTCCACTCTACTGGAAACATCCTTCAAAAATTCCAGAAGATTTGTCAAGCATGATTTCCCTTTCACAAATCCATGCTGATTTGGACCTATCATGGTTCTTGCTCAGGAACGAATACAGTCCATACACTTCCTCCTCGGGTTGCATATCCGGGCCATCACTGAACTGGTCCTCATCAACCACGTGGTGAGCCGCACCACGCTTGCTCCGTTGTGGAAACATCCTGTGAAGATGCCCCACTTTCGAACATCCATTGCATGAGTATTGTCTAAACCGACACTGATGAGGCTGATGATTGGCCCCACAATGCCAACAGGGTGAAATCTGGTTCAAACCAGTTGGCAGGCTCTGAGCAACGGCAGGTTACGCGTAAGCAGCTCTGCCCGAAGACGACGCCATCTTGTTTACATTACTTGCCGTGGAACTCCGACTCATCGATGATATCTGCTTCAAATTATCATCCGTCATCATGCATGCCTGGGCAGTCGCGATGGCTTTTTTCAAATCCAGCGTCTCTGCAGCCAACAGCTTCCTGAGGATCGCATCATGGTTGATGCCTATCATGAAGACATCACGCAGCATGACTTTCTGCATCTTCCCAAACTTACACGGCTCAGCAAAAAGTCGCAGGTCAGCGACAAACCCGACATGACCTGGCCCTCAGCACGAACATGTGTGTAGAAACGGTAGCGTGATATGATGATCCCCTCTTTTGGCTTCATATGGTTACCCACCAACGTACACAATTTCTCATACCCTTTTTCTGCCAGACATACAGGCGAGAGAATATTATTCATGAAACCGTAAATTTTCAGACCACAAATGGTGAGGAGAACCGCCCTGCGCTTAACTGCGCAGGCCTCTGCCGCCATGCCGTTGGCCATAAAATACTGATCCAGGCGGTCGACAAAATTTACCCAATCCTCGCCCTCCACGAATCTATCCAGGATTCCAACAGTGACCATTGTGCATGCGAAGGTTCTTAAATTACCTCGTCGCCAATTGTAATGACTCAAGAATCTGGTTACTGTAACCTCACTCAGATACAACCTAATCCATCTTTATTCCAGTCCAAGAGTGCCTGCGTTTCAAAGACACACAGCTTATATACAGGTGACCAAGCACACATGCCACAAGGGTACAGCCCGATGACCTCCGACCACGGCGTCCTCTGGTGTCCGGTGACCCCCCAAGCATTAATACATAACACCCAGAATGTAAAATGTTTTAGTGTAAGGGGTGTTGCAGTTGTGTGGGGTGGACTGGTTGGGCTGGGTGCTCTTTACCTTTCCACAATTGTTCATTATTCATAGGCTTATGTGTAACCTTCAGGGCTGCTGACCGAGGGCCATGCAGCTCTTTATCAGCCGGCGCAGACACAATGGGCCGAAATGGCCTCCTTCCACGCTGTAAGTTTCTATGTTTCTATATTTCTAGATGCAGACTCCCATTGCTCTCTCCCAGGTGCAGACTCCCATTGCTCTCGCCCAGTCTTTCTCCCATTGCTCTCTCCCAGTCCCTCTCCCAGTCTTTTTCCCAGGTCCTCTCTCCCAGGTGCAGTCTACCAGATGCTCTCTCCCAGTCTCTCTCCCAGCCTCTCTCCCAATCTCTCTCCCAGCCTCCCTCCCAGTCTCTCTCCCAGTCTCTGTCCCAAGTGCAGACTCCCAGGTCCTCTCTCCCGGTCCTCTCTCCCAGTCTCTCTCCCAGCCTCTCTCCCAATCTCTCTCCCAGCCTCTCTCCCAGTCTCTCTCCCAGCCTCTCTCCCAGCCTCTCTCCCAGGTGCAGACTCCCAGGTGCAGATTCCCAGATCCAGGCTAGATCCAAAACTGTCCCATCCTCTGTCGTCGAACCACAGTACGCGGACGATGCTTGTGTCTGCATACATTCAGAGACTGAACTCCAAGTCCTCGTCAACATTTTCACCAAGGCATACGAAAGCATGGGCCTTACTGTAAGACAAAGGTTCTCCATCAACCTGACCCCGCCACACAGCACTGCTCCCCAGTCATCAAGATCCACGGCATGGCCCTGGACAAGTGGACCACTTTCCATACCTCGAGAGCCTATTATCAACAAGGGCAGACATCAAAGATGAGGTTCAGCACTACCTCCAGTGCGGCAGCACAGCTTTCAGTTGCCTGAGGAAGAGAGTGTTCGAAGATCAGGCCCTCAAATCTGGCACAAGCTGATGGTATACAGGGCTGTAGAGATACCCGCCCTCCTATATGGTTCAGAGACATGGACCATGTACAGTAGACACCTCAAATCGCTGGAGAAATACCACCAACGATGTCTCTGCAAGATCCTGCAAATCCCTGGGAGGACAGACGCACCAACATCAGTGTTCTCGATCAGGCCAACATCCCCGGCATCGAAGCACTGACCACACTCGACCAGCTCCGTTGGGCGAGCCACATTGTTCTCATGCCAGACACAAGACTCCCAAAGCAAGCGCTCTACGGCAAACTATACGCTCCTATACGGCAAACGAGCCAAAGGTGGGCAGCGGAAACGTTTCAAGGACACCGTCAAAGCCTCGTTGATAAAGTGCAACATCCCCACTGACATCTGGGAGTCCCTGGCCAAAGACCGCCCGAAGTGGAGGAAGTGCATCCAGGAGGGCGCTGAGCACCTCGAGTCTCATCGCCGAGAGCATGCAGAAACCAAGCGCAGGCAGCGGAAAGCGCGTGCGGCAAACCTGTCCCACCCTCCCTTTCCTTCAACCACTGTCTGTCCCACCTGTGACAGAGACTGTAATTCCAGTATTAGACGGTTCAGCCACCTGAGAACTCACTTTTACAGTGGAAGCAAGTCTTCCTCGATTTCGAGGGACTGCCTATGATGATGATGATGCTCTCTCGCAGGTTCAATCACACAGAGTGTCTTTGTGGAGATGCTTCATATAAGAAAGCGTGGCTGAATGCAGTCAGGAGTATTATTTCACTGTGTGCGATGTGGTGAGAAAGCTGCAGCTGCTCTTCCAGCATTGTGCCACAAGATGGAGCAGCGTTGCCCCTCCTTGACATACAGCCCAGTTGCAGTAACCCAGAGCTGCCACATTGTGGTGCTGTAACCTAAGGTATTCCGAAACATTCTTAACATAAGGCAAGCCAAGGCTATCAAAATGCATTCCATCCCTCTGCTTTTATTATTGAAGTACCCTTTAACAGTTCAATTATCTTTAACAATTTAAACTGTACAGTGTCTCCGCCTCAAAAGTACTTCATTGGCTGTAATGCGCTTTGGGATGTCCTGAGGTCGTGAAAGGCGCTATATGAATGCATTCTTTCTTTTTACGCACAACTGTTTATAATACATTTTGGGCTGGATTCTTGACCTGTTGCTGCCTCTGTCTGCACCCTGGAGGGGCAGCAATGGCGGCAAGAATCACTCCCGGGTGGGCGGCCAGCTTCCAGCGTCCCCCCCCCGGGACATTCGGTGCTGGTTTCGGCGGGGGTGCGGAGCAGTACTGCCCAGGAGAGGCGAGCTGGTGTGCAACGCCCCTGGTTACGACACCGGCTCGATATTTGGTTCGTGCCAAATCCGTAGCGCCCCCTAGTGGGACCGTCTGGTAAAGCGGGTGGTCCGAGCTGTAGCGGCCGCAGTGAGGGAAGGAATGTCGAGCTGAGGTAAGTGGGATTGCTTTTTATATTTTTATTTTTGCGATTGATGTGGATGTGGCATCAGTAATTTATTGGGAATGTTTTTGGTACTTTTTGGCGATTATTTTTTTTGCCACGGAAGCCTCTCTCAGGGCACTCCGAGGCTGGCTGTTTAGCTCGGGATTTTCAGTTGCTCAGCCGGCCTCGCGCCCTACAAGAGGTGTGGAACGCCTCCCTTAGCGCCCCGCTCCAAACACTGGGCCCAGCTGGTGAATTTTGCAGCTAGAGACACAAACCATTTCCCGGCGCAAAATATATCGCCCCGTCTGGGTTAACGCCGCAACAGAGGCGCAACTTTCCAAATTGCCACCCCTAAAAGTCTCGCACATTGCTCACTTCCTGTTTGTTGTACTTACTTCCTGTAATGCTCTCCAACAGACATTCCCCCTCACACCTTGCCCACAACCTATCCGCAGTGAGCTAAAGCACCTCCAACTCGCCGGGAGCAATGCCACAGGAGGCCTCCCCACAAAGCACGCCCAGATTGAGTCCGTCACGCTCTAAGCGTCACGCATCAAAGTGTCAAGTGTCATGGGGCTAGACTTTCCCTGAAGGCCCTCAACGCCCGATTGCCCGCTGAGAAGAACCACTAATGTTAGGCGAGAAAAGCTGCCGACAATTTCCATTTTAATGTTTAAAGTAATTAAAACTAATGGCCCGGAGAGAAAATGGGCTTTGCACACTCATTGTCGGCAGTTTTCTCGGAGGGTAAGTGAAAAGTTAGTAACATGGGCAGTTGTTACCGGAATGGACGGTAAGTAGTAAAATTTAGTCCGAGGCTGCGGTTGGGCCTAGGGAGGGGGGGACATTTTTTTTTTAATTTTCATTAACAAAAAAAAGGTACAAACCATTCCCAAGACAGTTTTAACCCTAATCACCATTTTAAAATGTAAAAAAATAAATAAAGAACCTTTAACTTACCTTTCTTTGCAGGGCCCCCGTCCTTACCGCCCTGTGTAATCAGCTTTTACAGCACGGGTCTCTCGGCGATCTGGGCGCCGGCGGTTGAGGCCAAACTTACGCCTTGGTAGTTGTTCTCACCGTTGCCCGTGGGCAGCTTGGTCCCAGCAGGCAACTTCAGATGTGGGCAATACCAAGGGAAAAACTTACCTGGAAACTCTCGATGGACGAAAAACCAGCTGTATCGCCGAGAAAATCGCCGAGAAAATCGCCGACAATGAAGCCGAAAGTCTGGCCCTTCATCCCGACCTTGGAAACAAGTGGTTGATCCCAGGAAGCGCTCAGTTTCGGGGATGTCCTTGCTTACAGCAGTTGGACCACGGGAGGCTTGAATGGGGCACGGCAGGTTGTGTGGGACAATGCTGCTGTGGTTGAGATGCAGCCTATCATCGGGACCAGCAGCTCAGAGCTAAGCACACTTGCACGTTGACCAAGAATAGGTGGCAAGGCGGCCCAGCGATCCCAGCCACACGCACTTCCCCACGCAATGCAGAAACCCGCGTCCACCACTCCCAGCAAACGGGACCGGCTGTCCTCCCCTCACTCAACCTGTCCTCCGGACAGCTTGAAAGCAGGACCCCCGGGGTGAATGGACACCACAGGCCTGTTATGTTCAGAATAAATCCACAGGATTATATCGCAAGCTCAAACTATTGTGACCTTGGTCTCTTTATTCAGACTCCAGAGTGGAGAAGCAGCATGGTGAGTCACCTTTTATACCTGTTTGTCCCAGTGTGCACAGGTTACCCTTAGGTCTCCCACAGGTGTGCCCCCTAGTGGCAAGTCTTACATTTTGGTAAGGTTTACATACATAACATCACTCCCCCCCACCACCACCCCCCAATGTTTTATGTGTAAGTTATTTGCAAGTTGAGGTGATCTGGCGCCCCGTATCCCCGGGTCGATCGCCTGAGTTGAAGTCCTGATGTGGTGGGTTCATCCTCGTGGTTGACGATGAAGTTGATCATGTTAGTGGGTCGCTGGGGCCAGGTCCTTCCACAGTGGTTCCTGGTTATCTGTAGTTCACAGCTTGGTCTTGTCCAAATGTTTTACTCGTTAGCACGGTACTTGGTTTCACAATCAAACGCTCCGTTTTCATCACATACACACCATTCCCCCCCTTGGCTAATGCACTGCTAGCGGCCCAACTGGGGCTCTGAACATGATCCACTTATTCTGATGTCGCGTGGAGAGGCCGTGCAATTATGGTGCATTCTCCTCTGATGGCTCGGTTCTGAGTGATTCTGTCTGGTGACCGCGTAGCACCCGGGATCGCTGGGTCTGTGGGGAGTCTACCGTGACACGCTTGGTGCTAGGTTTAGTGATTTGGGCTGCCTGCTCCGGGCTATTGTCACTGACCCTGAGGTCTAGCAAGCCCAGGATGGCCACAATGACCTTGAGACTTTTGGTAGTGGCAGGAGGCCTTGGACCCCGTGGACCTTGGGCCATAGTATGGGGGCCCCGGACCACTGACTGTGTGTAGCTGCCCTGCCTTACTTTGCAACATGTGGATGGGTCTTTCATCTCTGCGACGGGTAGGTTGCCACATCCCGTCTAGCAGTTCACCTTTGGCAGGCGGTAACGTGGGGTCCTGGCTGGTCCAGGTCCTAAGCTGGGGAGCTGTTACAGTTGATCCCTCGCTTTCAAGCACTTCCACGACCGCGAGTGGGTCTGCAGGCTGTGCCGTTTCCACCCCGGGGGTGGGCTACGGTAGCCAACTGAGGGCATTAGCGCCATTCTCAGTGCCTAGCCCGTGGCGGATTATGTTACAGTGTTAGACCTTCTCAAAACAGGGCATCGATAATGGTGCCCTTGCTCTCCCAAACTTATGGGATGAGTAGCTTGTCATATTGGGACACTTTTTGGTACATCTCTTTAGTCCCATGAATACAGGCTGCTGCTTTGTTTAACTTATTGAAAAAATGTTCAATCGTTTGGGGTTCGCCCGCTACTTTGGCTTGCTGCACAACACACCTGACCCCATATACTGGTACATCATTGGCCGCGAAAGACTGCTCACAAGGGTTACATGGTGCACACAATTTATTGGAGCGTAGTGGGTTCCTGGCCTTTTCAGCGGCTGCCCTTTACCTTGCCCCAAACCGAGTCGTCTTCCTTGCTGGGCGACACATCCCTCCGTTCCACTGCGGCGACCTCCTGTGGTCTGGACGCTTCCTCATCCCGTGGTCTGGACGTCTCGTCCCGTGGTCTGGACGTCTCGTCCCATGGTCTGGACGCTCTCTCGTCCCGTAGTCTGGACGCACCTTCATCCCGTGGTCTGGATACCCTCTTGTCCGTGTCCGTGATGCCAACTGCCGTGATCTTCCTCCCCAGGTATTTTGCCTCTGGCGTCAGTAAGACGCATTCGGATCATTTCGGCCGGTGTCCCACTCCGCATGGTCGACCTGGAGCCTCTTCCATCATCACGAAGGGGTCGTCGGCTTTAGGTGGTGGGTATCGCGCCTGTACCACTGCTCCTCGTGGACGTGATGAGCAGCCTGTGCCTCGGGGATCTGCAATTGGATCTGCACTTCAATGCCTGGTTCAGCTGAAGGTGGGGGCTTGCTCAGCCTTAGAGAAGGGGATACCTCATTCACCGGAGAAGGTACACAGAGGTCTTCCCAGTTCCATCGAATCTTCCCCATCCACCTCCTACCAAGCTGTTTTGGCCCATCACCTGAAACAATCCATAGTGGTAAATCGTGCACTGCTCCCTCATGGAATACTCTTATGTCCGCACTACCGATAACTGGTATCAGTTCCTTGGTGTAGTTGTGCAGCTTTGCCTGAGTCGGGATCAGCTTGGGTCGCTTGGCTTCGTCGCTCCACAGCCTCTCGAATGCCTTCTGGCTCATAACTGATTGACTCGCCTCCGTGTCTAGTTCCATGGAGACTGGAATGCCATGAAGTTCAACTTTTAACATTATCGGAGGGCTTTTGGTGGTGAAGGTGTGTATCTCTCTACTTCCTCTTCATCCTCAGGTTCAGTTGTCTCTCCTGCTCGTTCATTGTGATCCTCGCTGGATCAGTCGTCCTCTCCTGACTCTGCCACATGGTGAGTCAGAGACCATTTGCACATTCACTGGAGTTGCCCCATTGTTCCACAGCTCTTGCACACATAGAGCTTGAATCGACATTGATGAGCTCTATAGCTGCCCCCACAACGCCAACATGGTGTTAATGGATACGCATTCACATTCTACGGCGGACTCTGAGTCGCTCTAGGCCTAGGTCTGGCCTCTGCAGTCGTGTGGGCCCTGCCCTGTGCCGTTCTGCCTGCTGAAAACATTATTTTGTGCATGGTACTTGCCGGTGAGCTTCGATTCTGTGAAGATATCTGTTTCATGTTATCACTGGTGGATATGAAAGCTTGGGCTATTGTGATGGCCTTGCTCAGATCGAGGGATTCGGCAGACAGCAGTTTGCGAAGAATGACCTCATGTCCAATTCCAAGCACGAAAAAGTCCCGCAACATTCCCCCAAGGTCCTGCAAATTCACACTGTCCCACAAGGCATCTTAGGTCGGCGACAAAACACACCACGTTCTGGCCCTCGGAGTGTAAAAGCGATACCTGGCATCAGGGTGCTCTCCTTTGGCTTGAGGTGTTCCCTAGCCAGCGTACACAGCTCTGCGTATGATTTGTCCATTAGTTTGACCGGTGCCAGCAAATTATTAAGGAGGCCATATACCGATGAACCACATAAGGTGAGGAGAATCGCCCTGCACTTGATCGCTGGTTCAGCCATATCCAATTCGTTGGCCACAAAGTACTGGTCGTGGCGCTCAATGAAGGCTTCCCAATCATCACCCTCAACAAATCTCTCAAGAATATCAACGGCCGCCATTACCGCGTGACAGTTCGTGATCTGTTATTCATCGCCAATTAGTTATGTACAGAATAAATCCACAGGACTGTATTGTAAGCTCAAACTGTTGTGACCTTGGTCTCTTTATTCAGACTCCAGAGTGAGAAAGCAGCATGGTGAATCATCTTTTATACCTGCTTGTCCCAGGATGCACAGGTGACCCTTAGGTCTCCCACAGGTGTGCCCCCTAGTGGCAAGTCTTACATTTGGTAAGATTTACATACATACATAACACGGCCCACCCCACAAACTCTGGCCCAGCCTCGACTGTTGCCTCAGCTGTGAGCTGTGAGTCTGATAGCCTCGCTCACCGCCTTCGGCAGGGCGTAACCAGTGAATGTCTGCCACTGCGACCCTACATCAAACTCCAAACACCACATTTAATTCACCAATCACAAGCGCTCACTATAATCAATAGGCAGTAAGAAAAAAGAGCGAAGACTTGCGTTTAGAACTATTGAGAGGGGAGGGGGCCAATTGCATTGCGCCCCATTTGGGGGCGGGGACGGCCGTCAGGGGGCGGGACTTTCTGCGTCAGACGCAGAAGTCCCGCCCACACTTGCAATATTGGGATTAACGCCCCACCCCCCGAGAGCAAGTGGGGCACAAAGTAACACACTCCACGTGCTCTGTGGGCTGCATGGCACTGCCGCATAGAAAGGGCCGTCCACTTCATTACCGGGGAGGGCCAAGCTTCCGGCTCTGCGTGGGCCTTACCTGGGCCGTTGTGCAGCGGGGTGCCAGGCGTGTGGCATCAGTCCGGCGCTCCAGCGGCGAGCTGAGCTGCCGGTTCACGGCACGGAACCCGCGTCCCACGCCACAACGGGCCGCGACCTGCAAGTCAGACGATATATTTTTGGTTTCGCAAACGCCACCTCCCCTTTGACCAGTGCCCTGCGAGCAGCCAGCTCAGCTTCAAGGGAGGATGCTCCCGAATTTCTGCTCCGGGGTGGAAAGGGGCCATGGGGCACGGTGATAGCATCGACGTTGCCTGTGCGGCAGAGTGGGGCCCTTCCGGTTACCACCGCCGCTAAACTCCCGGGAAATTTAGCAAGAGTCATTAGCGGCACCGCGCCCGGGATGAAAGTCGTTTGCGTCCCGTTAACAGCCCCGTGAGGTGCACATGACATGCATTTCTCCCCCACAGAATCATGGAATGGTTGCAGCACAGAAGGAGGCCATTCTCTGCAAGAGCACTTCAGCTCATCCCACTCCGCCGCCCTTTCCCCGTAGCCCTGCAAACTTTTTTCCAACTCTCTTTTGAAAGCCACGATTGAGTCTGCCTCCACCACCTTTACAGGCAGTGCATTCCAGATCCTAACCACTCATTACGTAAGTTTTTCCTCATGTCGCCTTTGGTTCTTCTGGCAAACACCTTAAATCTGTGTCCTCTGGTTCTCGCCAATGGGAACAGTTTCTCTCTATCTACTCTGTCCACACTCCTCATGATTTTGAACACCTCGATCAAATCTCCTCTCAATCTTCTCTGCTCCAAGGAGAACAACCCCAGCTTCTCCGGGCTATGCACATCACTGAAGTCCCTCATCCCTGGAACATTCTCGTAAATCTTTTCTGCACCCTTTCCAAGTCCTTCACATCCTTCCTAAATTTGTGAGTGATGTTGTTTCAGGGATAAATATTGGTCAGGACACCAGGGAGAACTCCACTGCGCTTCTTTACAACAGTCACGTGGGATCTTTTTCAGTCATCTGAGAAGGCAAATGGGGTTTCGGCTTAACGTCTCATCCAAAAGCTCTGCACAGGAGTATCAACCTAGATTATGTGCTCAAGTCTCTGGAGTGGGACTCGAACCCGCGACCTTTTGATTCAGAGGCGAGAGCGCTAACACAAGCAAAGAGTAAAAGTCACACCCAGTCCCATGTACTGTGTCTCACCCTTGCACCTGGCAAAGTGCTCTGGGATCGCATGGGAAACCCAGCAGCAAGACAAGAATGGTTGCACTGTCCAACAACAGGATGGATAATACCCTTCCCCTCCACCTCCTCGTCACTCCTCTTCTGCTTAGCAATTTGTAATCATTCAGGTGAGGCAAGATAGTGCTGGAATTCTTCCCAATCTGAGGACTAAATGCCAGTATCACACACTCCCAGGGTAAATACAGCACGGGTTAGATACAGAGTAAAGCTCCCTCTACACTGTCCCATCTAACACTCCCAGGGCAGGTACAGCACGGGTTAGATACAGAGTAAAGCTCCCTCTACACTGACCCATCAAACACTCCCAGGGCAGGTACAGTACGGGTTAGATACAGAGTAAAGCTCCCTCGACACTGTCCCATCAAACACTCGCAGGGTCAATACAGCATGGGTTAGATACAGAGTAAAGCTCCCTCTACACTGTCCCATCAAATACTCCCAGGGTAAATACAGCACGGGTTAGATACAGAGTAAAGCTCCCTCTACACTGTCCCATCAAACTCTCACAGGGCAGGTAGAGCACGGGGTTAGATACAGAGCAAAGCTCCCTCTACACTGTCCCATCAAACACTCACAGGGCAGGTAGAGCATGGGGTTAGATACAGAGTAAAGCTTACTCTACACTGCTCCATCACACACTCCCAGGGTAAATACAGCACGGGTTAGATACACAGTAAAGCTCCCTCTATACTGTCTGATCAAACACTCCCAGGGCAGGTACAGTACGGGTTAGATGCAGAGTAAAGCTCCCTCGACACTGTCACATCAAACACTCGCAGGGTAAATACAGTACGGGTTAGATACAGAGTAAAGCTCCCTCTATACTGTCCGATCAAACACTCCCAGGACAGATACAGCACGGGTTAGATACAGAGTAAAGCCTCCCAATAATTTTCCTCTGCAACAAATTCAGGTGGCTGCTTCTACTGCACTAATGTTACATGTTCCATTCCCTACTCTTAGCTTCTGTAGTCTGTCTTGAATGAAATGTCCAAATTAGAGGATAAGATGTCATGAATGAACATACCTAACCTGCGATGTTACGCTCGTTAAGTTTAGCCAAATCTTTGTCCTATTGGTGCCAAATTAGTGCTGAGTGTTTTTTTTATTCATTCACCAGATGTGGCCGTTGCTGGCAAGGCCAGCGTTTATTGCCCATGGTGAAGGTACTCCCACTGTGCTATTAGAGAGGGAGTTCCAGCGACGAGGAAGGAACGGTGATATATTTCCAAGCCGAGATGGTGTGTGACATGGAGGGTGTAGTGTAGGCACCTGTGAGTATGTTCAGAGGTTGGTAGAGCTGTTGAGTTGGGAGTGGCTTAGCCAGTCACGTGATGTTCACAAGACTCAATAAAACCCCAGCCAGTTGGGTTCGGGGGATCCACAATGAGGCAGATGGTTGTGAGCCTGGTAGATGAACCGGTAATGTGTAGTGTGATTGTTAAACCTTTTGCTAATAAACCAATTGGTTCTTAATAGCAATGTGTTGCTAGGAATTCTTAAGCAAAGAACCCATGAAGCAAAAACATTACAGAGGGGAGCATGGAGGTGGTGGTGTTACCATGCACCTGATGCCTTTGTCCTTCTCGGTGGTAGAGGTCGCGGGTTTGGGAGGTGCTGTAGAAGAAGCCTTGGCGAGTTGCTGCAGTGCATCCTGTAGATGGTACACACTGCAGTCAGGGAGGGAATTGGAGGGAGTCAATGTTTAAGGTGGTGGATGGGCATGGCCAACTCTGGCGAGCCTGCCCAAGCCCATGTTACAGAACACCCTCACCCCTGACAGACAGAGCAAACTTCTGCCTCATCAGGCCATGCCAGATTTGAACCCTGCCCCCCATCCCCCCAGAGGTGAAAGGGCAGTGTTTCCCCCCCACCCCACTCTCTTATTTAAGCTTTTTAAATATTAAATCCACAGCCCTGATTAGGATAGAAAGAGTTAAATGATGTATTAGACTTTGAGTGGAACTGCATAATTATAGTTCACCTTACTTTAATGGTTCACTTGAAGGTACATTTTTAAATATAAAGTTACAAACCATCCTCAACGAGTGTCCAGCATTTTATAGCCTTACAATTCTTCATAGTCTGCATAGCGACTTGCATTGGTCCTCCCCAGATTTAGGCCAGCAAAAGTGACGCTATAGTCTTTAACTGTTCAACCCAGAAGGGAGAAATGAACCAGGCAGTTTGTCAAAAGTTAATGACGTAAGGTCATTTTCTGTTTGTCAGCATCATCAATAAAGGGGCATGCAGAGATTTGTTTTAACTGTTTTGCAAATAGTTTCCATTGTGATCTGGTGAAAGGGCGGTGGTAGCAGATTTAATAATAATATTCAAATGGGAATTGGATATATACTTGAAAAGAAAAAACATTGCAGGGCTGTGGGGAAAGAGCAGGGGGAGTGGGACTAATCGGATCACTCTTTCAAAGAGCTGGCACAGGCACAACAGGCCCAATGGCTTCTTCTCGTGCTGTAAGGTTCCATGATTCCATTATTAAAGCCCGTCTGTTGGTGCTGTCTGTGTTGCCTTGCCTGTAAAATTGAACCGTGAACTATTCTTGTTGCTAATTAAGCAAGTGAGTGCCAAATAAATCAGCAATAAATTTCAATTTCTCTGAGTAACACAGCTCTGTTTCTGACCTATAGGCAGCTCATTCGAACTAGCTTGCTTGTTTAAGAAAGAAAGAATGTGCATTTATATAGCGCCTTGCATGACCTCAGGACGTCCCGAAACGTTTTTACAACCAATGTAGTACTTTTGCAGTGTTGTCACTGTTGTTATGTAGGAAACGCAGCAACTAATGTGCAAGGTCCCACAAAGCAATGCGATAATGACCCGACAATCTGTTTTAATGATATTGGCTGAAGGGTAAATATTGGCCAGGGGAGAATTCCCCTGCTCTTCTTTGAAATAGTGGCCATGGGATCTTTTACGACCACCTGAGAGAGCAGAAGGGGCCTCGGTTAACGTCTCATCCAACAGATGGCCCCTCCGACAGTGCAGCACTCCCTCAGCACTGCACTGGGAGTGTTAGCCTGGATTTATGTGCTCGAGTCTCGGAAATGGGACTTGAAGCCACGACCTTCTGACTCAGAGACAAGGCTGCTAGCAGTGAGCTACCATTGATAAGGAGGCCTTACTATCGATCACATCCAATATTTCCCAAACCAAAACTCCTGGGGTTGTCCGCCTCTGTTTTCGTCCGGAGAGGCAACAATGGCGGCGATGAGCTCTTCTGGGCAGGCGCTCAGCTTCCAGCGCCTCGCCGGGGTTTTCAGGGCTGGTTTCAACAGGGCGTGGAGCATTACCGCCTGGAAGAGGTGAGCCGGTGTGCAACACCCCTGGTTGCGACACCGGCTCGATTTTGGACTCCCGCCCGACCCGTAGCGAACCGTAGAGCGAGATGGGACCGCCTGTGAAAACGGGCAGTCCGAGCTGTCGCGGCTGCAGTGAGGTAAATAATGTCCACCTCAGGTAAGTGAGAGTGATTTTTTTTTTTTTGCAATTTATGTAGTGGTGGCGTGGGAATGTTTTTGGTGGGGGTCTTTTCAGGTTGCTTTCCTCCCTGAGGCCTCTCTCAGAGCACTCCGAGGTCGGATGTTTAGCTCGGGATTTTCCCATGCTCAGCCGGCCTAGCGCCCTAAGAGAGGTGTACAACGCCTCCCTTAGTGCTCCACCCCACACTCAGGGCCCAGCTGCCCAATGTTACTGACTGAGGCGCAAACTGTTCCCGGGAGGTATCAAGACCCCCCCCGCCACCATTAACGCCCCGAAATCCTAAAAGCCGATAATCCAGCCGGTCTTTTGCGTTCCATTTTCCACAATGGTGGCGCTGAGGTCTTCTGGGTGGGCGGTCAGCTTCCAGCGCCCCGCGAGGGTTTTTGGGGCCGGTTTGCGGCACCTCGTGAAATATAGAGCCCCACCTAGTGGAATACTGTGGTAATGCAACTGCTGCTGTAAATACAATAAAAGTCACGGGATGTACTGGAGCCAGCTTGTGTGTGTGTGTGTGTGTGTGTGTGTGTGTGTGTGTGTGCTTTAGTGACGTCATAAGAATATATCACGGTGCAGAGCTGCACCGCCGGGAAAAGCTGTGCCGGTGTGTAACGCCCCTGGTTGCAACACTGGCGCGAGTTTTGATTCTTGCCTTACCCGTACGCCCCGCAGCGCGCCCCGCAGTGACCGCTTGGGAAATCGGGCAGCCCGAAATATACCGACTGCACAGAGGTAAGTAATTCAGTCCTGAGGTAAGTGTGATTGTGTTTTCTGGTGGCGTGGGCTACCTATTGGGAAAGTTTTTGGTGGGGGGGTTTTTTCAGGTATTTTTTCTCCCCAGGCGTCTCTCCGAGCGCTCCCGGCCCGGCTCTTTAGCTCGGGAGTTTCCCACGCTAACGCCCAAGAGAGGTGTACAAGGCCTCCCTTAGCGCTGTACACCCTGACTCAGGGCCCAGCTGCCCAATGTTACTGACTGAGGCACAAACTGTTCCCAGGCACAAACTTTACCGGCCCGCCACCATTACCGCCCCGAAATCATCAAAGCCGAAAATCCAACCCTTAAAGCATCTAACCATCATTCATGCCCATGCCCGTGGTTTAAGATCCTGCCATCCTAGAAGCTTTTCAATTTTTACTGTGACTAACGAACATACAAAATTGATGGGCAGGAAGAGACCAACAGGTTGCCGTTTGTGAACGTCGGACACAGACAGAGTCAGCCTCAGCCACAATTCACCCCAGGGTAGAATAGCCACCCAGCACTCGCTGTCTCTGCTCACACAGATGAGACGTGGGAAGGGCGGGGGAGACAATCAGCAACTGTGGGACCCCAGTACCTTGACAAGATATCCAGAGTGGGTGGAAGTTGGAGAGGAACATTATAAGCTGGTGAATCTCGTGTCACATGCCTCACAGTGATTCAAAAGGTGGTGCTGACAATTAGTAGAGAGAAGCTGGAGTTACTGCAAAACAATAATGGCCTCTACAGCCATTGTTGTAGTAATGATCTTCACAGATGGCTTAATATTCTCTTCGATGATGGGTTCCTTAGGCTTGTATCCAGTAACGCCTCGATTTTAAAATTCTCATCTCTGTTTTCAAGTCCCTCCATGGTCTTGCCCCCCCCCCCACCCCCGTCTCTGTTATCTCTTCCATCCCCCACAACCCCTCCTCTCCCCCACCACCCCCCCATCCGAGATGTCTGCACCCCTCAAATTCTGCCCTCTTGCACATCCCCAAATTTCTTTAAACCACCATTGGCCGCCGTGCCTTCTGTTGCCCAGGCCCCAAGCTCTGGAATTCCTTCCCTAAACTTCTCCACCTCATTACCTCACTCTCACTTTAAGATGCTGCTTAAAACCTCCTGTAAAGTAGGTACCTGTGAGTATGCTCACAGGTTGGTAGAACTGGTGAGTTGGGAGTGGCTTAGCCAGTCACGTGATGTTCACAAGACTCAATAAAACCCCAGCCAGTTGGGTTCGGGAGACCCACGATGAGGCAGGTGATTGTGAGCCTGGATGAACTGGTAATGTGTAGTGTGATTGTTAAACCTTTTGCTAATAAACAAACTAGTTCTTAATAGCAATGTGTTGCTATGAATTCTTAAGCAAAGAACCCATGAAGTAAATACATTACACCTGCCTCTTTGGTTAAGCTTTAGGACACCTGTCCTAACATCTCATTACGTGGCTCGGTGTCAATTTTTATCTGATTCACCCCTGCGAAGTACCTTGGGACATTTTACTACGTTAAGGGCCTTATATAAATGTAAGTTGCGTTGGCGGTTTTTCCTTTGGAGCGGCGCAGTAAATCCAAACAGGATGGAGCTCTGGCTCTGAATCCTGGCTTGGCAGCCAGCAGGCTACAGGCGTCCAGTGGGTGTGGGTACATGGATTGTGGGAGCCCATTAAAACACTCCCACAATCGAGGACAAATCACCCGATTGGCTGGTATAATGACGGTTATGGCCATGGACGGAGCCTGTCAGACTGTTCATCAGCCTGCGACTCCTCCCACTACTCCACATCGATCTCCAAGGCCAGAGGGCAAAGATACCAAAAAACAACAGTTTAAGGTCCCAGGAAAGAATGCGTTAGTGTAAGAGACAGTGGGAGGAGCCTTGGCTTCAAGACAGTGAGGATGCCGGGAGGAGGGAAGAGTATGAAAGGCCGGGTAAGTGCAGCTGAGGGAGAGTGAGACCAGAGTAGTACTGATGAAATAGAGAGAGAGAGAGAGAGAAAGAGAGTGACTGTGGTATCTTCCTTATGACATCATAGAAACATAGAAAATAGGTGCAGGAGTAGGCCATTCGGCCCTTAGAGCCTGCATCACCATTCAATAAGATAATGGCTGATCATGAAACTTCAGTACCCCACTCCTGCCTTCTCTCCATACCCCTTGATCCCTTTAGCCGTAAGGGCCACATCTAACTCCCTTTTGAATATATCCAACATACTGGACTCCACAACTTTCTGTGGTAGAGAATTCCACAGGTTCACAATTCTCTGGGTGAAAAAGTTTCTCCTCTTCTCGGTCATAAATGGCTTACACCTTATCCTTAGACTGTGACCCCTGGTTCTGGACTTCCCCAACACCGGGAACATTCTTCCTGCATCTAACCTATCCAATCCCATCAGAATTTTATATGCTTCTATGAGATCCTCTCTCAGTCTTCTATATTCCAGTGAATGTAAGCCTAGTTGATCCAGTCTTTCTTCATATGTCAGTCCTACCATCTCGGGAATCAGTCTGGTGAACCTTCGCTGCACTCCCTCAATAGCAAGAATGTCCTTCCTCAGATTAGGAGACCAAAACTGCACACAATACTCAAGGTGTGGTCTCACCAAGGCTCTGTACAATTGCAATAAGACCTCCCTGCTCCTATACTCAAATCCCCTCACTATGAAGGCCAACATGCCATTTGCTTTCTTTACTGCCTGCTGTACCTGCATGCCTACTTTCAATGACTAATGTACCATGACACCCAGGTCTCGTTGCACCTCCCCTTTTACTAATCTGCCACCATTCAGATAATAATCTGCCTTCCTGTTTTGGCCACCAAAGTGGATAACCTCACATTTATCCACATTATACTGCATCTGCCATGCATTTGCATCATCCTCACAGCTCACAATGCCACCCAGCTTAGTATCATCTGCAAACCTGGAGATATTACATTCAATTCCTTCATCTAAATCATTAACATATATTGTAAAGAGCTGGGGTCCCAGCACTGAACCTTGCGGTATCCCACTAGTCACTTCCTGCCATTATGAAAAGGACCCGTTTATTCCCACTCTTTGCTTCCTGTCTGCCAATCAGTTCTCTATCCACGTCAATACATTACCCCCAATACCATGTGCCTTAATTTTGCACACTAATCTCTTGTGTGGGACCTTGTCAAAAGTCTTTTGAAAGTTTAAATACACCACATCCACTGGTTCTCCCTTATCCATTCTACAAGTTACATTCTCAAAAAATTCTAGAAGATTTGTCAAGCATGATTTCCCTTTCATAAATCCATGCTGACTTGGACCGGTCCTGTCACTGCTTTCCAAATGCACTGCTATTTCATCTTTAATAATTGACTCCAGCATTTTCCCCACTACCAATGTCAGGCTAATTGGTCTATAATTCCCTGTTTTCTCTCTTCTTCCCTTTTTAAAAAATGGGGTTACATTAGCTACCCTCCAATCCATAGGAACTGATCCAGAGACCGTAGAATGTTGGAAAATGACCACCAATGCATCTACTATTTCTAGGGCCACTTCCTTAAGTACTCTGGGATGCAGACTATCAGGCTCTGGGGATTTATCGGCCTTCAATCCCATCAATTTCCCTAACACCATTTCCTGACTAATAAGGATTTCCCTCTGTTCCCTTAGTTCCTCTTTCTCGCTAGACCCTCGGTTTTTCGGGAGGTTATTTGTGTCTTCCTTAGTAACACAGACTTTACAAGATGGCTCTTAACTCAGCAAATTGTCAGGTGACCTGTCACCTGATGCTTTATTGTGAAAACAGCAATGGCTACATTACCACATTAGTCAACAAGGTGGAGCAATAGTCCACTAAGTGGAACTATATATTGCACTTCTCCCTCCTTAATGAAGAAGTAATTATAACAAACAATCATCATGCATAACTTGCATGGTTATATATAACAAAATATATTGACTTATTTTGTCATATTTACCAATCAAACCTAACCACTTGTTTTTTGTTTCGAAGAGGATACCTTCGTTCTTGAGCAGACCTTTCCAAACATGGTGTCGAACTTAGACTCATCCTCGGCTGAGCCTGAGGAGAATTTGTTTCCAAGGGATGCCCTTGATCTACATTTGAACTCTCTTCAACTTCAGACTGTTTGTCTACCTGATTCGGACTTAAATTCTGACTTCCTCTTGGACTTATTTCTACTACATTTGATGTAGGAAAAGCTACTGGTACCGTACTTGTAATAAGACTATTAGATGAGTCAAAAATAATAGAATAATTCCAACTTTCAACTCCTTCCACATCTGTAGGTAAAATATGGTCAATGTGAACAAACCTAATCTGCCCATGATCAAACATCTTGACCAAATATGTGTGAGAACCACACATCTTCACTATTCCTGGTAACCACTTTAACCATTTATGGTGATGGGTCTTCACTCTCACTTTCTGATTTAATTTCACGCTTCTCTTTCTTACTCTACCTCTATCATGATTCTCTTTCTATCTTAATTGTTTCTCTTTGACCGACTGTGTCAAGTTTGGCTTTAACAACGAACCTGGTTCGTGGCTGTTGTTTGAGAAACAACCCTGCTGGTGTTCTACTAATAGTTGTATGAGGAGCATTTTGAAAAGTAATTAGAAAATTAACCAATTTGTACTCCAACAAGAACTGGTCGTTTCTTTGGATTTGTATCCAACATTTGTTTGATGAGGGCACATTTTACAATTTGCACCGTTTGAAGCAGGGTGGTACAGTGGAACCTTGGTATGTTTCACACCATTTCTACTTATGAACTGTGCAAATTCTTCTGAACAAAATTGTGGCCCATTATCAGACACAATTTCTTCTGGAAATAATCTTCGGAAATGGTCTAGTGTTTTACTTGTTGATATTTTCCACATTGGAAACACCTCTACCCACTTCGAATGGCTATCAATCATACTGAACAATTGCTGTTCTTCTAACTCAGCAAAATCGATATGTAACCTTTGCCACACCCTGGGATGCCATTTCCATGGCTGTAATGGTACTGATGGTGGTTTCTTGCTTACCGATTGACATGCTGTACTCTGACTAACGATGTATTCCATGTCTTTATCTAGAACTGCCCACCATAAGTATCTGCGTGCAAAACTCTTGGTCAAGCACATTCCCAGGTGCTGGCCTAATAATTTGGACCTGAATTTATTTGGGATAACCACTCTTGCACCTCACAGGATACAATCAGTATCCACTGATAATTCATTCCTATGAATGAAGAATGGATGAGTATCTTTCTCTGATACCTGGTTTGGCCAGCTATTTGCTATGTAATCATACACCTTTGACATAACTGGGTCACATTTGGTTACTCTACCAATCTCTTCAGCTGTGACTGGCAGTTCATCAATGTATGAAAAATAGGACACCTCTTCCCTATCGGGTGTAACTTGTGATGGGAAAGGCACTCTAGACATAGCATCAGCATTATTGTGGTCAGCTGATCGTCTGTATTCAATAACATATGTATATGCTGACAAAATCAAAGCCCATCTCTGCATTCGGGCTGCAGCTAAGGTTGGAACTGGGGACTTTGGATGGGGGATTTTGTCAGGGGCTTAAGGTCCGTAATGAGAGTAAACTTACGACCATACAAGTATTTGTGGAACTTCTTGACCCCAAAAATTAATGCCAAAGTTTCCTTTTCGATTTGCGCATAATTACACTCACTGGCACTGAGAGTGCGTGAAGCAAAAGCAATTAGTCTCTCTTCCCCACTATGTAGTACATGAGAGATCACTGCCCCAACTCCATATGGAGAGGCGTCACATGCTAGCTTGATCTCCTTAGATACTTCATAATGGTGCTCTCTAACAAGTGGATTTTACAATCCTTGAATGCTGTATTGCATTTTTCTGCCCACTTCCAATGGACCTGTTTTTTCAATAGTTCATTCAATGGATGTAACACTGTTGCCAAATTTGGTAGGAACTTCCCATAATAGTTCAAAAGACCCAAAAATGATCGAAGTTCAGTGACATTCTTGGGAGTGGGTGCATTTCTAATTGTATCCACCTTCCCCTTGGTTGGATGTAAACCATCTTTGTCTACTCTGTGCCCTAAGTACTCCACTGAGTTTTGAAATAACTCACACTTGAGAACAGTCACTTGTACTCTGTGCTTCTCTAGCCGTTTGAGGACTTCATTCGCTATATTATTATGAATTTGCCTATTTGATGCTGAAATTAGGATGTCAACTAAATAACATACTACCCCCTCAATGCCTTGCAAAATCTGGTTAATCACCCCTTGGAATATGGCAGGGGCGGAAGACACTCCAAATGGTAGCCTATTAAATTGATATCGGCCTAGATAAGTATTTATAATCAGGCATGACTTGGGACTCCTCATCTAGTTCAAGCTGTAAGTAGGCATTTGTAAGATCCAACTTTGAGAAGATCTGATCACCTATCTGTTGTGTATGCATACCTGTTTACTGTGTGATGTCTGTAACACTGTTATGCCACATTGAATGTACCCTTATACTGCACACACCTTACCGGTACACCAAAGGGTGCTGCTGCTGGAGACCTAGGGGTTGCCTGCACATGGCAGATAACCCAGTATAAAAGGGAACTCACAGCTTGTTGTCGTCACTCAGGAGCTGCAAATAAAGGACTACAGGTCTGCACAGTTTAAGTATCATACCTTGCCTCGTGGAGTCATTACTAAAGGTGCCTACATACACTACACTGTCAGTGCTGTGAACAAATCCTCTACATTTGGCAATGTATTGGGGAGATTACCCTCTAGAACCTGGTTTACGGTTACTTTATAATCACCACACAATCTTACCTTACCGTCGGACTTAGGTACAACAACAATGGATGTATCCCAATTACATCGATCTATCTTAGAGATAATGTTCTCCAGTTTCTAGTCTTTTGAGTTCTTGCTCAACTTTCCCCTTGAGTGCATATGGTATAGGACGTGGCTTGCAGTAAACTGGTCTAGTTTCTTTCTGCACCTTGACACTCACCTTGAAGCCTTGGATCGGACTGCCTGTTTTGCAGACCACCTTCGGATACTTCTCGACGACATCATCCTTCGAAGGAAATCTCATTTCAACACAAAAAATCTCACTTCAGTCCAGCTTCAGTGATCCCAACCAATTTCTCCCTAGTAAGGCAGGCTTGTCTCCAACCATTACTGATAGAGGCAAGCTCTGAAATTGATCCTTGTATTTCACTGGTACTGTGATATGACCTACCACAGGAATTTTCTCTCCTGAGTAGCCTCGCAGCTCTATCTTGGACTTCTCCAACGGGAAATCACGCAATTTGTTGAGATATAGCAACTCCGGTATTATGCTCACGGATGCACCAGTGTCAATTTCCATGGTCTTATCTTGGTCACTGCAACGTCTACTTGGATGACAATACTTTGCGAATCGCTATGAGATACCTTTGTGCTCCTGATGACGTGAATCTTCAAAACCTCCTCGTCCTGTTGCTTTTCTTCCATGCTATGTTAGTCTCTGGAGATTTCTACTTATAGCCTTGAAAGCTGGTTTACCCTTCAGTCAGCATGCCTTCGCAAGATACCCAGTTTTCCTGCAGAAGAAACACTCTGACTTTACATAGAAACATAGAAACATAGAAAATAGGTGCAGGAGTAGGCCATTCGGCCCTTCTAGCCTGCACCGCCATTCAATGAGTTCATGGCTGAACATTCAACTTCAGTACCCCATTCCTGCTTTCTCGCCATACCCCTTGATCCCCCTAGCAGTAAGGACCTCATCTAACTCCTTTTTGAATATATTTAGTGAATTGGCCTCAACAACTTTCTGTGGTAGAGAATTCCACAGGTTCACCACTCTCTGGGTGAAGAAGTTCCTCCGCATCTCGGTCCTAAATGGCTTACCCCTTATCCTTAGACTGTGACCCCTGGTTCTGGACTTCCCCAACATTGGGAACATTCTTCCTGCATCTAACCTGTCTAACCCCGTCAGAATTTTATATGTTTCTATGAGGTCCCCTCTCATTCTTCTGAACTCCAGTGAATACAAGCCCAGTTGATCCAGTCTTTCTTGATAGGTCAGTCCCGCCATCCCGGGAATCAGTCTGGTGAACCTTCGCTGCACTCCCTCAATAGCAAGAATGTCCTTCCTCAGGTTAGGAGACCAAAACTGTACACAATACTCCAGGTGTGGCCTCACCAATGCCCTGTACAACTGTAGCAACACCTCCCTGCCCCTGTACTCAAATCCCCTTGCTATGAAGGCCAACATGCCATTTGCTTTCTTAACCGCCTGCTGCACCTGCATGCCAACCTTCAATGACTGATGTACCATGACACCCAGGTCTCTTTGCACCTCCCCTTTTCCTAATCTGTCACCATTCAGATAATAGTCTGTCTCTCTGTTTTTACCACCAAAGTGGATAACCTCACATTTATCCACATTATACTTCATCTGCCATGCATTTGCCCACTCACCTAACCTATCCAAGTCGCTCTGCAGCCTCACAGCATCCTCCTCGCAGCTCACACTGCCACCCAACTTAGTGTCATCCGCAAATTTGGAGATACTACATTTAATCCCCTCATCTAAATCATTAATGTACAGTGTAAACAGCTGGGGCCCCAGCACAGAACCTTGCGGTACCCCACTAGTCACTGCCTGCCATTCTGAAAAGTGGACAACTTTGAGAAATGTGTTGTCCCAGACACCGATAGCATGACCTCAATGCTCTATTACCTTGACCAGTTTCTGAGGCCTTGGGGCCCAACTGCCTTTTACTTTTAACTTTGGGCAATTCACCTCGGTTGTCTGACGACAGGAAATGGTACGAAATTCTCGGGAATATTGGTCGGCCATATCCATCGACATAGCTGTCTGACAAGCTAAATCAAAAGTCAAGATAGGAGTTGTCAATAACTTTCTTCTGATCGCTTCATTTTTCATCCCACAAACAAAGCGGTCACGCAATGCTCGGTCCTGAAAGTTTCTGAAATGACAGTGAATGGATCGCTATTTTAATGCTGCAATGTACTCACTGATACTCTCATCGGTTAATTGATTTTGTATTCCAAAACGGTAACTTTCAGCAATTTCCAGGGGCTCAGGATTGTAGTGCTGTTCCAATTTGCTTAGAATCTCCATCAGTGACGAGTCCTTTGGCTTGACAGGAACAAGCACATTTTTCAGGGTTTCATACACCTCGGCACCTGCTTCAGTCAGGAAAATAGCCCATTTTCTTTCTAACACTACCCGGCTACGGTTTTCATCATCGGGGACTTTGATGATACTATTTGCGATGCAAAACATATTAGTAATGGTAGGAGACAAGCCTGCCTTACTAGGAAGAAATTGGTTGGGATCACTGAAGCTGGATTGAAGTGAGATTTTTCGTGTTGAAATGAGATTTGCATCGAAGGATGATGTCGTCGAGAAGTATCCGAAGGTGGTCTGCAAAACAGACAGTCCAATCCAAGGCTTCAAGGCGAGTGTCAAGGTGCAGAAAGAAGCTAGACCAATTTACTGCAAGCCACGTTCTGTACCATATGCACTCAAGGGGAAAGTTGAGCAAGAACTCAAAAGACTAGAAACTGGAGAACATTATCTCTAAGATGGATCGATGTAATTGGGATATGCTCCGAAAGTCTCTCAGTCACATTGAAACGCACCCAAGTGCTCTATTATTCCCATAGGCGCGGCCATCTGGACTCTTCAGTTCAGTCAAGTGTACTTATAATTTACCTTGGATTTTAACTGTTCTGCAACACAAAGGAGCTCTCAAAGTCTCTCTGTTATTTGGCTGGAATCTTCCACCTATAAAAATTTCAGCGAGGGTATCCAGAAATCCAATGCCAATGTGGCAGCTTCCTTATGACATCATAACACACACGTTAGAAGATGGCTCTTAACACAGGAACTTGTCAGGTGACCTGTCACCTGAAGCCTTTATTGTATTTACAGCAATGGCTGCATTACCACAGTAGGCCACTAGGTGGAGCAGTAGGCCACTTGACGTAGCTATATATTACCGTGACAGAACAGAGCAGAGAATGCGAACAGAGAGAGAGAGAGAGATGAGAGAGACAGACAGACAGAGACAGATAGAGAGACAGAGAGAGCGAGGGAAAGAGAGAGAGTCAGAGAGTCAGAGAAACAGAGAGAAAGAGAAAAGGAGAGAAACACAGAGGGACAGAGAAAGGGAGATAGAGAATGAGAGAAAGAGAGAGACAGAGAGAAAGAGAGACAGAGAGAGAGAAATAGAGAGACAGAGAGAGACAGGGAGAGAGAGACAGACAGAGACAGAGAAAGGGAGAGAGACAGAGAGAGACAGGGAGAGAGAGAGAAAGAGACAGACTGTGTGAGAGAGAGACAGACAGAGCAAGAGAGAGAGAGGCAGACAGACAGAGAGAGAGTGACAGAGAGAGAGACAGACAAAGATACAGAGAAATGGAGAGAGACAGACAGAGAGGCAGACAGAGATACAGAGAGCAACAGAGAAATGGAGAGAGAGACAGACAGAGAATGACAGAGAGAGATATACTGAGAGATACAGAGAGAAGCAAAGAAATGGAGAGAGAGACAGACAGAGAGAGAGGAGAGGTGGTACTGTGTATGAGGGTGGATGAGTAAAACAAAGTTGTGTCACTAGGGGCCACCTTGCTGTTAGGATGGAATCCGAGGGGAAATTGCTTCATCAGATTGAAACAAAACATCGAGTTCATTCATTGTTGTCACATTAATGTGAAACTCAGTGAAATTCTGCAGTCTGTTCCAGACGACACACAGTGGACTAGCCGAGCTTCTGCTCAAAATATATCTCAAATTAAAAGGGTGGTGTTATTTTGAGATGTTTGGCTAACGTTTTCTCGCTCTGTCCCATTAGCGTGTGGTGGGATTTTTGTAAATTGAATCAAAGTCTCATCACACCGCTTCTACAAAAGTATATTTTGACAGATAAGACACATGTGGCTGTTGAAGGAGACAGTCACCAATACGCTACCCATCCACTAAACACACTCCCAGAATGTCCCCACACACCATTTACATCGTCAAATTCACAACAATTGGAAATGTTGGAAGTAGCGACCATTGGTTAGACAACGCACAGTTGTGGTCTCCATATCACACTGGGAGCACTGTGCACAGTTCTGGTCTCCATATCACACTGGGAGCACTGTGCACTGCTCTGATCTCCATATCACACTGGGAGCACTGTGCACCGTTCTGGTCTCCATATCACACTGGGAGCACTGTGCACTGTTCTGGTCCCCATATCACACTGGGAGCACTGTGCACTGTTCTGGTCTCCATATCACACTGGGAGCACTGTGCACAGTTGTGGTCTCCATATCACACTGGGAGCACTGTGCACAGTTCTGGTCTCCACATGACACTGGAAGCACTGTGCACAGTTCTGGTCTCCATACCACACAGACAGAGATAGAGAGGGAGATAGGGAGGGACAGAGACTGACAGAGGGACAGATGGACAGAGAGTGAATGAGTGGCAGAGACACAGAGTGACAGAGAAAGACAGAGAGAGAGAGTGAGGGAGAGCAACAGACTGAGCGACAGAGACAGAGAGAGAAACAGAGACTCGAGACCGAGAAAGAGAACGAGAGAGAGAAACCAAATATTTCAACCGTCCGGCTTTAATCGGCATATCCCAAGATCAAACTGAGAAACAAGCAAGACTCCTGAACCCACCTGACTTGCTGAATTTGCAGGTGAGCCAGGGACCCTTCCTACCCCGCAGGTGCTGGTCTGAACCCCAGCCTTTCGCCTCACTGTGGACTGAGAGATCTGTGCAGGCGGGGGATGTGATTGCTCAGTGTAACGGGGGAATTCCAGTTGTGCCCGGGGCAGACAGGGAGTCAAACCTGCCCTTCTGTTTCTCTTTATACCTTCCGATTTTGTCCTCTCACTCACCTCTCCCCCGCACTGCAACCCCCTGCCCAGAGCAGATGAAGTATATCTCCACAGACAACAGGCAAACCTCCGCTACCTTACCCACACACTAACTTTTGCATGTTATTTGACTAAGCCCAACACTGTTCTTCCCCGAGGCCCATGCATGTAAACTTTCCAACAGGGGTCACCAGGTGGCAAACAGGGCTGAGAACCCTGGTGATTTTTTGTATATAACACACCCTCCCTGTAACACTGTATAACACACCCTCACTGTAACACAGTATAACACACCCTCACTGTAACACTCTGTGTATAACACACCCTCACTGTAACACAGTATAACACACCCTCACTGTAACACTCTGTGTATAACACACCCTCACTGTAACACTGTATAACACACCCTCAATGTAACACAGTATAACACACCCTCACTGTAACACTGTGTGTATAACACACCCTCACTGTAACACTGTATAACACACCCTCACTGTAACACAGTATAACACACTATCACTGTAACACAGTATAACACACCCTCACTGTAACACTGTGTATAACACACCGGCACTGCACCACTGTGTATAACACACCCTCACTGTAACACTGTGTATAACACACCCTCACTGTAACACAGTATAACACACCCTCACTGTAACACAGTATAACACACCCTCACCGTAACACAGTATAACACACGCTCACTGTAACACTGTATAACACACCGGCACTGCACCACTGTGTATAACACACCCTCACTGTAACACTGTGTATAACACACCCTCACTGTAACACACTGTGTACAACACACCCTCACTGTAACACTGTGTATAACACACCCGCACTGTAACACTGTGTATAACACACCCTCATTGTAACACACTGTGTACAACACACCCTCACTGTAACACTGTGTATAACACACCCGCACTGTAACACTATGTATAACACACCCTCACTGTAACACTGTGTATAACACACCCTCACTGTAAAACACTGTGTACAACACACCCTCACTGTAACACTGTGTATAACACACCCTCACTGTAACACACTGTGTACAACACAGCCTCACTGTAACACTGTGTATAACACACCCGCACTGTAACACTATGTATAACACACCCTCACTGTAACACTGTGTATAACACACCCTCACTGTAAAACACTGTGCACAACACACCCTCACTGTAACACTGTATAACACACCCTCACTGTAACATTGTATAACACACCCTCACTGTAACATTGTGTAACACACCCTCACTGTAACACTGCGTATAACACACACTCACTGTAACACTGTGTATAACACACCCTCACTGTAACACACTGTGTATAACACACCCTCACTGTAACACTGTGTATAACACACCCTCACTGTAACACTCTGTGTACAACACACCCTCACTGTAACACACTGTGTATAATACACCCTCATTGTAACACACTGTGTATAACACACCCTCACTGTAACACAGTGTATAACACACCCTCACTGTAACACTGCGTATAACACACCCTCACTGTAGCACACTGTGTATAACACACCCTCACTGTAACACTGCATAACACACCCTCACTGTAACACTCTGTGTATAACACACCCTCACTGTAACACTGTGTATAACACACCCTCACTGTAACACACTGTGTACAACACACCCTCACTGTAACACACTGTGTATAACACACCCTCACTGTAACACTGTGTATAACACACCGGCACTGTACCACTGTGTATAACACACCCTCACTGTAACACTGTGTATAACACACCCACACTGTAACACTATGTAGAGCACACCCTCACTGTAACACTGTGTATAACACATCCTCACTGTAACACTGTGTATAACACACCCTCACTGTAACACACTGTGTACAACACACCCTCACTGTAACACTGTATAACACACCCTCACTGTAACACTGTATAACACACCCTCACTGTAACACTGCGTATAACACACACTCACTGTAACACGCTGTGTATAACACACCCTCACAGTAACACACTGTGTACAACACACCCTCACTGTAACACTGTATAACACACCCTCACTGTAACACTGTATAACACACCCTCACTGTAACACTGCGTATAACACACACTCACTGTAACACACTGTGTATAACACACCCTCACTGTAACACTGTGTATAACATACCTTCACTGTAACACTCTGTGTACAACATACCTTCACTGTAACACTGTATAACACACCCTCAATGTAACACTGTCTAACACACCCTCACTGTAACACTGCATATAACACACACTCACTGTAACACACTGTGTATAACACATCCTCACTGTAACACATTGTATAACACACCCTCACTGTAACACACTGTATAACACACCCTCACTGTAACACTGTGTACAACACACCGGCAATGTACCACTGTGTATAACACACCCTCACTGTAACACTGCAGATAACACACCCTCACTGTAACACTGTGTATAACACACCCTCACTGTAACACTGTGTATAACACACCCTCACTGTAATACTCTTGTATAACAGACCCTCACTGTAACACTGTGTATAACACACCCTCACTGTAATACTCTGTGTACAACACACCCTCACTGTAACACACTGTGTATAGCACACCCTCATCGTAACACTGTATAATACACCCTCACTGTAACACTGTGTATAACACACCCTCACTGTAACACTGTGTACCACACACCGGCAATGTACCACTGTGTATAACACACCCTCACTGTAACACTGCAGATAACACACCCTCACTGTAGCACATTGTGTATAACACACCCTCACTGTAACACACTGTGTATAACACACCCTCACTGTAACACTGTGTATAACACACCCTCACTGTAACACTGTGTTATAACACACCCTCACTGTAATACTCTTGTATAACACACCCTCACTGTAACACACTGTATAACACACCCTCACTGTAACACTGTGTACCACACACCGGCAATGTACCACTGTGTATAACACACCCTCACTGTAAAACTGCAGATAACACACCCTCACTGTAGCACACTGTGTATAACACACCCTCACTGTAACACACTGTGTATAACACACCCTCATTGTAACACACAGTGTATAAAAAAACACCCTCACTGTACCACTTTGTATAACACACCCTCACTGCAATACACACCCTCACTGTAACACTGTGTACAACACACCCTCACTGTAACACTGTGTATAGCACACCCTCATCGTAACACTGTATAATACACCCTCACTGTAACACTGTGTATAACACACCCTCACTGTAACACTGTGTACAACACACCGGCAATGTACCACTGTGTATAACACACCCTCACTGTAACACTGCAGATAACACACCCTCACTGTAGCACATTGTGTATAACACACCCTCACTGTAACACACTGTGTATAACACACCCTCACTGTAACACTGTGTATAACACACCCTCACTGTAACACTGTGTTATAACACACCCTCACTGTAATACTCTTGTATAACACACCCTCACTGTAACACACTGTATAACACACCCTCACTGTAACACTGTGTACAACACACCGGCAATGTACCACTGTGTATAACACACCCTCACTGTAACACTGCAGATAACACACCCTCACTGTAGCACATTGTGTATAACACACCCTCACTGTAACACACTGTGTATAACACACCCTCACTGTAACACTGTGTATAACACACCCTCACTGTAACACTGTGTATAGCACACCCTCACTGTAATACTCTTGTATAACACACCCTCACTGTAACACTGTGTATAACACACCCTCACTGTAACACTGTGTATAACACACCCTCACTGTAATACTCTGTGTACAACACACCCTCACTGTAACACACTGTCTATAACACACCCTCATTGTAACACACAGTGTATAAAAAAACACCCTCACTGTAACACTTTGTATAACACACCCTCACTGCAATACACACCCTCACTGTAACACTGTGTACAACACACCCTCACTGTAACATTGTGTATAACACAACCTCACTGTAACACTGTGTATAACACACCCTCACTGTAACACACTGTGTATAACACACCCTCACTGTAACACTGCAAAACACACCCTCACTGTAACACTCTGTGTATAACACACCCTCACTGTAACACACTGTGTACAACACACCCTCACTGTAACACATTGTGTATAACACACCCTCACTGTAACACACTGTGTACAACACACCCTCACTGTAACACACTGTGTATAACACACCCTCACTGTAACACTGCAAAACACACCCTCACTGTAACACTCTGTGTATAACACACCCTCACTGTAACACTGTGTATAACACACCCTCACTGTAACACACTGTGTATAACACACCCTCACTGTAACACTCTGTGTATAACACACCCTCACTGTAACACTCTGTGTATAACACACCCTCACTGTAACACACTGTGTATAATACACCCTCACTGTAACACTGTGTATAACACACCGGCACTGTACCACTGTGTATAACACACCCTCACTGTAACACTGTGTATAACACACCGGCACTGTACCACTGTGTATAACACACCCTCACTGTAACACACTGTGTATAACACACCCTCACTGTAACACTGTGTATAACACGCCCTCACTGTAACACTCTGTGTATAATACACCCTCACTGTAACACTGTGTATAACGCACCTTCACTGTAACACTGTGTATAACACTCCCTCACTGTAACACACTGTGTATAATACACCCTCATTGTAACACACTGTGTATAACACACCCTCACTGTAACAGTGTGTATAACACACCCTCACTGTAACACTGCATATAACACCCTCACTGTAGCACATTGTGTATAACACACACTCACTGTAATACTCTGTGTACAACACACCCTCACTGTAACACACTGTGTATAACACACCCTCACTGTAACACACTGTGTATAACACACCCTCATTGTAACACACGGTGTATAAAAAAACACCCTCACTGCAATACTGTATAACACACCCTCACTGTAACACTGTGTACAACACACCCTCACTGTAACACTGTGTATAGCACAACCTCACCATAACACTGTATAACACACCCTCACTGTAACACTGTGTATAACACACCCTCATGTAACACACTGTGTATAATACACCCTCACTGTAACACTGCAAAACACACCCTCACTGTAACACTCTGTGTATAACACACCCTCACTGTAACACTTTGTATAACACACCCTCACTGTAACACACTGTGTATAAGACACCCTCACTGTAACACTGTGTATAACACACCGGCACTGTACCACTGTGTATAATACACCATCACTGTAACACTGTGTATAACACACCCGCACTGTAACACTGTATAACATACCCTCACTGTAACACTCTGTGTATAACACACCCTCACTGTAACACTGTGTATAACACACCCTCACTGTAACACTCTGTGTATAATACACCCTCACTGTAACACTGTGTATAACACACCCTCACTGTAACACTGTGTATAACACACTCTCACTGTAACACTCTTGTGTGTAATACACCCTCACTGTAACACTGTGTATAACACACCCTCACTCTAACACTGTATAACACACCCTCACTGTAACAATGTATAACACACCCTCACTGTAACACTCTGTGTATAACACACCCTCACTGTAACACTGTGTGTAACACACCCTCACTGTAACTCTGTGTATAACACACCCTCACTGTAACACTGTGTATAACACAACCTCACTGTAACACTGTGTATAACACACCCTCACTGTAACACACTGTGTATAACACACCCTCACTGTAACACTGCAAAACACACCCTCACTGTAACACTCTGTGTATAACACACCCTCACTGTAACACACTGTGTACAACACACCCTCACTGTAACACACTGTGTATAACACACCCTCACTGTAACACTGCAAAACACACCCTCACTGTAACACTCTGTGTATAACACACCCTCACTGTAACACTGTGTATAACACACCCTCACTGTAACACACTGTGTATAACACACCCTCACTGTAACACTCTGTGTATAACACACCCTTGCAGTAACACTCTGTGTATAACACACCCTCACTGCAACACACTGTGTACAACACACCCTCACTGTAACACACTGTGTATAATACACCCTCACTGTAACACTGTGTATAACACACCGGCACTGTACCACTGTGTATAACACACCCTCACTGTAACACTGTGTATAACACACCGGCACTGTACCACTGTGTATAACACACCCTCACTGTAACACACTGTGTATAACACACCCTCACTGTAACACTGTGTATAACACGCCCTCACTGTAACACTCTGTGTATAATACACCCTCACTGTAACACTGTGTATAACGCACCTTCACTGTAACACTGTGTATAACACTCCCTCACTGTAACACACTGTGTATAATACACCCTCATTGTAACACACTGTGTATAACACACCCTCACTGTAACAGTGTGTATAACACACCCTCACTGTAACACTGCATATAACACACCCTCACTGTAGCACATTGTGTATAACACACACTCACTGTAATACTCTGTGTACAACACACCCTCACTGTAACACACTGTGTATAACACACCCTCACTGTAACACACTGTGTATAACACACCCTCATTGTAACACACAGTGTATAAAAAAACACCCTCACTGCAATACTGTATAACACACCCTCACTGTAACACTGTGTACAACACACCCTCACTGTAACACTGTGTATAGCACAACCTCACCATAACACTGTATAACACACCCTCACTGTAACACTGTGTATAACACACCCTCATGTAACACACTGTGTATAACACAGCCTCACTGTAACACTGCAAAACACACCCTCACTGTAACACTCTGTGTATAACACACCCTCACTGTAACACTGTGTATAACACACCCTCACTGTAACACACTGTGTATAACACACCCTCACTGTAACACTGCAAAACACACCCTCACTGTAACACTCTGTGTATAACACACCCTCACTGTAACACTGTGTATAACACACCCTCACTGTAACACTCTGTGTATAATACACCCTCACTGTAACACTGTGTATAATACACCCTCACTGTAACACTCTGTGTATAATACACCCTCACTGTAACACTGTGTATAATACACCCTCACTGTAACACTGTGTATAACACACTCTCACTGTAACACTCTGTGTGTAATACACCCTCACTGTAACACTGTGTATAACACACCCTCACTCTAACACTGTATAACACACCCTCACTGTAACACTGTATAACACACCCTCACTGTAACACTCTGTGTATAACACACCCTCACTGTAACACTGTGTGTAACACACCCTCACTGTAACTCTGTGTATAACACACCCTCACTGTAACACTGTATCACACACCCTCACTGTAACACTGTGTATAACACATCCTCACTGTAAGACTCTGTGTGCGCCGATTTTGAGATGGGCGACTGGGTGTCATCATCAAAACCCTGGTCGCCGTTTTGGAGCGCGGGTAGGAACATCGGCAGGGTCCAGGCACAGAGGTACAGAGGTGTGGAAAGGTCGGGGCGGATGCGCGGCAAGAGATCGTGGCGTAGGTGTGGTGATTGTTTTTGTGGTGGAGAAGCAGCAAGAGATCGTGGTGGAGGAGCGATGTGAGATCGCAGCAGAGGTGAGGCGAATGTTTGGCAGATGAGCGGCGAGAGATCGTGGCGGAGATGTGGTGAATGTTTGTGGTGGAGGAGTGGCGAGAGATTGTGGTGGAGGTGCAGCAAATGAGGGTATGGGGCCCTGAAGAGCCGAGGGCCCAGGGGCAGCACGGACCAGCCCACACTGCGATATGTGTGCGCACTAGGTCCGTGCAGCAGAGCAGATCTCCAGTCGTCCTAGTTAACCCTTGCTACTGGATAAAGGCCTAGCTCTGTCAAGCCCGTGTGGTGGCTGGTGTGCAACGGTCACCACACGTTAAAAGAATCCACACACAGGCATCTTCCACCCCCTCAATTGGAGTTCAGGACTGGAACTTCGGGTCCTTCATTGAAACATCTGTGAACTCGTGTGGAAGCAAGTCATCCTCGTTCAAGGGACCGAACCTCCAGTTCAAATCTTAGGCATGTGGACTTTGGGTGATGCTTTTTGCAGCGCACAGCGACAACACAAGTCCCGGCCCGAATGGAGATGATTGGGTAATTCCCCCTTCAATCACCTCTGGATACTGCCGTGCTGTCAGTGACTGGGATTGATCATTTGTATTGTGTAACTATCGTCCATTCACTGCATTTTGCTGGAGAAACAATCCTGCTTTTATCGGGAGATGTTGCTGAAGTTTTAGTCATGAGTTCTGTTTGCTGTAGTTGTACAGATTCTGTTTAAATAGACTCTGTTTGTTGTTTTGAGCTGTTCAGAAAACAAGAACACGAGTCGGCCATTTGGTTCCTCGAGCCTGCTCAGCCATTCAATAAGATCATGGCTGATCTGATCATGGACTCAGCTCCACTTCCCTGCCCGCTCCCCATAACCCTTTACTCCCTTATCGCTCAAAAATCTGACGATCTCCGCCTTAAATATATTCAATGACCCAGCCTCCACAGCTCTCTGGGGCAGAGAATTCCACAAATTTACAACCCTCTGAGAGAAGAAATTCCTCCTCATCTCAGTTTTAAATGGGCAGCCCCTTATTCTGAGACTATGTCCCCTGGTTTTAGTTTCCCCTATAAGTGGAAATATCCTCTCTGCATCCACCTGGTCACGCCCCCTCATTACTTTTCGATAAGATCACCTCTCATTCTTCTGAACTCCAATGTATAGGCCCAACCTAGTCAACCTATCTTCATAAGTCAACCCCCTCATCTCCGGAATCAACCTCGTGAACCTGCTCTGAACAGCCTCCAATGCAAGTATATTCCTCCTTAAATACGGAGACCAAAACTGTACGCAGTACTCTAAGTGTGGTCTCACCAATATCCTGTACAGTTGTAGCTGGTCTCCATTCCCCCGTGCAAAAAAGGCCAACATTCCACTTGCCTTTCTGATTACTTGCTGTATCTGCATTCTAACTTGCACAAGAAGCCCCAAATCCCTATGTATTGAAGCACTTTGCAATTTTTCTCCATTTATATTATAATTTGCTTTTCTATTTTTGCTGCCAAAGTGGATAACCTCACATTTTCCTACATTATTCTCCATCTGCCAAATGTTTGCTCACTCACTTAGCCTGTCTATCTTCCTTTGCAGATTTTTTGTGTCCTCCTCACAATTTGCTTTCCCACCTATCTTTGTATCATAAGTAAACTTGGCTACACTACGCTCAGTCCCTTCATCCAAGTCATTAATATAGATTGTAAATAGTTGAGGCCCCAGCACTGATCCCTGCGGCACCCCACTAGTCACTGTTTGCCAACCGCAAAATGATCCGTTTATCCCAACTCTCTGTTTTCTGTTAGTTAGCCAATCCTCCATCCATGCTAATATATTACCCCCAACTCCGTGAACTTTTATCTTGTGCAGTAACCTGTTTGTTGTAGTGTGCTCTTTAAATAGACTCTATTCTGGTCAATGATGACCCCCAGGATGTTGGTGGGGGATTCGGTGATGGTAATGCCGTTGAATGTCAAGAGGAGGTGATTAGACTCTCGCTTGTTGGAGATGGTCATTGCTTGGAACTTGTGTGGCGCGAATGTTGCTTGCCACTTATCGGCCCAAGCCTGAATGTCGTCCAGGTCTTGCTGCATGCGGGCATGGACTGCTTCATCATCTGAGGAGTTGCGAATGGAACTGAACACTGTGCAGTCATCAGCGAACATCCCCACTTCTGACCTTATGATGAAGGGAAGGTCATTGCTGAAGCAGCTGAAGATGGTTGGGCCTAGGACACTGACCTGAGGAACTCCTGCAGCGATGTCCTGGGGCTGTGATGATTGACCTCCTTCAACCACAGCCATCTTCCTTTATGCTAGATATGACTCCAGCCAGTGGAGAGTTTTCCCCCGATTCCCATTGACTTCAGTTTTATTAGGGCTCCTTGATGCCACACTCTGTGAAATGCTGCCTTGATGTCAAGGGCAATCACTCTCACCTCACCTCTGGAATTCAGCTCTTTTGACCATGTTTGGACCAAGGCTGTAATGAGGTCTGGAGCCGAGTGGTCCTGGCGGAACCGAAACTGAGCATCGGTGAGCAGGTTATTGATGAGTAAGTGGCGTTTGATAGCACTGTTGGTGACACCTTCCATCACTTTGCTGGTGATTGAGAGTAGACTGATGGAGTGGTAATTGACCGGATTGGATTTGTCCTGTTTTTTGTGGACACGACATACCTGGGCAGTTTTTCAGATTGTCGGATAGATGCCATGTTGTAGCTGTACTGGAACAACTTGGCTAGAGGCAGGGCTAGTTATGGACCAGTCACATAAATACGGTGGTAACAAGAGCAGGTCAGAGGCTGGGTATTCTGCGCCAAGTGTCTCACCTCCTGACTCCCCAAAGCCTTTCCACCATCTACAAGACACAAGTGAGGAGTGTGATGGAATACTCTCCATTTGCCTGAATGAGTGCCACTCCAATAACACTCAAGATGCTCGACACCGTCCAGGACAAAGCAGCCCGCTTGATTGGCACCACATCCACCACCTTAAACATTCACTCCTTTCACCACTGGTGCACCGTGGCTGCAGTGTGTACCATCTACAAGATGCACTGCAGCAACTCACCAAGGCTTCTTTGACAGCATCTCCCAAACCCACGACCTCTACTATGTAGAAGGACAGGGCCAGCAGGTGCATAGGAATACCATCACCTCCAAGTTCCCCTCCAAATCACACACCATCCTGACTTGGAAATTTGTTGCCGTTCCTTCATCATCGCTAGGTCAAAATCCTGGAACTCCCTCCCGAACAGCACTGTGGGAGCACCTTCACCACACGGACTGCAGCGGTTCAAGAAGGCAACTCACCATCACCTTCACAAGGGCAATCAGGGACGGGCAATAAATGCTGGCCTTGCCAGCGACACCCACATCCTGTGAACGAATTTTTTAAAATTAATTATTTGCACAACACCTCCAGTTCAAATCTTAGCCATGTGGACTTTGGGTGATGTTTTGTGCTGCTTATAGCGACAACACAAGTCCTGACCAGAATGGAAATGATTGGGTAATTCCCCTGTCAATCACCCCTGGATACCGCCGTGCTGTCAATGACTGGGATTGATCTTGCGCACATCATTTGAATTGTGTAACTATCGTCCATTCACTGCATTTTGTTGGAGAACTAATCCTGCTTTTATCGGGAGATGTTGCTGTAGTTTCAGTCATGAGTTCTGTTTGCTGTAGTTTGTACAGATTCTGTTTAAATAGACTTGTAGTATGCTGCTAAATAGGAGTTTTTTGTTGTCAAGCCAGAAATGTCAGAAAGCACTATGCCTTTAAATGGGAACAGAAGAATATTGAGAGGACAAAAAGACAAATCTTTTGCCTTGGTGATTAATCTGCCAGAGGTCCACGTTCCTTGCACCATTTGCTCCTTTGTTAACTGCTTCTTGTTTCACTGGAGCTCTATAATTGCAGCCAGAGTGACGTTCAAAGCAATGAAATAGATGCTTCATTAATACTCGCACTCAGTTACACGGGTCACAGTCACTGCTCCATCTGGCTCTGCTTTGAAATCATCGAAAATTGCCTGCAGGGATGACCAATGTAAGACATGAAGCTGGATCCCAGCCACACATTCCCAATCAACAAAATAGCTGAATGAGAAGTTCCTACTCTGGCCCCAACTTGGCCTCAATAACATATCTCAGGGTCTTCAGTATCTGTTTCTTGTCAAATTAAAGCACGGCTTAGACACAGAGTAAAGCTCCCTCTACACTGTCCCATCAATCACTCCCAGGGCAGGTACAGCACGGGTTAGATACAGAGTAAAGCTCTCCCTACACTGTCCCATCTGTTAAGTATCGAATAACTCCACGAGGCTAAGTACGGTGAGTTAATTCAGGCATGACCTTACTCCAGTTTATTTATTCTCAAAGTGAGGATTCACCATGGCTGCCAACATTATATACACGGCTTGCACGTGTCTGCCAGTGACCATTAGGACTCCGACAGTCACGCCCTCCAGTGGCAGGTAAAACCCAGTTAACATACATAACATCATTCCCCCCCAAAGTCCTTGGTACAGGTTGTATTTACAAGTTGTGACAGTAGGGCCTTCCGCTCCCTGGTTGATCTTCTCAGTTCGAACCCAAGCTTGGGTGAGTTAGGAGGACCATTGCTGCATTGCGGAGCAGTCGGTCTGACAGGACTGTCGGGAATGGTAGGTTCGTCTTCGTGAATGACACAAGGGTCAACTGATGGTTGGATGTGTATTGGTTGGTTGATGATGATACGATCTTCAATTTGTTCTAGGTTGTCAGTAAATTGCAGTTTGGTTTGGTCAATGTGCCTCTTGCACGTTTGGCCATTTAACAGTTTGACTACAAACACCCTGTTCCCCTCCTTGGCCAAAACCATGCCAGCAACCTACTTTGGACCATGACCATAATTCAGGACAAACACAGGGTCATGAACAGCAATGTCTCATGATACGGCCAAGCGATCGTGGTGCCATTGCTGCCGTTGCCTGCTGGTTTCGACATGATCATTGAGATCCGGGTGTACAAGGGAGAGCCTGGTTTTGAGGCCTTTCTTCATTAACAGCTCGGCAGGAGGGACCCCGGTGAGCAAGTGGGGTCTCGTCCGGTAACTGAGCAGAATGCGGGACAAGCGGGTCTTTAGGGAGCCGTGAGTCACACGTTTTAGGCTCTGCTTAATGGTTTGGACAGCCCGCTCTGCTTGACCATTAGACGTGGGTTTGAAAGGGGCAGACCTGAAATGCTTGATGCCATTACGGGTCATAAACTCGTGGAACTCCGAACTGGTGAAACATGGTCCGTTGTCGCTGACAAGGACGTCGGGCAGACCATGGGTGGCGAACATGGCCCGGAGACTTTCAATAGTGGCTGTGGACGTGCTGCATGACATGATTACACATTCAATCCATTTGGAGTAAGCGTCCACTACCACTAAAAACATTTTGCCGAGAAAGGAGCCGGCAAAGTCTATGTGGATCCTTGACCACGGTTTGGATGGCCATGACCACAGACTCAGCTAAGCCTCCACAGGTGCGTTACTCAGCTGCATTCATGTGTTGCACTGATGCACGCATAAGTCCAAGTCCGAGTCAATGCCGGGCCACCAAACATGAGACCTGGTAATGGCCAACATCATGACAATACCTGGGTGGGTGCTGTGTAAACCTCGCACAAAAGTTTCCCTGCCTTTTTTTGGCATAACAACACGATTACATAGAAATATAGAAACATAGAAAATAGGTGCAGGAGTAAGCCATTCGGCTCTTCGAGCCCGCACCACCATTCAATATGAGCATGGCTGATCATGCAACTTCAGTACCCCACTCCTGCTTTCTCTTCATACCCCTTGATCCCTTTAGCCATAAGAGCCATATCTAACTCCCTTTTGAATATATCTAACGAACTGGCCTCAACAGCTTTCTGTGGTAGAGAAATACCCCATAAAAGACAATCAGACTGAATAGACAATTCATCTTTGCGGCGGCTATAAGGCTTAATTTCATCCTGCATTTCCCTGGGAATGGCAGACCAATTTCCATTTAGGACACACCTTTTTACGCTTGACAGTACAGGATCGTGGCTGGTCCAGGTCCTAATTTGGCGAGCCGTGACGGGTGACTCCTCGCTCTCGAAGGCATCCATGACCAGCAGCAAGTCTGCGGGCTGCGGCATTTCCACCCCGGTTGTGGGCAATGGCTAAGCACATCAGCACAGTTTACAGTGCCTGGCCTGTGCTGGATGACATAATCATAAGCGGATAATGTCAGTGCTCATCTTTGGATGCAGGACGAGGCATTGGTGTTTATACCTTTGCTCTCAGAAAACAATGAAATGAGCGGCTTGTGGTCTGTTTCAAGGTCAAACTGAAGTCCAAACAGATATTGGCACATTTTCCTACCCCATACTATAGGCTCTTTCAGCCTTAGAGAGACTTCTGGATGCATATGCAACTGGTTGGAGTTTGACTGATAAATTGGCTTGCTGGAGCACACAACCGACCCCATAGGATGAGGCGTCACAGGGCAGCACGAACCGCTTACATGGGTCATAGTGTACCAGTAATTTATTGGAACATAGCAGGTTCCTGGCCTTCTCAAAGGCTCTGTCTTGAGACTTGCCCCAAACCCAGTCGTTATCCTTTCTCAGCAACATGTGCAAGGGCTCTAGCAATGTGCTCAAACTAGATAGAAAGTTACCGAAATAGTTGAGAAAACCCAGGAACGAACGCAGCTCCATCACACTCTGGGATCTGGGTGCATTCTTGATGGTCTCTGTCTTCGAGTCCTTAGGCCTGATGCTGTCTGCTGCAATCTTTCTCCCCAGGAATTCGACTTCTGGTGCCATGAAAACGCACTTGGAGCATTTTAGCCTGAGTCCCACTCTGTCCAGACGACGTAGAACCTCTTCCAGGTTGTGCAGGTGATCGGTGGTGTCACGACCGGTGATCAGGATGTCATCTTGGAACACGACTGTTCTCGGGACGGACTTCAGCAAACTCTCCATGTTTCTCTGAAATATAGTTGTCACCGAATTAATTCCAAAAGAGCACTTGTGGTATATAAACAGACCTTTGTGCGTGTTGATGCACGTCAGTTTTTTCATCGATTCGACCAGCTCCTGTGTCATGTAAGTGGAGGTCAGGTCCAATTTGGTGAATGACTTACCTCTGCTAGTGTTGCAAACAGATCGTCAGCCTTGGGTAACAGGTACTGATCCTGTATCGAGACTCAGTTGATCGTTACCTTGTAGTCATCGCAGATCCTGACCGTGCCATCACTTTTCAACATTGGGACAATTGGACTGGCCCATTCGCTGAACTCGACTGGTGATATGATTCCTTCCCGTTGAAGTCTGTCCAGTTCAATCTCGACCTTCTCCCTCATTATGTACGGAACTGCCCGAGCCTTGTGATGGACGGGTCTTGCATAGGTGGATCTGCACCGTGGCTCCCGTGAGGTTGCCGATGCCTGGTTCAAACAACGAGGGAAACTTGCTCAGCACTTGAGCACACGAAGCGTCATCCACTGATGATAAGGCTTTAATATCGTTCCCGTTCCATTTAATTTTCTCAAGCCAACTCCTGCCGAATGGCGTTGGGCCATTGCCTGGAATGATCCACAACGATAAATCATGCTCAGCTCCATCGTAGGATACCTTCACTGCCGCGCTGCCAATGACTGGTATGAGCTCTTTAGTGTAGGTATGCAGCTTCACATTGATTGGGCTCAGTTTGGGTCTTTTTGCCTTGGTGTCCCACAGCTTTTTGAAAGCCCTCTGGCTCACTATTGACTGACTAGCACCCATGTCCAATTCCATGGATACTGGAACCCCATTTAATTTAACTTCCAGCATTATCGGAGGGCTTTTGGTAAAAGAATGCACCCTATACACTTTTTCATCCTGTACTTCGGGTTGAGTTGCCTGTGCAGCTTAATCCACGCTGGATCGATCATCCTCAGCCACATGGTGCGTCGCAGCACGATAGCGCGGTTGCGGACAAATTCGCTGAAGGTGCCCCGTTGTTGCACAGCCTTTGTACACGTATTGCTTGAATCAGTATTGATGGGCCCGATGATAGCCCCCGCAACGCCAACAAGGCGACATTTGATTCACCCCTGATGGCAGACTTTGAGCAGTTATAGTTCGTACGAACACGGATGAGTAAGCCCTGCCATGTGTAGCTCTGCCTGCCGATGATATTATTTTATGCACAGTACTTGCCAGTGAGTTTTGATGCTGGGAAGATATCGGTTTCGAGTTTTCGTCCATAGACCAGCATGTCTGGGCAATCGTGATGGCCCTGCTCAGGTCTCGAGATTCAGCAGCCAGCAGCTTTCGAAGGATGACCTCGTAGCCAATGTCAAACAGGAAAAAGTCCAGCAGCATTTCCTCCAATGCAGCTCCGAAGCTGCATGGCCCAGCGAGATGTTTCAGGTTGGCGACAAATTCTGCCTCCTGGCCCTCGGAGCAATTGTGTGTATAGAAACGATACCTCGCCATGATGATGCTTTCCTTCGGTTTAAAGTGATTCCGAACCAGCGTAGACAATTCAACGTAAGTCATATCCGTTGTTTGAGTCGGTGAGAGTAGATTCTTGACAAGGCCATAAATTTTTGACCCACAAACGGTAAGGAGAACCGCCCTGCACTTAATTGAGTTATCAGTTCCTTCTAATCCATTGGCTATGAATTTCTGGTCGAGGCGATCAGTGAAATCCTCCCAGTCTTCCCCTTTCATGAATCTCTCCAAAATTCCAACAGACATCGTTGCGTGAAAGTTCATATTTTTAACTCGTTGCCAGTTGTTAAGTATCGAATAACTCCATGAGGCTAAGTACAGTGAGCTAGTTCAGGCATGACCTTACTCCAGTTTATTTATTCTCAAAGTGAGGATTCAACATGGCTGCCAACATTATATACACGGCTTGCACGTGTCTGCCAGTGACCATAAGGACTCCGACAGTCGCGTCCTCCGGTGGCAGGTAAAACCCAGTTAACGTACATAACACCATCAATCACTCCCAGAGCAGGTACAACACGCATTAGATACAGAGTAAAGTTCCCTCTACACTGTCCCATCAAACACTCCCAGGGCAGGTACAGCAATGGTTAAATACAGAATATAGCTCCCTCTACACTGTCCCATCAAACACTTCCAGGGGAGGTACAGCACGGTGTAACTATAAAGTAACGCTCGTTCTACATTGTCCCATCGAACATTCCCAGGGCAGGTACAGCACGGGTTAAATACAGAGTAAAGCTCCCTCTACACTGTCCCATCAAACACTCCCAGGGCAGGTACAGCATGGGTTAAACACAGAGTAAATCTCCCTCTACACTGTCCCATCAAATACTCCCAGGGCAGGTACAGCATGGGTTAGATACACAGTAAAGCTCCCTCTACACTGTCCCATCAAACACTCCCAGGACAGACACAGCATGGGTTAAACACAGAGTAAATCTCCCTCTACACTGTCCCATCAAATACTCCCAGGGCAGGTACAGCACGGGTTAAATACAGAGTAAAGCTCCCTTTACACTGTCCCATCAAAAATTCGCAGGGCAGGTACAGCACGGATTAAATATAGAGTAAAGCTCGCTCTACACTGTCCCAACAAACACTCCCAGGGCAGGTGTAGCCCAGGATAGATATGGAGTAAAGCTCCCCCTGTACTGCTCAACCAAACAATCCCAGGGCAGGTACAGCACAGATTAAAAACAGAGAAACGTTCACTCTATATTGCCCCATCAGTCTCTCCTGTGCCAGTTACATCATGGGTTAGATACAGAGTAAAGCTCGCTCTACACTGTCCCATCAAACACTCCCAGGGCAGGTACATTACGGGTTAGATACAGAGTAAAGCTCCCTCTACACTGTCCCATCAAACACTCCCAGGGCAGGTACAGCACGGGTTAGATACAGAGTAAAGCTCGCTCTACACTGTCCCATCAAACACTCCCAGGGCAGGTACAGCACGGGTTAGATACAGAGTAAAGCTCCCCCTACACTGTCCCATCAAACACTCCCAGGGCAGGTACAGCACGGGTTAGATACAGAGTAAAGCTCCCTCTACACTGTCCCATCAAACACTCCCAGGGCAGGTACAGCACGGGTTAGATACAGAGTAAAGCTCCCTCTACACTGTCCCATCAAACACTCCCAGGGCAGGTACAGCACGGTTAGATACAGAGTAAAGCTCCCTCTATACTGTCCGATCAAACACTCCCAGGAGCCCTGATTCTTGCCGACCTCCGGGCCTCCCGCTGCCGAGTGTGTTACTCCCCTAGCGTTCCACTGATTTCGTATTCGACTCCAAACTGCGATCCGACCTCTGACCACTCACAGCCCTCGTCCGGGCAGGTAAGTGATTGGCTAGTTGATTGATAAGTATCTCTCTTTCTCTTTTATAACAGATATGTCTTTAGAGGGATGGCAGTGCACATCCTGCGGCATGTGGGAAGTCCTGGACGCTTCGCGCAGCCGAGACAACCATGTGTGCAGGAGGTGTCTCCAGCTTCAACTACTCGAGCTCCGCTTTTCAGAGCTTGAGCAGCAGCTGGAGTCACTACAGTGCATCCACGAGACTGAGAGCTACTTGGATAGCACCCCGCAGCTTAAAAGAATGCAGGCAGAGGGGAAGTGGGTGACCACCAGATGGAGGAAGAACGCTCGGCAGGTAAGTGCAGGAGTCGCCCCCTGAGTCCATCTCACTTTCCAACTGATATTCTCTTCTGAGCACCAGTGAGGCTGATGGTGCCTCCGGGGAATACAGCTAGAGCCAAGTCCACGGCACCACGGGTGGTTCAGCTGCACAGGGTGGGGGGACAAAGAATAAAAGAGCTCTAATGATAGGGGATTCAATAGTTAGGGGAATAGAGAGGCGTTTCTGCAGCCGTAGACGTGACTCCAGGATGGTATGTTGCCTCCCTGGTGCCAGGGTCAAGGAAGTCACAGAGCGGACGCAGGGCATTCTGGGGAGAGAGGCTGAACAGCCAGAGGTCGTGGTCCATATCGAAACCAATGACATAGGTAGAAAGAGGGATGAGGTCATGTAGGCAAAATTTAGGGAGCTTGGAAAAAAATTAAAGGGTAGGACCTCAAAGGTAGTAATCTCTGGGTTACTACCGGTGCCACGTGCTATTGAGTACAAGAATAGAAGGATAGAGAGGATGAACGCATGGCTGGAGATTTGGTGTAGGAGGGAGGGCTTTAAATTCCTGAGGCATTGGGACCGCTTCTTGGGGAGATGGGACCTGTACAAACCGGACAGGTTGCACCTCAACAGAGCCGGTGCCAATATCCTGGCAGGCAGTTTTGCTAGTGCTGTTGGGGAGAGTTTAAACGAGCTAGGCAGGGGGCTGGGATCCTGAGAAGAACAGGGAAGGATAAACCAGGAATAAAAGTCCCAAATTGGGGAAAAGCTAACTTTGCTAAGTTGAGAAGTGATTTGGTCACAGTGGACTGGAAACAGGTACTTGAAGGTAAATCAGTGTTGGAACAGTGGGAGGCATTCAAGGAGGAGATCCAGAAGGCTCAGGCCAAATATGTGCCCTTAAAGAAAAGGGTGGGAATAACGACTCTGGAGCACCCTGAATGTCTAGGGACTTACAGGGGAGGATAAAGAAAAAATGGGAAGCTTATGTCATATACCGACGGCTAAATACTGTAGAATCTCTGGAGGAATATAGAAAGTTCAGAGGTGAAATTAAAAATGATATTAGGAATGCTCAGAAAGAGCATGTAAAATTCTTGGCAAGTGACATCAAGGAAAACCCAAAGATGTTTTGTAAATATATTAAGAGTAAGAGGATAACTAAAGAAAGGGTAGGGCCTATTAGAGACCATGAGGTTAATCTGTGTGTGGAGGCAGAAGATGTTGGTAGGGTTCTTAATGAATACTTTGCATCTGTTTTCACAAAGGAAAGGGGTAATGCAGATCCTGCTATCGAGGAGGAGTGTGAAATTCTGGATAAAATAAATATAATGAGAGAGGAGATATTCAGGGGTTTAGCAGCTTTGAAAGTGGATAAGTCCACAGGCCCGGAAGAAATGCATCCCAGGCTGTCGAGCGAAGAAAATGAAGTCATAGCAGAGGCCTTGACCATCATTTTCCAGTCCTCTTTGGATTCCGGCATGGTGCCGGAGGACTGGAGGACTGCTAATGTGGTATCCTTCTTTAAGAAGGGAGAAAGGGATAGGCCGAGTAATTCCAGGCCTGTCAGCCTACCCTCAGAGGTGGGAAAATTATTGGAAAAAATCCTGAAGGACAGGATAAATCTACATTTAGAAAGGCATGGATTAATCAGGGACAGTGAGCACGGATTTGTTAAGGGAAGATCGTGTTTGACCAATCTGATTGAATTTTTCAAAGAGGTAACCAGGAGGGTCGATGAGGGTAGTGCATACGATGTAGTGTATATGGACTTTAGCAAAGCTTTTGATAAGGTTCCACATGGCAGACTGTTCATGAAGGTTATAGCCCGTGGGATCCAGGGCAAAGTGGCAAGTTGGACCCAAAATTGGCTTCGACATAGGAAGCAAAGGGTAATGATTGATGGATGTTTTTGTGACTGGAAGGATGTTTCCAGTGGGGTTCCGCAGGGCTCAGTACTGGGTCCCTTGCTTTTTGTGGTATACATTAATGATCGAGGTTTGAATATAGGGAGTATGATTAAAAAGTTTGCAGATGATACTAAAATAAGCTGTGTGGTTGATAATGAAGAGGAAAGTCATGGACTGCAGGAGGATATCAATCTACTGGTCAGGTGGGCAGAACAGTGGCAAATGGAATTTAATTCAGAGAAGTGTGAAGCAGTGCACTTGGGGAGGGCTAATAAGGAAAGGGTATACACATTAAGCGGTAGGCCACTTAGAAGTGTAGATGAACAAAGCGATCTTGGAGTGCTTTTTCACAGATCCCTGAAAGTAGCAGGCCAGGTGGATAAGGTGGTTAAGAAGGCATACGGAAAGCTTGCCTTTATTGGTCAAGGCACAGAATACAGAGTAGGGAGGTTATGCTTAAATTGTATAATGCACTGGTTAGACCACAGCTGGAATACTGTGTGCAGTTCTGGTCACCGTATTATAGGAAGGACATGATTGCATTCGAGAGGGTGCAGAGGAGATTTACGAGGATGCTGCCTGGAATGGAGAATCTTAGCTATGAGGACAGATTGGATAGGTTGGGTTTGTTCTCCTTGGAATAGAGGAGGCTGAGGGGAGACCTCATTAAGGTGTATAAAATTTGAGGGAATACAGTGGATAGCAAAGGCCTATTTCCATTGGTGGGGTCAATTATGAGGGGGCATAGGTTTAAGGTGGTTGGTGGATGGTTTAGAGGGGATTTGAGGCGAATCTTCGTCATGCAGAGGTGCTGTGAGGGTCTGGAACTCACTGCCTGGAAAGGTTGTAGAGGCAGAAACCCTCACCACATTTAGAAGGTGCTTGGATGGGCACTTGAAGTGCCGTAACCTGTATGGACCTAGCGCTGGTAAGTGGGATTAGGCTGGATGACCTTTTGTTGGCTGGCGCAGATACGATGGTAAGTACTTCAGGGAATCTAATTCGGCCAGAGGGGTCTCCTGGACTACTTTTGATCACCAGGATGGGTTGGAGAGGAATTTTCCTAGCTTTTTTCCCCAATTGGCCTGGATTTTTAACTGTTATTTTGCCTCTCCCAGGAGATCGCATGGCTCTCGGTGCGGTGGAGTGTAAAATGTTGTGATACATGGGGTGTCGCAGTTGCGTGGGGTGGACTGGTTGGGCCGGATGCTCTTTACCTGTCCACCATTGTTCATTGTTCATAAGTTTATATGTAACCTTCAGGGCTGCTGACTGAAGAAGCTGTGGCTCTTTGTCACACACGGTGCGAACACAATGGGCTGAAATGGCCTCCTTCAGTGCTGTAAATTTCTATGTTTCTATGTTTCTAAACACTCCCAGAGCAGGTACAGCACGGCTTAGATACGAAGTAAAGCTCCCTTTACACTATCCCATCAAACACAACTAGGGCTGGTACAGCACGGGTTAGATACAGCGTAAAGCTCCCTCTACACTGTCCCAACAAACACTCCCAGGGCAGGTACAGCACAGGTTAGATACAGAGTAAAGCTCCCTCTACACTGTCCCATCAAACACTCCCAGGGCAGGTACAGCACGGTTAGATACAGAGTAAAGCTCCCTCTACATTGCCCCATCAAACCCTCCCAGGGCAGGTACAGCACGGGTTAGATACAGAGTAAAACTCCCTCTACACTGTCCCATCAAACACTCCCAGGGCAGGTACAGCACGGGTTAGATACAGAGCAAAGCTCTCTCTACACTGTCCCATCAAACACTCCCAGGGCAGGTACAGCACAGGTTAGAAACAGAGTAAAACTTCTTCTACACAGTCCCAACAAATACTCCCAGGGCAGGTACAGTAGGCGTTCTTTACAATGTGGATCTCCCTCTGCCATCGAGTTGCGACTCTTACAGCAACTCAGTAACAGTTGTGTCCTGTCCCACACCAGATGTCTACACTCCTTATAACGTCTGTGTGCCACGATACCAGACTCTCACTGGCGCGCTCTACCCTTTGTTGAGCTATCTGGCACCTTTTACCGTCAGGGTTTGGACAGCTCTCGAACCTCTGGATCAAGTGATTGCTCACTACACAGCTGAAAAAGTGGGCACTCTTGTCCAAGCAAGATGGTGAAATGGCCATTTATATTATCAAGTGTGGCCAATTGCCCTCCTTGCCTGTGCGTTCACAATGTAAAAGCACTTAGTGTGAGACTTCCAATTGAGTGTCTATCACCTTTCGGCTGAGAATAACTAAACTGAATTCACGTAGCGCCCTCGCAGGCAACAAAGAAAGTCTGGGCTGAAATTTAACCCATTTTGGTGAAAAGCGCACCATTTACCCCACTGGACCATCAATGCCCACATCAGTTGTTTTAATCTTCAATTAAGTATAAATTTGGTTGGAGCATGATTGGATAAGAACTCACTGCCAATTGCTTATAATTTCATGGCTCGTTGGCAAGATTCCATGTCTCTGGAGAAATCAGGGTGGTTGGAACAAGTTCAAAGAGATTTGTTTTCAGCTGAGACTCTGAAGAAGTTTCTAATCTTAAACTTCAGTTCAATGGGAAGAAGAAAAAGTTGAAGACCACTCCTGTTCCTAATACTCACTGGCCCAAGATAATGGGTTATACATTTCCCTAACCGTTACCCCTCCACGATCTGCACTCCTGTTCCTAATACTCACTGATCCAGGATAATGGGTTACACAACTTCCTAACTGTTACCCCTCCACTACCTACCTGTGTCTCTGTCATTTCAGTGTCCTCAATTACGATGCTGAGAATGACGTGAGTAGCACGTGTAGCAAGTTGGTCTTACCGGAGGTGAAGGGTCCACAGCCAGATAGGGAATGGAAGACCAGCAGGAAGAGCAGTGCAAGGAAGGTAGTGCAGGGGTCCCCTGCAGTCATCCCCCTGCAAAACAGATACACCGCTTTGAGTACTGTTGAGGGGGATGACTCATCACGGGAGGGCAGCAGCAGCCAAGTTCATGGCACCGTGGCTGGCTCTGCTGCACAGGAGGGCAAGAAAAAGAATGGGAGAGCGATAGTGATAGGGGATTCAATGGTAAGGGGAATAGATAGGCGTTTCTGCGGCCACAACCGAGACTCCAGGATGGTATGTTGCCTCCCTGGTGCAAGGGTCAAGGATGTCTCAGAGCAGGTGCAGGACATTCTGAAAAGGGAGGGTGAACAGCCAGTTGTCGTGGTGCACATTGGTACCAACGATATAGGTAAAAAAAGGGATGAGGTCCTACGAGACGAATTTAAGGAGCTAGGAGCTAAATTAAAACGTAGGACCTCAAAAGTAGTAATCTCGCGATTGCTATCAGTGCCGCGTGCTAGTCAGAGTAGGAATCGCAGGATAGCTCAGCTGAATACATGGCTTGAGCAGTGGTGCAGCAGGGAGGGATTCAAATTCCTGGGGCATTGCAACCTGTTCTGGGGGACCAGTAGAAACCGGACGGTCTGCACCTGGGCAGGATCGGAACCAATGTCCTAGGGGGAGTGTTTGCTGGTGCTATTGGGGAGGAGTTAAACTAATATGGCAGGGGGATGGGAACCAATGCAGGGAGACAGAGGGAAACAAAATGGAGACAAAAGCAAAAGACAGAAAGGAGATGAGTAAAAGTGGAGGGCAGATAAACCCAAGGCAAAAAACAAAAAGGGCCACTGTACAGCAAAATTCTAAAGGGTCAAAGTGTAATAAAAAGGCACGCATGAAAGCTCGGTGCCTCAATGCAAGGAGTATTCAGAACCCAGGAGAGGGCTCTGAGCTAGTTAGAGTGGGTGAGAGCTCAGATGAACAGGACCCCAAGAAAGAATGCAAAAGGCAGGAGGCAACAGAGCAGAGTAGCATTGGGGTAAGTGTAAACCACAAGGTGATAGGAAGGGACGATATGTATGAATATAAAGGGGCTGCAGGAGGGGTCAAAATTAAAAATCATGGTTTAAAAACGAGTATTAAAACACTCTACCTAAACGCACGCAGCATTCGAAATAAAGTAAATGAGTTGACGGCACAAATCATTACAAATGGGTATGATTTGGTGGCCATTACAGAAACATGGTTGCAGGGAGGCCAAGACTGGGAATTAAACATACAGGGGTATCTGACAATTCAGAAAGATAGACAAGAAGGGAAAGGAAGTGGGGTAGCTCTGTTAATAAAGGATGATATCAGGGCAGTTGTGAGAGACGATATTGGCTCTAATGAACAAAATGTTGAATCATTGTGGGTGGAGATTAGAGATAGTAAGGGGAAAAAGTCACTGGTGGGCGTAGTTTATAGGCCCCCAAATAATAACTTCATGGTGAGGCGGGCAATAATCAAGGGAATAATGGAGGCATGTGAAAAAGGAACGGCAGTAATCATGGGGGATTTTAACCTACATATCGATTGGTCAAATCAAATCGCACGGGGTAGCCTTGAGGAGGAATTCATAGAATGCATACGGGATTGTTTCTTAGAACAGTATGTTGCAGAACCTACATGGGAGCAAGCTATCTTAGATCTGGTCCTGTGTAATGTGACAGGAATAATAAACGATCTCCTAGTAAAAGATCCTCTCGGAATGAGTGATTACAGTATGGTTGAATTTGTAATACATATTGAGGGTGAGGAAGTAGTGTCTCAAACGAGCGTACTATGCTTAAACAAAGGGGACTACAGTGGGATGAGGGCAGAGTTGGCTAAAGTAGACTGGAAACACAGACTAAACGGTGGCACAATTAAGGAACAGTGGAGGACTTTTAAGGAGCTCTTTCATAGTGCTCAACAAAAATATATTCCAGTGAAAAAGAAGGGCGGTAAGAGAAGGGATAACCAGCCATGGATAACCAAGGAAATAAAGGAGAGTATCAAATTAAAAACCAATGCGTATAAGGTGGCCAAGGTTAGTGGGAAACTAGAAGATTGGGAAAATTTTAAATGACAGCAAAGAATGACTAAGAAAGCAATAAAGAAAGGAAAGATAGATTACGAAAGTAAACTTGCGCAAAACATAAAAACAGATAGTAAAAGCTTTTACCGATATATAAAACGGAAAAGAGTGACGAAAGTAAATGTTGGTCCCTTAGAAGATGAGAAGAGGGATTTAATAATAGGAAATGTGGAAATGGCTGAGACCTTAAACAATTAGTTTGCTTCGGTCTTCACAGTGGAAGACACAGAAACCATGCCAAAAATTGCTGGTCACGGGAATGTGGGAAGGGAGGATCTTGAGATAATCACTATCACTGGGGGGGTAGTGCTTGACAGGCTAATGGGACTCAAGGTAGACAAGTCCCCTCGTCCTGATGAAATGGATCCCAGGGTATTAAAAGAGATGGCGGAAGTTATAGCAGATGCATTCGTTATAATCTACCAAAATTCTCTGGACTCTGGGGAGGTACCAGCAGATTGGAAAGCAGCTAATGTAACGCCTCTGTTTAAAAAAGGGGGCAGACAAAAGGCAGGTAACTATAGGCCAGTTAGTTTAACATCTGTAGTGGGGAAAAGCTTGAAGCTATCATTAAGGAAGAAATAGCGGGACATCTAGATAGGAATAGTGCAATCAAGCAGATGCAACATGGATTCATGAAGGGGAAATCATGTTTAACTAATTTACTGGAATTCTTTGAGGATATAACGAGCATGGTGGATAGAGGTGTACCGATGGATGTGGTGTATTTAGATTTCCAAAAGGCATTCGATAAGGTGCCACACAAATTGTTACTGCAGAAGATAAAGGTACGCGGAGTCAGAGGAAATGTATTAGCATGGATCGAGAATTGGCTGGCTAACAGAAAGCAGAGAGTCGGGATAAATGGGTCCTTTTCGGGTTGGAAATCGGTGGTTAGTAATGTGCCACAGGGATCGGTGTTTATAATATACATAGATGACCTGGAAGAGGGGACAGAGTGTAGTGCAACAAAATTTGCAGATGACACAAAGATTAGTGGGAAAGCGGGTTGTGTAGAGGACACAGAGACGCTGCAAAGAGATTTAGATAGGTTAAGCGAATGGGCTAAGGTTTGGCAGATGGAATACAATGTCGGAAAGTGAGGTCATCCACCTTGGAAAAAAAAACAGTAAAAGGGAATATTATTTGAATGGGGAGAAATTACAACATGCTGTAGTGCAGAGGGACCTGGGGGTCCTTGTGCATGAATCCCAAAAAGTTAGTTTGCAGGTGCAGCAGGTAATCAGGAAGGCAAATGGAATGTTGGCCTTCATTGCGAGAGGGATGGAATACAAAAGCAGGGAGGTCCTGCTGCAACTGTACAGGGTATTGGTGAGGCCGCACCTGGAGTACTGCGTGCAGTTTTGGTCACCTTACTTAAGGAAGGATATACTAGCCTTGGAGCGGGTACAGAGACGATTCACTAGGCTGATTCCGGAGATGAGGGGGTTACCTTATGATGATAGATTGAGTAGACTGGGTCTTTACTCGTTGGAGTTCAGAAGGATGAGGGGTGATATTTTCGAAACATTTAAAATAATGAAAGGGATAGACAGGATAGAGGCAGAGAGGTTGTTTCCACTGGTCGGGGAGACTAGAACTAGGGGGCACAGCCTCAAAATACAGGGAAGCCAATTTAAAACCGAGTTGAGAAGGAATTTCTTCTCCCAGAGGATTGTGAATCTGTGGAATTCTCTGCCCAAGGAAGCAGTTGAGGCTAGCTCATTGAATGTATTCAAGTCACAGATAGATAGATTTTTAACCAATAAGGGAATTAAGGATTATGGGGAGCGGGCGGGTAAGTGGAGCTGAGTCCACGGCCAGATCAGCCATGATCTTGTTGAATGGCGGAGCAGGCTCGAGGTGCTCGATGGCCTATTCCTGTTCCTAATTCTTATGTTCTTATGTTCTTATGTTCTTATTAAGTTGTCCAAGAGCTTTGAAAATGTGTTTAGTTCGACCCCCATCGCCAGGACTGTCAAGCCTAACATGTCTGGAGTGAGATCGTTTCACTTCGATTTAAAAACGCCACCAATTTTGATGGATCTCGCTCTGAACAGTAAGCCCGACTCCATCTGTTTAACTGGGTTTGTGATCTTCTTCAGTCTTCTTCATGAATCTGACTCCTAACTGCTCTTTGTTTTCACAAACTTAACTGAACTAACCACGTAAATACTGTGGCTACAAGAGCGGGTCAGAGGCTGGGTATTCTGCAGCGAGTGTCTCACCTCCTGACACCCCAAAACCTTTCCACCATCTACAAGGCACAAGTCAGGAGTGTGATGGAGCACTCTCCACTTGCCTGGATGAGTGCAGCTCTAATACACTCAAGAAACTCGACACCATCCAGGACAAAGCAGCCCGCTTGATTGGCACCCCATCCACCACCTTAAACATTCACTCCCTCCATCACCGGCGCACCGTGGCTACAGTGTGTACCATCTGCAAGATGCACTGCAGCAACTCGTCAAGGCTTCTTCGACAGCACCTTCCAAACCCGCGACCTTTACCACCTAGAAGGACAAGGGCAGCAGGCGCATGGGAACACCACCATCTGCAAGTCCCTCTCCAATTCACGCACCATCCTGACTTGGAAATATATCGGCGTTCCTTCATCGTCGCTGGGTCAAAATCCTGGAACTCCCTCCCGAACAGCACTGTGGGAGCACCTTCACCACACGGACTGCAGCGGTTCAAGGTGTCAGCTCACCACCACCTTCTCACGGGCAATTAGGGATGGGCAGTAAATGCCGGCCATTCCAGTGACGCCCACATCCCAGGAACAAATAAAAGAAATGTTGCCAACAGGTCTGCTTCCAATTCAGTTTCTTTTCCTGTCGCTCCTCAGGCTTTTCCCTACCTTCACGTGTACATGCATGCGAGTGTGTGTTTGAGGAGAGTGGAAATGAGTGTGAGCGTAGGAGCCATGGCACTGCATGATACAAAATTGTCTCAAGAGAGAGTTCCCCTGTCGGGTAGTCTTACAGCAATTTATCCTGTCGCTCATGGATGGTATCACGGCAAAATACCCTGTAGGCCGTGAGGGATCCCTTGTGACTGGCATCCCCAGCATCGATGCACTGACCACACTCGACCAGTTCCGCTGGGCAGGCCACATTGTCCGCATGCCTGACATGAGACTCCCAAAGCAAGCACTCTACTCGGAACTCCTACACGGCAAGCAAGCCCCAGGTGGGCAGAGGAAACGTTACAAGGACACCCTCAAAGCCTCCCTGATAAAATGCAACATCCCCACCGCCACCTGGGAACTCCTGGCCAAAGACCGCCCTAAGTGGAGGAAGAACATCCGGGAGGGCGCTGAGCACTTCGAGTCTCGCCGTCGAGAACATGCACAAAACCAAGCGCAGGCAGTGGAAAGAGCGTGCAGCAAACTAGTCCTCCAACCACTGTCTGTCCCACCTGTGACAGAGACTGTAATTCCTGTATTGAACTGTACAGTCACCCAAGAACTCACTTTTAGAGTGGAAGCAAGTCTTCCTCGATTTTGAGGGACGGCCTATGATGATGATGATGATGATGATGTGACTGGGACAGGATATCTGGATCATTTGCATGTCTCATACTTCAAGCTTTCTGATCGTGAATTGAGCCAACAATTGGTGAGATGCCACATGATACGATTTGAAAACCTGCTTTTATTTCACAATAAAGTGAGCGTGCAGCAGTTGTGATCAGACTCACTTAAATCAATCAGAGCAAGTTATCACGGTGCAATAATGCAAAAAGAATACGCCACACAGCTCTACATTATTTAATTGACATAAATAAGCTTAATATACATTATTTCAATATTATACCAATTATTACAGTGAGTTACCCTGTAGACAATGGGTGTATTACATTGAGTTACCCTGTAGACAATGTGTATTATAATGACTTACCCTGTAGACAATGTGTATTACAGTGAGTTACGCTGTAGACAATGGATGTATTACAGTGAGTTACGCTGTAGACAATGGGTGTATTACAGTGAGTTGCACTGTAAACAATGGGTGTATTACAGTGAGTTATCCTGTAGGCAATGGGTGTAGTACAGTGAGTCACCCTGTAGACACTGAATGTATGACAGTGAGTTATGCTGTAGACAATGGGTGTATTACAGTGTGTTACCCTGTAGACAATGGGTGTATTACAGTGTGTTACCCTGTAGACAATGTGTGTATTACAGTGAGTTACCCTGTAGACAATATGTATTGCAGTGAGTTATCCTGTAGACAATGGGTGTATTACAGTGAGTTACCCTGTAGACAATGTGTGTATTACAATGAGTTACCCTGTAGACAATGGGTGATAATGCAGTGAGTTACCCTGTAGACAATGAGTGTATTACAGTGAGATACCCTGTAGGCAATGGGTGTATTACACTGAGTTACCCTGTAGACAATGGGTGTATTATAGTAAGTTACCCTGTAGACAATGGGTTTATTACAGTGAGTTACCCTATGGACAATGTGTGTATTACAGTGAGTTACCCTGTAGACAATATGTATTACAGTGAGTTACCCTGTAGACAATGGGTGTATTACAGTGAATTACCCTGTCGACAATGTGTGTATTACAGTGAGTTACCCTGTAGACAATGAGTGATAATGCAGTGAGTTACCCTGTAGACAATGGGTGTATTACAGTGAGTTATCCTGTAGGCAATTAGTGTATTACAGTGAGTTGCCCTATAGACAATGTGTGTATTACAGTGAGTTACCCTGTAGACAATGTGTGTATTACAGTGAGTAACCCTATAGAAAATGCGTGTGTTACGGTGAGTTATCCTGTAGACAATGGGTGATAATGCAGTGAGTTACCCTGTAGACAATGGGTGTATTACAGTGAGTTACACAGTAGGCAATCGGTGTATTACAGTGAGTCACCCTGTAGACAATGTGTATTACAGTGAGTTACCCTGTAGATAATAGGTGTATTACAGTGAATTACCCTGTAGGCAATTGGTGTAGTACAGTGAGTCACCCTGTAGACACTGAATGTATGACAGTGAGTTACGCTGTAGACAATGGGTGTATTACAGTGTGTTACCCTGTAGACAATGGGTGTATTACAGTGAGTTACCCTGTAGACAATGTGTGGATTACAGTGAGTTACCATATAGATAATGTCAGTATTACAATGAGTTACCCTGTAGACAATGGGTGATAATGCAGTGAGTTACCCTGTAGACAATGGGTGTATTACAGTGAGATACCCTGTCGGCAATGGGTGTATTACACTGAGTTACCCTGTAGACAATGGGTGTATTACAGTAAGTTGCCCTGTAGACAATGGGTGTATTACAGTGAGTTACCCTATAGACAATGTGTGTATTACAGTGAGTTACCCTGTAGACAATATGTATTACAGTGAGTTACCCTGTAGACAATGGGTGTATTACAGTGAGTTACCCTGTAGACAATGTGTGTATTACAGTGAGTTACCCTGTAGACAATATGTATTACAGTGAGTTAACCTGTCGACAATGGGTGTATTACAATGAGTTACTCTGGAGACAATATGTGTATTACAGTGAGTTACCCTGTAGACAATGAGTGATAATGCAGTGAGTTACCCTGTAGACAATGGGTGTATTACAGTGAGTTACCCTGTAGGCAGTCGGTGTATTACAGTGAATTGCTCTATAGACAATGTGTGTATTACAGTGAGTTATCCTGTAGACAATGGGTGATAATGCAGTGAGTTATCCTGTAGACAATGTGTATTACAGTGAATTACACTGTAGACAATGGGTGGTAATGCAGTGAGTTACCCTGTAGACAATGGGTGTATTACAGTGAGTTACCCTGTAGGCAATCGGTGTATTACAGTGAGTTACCCTATAGACAACGTGTGTATTACAGTGAGTTACCCTATCGACAATGTGTGTATTACAGTGAGTTTTCCTGTCGACAATGGGTGATAATGCAGTGAGTTATCTTTTAGACAATGGGTATATTACAGTGTTACCCTGTAGACAATGGGTGCACTACAGTGTGTTACCCTGCAGACAATGGTTGTATTACCGTGAGTTAGCCGGTAGACAATGTGTGTATTACAGTGAGTTACCCTCTAGACAATGTGTATTATAATGAGTTCCCCTGTAGACAATGTGTATTACAGTGAGTTACTCTGTAGAAAATGGGTGATAATGCAGTAAGTTACCTTGTAGACAATGGGTGTATTACAGTGAGTTACCCTGTAGACAATGTGTGTATTACAGTGTTACCCTGTAGACAATGGGTGTATTACAGTGTGTTACCCTGTAGACAATGGGTGTATTACTGTGAGTTACCCTGTAGGCAATGGGTGTATTACACTGAGTTACCCTGTCGACAATGGATGTATTACAGTAAATTACCCTATAGATAATGGTGTATTACAGTGAATTACCCTATAGACAATGTGTGTATTACAGTGAGTAACCCTATAGACAATGTGTGTATTACAGTGAATTACCCTGTGGACAATGGGTGATCATGCAGTGAGTTACCCTGTAGACAATGGATGTATTACAGTGAGTTACCCTGTAGGCAATCGGTGTATTACAGTGAGTTGCCCTATAGACAATGTGTGTATTACAGTGAGTTACCCTATAGACAATGTGTGTATTACAGTGAGTTATCCTGTAGACAATGGATGTATTACAGTGAGTTACGCTGTAGACAGACTGTATTGCAGTGAGTTACCCTGTAGACAGTGGATGATAAAGCAGTGAGTTACCCTGTAAACAATGGGTGTATTACTGTGAGTTACCCTGTAGGCAATGGGTGTATTACACTGAGTTACCCTATCGACAATGTGTGTATTACAGTGAGTTACCCTGTCGACAATGGGTGATAATATAGTGAGTTACCCTGTAGACAATGGTTGTATTACAGTGAGTTACCCTGTAGGCAATCAATGTATTACAGTGAGTTGCCCTATAGACAATGTGTGTATTACAGTGAGTAACCCTATAGAAAAATGCGTGTATTACGTTGAGTTATCCTGTAGACAATGGGTGATAATTCAGTGAGTTACCCTGTAGACAATGGGTGTATTACAGTGAGTTATCCTGCAGGCAATCGGTGTATTACAGTGAGTTGCCCTATAGACAATGTGTGTATTACAGTGAGTTGCCCTATAGACAATGTATGTATTACAGTGAGTTATCCTGTAGACAATGGGTGATAATGCAGTGAGTTATCCTGTAGACAATGTGTGTTACATGAGTTACACTGTAGACAATGGGTGTATTACAGTGAGTTATCCTGTAGACAATGGATGTATTACAATGAGTTACCCTGTAGATAATGTGTATTACAGTGAGTTACGCTGTAGATAATGGATGTATTACAGTGAGTTACCCTGTAAACAATGGGTGTATTACAGTGTGTTACCCTGTAGACAAAGGGTGTATTACAGTGAATTACCCTGTAGACAATGTGTGTATTACAGTGAGTTATCCTGTAGACAATGGGTGTATTACAGTGAGTTACCCTGTAGACAATGTGTGTATTACAATGAGTTACCCTGTAGACAATGGGTGATAATGCAGTGAGTTACCCTGTAGACAATGGGTGTATTACAGTGAGATACCCTGTAGGCAATGGGTGTATTACACTGAGTTACCCTGTAGGCAATGGGTGTATTACAGTAAGTTACCCTGTAGACAATGGGTTTATTACAGTGAGTTACCCTGTCGACAATATGTATTACAGTGAGTTACCCTGTAGGCAATGGGTGTATTACAGTGTGTTACCCTGTAGACAATGGGTGTATTACTGTGAGTTACCCTGTAGGCAATGGGTGTATTACACTGAGTTACCCTGTCGACAATGGATGTATTACAGTAAGTTACCCTGTAGATAATGGTGTATTACAGTGAATTACCCTATAGACAATGTGTGTATTACAGTGAGTAACCCTATAGACAATGTATGTATTACAGTGAATTACCCTGTGGACAATGGGTGATCATGCAGTGAGTTACCCTGTAGACAATGGATGTATTACAGTGAGTTACCCTGTAGGCAATCGGTGTATTACAGTGAGTTGCCCTATAGACAATGTGTGTATTACAGTGAGTTACCCTATAGACAATGTGTGTATTACAGTGAGTTATCCTGTAGACAATGGATGTATTACAGTGAGTTACGCTGTAGACAGACTGTATTGCAGTGAGTTACCCTGTAGACAGTGGATGATAAAGCAGTGAGTTACCCTGTAAACAATGGGTGTATTACTGTGAGTTACCCTGTAGGCAATGGGTGTATTACACTGAGTTACCCTATCGACAATGTGTGTATTACAGTGAGTTACCCTGTCGACAATGGGTGATAATATAGTGAGTTACCCTGTAGACAATGGTTGTATTACAGTGAGTTACCCTGTAGGCAATCAATGTATTACAGTGAGTTGCCCTATAGACAATGTGTGTATTACAGTGAGTAACCCTATAGAAAAATGCGTGTATTACGGTGAGTTATCCTGTAGACAATGGGTGATAATGCAGTGAGTTACCCTGTAGACAATGGGTGTATTACAGTGAGTTATCCTGCAGGCAATCGGTGTATTACAGTGAGTTGCCCTATAGACAATGTGTGTATTACAGTGAGTTGCCCTATAGACAATGTATGTATTACAGTGAGTTATCCTGTAGACAATGGGTGTATTACAGTGAGTTATCCTGTAGACAATGGATGTATTACAATGAGTTACCCTGTAGATAATGTGTATTACAGTGAGTTACGCTGTAGATAATGGATGTATTACAGTGAGTTACCCTGTAAACAATGGGTGTATTACAGTGTGTTACCCTGTAGACAAAGGGTGTATTACAGTGAATTACCCTGTAGACAATGTGTGTATTACAGTGAGTTATCCTGTAGACAATGGGTGTATTACAGTGAGTTACCCTGTAGACAATGTGTGTATTACAATGAGTTACCCTGTAGACAATGGGTGATAATGCAGTGAGTTACCCTGTAGACAATGGGTGTATTACAGTGAGATACCCTGTAGGCAATGGGTGTATTACACTGAGTTACCCTGTAGGCAATGGGTGTATTACAGTAAGTTACCCTGTAGACAATGGGTTTATTACAGTGAGTTACCCTGTCGACAATATGTATTACAGTGAGTTACCCTGTAGGCAATGGGTGTATTACAGTGTGTTACCCTGTAGACAATGGGTGTATTACTGTGAGTTACCCTGTAGGCAATGGGTGTATTACACTGAGTTACCCTGTCGACAATGGATGTATTACAGTAAGTTACCCTGTAGATAATGGTGTATTACAGTGAATTACCCTATAGACAATGTGTGTATTACAGTGAGTAACCCTATAGACAATGTATGTATTACAGTGAATTACCCTGTGGACAATGGGTGATCATGCAGTGAGTTACCCTGTAGACAATGGATGTATTACAGTGAGTTACCCTGTAGGCAATCGGTGTATTACAGTGAGTTGTCCTATAGACAATGTGTGTATTACAGTGAGTTACCCTGTAGACAATGTGTGTATTACAGTGAGTTATCCTGTAGACAATGGATGTATTACAGTGAGTTACGCTGTAGACAGATGTATTACAGTGAGTTACCCTGTAGACAGTGGGTGATAAAGCAGTGAGTTACCCTGTAAACAATGGGTGTATTACTGTGAGTTACCCTGTAGACAATGTGTGTATTACAGTGAGTTACCCTATCGACAATGTGTGTATTACAGTGAGTTACCCTGTCGACAATGGGTGATAATATAGTGAGTTACCCTGTAGACAATGGTTGTATTACAGTGAGTTACCCTGTAGGCAATCAGTGTATTACAGTGAGTTGCCCTATAGACAATGTGTGTATTACAGTGAGTTACCCTGTAGACAATGTGTGTATTACAGTGAGTAACCCTATAGAAAAATGCATGTATTACGGTGAGTTATCCTGTAGACAATGGGTGATAATGCAGTGAGTTACCCTGTAGACAATGGGTGTATTACAGTGAGTTATCCTGCAGGCAATCGGTGTATTACAGTGAGTTGCCCGATAGACAATGTGTGTATTACAGCGAGTTGCCCTATAGACAATGTATGTATTACAGTGAGTTATCCTGTAGACAATGGGTGATAATGCAGTGAGTTATCCTGTAGACAATGTGTGTTACATGAGTTACACTGTAGACAATGGGTGTATTACAGTGAGTTATCCTGTAGACAATGGATGTATTACAATGAGTTACCCTGTAGATATTGTGTATTACAGTGAGTTACGCTGTAGATAATGGATGTATTACAGTGAGTTACCCTGTAAACAATGGGTGTATTACAGTGTGTTACCCTGTAGACAAAGGGTGTATTACAGTGAATTACCCTGTAGACAATGTGTGTATTACAGTGAGTTACCCTGTAGACAATATGTATTACAGTGAGTTATCCTGTAGACAATGGGTGTATTACAGTGAGTTACCCTGTAGACAATGTGTGTATTACAATGAGTTACCCTGTAGACAATGGGTGATAATGCAGTGAGTTACCCTGTAGACAATGGGTGTATTACAGTGAGATACCCTGTAGGCAATGGGTGTATTACACTGAGTTACCCTGTAGACAATGGGTGTATTACAGTAAGTTACCCTGTAGACAATGGGTTTATTACAGTGAGTTACCCTGTCGACAATATGTATTACAGTGAGTTACCCTGTAGACAATGGGTGTATTACAGTGAATTACCCTGTAGACAATGTGTGTATTACAGTGAGTTACCCTGTAGACAATATGTATTACAGTGAGTTATCCTGTCGACAATGGGTGTATTGCAATGAGTTACTCTGTAGACAATGCGTGTATTACGGTGAGTTATCCTGTAGACAATGGGTGATAATGCAGTGAGTTACCCTGTAGACAATGGGTGCATTACAGTGAGTTATCCTGCAGGCAATCGGTGTATTACAGTGAGTTGCCCTATAGACAATATGTGTATTACAGTGAATTGCTCTATAGACAATGTGTGTATTACAGTGAGTTATCCTGTAGACAATGGGTGATAATGCAGTGAGTTATCCTGTAGACAATGTGTGTTACATGAGTTACACTGTAGACAATGGGTGTATTACAGTGAGTTATCCTGTAGACAATGGATGTATTACAATGAGTTACCCTGTAGACAAAGGGTGTATTACAGTGAATTACCCTGTAGACAATGGGTATATTACAGTGAGTTATCCTGTCGACAATGGGTGTATTACAGTGAGTTACGCTGTAGACAATGGTGTATTACCGTGAGTTACCCTGTAGATAATGGGTGTATTACAGTGAGTTACGCTGTAGACAATGGGTGTATTACCGTGAGTTACCCTGTAGATAATGGGTGTATTACAGTGAATTACCCTGTGGACAATGGGTGTATTACAGTGAGTTGTCCTGTAGGCAATGGGTGTATTATTGTGAGTTACGCTATAGACAATGGGTGTATTACAGTGAGTTAGCCTGTCGACAATGGGTGTATTACAGTGAGTTAAGCTGTAGACAATGGGTGTATTACTGTGAGTTACCCTGTAGATAATGGGTGTATTACAGTGAGTTACGCTGCAGACAATGGGTGATAATGCAGTGAATTAATCCTTAGTCCTTGGTTTGTTTTTAATCTGTTTTGAAAGTGTGGTGCAGTGATAGATTGTCAGAACACTGAATGTTAGCAAGTTATGGCATGGAGTGTGGCAGGCTGCAGTTTCACAACTGTCGCTTGTCACATAGCGAGGCGTTGATGCTATGACTGCGTGTCCGAGAGACACGGGTTGAGTTGCACTAACGCGTAGCTCAGGGAGATCAAAGGTGGGAGAATATGTTCAAGCACCGGTACATTTGCTGCACCATGCACTTCCCTTGAACCCGGAAATATCATTACATTCAACAGAAACAGCAAGTGCGTAGAACAGCCCTCAGAGACCCTATCCAATGTACGCAGGGCGAAAGTGGATCATTCATCCAGCTACTGGAGAACGTGTGTGTTAATGTACAGGAACATTGAGTGATGAGTTCATTTGTCAGCTTGGTACAATTCGTGCTATAATAACTAGCTCAACTCCCACTCTAGAGATTTGAGCACACATTCTAGGCTGACACTCCAGTGCAGTGCTGAGGGAGCCCTCCATTGTCAGAGGTGCCATCTTTTGATTAAGATGTTAAACCGAGGCCCTATCTACCCTCTCATGTGGATGTAAAAAAAATCCCATGGCACTATTTCGAAGAAGAGCAGGGGAGTTCTCCTCGAAGTCCTGGCCAATATTTATCCTTCAACCACATCACTAGAACTGATTATCTGGTCATTATCACATTGCTGTTTGTGGGAGCTTGCTGTGCACAAATTGGCTGCTGCATTTCCTACATTACAACAGTGACTATACTCCAAAAGTATTTAATTGGTTATAACGCGTTATGAGACGTCTGGTGGTCGTGAAATGCGCTTTATAAATGCAAGATGTTTATATACATTGTTATATGGTTACAGGTTTTCCACCTCCTAGTTTGAAGGCACTGTCGCGCGGCCTACAGTTTCACATGCTCTGACCATCATCTGCTACTTGCCTCCAGTTGGGTGGTCGTCACGCGAGTGAGCCTCCGCAGCGCATCCATGTGCTATTCAACTGCGGATTGATTCGTAGTTGGGTCGGATCCTGCTCTCACCTGATCATCACCATAGGCAGTCCCTCGGAATCGAGAAAGACTTGCTTCCACTCTTATCATGAGTTCTTAGGTGGCTGTACAGTCCAATACGAGAACCACAGTCTCTGTCACAGGTGGGGCAGATAGTCGTTGTGGGAAGGGGTGGGTGGGACAGGTTTGCCGCACACTCTTTCCACTGCCTGCGTTTGATTTTTGCACGCTCTCGGCGACAAGACTCGAGGAGCTCAGCACCCTCCCGGATGCGCTTCCTCCACTTAGGGCGGTCTTTGGCCAGGGACTCCCAGGTGTCAGTGGGAATGTTTCACTTTATCAGGGAGGCTTTGAGGGTGTCCCTGTAACGTTTCCGCTGCCCACCTTTGGCTCGTTTGTCTTGAAGGAGTTCCGAGTAGAGCGCTTGCTTTGGGAGTCTCGTGTCTGGCATGCGAACAATGTGGCCTGCCCAGCGGAACTGATCGAGTGTGGTCAGTGCTTCGATGCTGGGGATGTTAGCCTGGTTGAGGATGCAGTGATATGCAGTGGGAGACAGCGGTCAGGACGTGGGAGCCCTGCTTGACGTTGTGCTCTCATCGGGAGGCACTGAGATGGTTTTGCAGTGTCCCAGTTGTGCTGAGTTAATCATCTATTGATTACGAATCGAACGGATGGAACTTCTGGTGTGCTGAGCACTATCCCAGGCAGTGACTTTATCACTGGATTATTGAGGGGACGGGGAGCGGTGGGGAGTGGTGGGAAGAAGCTCGTGGTCTGTTACATGAAGCGGTGCCGTCTATTGTTTTGAACTAGCCTGCAGTGCAATACGTAGCAAGAGGCACGTGACCTGACCGAGGCCCCATTCACCAGGCAAATTCAGAGAACAGTAAGTGAAGATTTACAGAGCCGCAAAGAGTAACTGTATATGCCCTCTCAGCAATCATTGTTCCCTTGTGAGCTCTTGCATTGAGTAACTGGCAGAGAATCCCTCAGAACCAATGGGCCTCTAATAGGCCGTAACTCACTGGAAACTTGTGACCCAGTCAACTCATAGCAGAGCCTTTCATAAATCTCTTCAGGATTGCCCTGAGCTGTGTTTGAAGCAATATTATTTTCCCAGTGCTTATAAAGTGAGGGATGTTCGGAATAAAGCATTTCGGGCAGACAGTTTCAGCAGTGAGGTTGCCTTACCTCCAGGATTGTGCTGGATTCCCCAGCAATGAAAGATTCATCTCCAGGACATCGCTGCAAGCAAATAACCCAGGAGAAAATCGTAGGAGCCATAAACAACTGTTTTAAAAAAAATGTATTTGAACACTTTAGTGTTCACAAGTGTCAGCCATGACTCAGTGGGCAGCACACTCCCCTCTGAGTCAGAAGGTTGTGGATTCAAGTCCCACTCCAGCGACTTGAGCACGGAATCCAGGCTGACACTCCCGGTGCAGTGCTGAGGGGGTGCTGCACTGTCAGAGGTGCCATCTTTCGGATGAGACATTAAACCGAGGTCCTGTCTGCCCGTAAAAGATCCCATGGCACTATTTTGAAGAAGAGCAGGGGAGTTATCCCCGGTGTCCTGGCCAATATTTATCCCTCAATCAACATAATAACAATAGATTATTTGGTCATTATCAAATTGCTGTTTGTGGGAGCTTGCTGTGCACAAATTGGCTGCAGCGTTTCCCACATTACATCAGTGACTGCACTCCAAAAGTACTTCATTGGCTGTAAAGCGCTTTGATACATCCGGTGGTCGTGAAAGGCGCTATATAAATCCAAGTCTTTTTTTCTTTTTTATTAGGCATAAAAATATTGGAGTGGGGTGGGGGGAGGGGAGTCTATTTGACTGTGCGTGGATGGTTGAAGGTGGGAGGTCATGTGATGAAATCTCCAGGACTGCATCCAATCAGAGATGGTGACTCCAATCAGCAGTAGTTATTGGCACTCATGCGTTCCTTTTGGCTGGAGACTTTGTTTATTCAGGATTCTGGCCTGTTTCTCATTCCTAGCTATTTTATTTTTGGGGGGGTCCTCTATCGTAGGCTTTACAGCACCGCGTTAAAAACCCAGACAGATTCAAAATATTTCAGGGGCTGCAAAATGCGGCAGGAAGCTGGGGATGAATCTCAGTGTTACCCACACAGAGAGGAGCTGGCTGTAGAAACATGAACAGTGCAAGGAGGATGAGAGGGCATCAATTACCTCGCACTGTAACTGCGAGGCAGGAAAATCCCTCCAAATATGTAGATTGTAAAATGCAATTGAGATCAGTACCAAACATCATGCAGATATTGAGCAATAGTAAGGAGTCAGGGACACTGCATCGAAATACAGCAGAATTCTGGCTCAGGGGCAGGAGACAGGATATCCTGCAACAGCTGAGATCACACTGGAGAAAATATAACCCCACTATAACAGCAGTGAGGAATGGAAATCAATACGGCCCTTACACAACAGAGTGACTGCACGAAAATCTCCCTCTACACTGCCCCATCAAACACTCCCAGGGCAGGTACAGTGCGGGTTAGATGCAGAGTAAAGCTCCCTCGACACTGTCCCATCAAACACTCTTAGGGCAGTACAGCACGGGTGAGATACAGAGTAAAGCTCCCTCTACACTGTCCCATCAAACACTCCCAGGGCAGGAACAGCACGGGTTACATACAGAGTAAAGCTCCCTCTACACTGTGCCATCAAACACTCCCAGGGCAGGTACAGCATGGGTTAGATACAGAGTAAAGCTCCCTCTACACTGTCCCATCAAACACTCCCAGGGCAGGAACAGCACGGGTTCGATACAGAGTAAAGCTCCCTCTACACTGTCCCATCAAACACTCCCAGGGCAGGTACAGCATGGGTTAGATACAGAGTAAAGCTCCCTCTACACTGTCCCATCAAACACTCCCAGGGCAGGAACAGCACGGGTTCGATACAGAGTAAAGCTCCCTCTACACTGTGCCATCACACACTCCCAGGGCAGGAACAGCATGGGTTAGATATAGAGTAAATCTCCCTCTACACTGCCCCATCACACACTCCCAGGGCAGGAACAGCACAACTTAGATACAGAGTAAAGTTCTATTTCCACTGACCCAACCTCGGAACCCCAGAAGAGCTTTGTGAGCTGAACCAACCTAACACTTTCCATATGCCACACCCGCCATCCTGTGGCCTCCCCGATAAGTGCCAAATTAGGAGCAGGCGGACCAAGCTCACAGGGAATTAGATTGAGACTGACAAACACACACATTGCACATGGGGACTGTGACAGGCACTATTAGAATGCTCCTTGACCCCATCAGTCCAGGCCACACCGCAGAGTTGAAAGTTTGCCGTCTAATGGCTGATCCTTCCCCTCCCCATCTTTGAGCTGACCTGACCCTAACTGACGCATTTAGGATAACTGCGCACAATACAGATGTACGCCAGCTGATCAGACCAAGTGTTCATCCTGTAAGCGAGGAAATGTAGAGTGTGTTTGATCAGTTGTTCAATCAGACAGGCCACAAGTGCCAAGAACCACCCTCGACACCACGTTAGAATTACACTGACACGGCAAAATGCAGTGCTAGTGCAAATCTTGTGCGTAAGACATCTGTTTTGGTCTATCCCTGACTATTATCGCCTGCTTATCTAGTCAGCTCATCCAGCTGGACTTGGCTGGAGTACATTCTGCGGTGCAATGAGCTCCAGACACTGATATTCTGAAAAATTGTTTGGAACACTCAAGACAATTCCCAAGATTAACCTTGGAAAAGACTTGTTTGCAACATTTCTCGCTGTGGGGTTTCTTTTTGTTTGCTGACTGCTTGCATCTGGGATTTGAATACAAGGATGAGAATTTTAAACTCAATGCATTGCCGGACCAGGAGCCAATGTCGGTCACTGGGCATTCCACAAAGGGGCCTAACTTTGGCCATGACTTGCATCAGTTTTTTTTGAGCAAGCTGTTTTTTCTGGCGTAAGTTAAAAAATCCCATTTTCCCCACAAAAATGTGCTCCAGAGTAAGTCAGTTAGGTACGATTTTTTTTAGGTCAGTTTTTTTTTCAAAAGGGGGCGTTCCCAGGCACTTACGCCAGTTTTGGCCATTTATGCCACTTTGGCCAGCAAAAACTTACTCCAAATCGACTTGGGTCAGCGTATGTGGCCAGCTCTGAAAAACCTTGCGGGCAGTGAAGAAAACACAGCGCACATTCGGCAGACATTAGGGCAGGGATAGGGGAGGGAAGGGAACTCAACAACCAAGCACCAAACATTGCAAGGAAAAGCTCAAACAATTAAAATACAAATAAAAATGAAGTAAATCCTCCCGGAGAAATGCGAGCTGCTGGCCGCGATGTCACTGGGGTGGCGGGGGGGGAGCCAGAGAGAGAGAGAGAGATGCTGGTATACAAAATACTCTTTCTCCACCCTGCCACCCCCCACCAAAACACTCTTTCTACACCCACCCAAAACTCTCCTCCTCCCCCCACACACTCTATCTCTCCCCCCCATACACTCTTTTAATCCCCCCCACCAAAACTCTCCTCCTCCCCCTCCCCATACACTCTATCTCTCCCCCCCATACACTCTTTCTCCCTCCCCGCCCAAAACTCTCCTCCTCCCCCCCCATACACTCTATCTCTCCCCCCCCATACACTCTTTTAATCCCCCCCACCAAAACTCTCCTCCTCCCCCCATCCGCAAAACTCTCCTCCTCCCCCCACCCCCACCCCAATAAAAAGTCTCAAGCACAGCCACTAAATAAACAATAGAACCAAAGTCCTACCTCGAGCGGGAATTTAGCGGGCTGGCCGGCCGGTGCGGGAGGCCACTCAGCCAGGGATAGGGTGCAGCGAGATCGGGCGTCCCTTCGGCCGGGGATAGGGACTGCGAGCATCGGGTCCTGCTCACAGCCCACAGGACGTGCTGGGAGGGCAGGAGCATGCGCGCAGCCCTCACTGAGCATGCGTGCAGGTGCCGGCAGTGCTTTCTGCGCTGGCCTGTTGCTCCACCCCTCTCTGCAGCCTCCACGCCATGCCACGACTCTGGGGACTCAGAAGAGCGGCCAGGATGGGGCCCCTTTTTTCTGGCACCCTTTCCAGCGCATAAAGTCGGCGCACTTCAGATCAGTACGCCGAAAAAACGGCTTGGGCAATGTTGGGCCCAAGGTCACTGCTGCAATATCACAGCAAACAACTCATGTATCAATGCCATCTCAATAACAGACATTATATATTAATCAGCTCCTGAAAACTCTATCTTCACATTGAAGCAAAAGGCTTTGGAGATCACTAACTGAAGGGCCAATCCTCAGTTATTAGACATTTTTTCCACCTTATTTAGAAATTTCTACTTTTTGTTATTCATTCGTGGGATGTGGGCGTCGCTAGCAAGGTCACCATTTATTACCCATCCCTAATTCTCTTAAATGAGTGCCTTGCCAGACCATTTCAGAGAGCTGTTAAGAATCAACCACATTGCTCGGGTCTGCAGTTACATCAGGACTACAGAATTCCTTCCCTGAAGGACATTAGTGAACCAGATGGATTTTTACGACAATCCAGTAGTTACATAATCACCATTACTGATAATAGCTTTTCATTCAGATTTTCTTTTTATAACTGAATTTAAATTCCCCAGCTTCCATGGTGGGATTATAAACTAATGTCTCTGGATCATTAGCCCAGGTCTCTGGATCATCATAGGCAGTCCCTCGGAATCGAAGAAGACTTGCTTCCACTCCTGAAGTGAGTCCTTTGATGGCTGAACAGTCCAATACGAGAGCCACAGACCCTGTTACAGGTGGAACAGGCATTTGTCGAGGGAGGGGGCCGGTGGGGCTGGTTTTCCGCGCGCTCCTTCTGCTGCCTGCGCTTGATCTCTTCACGCTCTTTGCGTTGAAACTCAAAGAGCTCAACGCCTTCCCGGATGCACTTTCTCCACCTCGGGCGGTCTTCAGCCAGGGTCTCCCAGGTGTCAGTGGTGATGTCGCACTTTACCAGGGAGGCTTTGAGGGTGTCCTTGTAACGCTTCCGCGGCCCACCTTTGGCTCATTTACCATGAAGGAGCTCCGCATAAAGCATTTGCTTAGGGAGTCTCATATCTGGCATGAGAACTATGTGGCCTGCCCAGCGAAGCTGACCGAGTGTGGTTAGAGCTTCAATACTAGGGATGTTAGCCTGAATAAGGACACTGATGTTGGTGCATCTGTCCTCCCAGGGGATTTGCAGGATCTTGCGGAGACATCGTTGGTGATATATCTCCAGCGACTTGAGGTGCCTTCTGTACATCGTCCATGCCTCAGATCCATACAGGAGGGCGGGTATTACTACAGCCCTGTAGACCATGAGCTTGGTGGTAGGTTTGAGGGCCTGGTTCACTCTTCTTCTGATGTAGTCCCTCAGAGGCGAGGATGACTTGCTTTCACACCAACATAAACTCTAAGGTGACCGATGAGTCCAATCCGGAATCTAGAGTCTCTGTCACAGGTGTGGCAGCTGGTGGTTGGACAGATGGGTGGGTGGGGTGCTTGGTTTGTCGTGCGCTCCTTCCACTGTTTGTACTTGACTACAGTGTGCTCATGACGAAGAGGCTCGAGGTGTTCAATGCCGCCCTGAATGCTTCTTCTCCACTTTGAGCGGTCATGGGCCAGGGATTCCCAAGAGTTGACGGGGATTACTAGTCCAGTAATATAACCACTATGCTACCGTTCCCTAATGGCAGTTTGACTGTTAGTTTAATCGATCCTGTCTGCACACACTCTTAATTTTCCACCTGTCAGGAGCTGGTCTCCATAGGTTCGCTGGGCTCCACTGCACAATAGAGAAACCCGGCATGCAAGAAGGTTGCATCTTTTTTTTCTTTATTCGTTTATTAGATGTGGACATGGTTGGCAAGGCCAGCATTTATTGCCCATCCCTAATTGCCCTCGGCAAGATGGTGGTGAGCTGCCTTTTTGAACCGCTGCAGTCCATGTGGTGAAGGTACTCCCACAGTGCTGTTAGGGAGCGAGTTCCAGGATTTTGACCCAGCGACGATGAAGGAATAGCGATATATTTCCAAGTCAGGATGGTGTGTGATATGGAGGGGAACTTGGAGGTGGTGGTGTTCCCATGCACCTGCTGCCCTTGTCCTTCTAGGCGGCAGAAATCGCAGATTTGGGAGGTGCTGCCGAAGAAGCCTTGGTGAATTACTGCAGTGCACCTTATAGATGGTACACACTACAGTCACGGTGCACCAGTGTTAGAGGGGTGAATGTTCAAGGTGGTGGATGGGGTGCCAATCAAACGGGTTGCTTTGTCCTGGATGGTGTCGAGCTTCTTGAGTGTTGTTGGAGCTGCACTCATCCAGGCAAGTGGAGAGTATTCCATCACACTCCTGACTTGTGCCTTGTAGATGGTGGAAAGGCTTTGGGGAGTCAGGAGGTGAGACACTCGCCACAGAATACCCAGCCTTTAACTTGCTCTTGTTGCCACAGTATTTATGTGGCTGGTCCAGTTAAGTTTCTGATCAATGGTGACCCCTAGGATGTTGATGGGGGCGGGGTTTTGGCGATGGTAATGACGTTGAATGTCAAGGGGTGGTGGTTAGACTTTCTCTTGTTGGAGATGGTCATTGCCTGGCACTTGTGTGGCGCGAATGTTACTTGCCACTTATCAGCCCAAGCCTGAATGTCGTCCAGGTCTTGCTGCATGCGGGCATGGACTGCTCCATTATATGTGGAGTTGCGAATTGAACTGAACACTGTGCAGTCATCAGAGAACATCCCCACTTCTGACCTTATGATGGAGGGAAGGTCATTGATGAAGCAGCTGAAGATGGTTGGGCCTAGGATACTGCCCTGGGGAAATCATGTAGCGATTTCCTGGGGCTGTGATGATTGCCCTCCACAACCACCACAACCATCTTCCTTTGTGTTAGGGATAAGAACATAAGAACAGAAGAAATAGGAGCAGGAGTAGGTCATACGGCCCCTCGAGCCTGCTCCACCATTCAATAAGATCATGGCTGATCTGATCGTGGACTCGCCCGCTTCCCATAACCCCTTATCCCCTTATCATTTAAGAAACTGTCTATTTCTGTCTTAAATTTATTCAATGTCCCAGCTTCCACAGCTCTCTGAGGCAGCAAATTCCACAGATTTACAACCCTCTGAGAGAAGAAACTTCTCCTCATCTCAGTTTTAAATGGGCGGCCCCTTATTCTAAGATCGTGCCCTCAAGTTCTAATCTCCCCCATCAGTGGAAACATCCTTTCTGCATCCACCTTGTCAAGCCCCTCATAATTTTGTACATTTCGAGAAGATCACCTCTCATTCTTCTGAATTCCAATGAGTAGAGGCCCAACCGGCTCAACCTTTCCTCATAAATCAACCACTCATCCCCAGAATCAACCTAGTGAACCTTCTCTGAACTGCCTCCAAAGTAAGTATATCCTTTCGTAAATATGGAAACCAAAACTGCACGCAGTATTCCAGGTGCGGCCTCACCAATACCCTGTACAGCTGCAACAAGACTTCCCTGCTTTTATACTCCATCCCATTTCAATAAAGGCCAAGATACCATTGGCCTTCCTGATTACTTGCTGTACCTGCATACTATCCTTTTGTGTTTCATGCACAAGTACCCCCAGGTCCCGCTGTACTGCAGCACTTTGCAATCTTTCTCCATTTAAATAATAACTTGCTGTTTGATTTTTTCTGCCAAAGTGCATGACCTCACACTTTCTAACATTATACTCCATCTGTCAAATTTTTGCCCCTCACTGAGCCTGTCTATGTCCTTTTACAGATTTCTTGTGTCGTCCTGACACATTGCTTTTCCTCCCATCTTTGTATCATCAGCAAACTTGGCTACATTACACTGAGTCCCTTCTTCCAACTCGTTAATAGATTGTAAATAGTTGGGATCCCAGCACTGATCCCTGCAACACTAACTCCAGCCAGTGAAGAGTTTTCTCCCTGATCCCGGCATTGACTGAAGCAGGTGGCCTTATCCCAGGGTAGATTTGTAGACGCAAGTTGTCCAGTGTCTGTTAGCTCCCTGAAGGTTGGAATGCAATTGACAGATCAAGATACATCAGCTGCACCCTTCGAGTGTAGAAATACTTTTACTCTCTTTTCTCAACAAAGGGTTGTTTGGGTTTGGGTAACCATGGCTGCAGTATGGATGAGATGTATCTGACACCTGAGGACTTACCCTGTATTGACAGGATGTGCCCGTCGAGGTAAGATTTTTAAAATTAGGTAAGGTTTTGAATATTTCGTTTCAGCCGTGGCACGCTTGCCTCTGCATCAGAAGGTTGTGAGTTCAAGTCCCACTCCAGGAACTTGAGCACAAAAAATCTAGGCTGAGACCCCAGTGATGGAGGGAGTGCTGCAATGTCAGAGGTGCGTCTTTCGGATGAGACATGTGTAATGTATTTGCTTCATTGATTCTTTGCTTAAGAATTCGTTGCAACACATTGCTATTGAGAACTTGTTGGTTTATTAACAAAGGTTTAACAATCACACTACACATTACCAGTTCGTCCAATAGGCTCACAACCATCTGTCTCATCGTGGATGGGCGAGACCCAACTAGCTGGGGTTTTATTGAGTCTTGTAAACATCACATGACTGGGTAAGCCACTCACAATGCAACAGCTCTACAAACCTGTAAACAGATATATCATTTTGGATACTGTTGAGGGAGGTGGCTCAACAGGGGAAGGCAGCAGCAGCCAAGTCCATGGCACCAGGGATGACTCTGCTGCACAGGAGGGCAGGAAAAAGAGTGGGAGAGCTATAGTGATAGGGGATTCTATTTTAAGGGGAATAGATAAGCATTTCTGCGGCCGCAAACAAGACTCCAGGATGGTATGTTGCATCCCTGCTGCAAGGGTCAAGGATGTCTCGGATAAAGGAGCGGCTGCAGGGCATTCTGGAGGGGGAGGGTGAACAGCCAGCTGTCATGATGCATATAAGTACCAACGATATAGGTAAAAAATGGAGATGAGGTCCTACAAGCTGAATTTAGGGAGCTAGGAGTGAAATTAAAAAGTAGGGCCTCAAAGGTAGTAATCTTAGGATTACTACCAGTGCCACGTGCTAGTCAGAGTAAGAATAGCAGGATAGCTCAGGTGAATACGTGGCTTGAGGAATGGTGCAAGGGGAAGGAATTCAAATTCCTGGGATATTGGAACTGGTTCTGGGGAAGGTGGGACCAGTATAAACCAGACGGTCTGCACCTGGGCAGGACAGGAACCGATGTCCTAGGCGGAGTGCTTGCTTGTGCTATTGGGGAGGGTTTAAACTAATATGGCAGGGGGATGAGAATCTATGCAGGGAGGCAGAGGGAAGTAAAAAGTGGGCAGAAGCAAAAGGTAGGAAGGAGAAAAGTAAGCGTGGCGGGCAGAGAAATCGAGGGCAAAAATCAAAAAGGGCCACATTACAACATCATTCTAAAAGGACAAAGAGTGCTAAAAAAACAAGCCTGAAGGCTTTGAGTCTCAATGCGAGGAGCATTCGTAATAAGGTGGATGAATTAACTGCGCAGATAGTTGTTAACTGATATGATGTAATTGGGATTACAGAGACATGGCCATGACCACGGCTGGGAACTCAACATCCAGGGGTATTCAATCTTCAGGAAGGATAGACGGAAAGGAAAAGGAGGTGGGGTAGCGTTACTGGTTAAAGAGGAGATTAACGCAATAGTAAGGAAGGACATTAGCTTGGATGATGTGGAATCTATATGGGTAGAGCTGCGAAACACCAAAGGGCAGAAAACGTTAGTGGGAGTTGTGTACAGACCACCAAACAGTAGTAGTGAGGTTGGGGATGGCATCAAACAGGAAATTATGGATGCATGAAATAAAGGTACAGCAGTTAACATGGGTGACTTTAATCTATATATAGATTGGGCTAAACAAACTGGTAGCAATACTGTGGAGGAGGATTTCCTGGAGTGTATAAGGGATGGTTTTCAAGGCCAACATGTCGAGGAATCAACTAGAGAGCATGCCATCCTAGACTGGGTCTTGTGTAATGAGAGAGGATTAATTAGCAATCTAGTTGTGCGAGGCCCCTTGGGGAAGAGTAACCATAATATGGTAGAATTCTTCATTAACGTGGAGAGTGACACAGTTAATTCAGAGACTAGTGTCCTGAACTTAAAGAAAGGTAACTTTGATGGTATGAGACGTGAATTGACTAGAATAGACTGCCGAATGATACATAAAGGGTTGACGGTAGATAGGCAATGGCAGACATTTAAAGATCACATGGATGAACTACAACAATTGTACATCCCTGTCTGGCATAAAAATAAAACAGGGAAGGTGGCTCAACCGTGGCTAACAAGGGAAATTAGGGATAGTGTTAAATCCAAGAAAGAGGCATATAAATTGGCCAGAAAAAGCAGCAAACCTGAGGACTGGGAGAAATTTAGAATTCAGCAGAGGAGGACAAAGGGTTTAATTAGGAGGGGGAAAATAGAGTATGAGAGTAAGCTTGCAGGGAACATAAAAACTAACTGCAAAAGCTTCTACAGATATGTGAAGAGAAAAAGATTAGTGAAGACTAATTAGGTCCCTTGCAGTCAGAATCAAGTTAATTCATAATGGGGAACAAGGAAATGGCAGACCAACTGAACAAATACTTTGGTTCTGTCATCACTAAGGAAGACACGAATAACCTCCCTAAAATACTGGGGGACCGAGGGTCTAGCGAGAAGAAGGAACTGAGGAAACTGAGGGAAATCCTTATTAGTCAGGTAATGGTGTTAGGGAAATTGATGGGATTGAAGGCCGATAAATCCCCAGGGTCTGATAGTCTGCATCCCAGAGTACTTAAGGAAGTGGCCCTAGAAATAGTGGATGCATTGGTGGTCATTTTCCAACATTCCATGGACTCTGGATCAATTCCTATGGATTGGAGGGTAGCTAATGTAACCACACTTTTTAAAAAAGAAGGGAGAGAGAAAACAGGGAATTATAGACTGGTTAGCCTGACATCGGTAGTGGGAAAATTGCTGGAATCAATTATTAAAAATGTAATAGCAGCGCATTTGGAAAGCAGTGACAGGTTCGGTCCAAGTCAGCATAGATTTAAGAAAGGGAAATCATTCTTGACAAATCTTCTAGAATTTTTTGAGGTAACTCGTAGAGTGGATAAGGGAGAACCAGTGGATGTGGTGTATTTGGACTTTCAAAAGGCTTTTGACAAGGTCCCACACAAGAGATTAGTGTGCAAAATTAGGGCACATGGGATTGGGGGTAATGTATTGACATGGATCGAGAACTGGTTGGCAGACAGGAAGCAAAGAGTGGGAATAAACGGGTCCTTTTCAGAATGACAGGCAGTGACTAGTGGGGTACCCCAGCTACTTACAATATATATTAATGATTTAGATGAAGGAATTGAATGTAACATCTCCAAGTTTGCAGATGACACTAAGCTGGGTGGCAGTGTGAGCTGAGGGGAGGATGCTAAGAGGCTGCAGGGTGACTTGGACAGGTTAGTTGAGTGGGAAAATGCAAGGCAGATGCAGTATAATGTCGATAAATGTGAGGTTATCCACTTTGGTGGCAAAAACAGGAAGGCAGAATATTATTTGAATGATAACAGATTAGTCAAAGGGGAGGTGCAACGAGACCTGGGTGTCATGGTACATCAGTCATTGAAAGTAGGCATGCAGGTACAGCAGGCAGTTAAGAAAACAAATGGCATGATGGCCTTCATAGCCAGAGAATTTGAGTATAGGAGCAGGGAGGTCTTACTGCAGTTGTTCAGGGCCTTGGTGAGATCTCACCTGGAATATTGTGTTCAGTTTTGGACTCTTAATGTGAGGAAGGACATTCTTGCTTTTGAGGGAGTGCAGCGAAGGTTCACCAGACTTATTCCCGGGATGGCAGGACTGACATATGAAGAAAGACTGGATCGACTTGGCTTGTAATCACTGGAATTTAGAAGAATGAGAGGGGATCTCATAGAAGCATATCAAATTCTGATGGGATTGGACAGGTTAGATGCAGGAAGACTGTTCCCGATGTTGGGGAAGTCCAGAACCAGGGGTCACAGTCTAAGGTAAGCAATATAGGACTGAGATGAGGAGAAACTTTTTCACCCAGAAAATTGTGAACCTGTGGAATTCTCTACCACAGAAAGTTGTTGAGTCCAGTTTGTTGGATATATTCAAAAGGGAGTTAGATGTGGCCCTTACAGCTAAAGGGATCAAGGGATATGGAGAGAAGGCAGGAGTGGGGTACTGAAGTTGCATGATCAGCCATGATCATATTGAATGGTGATGCAGGCTCGAAGGGCTGAATGGCCTACTCCTGCACCTATTTCCTATGTTTCTATACATTACAACATTAAACCGAGGCCCCGTCTGCCCTCTCAGGTGAAGACTAACGCACTATTCGAACAAGAGCAGGGTTGTTCTCCTTTCCTTGGTCAATATTTATCTCTCAACCACACCCAAAAACAGTTTATCTGGTCATCATCACATTTCTGTGGCCTTGCTACACCTCAAAAGTACTTCATTGACTGTAAAATGCTTTGGGGCATCCTGAGGCCATGAAAGGCGCAATGTAAATGCAAGTTCTTTCTTCAATCTATGAGGCCGATAGATTATTGAAAGTGCTATTATAAAACGGGTTCCCATCTCCCTCACTCAGTTGCGCCCAATTGTGACTCCTACCCTCACCGTCCGATGGTTGGTCATCACCACGCCATGGTGTGTGATTCTAGAATTGAAGAGCTTTACCCCTGCTCTCGGAAATGTTGCGGCAGGTGACAAACAGTAGATGCCAGGCATGGATCATGGCATCACCTCGAGTAAACACCATAGCAGGGAAACCACTTCACAAAAAGTGATGGCCGCGGGCGAGCGGCCCACCATAACAGGAGCCAGAGTCACAGGGCAGCAGTGGCCTGTACCTATTTAGCAGATTTGCTTCCGATCACTCTTTGACTTCCAGTCTCAGTGCTGTCCCATCGCCCAGGTTCCTCTTCCTTGCACCCCTTTAGTCACCACCAGCTAACACGAGAAGAAGCAAAAGGACTGGGGACAGAACCTTGAAACAAGCCAACATTGGCACATTTTCCAGTCAAGCTGAACATTGCACGCTCTCTCCGCTCACTGGCTCTCTGTCGGTGGCCTGTTCCAGTAGGGTAGATGGATATAACTCCCCGCAGTATTGTGAAGTATCCCACGATAAATACCTTGGCAGTTTGGTACGTGCTTATCTTCATTTGTGGTCAAATGATGTCTCGCTTCCACCATCCAGCACCCTCTCAATGACGTGACACACACAGATAGGAGACCATCACTCGGACGCACGCCAAGCTGCTGATCATCCAACTTGTTCTCAGCTGTAGCCTTGATCCTCCTCATCGGGGATCTTCTCCAGCACATTTAGTCCTTACACACAGCATGCCAATTGTTTGATGCCAAGGAGCTCTGATCATATCGGGCTCTCCTTTTAAAGAAAAACCCACACACACAAAAAAACAGAATGTTAATAGAACACAGTGTAGATGCATGACTGCGGATAAATGAGGACATTTTCTCGTGCTAAAGCCCGTGGGGTATTAAATTCTTGTAAGCTGTAAGAATGTAACTTAAACCAATCAAGTAATGAAATGGATGCCATAAAAGACATATCACCAACAACTTGCATTTATATAGGGAACTTAGTGTAAATAAAATGTCCCAAGGTGATTTACAAATCAAGACAGGTAGAGAAAATGGATGGAGGATGTACATAAGAACATAAGAATTAGGAGCAGGAGTGGGCTATTCGGCCCCTCGAGCCTGCTCCGCCATTCAATGAGATCCTGGCTGATCTTCTACCTCAACTCCACTTTCCTGCACTGTCCCCATATCCCTTGATTCCCTTAATGTATTTGCTTCAAGGGTTCTTTGCTTAAGAATTCATAGCAACACATTGCTATTAAGAACGAGTTGGTTTATTAGCAAAAGTTTTAACAATCACACTGCACGTTACCAGTTCATCCACCAGGTTCACAACCACCTGCCTCATCGTGGATGACCAAGACCCAACTGTCTGGGTTTATTTGAGTCTTGTGGGCATCACATGACTGGCTAAGGCACTCACAATGCAACAGTTCTACAACTACTTTAAGTTATGATCAGTAATCAAGTGCCCCCTCATTAAAGGGGGAGGGACACTCCAAAAACTTTTCAAGTGCTCACTTGTTTTTTTTTTTGAGGGCACTAAAACACAAATTATACAAGTGCCCCCTGGCTAAAAGGGTGGGAGGGGGTACCAAAACCGACACATTAAACAAATTAAACTTTAGACAAAAAACATCAAATTAAAATTTGATTAATATGCACTCCAGTCCCATCTCTCACGGAAGGCCGCGAGCGTACCGGTGGACACCGCGTGCTCCATCTCCAGGGACACCCTGGCTCGGATTTAACTGCGGAAGAGAGGCGGGCAATCGGGCTGAACAACTCCCTCGACCGCCCGCTGCCTGGACCGGGTGATGGCCCCCTTGGCCATGCCCAGGAGCAGTCCTATGAGGAGGCCTTCCGACCTGCCCGCTCCCCTCCGCACAGGGTGCTCAAAGATCAGGAGTGTGGGACTGAAGTGCAACCAGAATTTGAGGAGCAACAGCTCTACAAGCCTGTGAGCATACTCTCAGGTGCATAACATTACAGAGGGGGAGACTGATGGGGAGACCGAGGGCTTGGTCAAAAAGCTGGGCCCTAAGAAGATTTTTGAAGTAAGAGAAGTGGAGAGGTGAAGAGGTATTTCTAGAGAGTGAGGGCTTCTGCCACTAATGGTGGGGCGAAGGGAGGTGGGGATGCGGAGTCAGAGGATTGAAGGGTGTGTGAGGGGACATAGGGCTGGAGGAGGGTGGAGAGTTATGGTGGAGCAAGGTCATAAGAGGGATTTGAAGACGAGAGGCTTCAATTGAATGTAATAAATTTAATACGGCTGAGTCATACAGACTAAAGATCCTAGGTTCACTTCGCAGTATGTGATGGGGTAGGTGGTCTAAAGTAAGGTGCAGTTTCGGTTTTACAATTGGCTGGAGTGTTCTGGGATTTAGAGGGGGAAAATCAGCCAGAGTCCCCACTCCTGCAATCAATATCCAGCTGCCCAAAGGCTTAAAAGTAGAGTGAGCCCATGATTGGGTTTGACGGTGATAGCCTGCCGAGACCCAAGCCTACTTATCTCAATCAGAATTGCCAGCAGCGCTGAAATATCACCACTCGGGACATCTAGGCTTCAAATGTCTAGGCTCACACATGAACAATGGCCACCTGGGTTAGCTATCACAGGGTGCCCGTACAAGCACACCTCGGCAAGAATCAACTCCTTCAGGAGAGGAGGGCAGAAAGTTGGCTAGAGGAAGGTGTAATGTATGTAGCGCCACCCAGTGGACTACTGTGGCATTGCAGCCATTGCGGTTTACAAGAATAAACAGGTCAGGTCACCTGACAGCCTTCCTGAAGTTATCGGCCATCTTAGAGCCTGTGTGTTTGTGAGGTCGTACTGAAAACATAACAGAAGGAAAAAGAGTGAGAGGGAAAAAGGAAGCCATAGTAAGTGGAAAAGTATCTCCCATTTTTAAACTTAAACTAAAACTATGCTGTGCGGGTTACAAAATTCCCACAGCTCTCCCCTATGCAAAGTCATTGAACTGGGTTTCTAATGTCAGCTGTGGCTCAGTGGGCAGCACACTCGCCTCTGAGTCAAAAGGTTTTGGTTCAAGTCCCACTCCAGATACTTGAGCACAAAAAAATCTAGGCTGACACTCCAGCGCAGTGCTGAGGGAGTGCTACGCTGTTGGAGGTACCATCATTCAGATGAGACGTTAAACCGAGGCCCCGTCTGCCCTCTCAGGTGGATGTAAAAGATCCTATGGCACTATTTCAAAGAAGAGCAGGGGAGTTATTCCCGGTGTCCTGGGCCAATATTTATCCCTCAATCAACATAACAAAAAAACAGATTATCTGGTCATTATCACATTGCTGTTTGTGGGAGTTTGCTGTACACAAGTTGGCTGCTGCGTTTCCCACATTACACAGTGACAATACTCCAAAAGTACATTGGCTTCAAAAGGCTTTGAGACGTCCGGTGGTCGTGAAAGGCGCGATATAAATGTAAGTCCCTTTTTTATTTTTAAAGCCCTAAGGGATGGCCATCATGGAGAAGTAAAACAATGAATTTACAGAGAGCAGTGGAATAGGGTAGAGTATAGCCTCGCACATAAAGCATGGCCACCTCACCTTCTTCATTCTATGTTCAGGGGCCACCAGTCCTGAATCACTCCTCCCTCACCTTCTTCATTCTATGATCTAGGACCAACCCGAGGATCACTCCTGTCTATCTATCTTTCTTCTATGCTCTGAGGCCACTTCTGCAATCATACCCTCCTCGCGCCACTATGCTTACATTATTTTAGTGGTAGCAGTCGGATTACTTGCTGTATTAAGATCCTTTTTTCTTACCAACCAGAAAGAATGAACAAAGAGGTTTCGTGTCTAATTCCCAAATGGGTCGGGGTGGACTAAGAATCACTTTTGTCTTTGACTCACCTTACGCTTATATCTTACCTCAACACAGTCAGAAGAGGAGGCTGCCCTGTCGTGTTCCCATCTCTAAGCCAGGGGCACTAGTGGTGGTCCCGCTGCCTGAAATCAGAACGGATACTCCAGCAGAGACCAAGGATTCCACCTGGGCCCTAGCTGGTTTGCGTGGCACAGAATGTTACCGCATGGTCTGCAACATCCAGTCTGCAACTGGGCTCCTCTTGTTTGCTCCCTTAACCTGCTCATATTCCTCACCAGTACAATTACCCACTGAGTCAGCAGCAGATCTTAGGGGCTGGATTTTCCGGTCTTTCGCGTCCGGGTTTCGTCCCAGGACGGAGTGAAAGACGCCGGCGAGTCTCCTGCGCCCTCCGGTCAGGTTTTGCGGCGGCGCTGAGCGGCACCACTGGGAAGAGCTATGCCGGGTGTGTAATGCCTCTGCCTGCAACACCGGCAGGAGTTTGGACTCTTGCCCAATCTGTCCGCCCGAAAGTGCGCCCACAATGACTGCCTGGGAAACCAGCATAGCCAGCGCGCAGAGGAAGGTAAAGGACTCCAAAGGCAAGTGCGAGTCTTTGTTCTTTTAATTATTTGAGTGATTTAAGTTGTGGTGGCGTGGGCAATGTTTTGGGAATTTTCCCCCACGCCTCTCTCAGAGCGCACACGGTCCGGCACTCTAGTTCACGAGTTTCCCATCCTTGCACCACGAAAAGTGTACAACGCCTCCCTTCACACTGTGCCCCCTGACGCAGGACCAAGATGCCCAACCTTCCTTACCGAAGCGCAAACTTTTCCCGGCCGGTAACTTTTCCAACCCCGCCTCCGCTTTCATCCCGAGAAGCATAAAATCCAGCCCTAAGTCACCAAAGCTTGGCTTCATTTACAAGAAAACTCCTGGAATGTGTTGGGGAAAGTCGGCGGCTCGTCCATAAGTTCCACTCTTGGTGTAACCGAGTGTTAGCAGCTCAGGTCGACGGACTCCCAACTTCAACTGGGAGCCACACACACCCACGGATAGAAAGTCGGGTCAGGCTGTGACTGAGAATGAGGGATGTCTAGGGACACAGGAACATATGGAGATGGCCATTTAACTCCCTTCGAGCCTGTTCCACCATTCAATTAATCATTCTTAACTCCATCGACCTGCCTTAGTTCTATAATATTTAATACCCTTGTCTAACAAAAATCTGTCAATCGCAGTTTTGAAATTGTAAATTGTACCCCGGCCCCAATAGCTTTTCAGGGGCGAGAGTTCCAGATTTTCATTACCCTTTGCGTGAAGAGATGTTTCCTGACATCGCCCCTGAACAACCCAGCTCTCATTTTATGGTTATGCCCATGAAAGAGCAGTTGAGGCTAGGGGTCAATTTAAAATTTCAAAACTAAGATTGATCGATTTTTGTTTGGTAAGTGTGTACAGGCACGATTTGCAGATGACACAAAACTTGAAAGTATAGTGACCAGTGAAGAGGATAGTGATGGACTTCAAGAGGACATAGACAGGCTGGTGGAATGGGCAGACACGTGATGAAATTTAACGCAGAAAAGTGCAAAGTTATACATTTTGGTAGAAAAAATGAGGAGAGGAAGTATAAATTAAAGGGTACAATCCTAAAGGGGGTGCATGAACGGAGATACCGAGGGATTTTTGTGTGCATAATCATTGAAGGTGGTAGGGCAGGTTGAGAAAGCAAATAAAAAAGGCTTACAGGATCCTGGGCTTCATAAATAGGGGCATAGAGTACAAAAGCAAGGAAGTTATGATGAACCTGTATAAAACACTGGTTCAGCCTCAACAGGAGTATTGTGTCCAATTCTGGGCACCACACTTTAGGAAGGATGTGAAGACCTCTGAGAGGGTGCAGAAAAGATTTACGAGAATGGTTCCAGAGATGAGGGACTTCAGTTACGTGGATAAACTGGAGAAGCTGGGGCTGTTCTTCTTAGAGCAGAGAAGATTGAGAGGGGATTTGAGAAAGGTGTTCAAAACCATGGACAGAGAAGATAGAGAGAAACTGTTCCCATTGTCCAAAGAGTCGAGAACCAGAGGACACAGATTTAAGGTGATTGGCAAAAGAATCATGAGGGAACATGAGGGAAAACTTTTTTACGCAGCGAATGGTTTGGATCTGGAATGCACTGCCTGAAAGGGTGGTGGGGGCAGACTCAATCACGGATTTCAAGAGGGAATTAGATAAGTACCTGAAAGAAAAAAAAATGTCAGGGCTGCGGGGAAAGGGCGGTGGGTGGGACTAGCTGAGGTGCTCTTGCAGAGAGTTGGCACGGGCTCGATGGGCTGAATAGCCTTCTTCCGTGCTGTAACCATTCTATGATGCTATTAAGGGTATTAAGTGATTTGTATGCAAACTTCACCAATGTGTAAGACTTGCCACCAGGGAACATACCTGTGGGAGACCTAAGGGTCACCTGTGTCGGTGCTAAAGAGCGATGGACGGTCAGAATCTGCGGGGGCTACAAGGTACTGATCAACCGAGTCTCGTTACAGGAGCAGTACCCACTACCTAAAGTGGAGGACCTATTCACAACGCTAGCAGGGGGAAAGTCGTTCACCAAGCTAGATGACACAGGAGCTGGATGAACCGTCAAAGAAATTGACGTGCATCAACATCCATTCAGATTGACTGCTATGGGAGAATCGCATGGTTTTGCCAAAAAAAGGCAGGGAAACATTTATACGCGACCAACACAGTACCTACCTTCATGATGAAGGCTATCGCCAGGTCGCACGTTTGGTGGCCCGGCAATGACTTCGAATTAGAGTCATGCGTACACCAATGCAACACTTGCTCACAGTTGAGCAACGCACCCAGGGAGGCCCCACTGAGCCTGTGATTATGGCCCTCCAAACCAGGGTCCGCATAAATTTTGCTGGCCCTTTTCTAGGAAAGATGTTTCTAGTAGTAGTGGATGCTTACTCTAAATAGATTGAATGTATAATAATGTCATCATGTATGTCCACTACCACCATTGAAAGCCTCAGGGCCATGTTCGTCACCCATGGTTTGCCCGACATCCTTGTTAGTGACAATAGATCGTGTTTCACCAGCTCAGAATTCAACGAGTTCATGACCCACATTGGCATTAAGCATGTCAGGTCTGTCCCATTTAAGCCCGCATCTAATGGTCAAACAGAACAGGCAGTCCAAACCAGAGCTTGAAACGTGTAACGGATGGCTCCTTGCAGACCAGGTTATCTCGGGTCCTGCTCAGCTACCAGACGCGGCCCCACTCGCTTACAGAGATCCCCCTGCAGAATTGTTAATGAAGCGAGCACTCAAAACCAGGCTCTCCTTAGTCCACCCGGATCTCAATGATCACGTAGAAACCCGGCGGCACCGGCATAACGTGTACCACGATGGCGCGGCTGTATCACGTGACATTGAGGTTAATGATCCGGTATTTGTTCTCAGTTACGGTCATGGTCCCAAATGGATTGCTGGCACTGTTTTAGCTGAGGAGCGGAATAGAGTGTTTGTTGTTAAATTGTTGAATGGGCACACGTGCAGAAAGCACTTGGATCAGACCAAACTGTGGTTCACTGACAACCAAGAACAGTTTGAAGAAGACTTTATCATCATTGATCCACCAACACACACCCAACCAGCAACCGACCTCGCTGTCAACCACGAGGATGAACCCACCATGTCCGACAGTCCGATCAGACCAGTGGTGCTGCAGTGCAGCAATGATCCGACCAACTCACCCATGCCAGAACTTCAACTCAGGCGATCGACCCGGGAACGCAGAGCCCCGGGTCGCCTCAACCTGTAAATAACTTGTACGTAAGACTTTGGGGGGGGGGGAAGGGGGGAGTGATGTTATGTATGCAAACCTCACCAATGTGTAAGATTTGCCATCAGGGGGCACACTTGTGGGAGACCTAAGGGTCACTTGTGTACCCCGGGCAAGCAGGTATAAAAGGCAATCCACCTTGCTGTTTCCTCACTTTGGAGTTACATTAAAGAGACCAAGGTCACAATGGCTTGAGCTTACAACACAGTCTTGTGGAGTTATTCTGAGCATAATATTAAGGGATAGGGAACCAAGGCGGGTAGATGGAGTTGAAATACAGATCAGCCATGATAGGGCAGGCTCGAAGGGGATGAACTGGCTACTTGGAGGGGAAAGGAAGTGGGGAATGGAGTGAGTTGGTGAGAAATGAGAGGACGGAGCCCAGTACTACGTCATTTCAAAGGGCTGTTCGTTATGTGTTTCGCCAGCCCATTTCAGGATCACACCCAAGTCTAATGCCAAATTCACACACATCAAACACTCCCAGGGCAGGTACAGCACGGGTTAGATAAGAGTGAAACTCCCTCGACACTGTCCCATCAAACACTCCCAGGGCAGATACAGCACGGGTTAGATACAGAGTAAAGCTCCCTCTACACTGTCCCAGCAAACACTCCCAGGGCAGGTACAGCATGGGTTAGATACAGAGTAAAGCTCCCTCTACACTGTCCCAGCAAACACTCCCAGGGCAGGTACAGCACGGGTTAGATACAGAGTAAAGCTCCCTCTACACTGTCCCAGCAAACACTCCCAGGGCAGGTACAGCATGGGTTAGATACAGAGTGAAGCTCCCTCGACACTGTCCCACCAAACACTCCCAGGGCAGGTACAGCACGGGTTAGATACAGAGTAAAGCTCCCTCTACACTGTCCCATCAAACACTCTCAGGAACTCGAGAGCTTACTTTATCCATTTCGAACTTCACGCAATGTGGGCTGCTGTAATCATTTACACTGGCGATCGCAAGTGTTTGTCCACATGCCCAGCAGAAGTCTTCATCTCCAGTGAAACATGAAACCTCGCAACAGTCAGGAGCACCCAACAACAAGATCGCTTACAAGTCAGGACGGGCCAGCTGCTCTCCCAAAGTGCGGCTTGGGGAATATTCTGGGAATATTCAGGGGCAGCGCCGTTGCCGGGTCCGACGAGAACCGCTCGGTGTTCTGTTCCGCGATTTAAGGTGGTTTTATTCATCAGTCCGAGATGATCATTTATGCTCCCCCAAAGCACAGCAACGGCTTTTGTGCAGAGAACTCATTTGCTATGCAATTATTAAACTTTAGTACTGTTTCTCATGAAAGACTTTGCACATCTGTGAGAGGGGATCGGATGTCCGTAAGGTCTGAGGTTGCTATGGCAACTGTGTATTTTCCATGACCCCCGTGCTCTGTTACCCTTTTAACCCCGCAATACGCAGCATGATTACAAAGTGAGCAGGGCGACGTGTGCTAAATTCTGTGTTTCCAGAACTCTTCAGTAACCTGTTTCTGGTTAGGCTCAGCCTGACCATATGTCCAGGATTAGTCGCTGCGCTCAAGTCCAACTCAATTCAGATCTGAATAACATGTTGTTGTTTACTTATTCCCCTCCTCTCCTCAATACCACAGCCCAGTACTACGTCATTTCAAAGGGCTGTTCGTTATGTGTTTCGCCAGCCCATTTCAGCATCACACCCAAGTCTAATGCCAAATTCCCCATGCATGCACACACATCAAACACTCCCAGGGCAGGTACAGCATGGGTTAGATACAGAGTAAAGCTCCCTCTACACTGTCCCACCAAACACTCTCAGGACAGGTACAGCATGGGTTAGGTACAGATTAAAGCTCCCTCTACACTGTCCCATCAAACCCTCCCAGGGCAGGTACAGCATGGGTTAGGTACAGAGTAAAGCTCCCTCTACACTGTCCCATCAAACACTCCCAGGACAGATACAGCATGGATTAGATACAAAGTAAAGCTCCCTTTACACTGTCCCATCAAATACTCCCAGGGCAGGTACAGCACGAGTTAGATATAGAGTAAAGCTCCCTCTACACTGTCCCATCAAACACTCCCAGGCAGGTACAGCACAGGTTAGATACAGAGTAAAGCTCCCTCTACACTGTCCCATCAAACACTCCCAGGGCAGATACAGCACGGGTTAGATACAGAGTAAAGCTCCCTCTACACTGTCCCAGTAAACACTCCCAGGGCAGGTACAGCACGGGTTAGATACAGAGTAAAGCTCCCTCTACACTGTCCCATCAAACACTCCCAGGGCAGGTACAGCACAGGTTAGATACAGAGTAAAGCTCTCTCTACACTGTCCCATCAAACACTCCCAGGGCAGGTACAGCACGGGTTAGATACAGAGTAAAGATCCCTCTACACTGCCCCATCAAACATTCCCAGGGCAGGTACAGCATGGATTAGATACAGAGTAACGCTTTCTCTACACTGTTGTGTCACAGGCTAACATGGCAACCATTTTGCATACAGCAAGAACCCCACAAAGAGCAACAAGGTGAATGAGCAATTAATACCTTTCTCTTCTGCAAACAGTTTCATTGTAGCTATCAGAAAAGGCAGAATTCTGCATCTCATCTGAAGTACAGCGCCTGCAACAGTGCAGCACTCCCTCCATACTGCCTAGATTATGTGTTCATGTTCCAGTGGTGGCCTTGAACCCACAGACTCAGAGGCAAGGTTACTGCCAACTGAGCCAAACATATTACTCTTGGATGCTTCACCCCTCAATCATCCAACCAGCTTCTCTTGTTCTGAAGTGTGAGCAGTCCATCATCGTACCTCTCAGTCCCAAACAACGATTGCAACTGGCATAAAACACATGTTCTTGAGATTCAGACAGGAGTTGGCACTTACACATTTTAGCCCTAAATTTACCTGCAAGTTCCTCCTGATCCAGAACTTGATCAGTAAGAGTTGTAATTGAAAAAGCTCAAGCATATATGTGCTTAATCTTATAATTGGTTCACCAACATAACAAGCTAATGTTGGCCATTCTGGGTTCTTTGGATTTAGCTCTTGGGATTTAGCTCTTGATATAAACTATTCACCACATCGGTACTGTCTCAAAGTACAACAATAAATATTATCCAAAACTGGTAGTACTTTCAACAAGAAACTCTGCATGCAAGATCCTTATAGCTAGAAAATAAGAACATAAGAAATATGAGCAGGAGTAGGCCATTTGGCCCCTCAAGCCTGCTCTGCCATTCAAGAAGAAATTCCTTCTCATCTCAGTTTTAAATGGGCGACCCATTATTTTCAAACTATGCCCCCTCGTTCTAGATTCCCCCATGGAGGGGAAACATCCTCTTTGCATCTACCCTGTCGAGTCCCCTCAGAATTTTATACAATTCAATAAGATCACCTCTCATTCTTCTAAACTCCAATGAGTAAAGGCCCAACCTGCTGAACCTTTCTTCAAAAGACAATCCCTTGATCTCAGGAATCAACCAAGTGAACCTTCTCTGAACTGCCTCCAATGAAAGAATATCCCTCCTTAAATAAGGAGAGCAAAACTGTACGCAGTTCGCCAGGTGTGACCTCACCAATACACTATACAGTTGTAGCATGACTTCCCTACTTTTATACTCTATCCCCCTTGCAATAAAGGCCAACATTCCATTTGCCTTCCTGATTACTTGCTGTACCTGCATACTAACCTTTTGGGTTTCACATACAAGGACCCCCCAAATCCCTCTGTACCTCAGCATTTTGTAATCTCTCCCCATTTAAATAGCAATTTGCTTTTTTATTTTTCCTGCCAAAGTGGATAACCTCACATTTTCCCACATTATACTCCATCTGCCAACTTTTTGCCCATTCACTTAGCCTGTCTATATCCCTTTGCAGATTCTTTGCATCCTCCTCACATCTTGCTTTCCCACCTGTCCTCTCATTATCCGCAAACTTGGCTGCATTTTACACGCTGCTTGCATTAATCCCCCAACTATACAATATCAGCCCCAGCACTGAATCAACAACCGCCAACCTGCCACATACAGACCTCCCTGGCACCACTGACTGACTGGGCTGAAGATCTCCACACTATGATAACCAGATGATAGACTATTCCCTCCCGCAGCTCGTCCTGGTCAGCCTCGCATGGCAGCAAACAGCTGTCCACCTCATAAACTGTGAGGCAACCCTCTCACAAAGATAGTGGGCCGAAAATTGCCGCCACAGTACAGAGTGACTGTGTCTGCAGTACGTTCCTCATGTGATTATGTTTAAGAGTTAAGGATTCAACAGGTCCGTACTGCGATTCTGGGCCCCAATGGTGGATATTTTTACCCAGAACACACTGCGTACTCGAATATGCCCTATCATTTTAAAGGAGAATCATGATCATGAACTCTTCTGGAGGACTGGAACTCACTGCCTGAAGGGGTGGTGGAGGCAGAAATCCTCAACACATTTAAAAAGTACCTGGATGTGCACTTTGCATTTTATATTCTCTTGAACACTCTTGAACACTCTTAGTTCAACTTAACTCTATTTATTTGGGAGATCTCAGTCAGCCATGTGGTGCTTTAAAATGTTGTTCCTTCACCAACTCTCTCTCTCAATACAGCTCCCCATACTTCCTAGCTGGAGGACACTATACATTATATCGATACCTCCTAGTTAGAGGGCGCTATACAATATCTCGTTACATCTTTCCTTTCATAAGAAACAAAAATGAATTAAAGTGAGCTTCAATTTAAATAGGTAATTAATTTCTTATGAATTCATGTATTAAACAACTACAAGTTTAACAAACAACAACAAAACTTTGTCTTACTCCAAGTGTTGCATGTTTCACACTTTGAAACATAGTCTTTTATGTCACTGTTCAGTCCTGGTCAGTAAACGGATCCACTGGTACGTCAAAGAGTGCTTTCGCCGCCAGTGTGAGCAGCATGGAGTCGCTAATGAATGTCAGATCTCAGGGATTTTGGTATGACACAGCGATAGCCTTTGAAGACACTGCCATCCTGTGTTGTGAGTTCGTCACAAACTTGAAGTATGCATGCATTTCAGACGGGCATTCATGTGTCGTTTCTGGCCAGCCCGTGTGATTTGTTGTATGACCAGTTGTAGTCTGGAGTCGCTTGCAGTTGCGTGTTGTACGGTAGTCAGTCCTTGTTTGGAGAGTGGGAGAAAGTCTACCATTGGATGCATTCCACTGCAATTTCTGTCTGTGACCTCTCCATGTTTTCGAGGTCTGCGCGCGAGAGGATGTCTGCTAGTTACGTTTCTTTTCCTGGTTGATACTTTATTTCAAAGTCATATTAGTTGAGCCAAATGAGCAGACGTTGTAATCGCTTGGGTGCTGCAGATAACGACTTGCGTCGTATAACAACCAAAGGCTTATGGTCTGTCCATAGCGTGATCTTGCGACCATACACATATTGATGGTTTTGTTCCATTCCGAAGACTTGAGCAAGCTGCTCCTTTTCAATTTGAGAGTATTGCATTTCTGCTGGAGTGAGCGCTCAGCTCGCGTATGCAATTGGTTGTCCCTGTTGCAGAAGGACGAACCCAAGACCCTTGCTCGAAGCATCTCCTTGACCTTCGGTTGCAAGTTTGTGGTCAAAGTAGCTGAGCACCGGAGAATCTGTCATGCATTATTTGATGGTTTCAAACGCTTTGTCTTGTTCTTCAGTCCATTTCCAGACCGTGTCTTTATGAGCAAACCGTCGCAGAGACTCGATCCAATCTGCCTACACTTTTGAGAAAAGTGATTTAGTTTGCCGCAACTTGTGCAGGTCTTCTGCTGGGCATTTAGTTTTTGACAGCTCATGTCTTTTGCCACAATATCTGCAATTGTTCGTGAACTCTTTGTCTGTGAATTCTTTCTTTGTGGGTCGGGGTTTCTGTCTGACAGCTTTGACATCTTCAGAGTCTGTTTTAGTGAGCTTCATGGATTTCATTTGCGCACTGTGGCCTCTGTAGCTTTACAGAGCATCGAGTGTTCGGCTGAAGAGTTGACCGATCACCTGGGCTCCAGCGCTGATGAAGACGAAGCTGCTCAGCCCCTGGAAGAGGAGTACGGAATATATACCTGCCCCGTGGAAAATGGAAGTAGAAATCAATGGGGTTCCAGTTTCGATGGAGACCGACACAGGGGCGAGCCAGTCGTTGAGAAACTCCGGGACAATCCCGCCAAATGACCCAAAATATCCCCAATCCAGGCACAAGAGGCACCTACACAAGAGGCACCATCCCAGTCGTTGGCAGCGTGGAAGTCCAAGTATCCCAGGGCGGCGCGATGCACAAGCTTCCCCTGTGGATCGTTGCCGGTGGTGGTCCAACGCTGCTGGGAAGAAGTTGGATGAAGCAAGTCCAAATCTGTCGAAGCGACGAAGACTTCCGGTCTCTGGCAATCGACATCCCACGCGGCCTCAAACTTGGATCCATCGCAGCACCTGGAAATTCTACCATCCGACTCGACTGCGTGGCGACGACACAGACTGCACAACTCAACGAGATGATCCAACCTGAACGACCAGACCTCACCTTCCGGGCTCCAGTGATAGGACTCCGAGGGAAGAAGATCGGCCCAGAAGGTAGATTCCAGGCGTCCGTGGCAGAACCTGGCGAGAAAAAGATCACTGCAGCCTACCTCGTGGAGAGAGAGAAGATGGTGCCCGCTCCATGAGGCGAAGCACCTGGAATCAAGATGGCCACGACTAGACCACGAGGGGCAGCATTGAGGGAGCAACACGTGTCACCGAGTGGCTAACTGGATTGGGGTAAAGATTGCAAGGTCCTCTTAAAGGAGACTGGCAACCCAGAACAATTAAAGGGACAGTTCCACTCTTGGCACAGTGATGCTGGTGATATTAAAGATAAAAGTGTAAAGAATGAATGCAGGTATATAAATGTATTGTTGAATGGTGCTGCTGGCAATACTAATGGGAGAAATGTAACAAATGCTTCAAAAGATGATGTAAGTGACAAGTTTGCACTGTTGAACAGTGATGCTAGTAATGCTAACGTGACAATTGTAACCTTTGTAAGTGACAAACTTGAAAGTGTAAAGAAGTATAACAATGTCGAAGTAGCTAGTAACGATCGGGGCCAATGTATCATAGAATGAGAAATGATACCGGGTTCTACAGGTATAATGACAATGCCAAAGGGAACCCCCCTGTGGGAAACTCCTAGTTCCAGTGACTACAGTGATCATGTAGCCTGCGCTTCCGTGACCAATGTGATGCCCCAGGAAGGGTTCACACACACCCAGTGGGAGCATACCCACTGCAGGGACAGCGGTCAGTGGGCAGCACAGCCACCACCACTGGCAACCTGCCCCAGATTGGCCCTAACCCCCCCGGCCACCAGGGCCAGCACTGGGATCAAGAGGCCAGTACACCCCAGCTTTCCTGGCAGAACCTGGGATGACCAGACTTCCACCACCAATGGAGGACAAGGAGGCCACACCACCCTGTGGCCCTGCCCACCACTAAATGCCACCACCTATCCATTCTACAAAGTAAGTACCTTACCCATAGAACTTGCTCCACCACTGCAGAATCCTCCAACAATGACACCCACATGATCTATGTATGGGGGAGGGGGGGGGGGCAGAATGGAGATGTGCAGCCACGAGCACATGGATCACACCTGGCACCCACACAACCCTCACCACAACCTCCCATCGCCCACTACTGATCACCTCCCCATGTTATGGCAATAAGGACGTGAGAAAGGCTTAGGGGGGGGAGTATGGTCATGTATGCATGTTAATGTATGTACTGTAACACTAGACCACTGAATGTACCTTCACCCTGTGCACACTATACCTGTACCACCAGAGGGAGCTGCTGCTGGAGACCTATGAGTCACCTGTACACTGCAGGTAACCAAGTATAACAGGGAGCTCACCTCTTGGTGTCCTCACTCTAGGAGCTGCAATAAAAGACTAAGGTCACTACAGTTCAAGTACTGTACCCTTACCTCGTGGAGTCATTATTAGAGTGCTTGCATATAGTACAGTGCCGTTCATAGATAATGTTGGTTTTACCTTTACAATGCTCTTCCCAGAGCTTCAAAATAGTCTCAATTTCCTGCTTGTCTTCGTCTGATTTGTGGATAATGGCAGTGATAAACCTTGCAACCCTAACTCTAACTGTCTGTTCCACAATATTTGTGATAATCTCATCGCTGTCCCACAGTTGTTTGAATTTTTTCCAGTTGGTTTTCAAATCGCCAATCACCTGCAATGGAGGTGGGAGGGGAATGTGCGCGGGAGTTGGCTCCGTGGTGGTCATGATAGCTCACTACAGTTTAGGACTTTGAGTTTGTCACATACTTGTATACAGTTCAAATACCCAGAGGACTAGAACAAGTTTAATAGTAAAATATCGTGGCCATGTATTTGCAGAAATACTTTTTCAATCCAGGTTCTACAATAACTCATGCCACTTTAAGTTCACTTTACTAATGCCTCTAGTTTATTTTACAAGCTTCTGACTACTTATCGCCCTTCACGGATCCACGAACAATTTGTAGGAAGCATGTTCCGCACTGCACTGCTTAACGTCGATTTTGAAAAAGTTTTACAGTTCCAATATTTTAGTTGTAGATGCTTCCGACGAAAGATCGGAAGTCTCCGCTTCTGACACCATGTATTTTATAGTCTCTTGAACACTCTTAGTTCAAGTCAGCCATGTGGAGCTTTAAAATTTGTTCCTTCACCGACACTCTCTCTCAAAACAGCTCCCCATACCTCCTAGCTAGGGGTCGCTATACAATATCTCGTTACACACTTGAAGTGCACTTGGTGTGCCATAACCTACAGAGCTACAGACCAAGAGCTGGAAAGTGGAATAAGGCTGGGAAGCTCTTTGTTGGCCGGCGCAGACAAGATGGGTCAAAATGGCCTCCATCCGTGCTGTAAATTTCTATGATTCTATACCCCCTTCGTCCAAGTGCTGTCCTTTCCCATCTCCCCACTTGGCTCCCCATCTGCCTTGTATTTTACCATCTCCCCGCTCCTTGCCTCACCCCCTTTCCCCCCACCCCACCCCCCGCATCCTGCAGCTTCTAAAATACAAAGAATGTTACCCCCTCAGCTCCCTTGGCAGACTGTTACTGTTCACATGCTTCTGGTTCGCTCAGAGGCTCCGGGTTTGGCTGGTATATCAAATCCTTTTCATTTGGGCGTATAAACCCTGAGAATGTGCAGAGTAATCTGAATGCAGCTAAATGGACCGACCAATGAATAAAGTATCACTTGCTTCCATTAATGCCAGCTGTTGCTCAGTGGGTAGCACTCTCACTTCTGAGTCAGAAGGTTGTGGGTTCAAATCCCACTCTGAAACTTGAGCACATACGCTCCAGTGCGGTACTGAGGGAGCACTGCACTGTCGGAGGTGCCTTCTTTCGGATGAGATGTTAAACCAAGGCCCCGTCTGCCTTCACAGTTGGGTGTAAAAGAGCCATGGCACTATTTCGAAGGCGGTGGGAGTTATCCCTGGTGTCCTGGCCAATATTTATCCCTCAATCAACATAACAAGTAACAGATTATCTGGTCATTGTCACACTGCTGTTTGTGGGAGCTTACTTGTGCGCAAATTGGCTGCTGCAATTCCCATATTACAACTGTGACTACACTCCAAAAGTACTTCATTGGCTGTAAAGTGCTTTGAGGCGTCCGGTGGTCGTGAAAGGCGCTATATAAATGCAAGTCTTTCTTTTTATTTTTATTAACCTGGCAGCGAGTTCAAACTCAATTCAGCTTATGCTGTAGAGGAGCCACCCAGAGATACTAATCCATGGCTCTGTTTGCACAACAGTTTTCTGTGCTGGAGGAACAAACGCCATTCAATGGTCGCATCAAGAACTCCCGAGTCAAGTACAGCCTCCAAATAAAGGACTCTTCACAATGAGAGTCCTTCTTTGAGTACTTCACATCCTTGAAGGCCACAATGTACACCAGCAGCTTCCTGCTGCATTTACTGGAGAACACACACATTAAAGAAAGAATATGCTACTATATAATGGCCAGATCATCGTTTTTTTTAGGGATGTTGGTTGAGGGATAAATGTTAGGTTCATAAGGGGGAGCCAGCACTGATTTATTGGAGGCAAATCATGTGTGATTATAAGAACATAAGAAATAGGAGCAGGAGTGGACCATTTGGCCCCTCGAGCCTGCTCCGCCATTCAATAAGATCGTGGCTGATCTAATCAGGTACTCAGCTCCACTTCCTGCCCGCTCCCCATAACCCTTTACTCCCTTAATGCTCAAAAATCTGTTTATCTCCACCTTAAATATATTCAATGACCCAGCCTCCACAGCTCTCTGGGGCAGAGAATTCCATAGATTTACAACCCTCTGAGAGAAGAAATTCCTCCTCATCTCAGTTTTAAATGGGCGGTCCCCTTATTCTAAGACTATGTCCCCTAGTTAGTTTCCCTATGAGTGGAAATATCCTCTCTGCATCCACCTTGTCGAGCCCCCTCATTATTTTATATGTTTCGATAAGATCACCTCTCATTCCTCTGAACCCCAATGAGTATAGGCCCAACCTACTCAACCTATCTTCATAAGTCAACCCCCCTCATTTCCGGAATCAACCGAGTGAATCTTCTCTGAGCAGCCTCCAATGCAAGTTCTTTAATGAAGTAACAGAGAGGTTTGATGAAGCTAGTTCAATAGATATTATACATAATGGATTTTCCAAAAGCATTTGATAAAATACCTCATCACAGAGTTATAGAAGCACATGGGAAGGTGGCAACATGACTATGTAATTGGCTAAGGGATAGGAAACAGAGAATAGTGGTGAACGGATTTTTTTCAGACCTGTCTTCCAGAGTTTAGGCTTGGGACCATTACTTTCCTTGCTTTCATCATCATCAAGGCGGTCCCTCGAAACGAATATGACTTGCTTCCATGCCAAAAAGGGATGAATTCACAGATATTTCAATGAAGGACCTAATATTCCAGATCCCGAACTACATCCTGAAGGGTGGAAGATGCCTGTGTGTGGATTTTTTTAATTTGTGGTGGCCGTTGCACACCAGCCACCACACGGGCTTGACAGAGCTAAGTCTTGGTCCAGTGGCAAGGGTTACCCCAGACGACTGGAGACCTGCTCTGCTGCACAGACCTAGTGCGCACACATATTGCAGTGTGGGCTGGTCCATGCTGCCCCTGGGTCCATGCCTCGTCTGGGCCCCGAACTCACACCTCTCCTGGGCCCGATCACATCCCTCTACGAATCTCGCCACTCCTTCACCCCGACCTAGCCGCTCCTGTTTTACCTGCCCACGCTTCAAATCAGTGACCTGGATTTGGGCAACATCAAATCCAGTTGCCCTCTTCACAGCTGTCGCCATCTTGCAGCAGCACGTGCTGCCCTGCAGTGATATGCCGCCATTATATATAAATAGGAACATAGGAACAGGAGGAGGCCATTTAGACCCTCGAGCCTGTTCCACCATTCAATGAGATCATGGCTAATCTGCACCCTAACTCCATATACCCACCTTTGACCCACATCAACAACAACAACTTGAATTTAAATAGCGCCTTTAAAATAGTGAAACGTCCCAAGACACCTCACAGGAGTATTATGAGATTTAAAAATTTGACACCGAGCCGCATAAGTAGAAATTAGTGCAGGTGACCAAATGCTTGGTCAAAGAGGTAGGTTTTAAGGAGCGTCTTGAAGGAGGAAAGAGAGGTAGAGAGGCGGCGAGGTTTAGGCAGGGAGTTCCAGAGCTTGGGGCCCAGACAACAGAAGGCACAGCCACCAATGGTTGAGCGATTATAATCAGGGATGCTCAAGAGGGCAGAATTAGAGGAGCACAGACATCTCGGGGGGTTGTGGGGCTGGTGGAGATTACAGAGATAGGGAGGGGTGAGGCCATGGAGGGATTTGAAAATAAGAATGAGAATTTTGAAATTGAGGCGTTGATTAACCTGGAGCCAATGTAGGTCAGCGAGCACAGGGGTGACAGGCGAGCGAGACTTGGTGCAAGTTAGGACACGGGCAGCCGAGTTTTGGATCACCTCTAGTTTACGTAGGGTAGAATGTGGGAGGCCAGCCAGGAGTATGTTGGAATAGTCAAGTCTAGAGGTAACAAAAGCATGGATGAGGGCTTCAGCAGCGAATGAACTGAGGCAAGGGCGGAGACAGGTGATATTGCAGAGGTGGAAATAGGCGGTCTTAGTTATGCTGCGGGTATTTGGTCGAAAACTAATTTCAGGGTCAAATATGACACCAAGGTTGCGAACAGTCTGGTTCAGTCTCAGGCAAAAGTTGGAGAGAGTGATGGAGTCAGTGGCTAAGGAACGGAGTTTGTGGCGGGGACCGAAAATAATGGCTTTGGTCTTCCCAATATTCAATTGGAAAAAATTTCTGCTCATCCAGAACTCATGCAAGCGGTCTGATAATTTAGAGAGCGTGGTGGGGTCCAGGGAAGTGTATTGAGATAGAGCTGGGTGTCATCAGCATACATGTGGAAACTGACACTGTGTTTTCAGATGATGTCGCCAAGCGATGAGAAATAGGAGGGGGGTCAAGAACAGATCCTTGGGGGACATGAGATAATGATATGCGGGGGTGGGAAGAGAAGCCATTTCAGGTGATTCTCTGGCTACGATTAGATAGATAAGAATGGAACCAGGCGAGTGCAGTCCCACTCAGCTGGACGACGGTGGAGAGGCGTTGAAGGAGGATGGAGTGGTCAACTATGTCAAAGGCTGCAGAAAAGTCAAGAAGAACAAGGAGGGATAGTTTGCCTTTGTCACTGTCACAAAGGATGTTATATCTCTTAATACCTTTGCTTAACAAAAATCTATCAGCCTCAGATTTTAAAACCAACAATTGATCCAGCATCAATTGCCGTTTGCGCTAGAGAGTTCCAAACTTCTGCCACCCTTTGTGTGTAGAAGCATTTCCTAGACCTGGACTTGGGTACAAGGATGATAATTTTGAAGTTTGCAGATGATACAAAACTTGGCAGTGTAGTAAATAGTGAGAGGTATAGTAACAGGCTTCAGGAGGACACAGACTGACTGGTGAAATGGGCAAACACGTGGCAGATGCAATTTAATGCAGATCAGTGTGAAGTGCTGCACTTTGGGAGAAACAACCTGGAGAGGCAGTGTAATCTCAATGGCACTATTTTGAGGGGCTGCTAGAGCAGAGGGACCTGGGGATGGATATTCACAAATCCTTGAAGGTGGCGGGGCAAGTTGCTGAGGTGATTAAGAAAGTGCATGGGATACTTGGCTTTGTAATTAGGGGAACTGAATCTTCTCTTAGGCAGTCCCCCGGAGTCAAGGATGACTTGTTTCCACATGTGTTTGAAGGTGACTGACGAGACCAATGCGGGATCTACAGACTCTGTCACAGGTGGAGCAGATGGTGGTTGGAGGGATAGGTGGGTGGGGTGCTTGATGTGGCTCAGAAAATCAAGATGTAGAATCAGTTTGGATGGAGATAAGGAATAATAAGGGGAAGAATTCACTGAAGGGCATAGTCTATAGACCCCCTTACAGTAGTTACACTGTTGGACGGAGTATAAATCAAGAAATAATGGAGGCATCTGCAAAAAGAATGGCAATAATCATGAGCGATTTTAATCTTCATATTGATTGGACAAGGTAGACTTGAGGAAGAGTTCATTGAGTGTATCCAGGATGGTTTCCTTGAACAGTATATTGCGGAACCAACCAGGGAGCAGGCTATTTTAGATCTGGCACTGGTAATGAGACAGGATTAATAAACGATCTCCTAGTAAAGGATCCTCTAGGAAAGAGTGATCATAGCCAGGTTGAATTTCAAATTCAGTTGGAGGGTGAGAGAGTTGGATCTTAAACCGGTGTCCTGATCTTAACTAAAGGAGACTACAAAGGTATGAAGGCTAAAGTGGACGGGAAAATAAATTAAAGTGTAGGACGGTTGATGAACAGTGGCGGACATTTAAGGAGATATTTCATAACTCTCAACAAAAATATATTCCACTGAGAAGGAAAGACTTTAAGAGAAGGGATAACTATCCATGGCTAACTAAGGAAATAAAGGATGGTATCAAAGTGAAAACAATGGAATACAAAGTGGCCAAGATTAGTGGGAGGCCAAAGGATTGGGAAACTTTGAAAAAAACAGAAAAGGACGACTAAAAAAAAAATAGAGAGGGAAGATAGATTATGAAAGTAAACTAGCAAAAAATATAAAAACTAATAGTAAGAGTTTCTACAGGTATATAAAAATGAAAAGAGTGGCTAAAGTAAATGTTGGTCCCTTAGAGGATGAGACTAGGGAATTAATAATGGGGAACAGGGAAATGGCAGAGACTTTGAACAAATATTTTGTATGGGTCTTCACGGTAGAAGACACTAAAAACATTCCAATAATGGATAATCAAGGGGCTATAGGGAGGGAGGAACTTAATGCAATCACTATCACTAGCGAAAAAGTTCTTGGTAAAATAATGGGACTAAAGGTGGACAAATCCCCTGGACTTGATGGCTTGCATCCTGGGGTCTTAAAAGAAGTGGCTGCAGAGATAGTGGATGCATTGGTTGTAATCTACCAAAATTTCCTGGATTCTGGGGAGGTTCCAGCGGATTGGAAAACCGCAAATGTAATGCCCCTATTTTAAAAAAGGAGGCAGACAGAAAGCAGGAAACTATAGACCAGTTAGCCTAACATTTGTCATTGGGAAAAAGCTGGAGTCCATTATTAAGGAAGCAGTAGCAGGACATTTGGAAAAGCATAGTAAAATCAAGCCGAGTCAGCATGGTTTTATGAAGGGGAAATCATGTTTGACAAATTTGCTAGAATTCTTTGAGGATGTAATGAGCAGGTTGGATAAGGGGGAACCAGTGGGTGTGGTGTATTTGAATTTCCAGAAGGCATTCGATAAGGTGCCACATAAAAGGTTACTGCACAAAATAAAAGTTCACGGGTTGGGGGTAATATATTAGCATGGATAGAGGATTGGATTAACAGAAAACAGAGAGTCGGGATAAATGGTTCATTTTCCGGTTGGCAAATGATAACTAGTCATCATCATAGGCAGTCCCTTGGAATCGAGGAAGACTTGCTTCCACTCCTAAAGTGAGTTATTTGGTGGCTGAACAGTCCAACACGAGAGCCACAGACCCTGTCACAGGTGGGACAAACATTCTTCGGGGGAAGGGAGGTGGTGGTGGGACTGATTTACCACACGCTCCTTCCACTGCCTGCGCCTGAACTCTTCACGCTCGCAGCGTTGAGATTCGAAGAGCTCAGCGCCCTCCTGGATGCACTTTCTCCACCGAGGGCGGTCTTCGGCCAGGGACTCCCAGGTGTCAGCGGTGATGTCGCACTTCACCAGGGAGGCTTTGAGAGTGTCCTTGTAACGGTTCTGCTGCCCACCTTTGGCTCGTTTGCCGTGAAGAAGCTCCGTGTAGAGTAGTTGTTTAGGGAGTCTGGCATGCGAACTAAGTGGCCTACCCAGCGAAGCTGATTGAGTGTGGTTAGTGCTTCAATGCTGGGGATGTTAGCCTGGGCGAGGACACTGATGTTGGTGCGCCTGTCCTCCCAGGGGATTTGCAGGATCCTGCAGAGACATCGTTGGTGATATATCTCCAGCGACTTGATGTGTCTTCTGTACATCGTCCATGCCTCTGATCCATACAGGAGGGCAGGTATTATTACAGCCCTGTAGACCATGAGCTTGGTGGTAGGTTTGAGGACCTGGTCTTTGAACACACTTTTCCTCAGGCAGCCAAAGGCTGCCCTGGCGCACTGGAGGCGATGTTGAATCTCCGCATCAATGTCGGCCTTTGTTGACAAGAGGCTCCCGAGGTATGGGAAGTGGTCCACGTTGCCGAGGGCCACACCGTGAATCTTGATGACTGGGGGGCAGTGCTGTGCAGTGAGGTCAGGCTGGTGGAGGACCTTTGTCTTACGGATGTTAAGCGTAAGGCCCATGCTTTCATATGTCTTGGTGAATACATCAACTATATCCTTGAGTTCAGCCTCAGAATGTGCACAGACGCAGGCGTCATCCGCGTGCTGCAGTTCAACGACAGGTCTGGAGATGGCGTAGGTTAAACAGCTTCCCACTGGTTCTGTAGTTTAGTTCCACTCCAGAGGGGAGCTTGTTGACAGTGAGGTGGACAATGGCAGCAAGGAAAATTGAGAAGAGGGTTGGAACGATGACGTAGCCCTGTTTGACCCCGGTCCAGACGTGGAATGGGTCTGTAATGGATGCGCTGGTAAGGATCACGGCCTGCATGTCGTCGTGGAGCAGGCGAAGGATGTTGACAAACTTTCGGGGGCATCCAAAATGGAGGAGGACGCTCCATAAACCCTAACGGTCGACAGTGTCAAAGGCCTTTGTGAGATCAAAAAAGGCCATGTATAAGGCTGGCGCTGCTCTCTGCATTTTTCCTGCCATTGTCGTGCTGCAAAGATCATGTCCGTTGTTCCCCGTAGGGGACGAAATCCGTACTGCGACTCTGGGAGGAGCTCCTCGGCCACAAGGAGAAGACGGTTGAGGAGAACTCTAGCGACAACCTTCCCAGTGCTTAATAGCAGGGAGATTCCCCTGTAGTTGCCGCAGTCGGATTTGTTTCCCTTTTTAAAAATGGACACGATCACTGCATCTTTGAGATCTCCCGGCATGCTCTCCTCCCTCCAAATGAGAGAGGTGAGGCCATGTATCCACGCCAACAGCGCCTCTCCGCCATATTTTAGCGCCTCAACAGGAATTCCATCCGCACCCGTAGCCTTGTTATTCTTCAGCTGTTTTATGGCTTTGCCTACCTCATGCAATGTTGGAATTTCACTGAGGTGGTGGCGGGTTGCATGCCGCGGGATGGAGTTGAGAACACTCGAGTTAAAGGCAGAGTCTCGATTGAGGAGATCTTCAAAGTGCTCTTTCCAGCGGGCCCTAACAGCCTCGGTGTCCTTGATGAGTGTTCCCCCATTCTTGGCCAGGAGTGGGGTGGGGTCTTGGGAGTTTAGACCGTAGGTGACCTTGACTGCAATGAAGAATCCTCGTGTATCGTGACTGTCGGCCAGTTGTTGTATCTCCTGCGCTTTCTCCATCCAACACCTGTTGTTTAGGTCCCGGGTTTTTTGTTGGACCTCAGCCTTGAGCCTTCTGTAACGTTGCTTAGCAGCTCCCGAGTTGGGTTGTTGCTTGAGGTTGAGAAATGCTCTGCGCTTACGATCTATTAGTTCTTGGATCTCCTGATTGTTTTCATCAAACCAGTCTTGTGTTTTCTGGTTGGGTAACCGTGTCTCTTCACAGGCATTAGTTATGGAGGCCTGGAGGGCAGACCAAGCATTGTGGGCATTGAGCATCTCAGGGTCATCAAGGCACGCCAGATTGGCTGTGAGGCGCTGGCTGTATAGGGCTCTCTTAGCTGGGTCTTTAAGTGCCCCGGTGTTAACTTTTTTGCGGCGCTGCTTCTGCTGCCTCTCTGCTTTGGGGCAATGTTAATATTGATGACGGATCGGATTAGGCAATGGTCCGTCCAGCAGTTGTCAGCTCCTGTCATGGCGCGAGTGATGTGCACATCCTTGCGATCCCTGGCTTGGACGATGACATAATACAACAGGTGCCAGTGTTTGGAGCGAAGGTGTTGCCACGATGCCTTGTATTTGTCCCTCTGGCAGAACAGGGTGTTGGTGATGAGGAGTTCATGTTCTTGACATTTTGTCAGGAGTAGGGTGCCATTGGAGTTGGATTTCCCTACCCCCTCTCTGCCAATCACGTCTCCCCAGAGGGCTGTGTCTTTGCCGACTCTGGCATTAAAGTCACCTAGGAGGATCAATTTGTCGTCCATGGGGACGCGGGACAGGGATGTCTTGAGGTTGGAATAAAAACCCTCTTTAACCTCATCCGTTCTATCGAGTGTTGGGGCATACGCACTGATGACTGTGGCGCATAGGTTCCGGGATAGGGTAAGGCGAAAGGTCATGAGGTGTTCGTTCACCCCGCAGGGGAGTCTTTGAGGCGGCTGACCAGTTCATTTCTGACGGTGAAGCTGACTCTGTAAGGCGGCGTTCTTCCTCTGGTTTACCTTTCCAGAAGAAGGTGTAATCCTCCACCATGTTCCTTGAGCTGGCCTTCCCCTGCCCACCGGCTCTCGCTTAGGGCGGCGATGTCGATGTCAAAGCGTCTAAGTTCTCGGGCAACTATGGCGGTGCGGCATTCCGGCCTGTCTCACTGTTGGGCTTGTCCATTAGGATCCTGACGTTCCAGATCCCGAACTTCATATTAGATGAGTGGAAGATGCCCGTGTGTGAATGCTTTTAGCATGGGGTGGTCGTTGCACACCGACTACCACACGGGCTTAACTGAGCAAGGTCTTGGTCCAGTGGCAAGGGGGTTCAAGACGACTGGGGACCAGGCACAGCTATATGAGCCTAGTTGCCTACGGCAAAATGTTGGCTGCAAGCTCGGCGCTGAGTAGCGCCATTGATGGTAGGTGGTCTGCTGCTTGGTTGGGGGCAGGCATTGAGAGGGTCAGTGGTCCACTGGAGTTCAGTGTGGAAGGTCAGGGCGGTCACAGCCATGGTACTCACCACGTGCTGGGGGAGAAGAGATCAGGTCATCAGCGGGGACGGAGAGGCCCAGTCGTCGCTGAAGAGGAGAAGGCCCAATCGCCGCTGAGGAGGAGAGGCCCAGCCGCTATCGCTGGAGGAGGCCTGATCTCCTCTGGAAGAGGTCCGATCGCTGCTGGAGGGGGTCCGATCGCCGTTGGAGGAACCCGATCGCCTTGTCGGAGGCTCACCTGGTTCACCAGGTGGGGTGCCACAGGGATCGGTGCTGCGGCTTCAACTATTTACAATTTGTTCTATATTGATGTTTGTATCGTCCTGGTACCTTACATGTAATGTAAGCACAATGCTACACCACAGAGGGTGCTGTGGTGGGAAACCTGGAAGTGCCTGCAACAGGCACTATAAAAGGCTGACCACCACACCTGAGAGGCACTCTGGAGCTGAACAATAAAGGACGAAGGTCACAGCAGTTAGACTTACACCAGACCGTGTGGAGTCAGTGATGTGTGTGCTACATACACCAAATTGGCGACTAGGAAGCGGACGAACTCCACGCAACCATGGCTACTCAGGGCTCGTTAAAGGATTTTACCGTGGGCAATGATTGGGAGGCCTTCACGGAAAGGCTCGAGTACTACTTCACAGCAAACGACCTGACGAAGGACACAGATGTAATGAGAGATAAGCGTAAGGCGATATTGCTCTCCAGTTGTGGAGATGAGGTTTACTGTCTCGTCAGGAATTTGCTGGTACCTGGGAGTGCCAGGGACAAGTCATATGAGGAGCTGACTGAACTCATTTGTGACCAGTTGAAACCAAAGGAGAGCATCCTCACAGCCAGATACAAATTTTACCATCACTGCAGATCTGAGGGCCAGGATATCACCAAATATGCTGCGGACCTCAGGAGACTCGCGGCGCCGTGTGATTTTGGCTCACACCTTGACGAGGCTTTGCGGGACGTTTTCGTTCTGGGGATTGGCCACGAGGGACTCCTTCACAAGCTGTTAGCCACGGAACCCACAGTCACTCTGACGAAGGCCATCGCCATCAGCCGGGCACATATGACCTCGACTTGCAGCACCAAGCAAATGATCCACACGATCTCGAACCCGGCAGGCACTGTCCACAGGATAGCGCCCATCATGGACAAAACTGCAGAACGTGGCTCTGTCCGGGGCAGAGAGCACGGACCTCGGGGTCCTGGAACTCAGAGTCCGCTGAGGGGGGCCAATCAAGCAGCACCATGCTGGCGTTGTGGAGGAAGCCATGGGGCTCACCGGTGCAGGTTTGCGGAGTACACGTGCAATACCTGCCACGTTAAAGGCGTATGTGTAAAAGAAATCGGACTCACCATGTGGCTGAGGAGATGGGGGATGATCCATCATCCAGCGAGGGGCAGGCAGAAGATACTGAGGTGTTGGGACTGTATACGTGTACCGACGATTCGCCCCCAGTGATAAGGGAAGTAAAAATCAACGGAGTCCCTGTGAGTATGGAAGTGGACACGGGCTCGGGTCCGTCGTTGATGAGTCGGAGAACTTTTGAAAAGCTGTGGGTTAACCCAGCTGCACGACCCAAGCTGGTCCCGGTCACGGCGAAGCTGCGTACCTACATCAGGGAACTAATACCTGGCAGAGCGATGGTGCAGGTATCCCACGGGGACGAGACGCACAGTTTACCTTTGTGGGTCTTTGCAGGCGATGGGCCGACACTCCTCGGCCGGAGGTGGATGGGGATGGTCCGTGGGAGCTGGGAAGACTTCACCACTCCACAGGCTGCTGCTCCCCGGGGTGCTGCCGTGCCTCGGGTCCCCAGAGAGCAGCGCCGACCGAGCTGGAGCTGCAGCCTCAATCCACCCACAGGCAAGTCCCAGGCCCGGACCTCACACAGAGACCCTGCAGCCTTAATCCCCACAGGCAAGTCCCAGGCCCGGACCTCACACCGAGATCCTGCAGCCTCAGCCCCCACAGGCAAGCAGCCCTGTAGACAGGGGCCTAGTGGGGGGGTGGGTGAGCCGGCAGGGCGCAAGGGATCCAGGATGGCCAGCGGATCGGAGGGGCCCACGCAGAGGGAGAGTCGGGCAGCGGCAGCAGCTGGAGGTCGGCGGCCACGGCGGCCGCATAGGAGGCCGCTACAGAGGCTGCGGGGGAGGCAGCAAGTGCGGCGGCTGGAAAGGCCACAACGGCCGCAGGAGAGGCGGCGACGGTGGCCGCCGGAGAAGCGACGATGATGGCCGCAGGAGAGGCGGCAAGTCAGGTGGCAGCAGAGGGGAGCGGAGGCTGCGATGGCGGAGGGCATCCGAAGCGGCGGAGAGCAAGATGGCGGCAGCATCGTGTCCAAAGCAGCAGAGCATCAAAGATGGCAGCGCCCAAGGAGAAGCCTCGTAGAATCCTCCTGCATCAAAGGTGGCGCCTTAAAAAGGAATTGCACCCGGGAGTCTTAAAAGGGCCTTACCATGAAGTGGTCCCCACAAAGGACTTCTGTAAGGTAGAGCGAGTCTAAAATGAGCTATGTTAATGTGAGATGGTGAATTTATAACAAGAATTAATTTTTTTTTATGCTGAATGGCCACTGTATTTGTGTAAAATAATGAATATGAAGTACAATTAATGATAAGGGCTAACAAGGAAATCAGGGATCCGTTACCAGTCAATAACTTGTTAATGTACCAGATAACATGTACCATACTAACGCACTGTCTATGCCTACCTGCCTTCCGTTGGAGTAGTGTGATGTTATGTATTGATGTGAGTATCGTCGTCCTACGTTCTGGTGGGGGGGGAAGGGTGATGTTATGTATTGATGTGTGTATCGTCCTGGTACCTTAAATGTAATGTAAGCACAATGCTACACCAGAGAGGGCGCTGTGGTGGGAAACCTGGAAATGCCTGCAACAGGCGCGATAAAAGACTGACCACCACACCTGAGAGGCACTCTGGAGCTGAACAATAAAGGACAAAGGTCACAGCAGTTAGATTTACACCAGACCGTGTGGAGTCAGTGATTTGTGTGCTACATACACCACACAATTTATATTAATGATTTGGATGAAGGGACCGAGTGTAATGTAACCAAGTTTGCTGATGATACAAAGATGGGTGAGAAAGCAAATTGTGAGGAGGACACAAAAAATCTTCAAAGGGATATAGACAGGCTAAGTGAGTGGGCAAACATTTGGCAGATGGAGTATAATGTGGGAAGTGTGAGGTGATCCACTTTGGCAGGAAAAACATTTTTTTTAATTATTATTTAAATGGAGAGAAATTACAAAATACTGCAGTACAGAGAGACCTGGGGGTCCTTGTGCATGAATCACAAAACGTTAGTATGCAGGTACAGCAAGTGATCAGGACGGAAAATGGATTGTTGGACTTTATTGCAAGGGGGATGGAGTATAAAAGCAGAGAAGTCCTGCTATAAGGTATTGGTGAGGCCACACCCACAGTACTGTGTACAGTTTTGGTCTCCGTATTTAAGGAGGGATATACTTGCATTGGAGGCAGTTCAGAGAAGGTTGATTCCTGAGATGAATGGGTTGACTTATGAGGAAAGGTTGAGCAGGTTGGGCCTGTACTCATTGGAGTTTAGAAGAATGAGAGGTGATCTTATTGAAATATATAAGATTCTGAATGGACTCGATAAGGTAGATGCAGAGAGGATATTTCCCCTCGTAGGGGAATCTAGAACCAGGGGGCATAGTTTCAGAATAAGGAGTCACCCATTTAAAACTGAGATGAGGAGGAATTTCTTCTCTGAGGGTTGTAAATCTGTGGAATTCTCTGTCCCAGAGAGCTGTGGAGGCTGGATCATTGAATATATTTAAGGTGGAGATAGACAGATTTTTGACCGATAAGGGAGTAAAGGGTTATGGGGAGCGGGCAGGGAAGTGGAGTTGAGCCCAAGATCAGATCAGCCAAGGTCTTATTGCAGGGTGGAGCAGGCTCGAGGGGCCAAATGGCCCACTCCTGCTCCTATTTCTTGTGTTCTTATTTGTCATACGCTCCTTCCGCGTGTTCCCGCGAAGAGACTCGAGGTGTTCGGTGCCTTCTCAGATGCTTCTCCTCCACTTCGAGCGGTCTTGGGCCAGGGATTCCCAAGAGTCGGCAGGGATGTTACATTTTATCAAGGAGGCTTTGAGGGTGTCCTAGAAGTGTTTTCCCTGCCCACCTGGGGCTCGCTTGCCGTGTCGGATCTCTGAATAGAGCTCTTGCTTTTGGAGTCTCGGCAATGTGGCCCGTCCATCAGAGTTGATCGAGCGTTGATGCTGGGGTTGTTGGCCTGAGAGAGAACGTTGATGTTGGTGCGCCTATCCTGCACTGAATACAGAAACAAGGAAGTCATGCTGAGCCTTTACAATTCATGAGTTAGACCTCAGCTGGGGTATTGTGTACAATTCTGGGCACCACACTGTAGGAAGGATGTCAGGTCCTTGGGAAGGATACAGAGGAGGATTACCAGGATGCAACCAGAGTTGAGCGAGTTCAGTCATGTGGAGAGATTAAAGAAACTGGGATTGTTCTCCTTTGAGCAGAGAAGATTAAATGGAGAGGTGTTCAAAATTATGAGGGCTTTTGATAGAGCAAGCAGGATGAAACTGTTTTCTCTAGCAAGTGGGTCAATAACTAAAGGACATGGGGTTAGAACCTCCACTTTTTTTGCATGCTTAACGCCCGCTTAACGTCAATTTTACTGCTGAAATGACGTATAACGCCCATATATCATCCATTTTGGCACAAAATGGAAACTGGCGGGCATTTTTCGGAAACTTACCACCGAGCGTTACTTTCCCCATGTGCTTAACGGCAAGAAAAAATATTACCGCCCAGCCACTTTTTTGGGGCGGAATCAGCAGAATGGGCGAATTCAACACCCATAATATCGCCCAGCGTTAATTTCTGCATGGATTTAACGCCGAGATTCAATATTAATGCCCAGCGACTGTTTTTTATCGTAAAGAGCATATTTACCCAAACTAGCGGCCATGAAGATCGCCCATTGTCAATTTCACCACCTCCCACACATATCGCCCACAATATTGCTCGCTCAAAAAAAGCCCACAAAACATGGAACTAACCGGAACGAATCACAGCGTTGTGGACGCCATGTTCTAGATCACATGTTGCTGCTGTGCTTCAACTTCGGCGGAGTTCAGATGTACTCTGCGGGTCGTTGAAGTTGATATGAACATCTGTAAAAACATCTTGACCATACTGTGACCGTTTGGAATAGAAGAGGTGTCTTCGTCGGGACATTCCTTGTTTATGAGCAATCGGTGGAAAACAGAGAGCTACTGTAATGGGGCCTGTCCTTTCTCACCCTCTCTTGATGACCAAATACATGCAGCAGACACAACATCACTGAAGGAATGCTCCACTGCATTATGTGCCCAACGTAAGAAGTGACAGACAGATGAGAAGGACCAGATGTTAAACCTCCCGCAAGTACAAGGAGAAGCATTCTTACCTCGACTCACCCAACACCACCTGCCTTCGGAGACTGCGCTTCCACAAAGCGGTTATCACTGAGGTATGCCAGCTGATAAGGGCAGACCTGCAGCCTGCCAGCAACATCAGAACTGCACTGTCCGTCGAGGTCAAAGTCACCGAGGCACTGTCGTTCTACGCCTCGGGTTCTTCAGGCCACAGCTGGCGACATTTGCGGACTTTCTCAGCATGCCACACATTGCTGCATTAGACAGGTCACTGAAGCCCTGTACGCACGCACGCAGGAGGGACTTGATCAGCTTCTCTATGACCAGGGAGGCACAGAGTGAGAGGGTTCGAGGTTTCTCCAGAATTGCAAACTTCCCCAAGGTGGAGGGAGCAATAGACTGTACGCACATCACGATGTGGGCACCTTTTAAGGATGCTGAGGTTTTCAGGAACCACAAGGGATTCCACTCCCTGAATGTCCAAGTGGTTGTCGACCACCAGCAAATTATACTGGCAGTGAATGCTCAATTTCCGGGCAGCATCCATGATGCTCACATCCTGTGTGAGAGCACTGTATCTGACTTGTTTAACAATCAGCCACAAGTTCAATGCTTGGGGACAAAGGATATGGCCTCGCCACCTGGCTGATGACCCCACTGTGTGATACCCACACAGAGGCCGAGAGACGATATAATGAGAGCCACAGAGCAACTCGCAATATCGTGGAGAAAACCATTGGAGTGCTGAAGCAGCGCTTCAGATGCCTGGACCACTCAGAGCTCCAATACCACCCTGAGCAGGTAGCTCAATTCGTGGTGGTGTGCTCCATCCTGCACAACTTGGCTATCAGGAGGGGACAAGAATTGCCTGATGAGCCTGACAGTCCACCTCACCACAGAGAGGAATGGGAGGTCCTCAGGCGATGCTTCATTCGGATGGGGCGGGGGGGGGGGGCGGGGGGTGACGGCCAAAGCGCTGTTTGGACAGATACGGGAGAGGACAGTCCTGAGGAACATGCTCCAAGCCAGAAGCAAGATGTTGCTGCTGGCTCTCATGTGTGGTTGGCAATGGAGGAGCGGCACCTTGGGGTGCACTGCAGCGCTCCAGGACCACTGGGAGCCCTCTGCCACCAGTGTTCCTGGCTACCAGCTCTCGGGCCTCCTCCATCCCTTACAAGTTATATCTTATTTGTTGGACAAAAACTCGGTGCCAACTATGTTCTTGGTGCTTAGCTTTTTGCTGCTGGTGAATCTCTGTCGTGCCTCCCACAACAGCCAGACAAGCACACACCACAGCCACACACGCTTTCAGTGCCTCTGAGCTCCCTCTCTCTCTGTCTCCTCTTCTACGCATGTCATGATGACCCTTGACCTCCTGAATCACGGGAATCGAGCATTGCCATGCCGTTGCTAAGGACGGCCACACTTTATGGCAGAAGGTCAAAAAAATTTAACGCTATTGCCCATTTTATTTCGCTCGCGGTAACGCCTATTTTCAAAAATGGAAACTAGGTGTTTTGAGAATGGGCGAGAAGCCAGTGAACAGAAAACCCTTTTTTGCCACTCATGTCGGAAATAACGCCCATTTTTGGGCGATAAGCACAAATGTGGAGCTTCTAGCCCACAGATTTAAAATAATTGACAAAAGAACTAGAGGGGAAATTTCTTCACACAGAGGGCTGTTCAGTTCTGGAATGCACTACCTGAAAGGATGGTCGAATCAGATTCCAGAGGAACTTTTAAAAGGCAATTGGACGTCGACTCAAATTTGTTTCGCACCCGACGCTTGGGGCCCTGCAGAGCCCCCACTGAGTCCGCCTGGGAAAGCAGGCAGTCCGAGCTGTGCAGCCACAGTGAGGGAAGGAATGTCGACCTGAGGTAAGTGTGATTGTTTTTTATTTTTTTATTTTTGCGATTCATGTGGATGTGGCGTCAGTAAGGTATTGGGAATGTTTTTGGTGTTTTTTTAACCACAGTTGCCTCTCTTAGGGCGCTCCGAGGCTGGCTGTTTAGCTCGGGATTTTCAGTTGCTCAGCCAGCCTAGCGCCCTACAGGATGTTTGGAATGCCCCCCTCAGCACTCTGCTCAGCACTCAGGGCCCAGCTGGTGAACTTTGCGGCTTGGGACGCAAACCATTTCCCGGCGTGAAAAGGTATTGCCCCGCCCGGGTTAACATCGCAACAGAGGCGCGACTGAATTTGCACCCCGATGATTCTATGATACCGGAGAGAACGCCACTTCCCCTTGTCACGGGATCTTTTTATCCACCTGAGAGGCCCGACAGGTTTAATGTCTCATCGGAAAGACAGCACCTTCGACAGTGCAGCACTCCCTCATTACTGCACTGCGAGTGTTGGCCTGGATTATTGCCTTGTGTGCTTTAAGTCACTTTAAAGACAGTTGCTGGAACTTTCAACTTCGGGGGGATGGGGGGGGGGGGTGGGTGGAGGGGCGTAAAACAGGCGACATTGGACTGGCGACGGATCCAACATCACCGCTCTCATCCCCCGCTGAAGATGAATGTTCCGCCCATTATTCTGGTATTTTGACTACAGAGCAAGTGGAAGCTGTTGAATGCAAACTGCTAGCTTGATCCCGAAATCACTACGAGATTGTTCTGTTATTGTGTCAAGCTGTTAGCTTGGCTCTGAATCAGAAGGGGGTGGGTTTGTTGGATCTTTCTGCGGGGAAAATGGCTGTTGCATTTGTTCGTGTAAGAGTCACATAATTGTAGGAATCCTCCTCAATCGCCTTCTCCCAGTGGCTGAAGAGCTCCTCCCAGAGTCGCAATGCAGATTCCGCCCATTAAGCAGCACAATGGACATGATCTTCACCGCATGTCTAATTCAAGAAAAATGCAGGGAGCAGCACCAGCCTCTGTACATGGCCTTCTGTGACCTCACAAAGGCCTTTGACACTGTCAATCGGGAGGGACTATGGAGTGTCCTTCTCAAATTCAGCTGCCCTCAAAAGTTTGTCACCATCCTCAGCCTGCTTCACGACGACATGCAAGCCGTGATCCTAACCAACGGATCCACCACAGACCCAATCCAGGGCCAGGGTCAAGCAGGGCTGCGTCATCGCACCAACGCTCTTCTCGATCTTCCTTGCTGCAATTCTCCATCTCACTCTCAATAAGCTCCCCGCTGGAATAGAGCTAATCTACAGAACAAACAGGAAACTGTTCAACCTCCAGCGCCAGATCCAAGGTGGTCCCATCCTCTGCCATTGAATTACTGTGTGCAGACGACGCTTGCGTTTGCGCAAACTCGGAGGTCGGACTCCAAACCAGCGTCAACACTTTCACCGAAGCGTACAAGAGCATGGGCCTTACACTAAACATCCGTAAGACAAAGATTCTCTACCAACCTGCCCCATCACACAGTACTGCCCCCCTCGATTATCAAGATCCATGATGAGGCCTTGGGCAATGTGGACCATTTTCTATACCTCAGGTTCCTACTGCCAACAAGGGCAGACATCGACGATGAGGTCCAACACCGCCTTCAGTGTGCCAGTGCAGCCTTTGGTCTCCTGAGGAAGAGAGTGTTTGAAGACCAGGACCTCAAACCCGGCACCAAGCTCATGGTCAGTAGTGATATGCTTCAGAGACATGGACCATGTACAGCAGGCATCTCAAAGCACTGGAGAAGTACCACCAACGCTGCCTCCGCAAGATCCTGCAAATCCATTGGCAGGATAGGCGCACCAACGTCGGTGTTCTCGCTCAGGCCAACATCCCCATCATCAAAGCATTGACCAGACTCGATCAGTTCCGATGGATGGGCCATATCGTCCACATGCTCGATACTAGACTCCAAAAACATTCGCTCTACTCGGAACTCCTGCACGGCAAGTGAGCCCCAGGTGGGCAGAGGAAACACTTCAAGGACACTCTCAAAGCTTCCTTGATAAAGTGCAACATCCCCACCAGCAACTGGGAATCCCTGGCCCAAGACCGGCCAAAGTGGAGGAGAGGCATTTGAGATAGCGCCGAACACCTCAAGTCCCTTCGTCAGGAGCATACGGAAGACAAGTACAAACAACGGAAGGAGCGAATGACAAACCAAGCTCCCCACCCACCCGTCCCTCCGACCACCATCTGCCTCACCTGTGACAGAGACTGTAGCTCCCACATTGGGCTCATTAGTCACCTGAGAACTCATATTAGTGTGGAAGCAAGTCATCCTCGACTCCGAGGGACTGCCTTAGAAGAAGGGACTCTTGTCTTCTGTGCCAAAAGTCACTTTAAACACAGTCGCTGGAACTTTCAACTTGGAGGGGGGGGTGGGTGGGGGCGACGAGGGGCGAAAATGGGCGATATTGGACTGGCGCTGAATCCAACATCACCGCTCTCATCCCCCGCTGAAGATGAATGTTCCGTCCAATATTCTGTTATTTTGATTACAGAGCAAGTGGAAACCGTTGAATGCAAACTGCTCGCTTTGTCCTGAAATCACTGAAAAATTGTTCTGTTGTTGTGTCATGCTGTTAGCTTGGCTCTGAATCAGAAGGGGATGGGTTTGTTGGATCTTGCTGTGGGGAAAATGGCTGTTGCATTTGTTCACTCAGGAGTCACATAATAGTTCATTGTATGTGGAGCGCCTCGAGACGTTTGTGAGAGGCCTGCGAAATAAATGCAAGTCTTTCTGTTAACCCGGCAAACGAATTCAAGGGCTGCAGTCTTGTGTGTTACCAGCCTTCTGACTCACAGACAGGAGTTCTGCCAATTGTGCCTCGATGCAAAAAACATTGCAAGTCACTTCACAGCGGGGGCGGGGAGGAGCAGCCCACGAGCAGCAGTGGGAAGGTTGAGAAAGAGGACCGAGAGTGAAGTTGCAAAGATAAGTTTATGAGGACGTTTTTTTAAAGGGAGAGGGAGAGAGTGGGAAGCTGCTAAACTGGGGAGGGGGTTCACAGAGAGACTGCAAGTGGGTGCACCAGAGGCGGAGCACTGGTGAGCACAGGCAGGGGGCAAAGGCAGGAGGACTTCAAGTTATGAGGAGAGGCTGGAAAGCTGGGATTGTCGTTTTAGGGCCGAGAAGGTTACGGTGAGATTCAATGGAGGTGTTCAATATTATGAGGGGTTTTGCTAGAGTAAGTAGGAAGAAAGTGTGTCCACTGGCAGGAGGGTTGGTAACCAGAGGGCGCAGATTGAAGGTAATTGGCAAAAGAACCAGGTATAATGTATACTCACAGGTCGGTAGAGCTGTTGACCACCTTGCCGTCCGGAGGAGGTGGGGATCCCCAATGGAGTGCACTCCACGTGGGAATCCTCCCACCATTCATTGGGGACTTGGCCTGGAGGATGTTGCATGGAGCAGTCCCATGCAATAAGATGGTTTACGGGCTCCCAGGCCGCCTGTAATTTCTGCGGTCTGGACGAGTCCACGTTTTTATCGAATGTGCGAGGTTGCAGCCCCTATTCCATTACTTGAAGGGGCTGCTCCTCGATTTCTGGTTGCACTTCAGTCCCACACTCTTGATCTTTGGGCACCCTGAGCAAAGGGGAGCGGGCAGGTCGGAAGGCCTCCTCATAGGACTGCTCCTGGGCACGGCCATCAACCGGTCCAGGCAGCGGGCAGTCGAGAGGGTCGTTCAGCCCGACTGCCTGCCTCTCTTCCGCGGTTACATCCGAGCCAGGGTGTCCCTGGAGATGGAGCACGCGGTGTCCACCGGTACGCTCGCGGCCTTCCACGAGAGGTGGGCGTCGGAGGGACTGGAGTGCATCATCACCCCTGGCAACCAACTTTTAATGTGATGTTTTTTGTCTAAAGTTTAATTTGTTTATTGTGCCAGCTTTAGTGCCCCCCCCCCTTTAACCAGGGGACACTTGTAAAATTTGTGTGTTGGTGCCCTCAACAAAAAACAAGGGGGCACTTGTTTGAAAGTGTTTGATGTGTCCCCCCCTTTAATCTAGGGGGCACTTGTTTACTGTTCACAACAAATTAGTTGTAGAGCTGTTGACCATCTTGCCATCCGGAGGAGGTGGGGGTCCCCAATGGAGTGCACTCTATGGGGGAGTCCTCCCTCTATTTATTGGGGACTTGGTTTGGAGAGTGTTGCACGGAGCAGTCCCGTGCAAAAGGTTTTTAAGCCGGTTCACGGACTCCCAAGTCGCCTGTAATTTCTGCGGTCTGGAGGAGTCTATGTTCAAAGTTTTTATTGAATGTGTGAGGTTGCAGCCCCTCTTCCAATATTTGAAGGGGCTGCTCCTCAAATTCTGGTTGCACTTCAGTCCCACACTCCTGATCTTTGGGCACCCTGTGCGGAGGGGAGCGGGCAGGTCGGAAGGCCTCCTCGTAGGACTGCTCCTGGGCATGGCCACGGTGGTCATTAATCGGTCCAGGCAGCGGGCAGTTGAGAGGGTTGTTCAGCCTGACTGCCTGCCTCTCTACCGCGGTTACATCCGAGCCAGGGTGTCCCTGGAGATGGAGCACGCGGTATCCACCGGTACGCTTGCGGCCTTCCGTGAGAGGTGGGCGCCGGAGGGACTGGAGTGCATCATCACCCCCGGCAACCAAATTTTAATTTGATTTAAGTTTATTGTCCAAAGTTTAATTTGTTTAATTGTGTTGGTTTTAGTGCCCTTCCCTTTAATCAGGGGGCACTTGTTTAATGTTTCAACAAAATGGTTGTAGAGCCGTTGACTGCCAGGTTGCCTGCAATTTCTGCAGTCTGGAGGAGTCTGTGTTCCATATTTGTATAATATGTGTGAGGTTGGAGCCCTTATTTCATTATTTAAAGGGGCTGCTCCTCGATTTCTGGTTGCACTTCAGTCCCACACTCCTGATCTTTGGGCACCCTGTGCGGAGAGGAGCGGGCAGGTCGGTAGGCCTCCTCATAGGACTGCTCCTGGGCATGGCCAAGGTGGCCATTAACCGGTCCAGGCAGCGGGCGGTCGAGGAGGTCGTTCAGCCCGACTACCTGTCTGTCTTCCGCGGTTACATTCGAGCCAGGGTGTCCCTGGAGATGGAGCAGTGTCCACTGGTACGCTCGTGGCCTTCCGTGAGAGGTGGGCACCAGAGGAACTGAAGTGCATTATCACTTCCGACAACAACATTTTAATTTGATTTATTTAACGGTCCAAAGTTTAATTTGTCGGTTTTAGTGCCCCTCTAGTAGGGGGACACTTGATTTATAGTTTTGCACCAAGATAGTTGTTGAGCTGTTGAGTTATGAGTGGTTTAGCCAGTCACGTGATGTTCACAAGACTCAATAAAACCCCAGCCAGTTGGGTTCGGGCGATCCACGCTGAGGTAGGTGGTTGTGAGCCTGGTGGATGAACTGGTAATGTGTAGTATGATTGTTAAACCTTTTGCTAATAAACCAACAAGTTCTTAATAGCAATGTGGTGCTCTGAATTCTTAAACAAATAACCCATGAAGCAAATACATTGCACCAAGGGAGATGAGGAGAATTTGTTTTACGCAGTGAATTATGATGATCTGGAATGCACTGTGTGAATGGGAGGTGGAAACAGATTCAATAACCTTCAAAGGGGAATTAGGTAAGTACTTGAAAAGGAAACTTTGCAGAGCTATGAGGAACGAGCAGGGGGGGAGGTGGGACTAATTGGGTAGCTCTTTCAAAGTGCCGGCACAGGCACGATGGGCCGAATGGCCTCCTTCTGTGCTGTAAGGTTCTATGATTCAATGACTCAGGGGAGAGAAAATTGAAAACAAACGTGTTTTTTTAAGAAAACTCCACGATTGGTGGAGCTGTCAGAAATGAAAGAAAGGTGCTTTCTTGTCCAGCTCCCATCGGGCACATTTTGACCAGATGGAAACGCACGAGGCCCTCGGAGCCTGCCAATCAGCTGTGTTTATTAAGGAGCTGATTAACGTTGAGCTTCCTTTGCCGTGAGCGGTGATTGATGGCGTGTTGCCTTAGCCTTTGTTGTCAAGTGGACGGCTTGCTTGGCTGATCAAAGGCCTGGATACGGAACATGGATGGAGGTTACTCGCGTTGAACCCCGGCACACAGTGCCAGCCTTTTGATTGCATGAACCCACGCGGGAGCGCCTCCCCAGAAAACCAGCAGACAGCAAACTTAATGAAAATAAATGGACACCGCTTGCTTCATTAGCAAATCATTTTGCTGTTGCGCTTTCTCCCTATTTGATATCCTCCGATTTAAGGTTCTTGACTGGGTTTCATAGGGATCTCATTATTTTACTTAATTTCTTGTTTAAAATTGCTTTTTATTTTTTGCACAGTAAATTAACCTGAAATAGGGTTACAAACAACATTTTAAAAGGACGTCCTGTGTCAGCTTGGCTCCGTGATAGCACTCATATCTCTGAGTCAGAAGGGTTTGGGTTCATAGACCGATTACAGAACCTTAAGCCCAAAATCCAGGCTTACACTCCCAGTGCAGTGCTGAGGGAGCGCTGCACTGTCGGAGGTGTGGTCTTTCGGATGTGATATTAAACCGAGGCCTCTATCTCTCTCTCCGGGTACATGATAAAGATCACTATTTGATGAAGAGCAGCAAGTTCTCTTGATGGTCCTGGCCCACCAACGTTCCTCCCTCTATTCAGCACCACCAAAAACTACAGCAGGTTGCTGTTGGTGGGATCTTGCTTTGCGCAAAATGGCTGCAGCGTTCAAGTATATTAAAGCAGCAGTTCATCGTACGTAAAGAGCTCTGAGATGTTTGTGAGAAGAACGAGCTTCATAATTTTTCATAACCTCTTTGTTGGGTGTATATAATATCTTTTTCCTGCATTTATTTATTTTATAAACTATCAGGAGTTTAATTGTCACCTGTGAACATGGCATTAAGAAGGCAGGGACTTCAAAATGGCAGCATCTTTCCGAGCATATGCAAGACTTTCACTGAGGTGGAAACTCAGCTGTGGTAGCGTTCTTGCCTCCAGGTCAGAAGGTTGTGGGTTCTAAGACCCACTTCAGGGACTTGAGCGCATAATGCAGGCTCACACTCCAGTGCAGTACCGAGGGAGTGCTGCACTGTCAGAGGTCTGTCGAATGAGATGTTAAACCGTGGCCCTATCTACCCTCCCAGGTGAAACATAAAAGGCCCCATGGGTTTATTTGAAAGATAGATAGACTTGCATTTATATAGCACCTTTCACGACCACTGGACATCTCAAAGCGCTTTACAGCAAATGAAATACTTTTGGAGTGTAATCGCTGTTGTAATGTAGGAAACGCGGCAGCCAATTTGTGCACAGCAAGCCCCCACAAACAGCAATGTGATAATGACCAGATAATCTATTTTTTTGTTATGTTGATTGAGGATGAATATTGGCCAGGACACCGGGGATAACTCCCCTGCTCTTCTTCGCAATAGTGATATGGGATCTTTTACGTCCAATTGAGAGAGCAGACAGGACCTGGGTTTAACGTCTCATCCGAAAGACGGCACCTCTGATATTTGGAAGAGGAGCAGGGGAGTTTTTCCCGTTGTCCTGGCCTGCCGATATTTATCCCTCAATTCACCTCACTAAAACAGATGATCTGCTCATTATCTCATTGCTGTTGGTTGAAGCTTGCTGTGCACAAATTGGCTGCTGTGTTTCCTACAGTGCAACAGTGGCTACACCTCAAAAGTAGTTTATTGCTTCAAAGAGCTTTGGGATGTGCTGAGGTCGTGAAAGACTCCACATCAATACACTTCCTAGAAGGTGGGTTCAACGACCCTCCCCCCACCAACTCAGGAGTGGAATTGATAAATTATCTCTCTGTCACAGCAATCTGACTGCAGTAAATCCTGATGAAGTGTTACTAACTGTGCCCTACTTTGTGCTATCATTAAACTGACAAGAGTTGTCAGATAACTTGCCTCTTGCGCAAGCTGATTATGTCCCGATGAAAGGGCTGATGGAGATAAAGATTTATTTTCTTTATCAGCAGTGCAAGTGGTGACTCCCACACAAACCCCTGGATTAGATTCCAGCCTGTAACTCATTCCCGGGTATCTGTTATTCTATTTATAAAGCACACAAACCCTTCGATTAGATTCCAGCCTGAAACGCACCCCCAGGTATCCATTATTCTATATATAAACCCCCGAACCTCTCGATTAGATTCCAGCCTGTAACTCACTCCCGGGGATCTGTTATACTATATATAAACCCCCTGAACCCCTCAATTAGATTCCAGCCTGTAACTCACTCCCGGGTATCTGTTATTCTATACAAACCCCCGAACCCCTCGATTAGATTCCAGCCTGTAACTCACTCCTGGGTATCTGTTATTCTATATAAACCTCCCTGAACCCCTCGATTAGATTCCAGCCTGTAACTCACTCCCGGGTATCTGTTATTCTATATATAAACTCACCGAACCACTCGATTAGATTCCAGCCTGCAACTCACTCCCAGGTATCTGTTATTCTATTTATAAAGCACACAACTCCTTGATTTGATTCCAGCCTGTAAGTCACTCCCGGCTATCTGTTATGCTACACATAAACCCCGCCGAACCCTTCAATTAGATTCCAGCCTGTAACTCACTCCAGGGTATCTGTTATTCTATATATAAACCCCCCTGAACCCCTCGATTAGATTCCAGCCTGTAACTCACTCCCGGGTATCTGTTATTCTATATAAACCCCCCTGAACCCCTCGATTAGATTCCAGCCTGTAACTCACTCCCGGGTATCTGTTATTCTACATATAAACTCTGCCGAGCCCATTGTTTAGATTCCAGCCTGTAACTCACTCCCGGGTATCTGTTATTCTATATATAAACCACCCAAACCCCTCGATTAGATTTCAGTCTGTAACTTGCTCCTGGGTATCGGTTCTGATGCCAACCACTAAATCTGGTCATTATCGCATTGCCGTTTGTGGGAGCTTGCTGTGCACAAATTGGCTGCCATGTTTCCTACGTTACACGAGTGGCACAATACAGATGCAAGTCTTTCCCTCTATGTAAGGACTGAAACCAGGTACTGTGCAGCTCACTGTAGCCTGACGTCCTGTCACTGTGTGGCAGTGATCTGCCTTCACCAGTACACCAGTGATTAAGATGGAAGCACTTAGCCTGTGTGAGCTCGTAAATCTCCTGATGTTTGCACACCTTTGAAGCTGTTTTTACACATTGCGGGTTATCTTACAGCTGTCGAGAGGCCACAGCAATAGCTGCTGAAGGCATGCAGGCCTGGGGTGCAAAGCCTCAGTCGGCTTATCCACAGCACACACACCAAGCTGAGACTACCTCATCCTACATCCTGATCGAGTAACAAACCACTACAGCAGAGTCACAATAAATACATCACATAAGAAAAGGAGGAGGCCATTCAGCCTCTCAGGCCACTCCCGCATCGTTACCCTGGTATCCCCCAAGGATCTATCCTTGGCCCCCTCCTATTTCTCATCTGCATTCTGCAGTTAACAACATCATCTGAAAACACAGCATCAGTTTCCACATGTATACTGACAATACCCAGCTCTACCTCACCACCACTTCTCTCAACACTTCCATGGTCTCTAAATTGTCAGACTGCTTGTCCGACATCTAGTTCTGGATGAGCAGAAATTTTCTCCAATTAAATATTGGGAAGACCGAAGTCATTGTTCTCGGTCCCCGCGTTCTCTAGCCACTGACTCCATCCCTCTCCCCAACATGTGTCTGAACCAGACTGTTCGCAACCTTGGTGTCATATTTGACCCGGAAATGAGCTTCCAGCCGTATATCCAGGGCTGGCCGTTCCCAGATTGTTTCTGGAGCCATGCCTGCCCCAGCATGGTGGGACTGCCCCTTTAAGGTTCTAAGCCAATGTTTATGCCACAACGAACCAGTCCATGGAAAAGGGTGATTTGGCCTCCCACATTCTACCCGACGTAAACTAGAGGTCCTAATTCGCACCAAGTCCCGCTCACCCATCATCCCCTGTGCTCGTTGACCTACATTGGCTCCCGATTAAGCAACGCCTCGATTTCAAAATCTCATCCTTATTTTCAAATCCCTCCATGGCCTCACCCCTCCCTATCTCTGTAATCTCCACCAGCCCCACAACACCCCTGAAATGTCTGCGCTCCTCTAATCAGCATCCCTGATTATAATCACTCAACCACTGGTGGCCGTGCCTTCTGTTACCTGGGCCCCAAGCTCTAGAACTCCTTCCCTAAACCTCTCCGCCTCTCTTTCCTCCTTCAAGATGCTCCTTAAAACCTACCTCTTTTACCAAGCTTTTGGTCACCTGTGCTAATTTCTACTTATGCGGCTTGGTGTCATATTTTTAAAAATCTCACTACACTCCTGTGAAGCGCCCGGGGACGTTTCACTGCGTTAAAGGCGCTGTATAAATACACGTTGTTGTTGATTGGCGGAGGCTGCTGCAGCGGACTGCAATTCTCCACAGTATTTATTTGCTGGGTTACCCAAGCCAAGCCCTCAATGCAAGGATGACAATGGGCAGTAACCGGATCCCCCCAATCAGCTTGCACTTAAAGTGAAGAACCTGATACGGGGAAGGTCGCAGTGAATGAATAGCAAATGGAAATCCCAGCCTGCTTCCTATCAACACCCATCACACCCCCGATTAGCTGAATAATCGGAGCTGTTTAAACTTGTTAAGTGGCCTGTCTCCTTGCTCAAGTTACCCATTTTTCAGCCCAACATGACACACCGCATCATGCCATGTCAAGGTATTTTTCTCCTCTGGTGCCGATCGATTTAAAGCCGCCTGAGTCTTGTGGAGTCAGATTAACCTGCGTGGTGCGGGTGAGCTCTTGGCCCACACTGGGCTTGGCTTTGGCAACTCGCCAGGTCGGGGATACAGCATCGTGCGCAAGTGACCCATAAAATGATGTTTGCAAAAGGGTGATGGCCAGATTTACTTCACTTGGCGCTGTGCACCCTGACTGCCACATGATACACCAGGTTGGCACCACCCCCTCCAGCACCATAAAGCCTCCCTACAATGCCCAAGCCATTCCTTTCACATTCATCAGCATTGCGGGGGGTACAGTTATGTCTCACTATTCACTGCAACTCATTAAGCCACTTCCAAAGGTGCACACAAATCTGTCCAAGAACGCAAAGTGTTGAAAATAAAGGTTTCAATGTTTGACAGCACATGAACAGAAACTTTACCTGAACATTGCATAAGACGCCCAAGTGCCTACCCTTGTGTGCTGTTAGTTGGTGTGATTGGACGAGAATGAGGATGAGCGTGAGGGGTGGCTAGTGATATGGGGATGTGCTCATATAGATAGAGAGGGATGGGTGGAGGTGCAAAGTAAGTTGGTGTGAGTAAATATGTGCAGGAGTAAGGTAGGGAAGGCAGAGTAATGGGGATGTGATGAGTGGCACAGCAGGATGAGGTTGAGTGTTCTGTTTTGTGATCTACTGAGATCATTGAAAGGTTTATGCCACTGCAGCCAGGTCCTCCTGACCATATCCCCACTTGTGCCCTCCTGTGCAATGTGCAACCAGGCTGCATTGATCTCCTCGGGAGATCTATTCTGCCCGTTGGAAGGGAAGAGGACCTCCCAGCATGCTACAAGCATATGGAGGGAGTCATGGGAGAGCCTGGGTGCAGCCCTGCACCTTTGTGCAGTGCTTCTCGGTATTTGCAGCAGCTCAATGCTGTAGAACACTGGCAGCACAACTGTCAAAATAAAGTTGGCCATGGTCCCTTTAAGGAAACTGGATGAAGACACGTCATCAAATGACGTCACCAGACCCGCTTCCTCTAATTGGCCAGGAAACGTGCTGGACAGGCTTAACAAGCCCAATCAAGGGAAATTCATTTCACAGTGCCAGATGGAGGCAGCAGTGAGGTCGGGACTTGCCACCAACGTTGCCCACCAGGGTCAGCAAAATTGCGGTGTTAGAATTTAAGAACATAAGAAATAGGAGCAGGAGTAGGCCATATGGCCCCTCGAGCCTGCTCCATCATTCAGTAAGATCATGTCTGATCTTTGACCGCAGCTCCACTCTCCCGCCTGATCCCAATATCTCTTGATTCTCCTAAAGCTCAAAAATCTATCTATCTCAGCCTTGACTATACTCAACGACTCAGCATCCATAGCCCTTTAGGGTAAAGAGTTCCAAAGAATCACAACTCTCTGAGTTTTTAAAAATTAATTTCTGGGATGTGGGCGTCGCTGGCAAGGCCGGCATTTATTGCCCATCCCTAACTGCCCTTGAGAAGGTGGTGGTGAGCCACCTTCTTGAACCACTGCAGTCCGTGGGGTGCTCCCACAGTGCTGCTAGAGAAGGAGTTCCAGGATTTTGATCCAGCGACGATGAAGGAACGTTGATATATTTCCAAGTCAGGATGGTGTGGAACTTGGAGGGGAACGTAGAGGTGGTGGTGTTCCCGCACGCCTACTGCCCTTGTCCTTCTAGGTGTTAGAGGTCGCAGGTTTGGGAGGTGCTGCCGAAGTAGTCTTGGTGAGTTGCTGCAGTGCATCCTGTAGATGGTACACACTGCAGTCACAGTGCGCCGGTGGTGGAGGGAGTCAATGTTTAACGTGATGGATGGAATGCCTATCAAGTCTGCTGCTTTGTCCTGGATGGTGTCGAGCTTCTTAAGTGTTGTTGGAGCTGCACTCATCCAGGCAAGTGGAGAGTATTCCATCATACTCCTGACTTGTGCCTTGTAGATGGTGGAAAGGCTTTGGGGAGTCAGGAGGTGAGACACTCGTCACAGAATACCCAGCCTCTGACCCGTACTTGTTTCCACAGTATTTACGTGGCTGGTCCAGTTAAGTTTCTGGTCAATGGTGACCCCCAGGATATTGATGGGGAATTCGGTGATGGTAATGCTGTTGAAAGTCAAAGGTCGGTGGTTAGACTCTCGCTTGTTGGAGATAGTCATTGCCTGGCACTTGTGTGGCGCGAATGTTACTGGCCGGTAATCAGCCCAAGCCTGGATATTGTCCAGGTCTTGTTGCATGCGAATGGAACTGAACACTGTGCAGTCATCAGCGAACATCCACACTTCCGACCTTATGATGAAGCAGCTGAAGATAGTTGGGCCGAGGACACTGCCCTGCAGCGATGTCCTGGGGCTGTGATGATTGACCTCCAACAACCTCAACCATCTTCTTTTGTGCTGGGTATGACCCCAGCCAGTGGAGAGTTTTCCCCTGATTCCCATTGACCTCAGTTTTACTAGGGCTCCTTGATGCCACACTTCGTCAAGGGCAGTCACTCTCACCTCTGGAATTCAGCTCTTTTGTCTGTGTTTGGACCAAGACTGTAATGAGGTCTGGAGCCAAGTGGTCCTGGTGGAACCCAAACTGAACATCAGTGAGCAGGTGATTGGTGAATAAGTGCTGCTTGATAGCACTGTCGACACACCTTCCATCACTTTGCTGATAATTAAGAGTAGACTGATGCGGCGGTAATTAGCCAGATTGTATTTGTCCTGCTTTTTGTGGACAGGTCATACCTGGGCAATTTTACAGATTGTCAGGTAGTGAAGAAATTCCTGCTCATTTCAGTCTTATCTGAGACCCCTTATCCTGAGGCTATGCCCCCAAGTTCTAGACTCTGCAGTCAGGGGAAAGAATCAGTCACTTGCATTTATATCACACCTATCACAACCTCAGGACATCCCTAAGAGCTTTACTGCCATTGAAGTACTTTTCAAGTGCAGTCTCTGTTGTAATGTAGGAAACACAGCAGTCACTTTGTGCACAAAGCTTCCACAAACAGCAATGTGATAAAGACTAGATAATCTGTTTTAAAAGTGTTGGTTGGTGGATAAATATTTGCCGGGAAACCAGGGATAACTCCCCTGCTCTTCTTTGAAATATTGCCATGGGATCTTTTACATCCACCTGAGAGGACAGACGGGGCCTCGGTTTAACAACTCATCCAAAAGACGGCACCTCTGACAGTGCACCGCTCCCTCAGCACTGCACTGGAGTGTCAACCTAGATTCTTGTGCTTGAGCTGCTGGAATGGGACTTGAACCTTCTGTCTCAGAGGCGAGTGTGCTACCCACTGAGCCACAGCTGACACTAATGGCGGGAGTAGTGGGAAGAGAGTGGAGGGTGCAGCAGTGACTGACTGTCAAAGCCACAGGCAATGCCAGCCCCGCGGTGCAGTTCAGCTGTAGGTATCGTTGTAGCAGCTGACACAGCCCTGCAAACGGATGGCTGCTGATCTAGGGTCTACGTCACCAGCTCCATGACGTCACTGCCAGCTCATCATCATCATAGGTAGTCCCTCAGAATCGAGGAAGACTTGCTTCTACTCTAAAAATGAGTCCTTAGGTGGCTGAACAGTCCATTACGAGAACCACAGTCTCTGTCACAGGTGGGACAAATAGTCGTTGAGGGAGGGGGTGGGTGGGACTGGTTTGCCGCATGCTCTTTCCGCTGCCTGTGCTTGATTTCTGCATGCTCTCGGCGATGAGACTCGAGGTGCTCAGCGCCCTCCTGAATGCACTTCCTCCACTTAGGGCGGTCTTTGGCCAGGGACTCCCAGGTGTCAGTGGGGATATTGCACTTTATCAGAAAGGCTTTGAAGGTGACCCTGTAACGTTTCCTCTGCCCACCTTTGGCTCGTTTGCGGTGAAGGAGCTCTGAGTAGAGCGCTTGCTTTGGGAGTCTCGTATCTGGCATGCCAACACCCCTGTGCTCGCTGACCTACATTGGCTCTCGGTCTGGCAACGACTCAATTTTAAAATTCTCATCCTCGTTTTCCAAACCCTCCATGGCCCTCACCCCTCCCTATCTCTGCATTCTCCTCCAGCCCCATAAGCCCTCCGGCATCTCAGCATTCCTCCAATTCCGGCCTCTTGCACAACCACCACCTTCTCAGGATGACTAGGGATGGGCAATAAATGCTGGTCTTTCTTGCGATGTCCATATCTTGAGAATGAATTTTAAAAAGATATCTGAAACAAAAAGCAGGTTAATTTGGAACTCTTGAAATAGAGAGAGATAGAGAATTGTCTTGAAGCTTCCAAGACTATGATTAGAGTAGTACAAGTTCTTGCAGTAGTAAGAGATTTAAGAAACACCACATGTTATCTAAAAGTTATTAATAGTTAGCTCAGTATGTCGAGATGTGTTCCTTTTATTGTCAAGAAGTTAGGTGATAGGATTTCTACTGTAAATATATAAAGATTATTGAATGGTTTTCAAGATATTAAGGGACACAGATAGGGTAGATAGAGAGAAACTATTCCACTGGTTGGTGGGGTGGAAGGGGGGGGGGAAGCAGGGGAGGAGGGGTGGGGGGGTTCTAGGACCAGGGACACAGTATAAATATTAGAGCCAGGCTTTTCAGGAGTGAAATTAGGAAACACTTCTACCCATAAAGGGTGGTAGAAGTTTGGAATTCTCTTCTGCAAATGGCAATTGATGCTAGATCAATTGTTAATTTTAATTCCGGGAAGGATAGCTTTTTGTTCACCAAAGGTATTAAGGGATATGGGCTAAAGGCGGGTACATGCAGTTAGGTCACAGATCAGCCGTGATATCATTGAATGGCGGAACATTCGATAAGGTGCCACACAAAAGGTTACTGCAGAAGATAAAGGTAAGCGGGGTCAGAGGAAATGGATTAGCATGGATCGAGAATTGGCTGGCTAACAGAAAGCAGAGATAAATGGATACTTTTCGGGTTGGAAATCGGTGGTTAGTGGTGTGACACTGGGATTGGTGCTGGGACCACAACTGTTTGCAATATACATAGATGACCTGGAAGAGGGGACAGAGTGTAGTGTAACCAAATTTGCAGATGACACAAAGATTAGTGGGAAAGCGGGTTGTGTAGAGGACACAGAGAGGCTGCAAAGAGATTTAGATAGGTTAAGTGAATGGGCTAAGGTTTGGCAGATGGAATACAATGTTGGGAAAAAAACAGTAAAAGGGAATATTATTTGAATGGGGAGAAATTACATCATGCTGCGGTGCAGAGGGACCTGGAGGTCCTTGTGCATGAAACTCTTAGTTTGCAAGTGCAGCAGGTAATCAGGAAGGCGAATGGAATGTTGGCCTTCATTGTACAAAAGCAGGGAGGTCCTGCTGCAACTGTACAGGGTATTGGTGAGGCCGCACCTGGAGTACTGCATGCAGTTTTGGTCACCTTACTTAAGGAAGGATATACTAGCCTTGGAGGGGGTACAGAGACGATTCACTAGGCTGATTACGAAGATGAGGGGGTTACCTTATGATGATAGATTGAGTAGACTGGGTCTTTACTCGTTGGAGTTCAGAAGGATGAGGGGTGATCTTATAGAAACATTTAAAATAATGAAAGGGATAGACAGGATAGAGGCAGAGAGGTTGTTTCCACTGGTCGGGGAGACTAGAACTGGGGGGCACAGCCTCAAAATATGGGGGAGCCAATTTAAAACCAAGTTGAGAAGGAATTTCTTCTCCCAGAGGGTTGTGAATCTGTGGAATTCTCTGCCCAAGGAAGCAGTTGAGGCTAGCTCATTGAATGTATTCAAATCACAGATAGATAGATTTTTAACCAATAAGGGAATTAAGGGTTATGGGGAGCGGGCGGGTAAGTGGAGCTGAGTCCACGGCCAGATCAGCCATGATCTTTTTGAATGGCGGAGCAGGCTCGAGGGGCTAGATGGGCTACTCCTGTTCCTAATTCTTATGTTCTTATGTTCTTATGTTCTTATGTAACAGGCTCGAGGGGTTGAATGGCCTCCTCCTGTTCCTAGGTTACTTATTTTCTTGTTTGTCTTTTGTTACAATTGATTTGTTTAAGAGTTTTAAAGGAGGTACGAGGATGTGATGCTCTTTTTGCTCATCAAAAACGCGACATCCTATGGAGGTATAGGATAAGTCCAGTAGCTAAATATATTTAATGGCAAGGGTTCTGTGGGGCTCACAAACAAAGGTTATCCTAAATGCAGAAGCTAAGTGAAACAGAGTTGGAAGGATTGAAAAGAGGTACGAAACATAGTTGTGCCCTCCATAATCAAAGATCTCTCACTTCTTGAGCCCAAGTGTGGAGAACGGACATTTGGATGAATACAGGTAGCTCCCATCATCATCATAGGCGGTCCCTTGAACGAGGATGACTTGTTTCCACATGGGTTCACAGATGTTTCAATGAAGGACCCGATGTTCCAGTCCTGAACTCCAGGGGTGGAAGATGCCTGTGCGTGGATTTTTTTTAACGTGTGGTGGCCGTTGCATATCAGCCACCCCATGGGCTTGACAGAGCTAGGTCTTGGTCCAGTGGCAAGGGTTAACCAGGACGACTGGAGACCAGCTCTGCTGCATGGACCTAGTGCACACACATATCGCAGTGTGGGCTGGCCCATGCTGCTCCTGGGCCCTTGGCTCTTCTGGGCCCCGCACCCTCATTTGCCACAATCAAGGGGTATGGGGATAGAGCAGGAAAGTGGAGTTGATCGTATTGAATGGCGGAGCAGGCTCGAGGGGCCAAAAGGCCGACTCCTGCTCCTAATTCTTATGCATTATCAAACAAATAAGCTCTCATACAACTGCACACCAACAAGATTCAGAAGAGAGGAGCAAATGGGCCAGTCCACCAGCAACCCACCGAACTGTGGAGCTCGCGGAGTTAAAATGCTTGTTGAACTGTGGATAGTTGCAGAGGTTTAGTGATGCAATCTGTACAATGTAATCTTGATCAACAAGTTCTTTGTCAGGAAATGGATGCTTGATCGGGATTAGCAGGGTAAGTATTTTACAACAACAGCAACAACAACAGCATGTATTTATATAAAAAAAGAAAAAGACTTGCATTTATATAGCGCCTTTCACAACCACCGGATGTCTCAAAGCACTTTACAGCAAATGAAGTACTTTTGGAGTGCAGTCACTGTTGTAATGTGAGAAACATGGCAGCCAATTTGTGCACAGCAAGCTCCTACAAATAGTAATGTGATAATTAACAGAACATTTTTTTTTGATTATGTTGATTGAGGGATAAATATTGGCCAGGACATCGGGGATAATTCGCCAGCTCTTCTTCGAAATAATGCCATGGGATCCTTTACGTCCACTTGAGAGAGCAGATGGGACCTCGGTTTAATGTCTCATCTGAAAGACGGCACCTCAGACAGTGCAGCACTCCCTCAGCACTGCACTTGAGTGTCAACCTAGATTTTTTGTGCTGAACTCCCTGCAGTAGGACTTGAATCCACAACCTTGTCACTTAGAGTGCTACCCTCTGAGCCACAGCTGACACCTTTATAGTGCCTTTAATGTAGTGAAACATCCTAAGGCGCTTCACAGGAGTATTATGAGGTAAAAAATTTGACACTGAGTCGCATAAGTAGAAATTAGCGCAAGTGACCAAAAGCTTGGTCAAAGTGGTAGGTTTTAAGGAACATCTTGAAGGAGGAAAGAGAGGTAGAGAGGTGGAGAGGTTTAGGGAGGGAGTTCCAGAGCTTGGGATCTCGGCAACAGAAGGCACGGCCACCAATGGTTGAGCGATTATAATCAGGGATGCTCAGGAGGGCAGAATTAGAGGAGCGCAGACATCTCGGGGGGTTGTGGGGCTGGAGGAGATTACAGAGATAGGGAGGGGCGAGGCCATGGAGGGATTTGAAAACAAGGATGAGAGTTGTGAAATGAAGGCGTTGCTTAACAGGGAGCCAATGTAGGTCAGCGAGCACAGGGGTGATGGGTGAGCGGGACTTGGTGCGGGTTAGGACACGGGCAGCCGAGTTTTGGATCATCTATAGTTTGCGTAGGTTAGAAGCCAGCCAGGGGTGCGTTGGAATAGTCAAGTCTAGAGGCAACAAAGGATGAGGTTTTCAGCAGCGGATGAACTGAGGCGGAAGCGGAGATGGGTGATGTTACAGAGGTGGAAATAGACGGTCTTAGTAATACTGCGGATATGTGGCCGGAAGCTCATTTCAGGGTCAAATATGACACCAAGGTAAAACAGAAGACAGGAACAATCGCATCAATTCTGATCCGTTGGAATTGTATACATTGGAAATGAATGGGAAGGGTCTGGGTCTGGTTAATCTATATAATGGGATTGAATGGGAAAGGTCTGGGTCTGAAGGAATTTTATATAATGGACTGGATGGGAAGGGATTGGTTGTGAAAGAATTCTATATAATGGGATTGAATGGGAAGGGTCTGGGGCTGAAGGAATCTATATAATGGTACTGAATAGGAAGGGATTAGTTGTTAAGGAATTTTATATAATGGTGTTGAATAGGAAGGGATTGGTTGTGAAGGAATTCTATATAATGGGATTGAATGGGAAGGGAGTAGTTGTGAAGGGATTCTATATATGAAAGATATTGGTCCGAAGGAATTCTATGCAGTGGGTTTGAATGATTCGGGATCGATGTAAAATCATGTGAGCCAGGGATCAGTCCCGCTGAATTCTGCTGCCAAATTGCCAATATGAGCTCCTGTCCGGGGAGGTCCTTGAAAAGGTTACAGGCGTTAAGTTGCAGCTTGGTCGCTGCCGCGCTGATGTGTAAGATATACCCTGCGGAAGGAAACCTTGTTTGTATGTGACTCTGCTCGTTTGCCCAGGGCAGAGAGGGACTTCAGCTCCCTGCCAAAAGCAAAGTGTAAGTGGAAGCAATTGGGGGAATATTCAGTTATGTAAAGTGCGCGTATTGAGACCGAAAACAGCAGGAACCAGGCTGCAACCTAAAGCCTGTAACCTTTTACAGTCAGTAACCTGAACTCATTGATTGGGTTACAGCCTGTAACTCACTCTCCGGTTGCATGATGCTATATATAACCTTTTCGACCGCACTTTAATAGAGCTTGTAGTTCACAAGTGACTGCAAGTCGTTTGATGTGCCGAGGGAGGCCCCTGTGTTAACTGGGCATGTGTCTATACCATCTCTGTGTATATCCAGGCGACAGGGCACAGCGCCAAACCATAAATCATATTCAGAATTACCCTGACGAAGGTTTTTTTTTGTGGCCCACAAGGATTGTGAGAGGGACTGGGAAGGAAAGAGTGCAAAGTGAGCCCAGTCATTCCCAGCTAGAACAGGGTAGGAAAAATAACACCACAAGGCTCCTGTCCTGAAGTCGTTCATCTTCATTAGCAGCTGAATACGGGGGGGAATGAGTTTTGATAAATGGCTGGCTGAAGGTTGCACCCTTTTCTCTCGCCTTCGCATTATCTGAAGGGAAAATACAGCGAGTGGCATCACAGGCAAAGCAGCAACAGAGGTTAAAAGGCTGGGGTGAATGGAGCCCATCAATCCGTGTCACTGGTCCGCCTCCCTCCCCTTGCCTTTCTTCAAGGCACAGTTCCCTCTCTCTCGCTCGCCACGGAAGACAGGGAGCATCTCCTGGGGAGGGGCAGAGGGGGGAACATTCACCAACCAGCTCCCTGTCAACACTTGCAGGCTCCTCACTCACCTCCCGAAGCAGGGAGTTCACCCTTCGCTGACCTTTTACCCCGTGGAAAGATTTGAGGGGGTGGGGGTGCCCGAGGGAGGCTCCCGAGGTACGGCACAGCCCTCCACAGCTGAGCAGCCCCACACAGCTCCTCCCAACTCGGGGAGCAACTTCCACAGCACACTGCCCACTCTCGCAAAGGGGCTCCACAGACTGACGTTGGGAAATGACTGAGGTTTTTGCAAACCCTCGACAGGTCACGTAGCTGCTGGAGTTTAATGATGGCCGGACTCCCAAGTGTTAAATTACCAGGGGAGACGACACCCATTAAGGTTGTATTCCCCAGAATGTAAAGGTGTAACAACAACAATAACTTGTATTTATATAGCGTCTTGTAATGTAGTAAAACGTCCCAAGGCGCTTCACAGGAGTGTTAGAAGACAAAACAGATAAACTTGACACCAGAGCCACATTACAGCAGGTGACCAAAAGCTTGGCCAAAAAGTTAGTTTTCAAGGAGCGCCTTAAAGGAGGAAATAGAGGTAGAGAGGTTTAGGGAGGGAGTTCCTGAGCTTGGGGCCGAGGCAACAGAAGGCACGGCCAGCAATGGTTGAGTGATTATAATCAGGGATGCTCAGGAGGGCAGAGTTTGAGGCTGAAAGAGATGACAGAGATAGGGAGGGGCGAGGCCATGTATAGATTTATAAGGGGTGATCTGATCGAAGTTTTCAGGATATTAAGGTGAACAGAGAGGGTAGACGGAGAGAAACTATTTCCGCTGGTTGGGGAGTCTAGGACAAGGGGGTATAGTCTAGAAATTAGAGCCAGACCTTTCAGAAGTGAAATTAGGAAACACCCTTACACACAAAGGGTGGTTGACGTTTGGAACTCTCTTCCGCAAACGGCAATTGACACAGGATCAATTGTTAATTTTAAATCGCAGATTGATAGATGTTTGTTAACCAAAGGTATTAAGCGATTATGCGCCAAAGGTGAGTATATGGAGATCTCATTGAATGGCGGAGCAGGCTTGAGGGGCTGAATGGCCTACTCCTGTTCCTATGTTCCTGTGTGCATTTGGTCCCAGAGGCAGGGGGTCGGAGTTAGCATCCATACAATTAAAGAGGGTCATGAGGGTCAGGGGTCACGAGGGTCAGGGGCCATGAGTGGATCCAGTGATAAGTCTGTCGAGAAAGAAAAGAAAGACCTGCATTTATATAGCACCTTTCGTTACCTCAGGACATCCCAAAGTGCTTTACAGCCAATGAAGTACGTTGTTTGATATGTAGTCCCTTTTACAGTGTTGGAGCAGCAGTAGCCAATTTGCACACAGCAGGACGGAGCAGGCTCGAGGGGCCGAATGGCCTACTCCTGTTCCAAACAATGTGATAATGGCCGATATCATCTTTTATTTAGTGATGTTTGTTGAGGGGTAAATACTGGCCAAAACACCACAGAGAACACCCCTGCTCTTCTTTGAAATTGTGCCGTGGGATCTTTTACGTCCACCTGATAGGGCCTCGGTTTAACATCTCAGTGAAATGTCAGGACCCCGAACCAAACTTATGCATGGATGCCTACGTACCCTCCTCCCCCCCGCCCCCCCGCCCCCCCCCAACCCCCACAAGTTGACCGCTTTCTTTGGCTGGACAACAGGTTTGTATCCACACACTGCCGCGTAGAAAGCCCTTCACGTAAGAGGGCGAGCAGTTGTTGATGTCACATAGGCAAACCCGGGAGCTATTTTGCAGGTGCAGAGATTCCCCCCGATAAAAGTGAGGAGAATGATTCATCCCTTTGGTTGGTGTTGGATGAGGGAGAATGTTGGCCAGGATCATAACAAATAGGAACAGGAGTAGGCCATTTGGCCCCTCGAGCCTGCTCCACCATTCAATAAGATCATGGCTGATCTGATCTTGGCCTCAACTCCACTTCTCCATAACCCTTGACTCCCTTATCATTCAAAAATCTGTCTATCTCCACCATAAACATATTCAATGACCCAGCCTCCACAGCTCTCTGGGGCAGAGAATTCCACAGATTCACGACCCTCTGAGAGAAGAAATTTCTCCTCATCTCAGTTCTAAATGGACGACCCCTTATTCTTAAACTATGCCCCCTAGTTCTAGATTCCCCCACAAGGAGAAACATCCTCTCTGCATCTACCTTGTCGAGGCCCCTCAGTATCTTATAAGTTTCAATAAGATTACCTCTCATTCTTCTAAACTCCAATGAGTACAAGCCCAACCTGCTCAACCTTTCTTCATAAGACAACCCCTTCATACAAGAAATCATTACAAATGGGTATGATTTAGTGGCCATTACAGAAACGTGGTTGCAGGTGGCCAAGACTGGGAATTAAACATACAGGGGTATCTGACAATTCGGAAAGATAGACAAGAAGGGAAAGGAGGTGGGGTAGCTCTGTTAATAAAGGATGATATCAGGGCAGTTGTGAGAGACGATATTGGCTCTAATGAACAAAATGTTGAATCATTGTGGGTGGAGATTAGAGATAGTAAGGGGAAAAAGTCACGTGGGCGTAGTTTATAAAATAACTTCACGGTGGGGCGAACAATAATCAAGGGAATAATGGAGGCATGTGAAAAAGGAACGGCAGTAATCATGGGGGATTTTTACCTACATATCGATTGGTCAAATCAAATCACATGGGGAAGCCTTGAGGAGGAATTCAAAGAATGCATACGGGATTGTTTCTTAGAACAGTATGATACGGAACCAACAAGGGAGCAAGCTATCTTAGATCTAGTCCTGTGTAATGAGACAGGAATAATAAACGATCTCCTAGTAAAAGATCCTCTCGGAATGTGTGATCACAGTATGGTTGAATTTGTAATACAGATTGAGGGTGAGGAAGTAGTGTCTCAAATGAGCGTACTATGCTTAAACAAAGGGGACTACAGTGGGATGAGGGCAGAGTTGGCTAAAGTAGACTGGGAACACAGACTAAACGGTGGCACAATTGAAGAACAGTGGAGGACTTTTAAGGAGCTCTTTCATAGTGCTCAACAAAAATATATTCCAGTGAAAAAGAAGGGTGGTAAGAGAAGGGATAACCAGCCGTGGATAACCAAGGAAATAAAGGAGAGTATCAAATTAAAAACCAATGCGTATAAGGTGGCCAAGGTTAGTGGGAAACTAGAAGATTGGGAAAATTTTAAACGACAGCAAAGAATGACTAAGAAAGCAATAAAGAAGGGGAAGATAGATTACGAATGTAAACTTGCGCAAAACATAAAAACGGATAGTAAAAGCTTTTACCGATATATAAAACGGAAAAGAGTGACTAAAGTAAATGTTGGTCCCTTAGAAGATGAGAAGAAGGATTTAATAATGGGAAATGTGGAAATGGCTGAGACCTTAAACAATTATTTTGCTTCGGCCTTCACAGTGGAAGACACGAAAACCATGCCATAAATTGCTGATCACGGGAATGTGGGAAGGGAGGACCTTGAGACAATCACTATCACTAGTGGGGTAGTGCTCGACAGGCTAATGGGACTCAAGGTAGACAAGTCCCCTGGTCCTTATGAAATGCATCCCAGGGTATTAAAAGAGATGGCGGAAGTTATAGCAGATGCATTCGTTATAATCTACCAAAATTCTCTGGACTCTGGGGAGGTACCAGCGGATTGGAAAGCAGCTAATGTAACGCCTCTGTTTAAAAAAGGGGGCAGACAAAAGGCAGGTAACTGTAGGCTGGTTAGTTTAACATCTGTAGTGGGGAAAATGCTTGAAGCTATCATTAAGGAAGAAATAGCGGGACATCTAGATAGCAATCAAGCAGACGCAACATGGATTCATGAAGGGGAAATCATGTGTAACTAATTTACTGGAATTCTTTGAGGATATAACGAGCATGGTGGATAGAGGTGTACCGATGGATGTGTATTTAGATTTCCAAAAGGCATTCGATAAGGTGCCACACAAAAGGTTACTGCAGAAGATAAAGGTACACGGAGTCAGAGGAAATGTATCAGCATGGATCGAGAATTGGCTGGCTAACAGAAAGCAGAGAGTCGGGATAAATGGGTACTTTTCGGGTTGGAAATCGGTGGTTAGTGGTGTGCCACAGGGATCGGTGCTGGGACCACAACTGTTTACAATATACATAGATGACCTGGAAGAGGGGACAGAGTGTAGTGTAACAAAATTTGCAGATGACACAAAGATTAGTGGGAAAGCGGGTTGTGTAGAGGACACAGAAAGGCTGCAAAGAGATTTAGATAGGTTAAGCGAATGGGCTAAAACTTTGCAGATAAAATACAATGTTGGAAAATGTGAGGTCATCCACCTTAGGAAAAAAAACAGTAAAAGGGAATATTATTTGAATGGCGAGAAATTACAACATGCTGCAGTGCAGAGGGACCTGGGGTTCCTTGTGCATGAAACTCTTTTTGGTTCCTTGTGCATGAATCCCAAAAAGTTAGTTTGCAGGTGCAGCAGGTAATCAGGAAGGCAAATGGAATGTTGGCCTTCATTGCGAGAGGGATGGAGTACAAAAGCAGAGAGGTCCTGCTGCAACTGTACAGTGTATTGGTGAGGCCGCACCTGGAGTACTGCGTGCAGTTTTGGTCACCTTACTTAAGGAAGGATATACTAGCTTTGGAAGGGGTACAGAGACGATTCACTAGGCTGATTCCGGAGATGAGGGATATGATGATAGATTGAGTAGACTGGGTCTTTACTCATTGGAGTTCAGAAGAATGAGGGGTGATCTTATAGAAACATTTAAAATAATGAAGGGGATAGACAGGATAGAGGCAGAGAGGTTGTTTCCACTGGTCGGGGAGACTAGAACTAGGGGGCACAGCCTCAAAATATGGGGGAGCCAATTTAAAACCAAGTTGAGAAGGAATTTCTTCTCCCAGAGGGTTGTGAATCTGTGGAATTCTCTGCCCAAAGAAGCAGTTGAGGCTAGCTCATTGAATATATTCAAATCACAGATAGATAGATTTTTAACCAATAAGGGAATTAAGGGTTATGGGGAGCGGGCGGGTAAGTGGAGCTGAGTCCATGGCTAGATCAGCCGTGATCTTGTTGGGTGGCAGAGCAGGCTCGAGGGGCTAGATAGGCTACTCCTGTTCCTAATTCTTATGTTCTGATGTTCTTATTAATGTTGGGGAAGTCCAGAACCAGGGGTCACAATCTAAGGATAAGGGGTAAGCCATTTAGGACCAAGATGAGGAGAAACGTCTTCACCCAGAGAGTGGTTAACCTGTGGAATTCTCTACCACAGGAAGTTGTTGAAGCCAATTCACTAAATATATTGAAAAAGGAGTTAGATGTAGTCCTTACTACTAGGGGGATCAAGGTGTATGGAGAGAAAGCAGGAATGGGATACTGAAGTTGCATGTTCAGCCATGAACTCATTGAATGGCGGTGCAGGCTCAAAGGGCCGAATGGCCTACTCCTGCACCTATTTCTATGTTTCTATAAGAACACAAGAAATAGGAACAGGAGTAGGCCATACGGCCCCTTGAGCCTTCTCCACCATTTAATATGATCATGGCTGATCCGATCATGGACTCAGCTCCACTTCCCTGCCCGCTCCCCATAACCCTTATCGTTTAAGAAACTGTCTATTTCTGTCTTCAATTTATTCAATGTCCCAGCTTCCACAGCTCTCTGAGACAGCGAATTCCACAGATTTACAACTCTCTGAGGGAAGACATTTCTCATCTGTTTTTAAATGGGCAGCCCCTTATTCTAAGATCACGCCCTCTAGTTCTAGTCTCTCCCATCAGTGGAAACATCCTCTCTACATCCACCTTGTCAAGCCCTCTCATAATCTTATACGTTTCGATAAGATCACCTCTCATTCTTCTGAATTCCAATGAGTAGAAGTCCAATCTACTCAACCTTTCCTCATAAATCAACCCCCTCATCCCCGGAATCAACCGAGTGAATCTTCTCTGAACTGCCTCCAATGCAAGTATATCCTTACTTAAATAAGGAGACCAAAACTGTAAGCAACACTCCAGGTGTGAAATCTCATTGGGAGAACCACATGCTCTCCTTTGGGGTAAATGTTCGATGGCACGTTCCTGGCTCAGAGCATTGTCCGCTGGGTATGGGCATCTGGAAATCACACGCTCTCAGCCAAAAAAATCATCGCGTTATTACTCGACCTCAGCAGGCGAGGCTCTGTCCTGGTTGAGAAGAAAGAACTTGCATTTATATAGCGCCTTTCATAATCTCAGGGCGTCCCAAAGCGCTTTACAGCTGATGAAGTACTTTTGAACGGTATCACTGTTGTAACCAGAGGAGTTATCCCCGGAGTCCTGGCCAATATTTATCCCTCAATCAACATAACAAAAACTGATTATCTGGTCATTATCACAATGCTGTTTGTGGGAGCTTGCTGTGCACAAATTGGCTGTTGCGTTTCCCACATTACAACAGTGACTGCTCTCTAAAAGTACTTGATTGGCTGTATAGCGCTTTGAGACATCCAGTGGTCATGAAAGGCGTTATATAAATCCAAGTCTTTTTTTAATGTGGGAAAATACAATTTGCAAACAGCAAAACCCCACAAACAGCAATGTGATAATGACCAGCCAATGTATTTTTTTAGTGGTGTTGGTGAGGAATAAATATTGGCCAGGACAAGAGGTAGAACTCACTTGCTCTTCTTCAAAATAGTGCCGTGGGATCTTTTACATCCACCTGAGAGAGCAGACGGTGCCTCGGTTTAACATCTCATCCAAGAGACGGCACCTCCAACAGTGCAGCACTGCATTGTCTCAGGAGTGGGACTTCAACCCACAATCTTCTGATTCAGAGGCAAAGATGCTACCCAGCTGACACTTTACCGGTCTGAGTCATGTGATGGGATTGCCTGAGGTCAACCAATTTAGCACTTGGCAGACATCGAACACAAGCCCATCTTAATCAGTGTGGCTTTAGGTGTGCCCACCAGTGCTTTTACCACCGAGCTAACCTCCTCAAAGCCTGATAGCAATGTGAAGTGTCGGCACACAGCCATGCTGATTTGCCAAGAAAGAAAGAACTACATTTATATAGCGCCTTTCACGGCCACTGGATGTCTCAAAGCGCTTTGCAGCCAATGAAGTACTTTTGGAGTGTAGTCACTGTTGTAATGTGGGAAACACAGCAGCCAATTTATGCACAGCAAGCTCCCACAAACAGCAATGTGATAATGACCAGATAATCTGTTTTTGTTATGTTGATTGAGGGGTAAATATGCCACTGGACCAAGACCTTGCTCTGCTAAGCCTATGTGGTAGCCGGTGTGCAATGACCATTCCATGTTAAAATAACTCGCGCACAGGCATCTTCCACCCTTCAAAAATTAATTCCCATATCGGACTGTACAATCACCTGAAAACTCATTTTTGGAGTGGCAGCAAGTCTTCCTCGATTTCAAGAGACTGCTTATGATGATGATGATTCAGGAATAACTCCCCTGCTCTTCTTCAAAATAGTGCCAGAGGATCTTTTACATCCACCTGAGAGGGCAGACAGGGCCTTGGTTTAACATCTCATCCAAAAGACAGCATCTCTGACAGTGCAGCACTCCCTCAGCACTATACTGGGAGTGTCAGCCTAGCTTTATGTGCTCAAGTCCCAAGAATGGGACTTGAACCTACAGCCTTCTGACTCCTAGCCAAGTGTGCTACCCACTGAGCCACTGGCTGACACACATAGCTAAGTCCTATGAGGATCGGCCATGACTCAGTAAGCGCTGGGTCAGAAGACTGTGGGTCCGAATCCCACTCCGGAGACTTCTACACACTCACTCGCGCTTGCACATGCATGTGCACACACACATACACGTGCACAAGTGCACACGCGCGCGCACACACACACACAGAGTGCTTCCCACTATTCTGATCTCACGTCCCACATTTGCAGAGTGTAACAGATCATAAAGTCGGCTCTCTTTTAGACATTTTAGAAGGTTACACAGTTTCTCCTCAGTAGCTTTAAAAGACAAGTGCTCCTTCAGAAGTACATAATACTAAACTTGCCTTTCCCCGCCGTGTGCCATCTGTTGCCTCTCTGCTATCCTGGCCCCACGCTGGACCTGCATCTTTCAGCGCTAAAGAGCGGGCCAGGTTACGTTACCCAAACTGTCTGGGAGATGTCACATGGCTTTCTGTTTTAAAGGGGCAGCATCCTCACGAAGAAAACAATCTTTGGATGAACATTCTCTCAGGGGGAGAAATGCGCCTCGCCATCGACTGGCGTGCCGGGGTTCGAGGCGGCTGACATCATCTCTTCTGGGTGCTTGTAAACAAAGCACGGATTTTTTTTTTAAGCGCCTGGGCTGGAGGCGTCCTGTCCCTTTAAAGAGCTGACGGCATCACGTTTACTCTGGCTGGATTCCAGTTGTTGAATAGATGGAACTTGTAATGCTGAGAGTCGGGCATGAAATATGCGCAAACAAAACAATGACCAGCGCTATTACCGAGGTCGTTAATTGATCCCTCAATGCGCTGTGCTTGCAGAGTGAGCCATGGGTTTCTTAAAGGGGCACCGCTTTCCCGGAAGCGCATTGGGTAAACCATTTTCCCTACCTCATCATCATAGGCAGTCCCTCGAAATCGAGGAAGACTTGCTTCCACTCTAAACGTGAGTTCTTGGGTGGCTGAACAATACGGGAATTACAGTCTCTGTCACAGGTGGGACAGATAGTCGTTGAAGGAAAGGGTGGGTGGGACAGATTTGCCGCACGCTCTTTCCGCTGCCTGCGCTTGTTTTCTGCACGCTCTCGGCTATGAGACTCGAGGTGCTCACGCCCTCCCGGATGCTCTTCCTCCACTTAGGGCAGTCTTTGGCCAGGGATTTTCCAGTGTCAGTGGGGTTGTTGCACTTTATCAAGTCACCTACATGCACTTGTCAAGCACCCTGCGAGAGGAAATAGCTCATGTTTATCAAGTTGTCGTGTCGGTAGCACATCATTTAGAAAATGGCCCACAGCGCTCCTGGTTCCCGTTTCTCCTCATTTCTCCAATCAGGATTTAGGGTAGGGGCGGAGCGGTTAGCGATCACTCAGTGGGAGGGGTGGGCAATGGGTTTTTGAGGGGTGAACTATCGGGTTGTGAGGCTCTGGTGACCTCTGTAGACCCCTGTGGTTCCAGGTTTGATCCATTGTACGTGCTGAGTTACCTATCCTCGTGTAGGACACAGTGCTCCTGGGGTACAGAGGGGGAAATTAGCCAGGCTTACCACTGCTGGTCGCTATAGTGAGCTCTGCTGCAAACGTGTGTGTGTCAATGTGTGAGAGTACAATTACTTAGAATTTTATAGTACAGAAACAGGCCATTTGGCCCAACAGGTTTATGCTGGTGTTCATGCGCCACATGAGCTTCCTCCCAGTTTATATCTCACCCTAGCAATATATACTTCCATTCCCTTCTTTCTCATGCGTTTATCTACCTTCTCCTTAAATGCATCTATGCTAGTCACCTCAACTGCTTCCTGTGGTGGCGAGTCTCACCGACTGCTGGGCATCAACCTTGCACTCCGAGGACCAAGCTATGAGTCCAGCCCAGAGTGAGGGGACGCAAGTCCCAATTCTTTGCTGTGAGGCTTTCTCAGGAAATGAGTTTTGGGCAGGTTCAACTCGATCCTGACCGGGCCCCACAGCGCAAAACAAACACGCTGCTAATTGGGCGATGCATTGGCAATCTGTGGGAAATGGGAATATAAGATGGGTGCAGCAGAGAGCTCTCCTGAGATGAAGACGTGTTGTTGGGACGGAGTAGAGGAGCCATGCAGCTTGGTGACACTTCCATCTCCTGCACCACTCACCCTTATCTATCTCAGTGAGGTTGTTAAATTGTGCCAAGTTGTCATTAGTTTTGTGCAATGCAGCTCATAGAATTGCATCGAAATACAGCAGGGAAGCAGGTCATTAAAGAACATAAGAAATAGGAGCAGGAGTCAGCCATTTGGCTCCTCGAGCCTGCTCCGCCATTCAATAAGATCATGGCTGATCTGATCTTGGCCTCAACTCCACTTCCCTGCCCGCTCCCCATAACCCTTGACTGTCTATCGCCACCTTAAATATATTCAATGACCCAGCCTCCACAGCTCTCTGGGATAGAGAATTCCAAAAATTCACGACCCTCTGAGAGAAGAAATTCCTCCTCATTTCTGTTTTAAATGGGTGACCCCTTATTCTGAAACTATGCCCCCTAGTTCTAGATTCCCCCATGAGGGGAAACATCCTCTCTGCATCTACCCTGTCAAGTCCCCTCAGAAACATTTGGTCCAACCAGTCAATGCTCCACTCGAGCCTCCTCCCATCTTTCCTCATCTAAATCTATCAGCATAACCCTCTATTCCCTTCTCCCTCATATCCTTGTCTAGCCTCCCCTTAAATACATCGATACAATCACTCCCTTTGGTAGCGAGTTCCACATTCTCACCACTCGCTGGGTAAAGAATTTTCTCCTGAATTCCCAATTGGATGTCTTGCTGACTATCTCATATTGATGGCCTCTAGTTCTGCTCTTCCTCACAAGTGGAAACATTCTCTCTGTATCTACTCGATCAAAACCTTTCATAATTTCAAAGACCTCTATTAGGTCAACCCTCAGCCTTCTCTTTTCAAAAGAAAAGGGACCGAGCCTGTTCATCCTTTCCTGGTATGTATACCCTCACATTTCTAGCATTATTCCTTGTAAACTGCACCCTCTCCAGTGCTTCGATATCCTTTTTATAATACGGCGACTAGAATTGCACACAGTACTCCAAATGTGGTCTAACCAAGGTTCGACACAAGTTTAGCATAACGTCCCTACTTTTCAATTCTTTCCCTCTAGATATAAACCCTAGTGCTTGGTTTGCTTTTCTATGACCTTGTTGACCTGTGTCACTACTTTTTAGTGATTGGTGTATTTGTACTCCCAGATCCCTTTGCTCCTCTACCCCATTTAGATTCTTATTTTCCAAGTAATATGTGACCTCCCTATTTTTCGTACCGAAATGTAACATCTATGTTGAAATTCATTTGTCCATTCTGCAAGTTTATTAATGTCTTCTTGTAATTTGTTGCAGTCCTCCTCAGTATTGACTATCCCCCCAAATTTAGTGTCATCTGCAAATTTAGAAATTGTGTTTTTGGTTCCAAAATCTAAATTGTTAATATAAATTGTGAACAGCAGTGGATCCAGCACTGGTCCTTGTGGGACACCACGACCCACCTTCTGCCACTGTGAATAGCTACCCTTTACCCCTACTCTCTGCTTTCTGTCTTGCAGCCAGCTAGCTATCCATTCTGCTCCTTGTCCCCAGACTCCACATGCTCTGACCTTATTCATTAATCTATTATGTGGCACCTTATCGGAGGCCCATTCTTAACCAGGCAGAGGTTTATCACTCATTACCGAGTCTTTCATCTCAAATTACTTTACAGCTCAACAGTGATGACACTTCAAAAGTACTGTATAGAAGGAAAGAAAGACTTGCATTTATATAGCGCCTTTCACGACTACCGGACGTCTCAAAGCACTTTACAGCCGATGAAGTACTTTTGGAGTGTAGTCACTGTTGTAATGTGTGAAACGCAGCAGCCAATTTTGCGCACAGCAAGCTCCACAAACAGCAATGTGATAATGGCTAGATAATCTGTTTTGGTGATGTTGATTGAGGGATAAATATTGGCCAGGACACCGGGGATAACTGCCTTGCTCTTCTTCGGAATAGTGCCATGGGATCTTTTACGTTCTGAGAGGGCAGACGGGGCCTCGGTTTAACATCTCATCCGAAAGACAGCGCTTTGGGATGTCCTGAGGTTGTGAAAGGCGCTATATAAATGCAAGTTCTTTCCTTTGTAATTCACTGAGATGTGCTAACTCACTGCAGTGTTTACTCCCAGATAGAACCAGCCGTTGCTAATCGGTACTGGCCTTTATCAGGGCTTCTGGCATGGCCTTCGCTTCAGAACTGCATTCCCAATATGTAGTACCCTGATGTCAGCCCTGGTATGGCTAGGGTAGTCAACTCTGATTGGACGTATTCTTGGGAGTTTCATCACATGATCTCCCGCCTCCCACTGCCCCAGCATCAGGGTATCTGCATTCCTCACGAGCAACGCCACAGGAGAATCGGCCAGCTTCGCAATTCAACATGAGTTGAATCTTTGAGCTGGCACCCGCCCTCTTTTGGACCAGATATCGTTCCTTTGAGTGCAACGTCTTTAGGCGACTAAAGTGTGAGCCAGACTTTATTCTGACCATGGGGGGGGGGGGGGGGGGTAGGGTGGCAGGGGATTGAGCTTTCAGCCTCCCCATACAAGCCTGCAATGTGGTTTAACCACCCTCCATCTCACTCCCCCGCCCATCCCAACCCCCAACCCCCTACCACACCACCCCTGCCACATTTCAGAAAGTCCGCGGTCAGAATGGGAAGGTGGTGGATCACACAATGTGCAGGTATGGGATTGCACACGTAAAGCTCTGAAATTGTGTGCACGCGGTTGTCAGATCGCACACGTGCAGCTGTCAAATGGCACACATGCAGCTGTGAGACCGCACACACGTGCAGCAGTGAGACCGCATACACGTGCAGACGTGAGACCGCACACGTGCAGCTGTCAAATGGCACACATGCAGCTGTGAGACTGCACACACGTGCAGCTGTGAGACCGCACACACGTGCAGCTGTCAGATAGCACACACGTGCAGCTGTCAGATAGCACACACGTGCAGCTGCGAGATGGCGCCCCTGTGGGTTTTGAGCTGGCACCCATGCGGTCACAGGATGGCGCGCATGGAGCCGGTTCAGGCCAGTGCCTGTGAATGCCCAACGACAGCCCGCACTAATCCACCCGCGCGCGCCCGCTCCTCCCTTGCAGTCAGATCTGCGTCCGCCATTATCAACGGGTCGCATGCGACGCAACAGGGGGTGGCTTGGTAATACCGAGTCCCTTCGTTATCACATCCCATACACCGGGGGGGACAGTGCGGTGTGGGGTGAGCTGTGTCTAGTTGACACACAAAAGCTACTGCGGGCTGCTTACTGCCTTTAAGCAATAATAATAATCACAACCTGGGCAGAGCTGGGCAGTAGTTGAGGAAACTAAACTCTCCCTGCCACCTTAGGGCCAAGAGGAATTAAAACAAAAATCTGCTGTTTATTTGCTAATATCCCGGGATCACAGCAGACTGATTAGATAAAACAGGAGGTCTCCCTCCCCCTCTCCCAACTCCCCCACTCAGGTAATCCCAGGGAAAGAGAGGAGGAGGAGGAGGAGGAGGAGGCAAAGCAGCGCTGGCAATTGAAATGGCCGAACCTCCGCCCCCCCCCCACCACACACACACACACACAGGGCACCCCCCCTCCCCCCTCTCCGGGGCCCCTTCTGACTGAGGCGGCTCAGAGAGCAGCGGGCCAGTGAGCGAGGGAGCTGCAGCCAGGCCCACGGACCGGGAGAGCCGCAGCTCAATGCTATGCCCCAGCCTGTGCTGGGCTCCGGCAGGAACCGAGCGAGGGATTCGCCCTGGCACCATGGATACCGAGGCCTACCTCCACCTCAGTGAGTCTGCCTTGGGCCGGGGGGGACGGGGACTCTTGTATTTAAGGACCACCACTCACCACCACCCACCCCCACACTCTCACCAACACCTCCCTTCTCATCCCCGGTCGCTGCTTTTTATTTCCGCCGAGAGAGGACTTGGGGAATGCGGGGAATGCAGGCGGGCGCACAATCTATTCGCCGGGCCGGGCCGGGCCGGGAGAGGAGGGCAGGGGGGGGCGCCGCTGACACCCAAACTCTTCTCCCCGCCCAGGGTCGCTCTCTGGGCCCCTTCCAGGGTCTCCCACTACTCAACAAGGGGGCTGTGCATTCCTGCTCTCCCACTGCTCAGGCCGGACCTGTCAAGTGTTGGAGGGGGGAGGGGGGGGGGACTGTGGAGGGGCTGGAGGTGGGATATTGTGGAGGAGGGGGTTGGAGGTGGGGTATTGTGGAGGGGGTTGGAGACGGGGTATTGTGGAGGGGGATGGAGGTGGGGTATTGTGGAGGGGGATGGAGGTGGGGTATTGTGGAGGGGGATGGAGGTGGGGTATTGTGGAGGGGGGGTATTGTGGAGGGGGATGGAGGTGGGGTATTGTGGAGGGGGGGTATTGTGGAGGGGTTGGAGGTGGGGTATTGTGGAGGGGGATGGAGGTGGGGTATTGTGGAGATGGGGTATTGTGGAGGGGGTTGGAGATGGGGTATTGTGGAGGGGGTTGGAGATGGGGTATTGTGGAGGGGGTTGGAGGGGGATGGAGGTGGGGTATTGTGGAGGGGGCTGGAGATGGGGTATTGTGGAGTGGGGTGGAGGAGGGGGTTGGAGGTGGGGTATTATGGAGGGGATGGAGGTGGGGTATTGTGGAGGGGGCTGGAGGTGGGGTATTGTGGAGGGAGGGGTTGGAGGTGGGGTATTGTGGTGGAGGGGGGGTTGGAGGTGGGGTATTGTGGCGGGGGGGGGTTGGAGGTGGGGTATTGTGGCGGGGGGGTTTGGAGGTGGGGTATTGTGGAGGGGGTTGGAGGTGGGGTATTGTGGAGGGGGTTGGAGGTGGGGTATTGTGGAGGGGTCAGGAGGTGGGGTATTGTGGAGGTGGGATATTGTGGAGGGGGATGGAGGTGGGATATTGTGGAGGGGGATGGAGGTGGGATATTGTGGAGGGGATGGAGGTGGGGTATTGTGGAGAGGGCTGGAGATGGGGTATTGTGGAGGAGGCTGGAGATGGGATATTGTGGAGGGGGCTGGAGATGGGGTATTGTGGAGGGGCTGGAGGTGGGGTATTGTGGAGGGGGCTGGAGATGTGGTATTGTGGAGGAGGTTGGAGATGGGGTATTGTGGAGGGGGATGGAGGTGGGGTATTGTGGAGGGGCTGGAGGTGGGGTACTGTGGAGGTAAAGCCGGGTGATGAAGGATGTTGTGTTGTGGCGGCCTCCTGGGTCACAAGGGCTCACGGCCGCCCGCTTTAACTCCGGCAGAGACTGCTCCTGCTGGAGTTGGGCAGCTGGCCGCTTTATCCCGAAGCAGGCCGCTCGCTCCACCTTCCAGTCGGGAATCTGTCCCGTCAGCAGTTTGCTGTCAGTCCGGGGAGGGAGAGAGGGAGGAGGAGGGAAGGACTTACACCCCCAAGCCAACATTAGAGTCGCTTTCTCTCGCTTTATTTATAGGAACAAGCTTCCTGCCAGACTGGGAAACAGAAATAACCTGGAGTTAACTGCAGTGTGTTTTTTTGGCAAAGGAGGGAGGGAGGGAGAGAGAGAGAGAGGAAAAGAAAGGGAGGGACAGCGAGAAAGAGGGAGGGAGGGAGACGGAAAGAGAGAATCGGAGAGAATGAGAATGAGAGAGGGGGTGAAAGAGAGAGGAAGGGAGAAAGAAAGGAGGGAGGGAACGAGAGAGGGGAAATGGAGGGAGGAACGGAGAGGGAGAGACAGACAGAGGGAGGGATGAGGGGGAGACAGCTAGAGAGGGAGGGCAGCTGTTTGGGGAGTGTTTGAACTCACCTGACCTGTGGGGTTGACCTTATGTAACCTGCAAAGCTGCCTGAGGGCAGTGGGCAGGCAAGTAACACAGAATGATGAGCGTTGCGTCTTTCCCCTTGTTCTAGGCTGAGGGACGGTATTTTTGGAGCAGAGGAACAGGAGGAAGCTGTTTAGCCCCCCGAGTCTGTTCCACCATTCAGACAGATCATGGCTGACCTTCACCTTAACTCCATTTACCCGCCCTGGTTCTGTAACCCTTGATACCTTGCCAAACACAAATCTAGCAATTCAGTTTTGAAATTTACAATTGACCCCCAGCCTCAAGAGCTTTGTGGGGAAGAGTTTTCCAGAATTGAACTCCCCTTTGTGTGAAGAAATGCTTCCTGACATCACCTCTGAACGGCCTGGCTCTAATTTTAAGATTACACCCCCTTTTTCTGGACTCCCCCCACCAGAGGAAATAGTTTCTCACTATCTACCCTATCAACGCCTTTAATCATCTTAAACATCTCGGTTAGGTCACCTCTTAATCTTCTATACTCGAGTGAACACAAGCTGAGTTTATGCAACCTGTCCTCATAATTTAACCCTGAAAGCCCCGTGTCATTCTCCATACCTGGGGTGGGGCTGTAGAACGTTTAATGGTGAAGACGGCGGCGACTGTTTCAAACCATGACTTTGAGGCAGCCGACAGCTTCTCTGTGGTTTGTGGGCTGTGGTGAAGTTTCAATACCAGCCAGCAGGATATCTACACACCCCAGCGATGGCTTTCCTCCCCCAGCTCCAGCACACCGAGTGGTGCTCTGACCCGCTGGGCACAATCTCTTCGCTCGAGGTCCCCCTGGCCAGCGGGGTCCTTCGCAGCGGTAGTTGTCGTTTCTCCAGCGCCGTTGGGGCGGGGGGGAGGTGTGGGGAGATCGAGGGCGGGGGGAGATGGGGAGCGAGGGTGGAGTGTGGGGAGATGGAGAGGGGCGGGAGAGTGGGGGGAGAGCGAAGAGGGGGGAAAGAGGGAGATGGGGGGGCGGGTGGGGGCAGTAGAGGGAGAGCTGGGGAGATCGAGAGCGGCGGGAGATCGAGAGCGGGAGGAAAGGGCGAGTGGGCGGGGGGGGGAGGGAGGGAGAGAGAGAGAGAGAGAGAGAGAGGGAGGGAGAGCGGGTGGAGGGGAGGAGGTGGGCGCGGGCTTCCTGCTGGCGGCCCGGCCAAACCCATGACCACCATTGTCAGGCCGACCTCGGAGCCGGACGACAATTAAAATAAAGTGCAGGCTGAGGCAGCGCCCCCTCCCCCCACCTTTTAAGGGAGGACACGTCGCCCAGCCAAATACAGCTTCCCGCCGGGGAAACCTGTCACTGTCACTGACCGGCGACGCGACGCTCCCACAGTGCAATTTGCCAAGGGGTCATCGCTAGTCGGTGTGGGGTCGACGCATGCCTGACGGGCGGCAGCTTGGGTGGTGCGGAAACACATTCCCGCTGCTCCCGGCACGGGGGCAATATAGGACAGGTCGGCCCATCCGTCTGCCTCCGGTCGGTGAGGCCTCTCCACTCCATCACTGCTTCTTAGAGGCAGTAATAACACGTAAGGAGGGGGTGCAATTTCAGCCCCTGGATCTCTAAGTCAGAAGGTAATGGATTCATGGTCCCACTCTCGGAACCTCAGCACATAATCCAGGCTGACACTCCCAGTGTAGTACTGAGGTGCCGTCTTTCAGATGTAGAAGTTAAACTCAGGTCCCGTCTGCCCCTCAAGTGGATGTAAAAGATCCCATGGCACTATTTTGAAGGGGAGCAGTGGAGTTCTCCCTGGTATTACCTCTAGACTTGACTATTCCAACGCAATCCTGGCTGGCCTCCCACATTCTACCCTACGTAAACTAGAGGTGATCCAAAACTTGGTTGCCTGTGTCCTAACTCGCACCAAGTCCCATTCACCCATCACCCCTGTGTTCTCTGACCTGCATTGGCTTCCGGTTAAGCAACGCCTCGATTTCAAAATTCTCATCCTTCTTTTCAAATCCCTCCATAGCCTTGCCCCTCCCTATCTCTGTAATCTCCTCCAGCCCCACGAACCCCTGAGATGTCTGCGCTCCTCTAATTCTGCCCTCTTGAGCACCCCTGATTACAATCGCTCAACCATTGGTGGCCGTGCCTTCTGTTGCCAAGGCCCCAAGCTCTGGAACTCCCTCCCTAAACCTCTCCACCTCTCTACCTCTCTTTCCTTCTTCAAGAAGCTCCTCAAAACCTACCTCTTTGACCAAGCTTTTAGTAACTTGCGATAATTTCTTCTTATGTGGCTCGGTGTCAAACTTTTGATCTCATGTTACTCCTGTGAAGTGCCTTGATACGTTTCACTATGTTAAAGGCGCTATATAAATACAAGTTGTCGCTGTTGTTGTGTTCTGGACAATATTTATCCCTCAAGCAACATTAATGAAAAACAGATTATCATTATAAGACAAAAGCAAGATACTGCGGATGCTGGAAATCTGAAATCTGGTCACTATCTCATTGCTGTTTGTGCGAGCTTGCTACGGGCAAATCAACTGTTATGTGATCTACATTACAACAGTGACCACACGTCAAAAAAGCACTTTAAGGTGTCCTGAAATCATGAAAGGTGCGATATAAATACAAGTGTGCAGATTTGACTCTGGAACAAGTAGGTAAAAGAAAAATAGAAGTTGCATTTATATATCGCCATTCACGACCCCAGGACGCCCTGAAACACTCCCATCGCCAATGAAGTACTTTTGAAGTGTCGTCATTGTTGAAAGGTTTGCAAGCAATGTTTGCAATTAGTCATATTAATGTTAGTTTTTTTATACATCTATTCATTTTCGGGATATGGGGATGGTCAGCATTTATTGCTCATCCCTAATTGCCCTCGAGAAGGTGGTGGTGAACCGCCGCCTTGAATGGCCTCGCCCCTCCCTATCTCTGTAATCTCCATCAGCCTCAACCCCCGCCGGAATGTCTGCACTCCTCTAATTCGGCCCTCTTGAGCATCGCGGATTATAATCACTCAACCATTGGTGGTCGTGCCTTCAGCTACCTGGGCCCCAAGCTCTGGAAAACTCTCCCTAAACCTCTCCGCCTCTTTCCTCCTTTAGGACGTTCCTTAAATCCTACCTCTTTGACCAAGCTTTTGGTCACCTGCCGTAATTTCATCTTACGTGGCTCGGTGTCATATTTATTTATTTGTTTTGTTTTATAACACTGCTGTGAAGCGCCTTGGGTCGTTTTACGGCTTTAAAGGTGCTATATAAATATAAGTTATTGTTGCTGCAGTCCGTGTGGTGAAGGTGCTCCCACAGTGCTGTTAGGGAGGGAGTGCCAGGATTTTGACCCACGGCGATGAAGGAACGGGGAGATATATTAACAAGTTGGGATAGTGTGAGCGACTTGGAGAAGTTGGCAAGATGAGCAGGGAGCAGCCATTACCATTGCGTATGGCGCTGTCTCACTCGATCCACTCAGGCCCGCTTGCAAGTCGCATGGTCCTAATGCCCCATCCCCGGACTCTCTCTGGACCACCAAAAGGCCCTGGGCTGCCTCGGAGGGCCCGGAATTTGTTCCCCAGCCCTACCCCCCCCCACCCCTTTTGATGGTGTAGGGGTTCGGCAGCAGCAGGAGTACCGCACAGGGCCGGTCCGACGGCCATTTACCAGCGCCAAGCCGGGTCGCTCGATTATAGATGGCCATGCTTGTCCTCAAGAGTCAGCTCGTGCTCGGGGGTGGGGGGATGGGGGGGTGGAAGGGGGAGAGTGTGCAGCCCATCCAGACAGTGAATTTCCTCCTCTCAGGGTGTGGGGGGTCGTCTGTTTAACTGAGTTGAAAGTTAATCCATTCATTCCAAATAAATTGGGTTTATTCTAATCTCATTCAATTCCCCCCCCACCCCCCCACCCCCACCCGACTGCCCTATTCTAGTCTTTGCTGAGGGGCAGCCTTCTTGTACCTCACCCAACTTCTGATTCTTATTCATTCCTGGAATGTGGGCAGGACTGGCAAAGCCTAGCAATTATTGCCCGCTGCTGTTTGCCCTGAGAACGTGGTGATGGGCCATCTTATTGAACCACTGGTAACGGGTTTCATACAACTGAGTGTCTTGCTAGGCCACTTCAGGGGGCAGTTAAGAGCCAACCATATTGGTGTGGGACTGGAGTCACATATAGGCTGGACTGGGTAAGGACATCACGTTTCCTACCCTAAAGGGAGGGAGAGGAGGGGTGGGGAGAGGAGGAGGAGGAGAAGGAGGTGGAGCGGAGGAGAGGGATGGGTCAGAAGGGGTGAAGGGAAAGTGGATGGGAAAGGGGAGGGGGAGAGGGGAGGGCGGGGAGGAGAGAGGGTGGGGGGAAGGGTGGCGAGGGAGCGGAGGGGGATGGGGCGGTGAGGAGAAGGGGTGGGGAGAGGGGAGGAGAAGGGGTGGGGAGAGGGGAGGAGAGAGGAGGGGGAGGGAAGGGGACTGGGAGAGCAGGGGAGAGGAGGCGGAGGGGAGAGGAGGGGGATGTGAGGGGAAGGAGAGAAGGCGGAGAGGAGGGGAAGAGAGGAGGGGGGAAAAGGGAGGGGAGGGGGTTGGGAGAGAGGAGAGGAGAGGAGGGGAGGGGGAAGGGAGGGAAGAGAGGAAGGGGAGGGGAGGAAGGAGGGGGATGGCAGGGCAGGGGGAGTAGAGTAGAGGGAGGGGAGGAATGTCGGAGGATCAGTCGATGTGCCCTGCCCGTGACTCCTGTAGCAGCTCTCCATGGTGACCTCTGCTCTTGACTTCACCCCTTTGTCTGCGCAGCTTTCCTTTGTCTGGAAAGAGCCACCGTCTCCACGACAAGCTCTCCTTGTGTCTCGGGAAACACTGGAATCGCAAAGACGTGCATTGCGATGTTGATGCCGTCACTTACCGCGGGCCTGCTGCCAATGTTGCCGAGCTGTTTGCCGCCCCCCCTAACTCGCAAGGCCCACTTTTAATTTGCTTCCCCATTTGTTCCAGGCTGGTCAAGAAGCAGCAAATCATTGCCAACAGCAACTACGTAAAACATCCCTTCACAGGAGAGGAGGAGAGGAGGGGATGGGGAGGAGAGGGGGTGGGGGAATGGGGAGGGGAGAGGAGGGGTACAAGACTCTGCCTTTGACGCGAGTGTCCTTGACTCCATCCCGCAGCATGCTACCCGCCACCATCTCGGCAAAGCCCCAGCCCTGCATGAGGCAGAAAAGGCCATCCGTCAGCTCAAGAACAACAAGGCATCGGGAGCAGATGGAATCCCTGCCGAGGCACTAAAGTATGGTGGAGAAGCACTATTGGCACGAATGCATGACCTCATCTCTCTTATCTGAAACGAAGAGAGCATGCCGGGAGATCTCAGATGCCGTAATCGTGACCATCTGCAAAAAAGGTGACAAGTCCGACTGCGGCAATTACAGAGGAATCTCCCTGCTGTTGGCCACTTGGAAAGACATCGCTAGAATCCTCCTCAATCGTCTTCTCCCTGTGGCTGAAGAGCTCCTCCTAGAGTCACAATACGGATTTCGTCCACTAAGGGGTACAACGGACATGATATTTACGGCGAGACAACTGCAAGAGAAATGCAGGGAACAGCACTAACCTCACAAAGACCTTTGACACTGTCAACCGTCAGGGACTATGGAGCGTCCTCTCCGTTTTGACTGCCCCCAAAAGTTTGTCACCATCCTCTGTCTGCTCCACAACAGCATGCAAGCCATGATCCTCACCAACGGATCCCCCACAGACCCAATCCACATCCGGACCAGGGTCAAGCAGGGCTGCGTCAACACACCAACCCTCTTCTCGATCTTCCTCGCTGCAATGCTCCACCTCACACTCAACACTCAACAAGCTCCCCGCTGGAGTGGAACTAAACTACAGAACCCGTGGGAACCTGTTCAACCTCCACCGCCTCCAGGCTAGATCGAAGGTCGTCCTATCCTCTGTCATCGAACTACAGTACACGGATGATGCTTGCGTCTGCACACACTCAGAGGCCGAACTCCAAGCCATCGGCAACATTTTCACCGAGGCATACGAAAGCACGGGCCTTACACTAAACATCCGTAAGACAAAAGTCCTCCACCAACCTGACCCTGCCACACATCAAAATCCACGGCATGGCCTTGGACAACGTGGACTATTTTCCATACCTCGGGAGCCTACTATCAGCAAGTGCAGACATCGATGACGAGGTCAGACAACCCCTCCAGTGTGCCAGCGCAGCCTTCGGTCGCCTGAGGAAGAGAGTGTTTGAAGACCAGGACCTTAAATCTAGCGCCAAGGGTATAGTCTACAGGGCAGTAGTGATACCCGCCTTCCTATATGGCTCAGAGACGTGGACCATATACAGTAGACACCTCAAAACACTGGAGAAGTACCACTAACGTTGCCTTCGCAAGATCCTGCAAATCCAATGACAGGATAGACAGACCAACGTCCGTGTTCTCATTCAGGCCAACATCACTAGCACTGAAGCACTGACCACACTTGATCAGCTCTGCTGGGCAGGCCACATTGTTCGCATGCCAGACACGAGACTCCCAAAGCAAGCGCTATAATCGGAACTCCTTCACGACAAATGAGCCAAAGGTGGGCAGAGAAAACGTTACAAGGACACCCTCCAAGCCTCCCTGATAAAGTGCGACATCACCACTGACATCTGGGAGTCCCTGGTCAAAGACCATCGTAAGTGGAGGAAATGCATCCGGGAGGGCGCTGAGCACCTCGAGTCTCGTTGCCGAGAGCATGCAGAAATTAAATGCAGGCAGCGGAAGGAACATGTGGCAAATCAGACTCCCCACCCACCCTTTCCTTCAATCACTGTCTGCCCCACCTGTGATAGAGACTGTAATTCCCAAATTGGACTGTTCAGTCACCTGAGAACTCAATTTGAGTGGAAGCAAGTCTTCCTTGATTTCGAGGGACTGCAGATGATGATGCTCAAACATAAGGATTTTTAGGTGACCAAAAGCTTGGTCAAAGAGGTAGGTTTTAAGGAATGTCTTATCGGAGGAAAGAGAGGTAAAGAGGTTTAGGGTGGGAAATTCAGAACTTCGGGCCTAGGCGATGGTGGAGCGATTATAATCAGGGATGCGCAAGAGGTCAGAATAGGAGGAACGCAGACATCTTGGGGGATTGTAGGGCTTGAGACGGTTACAGAGATAGGGAGGGGCGAAGCCATGGAGCTATTTGGACACAAGGATGAGTATATCAAATTGGAGGATGGGGAGCCAATGTAGGTCAATGGGCACAGGGCCGAGAGCAGACACCGGCATTGACTGCCTGGGTACTGCTTCAACCAACTAAGGTGATGGTATCATCATCATCGGCAGTCCCTCGGAATCGAGGAAGACTTGCTTCCACTCTATAATGAGTCCTTAGGTGGCTAAACAGTCCAATATGAGAACCATAGTCCCTGTCACAGGTAGGACAAATAGTCGTTGAGGGAAAGGATGGGTGAGACAGGTTTGCCGCACGCTCTTTCCGCTGCCTGCGCTTGATTTCTGCATGCTCTCAGCGACTAGACTGGAGGTGCTCAGCGCTCTCCCTGATGCATTTCCTCCACTTAGGGCAGTCTTTGACCAGGGACTCCCAGGTGTCAGTGGGGATGTCGCCCTTCACCAGGGAGGCTTTGAGGGTGTCTTTGTAATGTTTCTTCTGCCCATCTTTGGCTTGTTTGCCGTGAAGGAGTTCCGAGTAGAGCGCTTGCTTTGGGAGTCTCGTGTCTGGCATGCAAACGATATGGCCTGCCCAGCGGAGCTGGTCGAGTGTGGTCAGTGCTTCAATGCTGGGGATGTTGGCCTGGTCGAGGAAGCTAACGTTGGTGCGTCTGTCCTCCCAGGGGATTTGTAGGATCTTGCGGAGACATCATTGGTGGTATTTCTCCAGCGACTTGAGGTGTCTCCTGTACATGAGCCATACAGGAGGGCAGGTATTACTACAGCCCTGTGATATTGAGGACGTAGAACTGTTAAAAGATCCTTTACATTCACCTCCTCCTAACGCTGCCGCCACCTCCCCCTTGCCGGCCTCGCAATCATCCCCGGACACACATCAATAAACACTGGTCTGCAGAGATCCTGGAGTTCCTGTCTCAGCGAATGAAGAGAGGCCTGGAGCGGCTGTGGTGCGATGCTCCATTTGGCCAAATAGTCCGCCAGCCACTCCCCCGTTCCAGGCTGGTCCACGAAGCGAGGCCTCTTGGGTAATGAATGGGAGAGCCATGCTTCTGAAAAGACCAGGCTCTACGAGAGTCAGAGAGCGGGGGAGAATTCAGAATTAAATTGAAATAACATTTCCATTTATTTGGAATTAATATCAATACTATCGACGCAGAGTTAGGGACGCAAACAGGCACAGCACAGAAGGCTAGGAGGCGATTTATTTGAATGGTGCCAGGGATGAGGGACTTCAGTTATGTGGCGAGACTAGAGAATTTGGAGCTGTTCTTCTTAGAGCGGATACGGTTAAGGGGAAATTTAACAGAGATGTTCAAAGTTCTGAAGCGTTTCGCTAGGATAAATAAGGAGAAACGGTTTCCAATTGCAGGAGGGTTGCTACCCAGAGGACATTGGCAAATGAGGTGAGACGAGGAGAATCATCTAAGTTGGACACTGATAGAGGGGAGCAGTTGGGTCTTTGTGGTTAGATGGACAAAGATGGGCTGAATGGCCTTCCTCTTCATCTGTATCTATCTTCTGAACTGGTGTTTTGAAATACAGTTTTTTTTAAACAAACCCCTTTTTTTGTTCATAGAAACATAGAAAATAGGTGCAGGAGTAGGCAATTCGGCCCTTTGAGCCTGCACCACCATTCAATAAGATCATGGCTGATCATTCACCTCAGTACCCCATTCCTGCTTTCTTGCCATACCCCTTGATCCCTTTAGCCGTAAGGGCCATATTTAACTCCCTCTTGAATATATCTAACGAACTGGCCTCAACAACATTCTGTGATAGAGATTCCACAGGTTCACAATTCTCTGAGTGAAGAAGTTTCTCCTCATCTCAGTCCTAAATAGCTTACCCCTTATCCTTAGACTGTGACCCCCGGTTCTGGACTTCCCCAACATCGGGAATATTCTTCCTGTATTTAACCTGTCCAGTCCCGTCAGAATTTTATATATTTCAATGAGATCCCCTCTCATTTTTCTAAACTCCAGTGAATATAAGCCTGGTCGATCCTGAGATGAAAGGGCATAGTTGCGATGTGGTAAATGTGGGAGTTTTCTGGGTGCATCTGCCCCATCAGCCTTGCTCCTGATCACTGCACAATTGAGCCCAGACATTGCTCAGTGGTAGACATGAGTAAGAAGGTTGTGGGTTCAAGTCCCACGCCAGAGACTTGAGCACATGATCCAGGCTGACACTCCCAGTGCAGCGCTGAGGGAGTGCCGCACTGTCGGAGGTGCCGTCTTTCAGATGAGACGTTAAACCAAGTCACCATCTTCTCTCTCGGGTGGATGTAAAAGAAACCACAGCCACTATTTCGAAGAAGAGCAGGGGAGTTTGCTCTGCTGTTCCGGCCAACATCACTAAATCAGATTTGATTGTAATGTATTTGCTTCATGGGTTCTTTACTTAATAGCAATGTGTTGCTATGAATTCTTAAGAACTCGTTGGTTTATTAGCAAAAGGTTTAACAATCACACTGCACATTACCAGTTCATCCACCAGGCCCACAACCACCTGCCTCATCGTGGATCTCCCGAACCCAACTGGCTGGGGTTTTATTGAGTCTTGTGAACATCATGTGACTGGCTAAGCCACTCCCAACTCAACAGCTCTACAACTATTTTACGTAAAACCATAAATCAAGTTCCCCCTTATTAACGGGGGGCACGAAAACCAACAATTAAACCAATTAACATTTTACCAGAAACTTAAATCAAATGAACCTGTGAGCATACTCACAGGTGCATACATTACACTGGTCATTGTCACATTGCTGTTTGTGGGACCTGGCTGTGTGCAAATTGGCTACCGGATTACAACAGTGACTGCACTTTGAAAATTATGAAGCGCTTTGGGGCATCTTGCGGATGTGAAAGGCAAGTTATAGCTCTCTAAAGGTACAGATAGATTTTTCCATTGGATACTGTGATGTAGGGGTAACTGAGAAAACAAGCGAGGAATGTACAGGGACAATCTGCAGGAGTACCTTGGTCAGAATCCAGGAGTCTTGTGCCTACGGATTCTGAGCTACAACTTTGCTGCTGCAGAATTTGTTTTCCAGGCAATATTTGCCTCTATTGTAAGCTTCAGCGGTGTTAGTGCAGGTATCAGCTGTGACTTAGCGGGTAGCACACTCGTCTCTGAGTCAGAAGGTTGTGGGCTCAAGTCCGACTTGAGCACATAAATCTAGGTTGACACTCCAGTGCAGTGCTGAGGGAGTGCTGCAGTGTCTGAGGTGTCGTCTTTCGGATGAGATGTTAAACCGAGGCCCCGTCTGCTCTCTCGGATGGATGCAAAAGATCCCACGGCACTATTTCGAAAAAGAGCAGGGAAGTTATCCCCGGTCCTGGCCAATATTTATCCCTCAATCAACATAACATAAAACACATTATCTGGTCATTGCCGCATTGCTGTTTGTGGGAGCTTGCTGTGCGCATATTGGCTACCGGGTTTCCAAATTACTGCACTCCAAAAGTATTTCATTGGCTATAAAGCACATTGAGATGTCTGGTAGTCATGCAAGGTGCTATTTAAATGTCTTTCTTTTTTTTCACATGGGTGTGTGCAAGTGCTGATCCCAAACACCAGTCTGTTTAGTTTGAGAACAGGCCATTTCCTTTTTATTCTTTCATTCACTTCTGCGTCTTGTGCCTTGGATTCATTAGTTAGCGAGGCTTTCAAAGAACATGCATCAGCAGCTATTTGTGGGACTCTATCCAATGAGTGGGCTGCCCAGAGCCTAAAGTGAAGGACTCAGCATTCCTGATTCATCAATGACTGGAAAATTGGGAGATTCCTGAATTTGAACTGATCTCTGTTCCTGATTCTCTGTTGCACAAACACCCACCATCTCTGAACCCAGGCTCTCTCAACTCGGGCTCCCTCTGACCCCGGCCTCCCTCTTACCCCGGCATCCCTCTGACCCCGGGTTCCCTCCGACCCCGGGCTCCCTCTATTCCCGCTCTAACCCTGCCCTCAATAAGTGAGGTCACTTGGGCTAGGTACCAGAGGGTAACCTAGCATGAGCCAGTGACTTCCAGAGAGGGGAAGGTGGAATTAGAGAGTTCCCTGCCCCCGCCCGAGCCTACCTCCGCTGTCAATGTTAACACCATAGCAACAGAGCCAGAAAAACCAGTCTGGGTTTGTCTAGATGACGTCCGCAGGTTATCTGTGGACTGTTTAGAGATGTGGGTAGAAAACTCCCAACATGTCTTAAAGGCCAAACAACAATTCAGACCACTTACGGATCTAGCCCTATTATTAACCGTGAATCCATTTCCTTTCCTGGTCCCTGCTCCCTGCTGAAGGAATCAGTCAATTTGCAGCTGATCAGGATAACGTTTGGTTAGCGATGGCACCAGTGAGTGAGCTCACCTCACCTGTACACCTGTGCAGCCCCATGAAAGGTTTGATCACAAAACGTTTGCCATGGGGAACGATCAGAAGACGGAAAATTGGCTAAATGCTTGAAGTAGAGGTAAATGAAGGAATATGGGGAGAGTGGGTGAGTGGGATTAGTTTGGGATTGATACAGGGATATGGAGAGAGAGTGAGGTAGTGGGATTAGATTGGGATTGATGCAGGAATACGGGAGAGCGGGGCAGTGGGATTAGTTTGAGATTGATACAGGGATATGGGGAATGAGCGAGGCAGTGCAATTAGTTTGGGATTGATACAGGGATCTGGGAAGGGAGTGGGATGGGGGGATTAGTTTGGGATTGCTCTAGCAATGCTGGCACAGATCCCATGAGCCAAATGGTCTCCCCCTGTGTTGTGAATTCCTATGGTTCAACGGCCAGTCTCGTTTACTGTTGAAAACGCTGCTTTCTTTTGTGTACCATAAATGAATGTCAAGAGAATGTGATCTATTCAGTAAGATTGTTTTATTTAGTGAATAAACTTGTGCGAGCAGTCCCTGAAATTTTGTGGGTTTCCAATTTTTTTCCATGAGTAACTTCTGAAGGAGATTGTAGAATCCCCGGAGGAATCAACAAATGCTCGGGCCCATGATTTCCTGCCCAAGATACATCAAGACTTCAGGAGAACTCTACTGAAATTGTGGGGCCTGCGTGTTTTCAATGTCTATTTCGAATTACCCAGATGAAGTGTGCCAGAGGCCAAGTTCATTTATTTGTGGCTCAGTGGGTAGCTCTCTTGCCTCTGAGAAGGTCGTGGATTACAGCCCCACTTCAGAGATTTGAGCACATTAATCTAGGCTGACACTCCAGTGCAGTGCTGAGCGAGTGCTGCACTGTCGGAGGTGCCGTCTATTGGATGAAACATTAAGCTGCTGTGTTTCCCTACACTTCATTGGCTATAAAGCGCCAATGCTTTTTGGACGTGCCGAGGCCATGACTCGTGACAGACAAGTCTTTGGGGTCGAAATTGGGTTGTGCACGCCGCCTGTTGCCACGCGCGGGAGGTGGCTAACGGGTGGCAAAGGCCGACCGTCGTCGGCAAGCGGCCTCGACGCCTCGTCCTACATTTAGCCGGCTCTTTGGCAGAGGCGCCAAGAGGCAACGCGTCACCGGGTAACGCCACCCGCATGGTGACATCATCACGCGTACAATGCCTCTTTGACGTCTCTGTCGCGACATTCGCTTTGTACGGCTGCCGTACAAACAGGCGGCGCTACAGCCTGAAATAAGTTGTCGTAAAAGAGCGGCGGAATCGTCCAGAAAGGAAGGTAAGTTTTTCTCTTTTTTATTTATTTCTGCGTGTTTTCATTAGTTTTAAGAGCGGGGAAGTTTTAGTTTTTTTTTCCTTCCCTTTTTTTTCCAGCATGGCGGCAGCCTCCCGTCAGGAACTTCAGTCGGCCTCCTGAGCTCCCACCCGAGGATCAGTGTGCAACGCCACGCTTTAGTGCTGCTCTCTCATCTTTGGGCGCGAAAACTGAATTTAGGACTTTGAGTCTGCACCTAACGCCCGTCACTAAAATCAGCACTCAGGCGGCGACAGTGCCTCCACAACGGCGGTTCCCAATTTTGACCCCTTTATTTTTAGAATGCCGCAGCATCAAACATAGAAACATAGAAACATAGAAAATAGGAGCAGTAGTAGGCCGTTTGGCCCTTTGAGCCTGCACCACCATTCAATATGATCATGGCTGATCCTCTATCTCAACACCATATTCCCGCTTTTTCCCCATACCCTTGATGCCTTTTGTTTCTAGAAATCTTATCTATCGCCCTCTTAAATATATTCAGTCACATGGCCTCCACAGCCTTCTGTGGCAGAGAATTCCACAGGTTCACCACCCTGTGAAAACATTTCTCCTCATCTCGGTCCTAAATTTCCTACCCCATATCCTGAGACTGTGACCCCTTGTTCTAGACTTTCCAGCCAGGGGAAATATTCTTGGTCTTGTCAATATATAAGGGATTCAACTCAAAATTCCTGAGATGGGGCTGGAAGGTTTAAACTCGGGGAACAAGAGGATGGTTCAAGATGGCTCCTGGGCTGCCAGTTCCCCAGGGAGCTCCTTTGTTGTACACCTCTATCCTTTGACCATCCGTCGCCATACTGTGCCTTTTCTCCTCCAATCTCCTCTTTTCCACTGCTTGAAGTTCCCCTGGCTCTAATAATGGGTGCATGTTAGCCCCAACTTCAAGTTCAAGCTGCAAGTTTAAAGTTACCTGGGCTCACTGCCCATCCCCTGACCATGCCTGCTCTTTTGTTTTCATCTTTGCTCAAATTTGGCTTCCAAATTCTTGGACTTCTCTGGATGTCAAGACTAACCTTCTGCACTGGACTAGACTGTGAGACTCGACTGCTGTGACTCTGATCTGCTATTCTGTTGCTTAGGTTTGAAGGTGACTTTGTCTAGCCTCCAGCCCATCCCCCACCGCTGCTGTTACCTGCGGAGCTCATGACAGTCCTACTGCTGTTGTTTCAGCTTCAGGAAATTGGCTGAGCGGCAAGGAGACAGAGAGAGTAGGGTTAATGGGCAGGTACGCTGATTGGCAGGAGGTGACTAGTGTTGTCTGCAGGGATTTGTTTTCGGGCTGCAACTATTCACCCTATTTATTAACGACTTGGATGATGGGATAGAAAGTCATACAGGTACAACGTCCGGAATCCTCGGAACTGACTCCATTCCGGTTTTTGGGTTTTTCCGTATTTCAGACAAGGATCAATCGTCTGAAAGTCGGAATCTTCAACTGAATCCGTGCCGGGTTTTGAGCGGCGAGGTCTAAAATCCGATGCGGATTCGGTCGAGGATTCTGGATTACAGACTTGATTTTCTTGTTTGAAATACGGAATCCTCGACCGAATTCGTCCCTGATTTTGGGTTTTGCCTCAAAAATGTTGGGTTTTTGGAGTTCTGGATTTCAGACGTTGCACCGGGACAACCAAATTTGCCGATGACCGAAAGATAGGCGGCATTGTGGGCAGTGCAGATTAAATCATAACATTACAAAGGGATATTGATAGATTAAGTGAATGAGCAAAGCTGTGGCAAATTGATTTGAATGTGAGGTCATCTGCTTTGGATCTATAAAGGATAGAACCGGGTACTTTCTAAATGGTGAAAAGCTAAAAAAACAGTGGAGGTCCTGGTATATAGATCATTAAAATGTCATGAACAGGTACAGCAAATAATCACAAAGGCTAATGGAATGCTGGCCTTTATATCTAGAAGGGGGTAGAAGTTATGCTGCAGCGATACAAAGCTCTGGTTAGACCACACCTGGAGTACTATGACCAGTTCTGGGCACCACACCTTAGGAAGAATATATTGGCTCTTCGCTCCCACAGAAATACCTTCAATAGTGTTTCCTCTGATACCGACATAAGAACATAATAGGAGCAGGAGTAGGCCATACGGCCCCTCGAGTCTGCTCCGCCATTCAATAAGATCATGGCTGATCTGATTTTGGTCTCAGCTCCACTTCCCTGCCCGCTCCCCATAACCCTTGACTCCCTTATCGCTCAAAAATCTGTCCATATCTCCACCTTAAATATATTCAATGACCCAGCCTCCACAGCTCTCTGGGGCAGAGAATTCCACAGATTCACAACCCATCATCTCCATTTTAAATGGGTGACCCCTTAATTCTGAAACTATGTCCCCTAGTTCTAGATTCCCCCACGAGGGGAAACATCCTCTCTGCATCTACCCTGTCAAGCCCCTCAAAATCGTAAATGTTTTAATAAGATCACCTCTCATTCTTTTCAAACCCAATGAGTACAGGCTCAACCTGTCTTTGTAAGAAAACTCTTTCACCTCAGAAATCAACCTCGTGACCCTTCTACCCTGCCCTTTACCGCCTGGAATCACTCGCGTTTCACACCTGTCTCCGAACCTGGATATCTGTTGGTCGATGCTCCAAGCTGACCCCAACCTAGCTACTTTATCCCACCACGGGACCTCTGACTTTAACTCTAGACTCCCTCCTATTGTCTCCTTTCCACTCACCGTTCATTACCAGGACATATCTATCCGAATCTTGCTATGTAAGCAGGCCTCTGTATTCATTTGCATGTGCATTTTGACTCCCCTTTTTACTTCTTTTCTCTATACGGCTCCTGTCGTCATGCCTTCTTTCATTTCTCCCCTCTTGGGTATTCTGCCGCTCCCAAATCCCTATCGCCAACCCTTCCGCGCTCCTTAACCTTCCTGCTCTCCTGCCATCGTCCCAGGATTGACTCCCTCTTCGATAACCTACAGCTTCCTTCTGTGCCTCTCTCCACATTCTCCTCAGGGCCCATCGAGGCACTCATCGCTGCCTCCTTACGAGCTGCATCCAACTGCCTCATCCTACTCTCACTGACCTTCCTGCCCAGTGTGCCCACTGGGGGCTAATCTTTTCAACCTCCTTTCTGTCCCACTCGCACCTCCCAATACTGATCCTGTGGATTCTGCTATCACAGCCCCTCCTCACATCTCCCCCCAGAATGTCCGTTCACTTGCGAACAAAGATCTTGCCATCTATGAGCTTATCATCATAGACAGTCCCTCGGAATCGAGGAAGACTTGCTTTCACTCTTAAAAATGAGTCCTTAGGTGGCTGAACAGTCCAATACGAGAGCCACAGACTCTGTCACAGGTGGGACGGACAGTCGTTGAGGGAAGGGGTGGGTGGGACAGGTTTGCCGCACGCTCCTTCAGCTGCCTGCGCTTGGTTTCTGCATGCTCTCGGCGATGAGACTCGAGGTGCTCAGCGTCCTCCCGGATGCACTTATCCACTTAGGGCGGACTGGTCTTTGGCCAGGGACTCCCAGGTGTCAGTGGGGATGTTGCACTTTATCAGGGAGGCTTTAGGGGTGTCCTTGTAGTGTTTCCTCTGCCCACCTTGGGCTCGCCTGTCGTGAAGGAGTTCCGAGTAGAGCGCTTGCTTTGGGAGTCTCGTGTCTGGCATGCGAACAGTGTGGCCTGCCCAGCGGAGCTGATCGAGTGTGGTCAGTGCTTCGATGCTGGGGATGTTGGCCTGGTCAAGGATGCTAACGTTGGTGCGTATGTCCTCCCAGGGGATTTGTAGGATCTTGCGGAGACATCGTTGGTGGTATTTCTCCAGCGACTTGAGGTGTCTACTGTACATTGTGTCATATTTCACCAATGTCGACTTCATTGATCATCCAGCCCACATTGGCTGTGGGTTTTGTTGCTGGGGAAGTGATTTGTTCTGAGCGGTTCGAGGTGACGCCTGTCCAAGCTGGGGAAAGGAGAGCAACACTTTCCCCAGTCGATCAGTCTGCAGTTAATAACCCTGGAGCAGATATGATACAGCCAGATATAAAGTAACCTCCACACTCACCCCACGCCGCCCACCCCCAACAAAGTACAATACAAAGTACAAATCCAGCACAGTGCCTTGTTCAAAAAAAGGGTAACATTTTTCATTCCCCCCATCACCACCAATACAGATGAGGCAGGCCATTACGCCCATCTGAAAAAGCCTTCCGTACAAACCGACAGTCCTCAATCACAGCTTCCAACTGTATATAAACAGTGATTGGACCGTGTGATTACACAGTGATTGGACCGTGTGATTACACAGTGATTGGACCGTGTGATTACACAGTGATTGGACCGTGTGATTACACAGTGATTGGACCGTGTGATTATACAGTGATTGGACCGTGTGATTATACAGTGATTGGATCGTGTGATTATACAGTGATTGAATCGTGTGATTATACAGTGATTGGACCGTGTGATTATACAGTGATTGGACCGTGTGATTATACAGTGATTGAATCGTGTGATTATACAGTGATTGGATCGTGTGATTATACAGTGATTGGACCGTGTGATTATACAGTGATTGAATCGTGTGATTATACAGTGATTGAATCGTGTGATTATACAGTGATTGAATCGTGTGATTATACAGTGATTGAATCGTGTGATTATACAGTGATTGGACCGTGTGATTATACAGTGATTGGAGCGTGTGATTATACAGTGATTGGACCGTGTGATTATACAGTGATTGGACCGTGTGATTATACAGTGATTGAATCGTGTGATTATACAGTGATTGGACCGTGTGATTATACAGTGATTGGACTGTGTGATTATACAGTGATTGGACTGTGTGATTATACAGTGATTGTACTGTGTGATTATACAGTGATTGAATCGTGTGATTATACAGTGATTGAATCGTGTGATTATACAGTGATTGGACCGTGTGATTATACAGTGATTGGACTGTGTGATTATACAGTGATTGGATCGTGTGATTGATCATCATCATAGGCAGTCCCTCGAAATTGAGAGAAACTTGCTTCCACTCTAAAAGTGAGTTCTCAGATGACTGAACAGTCCAATACGGGAATTTCAGTCTCTGTCATAGTGGGACAGACAGTGGTTGAAGGAAAGGGTGGATGGGGAGTCTGGTTTGCCGCATGCTCCTTCCGCTGCCTGCGCTTGATTTCTGCATGCTCTCGGCGACGAGACTCGAGGTGCTCAGCGTCCTCCCGGATGCTCTTCCTCCACTTAGAGTCGTCTTTGGCCAGGGACTCCCAGGTGTCAGTGGGGATGTTGCACTTTATCAAGGAGGCTTTGAGGATGTCCTTGAAGTGTTTCCTCTGCCCACCTGGGGCTCGCTTGTCGTGTAGGGTTTCGAGTAGAGCGCTTGCTTTGTGAGTCTTGTGTTGGGCATGCGAACAATGTGGCCTGCCCAGCTGTGCTGGTCAAGTCTGGTCAGTGCTTCGATGCTGGGGATGTTGGCCTGATCGAGAACACTAACGTTGGTGCATCTGTCTGCCCAGGAGATTTGCAGGATCTTGTGGAGGCATCGATGGTAGTACTTCTGCAGCAATTTGAGGTGTCTGCTGTACACGGTCCACGTCTCTGAGCCATACAGGAGGGCGCGTATCATTACAGCCCTGTAGACCATAAGCTTGGTGCCAGATTTGATTTCCTGATCTTCGAACACTCTCTTCTTCAGGCGACCGAAGGCTGCGCTGGCGCACTGGAGGCAGTGTTGGACCTCGTCGTCGATGTCTGCGCTTGCTGATAACAGGCTTCCGAGGTATGGAACGTGGTCCACGTTGTCAGGGCTGCGCCGTGGATCTTGATGGCTGTGGGCAGTACAGTGTACCCTTGTACGTGGCCACCTTTGACCTTACAAAAGGTATTGACACTGTCAACTGCGAGGAACTTGGGAGCGTCCTCCTCCGTTTCGGCTGCCACCAAAATTTGTCGCCATACTCCGCATGCTCCACGACGACATGCAGGCCGCGATCCTGACCAACGGATCCACCACAGACCCAATCCACGTCCGGACCGGGGTCAAGCAGGGCTGCGTCATCGCGCCAACCCTCTTCTCGATCTCCCATGCTGCAATGCTCCACTTCACACTCAAGAAGCTCCCCGTTGGAGTAGAGTTAAAATTTAGAAAGTGGGAACCTGTTCAACCTTCGTTGTGTCCAGGCCAGATCCAAGACTATCCCATCCTCTGTGGGCGAGCTACATTTCGGCGGATGACGCTTGCGTCAGCGCACATCCACAGGCTGAACTCCCATGTCATCATCAACATCTTCACCGAGGCGTACTAAAGCATGGGCCTTACACTAAACATTCCTAAGACAAAGGTTCTCCACCAACCTGACCCCGCCACACATTATGCAGTGATTGGACCGTGTGATTATACAGTGATTGGGGATCGTGTCATTATCCAGTGATTGGATTGTGCGATTACACAGTGATTGGACCGTGTGATTACACAGTGATTGGATGGTGGGATTATACAGTGATTGGACCGTGTGATTATATAGTGATTGGAACGTATGATTGTACAGTTATTCGACCGTGCGATTATACATTGATTGGATCCTGTGATTATACAGTGATTGGACCGTGTGATTATACTGTGATTGGACTGTGTGATTATACAGTGATTGGACCGTGTGATGATACAGTGTTTGGGCCGCGTGATTATGCAATGATTGTACCGTGTGATTATGCAATGATTGGATCATGTGATTATACAGTGATTGGACCTGGACCACGCGATTATGCAGTGATTGGACCGTGCGATTATGCAGTGATTGGACCGTGCGATTATGCAGTGATTGGACCGTGCGATTATGCAGTGATTGGACCGTGCGATTATGCAGTGATTGTACCGTGTGATTATGCAGTGATTGGACCGTGCGATTATGCAGTGATTGGACCGTGCGATTATCCAGTAATTGGATCGTGCGATTATGCAGTGATTGGATTGTCTGGTTATACAGTGATTGTACCGTGTGATTATGCAGTGATTGGACCATGCGATTATGCAGTGATTGGACCGTGTGATTAGACAGTGATTGGATTGTCTGGTTATACAGTGATTGTACCGTGTGATTATGCAGTGATTGGACCGTGCGATTATACAGTGATTATACAGTGATTGGATCATGTGATTATACAGTGATTGAACCGTGTGATTACACAGTGATTGGATGGTGTGATTATCTAGTGATTGGACCATGTGATTATGCACTGATTTGACCATGTGATTATACAGTGATTGGACCGTGTGATTATACAGTGATTGTATCCTGTGATTATACAGTGATTGGACCGTATGATTTTACAGCGATTGGATCCTGTGATTATACAGTGATTGGACCGTGTGATTATACTGTGATAATACTGTGATTGGACCGTGTGATTATACTGTGATTGGACCATGTGATTATGCAGTGATTGGAGCGTGTGATTATACTGTGATTGGAGCGTGTGATTATACAGTGATTGGACCATGTGATTATGCGGTGATTGGGCCGTGTGATTATGCAGTTATTGGACCGCGCGATTATACAGCGATTGCACCGTGCGATTATCCGGCGATTGGATCGTGTGATTATACAGTGCTTGGATCGTGTGATTATACAGTGATTGTACATTGTGATTTTTCAGTGATTGGATCGTGTGATTATGCAGTGATTGAACCGTGTGACTATACAGTGATTGTACATCGTGATATATAGTGATTGGATATTGTGATTACACAGTGATTGGATATTGTGATTATACATTGATTGGATCGTGTGATTATACAGCGATTGGACCGTGTGATCATACAGTGATTGGATCGCGTGATTAAACAGTGATTGGATCGTGTGATTATACAGATTGTACATTGTGATTATACAGTGATTGGATATTGTGATTATACAGCGATTGGATCGTGTGATTATACAGTGATTGTACATTGTGATTTTTCAGTGATTGGATCGTGTGATTATGCAGTGATTGAACCGTGTGACTATACAGTGATTGTACATCGTGATATATAGTGATTGGATATTGTGATTACACAGTGATTGGATATTGTGATTATACATTGATTGGATCGTGTGATTATACAGCAATTGGACCGTGTGATCATACAGTGATTGGATCGCGTGATTAAACAGTGATTGGATCGTGTGATTATACAGATTGTACATTGTGATTATACAGTGATTGGATATTGTGATTATACAGTGATTGGATATTGTGATTATACAGTGATTGGATCGTGTGATTATACAGCGATTGGACTGAGTGATTATACAGCGATTGGACCATGTGATTACACATTGATTGGATCGTGCGATTTTACAGTGATTGGATCGTGTGATTATACAGTGATTGTACATTGTGATTCTGCAGTGATTGGACCGTGCGATTCTGCAGTGATTGGACCGTGCGATTATGCAGTGATTGGACCGTGCGATTATGCAGTGATTGGACCGTGCGATTATACAGTGATTGGACCCTGTCATTACACAGTGATTCAACCGTGTGATTATACATCGATTGGATCCTGTGATTATACAGTGATTGGACTGTGTGATTATACAGTGGCTGCATTGTGTGATTATACAGTGATTGGATCCTGTGATTATACAGTAATTGGATCGTGTGATTATACAGTGATTGAACCGTGTGAATATGCAGTGATTGGACCGTGTGAATATACAGTGATTGGACCATGTGATTATGCAGTGATTGGACCGTGTGATTATACAGTGATTGGATCATGTGATTATACAGTGATTGGATCGTGTGATTAAACAGTGATTGGACCGTGTGATTATACAGTGATTGGGGATCGTGTCATTATCCAGTGATTGGATTGTGCGATTACACAGTGATTGGACCGTGTGATTACACGGTGATTGGATGGTGGGATTATACAGTGATTGGACCGTGTGATTATATAGTGATTGGAACGTATGATTGTACAGTTATTCGACCGTGCGATTATACATTGATTGGATCCTGTGATTATACAGTGATTGGACCGTGTGATTATACTGTGATTGGACTGTGTGATTATACAGTGATTGGACCGTGTGATGATACAGTGTTTGGGCCGCGTGATTATGCAATGATTGTACCGTGTGATTATGCAATGATTGGATCATGTGATTATACAGTGATTGGACCTGGACCACGCGATTATGCAGTGATTGGACCGTGCGATTATGCAGTGATTGGACCGTGCGATTATGCAGTGATTGGACCGTGCGATTATGCAGTGATTGGACCGTGCGATTATGCAGTGATTGTACCGTGTGATTATGCAGTGATTGGACCGTGCGATTATGCAGTGATTGGACCGTGCGATTATCCAGTAATTGGATCGTGCGATTATGCAGTGATTGGATTGTCTGGTTATACAGTGATTGTACGTGTGATTATGCAGTGATTGGACCGTGCGATTATGCAGTGATTGGACCGTGCGATTAGACAGTGATTGGATTGTCTGGTTATACAGTGATTGTACCGTGTGATTATGCAGTGATTGGACCGTGCGATTATACAGTGATTATACAGTGATTGGATCATGTGATTATACAGTGATTGAACCGTGTGATTACACAGTGATTGGATGGTGTGATTATCTAGTGATTGGACCATGTGATTATGCACTGATTTGACCATGTGATTATACAGTGATTGGACCGTGTGATTATACAGTGATTGTATCCTGTGATTATACAGTGATTGGACCGTATGATTTTACAGCGATTGGATCCTGTGATTATACAGTGATTGGACCGTGTGATTATACTGTGATAATACTGTGATTGGACCGTGTGATTATGCAGTGATTGGACCATGTGATTATGCAGTGATTGGAGCGTGTGATTATACTGTGATTGGAGCGTGTGATTATACAGTGATTGGACCATGTGATTATGCGGTGATTGGGCCGTGTGATTATGCAGTTATTGGACCGCGCGATTATACAGCGATTGCACCGTGCGATTATCCGGCGATTGGATCGTGTGATTATACAGTGATTGTACATTGTGATTTTTCAGTGATTGGATCGTGTGATTATGCAGTGATTGAACCGTGTGACTATACAGTGATTGTACATCGTGATATATAGTGATTGGATATTGTGATTACACAGTGATTGGATATTGTGATTGTACATTGATTGGATCGTGTGATTATACAGCGATTGGACCGTGTGATCATACAGTGATTGGATCGCGTGATTAAACAGTGATTGGATCGTGTGATTATACAGATTGTACATTGTGATTATACAGTGATTGGATATTGTGATTATACAGCGATTGGATCGTGTGATTATACAGTGATTGTACATTGTGATTTTTCAGTGATTGGATCGTGTGATTATGCAGTGATTGAACCGTGTGACTATACAGTGATTGTACATTGTGATATATAGTGATTGGATATTGTGATTATACATTGATTGGATCGTGTGATTATACAGCAATTGGACCGTGTGATCATACAGTGATTGGATCGCGTGATTAAACAGTGATTGGATCGTGTGATTATACAGATTGTACATTGTGATTATACAGTGATTGGATATTGTGATTATACAGTGATTGGATATTGTGATTATACAGTGATTGGATCGTGTGATTATACAGCGATTGGACTGAGTGATTATACAGCGATTGGACCATGTGATTACACATTGATTGGATCGTGCGATTTTACAGTGATTGGATCGTGTGATTATACAGTGATTGTACATTGTGATTCTGCAGTGATTGGACCGTGCGATTCTGCAGTGATTGGACCGTGCGATTATGCAGTGATTGGACCGTGCCATTATGCAGTGATTGGACCGTGCGATTATACAGTGATTGGACCCTGTCATTATACAGTAATTGGATCGTGTGATTATACAGTGATTGAACCGTGTGAATATGCAGTGATTGGACCGTGTGAATATACAGTGATTGGACCATGTGATTATGCAGTGATTGGACCGTGTGATTATACAGTGATTGGATCATGTGATTATACAGTGATTGGATCGTGTGATTAAACAGTGATTGGATCGTGTGATTATGCAGTGATTGTACATTGTGATTATACAGTGATTGGATCGTGTGATTATACAGTGATTGTAAATTGTGATTGTACATTGTGATTATACAGTGATTGGATCGTGTGATTATACTGTGATTGTACCGTGCGATTATAATGTGATTGGACCGTGCGATTATACAGCGATTAGATCCTGTGATTATACTGTGATTGGACTGGGTGATTATACTGTGATTGCACCGAGTGATTATATAGTGATTGGACTGTGTGATTATGCAGTGATTGGACCGTGTGATTATGCAGTGATGGGACCATGTGATTATGCAGTGAGTGGACCGTGTGATTATGCAGTGATTGGACCGTGTGATTATACAGTGATTGGATGGTGTGATTATACAGTGATTGGACCGCGTGATTATACAGTGATTGGACCGCGTGATTATACAGTAATTGGATCGTGTGATTATACAGTGATTGAACCGGTGATTATACAGTGATTGGACCGTGTGGATATGCAGTGATTGGACCGTGTGAATATGCAGTGATTGGACCATGTGATTATGCAGTGATTGGATCGTGTGATTATACAGTGATTGGACTGTGTGATTATACAGTGGCTGCATTGTGTGATTATACAGTGATTGGATCCTGTGATTATACAGTAATTGGATCGTGTGATTATACAGTGATTGAACCGTGTGAATATGCAGTGATTGGACCGTGTGAATATACAGTGATTGGACCATGTGATTATGCAGTGATTGGACCGTGTGATTATACAGTGATTGGATCGTGTGATTAAACAGTGATTGGATCGTGTGATTATGCAGTGATTGTACATTGTGATTATACAGTGATTGGATCGTGTGATTATACAGTGATTGTAAATTGTGATTGTACATTGTGATTATACAGTGATTGGATCGTGTGATTATACTGTGATTGTACCGTGCGATTATAATGTGATTGGACCGTGCGATTATACAGCGATTAGATCCTGTGATTATACTGTGATTGGACTGGGTGATTATACTGTGATTGCACCGAGTGATTATATAGTGATTGGACCGTGTGATTATGCAGTGATTGGACCGTGTGATTATGCAGTGATTGTAAATTTTGATTGTACATTGTGATTATACAGTGATTGAGCCGTGTGATTATACAGTAATTGGATCGTGTGAATATGTAGTGATTGGACCGTGTGAATATGCAATGATTGGACCGTGTGAATATGCAATGATTGGACCGTGTGAATATGCAGTGATTGGACCGTGCGATTATACAGTGATTATACAGTGATTGGATCATGTGATTATACAGTGATTGAACCGTGTGATTACACAGTGATTGGATGGTGTGATTATCTAGTGATTGGACCATGTGATTATGCACTGATTTGACCATGTGATTATACAGTGATTGGACCGTGTGATTATACAGTGATTGTATCCTGTGATTATACAGTGATTGGACCATATGATTTTACAGCGATTGGATCCTGTGATTATACAGTGATTGGACCGTGTGATTATACTGTGATAATACTGTGATTGGACCGTGTGATTATACTGTGATTGGACGATGTGATTATGCAGTGATTGGAGCGTGTGATTATACTGTGATTGGAGCGTGTGATTATACAGTGATTGGACCATGTGATTATGCGGTGATTGGGTCGTGTGATTATGCAGTTATTGGACCGCGCGATTATACAGCGATTGCACCGTGCGATTATCCGGCGATTGGATCGTGTGATTATACAGTGCTTGGATCGTGTGATTATACAGTGATTGTACATTGTGATTTTTCAGTGATTGGATCGTGTGATTATGCAGTGATTGAACCGTGTGACTATACAGTGATTGTACATCGTGATATATAGTGATTGGATATTGTGATTACACAGTGATTGGATATTGTGATTATACATTGATTGGATCGTGTGATTATACAGCGATTGGACCGTGTGATCATACAGTGATTGGATCGTGTGATTAAACAGTGATTGGATCGTGTGATTATACAGATTGTACATTGTGATTATACAGTGATTGGATCGTGTGATTATACAGTGATTGTAAATTGTGATTGTACATTGTGATTATACAGTGATTGGATCGTGTGATTATACTGTGATTGTACCGTGCGATTATAATGTGATTGGACCGTGCGATTATACAGCGATTAGATCCTGTGATTATACTGTGATTGGACTGGGTGATTATACTGTGATTGCACCGAGTGATTATATAGTGATTGGACCGTGTGATTATGCAGTGATTGGACCGTGTGATTATGCAGTGATTGTAAATTTTGATTGTACATTGTGATTATACAGTGATTGAGCCGTGTGATTATACAGTAATTGGATCGTGTGAATATGTAGTGATTGGACCGTGTGAATATGCAATGATTGGACCGTGTGAATATGCAATGATTGGACCGTGTGAATATGCAGTGATTGGACCGTGCGATTATACAGTGATTATACAGTGATTGGATCATGTGATTATACAGTGATTGAACCGTGTGATTACACAGTGATTGGATGGTGTGATTATCTAGTGATTGGACCATGTGATTATGCACTGATTTGACCATGTGATTATACAGTGATTGGACCGTGTGATTATACAGTGATTGTATCCTGTGATTATACAGTGATTGGACCATATGATTTTACAGCGATTGGATCCTGTGATTATACAGTGATTGGACCGTGTGATTATACTGTGATAATACTGTGATTGGACCGTGTGATTATACTGTGATTGGACGATGTGATTATGCAGTGATTGGAGCGTGTGATTGTACTGTGATTGGAGCGTGTGATTATACAGTGATTGGACCATGTGATTATGCGGTGATTGGGTCGTGTGATTATGCAGTTATTGGACCGCGCGATTATACAGCGATTGCACCGTGCGATTATCCGGCGATTGGATCGTGTGATTATACAGTGCTTGGATCGTGTGATTATACAGTGATTGTACATTGTGATTTTTCAGTGATTGGATCGTGTGATTATGCAGTGATTGAACCGTGTGACTATACAGTGATTGTACATCGTGATATATAGTGATTGGATATTGTGATTACACAGTGATTGGATATTGTGATTATACATTGATTGGATCGTGTGATTATACAGCGATTGGACCGTGTGATCATACAGTGATTGGATCGTGTGATTAAACAGTGATTGGATCGTGTGATTATACAGATTGTACATTGTGATTATACAGTGATTGGATATTGTGATTATACAGCGATTGGATCGTGTGATTATACAGTGATTGGATCGCGTGATTAAACAGTGATTGGATCGTGTGATTATGCAGTGATTGAACCGTGTGACTATACAGTGATTGTACATCGTGATATATAGTGATTGGATATTGTGATTACACAGTGATTGGATATTGTGATTATACATTGATTGGATCGTGTGATTATACAGCAATTGGACCGTGTGATCATACAGTGATTGGATCGCGTGATTACACAGTGATTGGATCGTGCGATTTTACAGTGATTGGATCGTGTGATTATACAGTGATTGTACATTGTGATTCTGCAGTGATTGGACCGTGCGATTCTGCAGTGATTGGACCGTGCGATTATGCAGTGATTGGACCGTGCGATTATGCAGTGATTGGACCGTGCGATTATACAGTGATTGGACCCTGTCATTATACAGTGATTCAACCGTGTGATTATACATCGATTGGATCCTGTGATTATACAGTGATTGGACTGTGTGATTATACAGTGGCTGCATTGTGTGATTATACAGTGATTGGATCCTGTGATTATACAGTAATTGGATCGTGTGATTATACAGTGATTGAACCGTGTGAATATGCAGTGATTGGACCGTGTGAATATACAGTGATTGGACCATGTGATTATGCAGTGATTGGACCGTGTGATTATACAGTGATTGGATCATGTGATTATACAGTGATTGGATCGTGTGATTAAACAGTGATTGGATCGTGTGATTATGCAGTGATTGTACATTGTGATTATACAGTGATTGGATCGTGTGATTATACAGTGATTGTAAATTGTGATTGTACATTGTGATTATACAGTGATTGGATCGTGTGATTATACTGTGATTGTACCGTGCGATTATAATGTGATTGGACCGTGCGATTATACAGCGATTAGATCCTGTGATTATACTGTGATTGGACTGGGTGATTATACTGTGATTGCACCGAGTGATTATATAGTGATTGGACCGTGTGATTATGCAGTGATTGGACCGTGTGATTATACAGTGATTGGATGGTGTGATTATACAGTGATTGAACCGGTGATTATACAGTGATTGGACCGTGTGGATATGCAGTGATTGGACCGTGTGAATATGCAGTGATTGGACCATGTGATTATGCAGTGATTGTAAATTGTGATTGTACATTGTGATTATACAGTGATTGGATCGTGTGATTATACTGTGATTGGACCGTGCGATTATAATGTGATTGGACAATGTGATTATACAGTGATTGGACCATGTGATTATGCAGTGATTGGATCGTGTGATTATACAGTGATTGGACTGTGTGATTATACAGTGGCTGCATTGTGTGATTATACAGTGATTGGATCCTGTGATTATACAGTAATTGGATCGTGTGATTATACAGTGATTGAACCGTGTGAATATGCAGTGATTGGACCGTGTGAATATACAGTGATTGGACCATGTGATTATGCAGTGATTGGACCGTGTGATTATACAGTGATTGGATCGTGTGATTAAACAGTGATTGGATCATGTGATTATGCAGTGATTGTACATTGTGATTATACAGTGATTGGATCGTGTGATTATACAGTGATTGTAAATTGTGATTGTACATTGTGATTATACAGTGATTGGATCGTGTGATTATACTGTGATTGTACCATGCGATTATAATGTGATTGGACCGTGCGATTATACAGCGATTAGATCCTGTGATTATACTGTGATTGGACTGGGTGATTATACTGTGATTGCACCGAGTGATTATATAGTGATTGGACCGTGTGATTATGCAGTGATTGGACCGTGTGATTATGCAGTGATTGTAAATTTTGATTGTACATTGTGATTATACAGTGATTGAGCCGTGTGATTATACAGTAATTGGATCGTGTGAATATGTAGTGATTGGACCGTGTGAATATGCAATGATTGGACCGTGTGAATATGCAATGATTGGACCGTGTGAATATGCAGTGATTGGACCGTGCGATTATACAGTGATTATACAGTGATTGGATCATGTGATTATACAGTGATTGAACCATGTGATTACACAGTGATTGGATGGTGTGATTATCTAGTGATTGGACCATGTGATTATGCACTGATTTGACCATGTGATTATACAGTGATTGGACCGTGTGATTATACAGTGATTGTATCCTGTGATTATACAGTGATTGGACCGTATGATTTTACAGCGATTGGATCCTGTGATTATACAGTGATTGGACCGTGTGATTATACTGTGATAATACTGTGATTGGACCGTGTGATTATACTGTGATTGGACGATGTGATTATGCAGTGATTGGAGCGTGTGATTATACTGTGATTGGAGCGTGTGATTATACAGTGATTGGACCATGTGATTATGCGGTGATTGGGCCGTGTGATTATGCAGTTATTGGACCGCGCGATTATACAGCGATTGCACCGTGCGATTATCCGGCGATTGGATCGTGTGATTATACAGTGCTTGGATCGTGTGATTATACAGTGATTGTACATTGTGATTTTTCAGTGATTGGATCGTGTGATTATGCAGTGATTGAACCGTGTGACTATACAGTGATTGTACATCGTGATATATAGTGATTGGATATTGTGATTACACAGTGATTGGATATTGTGATTATACATTGATTGGATCGTGTGATTATACAGCGATTGGACCGTGTGATCATACAGTGATTGGATCGTGTGATTAAACAGTGATTGGATCGTGTGATTATACAGATTGTACATTGTGATTATACAGTGATTGGATATTGTGATTATACAGCGATTGGATCGTGTGATTATACAGTGATTGGATCGCGTGATTAAACAGTGATTGGATCGTGTGATTATGCAGTGATTGAACCGTGTGACTATACAGTGATTGTACATCGTGATATATAGTGATTGGATATTGTGATTACACAGTGATTGGATATTGTGATTATACATTGATTGGATCGTGTGATTATACAGCAATTGGACCGTGTGATCATACAGTGATTGGATCGCGTGATTAAACAGTGATTGGATCGTGTGATTATACAGATTGTACATTGTGATTATACAGTGATTGGATATTGTGATTATACAGTGATTGGATATTGTGATTATACAGTGATTGGATCGTGTGATTATACAGCGATTGGACTGAGTGATTATACAGCGATTGGACCATGTGATTACACATTGATTGGATCGTGCGATTTTACAGTGATTGGATCGTGTGATTATACAGTGATTGTACATTGTGATTCTGCAGTGATTGGACCGTGCGATTCTGCAATGATTGGACCGTGCGATTATGCAGTGATTGGACCGTGCGATTATGCAGTGATTGGACCGTGCGATTATACAGTGATTGGACCCTGTCATTATACAGTGATTCAACCGTGTGATTATACATCGATTGGATCCTGTGATTATACAATGATTGGACTGTGTGATTATACAGTGGCTGCATTGTGTGATTATACAGTGATTGGATCCTGTGATTATACAGTAATTGGATCGTGTGATTATACAGTGATTGAACCGTGTGAATATGCAGTGATTGGACCGTGTGAATATACAGTGATTGGACCATGTGATTATGCAGTGATTGGACCGTGTGATTATACAGTGATTGGATCATGTGATTATACAGTGATTGGATCGTGTGATTAAACAGTGATTGGACCGTGTGATTATACAGTGATTGGGGATCGTGTCATTATCCAGTGATTGGATTGTGCGATTACACAGTGATTGGACCGTGTGATTACACGGTGATTGGATGGTGGGATTATACAGTGATTGGACCGTGTGATTATATAGTGATTGGAACGTATGATTGTACAGTTATTCGACCGTGCGATTATACATTGATTGGATCCTGTGATTATATAGTGATTGGACCGTGTGATTATACTGTGATTGGACTGTGTGATTATACAGTGATTGGACCGTGTGATGATACAGTGTTTGGGCCGCGTGATTATGCAATGATTGTACCGTGTGATTATGCAATGATTGGATCATGTGATTATACAGTGATTGGACCTGGACCACGCGATTATGCAGTGATTGGACCGTGCGATTATGCAGTGATTGGACCGTGCGATTATGCAGTGATTGGACCGTGCGATTATGCAGTGATTGGACCGTGCGATTATGCAGTGATAGGACCCCGTGATTATACAGTGATTGGACCGCAAGATTATGATTGTACCGTGTGATTATGCAATGATTGGACTGTGCGATTATGCATTGATTGGACCGTGCGATTATACAGTGATTATGCAGCGATTGGACCGTGCGATTTTACACTGATTATACAGTGATTGGATCGTGTGTTGATACAGTGATTGAACCATGTGATTACACAATGATTGGATGGTCTGATTATACAGTGATTGGACCGCGCGATTATACAGCGATTGTACCGTGTGATTTTCCGGCGATTGGATCGTGTGATTATACAGTGAGTGGATCGTGTGATTATACAGTGATTGGACCGTGTGATTATACAGTGATTGTTCATTGTGATTATACAGTGATTGGATATTATGATTATACAGTGATTGGATATTATGATTATACAGTGATTGGATAGTGCGATTATACAGTGATTGGATTGTGTGATTAGACTGTGGTTGGATTGTGCGATTATACAGTGATTGGACCGTTTGATTATACAATGATTGGACCTTGTGAATATGCAGTGATTGGACCGTGCGATTATACAGCGGTTGGATCCTGTGATTATACAGTGATTGGAGCGTGTGATTATACTGTGTTTGGAGCGTGTGATTATACAGTGATTGGACTGTGTGATTATACAGTGGCTGCATTGTGTGATTATACAGTGATTGGATCCTGTGATTATACAGTAATTGGACCATGTGATTATGCAGTGATTGGACCGTGTGATTATACAGTGATTGGATCGTGTGATTATACAGTGATTGGATCGTGTGATTAAACAGTGATTGGATCGTGTGATTATGCAGTGATTGTACATTGTGATTATACAGTGATTGGATCGTGTGATTATACAGCGATTGTAAATTGTGATTGTACATTGTGTTTATACAGTGATTGGATCGTGTGATTATACTGTGATTGTACCGTGCGATTATAATGTGATTGGACCGTGCGATTATACAGCGATTAGATCCTGTGATTATACTGTGATTGGACTGGGTGATTATACTGTGATTGCACCGAGTGAATATATAGTGATTGGACCGTGTGATTATGCAGTGATTGGACCGTGTGATTATGCAGTGATTGTAAATTTTGATTGTACATTGTGATTATACAGTGATTGAGCCGTGTGATTATACAGTAATTGGATCGTGTGAATATGTAGTGATTGGACCGTGTGAATATGCAATGATTGGACCGTGTGAATATGCAATGATTGGACCGTGTGAATATGCAGTGATTGGACCGTGCGATTATACAGCGGTTGGATCCTGTGATTATACAGTGATTGGAGCGTGTGATTATACTGTGTTTGGAGCGTGTGATTATACAGTGATTGGACCATGTGATTATATAGTGATTGGACCGTGTGATTGTATAGTGATTGGACCGCGTGATTATACAGTGATTGGACCGCGTGATTATACAGTGATTGGACCACGTGTTTATGCACTGATTGTACCGTGTGATTATGCAATGGTTGGATACTGTGATTATACAGTGATTGGACCGTGCGATTATGCAGTGATTGGACCGTGCGATTATACAGTGATTGGATTGTCTGGTTATACAGTGATTGTACCGTGTGACTATACGGTGATTGGACAGGTGCGATTATGCAGTGATTGGAACGTGTGATTATGCAGTGATTATGCAGTGATTGGACCATGTGATTATACAGTGATTGGATCGTGTGATGAAACAGTGATTGGAACGTGTGATGATACAGTGATTGGACCGCATGATTATACAGTGATAGGACCCCGTGATTATACAGTGATTGGACCGCAAGATTATGATTGTACCGTGTGATTATGCAATGATTGGACTGTGCGATTATGCATTGATTGGACCGTGCGATTATACAGTGATTATGCAGCGATTGGACCGTGCGATTTTACACTGATTATACAGTGATTGGATCGTGTGTTGATACAGTGATTGAACCATGTGATTACACAATGATTGGATGGTCTGATTATACAGTGATTGGACCGCGCGATTATACAGCGATTGTACCGTGTGATTTTCCGGCGATTGGATCGTGTGATTATACAGTGAGTGGATCGTGTGATTATACAGTGATTGGACCGTGTGATTATACAGTGATTGTTCATTGTGATTATACAGTGATTGGATATTATGATTATACAGTGATTGGATATTATGATTATACAGTGATTGGATAGTGCGATTATACAGTGATTGGATTGTGTGATTAGACTGTGGTTGGATCGTGCGATTATACAGTGATTGGACCGTTTGATTATACAATGATTGGACCTTGTGAATATGCAGTGATTGGACCATGTGATTATGCAGTGATTGGACCGTGTGATTATCCAGTGATTGGATCGTGTGATTATACTGTAATTGAACCGTGTGATTATGCAGTGATTGGACCGCGTGATTATAGAGTGATTGGACCGTTGTGTTTATACACTGATTGGATCGCGTGATTATGCAATGTTTGTACCGTGTGATTATGCAATGATTGGATCGTGTGATTATACAGTGATTGTAAATTTTGATTGTACATTGTGATTAAACAGTGATTGGATCGTGTGATGATACTGTGATTGGACCGTGTGATTATACTGTGATTGAATCGTGTGATTATACAGTGATTGGACCGTGTGATTATAATGTGTTTGGAGCGTGTGATTATACAGTGATTGGACCATGTGATTATGCAGTGATTTGACCATGTGATGATACAGTAATTGGATCGTGTGATTATACAGTGATTGAACCGTGTGATTATACAGTGATTGGACCGTGTGAATATGCAGTGATTGTAAATTGTGATTGTACATTGTGATTATACAGTGATTGGATCTTGTGATTATACTGTGATTGGACCGTGCGATTATAATGTGATTGGACCGTGCGATTATACAGCGATTGGATCCTGTGATTATACAGTGATTGGACCGTGTGATTATACTGTGATTGCACCGTGATTATACAGTGATTGGATCGTGTGATTATACAGTGATTGGACCGTGTGATTATACAGTGACTGCATTGTGTGATTATTCAGTGATTGGACCGTGCGATTATACAGTGATTGGATCGTGTGATTATACAGTGATTGAGCCGTGTGATTATACAGTGATTTGATCGTGTGATTATACAGTAATTGGATCGTTTGAATATGCAGTGATTTGATCGTGTGAATATGCAGTGATTGGACCGTGTGAATATGCAGTGATTGGATCGTGTGATTATACAGTGATTGGACCGTGCGATTATACAGCGGTTGGATCCAGTGATTATACAGTGATTGGACCATGTGATTATGCAGTGATTTGACCATGTGATTATATAGTGATTGGACCGTGTGATTATATAGTGATTGAACCGCGTGATTATACAGTGATTGGACCACGTGATTATACAGTGATTGGACCACGTGTTTATGCACTGATTGTACCGTGTGATTATGCAATGGTTGGATACTGTGATTATACAGTGGTTGGACCGTGCGATTATGCAGTGATTGGACCGTGCGATTATGCAGTGATTGGAACATGCGATTATACAGTGATTGGATTGTCTGGTTATACAGTGATTGTACCGTGTGACTATGCGGTGATTGGACAGGTGCGATTATGCAGTGATTGGACCATGTGATTATGCAGTGATTATGCAGTGATTGGACCGTGTGATTATACAGTGATTGGATCGTGTGATGAAACAGTGATTGGACCGCATGATTATACAGTGATAGGACCCCGTGATTATACAGTGATTGGACCGCAAGATTATGATTGTACCGTGTGATTATGCAATGATTGGACTGTGCGATTATGCATTGATTGGACCGTGCGATTATACAGTGATTATGCAGCGATTGGACCGTGCGATTATACACTGATTATACAGTGATTGGATCGTGTGTTGATACAGTGATTGAACCGTGTGATTACACAATGATTGGATGGTCTGATTATACAGTGATTGGACCGCGCGATTATACAGCGATTGCACCGTGTGATTTTTCAGCGATTGGATCGTGTGATTATACAGTGAGTGGATCGTGTGATTATACAGTGATTGTACATTGTGATTATACAGTGATTGGATATTATGATTATACAGTGATTGGATGGTGCGATTATACAGTGATTGGATTGTGTGATTAGACTGTGGTTGGATCGTGCGATTATACAATGATTGGACCTTGTGAATATGCAGTGATTGGACCGTGTGATTATCCAGTGATTGGATCGTGTGATTATACTGTAATTGGACCGTGTGATTATGCAGTGATTGGACCGCGTGATTATAGACCGATTGGACCGTTGTGTTTATACACTGATTGGACCGCGTGATTATGCAATGTTTGTACCGTGTGATTATACAGTGATTGTAAATTTTGATTGTACATTGTGATTAAACAGTGATTGGATCGTGTGCTGATACTGTGATTGGACGGTGTGATTATACTGTGATTGGATCGTGTGATTATACAGTGATTGGACCGTGCGATTATACAGCGGTTGGATCCTGTGATTATACTGTGTTTGGAGCGTGTGATTATACTGTGTTTGGAGCGTGTCATTATACAGTGATTGGACCGCGTGATTATACAGTGATTGGACTGCGTAATTATACAGTGATTGCACCACGTGTTTCTGCAATGATTGTACCGTGTGATTATGCAATGATTGGATACTGTGATTATACAGTGATTGGACCGTGCGATTATGCAGTGAATGGACCGTGCGATTATACAGTGATTGGATTGTCTGGTAAAACAGTGATTGTACCGTGTGATTATGCTGTGATTGTACCGTGTGATTATGCGGTGATTGGACCGTGTGATTATGCGGTGATTGGACCGTGTGATTATGCGGTGATTGGACCGTGTGATTATGCGGTGATTGGACCGTGTGATTATGCGGTGATTGGACCGTGTGATTATGCAGTGATTGGACCGCGCGATTATACAGTGATTGCACCGTGCGATTATAGGCGATTGGATCGTGTGATTATACAGTGCTTGGATCGTGTGATTATACAGTGATTGTACATTGTGATTTTTCAGTGATTGGATCGTGTGATTATGCAGTGATTGAACCGTGTGACTATGCAGTGATTGTACATCGTGATAATATCGTGATTGGATATTGTGATTATACATTGATTGGATCGTGTGATTATACAGCGAATGGACTGTGTGATTATACCCTGATTGGTCGCGTGATTATACAGTGATTGGATCGTGTGATTATACAGTGATTGTACATTGTGATTATACAGTGATTGGATCGTGTGACTATACAGTGATTGTACATCGTGATTATACAGTGATTGGATATTGTGATTATACAGCGATTGGATCCTGTGATTATACAGCGATTGGATCCTGTGATTATACAGTGATTTGACCGTGCGATTATACAGTGATTGGACCGTATGATTATACAGAGATTGAACCGTGTGATTATACATGATTGGACCGTGTGAATATGCAGTGATTGGACCGTGTGAATATACAGTGATTGGACCATGTGATTATACAGTGATTGGATCGTGTGATTAAACAGTGATTGGATCGTGTGATTATACAGTGATTGTACATTGTGATTATGCAGTGATTGGATCGTGTGATTATACAGTGATTGTAAATTGTGATTGTACATTGTGATTATACAGTGATTGGACCGTGTGATTATACTGTGATTGCACCGATTGATTATATAGTGATTGGACCATGTGATTATACAGTGATTGGACCGTGTGATTATGCAGTGATTGGACCGTGTGATTAGGCAGTGAGTGGACCGTGTGATTATGCAGTGATTGGACCATATGATTATGCGGTGATTGGACCGTGTGATTATGCAGTGATTGGACCTTGTGATTATACAGTGATTGGATCGCGTGATTATACAATGATTGGACCGCGTGATTATACAGTGATTGGACCGCGTGATTATACAGTAATTGGATCGTGTGATTATACAGTGATTGAACCGTGTGATTATACAGTGATTGGACCGTGTGAATATGCAGTGATTGGACCGTGTGAATATACAGTGATTGGACCATTATTATGCAGTGATTGGATCGTGTGATAATACAGTAATTGGATCGTGCGATTATACAGTGATTCAACCGTGCGATTCTGGATCGATTGGATCCTGTGATTATACAGTGACTGCATTGTATGATTATACAGTGATTGGATCGTGTGATTATACAGTAATTGGAACGTGTGATTATACAGTGATTGGATCGTGTGATTATACAGTGATTGGATCCTGTGATTATACAGTGATTCAACCGTGCGATTCTGGATCGATTGGATCCTGTGATTATACAGTGATTGGACCGTGTGATTATATAGCGATTGGATCGTGTGATTATACAGCGTTTGGATCCTGTGATTATACAGTGACTGCATTGTATGATTATACAGTGATTGGATCGTGTGATTATACAGTGATTGGAACGTGTGATTATACAGTGATTGGATCGTGTGATTATACTGTGATTGGATCCTGTGATTGTACAGCGTTTGGATCCTGTGATTATACAGTGACTGCATTGTGTGATTATACAGTGATTGGATCGTGTGATTATACTGTGATTGGACCGTGTGATTATACTGTGATTGGACCGTGCGATTATGCAGTGATTGGACCGTGCGATTATGCAGTGATTGGACCGTGCGATTATACAGTAATTGGATTGTGTGATTGTACAGCGATTGGATCCTGTGATTATACAGTGATTGGAACGTGTGATTATACAGTGATTGGACCGTGTGATTAAACAGTGATTGGATCGTGTGATTATACAGATTGTACATTGTGATTATACAGTGATTGGATATTGTGATTATACAGCGATTGGATCGTGTGATTATACAGTGATTGGATCGCGTGATTAAACAGTGATTGGATCGTGTGATTATGCAGTGATTGAACCGTGTGACTATACAGTGATTGTACATCGTGATATATAGTGATTGGATATTGTGATTACACAGTGATTGGATATTGTGATTATACATTGATTGGATCGTGTGATTATACAGCAATTGGACCGTGTGATCATACAGTGATTGGATCGCGTGATTAAACAGTGATTGGATCGTGTGATTATACAGATTGTATATTGTGATTATACAGTGATTGGATATTGTGATTATACAGTGATTGGATATTGTGATTATACAGTGATTGGATCGTGTGATTATACAGCGATTGGACTGAGTGATTATACAGCGATTGGACCATGTGATTACACATTGATTGGATCGTGCGATTTTACAGTGATTGGATCGTGTGATTATACAGTGATTGTACATTGTGATTCTGCAGTGATTGGACCGTGCGATTCTGCAGTGATTGGACCGTGCGATTATGCAGTGATTGGACCGTGGGATTATGCAGTGATTGGACCGTGCGATTATACAGTGATTGGACCCTGTCATTATACAGTGATTCAACCGTGTGATTATACATCGATTGGATCCTGTGATTATACAGTGATTGGACTGTGTGATTATACAGTGGCTGCATTGTGTGATTATACAGTGATTGGATCCTGTGATTATACAGTAATTGGATCGTGTGATTATACAGTGATTGAACCGTGTGAATATGCAGTGATTGGACCGTGTGAATATACAGTGATTGGACCATGTGATTATGCAGTGATTGGACCGTGTGATTATACAGTGATTGGATCATGTGATTATACAGTGATTGGATCGTGTGATTAAACAGTGATTGGATCGTGTGATTATGCAGTGATTGTACATTGTGATTATACAGTGATTGGATCGTGTGATTATACAGTGATTGTAAATTGTGATTGTACATTGTGATTATACAGTGATTGGATCGTGTGATTATACTGTGATTGTACCGTGCGATTATAATGTGATTGGACCGTGCGATTATACAGCGATTAGATCCTGTGATTATACTGTGATTGGACTGGGTGATTATACTGTGATTGCACCGAGTGATTATATAGTGATTGGACCGTGTGATTATGCAGTGATTGGACCGTGTGATTATGCAGTGATGGGACCATGTGATTATGCAGTGAGTGGACCGTGTGATTATGCAGTGATTGGACCGTGTGATTATACAGTGATTGGATGGTGTGATTATACAGTGATTGAACCGGTGATTATACAGTGATTGGACCGTGTGGATATGCAGTGATTGGACCGTGTGAATATGCAGTGATTGGACCATGTGATTATGCAGTGATTGTAAATTGTGATTGTACATTGTGATTATACTGTGATTGGACCGTGCAATTATAATGTGATTGGACAATGTGATTATACAGTGATTGGACCATGTGATTATGCAGTGATTGGATCGTGTGATTATACAGTGATTGGACTGTGTGATTATACAGTGGCTGCATTGTGTGATTATACAGTGATTGGATCCTGTGATTATACAGTAATTGGATCGTGTGATTATACAGTGATTGAACCGTGTGAATATGCAGTGATTGGACCGTGTGAATATACAGTGATTGGACCATGTGATTATGCAGTGATTGGACTGTGTGATTATACAGTGATTGGATCGTGTGATTAAACAGTGATTGGATCGTGTGATTATGCAGTGATTGTACATTGTGATTATACAGTGATTGGATCGTGTGATTATACAGTGATTGTAAATTGTGATTGTACATTGTGATTATACAGTGATTGGATCGTGTGATTATACTGTGATTGTACCGTGCGATTATAATGTGATTGGACCATGCGATTATACAGCGATTAGATCCTGTGATTATACTGTGATTGGACTGGGTGATTATACTGTGATTGCACCGAGTGATTATATAGTGATTGGACCGTGTGATTATGCAGTGATTGGACCGTGTGATTATGCAGTGATTGTAAATTTTGATTGTACATTGTGATTATACAGTGATTGAGCCGTGTGATTATACAGTAATTGGATCGTGTGAATATGTAGTGATTGGACCGTGTGAATATGCAATGATTGGACCGTGTGAATATGCAATGATTGGACCGTGTGAATATGCAGTGATTGGACCGTGCGATTATACAGTGATTATACAGTGATTGGATCATGTGATTATACAGTGATTGAACCGTGTGATTACACAGTGATTGGATGGTGTGATTATCTAGTGATTGGACCATGTGATTATGCACTGATTTGACCATGTGATTATACAGTGATTGGACCGTGTGATTATACAGTGATTGTATCCTGTGATTATACAGTGATTGGACCGTATGATTTTACAGCGATTGGATCCTGTGATTATACAGTGATTGGACCGTGTGATTATACTGTGATAATACTGTGATTGGACTGTGTGATTATACTGTGATTGGACGATGTGATTATGCAGTGATTGGAGCGTGTGATTATACTGTGATTGGAGCGTGTGATTATACAGTGATTGGACCATGTGATTATGCGGTGATTGGGCCGTGTGATTATGCAGTTATTGGACCGCGCGATTATACAGCGATTGCACCGTGCGATTATCCGGCGATTGGATCGTGTGATTATACAGTGCTTGGATCGTGTGATTATACAGTGATTGTACATTGTGATTTTTCAGTGATTGGATCGTGTGATTATGCAGTGATTGAACCGTGTGACTATACAGTGATTGTACATCGTGATATATAGTGATTGGATATTGTGATTACACAGTGATTGGATATTGTGATTATACATTGATTGGATCGTGTGATTATACAGCGATTGGACCGTGTGATCATACAGTGATTGGATCGTGTGATTAAACAGTGATTGGATCGTGTGATTATACAGATTGTACATTGTGATTATACAGTGATTGGATATTGTGATTATACAGCGATTGGATCGTGTGATTATACAGTGATTGGATCGCGTGATTAAACAGTGATTGGATCGTGTGATTATGCAGTGATTGAACCGTGTGACTATACAGTGATTGTACATCGTGATATATAGTGATTGGATATTGTGATTACACAGTGATTGGATATTGTGATTATACATTGATTGGATCGTGTGATTATACAGCAATTGGACCGTGTGATCATACAGTGATTGGATCGCGTGATTAAACAGTGATTGGATCGTGTGATTATACAGATTGTATATTGTGATTATACAGTGATTGGATATTGTGATTATACAGTGATTGGATATTGTGATTATACAGTGATTGGATCGTGTGATTATACAGCGATTGGACTGAGTGATTATACAGCGATTGGACCATGTGATTACACATTGATTGGATCGTGCGATTTTACAGTGATTGGATCGTGTGATTATACAGTGATTGTACATTGTGATTCTGCAGTGATTGGACCGTGCGATTCTGCAGTGATTGGACCGTGCGATTATGCAGTGATTGGACCGTGCGATTATGCAGTGATTGGACCGTGCGATTATACAGTGATTGGACCCTGTCATTATACAGTGATTCAACCGTGTGATTATACATCGATTGGATCCTGTGATTATACAGTGATTGGACTGTGTGATTATACAGTGGCTGCATTGTGTGATTATACAGTGATTGGATCCTGTGATTATACAGTAATTGGATCGTGTGATTATACAGTGATTGAACCGTGTGAATATGCAGTGATTGGACCGTGTGAATATACAGTGATTGGACCATGTGATTATGCAGTGATTGGACCGTGTGATTATACAGTGATTGGATCATGTGATTATACAGTGATTGGATCGTGTGATTAAACAGTGATTGGATCGTGTGATTATGCAGTGATTGTACATTGTGATTATACAGTGATTGGATCGTGTGATTATACAGTGATTGTAAATTGTGATTGTACATTGTGATTATACAGTGATTGGATCGTGTGATTATACTGTGATTGTACCGTGCGATTATAATGTGATTGGACCGTGCGATTATACAGCGATTAGATCCTGTGATTATACTGTGATTGGACTGGGTGATTATACTGTGATTGCACCGAGTGATTATATAGTGATTGGACCGTGTGATTATGCAGTGATTGGACCGTGTGATTATGCAGTGATGGGACCATGTGATTATGCAGTGAGTGGACCGTGTGATTATGCAGTGATTGGCCCGTGTGATTATACAGTGATTGGATGGTGTGATTATACAGTGATTGGACCGCGTGATTATACAGTGATTGGACCGCGTGATTATACAGTAATTGGATCGTGTGATTATACAGTGATTGAACCGTGTGATTATACAGTGATTGGACCGTGTGGATATGCAGTGATTGGACCGTGTGAATATGCAGTGATTGGACCATGTGATTATGCAGTGATTGTAAATTGTGATTGTACATTGTGATTATACAGTGATTGGATCGTGTGATTATACTGTGATTGGACCGTGCGATTATAATGTGATTGGACAATGTGATTATACAGTGATTGGACCATGTGATTATGCAGTGATTGGATCGTGTGATTATACAGTGATCGGACTGTGTGATTATACAGTGGCTGCATTGTGTGATTATACAGTGATTGGATCCTGTGATTATACAGTAATTGGATCTTGTGATTATACAGTGATTGAACCGTGTGAATATGCAATGATTGGACCGTGTGAATATACAGTGATTGGACCATGTGATTATGCAGTGATTGGACCGTGTGATTATACAGTGATTGGATCGTGTGATTATACAGTGATTGGATCGTGTGATTAAACAGTGATTGGATCGTGTGATTATGCAGTGATTGTACATTGTGATTATACAGTGATTGGATCGTGTGATTATACAGCGATTGTAAATTGTGATTGTACATTGTGTTTATACAGTGATTGGATCGTGTGATTATACTGTGATTGTACCGTGCGATTATAATGTGATTGGACCGTGCGATTATACAGCGATTAGATCCTGTGATTATACTGTGATTGGACTGGGTGATTATACTGTGATTGCACCGAGTGATTATATAGTGATTGGACCGTGTGATTATGCAGTGATTGGACCGTGTGATTATGCAGTGATTGTAAATTTTGATTGTACATTGTGATTATACAGTGATTGAGCCGTGTGATTATACAGTAATTGGATCGTGTGAATATGCAATGATTGGACCGTGTGAATATGCAATGATTGGACCGTGTGAATATGCAGTGATTGGACCGTGCGATTATACAGCGGTTGGATCCTGTGATTATACAGTGATTGGAGCGTGTGATTATACTGTGTTTGGAGCGTGTGATTATACAGTGATTGGACCATGTGATTATATAGTGATTGGACCGTGTGATTGTATAGTGATTGGACCGCGTGATTATACAGTGATTGGACCGCGTGATTATACAGTGATTGGACCACGTGTTTATGCACTGATTGTACCGTGTGATTATGCAATGGTTGGATACTGTGATTATACAGTGATTGGACCGTGCGATTATGCAGTGATTGGACCGTGCGATTATACAGTGATTGGATTGTCTGGTTATACAGTGATTGTACCGTGTGACTATACGGTGATTGGACAGGTGCGATTATGCAGTGATTGGAACGTGTGATTATGCAGTGATTATGCAGTGATTGGACCATGTGATTATACAGTGATTGGATCGTGTGATGAAACAGTGATTGGAACGTGTGATGATACAGTGATTGGACCGCATGATTATACAGTGATAGGACCCCGTGATTATACAGTGATTGGACCGCAAGATTATGATTGTACCGTGTGATTATGCAATGATTGGACTGTGCGATTATGCATTGATTGGACCGTGCGATTATACAGTGATTATGCAGCGATTGGACCGTGCGATTTTACACTGATTATACAGTGATTGGATCGTGTGTTGATACAGTGATTGAACCATGTGATTACACAATGATTGGATGGTCTGATTATACAGTGATTGGACCGCGCGATTATACAGCGATTGTACCGTGTGATTTTCCGGCGATTGGATCGTGTGATTATACAGTGAGTGGATCGTGTGATTATACAGTGATTGGACCGTGTGATTATACAGTGATTGTTCATTGTGATTATACAGTGATTGGATATTATGATTATACAGTGATTGGATATTATGATTATACAGTGATTGGATAGTGCGATTATACAGTGATTGGATTGTGTGATTAGACTGTGGTTGGATCGTGCGATTATACAGTGATTGGACCGTTTGATTATACAATGATTGGACCTTGTGAATATGCAGTGATTGGACCATGTGATTATGCAGTGATTGGACCGTGTGATTATCCAGTGATTGGATCGTGTGATTATACTGTAATTGAACCGTGTGATTATGCAGTGATTGGACCGCGTGATTATAGAGTGATTGGACCGTTGTGTTTATACACTGATTGGATCGCGTGATTATGCAATGTTTGTACCGTGTGATTATGCAATGATTGGATCGTGTGATTATACAGTGATTGTAAATTTTGATTGTACATTGTGATTAAACAGTGATTGGATCGTGTGATGATACTGTGATTGGACCGTGTGATTATACTGTGATTGAATCGTGTGATTATACAGTGATTGGACCGTGTGATTATAATGTGTTTGGAGCGTGTGATTATACAGTGATTGGACCATGTGATTATGCAGTGATTTGACCATGTGATGATACAGTAATTGGATCGTGTGATTATACAGTGATTGAACCGTGTGATTATACAGTGATTGGACCGTGTGAATATGCAGTGATTGTAAATTGTGATTGTACATTGTGATTATACAGTGATTGGATCTTGTGATTATACTGTGATTGGACCGTGCGATTATAATGTGATTGGACCGTGCGATTATACAGCGATTGGATCCTGTGATTATACAGTGATTGGACCGTGTGATTATACTGTGATTGCACCGTGATTATACAGTGATTGGATCGTGTGATTATACAGTGATTGGACCGTGTGATTATACAGTGACTGCATTGTGTGATTATTCAGTGATTGGACCGTGCGATTATACAGTGATTGGATCGTGTGATTATACAGTGATTGAGCCGTGTGATTATACAGTGATTTGATCGTGTGATTATACAGTAATTGGATCGTTTGAATATGCAGTGATTTGATCGTGTGAATATGCAGTGATTGGACCGTGTGAATATGCAGTGATTGGATCGTGTGATTATACAGTGATTGGACCGTGCGATTATACAGCGGTTGGATCCAGTGATTATACAGTGATTGGACCATGTGATTATGCAGTGATTTGACCATGTGATTATATAGTGATTGGACCGTGTGATTATATAGTGATTGAACCGCGTGATTATACAGTGATTGGACCACGTGATTATACAGTGATTGGACCACGTGTTTATGCACTGATTGTACCGTGTGATTATGCAATGGTTGGATACTGTGATTATACAGTGGTTGGACCGTGCGATTATGCAGTGATTGGACCGTGCGATTATGCAGTGATTGGATTGTCTGGTTATACAGTGATTGTACCGTGTGACTATGCGGTGATTGGACAGGTGCGATTATGCAGTGATTGGACCATGTGATTATGCAGTGATTATGCAGTGATTGGACCGTGTGATTATACAGTGATTGGATCGTGTGATGAAACAGTGATTGGACCGCATGATTATACAGTGATAGGACCCCGTGATTATACAGTGATTGGACCGCAAGATTATGATTGTACCGTGTGATTATGCAATGATTGGACTGTGCGATTATGCATTGATTGGACCGTGCGATTATACAGTGATTATGCAGCGATTGGACCGTGCGATTATACACTGATTATACAGTGATTGGATCGTGTGTTGATACAGTGATTGAACCGTGTGATTACACAATGATTGGATGGTCTGATTATACAGTGATTGGACCGCGCGATTATACAGCGATTGCACCGTGTGATTTTTCAGCGATTGGATCGTGTGATTATACAGTGAGTGGATCGTGTGATTATACAGTGATTGTACATTGTGATTATACAGTGATTGGATATTATGATTATACAGTGATTGGATGGTGCGATTATACAGTGATTGGATTGTGTGATTAGACTGTGGTTGGATCGTGCGATTATACAATGATTGGACCTTGTGAATATGCAGTGATTGGACCGTGTGATTATCCAGTGATTGGATCGTGTGATTATACTGTAATTGGACCGTGTGATTATGCAGTGATTGGACCGCGTGATTATAGACCGATTGGACCGTTGTGTTTATACACTGATTGGACCGCGTGATTATGCAATGTTTGTACCGTGTGATTATACAGTGATTGTAAATTTTGATTGTACATTGTGATTAAACAGTGATTGGATCGTGTGCTGATACTGTGATTGGACGGTGTGATTATACTGTGATTGGATCGTGTGATTATACAGTGATTGGACCGTGCGATTATACAGCGGTTGGATCCTGTGATTATACTGTGTTTGGAGCGTGTGATTATACTGTGTTTGGAGCGTGTCATTATACAGTGATTGGACCGCGTGATTATACAGTGATTGGACTGCGTAATTATACAGTGATTGCACCACGTGTTTCTGCAATGATTGTACCGTGTGATTATGCAATGATTGGATACTGTGATTATACAGTGATTGGACCGTGCGATTATGCAGTGAATGGACCGTGCGATTATACAGTGATTGGATTGTCTGGTAAAACAGTGATTGTACCGTGTGATTATGCGGTGATTGTACCGTGTGATTATGCGGTGATTGGACCGTGTGATTATGCGGTGATTGGACCGTGTGATTATGCGGTGATTGGACCGTGTGATTATGCGGTGATTGGACCGTGTGATTATGCGGTGATTGGACCGTGTGATTATGCAGTGATTGGACCGCGTGATTATAGAGTGATTGGACCGTTGTGTTTATACACTGATTGGATCGCGTGATTATGCAAAGTTTGTACCGTGTGATTATGCAATGATTGGATCGTGTGATTATACAGTGATTGTAAATTTTGATTGTACATTGTGATTAAACAGTGATTGGATCGTGTGATGATACTGTGATTGGACCGTGTGATTATACTGTGATTGAATCGTGTGATTATACAGTGATTGGACCGTGTGATTATAATGTGTTTGGAGCGTGTGATTATACAGTGATTGGACCATGTGATTATGCAGTGATTTGACCATGTGATGATACAGTAATTGGATCGTGTGATTATACAGTGATTGAACTGTGTGATTATACAGTGATTGGACCGTGTGAATATGCAGTGATTGTAAATTGTGATTGTACATTGTGATTATACAGTGATTGGATCTTGTGATTATACTGTGATTGGACCGTGCGATTATAATGTGATTGGACCGTGCGATTATACAGCGATTGGATCCTGTGATTATACAGTGATTGGACCGTGTGATTATACTGTGATTGCACCGTGATTATACAGTGATTGGATCGTGTGATTATACAGTGATTGGACCGTGTGATTATACAGTGACTGCATTGTGTGATTATTCAGTGATTGGACCGTGCGATTATACAGTGATTGGATCGTGTGATTATACAGTGATTGAGCCGTGTGATTATACAGTGATTTGATCGTGTGATTATACAGTAATTGGATCGTTTGAATATGCAGTGATTTGATCGTGTGAATATGCAGTGATTGGATCGTGTGAATATGCAGTGATTGGACCGTGCGATTATACAGCGGTTGGATCCAGTGATTATACAGTGATTGGACCATGTGATTATGCAGTGATTTGACCATGTGATTATATAGTGATTGGACCGTGTGATTATATAGTGATTGAACCGCGTGATTATACAGTGATTGGACCACGTGATTATACAGTGATTGGACCACGTGTTTATGCACTGATTGTACCGTGTGATTATGCAATGGTTGGATACTGTGATTATACAGTGGTTGGACCGTGCGATTATGCAGTGATTGGACCGTGCGATTATGCAGTGATTGGATTGTCTGGTTATACAGTGATTGTACCGTGTGACTATGCGGTGATTGGACAGGTGCGATTATGCAGTGATTGGACCATGTGATTATGCAGTGATTATGCAGTGATTGGACCGTGTGATTATACAGTGATTGGATCGTGTGATGAAACAGTGATTGGACCGCATGATTATACAGTGATAGGACCCCGTGATTATACAGTGATTGGACCGCAAGATTATGATTGTACCGTGTGATTATGCAATGATTGGACTGTGCGATTATGCATTGATTGGACCGTGCGATTATACAGTGATTATGCAGCGATTGGACCGTGCGATTATACACTGATTATACAGTGATTGGATCGTGTGTTGATACAGTGATTGAACCGTGTGATTACACAATGATTGGATGGTCTGATTATACAGTGATTGGACCGCGCGATTATACAGCGATTGCACCGTGTGATTTTTCAGCGATTGGATCGTGTGATTATACAGTGAGTGGATCGTGTGATTATACAGTGATTGTACATTGTGATTATACAGTGATTGGATATTATGATTATACAGTGATTGGATGGTGCGATTATACAGTGATTGGATTGTGTGATTAGACTGTGGTTGGATCGTGCGATTATACAATGATTGGACCTTGTGAATATGCAGTGATTGGACCGTGTGATTATCCAGTGATTGGATCGTGTGATTATACTGTAATTGGACCGTGTGATTATGCAGTGATTGGACCGCGTGATTATAGACCGATTGGACCGTTGTGTTTATACACTGATTGGACCGCGTGATTATGCAATGTTTGTACCGTGTGATTATACAGTGATTGTAAATTTTGATTGTACATTGTGATTAAACAGTGATTGGATCGTGTGCTGATACTGTGATTGGACGGTGTGATTATACTGTGATTGGATCGTGTGATTATACAGTGATTGGACCGTGCGATTATACAGCGGTTGGATCCTGTGATTATACTGTGTTTGGAGCGTGTGATTATACTGTGTTTGGAGCGTGTCATTATACAGTGATTGGACCGCGTGATTATACAGTGATTGGACTGCGTAATTATACAGTGATTGCACCACGTGTTTCTGCAATGATTGTACCGTGTGATTATGCAATGATTGGATACTGTGATTATACAGTGATTGGACCGTGCGATTATGCAGTGAATGGACCGTGCGATTATACAGTGATTGGATTGTCTGGTAAAACAGTGATTGTACCGTGTGATTATGCGGTGATTGTACCGTGTGATTATGCGGTGATTGGACCGTGTGATTATGCGGTGATTGGACCGTGTGATTATGCGGTGATTGGACCGTGTGATTATGCGGTGATTGGACCGTGTGATTATGCGGTGATTGGACCGTGTGATTATGCAGTGATTGGACCGCGCGATTATACAGTGATTGCACCGTGCGATTATAGCCGATTGGATCGTGTGATTATACAGTGCTTGGATCGTGTGATTATACAGTGATTGTACATTGTGATTTTTCAGTGATTGGATCGTGTGATTATGCAGTGATTGAACCGTGTGACTATGCAGTGATTGTACATCGTGATAATATCGTGATTGGATATTGTGATTATACATTGATTGGATCGTGTGATTATACAGCGAATGGACTGTGTGATTATACCCTGATTGGTCGCGTGATTATACAGTGATTGGATCGTGTGATTATACAGTGATTGTACATTGTGATTATACAGTGATTGGATCGTGTGACTATACAGTGATTGTACATCGTGATTATACAGTGATTGGATATTGTGATTATACAGCGATTGGATCCTGTGATTATACAGCGATTGGATCCTGTGATTATACAGTGATTTGACCGTGCGATTATACAGTGATTGGACCGTATGATTATACAGAGATTGAACTGTGTGATTATACATGATTGGACCGTGTGAATATGCAGTGATTGGACCGTGTGAATATACAGTGATTGGACCATGTGATTATACAGTGATTGGATCGTGTGATTAAACAGTGATTGGATCGTGTGATTATACAGTGATTGTACATTGTGATTATGCAGTGATTGGATCGTGTGATTATACAGTGATTGTAAATTGTGATTGTACATTGTGATTATACAGTGATTGGATCGTGTGATTATACTGTGATTGCACCGATTGATTATATAGTGATTGGACCATGTGATTATACAGTGATTGGACCGTGTGATTATGCAGTGATTGGACCGTGTGATTAGGCAGTGAGTGGACCGTGTGATTATGCAGTGATTGGACCATATGATTATGCGGTGATTGGACCGTGTGATTATGCAGTGATTGGACCTTGTGATTATACAGTGATTGGATCGCGTGATTATACAATGATTGGACCGCGTGATTATACAGTGATTGGACCGCGTGATTATACAGTAATTGGATCGTGTGATTATACAGTGATTGAACCGTGTGATTATACAGTGATTGGACCGTGTGAATATGCAGTGATTGGACCGTGTGAATATACAGTGATTGGACCATTATTATGCAGTGATTGGATCGTGTGATAATACAGTAATTGGATCGTGCGATTATACAGTGATTCAACCGTGCGATTCTGGATCGATTGGATCCTGTGATTATACAGTGACTGCATTGTATGATTATACAGTGATTGGATCGTGTGATTATACAGTAATTGGAACGTGTGATTATACAGTGATTGGATCGTGTGATTATACAGTGATTGGATCCTGTGATTATACAGTGATTCAACCGTGCGATTCTGGATCGATTGGATCCTGTGATTATACAGTGATTGGACCGTGTGATTATATAGCGATTGGATCGTGTGATTATACAGCGTTTGGATCCTGTGATTATACAGTGACTGCATTGTATGATTATACAGTGATTGGATCGTGTGATTATACAGTGATTGGAACGTGTGATTATACAGTGATTGGATCGTGTGATTATACTGTGATTGGATCCTGTGATTGTACAGCGTTTGGATCCTGTGATTATACAGTGACTGCATTGTGTGATTATACAGTGATTGGATCGTGTGATTATACTGTGATTGGACCGTGTGATTATACTGTGATTGGACCGTGCGATTATGCAGTGATTGGACCGTGCGATTATGCAGTGATTGGACCGTGCGATTATACAGTAATTGGATTGTGTGATTGTACAGCGATTGGATCCTGTGATTATACAGTGATTGGAACGTGTGATTATACAGTGATTGGACCGTGTGATTATGCAGTGATTGGAACGTGTGATTATACTGTGTTTGGATCGTGTGATTATACAGTGATTGTACATTGTGATTATGCAGTGATTGGATCGTGTGATTATACAGTGATTGTAAATTGTGATTGTACATTGTGATTATACAGTGATTGGATCGTGTGATTATACTGTGATTGCACCGATTGATTATATAGTGATTGGACCATGTGATTATACAGTGATTGTATCCTGTGATTATACAGTGATTGGACCGTATGATTTTACAGCGATTGGATCCTGTGATTATACAGTGATTGGACCGTGTGATTATACTGTGATAATACTGTGATTGGACCGTGTGATTATGCAGTGATTGGAGCGTGTGATTATACTGTGATTGGAGCGTGTGATTATACAGTGATTGGACCATGTGATTATGCGGTGATTGGGCCGTGTGATTATGCAGTTATTGGACCGCGCGATGATACAGCGATTGCACCGTGCGATTATCCAGTGATTGGATCGTGTGATTATACTGTAATTGGACCGTGTGATTATGCAGTGATTGGACCACGTGATTATAGACCGATTGGACCGTTGTGTTTATACACTGATTGGACCGCGTGATTATGCAATGTTTGTACCGTGTGATTATACAGTGATTGTAAATTTTGATTGTACATTGTGATTAAACAGTGATTGGATCGTGTGATGATACTGTGATTGGACGGTGTGATTATACTGTGATTGGATCGTGTGATTATACAGTGATTGGACCGTGCGATTATACAGCGGTTGGATCCTGTGATTATACTGTGTTTGGAGCGTGTGATTATACTGTGTTTGGAGCGTGTCATTATACAGTGATTGGACCGCGTGATTATACAGTGATTGGACTGCGTAATTATACAGTGATTGCACCACGTGTTTCTGCAATGATTGTACCGTGTGATTATGCAATGATTGGATACTGTGATTATACAGTGATTGGACCGTGCGATTAGGCAGTGAATGGACCGTGCGATTATACAGTGATTGGATTGTCTGGTAAAACAGTGATTGTACCGTGTGATTATGCGGTGATTGTACCGTGTGATTATGCGGTGATTGGACCGTGTGATTATGCGGTGATTGGACCGTGTGATTATGCGGTGATTGGACCGTGTGATTATGCGGTGATTGGACCGTGTGATTATGCAGTGATTGGACCGCGCGATTATACAGTGATTGCACCGTGCGATTATAGGCGATTGGATCGTGTGATTATACAGTGCTTGGATCGTGTGATTATACAGTGATTGTACATTGTGATTTTTCAGTGATTGGATCGTGTGATTATGCAGTGATTGAACCGTGTGACTATGCAGTGATTGTACATCGTGATAATATCGTGATTGGATATTGTGATTATACATTGATTGGATCGTGTGATTATACAGCGAATGGACTGTGATTATACCCTGATTGGTCGCGTGATTATACAGTGATTGGATCGTGTGATTATACAGTGATTGTACATTGTGATTATACAGTGATTGGATCGTGTGACTATACAGTGATTGTACATCGTGATTATACAGTGATTGGATATTGTGATTATACAGCGATTGGATCCTGTGATTATACAGCGATTGGATCCTGTGATTATACAGTGATTTGACCGTGCGATTATACATCGATTGGATCCTGTGATTATACAGTGATTGGACCGTGTGATTATACAGTGATTGGACCGTGTGATTATACAGTGATTGGACCGTGTGATTATACAGAGATTGAACCGTGTGATTATACATGATTGGACCGTGTGAATATGCAGTGATTGGACCGTGTGAATATACAGTGATTGGACCATGTGATTATACAGTGATTGGATCGTGTGATTAAACAGTGATTGGATCGTGTGATTATACAGTGATTGTACATTGTGATTATGCAGTGATTGGATCGTGTGATTATACAGTGATTGTAAATTGTGATTGTACATTGTGATTATACAGTGATTGGATCATGTGATTATACTGTGATTGCACCGATTGATTATATAGTGATTGGACCATGTGATTATACAGTGATTGGACCGTGTGATTATGCAGTGATTGGACCGTGTGATTAGGCAGTGAGTGGACCGTGTGATTATGCAGTGATTGGACCATATGATTATGCGGTGATTGGACCGTGTGATTATGCAGTGATTGGACCTTGTGATTATACAGTGATTGGATCGCGTGATTATACAATGATTGGACCGCGTGATTATACAGTGATTGGACCGCGTGATTATACAGTAATTGGATCGTGTGATTATACAGTGATTGAACCGTGTGATTATACAGTGATTGGACCGTGTGAATATGCAGTGATTGGACCGTGTGAATATACAGTGATTGGACCATTATTATGCAGTGATTGGATCGTGTGATAATACAGTAATTGGATCGTGCGATTATACAGTGATTCAACCGTGCGATTCTGGATCGATTGGATCCTGTGATTATACAGTGATTGGACCGTGTGATTATATAGCGATTGGATCGTGTGATTATACAGCGTTTGGATCCTGTGATTATACAGTGACTGCATTGTATGATTATACAGTGATTGGATCGTGTGATTATACAGTAATTGGAACGTGTGATTATACAGTGATTGGATCGTGTGATTATACAGTGATTGGATCCTGTGATTATACAGTGATTCAACCATGCGATTCTGGATCGATTGGATCCTGTGATTATACAGTGATTGGACCGTGTGATTATATAGCGATTGGATCGTGTGATTATACAGCGTTTGGATCCTGTGATTGTACAGTGACTGCATTGTATGATTATACAGTGATTGGATCGTGTGATTATACAGTGATTGGAACGTGTGATTATACAGTGATTGGATCGTGTGATTGTACAGCGTTTGGATCCTGTGATTATACAGTGACTGCATTGTGTGATTATACAGTGATTGGATCGTGTGATTATAATGTGTTTGGAGCGTGTGATTATACAGTGATTGGACCATGTGATTATGCAGTGATTTGACCATGTGATGATACAGTAATTGGATCGTGTGATTATACAGTGATTGAACTGTGTGATTATACAGTGATTGGACCGTGTGAATATGCAGTGATTGTAAATTGTGATTGTACATTGTGATTATACAGTGATTGGATCTTGTGATTATACTGTGATTGGTCCGTGCGATTATAATGTGATTGGACCGTGCGATTATACAGCGATTGGATCCTGTGATTATACAGTGATTGGACCGTGTGATTATACTGTGATTGCACCGTGATTATACAGTGATTGGATCGTGTGATTATACAGTGATTGGACCGTGTGATTATACAGTGACTGCATTGTGTGATTATTCAGTGATTGGACCGTGCGATTATACAGTGATTGGATCGTGTGATTATACAGTGATTGAGCCGTGTGATTATACAGTGATTTGATCGTGTGATTATACAGTAATTGGATCGTTTGAATATGCAGTGATTTGATCGTGTGAATATGCAGTGATTGGACCGTGTGAATATGCAGTGATTGGATCGTGTGATTATACAGTGATTGGACCGTGCGATTATACAGCGGTTGGATCCAGTGATTATACAGTGATTGGACCATGTGATTATGCAGTGATTTGACCATGTGATTATATAGTGATTGGACCGTGTGATTATATAGTGATTGAACCGCGTGATTATACAGTGATTGGACCACGTGATTATACAGTGATTGGACCACGTGTTTATGCACTGATTGTACCGTGTGATTATGCAATGGTTGGATACTGTGATTATACAGTGGTTGGACCGTGCGATTATGCAGTGATTGGACCGTGCGATTATGCAGTGATTGGATTGTCTGGTTATACAGTGATTGTACCGTGTGACTATGCGGTGATTGGACAGGTGCGATTATGCAGTGATTGGACCATGTGATTATGCAGTGATTATGCAGTGATTGGACCGTGTGATTATACAGTGATTGGATCGTGTGATGAAACAGTGATTGGACCGCATGATTATACAGTGATAGGACCCCGTGATTATACAGTGATTGGACCGCAAGATTATGATTGTACCGTGTGATTATGCAATGATTGGACTGTGCGATTATGCATTGATTGGACCGTGCGATTATACAGTGATTATGCAGCGATTGGACCGTGCGATTATACACTGATTATACAGTGATTGGATCGTGTGTTGATACAGTGATTGAACCGTGTGATTACACAATGATTGGATGGTCTGATTATACAGTGATTGGACCGCGCGATTATACAGCGATTGCACCGTGTGATTTTTCAGCGATTGGATCGTGTGATTATACAGTGAGTGGATCGTGTGATTATACAGTGATTGTACATTGTGATTATACAGTGATTGGATATTATGATTATACAGTGATTGGATGGTGCGATTATACAGTGATTGGATTGTGTGATTAGACTGTGGTTGGATCGTGCGATTATACAATGATTGGACCTTGTGAATATGCAGTGATTGGACCGTGTGATTATCCAGTGATTGGATCGTGTGATTATACTGTAATTGGACCGTGTGATTATGCAGTGATTGGACCGCGTGATTATAGACCGATTGGACCGTTGTGTTTATACACTGATTGGACCGCGTGATTATGCAATGTTTGTACCGTGTGATTATACAGTGATTGTAAATTTTGATTGTACATTGTGATTAAACAGTGATTGGATCGTGTGCTGATACTGTGATTGGACGGTGTGATTATACTGTGATTGGATCGTGTGATTATACAGTGATTGGACCGTGCGATTATACAGCGGTTGGATCCTGTGATTATACTGTGTTTGGAGCGTGTGATTATACTGTGTTTGGAGCGTGTCATTATACAGTGATTGGACCGCGTGATTATACAGTGATTGGACTGCGTAATTATACAGTGATTGCACCACGTGTTTCTGCAATGATTGTACCGTGTGATTATGCAATGATTGGATACTGTGATTATACAGTGATTGGACCGTGCGATTATGCAGTGAATGGACCGTGCGATTATACAGTGATTGGATTGTCTGGTAAAACAGTGATTGTACCGTGTGATTATGCGGTGATTGTACCGTGTGATTATGCGGTGATTGGACCGTGTGATTATGCGGTGATTGGACCGTGTGATTATGCGGTGATTGGACCGTGTGATTATGCGGTGATTGGACCGTGTGATTATGCGGTGATTGGACCGTGTGATTATGCAGTGATTGGACCGCGCGATTATACAGTGATTGCACCGTGCGATTATAGGCGATTGGATCGTGTGATTATACAGTGCTTGGATCGTGTGATTATACAGTGATTGTACATTGTGATTTTTCAGTGATTGGATCGTGTGATTATGCAGTGATTGAACCGTGTGACTATGCAGTGATTGTACATCGTGATAATATCGTGATTGGATATTGTGATTATACATTGATTGGATCGTGTGATTATACAGCGAATGGACTGTGTGATTATACCCTGATTGGTCGCGTGATTATACAGTGATTGGATCGTGTGATTATACAGTGATTGTACATTGTGATTATACAGTGATTGGATCGTGTGACTATACAGTGATTGTACATCGTGATTATACAGTGATTGGATATTGTGATTATACAGCGATTGGATCCTGTGATTATACAGCGATTGGATCCTGTGATTATACAGTGATTTGACCGTGCGATTATACAGTGATTGGACCGTATGATTATACAGAGATTGAACTGTGTGATTATACATGATTGGACCGTGTGAATATGCAGTGATTGGACCGTGTGAATATACAGTGATTGGACCATGTGATTATACAGTGATTGGATCGTGTGATTAAACAGTGATTGGATCGTGTGATTATACAGTGATTGTACATTGTGATTATGCAGTGATTGGATCGTGTGATTATACAGTGATTGTAAATTGTGATTGTACATTGTGATTATACAGTGATTGGATCGTGTGATTATACTGTGATTGCACCGATTGATTATATAGTGATTGGACCATGTGATTATACAGTGATTGGACCGTGTGATTATGCAGTGATTGGACCGTGTGATTAGGCAGTGAGTGGACCGTGTGATTATGCAGTGATTGGACCATATGATTATGCGGTGATTGGACCGTGTGATTATGCAGTGATTGGACCTTGTGATTATACAGTGATTGGATCGCGTGATTATACAATGATTGGACCGCGTGATTATACAGTGATTGGACCGCGTGATTATACAGTAATTGGATCGTGTGATTATACAGTGATTGAACCGTGTGATTATACAGTGATTGGACCGTGTGAATATGCAGTGATTGGACCGTGTGAATATACAGTGATTGGACCATTATTATGCAGTGATTGGATCGTGTGATAATACAGTAATTGGATCGTGCGATTATACAGTGATTCAACCGTGCGATTCTGGATCGATTGGATCCTGTGATTATACAGTGATTGGACCGTGTGATTATATAGCGATTGGATCGTGTGATTATACAGCGTTTGGATCCTGTGATTATACAGTGACTGCATTGTATGATTATACAGTGATTGGATCGTGTGATTATACAGTAATTGGAACGTGTGATTATACAGTGATTGGATCGTGTGATTATACAGTGATTGGATCCTGTGATTATACAGTGATTCAACCGTGCGATTCTGGATCGATTGGATCCTGTGATTATACAGTGATTGGACCGTGTGATTATATAGCGATTGGATCGTGTGATTATACAGCGTTTGGATCCTGTGATTATACAGTGACTGCATTGTATGATTATACAGTGATTGGATCGTGTGATTATACAGTGATTGGAACGTGTGATTATACAGTGATTGGATCGTGTGATTATACTGTGATTGGATCCTGTGATTGTACAGCGTTTGGATCCTGTGATTATACAGTGACTGCATTGTGTGATTATACAGTGATTGGATCGTGTGATTATACTGTGATTGGACCGTGTGATTATACTGTGATTGGACCGTGCGATTATGCAGTGATTGGACCGTGCGATTATGCAGTGATTGGACCGTGCGATTATACAGTAATTGGATTGTGTGATTGTACAGCGATTGGATCCTGTGATTATACAGTGATTGGAACGTGTGATTATACAGTGATTGGACCGTGTGATTATGCAGTGATTGGAACGTGTGATTATACTGTGTTTGGATCGTGTGATTATACAGTGATTGTACATTGTGATTATGCAGTGATTGGATCGTGTGATTATACAGTGATTGTAAATTGTGATTGTACATTGTGATTATACAGTGATTGGATCGTGTGATTATACTGTGATTGCACCGATTGATTATATAGTGATTGGACCATGTGATTATACAGTGATTGTATCCTGTGATTATACAGTGATTGGACCGTATGATTTTACAGCGATTGGATCGTGTGATTATACAGTGATTGTAAATTGTGATTGTACATTGTGATTATACAGCGATTGGATCGTGTGATTATACAGTGATTGGACCATGTGATTGGACCGTGTGATTATACAGTGATTGGATCGTGCGATTATACTGTGATTGGATCGTACGATTATACAGCGATTGCACCGTGCGAGTATACAGCGATTGGATCGTGTGATTATACAATGATTGGATCGTGTGATTATACAGTGATTGGACTGTTTGATTATACTGTGATTGGATCGTGTGATTATACAGCGATTGGATCCTGTGATTATACAGTGATTGGAACGTGTGATTATACAGTGATTGGATTGTGTGATGATACAGTGATTGGACCGTGTGATTATACAGCGATTGGATCCTGTGATTATACAGTGATTGGACCGTGTGATTATACCGTGATTGGAACGTGTGATTATACTGTGTTTGGAGCGTGTGATTATACAGTGATTTGACCATGTGATTATGCAGTGATTGGACCGTGTGGTTATACAGTGATTGGACCGTGTGGTTATACAGTGATTGGACCGCGTGATTATACAGTGATTGGACCATGTGTTTATGCAATGTTTGTACCGTGTGATTATGCAATGATTGGATACTGTGATTATACAGTGATTGGATATTGTGATTATACAGTGATTGAATATTGTGATTATACAGTGATTGGATCGTGTGCTTATACAGCGATTGGACCATGTGATTATACAGCGATTGGACCGTGCGATTTTACAGTGATTGGATCGTGTGATTATACAGTGATTGTACATTGTGATTATACAGTGATTGGATCGTGTGATTATACAGTGATTGTACATTGTGATTCTGCAGTGATTGGACCGTGCGATTCTGCAGTGACTGGACCGTGCGATTATGCAGTGATTGGACCGTGCGATTATGCAGTGATTGGATCGTGCTATTTTACAGTGATTGGATCGTGTGATTATACAGTGATTGTACATTGTGATTATACAGTGATTGGACCGTGTGAATATGCAGTGATTGGACCGTGTGCATATGCAGTGATTGGATCGTGTGATTATACAGTGATGGGATCGTGTGATTATACAGTGATTGGATCGTGTGATTATACAGTGAATGGACCGTGCGATTATACAGTGATTGATTGTACCGTGTGATTATACAGTGATTGGATCGTGTGATCATACAGTAATTATACAGTGATTGGACCGTGCGATTATACAGAGATTGGATCGTGCGATTATACAGTGATTGGATTGTGTGATTATACAGTGATTGGATTGTGTGATTATGCAGTGATTGGATCGTGTGATGATACAGTGATTGGATCGTGTGATTATCCAGTGATTCGATCCTGTGATTATACAGTGATTCGAGCGTGCGATTATAGATCGATTCGATCCTGTGATTCTGCAGTGATTGGACCGTACGATTATACAGTGATTGGACCGTGTGATTATACAGTGATTGGATCGTGCGATTTTTCAGTGATTGGATCGTGTGATTATACAGTGATTGTACATTGTGATTATACAGTGATTGAACCGTGTGATTATGCAGTGATTGGACCGTGTGATTACGCAGTGATTGGACCATGTGATTATGCGGTGATTGGACCGTGTGATTTTACAGTGATTGGATGGCGTGATTACACAGTGATTGGACCGCGTGATTATACAGTGATTGAACCGTGTGATTATACAATGATTGGACCGTGTGAATATGCAGTGATTGGACCGTGTGAATATGCAGTGATTGGACCATGTGATTATGCAGTGATTGGACCGTGTGATTATCCAGTGATTGGATCGTGTGATGATACAGTGATTGGATCCTGTGATTATACAGTGATTGGATCGTGTGAATATGCAGTGATTGGACCGTGTAAATATACAGTGATTGGGCCATGTGATTATGCAGTGATTGGACTGTGTGATTATACAGTGATTGAATCGTGTGATTATACAATGATTGTAAATTTTGATAGTACATTGTGATTATACAGTGATTGGATCGTGTGATGATACTGTGATTGGACCGTGTGATTATACAGTGATTGGATTGTGTGATTATACAGTGATTGGACCGTGTGATTATACAGTGATTGGACCGTGTGATTATACAGTGATTATACAGTGATTGGATCGTGTGATTATACAGTGATTGGATCGTGTGATTATCCAGTGATTGGATCCTGTGATTATACAGTGATTCGACCATGCGATTATAGATCGATTCGACCCTGTGATTATACAGTGATTGGATCGTGCGATTTTTCAGTGATTGGATCGTGTGATTATACAGTGATTGTACATTGTGATTATACAGTGATTGGATCGTGTGATTATACAGTGATTGGACCATGTGATTGGACCATGTGATTGGACCCTGTGATTGGACCGTGTGATTATACTGTGATTGGACCGTGTGATTATACTGTGATTGGACCGTGTGATTATACTGTGATTGGACTGTGTGATTATACTATGATAGGATCGTGTGATTATACAGTGATTGTACATTGTGATTATACAGTGATTGGACCGTGCGATTATGCTGTGATTGGACCGTGCGATTATGCAGTGATTGGACCGTGCGATTATACAGTGATTGGATCGTCTTGTTATGCAGTTATTGGATCTGGACCGTGCGATTATGCAGTGATTGGACTGTGTGATGATGCAATGATTGGACTGTGTGATGATACAGTGATTGGACCGTGTGATTATACAGTGATTGGACCGCACGATTGTACAGCGATTGCACCGTGCGAATATACAGCGATTAGATCGTGTGATTATACAATGATTGGATTGTGTGATTGTACAGTGATTGGACCGTGTGATTATACAGTGATTGGACCGTGTGATTATACTGTGATTGGATCGTGTGATTATACAGTGATTGGACCGCACGATTATACAGCGAATGCACCGTGCGAATATACAGCAATTGGATCGTGTGATTATACAGTAATTGGACCGTGTGAATATACAGTGATTGGACCGTGTGATTATACAGTGATTGGATCGTGTGATTCTACTGTGATTGGATCGTGTGATTATACAGCGATTGGATCCTGTGATTATACAGTGATTGGACCGTGCGATTTTACAGTGATTGGATCGTGTGATTATACAGTGATTGTACATTGTGATTATACAGTGATTGGATCGTGTGATTATACAGTGATTGTACATTGTGATTCTGCAGTGATTGGACCGTGCGATTCTGCAGTGACTGGACCGTGCGATTATGCAGTGATTGGACCGTGCGATTATGCAGTGATTGGATCGTGCTATTTTACAGTGATTGGATCGTGTGATTATACAGTGATTGTACATTGTGATTATACAGTGATTGGACCGTGTGAATATGCAGTGATTGGACCGTGTGAATATGCAGTGATTGGATCGTGTGATTATACAGTGATGGGATCGTGTGATTATACAGTGATTGGATCGTGTGATTATACAGTGAATGGACCGTGCGATTATACAGTGATTGATTGTACCGTGTGATTATACAGTGATTGGATCGTGTGATCATACAGTAATTATACAGTGATTGGACCGTGCGATTATACAGAGATTGGATCGTGCGATTATACAGTGATTGGATTGTGTGATTATACAGTGATTGGATTGTGTGATTATGCAGTGATTGGATCGTGTGATTATACAGTGATTGGATCGTGTGATTATCCAGTGATTCGATCCTGTGATTATACAGTGATTCGAGCGTGCGATTATAGATCGATTCGATCCTGTGATTCTGCAGTGATTGGACCGTACGATTATACAGTGATTGGACCGTGTGATTATACAGTGATTGGATTGTGCGATTTTTCAGTGATTGGATCGTGTGATTATACAGTGATTGTACATTGTGATTATACAGTGATTGAACCGTGTGATTATGCAGTGATTGGACCGTGTGATTACGCAGTGATTGGACCATGTGATTATGCGGTGATTGGACCGTGTGATTTTACAGTGATTGGATGGCGTGATTACACAGTGATTGGACCGCGTGAGTATACAGTGATTGGATCGTGTGAATATGCAGTGATTGGACCGTGTAAATATACAGTGATTGGGCCATGTGATTATGCAGTGATTGGACTGTGTGATTATACAGTGATTGAATCGTGTGATTATACAATGATTGTAAATTTTGATAGTACATTGTGATTATACAGTGATTGGATCGTGTGATGATACAGTGATTGGACCGTGTGATTATACAGTGATTGGACCGTGTGATTATACAGTGATTATACAGTGATTGGATCGTGTGATTATACAGTGATTGGATGGTGTGATTATCCAGTGATTGGATCGTGTGATTATCCAGTGATTGGATCCTGTGATTATACAGTGATTCGACCATGCGATTATAGATCGATTCGATCCTGTGATTATACAGTGATTGGATCGTGCGATTTTTCAGTGATTGGATCGTGTGATTGTACATTGTGATTATACAGTGATTGGATCGTGTGATTATACAGTGATTGGACCATGTGATTGGACCATGTGATTGGACCATGTGATTGGACCGTGTGATTATACTGTGATTGGACCGTGTGATTATACTGTGATTGGACCGTGTGATTATACTGTGATTGGACTGTGTGATTATACTATGATAGGATCGTGTGATTATACAGTGATTGTACATTGTGATTATACAGTGATTGGACCGTGCGATTATGCAGTGATTGGACCGTGCGATTATGCAGTGATTGGACCGTGCGATTATACAGTGATTGGATCGTCTTGTTATGCAGTTATTGGATCTGGACCGTGCGATTATGCAGTGATTGGACTGTGTGATGATGCAATGATTGGACTGTGTGATGATACAGTGATTGGACCGTGTGATTATACAGTGATTGGACCGCACGATTGTACAGCGATTGCACCGTGCGAATATACAGCGATTAGATCGTGTGATTATACAATGATTGGATTGTGTGATTGTACAGTGATTGGACCGTGTGATTATACAGTGATTGGATCGTGTGATTATACTGTGATTGGATCGTGTGATTATACAGTGATTGGACCGCACGATTATACAGCGAATGCACCGTGCGAATATACAGCAATTGGATCGTGTGATTATACAGTAATTGGACCGTGTGAATATACAGTGATTGGACCGTGTGATTATACAGTGATTGGATCGTGTGATTCTACTGTGATTGGATCGTGTGATTATACAGCGATTGGATCCTGTGATTATACAGTGATTGGAACGTGTGATTATACAGTGATTGGATTGTGTGATTATACAGTGATTGGACCGTGTGATTATACAGTGATTGGACCGTGTGATTATACAGCGATTGGACCGTGTGATTATACAGCGATTGGATCTTGTGATTATACAGTGATTGGACCGTGTGATTATGCAGTGATTGGAACGTGTGATTATACTGTGTTTGGAGCGTGTGATTATACAGTGATTTGACCATGTGATTATGCAGTGAATTGACCATGTGATTATACAGTGATTGAACCGTGTGATTATACAGTGTTTGGACCACGTGTTTATGCAATGATTGTACCGTGTGATTATGCAATGATTGGATACTGTGATTATACAGTGATTGGATATTGTGATTATACAGTGATTGAATATTGTGATTATACAGTGATTGGATCGTGTGTTTATACAGCGATTAGACCATGTGATTATACAGCGATTGGACCGTGTGATTACACATTGGTTGGATCGTGCGATTTTACAGTGATTGGATCGTGTGATTACACAGTGATTGTACATTGTGATTATACAGTGATTGGATCGTGTGATTATATAGTGATTGTATATTGTGATTCTGCAGTGATTGGACCGTGCGATTCTGCAGTGATTGGACCGTGCGATTCTGCAGTGATTGGACCGTGCGATTCTGCATTGATTGGACCGTGCGATTATGCAGTGATTGGACCGTGTGATTATACAGTGATTGGATCGTGTGATTACACAGCGATTGGACCGCGCTATTATACAGCGATTGGATCCTGTGATTATACAGTGATTGGATCCTGTGATAATACAGTGATTGGATCATGTGATAATACAGTGATTGGATCATGTGATTATACAGTGATTGGACCGTGTGATTATACAGTGACTGCATTGTGTGATTATACAGTGATTGGATCCTGTGATTATACAGTAATTGGACCATGTGATTATACAGTGATTGTACATTGCGATTATACAGTGATTGGATCGTGTGATTTTACTGTGATTGCACCGAGTGATTATACAGTGATTGGACCATGTGATTATGCGGTGATTGGACCATGTGAATATGCAGTGATTGGACCGTGTGAATATGCAGTGATTGGATCGTGTGATTATGCAGTGATTGGACCATGTCATTATGCGGTGATTGGACCGTGGGATTTTACAGTGATTGGATCGCGTGATTACACAGTGATTGGATCGCGTGATTATACAGTGATTGAACCGTGTGATTATACAGTGATTGGACCGTGTGAATATGCAGTGATTGGACCGTGTGAATATGCAGTGATTGTATCGTGCGATTATACTGTGATTGGATCGTATGACTATACAGCGTTTGGATCCTGTGTTTATACAGTGACTGCATTGTGTGATCATGCAGTGATTATACAGTGATTGGACCGTGCGATTATACAGAGATTGGATCGTGCGATTATACAGTGGTTGGATTGTGTGATTATACAGTGATTGGATCGTGTGATTATCCAGTGATTGGATCCTGTGATTGTACAGTGATTCGACCATGCGATTATAGATCGATTCGATCCTGTGATTCTGCAGTGATTGGACCGGGCGATTATACGGTGATTGGACAGTGTGCTTATACCGTGAATGGACCGTGTAATTATACAGTGATTGGACCGTGTGATTATACAGCGATTGGACCGTGTGATTATACAGTGGTTGGATCGTGCGATTTTTCAGTGATTGGATCGTGTGATTATACAGTGATTGTACATTGTGATTATACAGCGATTGGATCGTGTGATTATACAGTGATTGGACCGTGTGATTATACAGTGATTGGACCGTGTGATTATACTGTGATTGGATCGTGTGATTATACAATGATTGTACATTGTGATTATACAGTGATTGGACAGTGCGATTATGCAGTGATTGGACCGTGCGATTATACAGTGATTGGATCGTCTGGTTATACAGTTATTGCATCTGGACCGCGCGATTATACAGCGATTGCACCGTGCGAATATACAGCGATTGGATCGTGTGATTATACAGCGATTGGATCCTGTGATTGTACAGTGATTGGAACGTGTGATTATACAGTGATTGGACCATGTGATTATACAGTGATTGGACCGTGTGATTATACAGTGATTGGATCGTGTGATTATACTGTGATTGGATCGTGTGATTATACTGTGTTTGGAGCGTGTGATTATACAGTGATTTGACCATGTGATTATGCAGTGATTTGACCATGTGATTATACAGTGATTGGATCGTGTGATTATACAGTGATTGGATTTTGTGATTATACAGTGATTGAATATTGTGATTATACAGTGATTGGATCGTGTGCTTATACAGCGAATGGACCCTGTGATTATACATTTATTGGATCGTGCGATTTTACAGTGATTGGATCGTGTGATTATACAGTGATTGTACATTGTGATTATACAGTGATTGGATCGTGTGATTATACAGTGATTGTACATTGTGATTCTGCAGTGATTGGACCGTGCGATTCTGCAGTGATTGGACCGTGTGATTATGCCGTGATTGGACCGTGCGATTATGCAGTGATTGGATCCTGTGATTATACAGTGATTGGTTCCTGTGATTATACAGTGATTCGACCGTGTGATTATACATCGATTGGATCCTGTGATTATACAGTGATTGGACCGTCTGACTATACAGTGATTGGATCGTGTGATTATACAGTGATTGGATCCTGTGATTATACAGTAATTGGATCGTGTGATTATGCAGTGATTGGACCGTGTGATTATACAGTGATTGGACCGTGTGATTATACACTGATTGGACCGCGTGATTATGCAATGTTTGTACCGTGTGATTATGCAGTGATTGGATCGTGTGATTATACAATGATTGGACCGTGTGATTATGCAGTGATTGGACCATGCGATTATGCTGTGATTGGACCGTGCGATTATACAGTGATTATACAGTGATTGGATCGTGTGTTTATACTTTGATTGAACCGTGTGATTATACAGTGATTGGACTGCGTTATTATACACTGATTGGACGCGTGATTATACAGTGATTGGACTGTGTGATGATACTGTGATTGGACCTTGTGATTATACAGTGATTCGACCATGTGATTATGCAGTGATTGGACCATTTGATTATGCAATGATTGGACTGTGCGATTATGCAGTGATTGGACCATGCGATTATACAGTGATTATACAGTGATTGGATCGTGTGTTTATACAGTGATTGAACCGTGTGATTTTTTCGGCGATTGGATCGTTTGATTATATAGTGAGTGGATCGTGTGATTATACAGTGATTAGACCGTGTGATTATACAGTGATTGTACATTGTGATTATACAGTGATTGGATATTGTGATTATACAGTGATTGGACCGTGTGATTATACAGTGATTGGATCGTGTGATTATACAGTGATTGGACCGTGTGATTATACAATGATTGGACCTTGTGATTATCCAGTGATTGGACCGTGTGATTATACAGTGATTGGATCGTGTGATTATACAGTGATTGGACCGTGTGATTATACAATGATTGGACCTTGTGATTATCCAGTGATTGGATCGTGCGATTTTACAGTGATTGTATCGTGCGATTTTGCAGTGATTGGATCGTGTGATTATACAGTGATTGTACATTGTGATTGTACAGTGATTGTACATTGTGATTATACAGTGATTGGATCGTGTGATTATACAGTGATTGTGCATTGTGATTATACAGTGATTGGACCGTGCGATTCTACAGTGATTGAACTGTGCGATTATGCAGTGATTGGATCGTGTGATTATACAGTGATTGTAAATTGTGATTGTACATTGTGATTATACAGTTATTGGACCGTGTGATTATACAGTGATTGGCCCTCGTGATTATACAGTGATTGGACCGTGCGATTATACAGTGATTATACAGTGATTGGACCGCGTGATTATACAGTGATTGGACCGCGTGATTATACAGTGATTGGACCACGTGTTTATGCAATGATTGTACCGTGTGATTAAACAGTGATTGGACCTTGTGATTATACAGTGATTGGATCGCGTGATTATACAGTGATTGGATCGCGTGATTATACAGTGTTTGGACCGCGTGATTATACAGTAATTGGATCGTGTGATTATACAGTGATTGAACCGTGTGATTATACAGTCATTGGACCGTGTGAATATGCAGTGATTGGACCGTGTGAATATAAAGTGATTTGACCATTATTATGCAGTGATTGGATCGTGCGATTATACATTGATTGTAAATTGTGATTGTACATTGTGATTATACAGTGATTGGATCGTGTGATTATACTGTGATTGGATCGTGCGATTATAATGTGATTGGACCGTGTGATTATACAGCGATTGGATCCTGTGATTATACAGCGATTGGATCGTGTGATTATACTGTGATTGGACCATGTGATTATACAGTGATTGGACCCTGTGATTATGCAGTGATTGGAACGTGCGATTATAGATCGATTGTATCATGTGATTATACAGTGATTGGACCGTGCGATTATACTGTGATTGGACCGTGTGATTATACAGTGATTGGACCGTGTGATTATACAGCGTTTGGATCCTGTGATTATACAGTGACTGCATTGTATGATTATACAGTGATTGGATCGTGTGATTATGCAGTGATTGGACCGTGCGATTCGACAGTGATTGCACCGTGCGAATATACAGCGATTGGATCGTGTGTTTACACAGTGATTGGATCGTGTGTTTGCACAGTGATTGGATCGTGTGATTATACAGTGATTGGATCGTGTGATTATACTGTGATTGGATCCTGTGATTATACAGCGTTTGGATCCTGTGATTATACAGTGACTGCATTGTGTGATTATACAGTGACTGCATTGTGTGATTATACAGTGATTGGACCGTGTGATTATACAGTGATTGGATCGTGTGATTCTACTGTGATTGGATCGTGTGATTATACAGCGATTGGATCCTGTGATTATACAGTGATTGGAACGTGTGATTATACAGTGATTGGATTGTGTGATTATACAGTGATTGGACCGTGTGATTATGCAGTGATTGAACCGTGTGATTATGCAGTGATTGGAACGTGTGATTATACTGTGTTTGTAGCTTGTGATTATACAGTGATTTGACCATGTGATTATGCAGTGATTTGACCATGTGATTATACAGTGATTGAACTGTGTGGTTATACAGTGATTGGACCACGTGATTATACAGTGATTGGACCGCGTGATTATGCAATGATTGGATACTGTGATTATACAGTGATTGGATATTGTGATTATACAGTGATTGAATATTGTAATTATTCAGTGATTGGATCGTGTGCTTATACAGCGATTGGACCGCGCTATTATACAGCGATTGGATCCTGTGATTATACAGTGACTGGATCCTGTGATTATACAGTGATTGGATCGTGTGATTATACAGCGATTGGACCGTGTGATTACACATTGATTGGATCGTGCGATTTTACAGTGATTGGATCGTGTGATTACACAGTGATTGTACATTGTGATTATACAGTGATTGGATCGTGTGATTATACAGTGATTGTACATTGTGATTCTGCAGTGATTGGACCCTGCGATTCTGCAGTGATTGGACCGTGCGATTCTGCAGTGATTGGACCGTGCGATTATGCAGTGAATGGACCGTGCGATTATGCAGTGATTGGACCGTGTGATTATACAGTGATTGGATCGTGTGATTACACAGTGACTGCATTGTGTGATTATCCAGTGATTGGATCGTGTGATTTTCCAGTGATTGGATCGTGTGATTAAACATTGATTGGATCGTGTGATTATACAGTGATTGTACATTGTGATTATACAGTGATTGGATCGTGTGATTATACTGTGATTGCACCGAGTGATTATACAGTGATTGGACCGTGTGATTATACAATAATTGGACCGTGTGATTATGCAGTGATTGGACCGTATGATTATACAGTGATTGGACCGTGTGATTATGCAGTGATTGGACCATGTCATTATGCGGTGATTGGACCGTGTGATTTTACAGTGATTGGATCGCGTGATTACACAGTGATTGGACCGCGTGATTATACAGTGATTGAACCGTGTGATTATACAGTGATTGGACCATGTGAATATGCAGTGATTGGACCGTGTGAATATGCAGTGATTGGATCGTGTGATTATACAGTGATGGGATCGTGTGATTATACAGTGATTGGATCGTGTGATTATACAGTGAATGGAACGTGCGATTATACAATGATTGGATTGCCTGGTTATACAGTGATTGTACCGTGTGATTATGCGGTGATTGGACCATGTGATTATGCGGTGATTGGATCGTGTGTTTACACAGTGATTGGATCGTGCGATTATACAGTGATTGGATCGTGTGATCATACAGTGATTATACAGTGATTGGACCGTGCGATTATACAGAGATTGGATTGTGCGATTATACAGTCGTTGGATTGTGTGATTATACAGTGATTGGATCGTGTGATTATCCAGTGATTGGATCCTGTGATTATACAGTGATTGGAACGTGTGATTTTACAGTGATTGGATCGTGCGATTATACTGTGATTGGATCGTGTGTTTACACAGTGATTGGATCGTGTGATTATACAGTGATTGGATCGTGTGATTATACAGTGATTGGACCGTGTGATTTTACAGTGATTGGATCGTGCGATTATACTGTGATTGGATCGTGTGACTATACAGCGTTTGGATCCTGTGTTTATACAGTGACTGCATTGTGTGATTATACAGTGATTGGATCGTGTGATCATACAGTGATTATACAGTGATTGGACCGTGCGATTATACAGAGATTGGATTGTGCGATTATACAGTCGTTGGATTGTGTGATTATACAGTGATTGGATCGTGTGATTATCCAGTGATTGGATCCTGTGATTATACAGTGATTCGACCGTGTGATTATGCAGTGATTGGATCGTGCTATTTTACAGTGATTGGATCGTGTTATTATACAGTGATTGTACATTGTGATTGTACAGTGATTGGACCGTGTGAATATGCAGTGATTGGGCCGTGTGAATATACAGTGATTGGACCATTATTATGCAGTGATTGGATCGTGTGATAATACAGTAATTGGATCGTGCGATTATACATTGATTGTAAATTGTGATTGTACTTTGTGATTATACAGTGATTGGATCGTGTGATTATACAGTGATTGGATCCTGTGATTATACAGTGATTCAACCGTGCGATTCTAGATCGATTGGATCCTGTGATTATACAGTGATTGGACCGTGCGATTATACTGTGATTGGACCGTGTGATTATACAGTGATTGGACCGTGTGATTCTATAGCGATTGGATCGTGTGATTATACAGCGTTTGGATCCTGTGATTATACAGTGACTGCATTGTGTGATTATACAGTGATTGGATCGTGTGATTATCCAGTGATTGGATCCTGTGATTATACAGCGATTCGACCGTGCGATTATATAGTGATTGGACCGTGTGATTATACAGTGATTGGACCGTGTGATTATACTGTGATTGGATCGTGTGATTATACAGTGATTGTACATTGTGATTATACAGTGATTGGATCGTGTGATTATACAGTGATTGGACCATGTGATTGGACCGTGTGATTATACTGTGATTGGACCGTGTGATTATACAGTGATTGTACATTGTGATTATGCAGTGATTGGACCGTGCGATTATGCAGTGATTGGACCGTGCGATTATGCAGTGATTGGACCGTGCGATTATACAGTGATTGGATCGTATGGTTATACAGTTATTGGATCTGGACCGTGCGATTATGCAGTGATTGGACTGTGTGATGATGCAGTGATTGGACTGTGTGATGATACAGTGATTGGACTGTGTGATTATACAGTGATTGGACCGCACGATTATACAGCGATTGCAACGTGCGAATATACAGCGATTGGATCGTGTGATTATACAGTGATTGGACCGCACGATTATACAGCGATTGCACCATGAGAGTATACAGCGATTGGATCGTGTGATTATACAATGATTGGATCGTGTGATTATACAGTGATTGGACTGGTGATTATACTGTGATTGGATCGTGTGATTATACAGCGATTGGATCCTGTGATTATACAGTGATTGGAACGTGTGATTATACTGTGTTTGGAGCGTGTGATTATACAGTGATTGGACCGTGTGATTATACAGTGATTGGAACGTGTGATTATACTGTGTTTGGAGCGTGTGATTATACAGTGATTGGATCGTGTGATTATACAGTGATTGGACCGCACGATTATACAGCGATTGCACCGTGCGAATATACAGCGTTTGGATCGTGTGATTATACAGTGATTGAATATTGTGATTATACAGTGATTGGATCGTGTGCTTATACAGCGATTGGACCATGTGATTATACAGCGATTGGACCGTGTGATTACACATTGGTTGGATCGTCCGATTTTACAGTGATTGGATCGTGTGATTACACAGTGATTGTACATTGTGATTATACAGTGATTGGATCGTGTGATTATATAGTGATTGTATATTGTGATTCTGCAGTGATTAGACCGTGCAATTCTGCAGTGATTGGACCGTGCGATTCTGCAGTGATTGGACCGTGCGATTATGCAGTGATTGGACCGTGTGATTATACAGTGATTGGATCGTGTGATTATACAGTGATTGTACATTGTGATTATACAGTGATTGGACCGTGCGATTCTACAGTGATTGAACTGTGCGATTATGCCGTGATTGGATCGTGTGATTATACAGTGATTGTAAATTGTGATTGTACATTGTGATTATACAGTTATTGGACCGTGTGATTATACAGTGATTGGACCTCGTGATTATACAGTGATTGGACCGTGCGATTATACAGTGATTATACAGTGATTGGACCATGTGATTATACAGTGATTGGACCGCGTGATTATACAGTGATTGGACCACGTGTTTATGCAATGATTGTACCGTGTGATTAAACTGTGATTGGATCGTGTTTTTATACAGTGATTGTACATTGTGATTATACAGTGATTGGATCGTGTGATTATACTGTGATTGCACCGAGTGATTATACAGTGATTGGACCATGTGATTATACAGTGATTGTACATTGTGATTATACAGTGATTGGACAGTGCGATTATGCAGTGATTGGACCGTGCGATTATACAGTGATTGGATCGTCTGGTTATACAGTTATTGCATCTGGACCGTGTGATTATGCAGTGATTGGACTGTGTGATGATACAGTGATTGGACCGTGTGATTATACAGTGATTGGACCGCACGATTATACAGCGATTGCACCGTGCGAATATACAGCGATTGGATCGTGTGATTATACAGTGATTGGACCGTGTGATTATACAGTGATTGGATCGTGTGATTATACTGTGATTGGATCGTGTGATTTTACAGCGATTGGATCCTGTGATTGTACAGTGATTGGAACGTGTGATTATACAGTGATTGGACCATGTGATTATACAGTGATTGGACCGTGTGATTATACAGTGATTGGATCGTGTGATTATACTGTGATTGGATCGTGTGATTATACAGCGATTGGATCCTGTGATTATACAGCGATTGGACCGTGTGATTATACAGTGATTGGAACGTGTGATTATACTGTGTTTGGAGCGTGTGATTATACAGTGATTTGACCATGTGATTATGCAGTGATTTGACCATGTGATTATACAGTGATTGGATCGTGTGATTATACAGTGATTGGATATTGTGATTATACAGTGATTGAATATTGTGATTATACAGTGATTGGATCGTGTGCTTATACAGCGAAGGGACCGTGTGATTATACATTTATTGGTTCGTGCGATTTTACAGTGATTGGTTCGTGTGATTATACAGTGATTGTACATTGTGATTATACAGTGATTGGATCGAGTGATTATACAGTGATTGTACATTGTGATTCTGCAGTGATTGGACCGTGCGATTCTGCAGTGATTGGACCGTGTGATTATGCCGTGATTGGACCATGCGATTATGCAGTGATTGGACCGTGTGATTATACAGTGATTGGATTGTGTGATTACACAGCGATTGGACCGCGTGATTATACAGCGATTGGACCGTGTGATTATACACTGATTGGACTGCGTGATTATACATCGATTGGATCCTGTGATTATACAGTGATTGGACCGTGTGATTATACAGTTATTGGATCGTGTGATTATACAGTGATTGGATCCTGTGATTATACAGTAATTGGATCGTGTGATTATGCAGTGATTGGACCGTGTGATTATACAGTGATTGGACCGTGTGATTATACACTGATTGGACCGCGTGATTATGCAATGTTTGTACCGTGTGATTATGCAATGATTGGATCGTGTGATTATACAATGATTGGACCTGTACCGCGCGATTATGCAGTGATTGGATCGTGCGATTATACAGTGATTGGACCGTGTGATTATGCAGTGATTATACAGTGATTGGACCGTGTGATTATACAGTGATTGGACTGCGTGATTATACACTGATTGGACGCGTGATTATACAGTGATTGGACTGTGTGATTATACAGTGATTGGACTGTGTGATTATACTGTGATTGGACCTCGTGACTATACAGTAATTCGACCATGTGATTATACAGTGATTGGACCATTTGATTATGCAATGATTGGACTGTGCGATTATGCAGTGATTGGACCATGCGATTATACAGTGATTATACAGTGATTGGATCGTGTGTTTATACAGTGATTGAACCGTGTGATTTTTTTCGGCTATTGGATCGTTTGATGATACAGTGAGTGGATCGTGTGATTATACAGTGATTAGACCGTGTGATTATACAGTGATTGTGCATTGTGATTATACAGTGATTGGATATTGTGATTATACAGTGATTGGACCGTGTGATTATACAGTGATTGGATCGTGTGATTATACAGTGATTGGACCGTGTGATTATACAATGATTGGACCTTGTGATTATCCAGTGATTGGATCGTGCGATTTTACAGTGATTGTATCGTACGATTTTACAGTGATTGGATCGTGTGATTATACAGTGATTGTACATTGTGATTATACAGTGATTGGATCGTGTGATTATACAGTGATTGTACATTGTGATTATACAGTGATTGGACCGTGCGATTCTACAGTGATTGAACTGTGCGATTATGCCGTGATTGGATCGTGTGATTATACAGTGATTGTAAATTGTGATTGTACATTGTGATTATACAGTTATTGGACCGTGTGATTATACAGTGATTGGACCTCGTGATTATACAGTGATTGGACCGTGCGATTATACAGTGATTATACAGTGATTGGACCGTGTGATTATACAGTGATTGGACCGCGTGATTATACAGTGATTGGACCGCGTGATTATACAGTGATTGGACCACGTGTTTATGCAATGATTGTACCGTGTGATTAAACTGTGATTGGATCGTGTTTTTATACAGTGATTGTACATTGTGATTATACAGTGATTGGATCGTGTGATTATACTGTGATTGCACCGAGTGATTATACAGTGATTGGACCATGTGATTATACAGTGATAGGACCGTGTGATTATGCAGTGATTGGACCGTGTGATTATGCAGTGAGTGGACAGTGTGATTATGCAGTGATGGGACCATGTGATTATGCGGTGATTGGACCGTGTGATTATGCAGTGATTGGACCTTGTGATTATACAGTGATTGGATCGCGTGATTATACAGTGATTGGATCGCGTGATTATACAGTGTTTGGACCGCGTGATTATACAGTAATTGGATCGTGTGATTATACAGTGATTGAACCGTGTGATTATACAGTCATTGGACCGTGTGAATATGCAGTGATTGGACCGTGTGAATATAAAGTGATTGGACCATTATTATGCAGTGATTGGATCGTGCGATTATACATTGATTGTAAATTGTGATTGTACATTGTGATTATACAGTGATTGGATCGTGTGATTATACTGTGATTGGATCGTGCGATTATAATGTGATTGGACCGTGTGATTATACAGCGATTGGATCCTGTGATTATACAGCGATTGGATCGTGTGATTATACTGTGATTGGACCATGTGATTATACAGTGATTGGACCCTGTGATTATGCAGTGATTGGAACGTGCGATTATAGATCGATTGTATCATGTGATTATACAGTGATTGGACCGTGCGATTATACTGTGATTGGACCGTGTGATTATACAGTGATTGGACCGTGTGATTATACAGCGTTTGGATCCTGTGATTATACAGTGACTGCATTGTATGATTATACAGTGATTGGATCGTGTGATTATGCAGTGATTGGACCGTGCGATTCGACAGTGATTGCACCGTGCGAATATACAGCGATTGGATCGTGTGTTTACACAGTGATTGGATCGTGTGTTTGCACAGTGATTGGATCGTGTGATTATACAGTGATTGGATCGTGTGATTATACTGTGATTGGATCCTGTGATTATACAGCGTTTGGATCCTGTGATTATACAGTGACTGCATTGTGTGATTATACAGTGACTGCATTGTGTGATTATACAGTGATTGGACCGTGTGATTATACAGTGATTGGATCGTGTGATTCTACTGTGATTGGATCGTGTGATTATACAGCGATTGGATCCTGTGATTATACAGTGATTGGAACGTGTGATTATACAGTGATTGGATTGTGTGATTATACAGTGATTGGACCGTGTGATTATGCAGTGATTGAACCGTGTGATTATGCAGTGATTGGAACGTGTGATTATACTGTGTTTGTAGCTTGTGATTATACAGTGATTTGACCATGTGATTATGCAGTGATTTGACCATGTGATTATACAGTGATTGAACTGTGTGGTTATACAGTGATTGGACCGCGTGATTATACAGTGATTGGACCGCGTGATTATGCAATGATTGGATACTGTGATTATACAGTGATTGGATATTGTGATTATACAGTGATTGAATATTGTAATTATTCAGTGATTGGATCGTGTGCTTATACAGCGATTGGACCGCGCTATTATACAGCGATTGGATCCTGTGATTATACAGTGACTGGATCCTGTGATTATACAGTGATTGGATCGTGTGATTATACAGCGATTGGACCGTGTGATTACACATTGATTGGATCGTGCGATTTTACAATGATTGGATCGTGTGATTACACAGTGATTGTACATTGTGATTATACAGTGATTGGATCGTGTGATTATACAGTGATTGTACATTGTGATTCTGCAGTGATTGGACCCTGCGATTCTGCAGTGATTGGACCGTGCGATTCTGCAGTGATTGGACCGTGCGATTATGCAGTGATTGGACCGTGCGATTATGCAGTGATTGGTCCGTGTGATTATACAGTGATTGGATCGTGTGATTACACAGTGACTGCATTGTGTGATTATCCAGTGATTGGATCGTGTGATTTTCCAGTGATTGGATCGTGTGATTAAACATTGATTGGATCGTGTGATTATACAGTGATTGTACATTGTGATTATACAGTGATTGGATCGTGTGATTATACTGTGATTGCACCGAGTGATTATACAGTGATTGGACCGTGTGATTATACAATAATTGGACCGTGTGATTATGCAGTGATTGGACCGTATGATTATACAGTGATTGGACCGTGTGATTATGCAGTGATTGGACCATGTCATTATGCGGTGATTGGACCGTGTGATTTTACAGTGATTGGATCGCGTGATTACACAGTGATTGGACCGCGTGATTATACAGTGATTGAACCGTGTGATTATACAGTGATTGGACCATGTGAATATGCAGTGATTGGACCGTGTGAATATGCAGTGATTGGATCGTGTGATTATACAGTGATGGGATCGTGTGATTATACAGTGATTGGATCGTGTGATTATACAGTGAATGGAACGTGCGATTATACAATGATTGGATTGCCTGGTTATACAGTGATTGTACCGTGTGATTATGCGGTGATTGGACCATGTGATTATGCGGTGATTGGATCGTGTGTTTACACAGTGATTGGATCGTGCGATTATACAGTGATTGGATCGTGTGATCATACAGTGATTATACAGTGATTGGACCGTGCGATTATACAGAGATTGGATTGTGCGATTATACAGTCGTTGGATTGTGTGATTATACAGTGATTGGATCGTGTGATTATCCAGTGATTGGATCCTGTGATTATACAGTGATTGGAACGTGTGATTTTACAGTGATTGGATCGTGCGATTATACTGTGATTGGATCGTGTGTTTACACAGTGATTGGATCGTGTGATTATACATTGATTGGATCGTGTGATTATACAGTGATTGGACCGTGTGATTTTACAGTGATTGGATCGTGCGATTATACTGTGATTGGATCGTGTGACTATACAGCGTTTGGATCCTGTGTTTATACAGTGACTGCATTGTGTGATTATACAGTGGTTGGATCGTGTGATCATACAGTGATTATACAGTGATTGGACCGTGCGATTATACAGAGATTGGATTGTGCGATTATACAGTCGTTGGATTGTGTGATTATACAGTGATTGGATCGTGTGATTATCCAGTGATTGGATCCTGTGATTATACAGTGATTCGACCGTGCGATTATAGATCGATTCGATCCTGTGATTCTGCAGTGATTGGACCGGGCGATTATACAGTGATTATACCGTGTGATTATACAATGATTGGACCGTGTGATTATACAGTGATTGGACCGTGTGATTATACAGCGATTGGACCGTGTGATTATACAGTGGTTGGATCGTGTGATTTTTCAGTGATTGGATCATGTGATTATACAGTGATCGTACATTGTGATTATACAGTGATTGGATCGTTTGATTATACAGTGATTGGACCATGTGATTGGACCGTGTGATTATACTGTGACTGGACCGTGTGATTATACTGTGATTGGACCGTGTGATTATACAGTGATTGGACCATGTGATTATACTGTGATTGGATCGTGTGATTATACAATGATTGTACATTGTGATTATACAGTGATTGGACCGTGCGATTATGCAGTGATTGGACAGTGCGATTATGCAGTGATTGGACCGTGCGATTATACAGTGATTGGATCGTCTGGTTATACAGTTATTGGATCTAGACCGTGCGATTATGCAGTGATTGGACTGTGCGATGATACAGTGATTGGACCGTGTGATTATACAGTGATTGGACCGCACGATTATACAGCGATTGCACCGTGCGAATATACAGCGATTGGATCGTGTGATTATACTGTGATTGGATCCTGTGATTATACAGCGATTGGATCCTGTGATTATACAGTGATTGGAACGTGTGATTATACAGTGATTGGAACTTGTGATTATACAGTGATTGGACCGTGTGATTATACAGTGATTGGATCGTGTGATTATACTGTGATTGGATCGTGTGATTTTTCAGCGATTGGATCCTGTGATTATACAGCGATTGGACCGTGTGATTATACAGTGATTGGAACGTGTGATTATACTGTGTTTGGAGCGTGTGCTTATACAGTGATTTGACCATGTGATTATGCAGTGATTTGACCATGTGATTATACAGTGATTGGATCGTGTGATTATACAGTGATTGGATATTGTGATTATACAGTGATTGAATATTGTGATTATACAGTGATTGGATCGTGTGCTTATACAGTGAATGGACCGTGTGATTATACAGCGATTGGACCGTGTGATTACACATTTATTGGATCGTGCGATTTTACAGTGATTGGATCGTGTGATTATACAGTGATTGTACATTGTGATTATACAGTGATTGGATCGTGTGATTATACAGTGATTGTACATTGTGATTCTGCAGTGATTGGACCGTGCGATTCTGCAGTGATTGGACCGTGTGATTATACAGTGATTGGAACGTGTGATTATACAGTGATTGGAACGTGTGATTATACAGTGATTAGACCGTGTGATTATACAGTGATTGGATCGTGTGATTATACTGTGGTTCGACCGTGTGATTATACATCGATTCGATCCTGTGATTATACAGTGATTGGACCGTGTGATTAAACAGTGATTGGATCGCGTGATTATACAGTGATTGGATCCTGTGATTATACAGTGATTGGATCGTGTGATTACATAGTGATTGAACCGTGTGATTATGCAGTGATTGGACCGTGTGATTATGCGGTGATTGGACCACGTGATTACACAGTGATTGAACCGTGTGAATATGCAGTGATTGGACCGTGTGAATATGCAGTGATTGGACCGTGTGATTATCCAGTGATTGGATCCTGTGATTATGCAGTGATTGGATCGTGTGAATATGCAGTGATTGGACCGTGTGAATATGCAGTGATTGGACCGTGTGAATATACAGTGATTGGGCCATGTGATTATACAGTGATTGGACCGTGTGATTATACAATGATTGTCAATTTTGATTGTACATTGTGATTCTACAGTGATTGGATCGTGTGATGATACTGTGATTGGACCGTGTGATTATACTGTGATTGGATTGTGTGATTATACTGTGATTGGACCGTGCGATTATACAGCGGTTGGATCCTGTGATTATACAGTGATTGGAGCGTGTGATTATACAGTGATTGGATCGTGTGATTATGCAGTGATTGCACTGTTTGAATATACAGTGATTGGATCGTGTGATTATGCAGTGATTGCACTGTTTGAATATACAGCGATTGGATCGTGTGATTATACAGTGATTGGACCGTGTGATTATACAGTGATTGGATCGTGTGATTCTACTGTGATTGGATCGTGTGATTATACAGCGATTGGATCCTGTGATTATACAGTGATTGGACCGTGTGATTATACAGTGATTGAACCGTGTGATTATGCAGTGATTGGAACGTGTGATTATACTGTGTTTGTAGCTTGTGATTATACAGTGATTTGACCATGTGATTATGCAGTGATTTGACCATGTGATTATACAGTGATTGAACTGTGTAGTTATACAGTGATTGGACCGCTTGATTATACAGTGATTGGACCGTGTGATTATACAGTGATTGGACCACGTGTTTATGCAATGATTGTACCGTGTGATTATGCAATGATTGGATACTGTGATTAAACAGTGATTGGATATTGTGATTATACAGTGATTGAATATTATACAGCGATTGGATCCTGTGATTATACAGTGATTGGATCGTGTGCTTATACAGCGATTGGACCGCGCTATTATACAGCGATTGGATCCTGTGATTATACAGTGACTGGATCCTGTGATTATACAGTGATTGGATCGTGTGATTATACAGCGATTGGACCGTGTGATTACACATTGATTGGATCGTGCAATTTTACAGTGATTGGATCGTGTGATTACACTGTGATTGTACATTGTCATTATACAGTGATTGGATCGTGTGAATATACTGTGATTGCACCGAGTGATTATACAGTGATTGGACCGTGTGATTATACAATAATTGGACCGTGTGATTATGCAGTGATTGGACCGTATGATTATACAGTGATTGGACCGTGTGATTATGCAGTGATTGGACCATGTCATTCTGCGGTGATTGGACCGTGTGATTTTACAGTGATTGGATCGCGTGATTACACAGTGATTGGACCGCGTGATTATACAGTGATTGAACCGTGTGATTATACAGTGATTGGACCATGTGAATATGCAGTGATTGGACCGTGTGAATATGCAGTGATTGGATCGTGTGATTATACCGTGATGGGATCGTGTGATTATACAGTGATTGGATCGTGTGATTATACAGTGAATGGAACGTGCGATTATACAATGATTGGATTGCCTGGTTATACAGTGATTGTACCGTGTGATTATGCTGTGATTGGACCATGTGATTATGCAGTGATTGGATCGTGTGTTTACACAGTGATTGGATCGTGCGATTATACAGTGATTGGATCGTGTGATCATACAGTGATTATACAGTGATTGGACCGTGCGATTATACAGAGATTGGATTGTGCGATTATACAGTCGTTGGATTGTGTGATTATACAGTGATTGGATCGTGTGATTATCCAGTGATTGGATCCTGTGATTATACAGTGATTGGAACGTGTGATTTTACAGTGATTGGATCGTGCGATTATACTGTGATTGGATCGTGCGATTATACTGTGATTGGATCGTGTGTTTACACAGTGATTGGATCGTGTGATTATACAGTGATTGGATCGTGTGATTATACAGTGATTGGACCGTATGATTTTACAGTGATTGGATTGTGCGATTATACTGTGATTGGATCGTGTGAATATACAGCGTTTGGATCCTGTGTTTATACAGTGACTGCATTGTGTGATTATACAGTGATTGGATCGTGTGATCATACAGTGATTATACAGTGATTGGACCGTGCGATTATACAGAGATTGGATTGTGCGATTATACAGTCGTTGGATTGTGTGATTATACAGTGATTGGATCGTGTGATTATCCAGTGATTGGATCCTGTGATTATACAGTGATTCGACCGTGCGATTATAGATCGATTCGATCCTGTGATTCTGCAGTGATTGGACCGGGCGATTATACAGTGATTATACAGTGATTGGACCGTGCGATTATACAGAGATTGGATTGTGCGATTATACAGTCGTTGGATTGTGTGATTATACAGTGATTGGATCGTGTGATTATCCAGTGATTGGATCCTGTGATTATACAGTGATTCGACCGTGTGATTATGCAGTGATTGGATCGTGCTATTTTACAGTGATTGGATCGTGTTATTATACAGTGATTGTACATTGTGATTGTACAGTGATTGGACCGTGTGAATATGCAGTGATTGGGCCGTGTGAATATACAGTGATTGGACCATTATTATGCAGTGATTGGATCGTGTGATAATACAGTAATTGGATCGTGCGATTATACATTGATTGTAAATTGTGATTGTACTTTGTGATTATACAGTGATTGGATCGTGTGATTATACAGTGATTGGATCCTGTGATTATACAGTGATTCAACCGTGCGATTCTAGATCGATTGGATCCTGTGATTATACAGTGATTGGACCGTGCGATTATACTGTGATTGGACCGTGTGATTATACAGTGATTGGACCGTGTGATTCTATAGCGATTGGATCGTGTGATTATACAGCGTTTGGATCCTGTGATTATACAGTGACTGCATTGTGTGATTATACAGTGATTGGATCGTGTGATTATCCAGTGATTGGATCCTGTGATTATACAGCGATTCGACCGTGCGATTATATAGTGATTGGACCGTGTGATTATACAGTGATTGGACCGTGTGATTATACTGTGATTGGATCGTGTGATTATACAGTGATTGTACATTGTGATTATACAGTGATTGGATCGTGTGATTATACAGTGATTGGACCATGTGATTGGACCGTGTGATTATACTGTGATTGGACCGTGTGATTATACAGTGATTGTACATTGTGATTATGCAGTGATTGGACCGTGCGATTATGCAGTGATTGGACCGTGCGATTATGCAGTGATTGGACCGTGCGATTATACAGTGATTGGATCGTATGGTTATACAGTTATTGGATCTGGACCGTGCGATTATGCAGTGATTGGACTGTGTGATGATGCAGTGATTGGACTGTGTGATGATACAGTGATTGGACTGTGTGATTATACAGTGATTGGACCGCACGATTATACAGCGATTGCAACGTGCGAATATACAGCGATTGGATCGTGTGATTATACAGTGATTGGACCGCACGATTATACAGCGATTGCACCATGAGAGTATACAGCGATTGGATCGTGTGATTATACAATGATTGGATCGTGTGATTATACAGTGATTGGACTGGTGATTATACTGTGATTGGATCGTGTGATTATACAGCGATTGGATCCTGTGATTATACAGTGATTGGAACGTGTGATTATACTGTGTTTGGAGCGTGTGATTATACAGTGATTGGACCGTGTGATTATACAGTGATTGGAACGTGTGATTATACTGTGTTTGGAGCGTGTGATTATACAGTGATTGGATCGTGTGATTATACAGTGATTGGACCGCACGATTATACAGCGATTGCACCGTGCGAATATACAGCGTTTGGATCGTGTGATTATACAGTGATTGAATATTGTGATTATACAGTGATTGGATCGTGTGCTTATACAGCGATTGGACCATGTGATTATACAGCGATTGGACCGTGTGATTACACATTGGTTGGATCGTCCGATTTTACAGTGATTGGATCGTGTGATTACACAGTGATTGTACATTGTGATTATACAGTGATTGGATCGTGTGATTATATAGTGATTGTATATTGTGATTCTGCAGTGATTAGACCGTGCAATTCTGCAGTGATTGGACCGTGCGATTCTGCAGTGATTGGACCGTGCGATTATGCAGTGATTGGACCGTGTGATTATACAGTGATTGGATCGTGTGATTATACAGTGATTGTACATTGTGATTATACAGTGATTGGACCGTGCGATTCTACAGTGATTGAACTGTGCGATTATGCCGTGATTGGATCGTGTGATTATACAGTGATTGTAAATTGTGATTGTACATTGTGATTATACAGTTATTGGACCGTGTGATTATACAGTGATTGGACCTCGTGATTATACAGTGATTGGACCGTGCGATTATACAGTGATTATACAGTGATTGGACCATGTGATTATACAGTGATTGGACCGCGTGATTATACAGTGATTGGACCACGTGTTTATGCAATGATTGTACCGTGTGATTAAACTGTGATTGGATCGTGTTTTTATACAGTGATTGTACATTGTGATTATACAGTGATTGGATCGTGTGATTATACTGTGATTGCACCGAGTGATTATACAGTGATTGGACCATGTGATTATACAGTGATTGTACATTGTGATTATACAGTGATTGGACAGTGCGATTATGCAGTGATTGGACCGTGCGATTATACAGTGATTGGATCGTCTGGTTATACAGTTATTGCATCTGGACCGTGTGATTATGCAGTGATTGGACTGTGTGATGATACAGTGATTGGACCGTGTGATTATACAGTGATTGGACCGCACGATTATACAGCGATTGCACCGTGCGAATATACAGCGATTGGATCGTGTGATTATACAGTGATTGGACCGTGTGATTATACAGTGATTGGATCGTGTGATTATACTGTGATTGGATCGTGTGATTTTACAGCGATTGGATCCTGTGATTGTACAGTGATTGGAACGTGTGATTATACAGTGATTGGACCATGTGATTATACAGTGATTGGACCGTGTGATTATACAGTGATTGGATCGTGTGATTATACTGTGATTGGATCGTGTGATTATACAGCGATTGGATCCTGTGATTATACAGCGATTGGACCGTGTGATTATACAGTGATTGGAACGTGTGATTATACTGTGTTTGGAGCGTGTGATTATACAGTGATTTGACCATGTGATTATGCAGTGATTTGACCATGTGATTATACAGTGATTGGATCGTGTGATTATACAGTGATTGGATATTGTGATTATACAGTGATTGAATATTGTGATTATACAGTGATTGGATCGTGTGCTTATACAGCGAAGGGACCGTGTGATTATACATTTATTGGTTCGTGCGATTTTACAGTGATTGGTTCGTGTGATTATACAGTGATTGTACATTGTGATTATACAGTGATTGGATCGAGTGATTATACAGTGATTGTACATTGTGATTCTGCAGTGATTGGACCGTGCGATTCTGCAGTGATTGGACCGTGTGATTATGCCGTGATTGGACCATGCGATTATGCAGTGATTGGACCGTGTGATTATACAGTGATTGGATTGTGTGATTACACAGCGATTGGACCGCGTGATTATACAGCGATTGGACCGTGTGATTATACACTGATTGGACTGCGTGATTATACATCGATTGGATCCTGTGATTATACAGTGATTGGACCGTGTGATTATACAGTTATTGGATCGTGTGATTATACAGTGATTGGATCCTGTGATTATACAGTAATTGGATCGTGTGATTATGCAGTGATTGGACCGTGTGATTATACAGTGATTGGACCGTGTGATTATACACTGATTGGACCGCGTGATTATGCAATGTTTGTACCGTGTGATTATGCAATGATTGGATCGTGTGATTATACAATGATTGGACCTGTACCGCGCGATTATGCAGTGATTGGATCGTGCGATTATACAGTGATTGGACCGTGTGATTATGCAGTGATTATACAGTGATTGGACCGTGTGATTATACAGTGATTGGACTGCGTGATTATACACTGATTGGACGCGTGATTATACAGTGATTGGACTGTGTGATTATACAGTGATTGGACTGTGTGATTATACTGTGATTGGACCTCGTGACTATACAGTAATTCGACCATGTGATTATACAGTGATTGGACCATTTGATTATGCAATGATTGGACTGTGCGATTATGCAGTGATTGGACCATGCGATTATACAGTGATTATACAGTGATTGGATCGTGTGTTTATACAGTGATTGAACCGTGTGATTTTTTTCGGCTATTGGATCGTTTGATGATACAGTGAGTGGATCGTGTGATTATACAGTGATTAGACCGTGTGATTATACAGTGATTGTGCATTGTGATTATACAGTGATTGGATATTGTGATTATACAGTGATTGGACCGTGTGATTATACAGTGATTGGATCGTGTGATTATACAGTGATTGGACCGTGTGATTATACAATGATTGGACCTTGTGATTATCCAGTGATTGGATCGTGCAATTTTACAGTGATTGTATCGTGCGATTTTACAGTGATTGGATCGTGTGATTATACAGTGATTGTACATTGTGATTATACAGTGATTGGATCGTGTGATTATACAGTGATTGTACATTGTGATTATACAGTGATTGGACCGTGCGATTCTACAGTGATTGAACTGTGCGATTATGCCGTGATTGGATCGTGTGATTATACAGTGATTGTAAATTGTGATTGTACATTGTGATTATACAGTTATTGGACCGTGTGATTATACAGTGATTGGACCTCGTGATTATACAGTGATTGGACCGTGCGATTATACAGTGATTATACAGTGATTGGACCGTGTGATTATACAGTGATTGGACCGCGTGATTATACAGTGATTGGACCGCGTGATTATACAGTGATTGGACCACGTGTTTATGCAATGATTGTACCGTGTGATTAAACTGTGATTGGATCGTGTTTTTATACAGTGATTGTACATTGTGATTATACAGTGATTGGATCGTGTGATTATACTGTGATTGCACCGAGTGATTATACAGTGATTGGACCATGTGATTATACAGTGATAGGACCGTGTGATTATGCAGTGATTGGACCGTGTGATTATGCAGTGAGTGGACAGTGTGATTATGCAGTGATGGGACCATGTGATTATGCGGTGATTGGACCGTGTGATTATGCAGTGATTGGACCTTGTGATTATACAGTGATTGGATCGCGTGATTATACAGTGATTGGATCGCGTGATTATACAGTGTTTGGACCGCGTGATTATACAGTAATTGGATCGTGTGATTATACAGTGATTGAACCGTGTGATTATACAGTCATTGGACCGTGTGAATATGCAGTGATTGGACCGTGTGAATATAAAGTGATTGGACCATTATTATGCAGTGATTGGATCGTGCGATTATACATTGATTGTAAATTGTGATTGTACATTGTGATTATACAGTGATTGGATCGTGTGATTATACTGTGATTGGATCGTGCGATTATAATGTGATTGGACCGTGTGATTATACAGCGATTGGATCCTGTGATTATGCAGTGATTGGAACGTGCGATTATAGATCGATTGTATCATGTGATTATACAGTGATTGGACCGTGCGATTATACTGTGATTGGACCGTGTGATTATACAGTGATTGGACCGTGTGATTATACAGCGTTTGGATCCTGTGATTATACAGTGACTGCATTGTATGATTATACAGTGATTGGATCGTGTGATTATGCAGTGATTGGACCGTGCGATTCGACAGTGATTGCACCGTGCGAATATACAGCGATTGGATCGTGTGTTTACACAGTGATTGGATCGTGTGTTTGCACAGTGATTGGATCGTGTGATTATACAGTGATTGGATCGTGTGATTATACTGTGATTGGATCCTGTGATTATACAGCGTTTGGATCCTGTGATTATACAGTGACTGCATTGTGTGATTATACAGTGACTGCATTGTGTGATTATACAGTGATTGGACCGTGTGATTATACAGTGATTGGATCGTGTGATTCTACTGTGATTGGATCGTGTGATTATACAGCGATTGGATCCTGTGATTATACAGTGATTGGAACGTGTGATTATACAGTGATTGGATTGTGTGATTATACAGTGATTGGACCGTGTGATTATGCAGTGATTGAACCGTGTGATTATGCAGTGATTGGAACGTGTGATTATACTGTGTTTGTAGCTTGTGATTATACAGTGATTTGACCATGTGATTATGCAGTGATTTGACCATGTGATTATACAGTGATTGAACTGTGTGGTTATACAGTGATTGGACCGCGTGATTATACAGTGATTGGACCGCGTGATTATGCAATGATTGGATACTGTGATTATACAGTGATTGGATATTGTGATTATACAGTGATTGAATATTGTAATTATTCAGTGATTGGATCGTGTGCTTATACAGCGATTGGACCGCGCTATTATACAGCGATTGGATCCTGTGATTATACAGTGACTGGATCCTGTGATTATACAGTGATTGGATCGTGTGATTATACAGCGATTGGACCGTGTGATTACACATTGATTGGATCGTGCGATTTTACAATGATTGGATCGTGTGATTACACAGTGATTGTACATTGTGATTATACAGTGATTGGATCGTGTGATTATACAGTGATTGTACATTGTGATTCTGCAGTGATTGGACCCTGCGATTCTGCAGTGATTGGACCGTGCGATTCTGCAGTGATTGGACCGTGCGATTATGCAGTGATTGGACCGTGCGATTATGCAGTGATTGGTCCGTGTGATTATACAGTGATTGGATCGTGTGATTACACAGTGACTGCATTGTGTGATTATCCAGTGATTGGATCGTGTGATTTTCCAGTGATTGGATCGTGTGATTAAACATTGATTGGATCGTGTGATTATACAGTGATTGTACATTGTGATTATACAGTGATTGGATCGTGTGATTATACTGTGATTGCACCGAGTGATTATACAGTGATTGGACCGTGTGATTATACAATAATTGGACCGTGTGATTATGCAGTGATTGGACCGTATGATTATACAGTGATTGGACCGTGTGATTATGCAGTGATTGGACCATGTCATTATGCGGTGATTGGACCGTGTGATTTTACAGTGATTGGATCGCGTGATTACACAGTGATTGGACCGCGTGATTATACAGTGATTGAACCGTGTGATTATACAGTGATTGGACCATGTGAATATGCAGTGATTGGACCGTGTGAATATGCAGTGATTGGATCGTGTGATTATACAGTGATGGGATCGTGTGATTATACAGTGATTGGATCGTGTGATTATACAGTGAATGGAACGTGCGATTATACAATGATTGGATTGCCTGGTTATACAGTGATTGTACCGTGTGATTATGCGGTGATTGGACCATGTGATTATGCGGTGATTGGATCGTGTGTTTACACAGTGATTGGATCGTGCGATTATACAGTGATTGGATCGTGTGATCATACAGTGATTATACAGTGATTGGACCGTGCGATTATACAGAGATTGGATTGTGCGATTATACAGTCGTTGGATTGTGTGATTATACAGTGATTGGATCGTGTGATTATCCAGTGATTGGATCCTGTGATTATACAGTGATTGGAACGTGTGATTTTACAGTGATTGGATCGTGCGATTATACTGTGATTGGATCGTGTGTTTACACAGTGATTGGATCGTGTGATTATACAGTGATTGGATCGTGTGATTATACAGTGATTGGACCGTGTGATTTTACAGTGATTGGATCGTGCGATTATACTGTGATTGGATCGTGTGACTATACAGCGTTTGGATCCTGTGTTTATACAGTGACTGCATTGTGTGATTATACAGTGGTTGGATCGTGTGATCATACAGTGATTATACAGTGATTGGACCGTGCGATTATACAGAGATTGGATTGTGCGATTATACAGTCGTTGGATTGTGTGATTATACAGTGATTGGATCGTGTGATTATCCAGTGATTGGATCCTGTGATTATACAGTGATTCGACCGTGCGATTATAGATCGATTCGATCCTGTGATTCTGCAGTGATTGGACCGGGCGATTATACAGTGATTATACCGTGTGATTATACAATGATTGGACCGTGTGATTATACAGTGATTGGACCGTGTGATTATACAGCGATTGGACCGTGTGATTATACAGTGGTTGGATCGTGTGATTTTTCAGTGATTGGATCATGTGATTATACAGTGATCGTACATTGTGATTATACAGTGATTGGATCGTTTGATTATACAGTGATTGGACCATGTGATTGGACCGTGTGATTATACTGTGACTGGACCGTGTGATTATACTGTGATTGGACCGTGTGATTATACAGTGATTGGACCATGTGATTATACTGTGATTGGATCGTGTGATTATACAATGATTGTACATTGTGATTATACAGTGATTGGACCGTGCGATTATGCAGTGATTGGACAGTGCGATTATGCAGTGATTGGACCGTGCGATTATACAGTGATTGGATCGTCTGGTTATACAGTTATTGGATCTAGACCGTGCGATTATGCAGTGATTGGACTGTGCGATGATACAGTGATTGGACCGTGTGATTATACAGTGATTGGACCGCACGATTATACAGCGATTGCACCGTGCGAATATACAGCGATTGGATCGTGTGATTATACTGTGATTGGATCCTGTGATTATACAGCGATTGGATCCTGTGATTATACAGTGATTGGAACGTGTGATTATACAGTGATTGGAACTTGTGATTATACAGTGATTGGACCGTGTGATTATACAGTGATTGGATCGTGTGATTATACTGTGATTGGATCGTGTGATTTTTCAGCGATTGGATCCTGTGATTATACAGCGATTGGACCGTGTGATTATACAGTGATTGGAACGTGTGATTATACTGTGTTTGGAGCGTGTGCTTATACAGTGATTTGACCATGTGATTATGCAGTGATTTGACCATGTGATTATACAGTGATTGGATCGTGTGATTATACAGTGATTGGATATTGTGATTATACAGTGATTGAATATTGTGATTATACAGTGATTGGATCGTGTGCTTATACAGTGAATGGACCGTGTGATTATACAGCGATTGGACCGTGTGATTACACATTTATTGGATCGTGCGATTTTACAGTGATTGGATCGTGTGATTATACAGTGATTGTACATTGTGATTATACAGTGATTGGATCGTGTGATTATACAGTGATTGTACATTGTGATTCTGCAGTGATTGGACCGTGCGATTCTGCAGTGATTGGACCGTGTGATTATACAGTGATTGGAACGTGTGATTATACAGTGATTGGAACGTGTGATTATACAGTGATTAGACCGTGTGATTATACAGTGATTGGATCGTGTGATTATACTGTGGTTCGACCGTGTGATTATACATCGATTCGATCCTGTGATTATACAGTGATTGGACCGTGTGATTAAACAGTGATTGGATCGCGTGATTATACAGTGATTGGACCATGTGATTATACAGTGACTGCATTGTATGATTATACAGTGATTGGATCCTGTGATTATACAGTGATTGGATCGTGTGATTATATAGTGATTGAACCGTGTGATTATGCAGTGATTGGACCGTGTGATTATGCGGTGATTGGACCACGTGATTACACAGTGATTGAACCGTGTGATTATACAGTGATTGGACCGTGTGAATATGCAGTGATTGGACCGTGTGAATATGCAGTGATTGGACCATGTGATTATGCAGTGATTGGACCGTGTGATTATCCAGTGATTGGATCCTGTGATTATGCAGTGATTGGATCGTGTGAATATGCAGTGATTGGACCGTGTGAATATGCAGTGATTGGACCGTGTGAATATACAGTGATTGGGCCATGTGATTATACAGTGATTGGACCGTGTGATTATACAATGATTGTCAATTTTGATTGTACATTGTGATTCTACAGTGATTGGATCGTGTGATGATACTGTGATTGGACCGTGTGATTATACTGTGATTGGATTGTGTGATTATACTGTGATTGGACCGTGCGATTATACAGCGGTTGGATCCTGTGATTATACAGTGATTGGAGCGTGTGATTATACAGTGATTGGATCGTGTGATTATGCAGTGATTGCACTGTTTGAATATACAGCGATTGGATCGTGTGATTATACAGTGATTGGACCGTGTGATTATACAGTGATTGGATCGTGTGATTCTACTGTGATTGGATCGTGTGATTATACAGCGATTGGATCCTGTGATTATACAGTGATTGGACCGTGTGATTATACAGTGATTGAACCGTGTGATTATGCAGTGATTGGAACGTGTGATTATACTGTGTTTGTAGCTTGTGATTATACAGTGATTTGACCATGTGATTATGCAGTGATTTGACCATGTGATTATACAGTGATTGAACTGTGTAGTTATACAGTGATTGGACCGCGTGATTATACAGTGATTGGACCGTGTGATTATACAGTGATTGGACCACGTGTTTATGCAATGATTGTACCGTGTGATTATGCAATGATTGGATACTGTGATTAAACAGTGATTGGATATTGTGATTATACAGTGATTGAATATTGTAATTATTCAGTGATTGGATCGTGTGCTTATACAGCGATTGGACCGCGCTATTATACAGCGATTGGATCCTGTGATTATACAGTGACTGGATCCTGTGATTATACAGTGATTGGATCGTGTGATTATACAGCGATTGGACCGTGTGATTACACATTGATTGGATCGTGCAATTTTACAGTGATTGGATCGTGTGATTACACTGTGATTGTACATTGTCATTATACAGTGATTGGATCGTGTGAATATACTGTGATTGCACCGAGTGATTATACAGTGATTGGACCGTGTGATTATACAATAATTGGACCGTGTGATTATGCAGTGATTGGACCGTATGATTATACAGTGATTGGACCGTGTGATTATGCAGTGATTGGACCATGTCATTCTGCGGTGATTGGACCGTGTGATTTTACAGTGATTGGATCGCGTGATTACACAGTGATTGGACCGCGTGATTATACAGTGATTGAACCGTGTGATTATACAGTGATTGGACCATGTGAATATGCAGTGATTGGACCGTGTGAATATGCAGTGATTGGATCGTGTGATTATACCGTGATGGGATCGTGTGATTATACAGTGATTGGATCGTGTGATTATACAGTGAATGGAACGTGCGATTATACAATGATTGGATTGCCTGGTTATACAGTGATTGTACCGTGTGATTATGCTGTGATTGGACCATGTGATTATGCAGTGATTGGATCGTGTGTTTACACAGTGATTGGATCGTGCGATTATACAGTGATTGGATCGTGTGATCATACAGTGATTATACAGTGATTGGACCGTGCGATTATACAGAGATTGGATTGTGCGATTATACAGTCGTTGGATTGTGTGATTATACAGTGATTGGATCGTGTGATTATCCAGTGATTGGATCCTGTGATTATACAGTGATTGGAACGTGTGATTTTACAGTGATTGGATCGTGCGATTATACTGTGATTGGATCGTGCGATTATACTGTGATTGGATCGTGTGTTTACACAGTGATTGGATCGTGTGATTATACAGTGATTGGATCGTGTGATTATACAGTGATTGGACCGTGTGATTTTACAGTGATTGGATTGTGCGATTATACTGTGATTGGATCGTGTGAATATACAGCGTTTGGATCCTGTGTTTATACAGTGACTGCATTGTGTGATTATACAGTGATTGGATCGTGTGATCATACAGTGATTATACAGTGATTGGACCGTGCGATTATACAGAGATTGGATTGTGCGATTATACAGTCGTTGGATTGTGTGATTATACAGTGATTGGATCGTGTGATTATCCAGTGATTGGATCCTGTGATTATACAGTGATTCGACCGTGCGATTATAGATCGATTCGATCCTGTGATTCTGCAGTGATTGGACCGGGCGATTATACAGTGATTATACAGTGATTGGACCGTGCGATTATACAGAGATTGGATTGTGCGATTATACAGTCGTTGGATTGTGTGATTATACAGTGATTGGATCGTGTGATTATACAATAATTGGACCGTGTGATTATGCAGTGATTGGACCGTATGATTATACAGTGATTGGACCGTGTGATTATGCAGTGATTGGACCATGTCATTATGCGGTGATTGGACCGTGTGATTTTACAGTGATTGGATCGCGTGATTACACAGTGATTGGACCGCGTGATTATACAGTGATTGAACCGTGTGATTATACAGTGATTGGACCATGTGAATATGCAGTGATTGGACCGTGTGAATATGCAGTGATTGGATCGTGTGATTATACAGTGATGGGATCGTGTGATTATACAGTGATTGGATCGTGTGATTATACAGTGAATGGAACGTGCGATTATACAATGATTGGATTGCCTGGTTATACAGTGATTGTACCGTGTGATTATGCGGTGATTGGACCATGTGATTATGCAGTGATTGGATCGTGTGTTTACACAGTGATTGGATCGTGCGATTATACAGTGATTGGATCGTGTGATCATACAGTGATTATACAGTGATTGGACCGTGCGATTATACAGAGATTGGATTGTGCGATTATACAGTCGTTGGATTGTGTGATTATACAGTGATTGGATCGTGTGATTATCCAGTGATTGGATCCTGTGATTATACAGTGATTGGACCGTGTGATTTTACAGTGATTGGATCGTGCGATTATACAGTGATTGGATCGTGTGATCATACAGTGATTATACAGTGATTGGACCGTGCGATTATACAGAGATTGGATTGTGCGATTATACAGTCGTTGGATTGTGTGATTATACAGTGATTGGATCGTGTGATTATCCAGTGATTGGATCCTGTGATTATACAGTGATTCGACCGTGCGATTATAGATCGATTCGATCCTGTGATTCTGCAGTGATTGGACCGGGCGATTATACAGTGATTATACAGTGATTGGACCGTGCGATTGTACAGAGAATAGATTGTGCAATTATACAGTCGTTGGATTGTGTGATTATACAGTGATTGGATTGTGTGATTATCCAGTGATTGGATCCTGTGATTATACAGTGATTCGACCGTGCGATTATAGATCGATTCGATCCTGTGATTCTGCAGTGATTGGACCGGGCGATTATACAGTGATTGGACCGTGTGATTATACAATGATTGGACCGTGTGATTATACAGTGATTGGACCGTGTGATTATACAATGATTGGACCGTGTGGTTATACAGTGATTGGACCGTGTGATTATACAGCGATTGGACCGTGTGATTATACAGTGGTTGGATCGTGTGATTTTTCAGTGATTGGATCATGTGATTATACAGTGATCGTACATTGTGATTATACAGTGATTGGATCATGTGATTATACAGTGATTGGACCATGTGATTGGACCGTGTGATTATACAATGATTGGACCGTGTGATTATACAGCGATTGGACCGTGTGATTATACAGTGGTTGGATCGTGTGATTTTTCAGTGATTGGATCATGTGATTATACAGTGATCGTACATTGTGATTATACAGTGATTGGATCGTGTGATTATACAGTGATTGGACCGTGTGATTATACTGTGACTGGACCGTGTGCTTATACAACGAATGGACCGTGTGATTATACAGCGATTGGACCGTGTGATTACACATTTATTGGATCGTGCGATTTTACAGTGATTGGATCGTGTGATTATACAGTGATTGTACATTGTGATTATACAGTGATTGGATCGTGTGATTATACAGTGATTGTACATTGTGATTCTGCAGTGATTGGACCGTGCGATTCTGCAGTGATTGGACCGTGTGATTATACAGTGATTGGAACGTGTGATTATACAGTGATTGGACCGTGTGATTATACAGTGATCGGATCGTGTGATTATACTGTGATTCGACCGTGTGATTATACATCGATTCGATCCTGTGATTATACAGTGATTGGACCGTGTGATTAAACAGTGATTGGATCGTGTGATTATACAGTGATTGGACCGTGTGATTATACAGTGACTGCATTGTGTGATTATACAGTGATTGGATCCTGTGATTATACAGTAATTGGATCGTGTGATTATGCAGTGATTGGACCGTGTGATTATGCAGTGATTGGACCATGTGATTATGCGGTGATTGGACCGTGTGATTATACAGTGATTGGATCGTGTGATTATACAGTGATTGGACCGTGTGATTATACAGTGACTGCATTGTGTGATTATACAGTGATTGGATCCTGTGATTATACAGTAATTGGATCGTGTGATTATATAGTGATTGAACCGTGTGATTATGCAGTGATTGGACCGTGTGATTATGCGGTGATTGGACCATGTGATTATGCTGTGATTGGACCGTGTGATTTTACAGTGATTGGACCACGTGATTACACAGTGATTGAACCGTGTGATTATACAGTGATTGGACCGTGTGAATATGCAGTGATTGGACCGTGTGAATATGCAGTGATTGGACCATGTGATTATGCAGTGATTGGACCATGTGATTATCCAGTGATTGGATCCTGTGATTATGCAGTGATTGGATCGTGTGAATATGCAGTGATTGGACCATGTGAATATGCAGTGATTGGACCGTGTGAATATACAGTGATTGGGCCATGTGATTATACAGTGATTGGACCGTGTGATTATACAATGATTGTCAATTTTGATTGTACATTGTGATTATACAGTGATTGGATCGTGTGATGATACTGTGATTGGACCGTGTGATTATACTGTGATTGGATTGTGTGATTATACTGTGATTGGACCGTGCGATTATACAGCGGTTGGATCCTGTGATTATAAAGTGATTGGAGCGTGTGATTATACTGTGTTTGGAGCGTGTGATTATACAGTGATTGGAGCATGTGATTATGCAGTGATTTGACCGTGTGATTATACAGTGATTGGACCGTGTGATTATACAGTGATTGGACCGCGTGATTATACAGTGATTGGATTGCGTGATTATATAGTGATTGGACCGCGTAATTATACAGTGATTGGACCACGTGTTTATGCAATGATTGTACCGTGTGATTATGCAATGATTGGATACTGTTATTATACAGTGATTGGACCGTGCGATTATGCAGTGATTGGACCGTGTGATTATACAGTGATTGGATCGTGTGATGATACAGTGATTGGAATGTGTGATTATACAGTGCTAGGACCGCGAGATTATGATTGTACCATGTGATTATGCAATGATTGGACTGTGCGATTATGTAGTGATTGGACCGTGCGATTATACAGTGATTATGCAGTGATTGGATCATGCGATTATACAGTAATTATATAGTGATTGAACCGTGTGATTACACAATGATTGGATGGTCTGATTATACAGTGAGTGGACCGCGCGATTATACAGTGATTGCACCGCGTGATTTTCCGGCGATTGGATCGTCTGATTATAGAGTGATTAGTTCGTGTGATTAAACAGTGATTGGACCTTGTGAATATGCAGTGAGTGGACCATGTGATTATGCAGTGATTGGACCGTGTGATTATCCAGTGATTGTATCATGTGATTATACTGTAATTGGACCGTGTGATTATGCAGTGATTGGAACGTGTGATTATACAGTGATTGGACCGTGTGATTATACACTGATTAGACCGCGTGATTATGCAATGTTTGTACCGTGTGATTATGCAATGATTGGATCGTGTGATTATACAATGATTGAACCTGTACCGCGCGATTTTGCAGTGATTGGATCATGCGATTATACAGTGATTGGACCCAGCGATTATACAGTGATTATGCAGTGATTGGACCGTGTGATTATGCAGTGATTGGACCTTGTGAATATGCAGTGATTGGACCATGTGATTATGCAATGATTGGATCGTGTGATTATACAGTGATTGTACATTGTGATTATACAGTGATTGGATCGTGTGATTATACAGTGATTGTACATTGTGATTATACAGTGATTGGACCGTGTGATTCTGCAGTGATTGAACCGTGCGATTATGCAGTGATTGGATCGTGTGATTATACAGTGATTGTACATTGTGATTATACAGTGATTGGATCGTGTGATTATACTGTGATTGCACCTAGTGATTATACAGTGATTGGACCATGTGATTATACAGTGATTGGACCGTGTGATTATGCAGTGAGTGGACCGTGTGATAATGCAGTGATTGGACCGTGTGATTATGCAGTGATTGGACCGTGTGATTACACAGTGATTATATAGTTATTGGACCGTGTGATTATACAGTGATTGGATTGCGTGATTATACAGTGATTGCACCGTGCGATTATACAGTGATTATACAGTGATTGGACCACGTGTTTATGCAATGATTGTACCGTGTGATTATGCAATGATTGGATACTGTGATTATACAGTGATTGGACCGTGCGATTATGCAGTGATTGGACCGTGCGATTATACAGTGATTGGATTGTCTGGTTATACAGTGATTGTACCGTGTGACTATGCGGTGATTGGACTGTGCGATTATGCAGTGATTGGACCGTGTGATTAGACAGTGATTATACAGTGATTGGATCGCGCGATTATACAGTGATTATACAGTGATTGGATCGTGTGATTATACTGTATTTGGACCGTGCGATTATACAGCGATTGGATCCTTTGATTATACAGTGATTGGACCGTGTGATTATGCAGTGATTGGACCGTGTGATTATACAGTGATTGGATCGTGTGATGATACAGTGGTTGGAACGTGTGATTATATAGTGATTGGACCGCGAGATTATGATTGTACCGTGTGATTATGCAATGATTGGACTGTGCGATTATGCAGTGATTGGACCATGCGATTATACAGTGATTATACAGTGATTGGATCGTGTGTTTTCCAGTGATTGAACCGTGTGATTACACAATGATTGGATGGTCTGATTACACTGAGATTGGACCGCGCGATTATACAGCGATTGCACCGTGTGATTTTTCGGCGATTGGATCGTCTGATTATACAGTGAGTGGATCGTGTGATCATACAGTGATTGGACCGTGTGATTATACAGTGATTGTACATTGTGATTATACAGTGATTGCATATTGTGATTATACAGTGATTGGACCGTGTGATTATACAGTGATTGGACCGTGTGATTATACAGTGATTGGATCGTGTGATTATACAGTGATGGGATTGTGTGATTATACAGTGATTGGATCATGTGATTATGCAGTGATTGGACCGTGTGATTATACAATGATTGGACCTTGTGATTATCCAGTGATTGGATCGTGCGATTTTATCGTGATTGGATCGTGCGATTTTACAATGATTGGATTATGTGATTATACAGTGATTATACATTGATGATTATACAGTGATTGGATCGTGTGATTATACTGTGATTGGACTGTGTGATTATGCAGTGATTGGACCGTGTGATTATGCAGTGATTGGACCGTGTGATTATGCAGTGAGTGGACCGTGTGATTATGCAGTGATTGGACCGTGTGATTATACAGTGATTATACAGTTGTTGGACCGCGTGATTATACAGTGATTGGACCGCGTGATTATACAGTGATTGCACCGTGCGATTATACAGTGATTATACAGCGATTGTACCGTGTGATTATACAGTGATTGGTCCGCGTGATTATACAGTGATTGGACCGCGTGATTATGAAATGATTGTACCGTGTGATTGTGCAATGATTGGATACTGTGATTATACAGTGATTGGACCGTGCGATTATGCAGTGATTGGACCGTGCGATTATACAGTGATTGGAATGTCTGGTTATACAGTGATTGTACCGTGTGACTATGCGGTGATTGGACTGTGCGATTATGCAGTGATTGGACCGTGCGATTAGACAGTGATTATACAGTGATTGGATCGCGCGATTATACAGTGATTATACAGTGATTGGACCGTGCGATTATACAGCGATTGGATCCTTTGATTATGCAGTGATTGGACTGTGTGATTATACTGTGATTGGACCGTGTGATTATACGGTGATTGGACCATGTGATTATGCAGTGATTGGACCGTGTGATTATGCAGTGATTGGACCGTGTGATTATACAGTGATTGGATCGAGTGATGAAACAGTGATTGGAACGTGTGATTATATAGTGATTGGACCGCATGATTATTCAGTGATTGGACACCGTGATTATACAGTGATTGGACCGCGAGATTATGATTGTACCGTGTGATTATGCAATGATTGGACTGTGCGATTATGCAGTGATTGGACCATGCGATTATACAGTGATTATACAGTGATTGGATCGTGTGTTTTCCAGTGATTGAACCGTGTGATTACACAATGATTGGATGGTGTGATTACACAGTGATTGGACCGCGCGATTTTACAGCGATTGCACCGTGAATTTTCGGCGATTGGATCGTCTGATTATACAGTGAGTGGATCGTGTGATTATACAGTGATTGGACCGTGTGATTATACAGTGATTGTACATTGTGATTATACAGTGATTGGATATTGTGATTATACAATGATTGGACCGTGTGATTATACAATGATTGGACCGTGTGATTATACAGTGATTGGATCATGTGATTATACAGTGATGGGATCGTGTGATTATGCAGTGATTGGATCATGTGATTATGCAGTGATTGGACCGTGTGATTATACAATGGTTGGACCTTGTGATTATCCAGTGATTGGATCGTGCGATTTTACAGTGATTGGATCGTGCGATTTTACAGTGATTGGATTGTGTGATTATACAGTGATTGTACATTGTGATTATACAGTGATTGGATCGTGTGATTATACTGTGATTGCACCGAGTGATTATACAGTGATTGGACCATGTGATTATGTAGTGATTGGACCGTGTGATTATGCAGTGATTGGACCATGTGATTATGCAGTGATTGGATCGTGTGATTATGCAGTGATTGGACCGTGTGATTATGCAGTGATTGGACCGTGTGATTATGCAGTGAGTGGACCGTGTGATTATGCAGTGATTGGACCGTGTGATAATACAGTGATTAGATCGTGCGATTTTACAGTGATTGTATCGTGCGATTTTACAGTGATTGGATCGTGTGATTATACAGTGATTGTACATTGTGATTATACAATGATTGGACCGTGTGATTATACAGTGATTGTACATTGTGATTATACAGTGATTGGACCGTGCGATTCTGCAGTGATTGAACCGTGCGATTATGCAGTGATTGGATCGTGTGATTATACTGTGATTGCACCGAGTGATTATACAGTGATTGGACCATGTGATTATACAGTGATTGGATCGTGTGATTATACAGTGATGGGATCGTGTGATTAACAGTGATTGGATCATGTGATTATGCAGTGATTGGACCGTGTGATTGTACAGTGATTGGATCGTGCGATTTTACAGTGATGGGATCGTGTGATTATACAGTGATTGGATCATGTGATTATGCAGTGATTGGACCGTGTGATTATGCAGTGATTGGACCGTGTGATTATACAGCGATTGCACCGTGTGATTTTTCGGCGATTGGATCGTGTGATTATACAGTGAGTGGATCGTGTGATTATACAGTGATTGTACATTGTGATTATACAGTGATTGTACATTGTGATTACACAGTGATTGGACCGTGTGATTATACAGTGATTGGATCGTGTGATTATACAGTGATTGGATCATGTGATTATGCAGTGATTGGACCGTGTGATTATACAATGATTGGACCTTGTGATTATCCAGTGATTGGATTGTGCGATTTTATATTGATTGGATCGTGCGATTTTACAGTGATTGGATTGTGTGATTATACAGTGATTGTACATTGTGATTGTACAGTGATTGGATCGTGTGATTATACTGTGATTGCACCGAGTGATTATACAGTGATTGGACCGTGTGATTATGCAGTGATTGGACTGTGTGATTATGCAGTGATTGGAACGTGTGATTATACAATGATTGAACTTTGTGATTATCCAGTGATTGGATTGTGCGATTTTATAGTGATTGGATCGTGCGATTTTACAGTGATGGATTGTGTGATTATACAGTGATAGTACATTGTGATTATACAGTGATTGGATCGTGTGATTATACTGTGATTGCACCGAGTGATTATACAGTGTTTGGACCGTGTGATTATGCAGTGATTGGACTGTGTGATTATGCAGTGATTGGACCGTGTGATTATGCAGTGATTGGATCGTGTGATTATGCAGTGAGTGGACCATGTGATTATGCAGTGATTGGACCGTGTGATTAGGCAGTGATTGGACTGTATGATTATACAGTGATTATACAGTTATTGGACCGCGTGATTATACAGTGATTGGACCGCGTGATTATACAGTGATTGGACCGTGCGATTATACAGTGATTGGACCGCGTGATTATGCAATGATTGTACCGTGTGATTATGCAATGATTGGATACTGTGATTATACAGTGATTGGACCGTGCGACTATGCAGTGATTGGACCGTGCGATTATACAATGATTGGATTGTCTGGTTATACAGTGATTGTACCGTGTGACTATGCGGTGATTGGACTGTGCGATTATGCAGTGATTGGACCATGCGATTAGACAGTGATTATACAGTGATTGGATCGCGCGATTATACAGTGATTATACAGTGATTGGATCGTGTGATTATACTGTGATTGGACCGTGCGATTATACAGCGATTGGATCCTTTGATTATACAGTGATTGGACCGTGTGATTATACTGTGATTGGACCGTGTGATTATACTGTGATTGGACAATGTGATTATGCAGTGATTGGACCGTGTGATTATGCAGTGATTGGACCGTGTGATTATACAGTGATTGGATCGTGTGATGATACAGTGATTGGAACATGTGATTATATAGTGATTGGACCGCATGATTATACAGTGATTGGACCCCGTGATTATACAGTGATTGGACCGCGAGATTATGATTGTACCGTGTGATTATGCAATGATTGGACTGTGCGATTATGCAGTGATTGGACCATGCGATTATACAGTGATTTTACAGTGATTGGATCGTGTGTTTTCCAGTGATTGAACCGTGTGATTACACAATGATTGGATGGTGTGATTACACAGTGATTGGACCGCGCGATTATACAGCGATTGCACCGTGATTTTTCGCCGATTGGATCGTCTGATTATACAGTGAGTGGATCGTGTGATTATACAGTGATTGGACCATGTGATTATACAGTGATTGTACATTGTGATTATACAGTGATTGGATATTGTGATCATACAATGATTGGACCGTGTGATTTTACAGTGATTGGATTGTGTGATTATACAGTGATTGTACATTGTGATTATACAGTGATTGGACCGTGTGATTATCGAGTGATTGGATCGTGCGATTTTACAGTGATTGTATCGTGCGATTTTACAGTGATTGGATCGTGTGATTATACAGTGATTGTACATTGTGATTATACAGTGATTGGATCGTGTGATTATACAGTGATTGTACATTGTGATTATACAGTGATTGGACCGTGCGATTATGCAGTGATTGGATCGTGTGATTATGCAGTGATTGTACATTGTGATTATACAGTGATTGGATCGTGTGATTATACTGTGATTGCACCGAGTGATTATACAGTGATTGGACCATGTGATTATACAGTGATTGTACCGTGTGATTATGCAGTGATTGGACCGTGCGATTATACAGTGAGTGGATCGTGTGAATATACAGTGATTAAACATTGTGATTATACAGTGATTGGATATTGTGATTATACAGTGATTGGACCGTGTGATTATACAATGATTGGACCGTGTGATTATACAGTGATTGGATCGTGTGATTATAAATTGATGGGATCGTGTGATTATGCAGTGATTGGATCATGTGATTATGCAGTGATTGGACCGTGTGATTATACAGTGATTGGATCGTGCGATTTTACAGTGATTGGATCGTGCGATTTTACAGTGATTGGATTGTGTGATTATACAGTGATTGGACCGTGCGATTATGCAGTGATTGGATCGTGTGATTATACAGTGATTGTACATTGTGATTATACAGTGATTGGATCGTGTGATTATACTGTGATTGCACCGAGTGATTATGCAGTGATTGGACCGTGTGTTTATGCAGTGATTGGACCGTGTGATTATGCAGTGATTGGACCGTGTGATTATGCAGTGAGAGGACCGTGTGATTATTCAGTGATTGGACCGTGTAATTATACAGTGATTGAACCGTGTGATTATACTGTGATTGGACCATGTGATTATGCAGTGATTGGACCGTGTGATTATGCAGTGATTGGACCGTGTGATTATACAGTGATTGGATCGTGTGATGATAAAGTGATTGGAACATGTGATTATATAGTGATTGGACCGCATGATTATACAGTGATTGGACCCCGTGATTATACAGTGATTGGACCGCGAGATTATGATTGTACCGTGTGATTATGCAATGATTGGACTGTGCGATTATGCAGTGATTGGACCATGCGATTATACAGTGATTATACAGTGATTGGATCGTGTGTTTTCCAGTGATTGAACCGTGTGATTACACAATGATTGGATGGTGTGATTACACAGTGATTGGACCGCGCGATTATACAGCGATTGCACCATGATTTTTCGGCGATTGGATCGTCTGATTATACAGTGAGTGGATCGTGTGATTATACAGTGATTGGACCGTGTGATTATACAGCGACTGGACCGTGTGATTATACAGTGATTGGACCGCACGATTGTACAGCGATTGCACCGTGCGAATTTCCAGCGATTAGATCGTGTGATTATACAATGATTGGATTGTGTGATTGTACAGTGATTGGACCGTGTGATTATACAGTGATTGGACCGTGTGATTATACAGTGATTGGATCGTGTGATGATAAAGTGATTGGAACATGTGATTATATAGTGATTGGACCGCATGATTATACAGTGATTGGACCCCGTGATTATACAGTGATTGGACCGCGAGATTATGATTGTACCGTGTGATTATGCAATGATTGGACTGTGCGATTATGCAGTGATTGGATCATGCGATTATACAGTGATTATACAGTGATTGGATCGTGTGTTTTCCAGTGATTGAACCGTGTGATTACACAATGATTGGATGGTGTGATTACACAGTGATTGGACCGCGCGATTATATAGCGATTGCACCATGATTTTTCGGCGATTGGATCGTCTGATTATACAGTGAGTGGATCGTGTGATTATACAGTGATTGGACCGTGTGATTATACAGTGATTGTACATTGTGATTATACAGTGATTGGATATTGTGATTATACAATGATTTGACCGTGTGATTATACAATGATTGGACCGTGTGATTATACAGTGATTGGATCGTGTGATTATACAGTGATGGGATCGTGTGATTATGCAGTGATTGGATCATGTGATTATGCAGTGATTGGACCGTGTGATTATACAATGATTGCACCTTGTGATTATCCAGTGATTGGATCGTGCGATTTTACAGTGATTGGATCGTGCGATTTTACAGTGATTGGATTGTGTGATTATACAGTGATTGTACATTGTGATTATACAGTGATTGGATTGTGTGATTATACTGTGATTGCACCGAGTGATTATACAGTGATTGGACCGTGTGATTATGCAGTGATTGGACCGTGTGATTATGCAGTGATTGGACCATGTGATTATGCAGTGATTGGACCATGTGATTATGCAGTGATTGGATCGTGTGATTATGCAGTGATTGGACCGTGTGATTATGCAGTGATTGGACCGTGTGATTATGCAGTGAGTGGACCGTGTGATTATGCAGTGATTGGACCGTGTGATTATACAGTGATTGGACCGTGTGAATATACAGTGATTCGACCATGTGATTATGCAGTGATTGGATCGTGTGATAATACAGTGTTTAGATCGTGTGATTATACATTGATTGTAAATTGTGATTGTACATTGTGATTATACAGTGATTGGACCGTGCGATTATGCAGTGATTGGATCGTGTGATTATACAGTGATTGTACATTGTGATTATACAGTGATTGGATCGTGTGATTATACTGTGATTGCACCGAGTGATTATGCAGTGATTGGACTGTGTGATTATGCAGTGATTGGACCGTGTGATTATACAGTGATTGGACCGTGTGATTATACAGTGATTGCATCGTGTGATGATACAGTGATTGGAACGTGTGATTATATAGTGATTGGACCGCATGATTATACAGTGATTGGACCCCGTGATTATACAGTGATTGGACCGCGAGATTATGATTGTACCGTGTGATTATGCAATGATTGGACTGTGCGATTATGCAGTGATTGGACCATGCGATTATACAGTGATTATACAGTGATTGGATCGTGTGTTTATACAGTGATTGAACCGTGTGATTACACAATGATTGGATCGTGTGATGATACAGTGATTGGAACGTGTGATTATATAGTGATTGGACCGCATGATTATACAGTGATTGGACCACGAGATTATGATTGTACCGTGTGATTATGCAATGATTGGACTGTGCGAATATGCAGTGATTGGACCATGCGATTATACAGTGATTATACAGTGATTGGATCGTGTGTTTTCCAGTGATTGAACCGTGTGATTACACAATGATTGGATGGTCTGATTACACAGTGGTTGGACCGCGCGATTATACAGCGATTGCACCGTGTGATTTTTCGGCGATTGTATCGTCTGATTATACAGTGAGTGGATCGTGTGATTATACAGTGATTGGACAGTGTGATTATACAGTGATTGTACATTGTGATTATACAGTGATTGGATATTGTGATTATACAGTGATTGAACCGTGTGATTATACAATGATTGCACCGTGTGATTATACAGTGATTGGATCGTGTGATTATACAGTGATGGGATCGTGTGATTATGCAGTGATTGGATCATGTGATTATGCAGTGATTGGACCGTGTGATTATACAATGATTGGACCTTGTGATTATCCAGTGATTGGATCGTGCGATTTTACAGTGATTGGATCGTGCGATTTTACAGTGATTGGATTGTGTGATTATACAGTGATTGTACATTGTGATTATACAGTGATTGGATCGTGTGATTATACTGTGATTGCACCGAGTGATTATACAGTGATTGGACCATGTGATTATGCAGTGATTGGAACGTGTGATTATACTGTGATTGCACCGAGTGATTATACAGTGATTGGACCGTGTGATTATGCAGTGATTGGACCGTGTGACTATGCAGTGATTGGACCGTGTGATTATACAGTGATTGGACCGTGTGATTATGCAGTGAGTGGACCGTGTGATTATGCAGTGATTGGACCGTGTGATTATGCAGTGATTGGACTGTGTGATTATACAGTGATTATACAGTTATTGGACCGCGTGATTATACAGTGATTGGACCGCGTGATTATACAGTGATTGGACTGTGCGATTATACAGTGATTGGACCATGTGATTATGCAGTGATTGGACCATGTGATTATACAGTGATTGGACCGTGTGATTATGCAGTGATTGGACCGTGTGATTATGCAGTGATTGGACCGTGCGATTATACAGTGATTGGAATGTCTGGTTATACAGTGATTGTACCGTGTGACTATGCGGTGATTGGACTGTGCGATTATGCAGTGATTGGACCGTGCGATTAGACAGTGATTATACAGTAATTGGATCGCGCGATTATACAGTGATTATACAGTGATTGGACCGTGCGATTATACAGCGATTGGATCCTTTGATTATGCAGTGATTGGACTGTGTGATTATACTGTGATTGGACCGTGTGATTATACGGTGATTGGACCATGTGATTATGCAGTGATTGGACCGTGTGATTATGCAGTGATTGGACCGTGTGATTATACAGTGATTGGATCGTGTGATGAAACAGTGATTGGAACGTGTGATTATATAGTGATTGGACCGCATGATTATTCAGTGATTGGACACCGTGATTATACAGTGATTGGACCGCGAGATTATGATTGTACCGTGTGATTATGCAATGATTGGACTGTGCGATTATGCAGTGATTGGACCATGCGATTATACAGTGATTATACAGTGATTGGATCGTGTGTTTTCCAGTGATTGAACCGTGTGATTACACAATGATTGGATGGTGTGATTACACAGTGATTGGACCGCGCGATTATACAGCGATTGCACCGTGAATTTTCGGCGATTGGATCGTCTGATTATACAGTGAGTGGATCGTGTGATTATACAGTGATTGGACCGTGTGATTATACAGTGATTGTACATTGTGATTATACAGTGATTGGATATTGTGATTATACAATGATTGGACCGTGTGATTATACAATGATTGGACCGTGTGATTATACAGTGATTGGATCATGTGATTATACAGTGATGGGATCGTGTGATTATGCAGTGATTGGATCATGTGATTATGCAGTGATTGGATCTGGTGATTATACAATGATTGGACCTTGTGATTATCCAGTGATTGGATCGTGCGATTTTACAGTGATTGGATCGTGCGATTTTGCAGTGATTGGATTGTGTGATTATACAGTGATTGTACATTGTGATTATACAGTGATTGGATCGTGTGATTATACTGTGATTGCACCGAGTGATTATACAGTGATTGGACCATGTGATTATGCAGTGATTGGACCGTGTGATTATGCAGTGATTGGACCATGTGATTATGCAGTGATTAGATCGTGTGATTATACATTGATTGTAAATTGTGATTGTACATTGTGATTATACAGTGATTGGACCGTGCGATTATGCAGTGATTGGATCGTGTGATTATACAGTGATTGTACATTGTGATTATACAGTGATTGGATCGTGTGATTATACTGTGATTGCACCGAGTGATTATGCAGTGATTGGACCATGTGATTATGCAGTGATTGGACCGTGTGATTATACAGTGATTGGACCGTGTGATTATACAGTGATTGCATCGTGTGATGATACAGTGATTGGAACGTGTGATTATATAGTGATTGGACCGCATGATTATACAGTGATTGGACCCCGTGATTATACAGTGATTGGACCGCGAGATTATGATTGTACCGTGTGATTATGCAATGATTGGACTGTGCGATTATGCAGTGATTGGACCATGCGATTATACAGTGATTATACAGTGATTGGATCGTGTGTTTATACAGTGATTGAACCGTGTGATTACACAATGATTGGATCGTGTGATGATACAGTGATTGGAACGTGTGATTATATAGTGATTGGACCGCATGATTATACAGTGATTGGACCACGAGATTATGATTGTACCATGTGATTATGCAATGATTGGACTGTGCGAATATGCAGTGATTGGACCATGCGATTATACAGTGATTATACAGTGATTGGATCGTGTGTTTTCCAGTGATTGAACCGTGTGATTACACAATGATTGGATGGTCTGATTACACAGTGGTTGGACCGCGCGATTATACAGCGATTGCACCGTGTGATTTTTCGGCGATTGTATCGTCTGATTATACAGTGAGTGGATCGTGTGATTATACAGTGATTGGACAGTGTGATTATACAGTGATTGAACCGTGTGATTATACAATGATTGCACCGTGTGATTATACAGTGATTGGATCGTGTGATTATACAGTGATGGGATCGTGTGATTATGCAGTGATTGGATCATGTGATTATGCAGTGATTGGACCATGTGATTATACAATGATTGGACCTTGTGATTATCCAGTGATTGGATCGTGCGATTTTACAGTGATTGGATCGTGCGATTTTACAGTGATTGGATTGTGTGATTATACAGTGATTGTACATTGTGATTATACAGTGATTGGATCGTGTGATTATACTGTGATTGCACCGAGTGATTATACAGTGATTGGACCATGTGATTATGCAGTGATTGGATCGTGTGATTATACTGTGATTGCACCGAGTGATTATACAGTGATTGGACCGTGTGATTATGCAGTGATTGGACCGTGTGACTATGCAGTGATTGGACCGTGTGATTATACAGTGATTGGACCGTGTGATTATGCAGTGAGTGGACCGTGTGATTATGCAGTGATTGGACCGTGTGATTATGCAGTGATTGGACTGTGTGATTATACAGTGATTATACAGTTATTGGACCGCGTGATTATACAGTGATTGGACCGCGTGATTATACAGTGATTGGACTGTGCGATTATACAGTGATTGGACCATGTGATTATGCAGTGATTGGACCATGTGATTATACAGTGATTGGACCGTGTGATTATGCAGTGATTGGACCATGTGATTATGCAGTGATTGGACCGTGCGATTATACAGTGATTGGAATGTCTGGTTATACAGTGATTGTACCGTGTGACTATGCGGTGATTGGACTGTGCGATTATGCAGTGATTGGACCGTGCGATTAGACAGTGATTATACAGTAATTGGATCGCGCGATTATACAGTGATTATACAGTGATTGGACCGTGCGATTATACAGCGATTGGATCCTTTGATTATGCAGTGATTGGAACGTGTGATTATATAGTGATTGGACCGCATGATTATTCAGTGATTGGACACCGTGATTATACAGTGATTGGACCGCGAGATTATGATTGTACCGTGTGATTATGCAATGATTGGACTGTGCGATTATGCAGTGATTGGACCATGCGATTATACAGTGATTATACAGTGATTGGATCGTGTGTTTTCCAGTGATTGAACCGTGTGATTACACAATGATTGGATGGTGTGATTACACAGTGATTGGACCGCGCGATTATACAGCGATTGCACCGTGAATTTTCGGCGATTGGATCGTCTGATTATACAGTGAGTGGATCGTGTGATTATACAGTGATTGGACCGTGTGATTATACAGTGATTGTACATTGTGATTATACAGTGATTGGATATTGTGATTATACAATGATTGGACCGTGTGATTATACAATGATTGGACCGTGTGATTATACAGTGATTGGATCATGTGATTATACATGATGGGATCGTGTGATTATGCAGTGATTGGATCATGTGATTATGCAGTGATTGGATCTGGTGATTATACAATGATTGGACCTTGTGATTATCCAGTGATTGGATCGTGCGATTTTACAGTGATTGGATCGTGCGATTTTGCAGTGATTGGATTGTGTGATTATACAGTGATTGTACATTGTGATTATACAGTGATTGGATCGTGTGATTATACTGTGATTGCACTGAGTGATTATACAGTGATTGGACCATGTGATTATGCAGTGATTGGACCGTGTGATTATGCAGTGATTGGACCATGTGATTATGCAGTGATTGGATCGTGTGATTATGCAGTGATTGGACCGTGTGATTATGCAGTGAGTGGACCGTGTGATTATGCAGTGATTGGACCGTGTGATAATACAGTGATTAGATCGTGTGATTATACATTGATTGTAAATTGTGATTGTACATTGTGATTATACAGTGATTGGACCATGTGATTATCCAGTGATTGGATCGTGCGATTTTACAGTGATTGTATCGTGCGATTTTACAGTGATTGGATCGTGTGATTATACAGTGATTGTACATTGTGATTATACAGTGATTGGACCGTGTGATTATACAGTGATTGTACATTGTGATTATACAGTGATTGGACCGTGCGATTCTGCAGTGATTGAACCGTGCGATTATGCAGTGATTGGATCGTGTGATTATACAGTGATTGTACATTGTGATTATACAGTGATTGGATCGTGTGATTATACTGTGATTGCACCGAGTGATTATACAGTGATTGGACCATGTGATTATACAGTGATTGGATCGTGTGATTATACAGTGATGGGATCGTGTGATTATACAGTGATTGGATCATGTGATTATGCAGTGATTGGACCGTGTGATTGTACAGTGATTGGATCGTGCGATTTTACAGTGATGGGATCGTGTGATTATACAGTGATTGGATCATGTGATTATGCAGTGATTGGACCGTGTGATTATGCAGTGATTGGACCGTGTGATTATACAGCGATTGCACCGTGCGATTTTTCGGCGATTGGATCGTGTGATTATACAGTGAGTGGATCGTGTGATTATACAGTGATTGTACATTGTGATTATACAGTGATTGGATATTGTGATTATACAGTGATTGGACCGTGTGATTATACAGTGATTGGATCGTGTGATTATACAGTGATTGGATCGTGTGATTATACAGTGATTGGATCATGTGATTATGCAGTGATTGGACCGTGTGATTATACAGTGATTGGATCGTGCGATTTTACAGTGATTGGATCGTGCGATTTTACAGTGATTGGATTGTGTGATTATACAGTGATTGGACCGTGCGATTATGCAGTGATTGGATCGTGTGATTATACAGTGATTGGATCGTGTGATTATACAGTGATGGGATCGTGTGATTATACAGTGATTGGATCATGTGATTATGCAGTGATTGGACCGTGTGATTATACAATGATTGGACCTTGTGATTATCCAGTGATTGGATTGTGCGATTTTATATTGATTGGATCGTGCGATTTTACAGTGATTGGATTGTGTGATTATACAGTGATTGTACATTGTGATTGTACAGTGATTGGATCGTGTGATTATACTGTGATTGCACCGAGTGATTATACAGTGATTGGACCGTGTGATTATGCAGTGATTGGACTGTGTGATTATGCAGTGATTGGAACGTGTGATTATACAATGATTGGACCTTGTGATTATCCAGTGATTGGATTGTGCGATTTTATAGTGATTGGATCGTGCGATTTTACAGTGATTGGATTGTGTGATTATACAGTGATAGTACATTGTGATTATACAGTGATTGGATCGTGTGATTATACTGTGATTGCACCGAGTGATTATACAGTGTTTGGACCGTGTGATTATGCAGTGATTGGACTGTGTGAGTATGCAGTGATTGGACCGTGTGATTATGCAGTGATTGGATCGTGTGATTATGCAGTGAGTGGACCATGTGATTATGCAGTGATTGGACCGTGTGATTAGGCAGTGATTGGACTGTATGATTATACAGTGATTATACAGTTATTGGACCGCGTGATTATATAGTGATTGGACCGCGTGATTATACAGTGATTGGACCGTGCGATTATACAGTGATTGGACCGCGTGATTATGCAATGATTGTACCGTGTGAATATGCAATGATTGTATACTGTGATTATACAGTGATTGGACCGTACGATTATGCAGTGATTGGACCGTGCGATTATACAATGATTGGATTGTCTGGTTATACAGTGATTGTACCGTGTGACTATGCGGTGATTGGACTGTGCGATTATGCAGTGATTGGACCGTGCGATTAGACAGTGATTATACAGTGATTGGATCGCGCGATTATACAGTGATTATACAGTGATTGGATCGTGTGATTATACTGTGATTGGACCGTGCGATTATACAGCGATTGGATCCTTTGATTATACAGTGATTGGACCGTGTGATTATACTGTGATTGGACCGTGTGATTATACTGTGATTGGACAATGTGATTATGCAGTGATTGGACCGTGTGATTATGCAGTGATTGGACCGTGTGATTATACAGTGATTGGATCGTGTGATGATACAGTGATTGGAACATGTGATTATATAGTGATTGGACCGCATGATTATACAGTGATTGGACCCCATGATTATACAGTGATTGGACCGCGAGATTATGATTGTACCGTGTGATTATGCAATGATTGGACTGTGCGATTATGCAGTGATTGGACCATGCGATTATACAGTGATTTTACAGTGATTGGATCGTGTGTTTTCCAGTGATTGAACCGTGTGATTACACAATGATTGGATGGTGTGATTACACAGTGATTGGACCGCGCGATTATACAGCGATTGCACCGTGATTTTTCAGCGATTGGATCGTCTGATTATACAGTGAGTGGATCGTGTGATTATACAGTGATTGGACCATGTGATTATACAGTGATTGTACATTGTGATTATACAGTGATTGGATATTGTGATCATACAATGATTGGACCGTGTGATTATACAGTGATTGGATCGTGTGATTATACAGTGATTCGACCATGTGATTATGCAGTGATTGGATCGTGTGATAATACAGTGATTAGATCGTGTGATTATACATTGATTATAAATTGTGATTGTACATTGTGATTATACAGTGATTGGACCGTGTGATTATCGAGTGATTGGATCGTGCGATTTTACAGTGATTGTATCGTGCGATTTTACAGTGATTGGATCGTGTGATTATACAGTGATTGTACATTGTGATTATACAGTGATTGGATCGTGTGATTATACAGTGATTGTACATTGTTATTATACAGTGATTGGACCGTGCGATTATGCAGTGATTGAACCGTGCGATTATGCAGTGATTGGATCGTGTGATTATGCAGTGATTGTACATTGTGATTATACAGTGATTGGATCGTGTGATTATAATGTGATTGCACCGAGTGATTATACAGTGATTGGACCATGTGATTATACAGTGATTGTACCGTGTGATTATGCAGTGATTGGACCGTGCGATTATACAGTGAGTGGATCGTGTGAATATACAGTGATTATACAATGTGATTATACAGTGATTGGATATTGTGATTATACAGTGATTGGACCGTGTGATTATACAATGATTGGACCGTGTGATTATACAGTGATTGGATCGTGTGATTATAAATTGATGGGATCGTGTGATTATGCAGTGATTGGATCATGTGATTATGCAGTGATTGGACCGTGTGATTATACAGTGATTGGATCGTGCGATTTTACAGTGATTGGATCGTGCGATTTTACAGTGATTGGATTGTGTGATTATACAGTGATTGGACCGTGCGATTATGCAGTGATTGGATCGTGTAATTATACAGTGATTGTACATTGTGATTATACAGTGATTGGATCGTGTGATTATACTGTGATTGCACCGAGTGATTATGCAGTGATTGGACCGTGTGTTTATGCAGTGATTGGACCGTGTGATTATGCAGTGATTGGACCGTGTGATTATGCAGTGAGTGGACCGTGTGATTATTCAGTGATTGGACCGTGTAATTATACAGTGATTGAACCGTGTGATTATACTGTGATTGGACCATGTGATTATGCAGTGATTGGATCGTGTGATTATGCAGTGATTGGACCGTGTGATTATACAGTGATTGGATCGTGTGATGATAAAGTGATTGGAACATGTGATTATATAGTGATTGGACCGCATGATTATACAGTGATTGGACCCCGTGATTATACAGTGATTGGACCGCGAGATTATGATTGTACCGTGTGATTATGCAATGATTGGACTGTGCGATTATGCAGTGATTGGACCATGCGATTATACAGTGATTATACAGTAATTGGATCGTGTGTTTTTCAGTGATTGAACCGTGTGATTACACAATGATTGGATGGTGTGATTACACAGTGATTGGACCGCGCGATTATACAGCGATTGCACCATGATTTTTCGGCGATTGGATCGTCTGATTATACAGTGAGTGGATCGTGTGATTATACAGTGATTGGACCGTGTGATTATACAGTGATTGTACATTGTGATTATACAGTGATTGGATATTGTGATTATACAATGATTTGACCGTGTGATTATACAATGATTGGACCGTGTGATTATACAGTGATTGGATCGTGTGATTATACAGTGATGGGATCGTGTGATTATGCAGTGATTGGATCATGTGATTATGCAGTGATTGGATCGTGTGATTATACAATGATTGGACCTTGTGATTATCCAGTGATTGGATCGTGCGATTTTACAGTGATTGGATCGTGCGATTTTACAGTGATTGGATTGTGTGATTATACAGTGATTGTACATTGTGATTATACAGTGATTGGATCGTGTGATTATATTGTGATTGCACCGAGTGATTATACAGTGATTGGACCATGTTATTATGCAGTGATTGGACCGTGTGATTATGCAGTGATTGGACCGTGTGATTATGCAGTGATTGGACCATGTGATTATGCAGTGATTGGACCATGTGATTATGCAGTGATTGGATCGTGTGATTATGCAGTGATTGGACCGTGTGATTATGCAGTGATTGGACCGTGTGATTATGCAGTGAGTGGACCGTGTGATTATGCAGTGATTGGACCGTGTGATTATACAGTGATTGGACCGTGTGAATATACAGTGATTCGACCATGTGATTATGCAGTGATTGGATCGTGTGATAATACAGTGATTAGATCGTGTGATTATACATTGATTGTAAATTGTGATTGTACATTGTGATTATACAGTGATTGGACCGTGCGATTATGCAGTGATTGGATCGTGTGATTATACAGTGATTGTACATTGTGATTATACAGTGATTGGATCGTGTGATTATACTGTGATTGCACCGAGTGATTATGCAGTGATTGGACCGTGTGATTATGCAGTGATTGGACCGTGTGATTATACAGTGATTGGACCGTGTGATTATACAGTGATTGCATCGTGTGATGATACAGTGATTGGAACGTGTGATTATATAGTGATTGGACCGCATGATTATACAGTGATTGGACCCCGTGATTATACAGTGATTGGACCGCGAGATTATGATTGTACCGTGTGATTATGCAATGATTGGACTGTGCGATTATGCAGTGATTGGACCATGCGATTATACAGTGATTATACAGTGATTGGATCGTGTGTTTATACAGTGATTGAACCGTGTGATTACACAATGATTGGATCGTGTGATGATACAGTGATTGGAACGTGTGATTATATAGTGATTGGACCGCATGATTATACAGTGATTGGACCACGAGATTATGATTGTACCGTGTGATTATGCAATGATTGGACTGTGCGAATATGCAGTGATTGGACCATGTGATTATACAGTGATTATACAGTGATTGGATCGTGTGTTTTCCAGTGATTGAACCGTGTGATTACACAATGATTGGATGGTCTGATTACACAGTGGTTGGACCGCGCGATTATACAGCGATTGCACCGTGTGATTTTTCGGCGATTGTATCGTCTGATTATACAGTGAGTGGATCGTGTGATTATACAGTGATTGGACAGTGTGATTATACAGTGATTGTACATTGTGATTATACAGTGATTGGATATTGTGATTATACAGTGATTGAACCGTGTGATTATACAATGATTGCACCGTATGATTATACAGTGATTGGATCGTGTGATTATACAGTGATGGGATCGTGTGATTATGCAGTGATTGGATCATGTGATTATGCAGTGATTGGACCGTGTGATTATACAATGATTGGACCTTGTGATTATCCAGTGATTGGATCGTGCGATTTTACAGTGATTGGATCGTGCGATTTTACAGTGATTGGATTGTGTGATTATACAGTAATTGTAGATTGTGATTATACAGTGATTGGATCGTGTGATTATACTGTGATTGCACCGAGTGATTATACAGTGATTGGACCATGTGATTATGCAGTGATTGGATCGTGTGATTATACTGTGATTGCACCGAGTGATTATACAGTGATTGGACCGTGTGATTATGCAGTGATTGGACCGTGTGATTATGCAGTGATTGGACCGTGTGATTATACAGTGATTGGACCGTGTAATTATGCAGTGAGTGGACCGTGTGATTATGCAGTGATTGGACCGTGTGATTATGCAGTGATTGGACCGTGTGATTATACAGTGATTATACAGTTATTGGACCGCGTGATTATACAGTGATTGGACCGCGTGATTATACAGTGATTGGACTGTGCGATTATACAGTGATTGGACCATGTGATTATGCAGTGATTGGACCATGTGATTATACAGTGATTGGACCGTGTGATTATACAGTGATTGGACCGTGTGATTATACAATGATTGGACCGCGTGATTATACAGTGATTGGACCGCGTGATTATACAGTGATTGGACCACGTGTTTATGCCATGATTGTACCGTGTGATTATACAGTGATTGGACCGCGTGATTATACAGTGATTGGACCGCGTGATTATACAGTGATTGGACCGCGTGATTATACAGTGATTGGACCACGTGTTTATGCAATGATTGTACCGTGTGATTATGCAATGATTGGATATTGTGATTATACAATGATTGGCCTGTGTGTTCATACTGTGATTGGACCGTGTGATTATACAGTGATTGGACCACGTGTTTATGCCATGATTGTACCGTGTGATTATACAGTGATTGGACCGCGTGATTATACAGTGATTGGACCGCGTGATTATACAGTGATTGGACCACGTGTTTATGCAATGATTGTACCGTGTGATTATGCAATGATTGGATATTGTGATTATACAGTGATTGGCCCGTGTGTTCATACTGTGATTGGACCGTGTGATTATACGTGATTGGATATTGTGATTATACAGTGGTTGGATATTGTGATTGTACAGTGATTGGATCGTGTGATTCTACAGCGATTGGACTGTGTGATTATACAGTGATTGAACCGTGTGACTATCCAGTGATTGTACATCGTGATTATACAGTGATTAAATATTGTGATTATAGAGTGAATGGATCGCGTAATTATACAGTGATTGGACCATGTGATTATACAGTGATTGGATCGTGTGATTATACAGTTATTGTACATTGTGATTATACACTGATTGGACCATGTGACTATACAGTGATTGGACCATGCAATTATGCAGTGATTGGACCGTGCAATTATACAGTGATTGGTTCGTGTGATTATACAGTGATTGGATCCTGTGATTATGCAGTGATTCGATCTTTCGATTATACATCGATTGGATGCTGTGATTATACAGTGATTGGACCGTGTGTTTACACTGTGATTGGACCGTGTGATTATACGTTATTGATCTGTGTGATTATACAGTGATTGGACCATGTGAATATTCAGTGATTGGACCGTGTGAATATACAGTGATTGGACCATGAGATTATGCAGTGAATGGACCATGTGATTATACAGTGATTGGACAATGTGAATATACAGTGATTGGACCATGTGATTATGCAGTGATTGGAGCATGTGATTATGCAGTGATTGGATTGTGTGATTATACTGTGATTGGACCGTGCGATTATAATGTGATTGGGCCATGCGATTATACAGCGATTGGATCCTGTGATTACACAGTGATTGGATGGTGTGATTATGCAGTGATTAGATCATGTGATTATACAGTGATTGGACTGTGCGATTATACAGTGATTGGGCCGTGCGATTATACGGCGATTGGATTGTGTGATTACACAGTGCTTGGATCGTGTGATTATACAGTGATTGTACAGTGATTGGATATTGAGATATACACTAATTGGACCATGTGATTATACAGTGATTGGATCGTGTGATTATACAGTGATTGGCCCGTGTGATTATGCAGTGATTGGACCATGCGATTATACAGTGATTGGATCGTGTGATTATGCAGTGATTGAAAAGTGTGACTATACAGTGATTGTACATCGTGATTATATAGTGATTGGATATTGTGATTGTACAGTAAATGGATATTGTGATTATACAGTGATTGGATCGTGTGATTATACTGCGATTGGACCGTGTGATTTTTCAGTAATTGGATTGCGTGATGATACAATGATTGGACCTTGTGAATATACAGTGATTGGACCATGTGATTATGCAGTGATTGGACCGTGTGATTATTCAGTGATTGGATTGTGTGATTATACTGTAATTGGACCGTGTGATTATGCAGTGATTAGACCATGTGATTATGCAGTGATTGGAGCGTGTGGATATACAGCGATTGGACCATGTGATTATACAGTGGTTGGATCCTGCGATATTACAGTGGTTGGATCGTGCGATATTACAGTGATTGGATCGTGTGATTATACTGTGATTGTACATTGTGATTATACAGTGATTGGATCATGTGATTATACAGTGATTGTACATTGTGATTATACAGTGATTGGACCGTGTGATTATACAGTGAGTGGATCGTGTGACTTTACTGTGATTGGACCGTGTGATTATACAGTGATTGGATCGTGTGATTACACAATGATTGGACCTTGTGAATATACACTGATTGGACCATGTGATTATGCAGTGATTGGACCGTGTGATTATCCAGTGATTGGATCGTGTGATTATACAGTGATTGGACCGTGTGATTATGCAGTGATTGGAACGTGTGATTATACAGTGATTGGATTGTCTGGTTATACAGTGATTGTACCGTGTGATTATGCGGTGATTGGACCGTGCGATTATGCAGTGATTGGTTCGTGCGATTGGACAGTGATTATACAGTGATTGGATTGCGCGATTATACAGTGATTATACAGTGATTGGATCATGTGATTCTACTGTGATTGGACCGTGCGATTATACAGCGAATGGATCCTTTGATTATACAGTGATTGGACCGTGTGATTATACTGTGATTGGACCGTGTGATTATACTGTGATTGGACCGTGTGATTATGCAGTGATTGGACCATTTGATTATACAGTGATTGGACCGTGTGATTATGCAGTGATTGGACCTTGTGATTATACAGTGATTGGATCGTGTGATGATACAGTGATTGGAACGTTTGATTATACAGTGATTGGACCGCATGATTATACAGTGATTGGACCCCGTGATTATACAGTGATTGGACCGCGAGATTATGATTGTACCGTGTGATTATGCAATGATTGAACTGTGCGTTTATGCAGTGATTAGACAGTGATTATGCAGTGATTGGACCATGCGTTTATACAGTGATTGGATCGTGTGATTATACAGTGATTGGATCGTGTGATTATACAGTGATTGGAAATTGTGATTATACAATGATTGGACCTTGTGAATATACAGTGATTGGACCATGTGATTATGCAGTGATTGGACCGTGTGATTATCCAGTGTTTGGATTGTGTGATTATACTGTAATTGGACCGTGTGATTATACATTGATTGGATCGTGTGATTATACAGTGATTGGATCGTGTGATTATACAGTGATTGAATATTGTGATTATACAGTGATTGGAAATTGTGATTATACACTGATTGAACCGTGTGACTATCCAGTGATTGCACATCGTGATTATACAGTGATTGAATATTGTGATTATACAGTGATTGGATATTGTGATTATACAGTGATTGGATCATGTGATTATACACCGATTGGACCGTGTGATTATACAGTGATTGGATCGCGTAATTATACAGTGATTGGACCGTGTGATTCTACAGTGGTTGGATCGTGCGATATTACAGTGATTGGTTCGTGTGATTATACTGTGATTGTACATTGTGATTATACAGTGATTGGATCGTGTGATTATACAGTGATTGTACATTGTGATTATACAGTGATTGGACCGTGTGACTATACAGTGATTGTACATTGTGATTATACAGTGATTGGACCGTGTGATTATGCAGTGGTTGGATCGTGCGATATTACAGTGATTGGTTCGTGTGATTATACTGTGATTGTACATTGTGATTATACAGTGATTGGATCGTGTGATTATACAGTGATTGTACATTGTGATTATACAATGATTGGACCGTGTGACTATACAGTGATTGTACATTGTGATTATACAGTGATTGGACCATGTGATTATGCAGTGATTGGACCGTGTGATTATGCAGTGATTGGACCGTGCAATTATACAGTGATTGAATCGTGTGATTATACAGTGATTGGATCCTGTGATTATACAGTGATTCGACCGTTCGATTATACATCGATTGGATCCTGTGATTATACAGTGATTAGACGATGTGTTTATACTGTGATTGGACCATGTGATTATACCGTAATTGGATCGTGTGATTATACAGTGATTGAACCGTGTGATTATACAGTGATTGGACCGTGTGAATATGCAGTGATTGGACTGTGTGAATATACAGTGATTGGACCATGTAATTATGCAGTGATTGGACCGTGTGATTAAACAATGATTGGACCCCGTGATTATACAGTGATTGGACCGCGAGATTATGATTGTACCGTGTGATTATGCAATGATTGGACTGTGCGTATATGCAGTGATTAGACCGTGCGATTATACAGTGATTATGCAGTGATTGGACCATGCGATTATACAGTGATTATACAGTGATTGGATCGTGTGATTATACAGTGATTGGATCGTGTGATTTTACAGTGATTGGACTGTGTGATTATACAATGATTGGACCTTGTGAATATACAGTGATTGGACCATGTGATTATGCAGTGATTGGACCGTTGATTATTCAGTGATTGGATTGTGTGATTATACTGTAATTGGACCATGTGATTATACAGTGATTGGATCGTGTGATTATACAGTGATTGTACATTGTGATTATACAGTGGTTGGATCGTGTGATTATACAGTGATTGAACCGTGTGACTATCCAGTGATTGTACATCGTGATTATACAGTGATTAAATATTGTGATTATACAGTGATTGGATATTGTGATTATACAGTGATTGGATCATGTAATTATACAGTGATTGGACCGTGTGATTATCCAGTGGTTGGATCGTGCGATATTAAAGTGATTGGATCGTGTGATTATACTGTGATTGTACATTGTGATTATACAGTGATTAGATCGTGTGATTATACAGTGATTGTACATTGTGATTATACAGTGATTGGACCGTGTGACTATACAGTGATTGTATATTGTGATTATACAGTGATTGGACCGTGTGATTATGCAGTGATTGGACCGTGTGATTTTGCAGTGATTGGACCGTGCAATTATACACTGATTGGATCGTGTGATTATACAGTGATTGAATCCTGTGATTGTACAGTGATTCGACCGTTCGATTATACATCGATTGAATCCTGTGATTATACAGTGATTGGACCGTGTGTTTATACTGTGATTGGACCGTGTGATTATACAGTGATTGGACCGTGTGAATATGCAGTGATTGGACTGTGTGAATATATAGTGATTGGACCATGTGATTATGCAGTGAGTATACAGTGATTGGATCGTGTGATTATACAGTGATTGGACCGTGTGATTATACAGTGATTGGACCGTGTGATTATACAATGATTGGACCTTGTGAATATACAGTGATTGGACCATGTGATTATGCAGTGATTGGACCGTGTGATTATTCAGTGATTGGATTGTGTGATTATACTGTAATTGGACCGTGTGATTATGCAGTGATTGGATTGTGTGATTATACAGTTATTGTACATTGTGATTATACAGTGGTTGGATCGTGTGATTATACAGTGATTGAACCGTGTGACTATCCAGTGATTGTACATCGTGATTATACAGTGATTAAATATTGTGATTATACAGTGATTGGATCATGTAATTATACAGTGATTGGACCGTGTGATTATACAGTGGTTGGATCGTGCGATATTAAAGTGATTGGATCGTGTGATTATACTGTGATTGTACATTGTGATTATACAGTGATTGGACCGTGTGATTATGCAGTGATTGGACCGTGTGATTATGCAGTGATTGGACCGTGCAATTATACAGTGATTGAATCCTGTGATTGTACAGTGATTCGACCTTTCGATTATACATCGATTGAATCCTGTGAATATACAGTGATTGGACCATGTGATTATGCAGTGATTAGACCATGTGATTATACAGTGATTGGAGCGTGTGAATATACAGCGATTGGACCATGTGATTATACAGTGATTGGACCTGTACCGCGCGATTATGCAGTGATTGGATCGTGCGATTATACAGTGTTTATACAGTGATTGGATCATATGTTTGTACAGTGATTGAACCGTGTGATTACACAATAATTGGATGGCCTGATTATACAGTGATTGCACCGCGCGATTATACAGTGATTGCACCGTGTGATTTTCCAGCGATTGGGTCGTGTGATTATACAGTGAGTGGATCGTGTGACTTTACTGTGATTGGACCGTGTGATTATACAGTGATTGGATCGTGTGATTATACAATGATTGGGCCTTGTGAATATACACTGATTGGACCATGTGATTAGGCAGTGATTGGACCGTGTGATTATCCAGTGATTGGATTGTGTGATTATACTGTAATTGGACCGTGTGATTATGCAGTGATTGGAACGTGTGATTATACAGTGATTGGATCGTGTGATTATACAGTGATTGGACCGCGTGATTATAGAGTGATTGGACCGTGTGATTATACACTGATTGGACCGCGTGATTATGCAATGTTTCTACCGTGTGATTATGCAATGATTGGATCGTGTGGTTATACAATGATTGGACCTGTACCGCGCGATTATGCAGTGATTGGATCGTGTGATTATACACTGATTGGACCATGTGATTCTACAGTGATTGGATCGTGTGATGATACAGTGATTGAAACGTGTGATTATACAGTGATTGGACCGCATGATTATACAGTGATTGGACCCCGTGATTATACAGTGATTGGACCACGAGATTATGATTGTACCGTGTGATTATGCAATGAATGGGCTGTGCGATTATGCAGTGATTGGACCATGCGATTATACAGTGATTATACAGTGATTGGATTGTGTGTTTATACAGTGATTGAACCGTGTGATTACACAATGATTGGATGGTCTGATTATACAGTGATTGGACCGCGTGATTATACAGTGATTGGACCATGTGTTTATGCAATGATTGTACCGTGCGATTATACTGTGATTGGACCGTGTGATTATACGTGATTGGATATTGTGATTATACAGTGGTTGGATATTGTGATTGTACAGTGATTGGATCGTGTGATTATACAGCGATTGGATTGTGTGATTATACAGTGATTGAACCGTGTGACTATACAGTGATTGTACATTGTGATTATACAGTGATTGGACCGTGTGAATATGCAGTGATTGGACTGTGTGAATATACAGTGATTGGACCATGTGATTATACAGTGATTGGATCGTGTGATTAAACAGTGATTGGATCGTGTGATTATACAGTGATTGTACATTGTGATTATATAGTGATTGGATCGTGTGATTATGCAGTGATTGAACCGTGTGACTATGCAGTGATTGTACATCGTGATAATATAGTGAATAGATATTGTGATTATACATTGATTGGATATTGTGATTATACGTTGATTGGATCGTGTGATTATACAGTGATTGCATATTGTGATTATACAGTGATTGGATTGTGTGATTATACAGTGATTGAACCGTGTGACTATACAGTGATTGTACATCATGATTATACAGTGATTGCATATTGTGATTATACAGTGATTGGATCGTGCGATTTTACTGTGATTGGATAGTGTGATTATACACTGATTGTACATTGTGATTATACAGTGATCGGACCGTGCGATTATGCAGTGATTGGACCGTGCGATTATACAGTGATTGGATCGTGTGATTTTACAGTGATTGGATCGTGTGATTAAACAGTGATTGGATCGTGTGATTATTCGGTGATTGTACATTGTGATTATATAGTGATTGGATCGTGTGATTATGCAGTGATTGAAAAGTGTGACTATACAGTGATTGTACATCGTGATTATATAGTGATTGGATATTGTGACTATACAGTGATTGGATCGTGTGATTATACTGCGATTGGACCGTGTGATTTTTCAGTTATTGGATCGCGTGATGATACAGTGAGTGGATCATGTGATTGTACAGTGATTGGACCATGTGATTATACAGTGATTGGATCGTGTGATTAAACAGTGATTGGATCGTGTGATTATACAGTGATTGTACATTGTGATTATACAGTGATTGGACCGTGTGATTATACAATGATTGGACTGTGTGATTTTTCAGTGATTGGATCGTGTGATTATACAGTGATTGGACCGTGTGATTATGCAGTGATTGGAACGTGTGATTATACAGTGATTGGATTGTCTGGTTATACAGTGATTGTACCGTGTGATTATGCGGTGATTGGACCGTGCGATTATGCAGTGATTGGTTCGTGCGATTGGACAGTGATTATACAGTGATTGGATTGCGCGATTATACAGTGATTATACAGTGATTGGATCATGTGATTCTACTGTGATTGGACCGTGCGATTATACAGCGAATGGATCCTTTGATTATACAGTGATTGGACCGTGTGATTATACTGTGATTGGACCGTGTGATTATACTGTGATTGGACCGTGTGATTATGCAGTGATTGGACCATTTGATTAAACAGTGATTGGATCGTGTGATTATACAGTGATTGTACATTGTGATTATACAGAGATTGGACCGTGTGATTATACAATGATTGGACTGTGTGATTTTTCAGTGATTGGATCGTGTGATTATACAGTGATGGGATCGTGTGATTATACAGTGATTGGATGATGTGATTATGCAGTGATTGGACCGTGTGATTATACAATGATTGGACCTTGTGATTATCCAGTGATTGGATCGTGCGATTTTACTGTGATTGGATCATGCGATTTTACAGTGATTGGATTGTGTGATTATACAGTGATTATAGAGTGATTGGACCATGTGATTATGCAGTGATTGGACCGTGTGACTAAGCAGTGATTGGACTGTGTGATTATACAGTGATTATACAGTTATTGGACCGTGTGATTATACAGTGATTGGACCGTGCGATTATACAGTGATTATACAGTGATTGGACCGTGTGATTATACAGTGATTGTTCCGCGTGATTATACAGTGATTGGACCGCGTGATTATACAGTGATTGGACCACGTGTTTATGCAATGATTGTACCGTGTGATTATGCAATGATTGGATACTGTGATTATACAGTGATTGGACCGTGCGATTATGCAGTAATTGGACCGTGCGATTATACAGTGATTGGATTGTCTGGTTTTCCAGTGATTGTACCGTGTGATTATGCGGTGATTGGACTGTGCGATTAAGCAGTGATTGGACCGTGCGATTATACTGTGATTGGACCGTGTGATGATACAGTGATTGGATCGTGTGATGATACAGTGATTGGAACGTGTGATTATATAGTGATTGGACCGCATGATTATACAGTGATTGGACCGCGAGATTATGATTGTACCGTGTGATTATGCAGTGATTGGACTGTGCGATTATGCAGTGATTGGACCATGCGATTATACAGTGATTATACAGTGATTGGATCGTGTGTTTTCCAGTGATTGAACCGTGTGATTACACAATGATTGGATGGTCTGATTACACAGTGGTTGGACCGCGCGATTATACAGCGATTGCACCGTGTGATTTTTCGGCGATTGTATCGTCTGATTATACAGTGAGTGGATCGTGTGATTATACAGTGATTGGACAGTGTGATTATACAGTGATTGTACATTGTGATTATACGGTGATTGGATATTGTGATTATACAGTGATTGAACCGTGTGATTATACAATGATTGCACCGTGTGATTATACAGTGATTGGATCGTGTGATTATACAGTGATGGGATCGTGTGATTATACAGTGATTGGATCATGTGATTATGCAGTGATTGGACCTTGTGATTATCCAGTGATTGGATCGTGCGATTTTACAGTGATTGGATCGTGCGATTTTACAGTGATTGGATTGTGTGATTATACAGTGATTGTACATTGTGATTATACAGTGATTGGATCGTGTGATTATACTGTGATTGCACCGAGTGATTATACAGTGATTGGACCATGTGATTATGCAGTGATTGGATCGTGTGATTATACTGTGATTGGACCGTGTGATTATGCAGTGATTGGACCGTGTGATTATACAGTGATTATACAGTTATTGGACCGCGTGATTATACAGTGATTGGACCGCGTGATTATACAGTGATTGGACTGTGCGATTATACAGTGATTGGACCATGTGATTATGCAGTGATTGAACCATGTGATTATACAGTGATTGGACCGTGTGATTATACAGTGATTGGACCACGTGTTTATGCAATGATTGTACCGTGTGATTATGCAATGATTGGATATTGTGATTATACAGTGATTGGCCCGTGTGTTCATACTGTGATTGGACCGTGTGATTATACAGTGATTGGACTGTGCGATTATACAGTGATTGGACCATGTGATTATGCAGTGATTGGACCATGTGATTATACAGTGATTGGACCATGTGATTATACGGCGATTGGACCGTGTGATTATACAGTGATTGGGCCGTGCGATTATACGGCGATTGGATTGTGTGATTAGACAGTGCTTGGATCGTGTGACTATACAGTGATTGTACATCGTGATTATATAGTGATTGGATATTGTGATTATACAGTGATTGGATATTGTGATTATACAGTGATTGGATCGTGTGATTATACTGCGATTGGACCGTGTGATTTTTCAGTAATTGGATCGTGTGATTATACAATGATTGGATATTGTGATTATACAGTGATTGGACCGTGTGTTCATACTGTGATTGGACCGTGTGATTATACGTGATTGGATATTGTGATTATACAGTGGTTGGATATTGTGATTGTACAGTGATTGGATCCTGTGATTATACAGTGATTGGACCATGTGATTATACACTGATTGCAGCATGTGATTCTGCAGTGATTGGATCGTGTGATTATACTGTGATTGGACCGTGCGATTATAATGTGATTGGGCCATACGATTATACAGCGATTGGATCCTGTGATTACACAGTGATTGGATGGTGTGATTATGCAGTGATTAGATCATGTGATTATACAGTGATTGGACTGTGCGATTATACAGCGATTGGACCGTGTGATTATACAGTGATTGGGCCGTGCGATTATACTGCGATTGGATTGTGTGATTATACAGTGCTTGGATCGTGTGATTATACAGTGATTATATATTGTGATGATACAGTGATTGGATATTGAGATATACACTAATTGGACCATGTGATTATACAGTGATTGGATCGTGTGATTATACAGAGATTGGACCATGTGATTATGCAGTGATTGGACCATGTGATTATACAGTGATTGGATCGTGTGATTATACAGTTATTGTACATTGTGATTATACAGTGATTGGACCGTGTGATTATACTGTGATTGGACCGTGTGATGATACAGTGATTGGATCGTGTGATGATACAGTGATTGGATCGTGTGATTATATAGTGATTGGACCGCATGATTATACAGTGATTGGACCGCGAGATTATGATTGTACCGTGTGATTATGCAGTGATTGGACTGTGCGATTATGCAGTGATTGGACCATGCGATTATACAGTGATTATACAGTGATTGGATCGTGTGTTTTCCAGTGATTGAACCGTGTGATTACACAATGATTGGATGGTCTGATTACACAGTGGTTGGACCGCGCGAATATACAGCGATTGCACCGTGTGATTTTTCGGCGATTGTATCGTCTGATTATACAGTGAGTGGATCGTGTGATTATACAGTGATTGGACAGTGTGATTATACAGTGATTGTACATTGTGATTATACGGTGATTGGATATTGTGATTATACAGTGATTGAACCGTGTGATTATACAATGATTGCACCGTGTGATTATACAGTGATTGGATCGTGTGATTATACAGTGATGGGATCGTGTGATTATACAGTGATTGGATCATGTGATTATGCAGTGATTGGACCTTGTGATTATCCAGTGATTGGATCGTGCGATTTTACAGTGATTGGATCGTGCGATTTTACAGTGATTGGATTGTGTGATTATACAGTGATTGTACATTGTGATTATACAGTGATTGGATCGTGTGATTATACTGTGATTGCACCGAGTGATTATACAGTGATTGGACCATGTGATTATGCAGTGATTGGATCGTGTGATTATACTGTGATTGCACCGAGTGATTATACAGTGATTGGACCGTGTGATTATGCAGTGAGTGGACCGTGTGATTATGCAGTGATTGGACCGTGTGATTATGCAGTGATTGGACCGTGTGATTATGCAGTGATTGGACCGTGTGATTATACAGTGATTGGACCGTGTGATTATGCAGTGAGTGGACCGTGTGATTATGCAGTGATTGGACCGTGTGATTATGCAGTGATTGGACCGTGTGATTATACAGTGATTATACAGTTATTGGACCGCGTGATTATACAGTGATTGGACCGCGTGATTATACAGTGATTGGACTGTGCGATTATACAGTGATTGGACCATGTGATTATGCAGTGATTGAACCATGTGATTATACAGTGATTGGACCGTGTGATTATACAGTGATTGGACCACGTGTTTATGCCATGATTGTACCGTGTGATTATACAGTGATTGGACCGCGTGATTATACAGTGATTGGACCGCGTGATTATACAGTGATTGGACCACGTGTTTATGCAATGATTGTACCGTGTGATTATGCAATGATTGGATATTGTGATTATACAGTGATTGGCCCGTGTGTTCATACTGTGATTGGACCGTGTGATTATACAGTGATTGGACTGTGCGATTATACAGTGATTGGACCATGTGATTATGCAGTGATTGGACCATGTGATTATACAGTGATTGGACCATGTGATTATACGGCGATTGGACCGTGTGATTATACAGTGATTGGGCCGTGCGATTATACGGCGATTGGATTGTGTGATTAGACAGTGCTTGGATCGTGTGACTATACAGTGATTGTACATCGTGATTATATAGTGATTGGATATTGTGATTATACAGTGATTGGATATTGTGATTATACAGTGATTGGATCGTGTGATTATACTGCGATTGGACCGTGTGATTTTTCAGTAATTGGATCGTGTGATTATACAATGATTGGATATTGTGATTATACAGTGATTGGACCGTGTGTTCATACTGTGATTGGACCGTGTGATTATACGTGATTGGATATTGTGATTATACAGTGGTTGGATATTGTGATTGTACAGTGATTGGATCCTGTGATTATACAGTGATTGGACCATGTGATTATACACTGATTGCAGCATGTGATTCTGCAGTGATTGGATCGTGTGATTATACTGTGATTGGACCGTGCGATTATAATGTGATTGGGCCATACGATTATACAGCGATTGGATCCTGTGATTACACAGTGATTGGATGGTGTGATTATGCAGTGATTAGATCATGTGATTATACAGTGATTGGACTGTGCGATTATACAGCGATTGGACCGTGTGATTATACAGTGATTGGGCCGTGCGATTATACTGCGATTGGATTGTGTGATTATACAGTGCTTGGATCGTGTGATTATACAGTGATTATATATTGTGATGATACAGTGATTGGATATTGAGATATACACTAATTGGACCATGTGATTATACAGTGATTGGATCGTGTGATTATACAGAGATTGGACCATGTGATTATGCAGTGATTGGACCATGTGATTATACAGTGATTGGATCGTGTGATAATACAGTTATTGTACATTGTGATTATACAGTGATTGGATCGTGTGATTATACAGTGATTGAACCGTGTGACCATCCAGTGATTGTACATCGTGAATATACAGTGATTAAATATTGTGATTATACAGTGATTGGATCGCGTAATTATGCAGTGATTGGACCATGTGATTATACAGTGATTGGATCGTGTGATTATACAGTTATTGTACATTGTGATTATACACTGATTGGACCATGTGACTATACAGTGATTGGACCATGCAATTATGCAGTGATTGGACCGTGCAATTATACAGTGATTGGTTCGTGTGATTATACAGTGATTGGATCCTGTGATTATGCAGTGATTCGATCTTTCGATTATACATCGATTGGATGCTGTGATTATACAGTGATTGGACCGTGTGTTTACACTGTGATTGGACCGTGTGATTATACGTTATTGATCTGTGTGATTATACAGTGATTGGACCATGTGAATATTCAGTGATTGGACCGTGTGAATATACAGTGATTAGACCATGAGATTATGCAGTGAATGGACCATGTGATTATACAGTGATTGGACCATGTGAATATACAGTGATTGGACCATGTGATTATGCAGTGATTGGAGCATGTGATTATGCAGTGATTGGATGGTGTGATTATACTGTGATTGGACCGTGCGATTATAATGTGATTGGGCCATGCGATTTTACAGCGATTGGATCCTGTGATTACACAGTGATTGGATGGTGTGATTATGCAGTGATTAGATCATGTGATTATACAGTGATTGGACTGTGCGATTATACAGTGATTGGGCCGTGCGATTATACGGCGATTGGATTGTGTGATTACACAGTGCTTGGATCGTGTGATTATACAGTGATTGTACATTGTGATGGTACAGTGATTGGATATTGAGATATACACTAATTGGACCATGTGATTATACAGTGATTGGATCGTGTGATTATACAGTGATTGGCCCGTGTGATGATGCAGTGATTGGATCGTGTGATTATACAGTGATTGGATCGTGTGATTATGCAGTGATTGAAAAGTGTGACTATACAGTGATTGTACATCGTGATTATATAGTGATTGGATATTGTGATTGTACAGTAAATGGATATTGTGATTATACAGTGATTGGATCGTGTGATTATACTGCGATTGGACCGTGTGATTTTTCAGTAATTGGATTGCGTGATGATACAATGATTGGACCTTGTGAATATACAGTGATTGGACCATGTGATTATGCAGTGATTGGACCGTGTGATTATTCAGTGATTGGATTGTGTGATTATACTGTAATTGGACCGTGTGATTATGCAGTGATTAGACCATGTGATTATGCAGTGATTGGAGCGTGTGGATATACAGCGATTGGACCATGTGATTATACAGTGGTTGGATCCTGCGATATTACAGTGGTTGGATCGTGCGATATTACAGTGATTGGATCGTGTGATTATACTGTGATTGTACATTGTGATCTTACAGTGATTGGATCATGTGATTATACAGTGATTGTACATTGTGATTATACAGTGATTGGACCGTGTGATTATACAGTGAGTGGATCGTGTGACTTTACTGTGATTGGACCGTGTGATTATACAGTGATTGGATCGTGTGATTACACAATGATTGGACCTTGTGAATATACACTGATTGGACCATGTGATTATGCAGTGATTGGACCGTGTGATTATCCAGTGATTGGATCGTGTGATTATACTGTGATTGGACCATGCGATTATAATGTGATTGGACCGTGCAATTATACAGCGATTGGATCCTGTGATTTTACTATGATTGCACCAAGTGATTATACAGTGATTGGACCATGTGATTATACAGTGATTGGACCGTGTAGTGATTGGACCATGTGATTATGCAGTGATTGGACCGTGTGATTATGTAGTGATTGGACCATGTTATTATGCAGTGATTGGACCGTGCGATTATGCAGTGATTGGATTGTCTGGTTTTACAGTGATTGGACCATGTGATTATACAGTGATTGGAGCGTGTGATTATACTGTGATTGGACCGTGTGATTATGCAGTGATTGGACCGTTTGATTATGCAGTGATTGGACCGTGTGATTATGCAGTGATTGGACCTTGTGATTATACAGTGATTGGATCGTGTGATGATACAATGATTGGAACGTGTGATTATACAGTGATTGGACCGCGAGATTATGATTGTACCGTGTGATTATGCAATGATTGGACTGTGCGATTATACAGTGATTAGACCGTGCGATTATACAGTGATTATGCAGTGATTGGACCATGCGATTATACAGTGATTATACAGTGATTGGATCGTGTGATTATACAGTGATTGGATCGTGTGATTATACAGTGATTGGATCGTGTGATTATACAATGATTGGACCTTGTGAATATACAGTGATTGGACCATGTGACTATACAGTGATTGGACCATGCAATTATGCAGTGATTGGACCGTGCAATTATACAGTGATTGGTTCGTGTGATTATACAGTGATTGGATCCTGTGATTATGCAGTGATTCGATCTTTCGATTATACATCGATTGGATGCTGTGATTATACAGTGATTGGACCGTGTGTTTACACTGTGATTGGACCGTGTGATTATACGTTATTGATCTGTGTGATTATACAGTGATTGGACCATGTGAATATTCAGTGATTGGACCGTGTGAATATACAGTGATTGGACCATGAGATTATGCAGTGAATGGACCATGTGATTATACAGTGATTGGACCATGTGAATATACAGTGATTGGACCATGTGATTATGCAGTGATTGGAGCATGTGATTATGCAGTGATTGGATGGTGTGATTATACTGTGATTGGACCGTGCGATTATAATGTGATTGGGCCATGCGATTATACAGCGATTGGATCCTGTGATTACACAGTGATTGGATGGTGTGATTATGCAGTGATTAGATCATGTGATTATACAGTGATTGGACTGTGCGATTATACAGTGATTGGGCCGTGCGATTATACGGCGATTGGATTGTGTGATTACACAGTGCTTGGATCGTGTGATTATACAGTGATTGTACATTGTGATGGTACAGTGATTGGATATTGAGATATACACTAATTGGACCATGTGATTATACAGTGATTGGATCGTGTGATTATACAGTGATTGGCCCGTGTGATTATGCAGTGATTGGATCGTGTGATTATACAGTGATTGGATCGTGTGATTATGCAGTGATTGAAAAGTGTGACTATACAGTGATTGTACATCGTGATTATATAGTGATTGGATATTGTGATTGTACAGTAAATGGATATTGTGATTATACAGTGATTGGATCGTGTGATTATACTGCGATTGGACCGTGTGATTTTTCAGTAATTGGATTGCGTGATGATACAATGATTGGACCTTGTGAATATACAGTGATTGGACCATGTGATTATGCAGTGATTGGACCGTGTGATTATTCAGTGATTGGATTGTGTGATTATACTGTAATTGGACCGTGTGATTATGCAGTGATTAGACCATGTGATTATGCAGTGATTGGAGCGTGTGGATATACAGCGATTGGACCATGTGATTATACAGTGGTTGGATCCTGCGATATTACAGTGGTTGGATCGTGCGATATTACAGTGATTGGATCGTGTGATTATACTGTGATTGTACATTGTGATCTTACAGTGATTGGATCATGTGATTATACAGTGATTGTACATTGTGATTATACAGTGATTGGACCGTGTGATTATACAGTGAGTGGATCGTGTGACTTTACTGTGATTGGACCGTGTGATTATACAGTGATTGGATCGTGTGATTACACAATGATTGGACCTTGTGAATATACACTGATTGGACCATGTGATTATGCAGTGATTGGACCGTGTGATTATCCAGTGATTGGATCGTGTGATTTTACTGTGATTGGACCATGCGATTATAATGTGATTGGACCGTGCAATTATACAGCGATTGGATCCTGTGATTTTACTATGATTGCACCAAGTGATTATACAGTGATTGGACCATGTGATTATACAGTGATTGGACCGTGTAGTGATTGGACCATGTGATTATGCAGTGATTGGACCGTGTGATTATGTAGTGATTGGACCATGTTATTATGCAGTGATTGGACCGTGCGATTATGCAGTGATTGGATTGTCTGGTTTTACAGTGATTGGACCATGTGATTATACAGTGATTGGAGCGTGTGATTATACTGTGATTGGACCGTGTGATTATGCAGTGATTGGACCGTTTGATTATGCAGTGATTGGACCGTGTGATTATGCAGTGATTGGACCTTGTGATTATACAGTGATTGGATCGTGTGATGATACAATGATTGGAACGTGTGATTATACAGTGATTGGACCGCGAGATTATGATTGTACCGTGTGATTATGCAATGATTGGACTGTGCGATTATACAGTGATTAGACCGTGCGATTATACAGTGATTATGCAGTGATTGGACCATGCGATTATACAGTGATTATACAGTGATTGGATCGTGTGATTATACAGTGATTGGATCGTGTGATTATACAGTGATTGGATCGTGTGATTATACAATGATTGGACCTTGTGAATATACAGTGATTGGACCATGTGATTATGCAGTGATTGGACCGTGTGATTATTCAGTGATTAGACCATGTGATTATACAGTGATTGGAGCGTGTGAATATACAGCGATTGGACCATGTGATTATACAGTGGTTGGATCGTGCGATATTACAGTAGTTGGATCGTGCGATATTACAGTGATTTGATCGTGTGATTATACTGTGATTGTACATTGTGATTATACAGTGATTGGATCGTGTGATTATACAGTGATTGTACATTGTGATTATACAGTGATTGGACCGTGTGATTATACAGTGAGTGGATCGTGTGACTTTACTGTGATTGGATCGTGTGATTATACACTGATTGTACATTGTGATTATACAGTTATTGGATCCTGTGATTATACAGTGATTGGCCCGTGTGATTATGCAGTGATTATACAGTGATTGGACCGTGCAATTATACAGTGATTATACAGTGATTGGATCATATGTTTGTACAGTGATTGAACCGTGTGATTATACAGTGATTGGATCGCATAATTATCCAGTGATTGGACCGCGTGATTAGGCAGTGATTGGACCGCGCGATTATACAGTGATTGGACCGTGCGATTATGCAGTGATTGGAGCGTGTGATTATACTGTGATTGGACCGTGTGATTATGCAGTGATTGGACCATTTGATTATACAGTGATTAGACCGTGTGATTATGCAGTGATTGGACCTTGTGATTATACAGTGATTGGATCGTGTGATGATACAATGATTGGAACGTGTGATTATACAGTGATTGGACCGCGAGATTATGATTGTACCGTGTGATTATGCAATGATTGGACTGTGCGATTATGCAGTGATTAGACCGTGCGATTATACAGTGATTATGCAGATTGGACCATGCAATTATACAGTGATTATACAGTGATTGGATCGTGTGATTATACAGTGATTGGATCGTGTGATTATACAGTGATTGGACCGTGTGATTATACAATGATTGGACCTTGTGAATATACAGTGATTGGACCATGTGATTATGCAGTGATTGGACCGTGTGATTATTCAGTGATTGGATTGTGTGATTATACTGTAATTGGACCGTGTGATTATGCAGTGATTAGGCCATGTGATTATACAGTGATTGGAGCGTGTGAATATACAGCGATTGGACCATGTGATTATACAGTGGTTGGATCGTGCGATATTACAGTGGTTGGATCGTGCGATATTACAGTGATTGGATCGTGTGATTATACTGTGATTGTACATTGTGATTATACAGTGATTGGATCGTGTGATTATACAGTGATTGTACATTGTGATTATACAGTGATTGGACCGTGTGATTATACAGTGATTGGACTGTGTGATTATCCAGTGATTGGATCGTGTGATTATACTGTAATTGGACCGTGTGATTATGCAGTGATTGGAACGTGTGATTATACAGTGATTGGATCGTGTGATTATACAGTGATTGGACCGTGTGATTATGCAGTGATTGGATCGTGTGATTAAACAGTGATTGGATCGTGTGATTATTCGGTGATTGTACATTGTGATTATACAGTGATTGGATCGTGTGATTATGCAGTGATTGAAAAGTGTGACTATACAGTGATTGTACATCGTGATTATATAGTGATTGGATATTGTGATTATACAGTGATTGGATATTGTGATTATACAGTGATTGGATCATGTGATTATACAGCGATTGGACCGTGTGATTTTTCAGTAATTGGATCGCGTGATGATACAGTGAGTGGATCGTGTGATTATACAGTGATTGGACCATGTGATTATACAGTGATTGGATCGTGTGATTAAACAGTGATTGGATCGTGTGATTATACAGTGATTGTACATTGTGATTATACAGTGATTGGATCGTGTGATTATGCAGTGATTGAACCGTGTGACTATGCAGTGATTGTACATCGTGATAATATAGTGAATGGATATTGTGATTATACAGTGATTGGATATTGTAATTATACATTGATTGGATATTGTGATTATACATTGATTGGATCGTATGATTATACAGTGATTGCATATTGTGATTATACAGTGATTGGATTGTGTGATTATACAGTGATTGAACCGTGTGACTATACAGTGATTGTACATCATGATTATACAGTGATTGCATTTTGTGATTATACAGTGATTGGATCGTGCGATTTTACTGTGATTGGATAGTGTGATTATACACTGATTGTACATTGTGATTATGCAGTGATTGGACCGTGCAATTATGCAGTGATCGGACCGTGCGATTATACAGTGATTGGATCGTGTGATTTTACAGTGATTGGATCGTGTGATTATACAGTGATTGGATCCTGTGATTATACAGTGATTCGACTGTGCGATTATACATCGATTGGATCCTGTGATTATACAGTGATTGGACCGTGTGATTATACAGTGATTGGATCGTGTGATTATACAGTGATTGAATCGCGTGATTATACAGTGATTGGACCGTGTGATTATACAGTGATTGGATCGTGCGATTTTACTGTGATTGGATCGTGTGATTATACACAGCTTGTACATTGTGATATTACAATGATTGGATCGTGTGATTATACAGTGATTGTACATTGTGATTATACAGTGATTGGATCGTGTGATTATGCAGTGATTGAACCGTGTGACTATGCAGTGATTGTACATCGTGATAATATAGTGAATGGATATTGTGATTATACAGTGATTGGATATTGTAATTATACATTGATTGGATATTGTGATTATACATTGATTGGATCGTGTGATTATACAGTGATTGCATATTGCGATTATACAGTGATTGGATTGTGTGATTATGCAGTGATTGAACCGTGTGACTATACAGTGATTGTACATCATGATTATACAGTGATTGCATATTGTGATTATACAGTGATTGGATCGTGCGATTTTACTGTGATTGGATAGTGTGATTATACACTGATTGTACATTGTGATTATACAGTGATTGGATCGTGTGATTATACAGTGATTGTACATTGTGATTATGCAGTGATTGGACCGTGCAATTATGCAGTGATCGGACCGTGCGATTATGCAGTGATTGGACCGTGCGATTATACAGTGATTGGATCGTGTGATTATACAGTGATTGAATCGCGTGATTATACAGTGATTGGACCGTGTGATTATACAGTGATTGGATCATGCGATTTTACTGTGATTGGATCGTGTGATTATACACAGATTGTACATTGTGATATTACAGTGATTAGATCGTGTGATTATTCAGTGATTGTACATTGTGATTATACAGTGATTGGATCGTGTGATTATGCAGTGATTGAACCGTGTGACTATGCAGTGATTGTACATCGTGATAATATAGTGAATGGATATTGTGATTATACAGTGATTGGATATTGTAATTATACATTGATTGGATATTGTGATTATACATTGATTGGATCGTGTGATTATACAGTGATTGCATATTGTGATTATACAGTGATTGGATTGTGTGATTATGCAGTGATTGAACCGTGTGACTATACAGTGATTGTACATCATGATTATACAGTGATTGCATATTGTGATTATACAGTGATTGGATCATGCGATTTTACTGTGATTGGATAGTGTGATTATACACTGATTGTACATTGTGATTATACAGTGATTGGATCGTGTGATTATACAGTGATTGTACATTGTGATTATGCAGTGATTGGACCGTGCAATTATGCAGTGATCGGACCGTGCGATTATGCAGTGATTGGATCGTGTGATTTTACAGTGATTGGATCGTGTGATTATACAGTGATTGGACCTTGCGATTATACAGCGATTGGATCCTGTGATTATACAGTGATTGGATCCTGTGATTATACAGTGATTCGATTGTGCGATTATACATCGATTGGATCCTGTGATTATACAGTGATTGGACCGTGTGATTATACAGTGATTGGATCGTGTGATTATACAGTGATTGAATCGCGTGATTATACAGTGATTGGACCGTGTGATTATACAGTGATTGGATCGTGCGATTTTACTGTGAAAGGATCGTGTGATTATACACTGATTGTACATTGTGATATTACAGTGATTGGATCGTGTGATTATACAGTGATTGTACATTGTGATTATGCAATGATTGGACCGTGCGATTATGCAGTGATTGGACCGTGCGATTATACAGTGATTGGATCGTGTGATTATACAGTGATTGGATCGCGTGATTATACAGTGATTGGACCGTGTGATTATACAGTGATTGGATCGTGCGATTTTACTGTGATTGGATCGTGTGATTATACAATGATTGTACATTGTGATTATACAGTGATTGGATTGTGTGATTATACAGTGATTGTACATTGTGATTATGCAGTGATTGGACCGTGCGATTATGCAGTGATTGGACCGTGCGATTATGCAGTGATTGGACCTTGCGTTTATACAGCGATTGGATCCTGTGATTATACAGTGATTGGATCCTGTGATTATACAGTGATTCGACTGTCCGATTATACATCAATTGGATCCTGTGATTATACAGTGATTGGACCGTGTGATTATGCAGTGATTGAACCGTGTGATTATGCAGTGATTGGATCCTGTGATTATACAGTAATTGGATCGTGTGATTATACAGTGATTGAACCGTGTGATTATACAGTGATTGGAATGAATATGCAGTGATTGGACCGTGTGAATATACAATGATTGGACCATGTGATTCTGCAGTGATTGGACCGTGTGATTATACAGTGATTGTACATTGTGATCATATAGTGATTGGATCGTGTGATTATACAGTGATTGTAAATTGTGATTGTACATTGTGATTATACAGTGATTGGATCGTGTGATCAGACTGTGATTATGCAGTGATTCGACCGTGTGATTATGCAGTGATTGGATCATGTGATTATGCGGTGATTGGGTCGTGTGATTATGCAGTGATTGAACCGTGTGATTATACAGTGATTGGATCGCGTGACTATACAGTGATGATACAGTGATTGGACCGTGCGATTATACAGTGATTATACAGTGATTGGATCATATGTTTGTACAGTGATTGAACCGTGTGATTACACAATGATTGGATGGTCTGATTATACAGTGATTGGCCCGCGCGATTATACAGTGATTGCACCGTGTGATTTTCCGGCGATTGGATCGTGTGATTATACAGTGAGTGGATCGTGTGATTATACAGTGATTGGACCATGTGATTATACAGAGATTGTACATTGTGATTAAACAGTGATTGGATTTTGTGATTAAACAGTGATTGGACCGTGTGATTAAACAGTGATTGGACCGTGTGATTATACAGTGATTGGATCGTGTGATTATACAATGATTGGACCGTGTGATTATACAGTGATTGTACATTGTGATTATACAGTGATTGGATCGTGTGATTATACTGTGATTGGACCATGCGATTATAATGTGATTGGACCGTGCAATTATACAGCGATTGGATCCTGTGATTTTACTATGATTGCACCAAGTGATTATACAGTGATTGGACCATGTGATTATACAGTGATTGGACCGTGTAGTGATTGGACCATGTGATTATGCAGTGATTGGACCGTGTGATTATGTAGTGATTGGACCATGTTATTATGCGGTGATTGGACCGTGTGATTATGCAGTGATTGGACCGTGTGATTATACCGTGATTGGATCGCGTAATTATCCAGTGATTGGACCGCGTGATTAGACAGTGATTGGACCGCGCGATTATACAGTGATTGCACCGTGCGATTATGCAGTGATTGGACCGTTCGATTATGCAGTGATTGGACCGTGCGATTATGCAGTGATTGGATTGTCTGGTTTTACAGTGATTGGACCGTGTGATTATGCAGTGATTGGACCGTGCGATTATGCAGTGATTGGACTGTGCGATTATGCATTGATTGGATTGTCTGGTTTTACAGTGATTGGACCATGTGATTATACAGTGATTGGAGCGTGTGATTATACTGTGATTGGACCATGTGATTATGCAGTGATTGGACCATTTGATTATACAGTGATTGGACCGTGTGATTATGCAGTGATTGGACCGTGCGATTATACAGTGATTGGATCGTGTGATTATACAGCGATTGGATCGCGTGATTATACAGTGATTGGACCGTGTGATTATACAGTGATTGGATCGTGCGATTTTACTGTGATTGGATCGTGTGATTATACAATGATTGTACATTGTGATTATACAGTGATTGGAGTGTGTGATTATACAGTGATTGTACATTGTGATTATGCAGTGATTGGACCGTGCGATTATGCAGTGATTGGACCGTGCGATTATGCAGTGATTGGACCTTGCGTTTATACAGCGATTGGATCCTGTGATTATACAGTGATTGGATCCTGTGATTATACAGTGATTCGACTGTCCGATTATACATCAATTGGATCCTGTGATTATACAGTGATTGGACCGTGTGATTATACAGTGATTGAACCGTGTGATTATGCAGTGAGTGGATCGTGTGATTATACAGTGATTGGACCGTGTGATTATACAGAGATTGTACATTGTGATTAAACAGTGATTGGATTTTGTGATTAAACAGTGATTGGACCGTGTGATTAAACAGTGATTGGACCGTGTGATTATACAGTGATTGGATCGTGTGATTATACAATGATTGGACCGTGTGATTATACAGTGATTGTACATTGTGATTATACAGTGATTGGATCGTGTGATTATGCAGTGATTGGACCTTGTGATTATACAGTGATTGGATCGTGTGATGATACAATGATTGGAACGTGTGATTATACAGTGATTGGACCGCGAGATTATGATTGGACCGTGTGATTATGCAATGATTGGATTGTGCGATTATGCAGTGATTAGACCGTGCGATTATACAGTGATTATGCAGTGAATGGACCATGCGATTATACAGTGATTGGATCGTGTGATTATACAGTGATAGGATCGTGTGATTATACAGTGATTGGAACGTGTGATTATACAGTGATTGGACCATGTGATTATGCAGTGATTGGACCGTGTGATTATTCAGTGATTGGATTGTGTGATTATACTGTAATTGGACCGTGTGATTATACAGTGATTGGAGCATGTGAATATACAGCGATTGGACCATGTGATTATACAGTGGTTGGATCGTGCGATATTACACTGGTTGGATCGTGCGATATTACAGTGATTTGATCGTGTGATTATACTGTGATTGTACATTGTGATTATACAGTGATTGGATCGTGTGATTATACAGTGATTGTACATTGTGATTATACAGTGATTGGACCGTGTGATTATACAGTGAGTGGATCGTGTGACTTTACTGTGATTGGACCGTGTGATTTTACAGTGATTGGATCGTGTGATTACACAATGATTGGACCTTGTGAATATACACTGATTGGACCATGTGATTATGCAGTGATTGGACTGTGTGATTATCCAGTGATTGGATCGTGTGATTATACTGTAATTGGACCGTGTGATTATGCAGTGATTGGAACGTGTGATTATACAGTGATTGGATCGTGTGATTATGCAGTGATTGGACCGTGCGATTATGCAGTGATTGGACCGTGCGATTATGCAGTGATTGGACCGTGCGATTATGCAGTGATTGGATTGTCTGGTTTTACAGTGATTGGACCATGTGATTATACAGTGATTGGAGCGTGTGATTATACTGTGATTGGACCGTGTGATTATGCAGTGATTGGACCGTTTGATTATACAGTGATTGGACCGTGTGATTATGCAGTGATTGGACCTTGTGATTATACAGTGATTGGATCGTGTGATGATACAATGATTGGAACGTGTGATTATACAGTGATTGGACCGCGAGATTATGATTGTACCGTGTGATTATGCAATGACTGGACTGTGCGATTATACAGTGATTAGACCGTGCGATTATACAGTGATTATGCAGTGATTGGACCATGCGATTATACAGTGATTATACAGTGATTGGATCGTGTGATTATACAGTGATTGGATCGTGTGATTATACAGTGATTGGATCGTGTGATTATACAATGATTGGACCTTGTGAATATACAGTGATTGGACCATGTGATTATGCAGTGATTGGACCGTGTGATTATTCAGTGATTAGACCATGTGATTATACAGTGATTGGAGCGTGTGAATATACAGCGATTGGACCATGTGATTATACAGTGGTTGGATCGTGCGATATTACAGTGGTTGGATCGTGCGATATTACAGTGATTTGATCGTGTGATTATACTGTGATTGTACATTGTGATTATACAGTGATTGGATCGTATGATTATACAGTGATTGTACATTGTGATTATACAGTGATTGGACCGTGTGATTATACAGTGAGTGGATCGTGTGACTTTACTGTGATTGGATCGTGTGATTATACACTGATTGTACATTGTGATTATACAGTTATTGGATCCTGTGATTATACAGTGATTGGCCCGTGTGATTATGCAGTGATTATACAGTGATTGGACCGTGCAATTATACAGTGATTATACAGTGATTGGATCATATGTTTGTACAGTGATTGAACCGTGTGATTATACAGTGATTGGATCGCGTAATTATCCAGTGATTGGACCGCGTGATTAGGCAGTGATTGGACCGCGCGATTATACAGTGATTGGACCGTGCGATTATGCAGTGATTGGAGTGTGTGATTATACTGTGATTGGACCGTGTGATTATGCAGTGATTGGACCATTTGATTATACAGTGATTGGACCGTGTGATTATGCAGTGATTGGACCTTGTGATTATACAGTGATTGGATCGTGTGATGATACAATGATTGGAACGTGTGATTATACAGTGATTGGACCGCGAGATTATGATTGTACCGTGTGATTATGCAATGATTGGACTGTGCGATTATGCAGTGATTAGACCGTGCGATTATACAGTGATTATGCAGTGATTGGACCATGCAATTATACAGTGATTATACAGTGATTGGATCGTGTGATTATACAGTGATTGGATCGTGTGATTATACAGTGATTGGACCGTGTGATTATACAATGATTGGACCTTGTGAATATACAGTGATTGGACCGTGTGATTATGCAGTGATTGGACCGTGTGATTATTCAGTGATTGGATTGTGTGATTATACTGTAATTGGACCGTGTGATTATGCAGTGATTAGGCCATGTGATTATACAGTGATTGGAGCGTGTGAATATACAGCGATTGGACCATGTGATTATACAGTGGTTGGATCGTGCGATATTACAGTGGTTGGATCGTGCGATATTACAGTGATTGGATCGTGTGATTATACTGTGATTGTACATTGTGATTATACAGTGATTGGATCGTGTGATTATACAGTGATTGTACATTGTGATTATACAGTGATTGGACCGTGTGATTATACAGTGAGTCGATCGTGTGACTTTATTGTGATTGGACCGTGTGATTCTACAGTGATTGGATCGTGTGATTACACAATGATTGGACCTTGTGAATATACACTGATTGGACCATGTGATTATGCAGTGATTGGACTGTGTGATTATCCAGTGATTGGATCGTGTGATTATACTGTAATTGGACCGTGTGATTATGCAGTGATTGGAACGTGTGATTATACAGTGATTGGATCGTGTGATTATACAGTGATTGGACCGTGTGATTATGCAGTGATTGGATCGTGTGATTAAACAGTGATTGGATCGTGTGATTATTCGGTGATTGTACATTGTGATTATACAGTGATTGGATCGTGTGATTATGCAGTGATTGAAAAGTGTGACTATACAGTGATTGTACATCGTGATTATATAGTGATTGGATATTGTGATTATACAGTGATTGGATATTGTGATTATACAGTGATTGGATCATGTGATTATACAGCGATTGGACCGTGTGATTTTTCAGTAATTGGATCGCGTGATGATACAGTGAGTGGATCGTGTGATTATACAGTGATTGGACCATGTGATTATACAGTGATTGGATCGTGTGATTAAACAGTGATTGGATCGTGTGATTATACAGTGATTGTACATTGTGATTATACAGTGATTGGATCGTGTGATTATGCAGTGATTGAACCGTGTGACTATGCAGTGATTGTACATCGTGATAATATAGTGAATGGATATTGTGATTATACAGTGATTGGATATTGTAATTATACATTGATTGGATATTGTGATTATACATTGATTGGATCGTGTGATTATACAGTGATTGCATATTGTGATTATACAGTGATTGGATTGTGTGATTATACAGTGATTGAACCGTGTGACTATACAGTGATTGTACATCATGATTATACAGTGATTGCATTTTGTGATTATACAGTGATTGGATCGTGCGATTTTACTGTGATTGGATAGTGTGATTATACACTGATTGTACATTGTGATTATACAGTGATTGGATCGTGTGATTATACAGTGATTGTACATTGTGATTATGCAGTGATTGGACCGTGCAATTATGCAGTGATCGGACCGTGCGATTATACAGTGATTGGATCGTGTGATTTTACAGTGATTGGATCGTGTGATTATACAGTGATTGGATCCTGTGATTATACAGTGATTCGACTGTGCGATTATACATCGATTGGATCCTGTGATTATACAGTGATTGGACCGTGTGATTATACAGTGATTGGATCGTGTGATTATACAGTGATTGAATCGCGTGATTATACAGTGATTGGACCGTGTGATTATACAGTGATTGGATCGTGCGATTTTACTGTGATTGGATCGTGTGATTATACACAGATTGTACATTGTGATATTACAGTGATTGGATCGTGTGATTATGCAGTGATTGAACCGTGTGACTATGCAGTGATTGTACATCGTGATAATATAGTGAATGGATATTGTGATTATACAGTGATTGGATATTGTAATTATACATTGATTGGATATTGTGATTATACATTGATTGGATCGTGTGATTATACAGTGATTGCATATTGCGATTATACAGTGATTGGATTGTGTGATTATGCAGTGATTGAACCGTGTGACTATACAGTGATTGTACATCATGATTATACAGTGATTGCATATTGTGATTATACAGTGATTGGATCGTGCGATTTTACTGTGATTGGATAGTGTGATTATACACTGATTGTACATTGTGATTATACAGTGATTGGATCGTGTGATTATACAGTGATTGTACATTGTGATTATGCAGTGATTGGACCGTGCAATTATGCAGTGATCGGACCGTGCGATTATGCAGTGATTGGACCGTGCGATTATACAGTGATTGGATCGTGTGATTATACAGTGATTGAATCGCGTGATTATACAGTGATTGGACCGTGTGATTATACAGTGATTGGATCATGCGATTTTACTGTGATTGGATCGTGTGATTATACACAGATTGTACATTGTGATATTACAGTGATTGGATCGTGTGATTATACAGTGATTGTACATTGTGATTATACAGTGATTGGATCGTGTGATTATGCAGTGATTGAACCGTGTGACTATGCAGTGATTGTACATCGTGATAATATAGTGAATGGATATTGTGATTATACAGTGATTGGATATTGTAATTATACATTGATTGGATATTGTGATTATACATTGATTGGATCGTGTGATTATACAGTGATTGCATATTGCGATCATACAGTGATTGGATTCTGTGATTATGCAGTGATTGAACCGTGTGACTATACAGTGATTGTACATCATGATTATACAGTGATTGCATATTGTGATTATACAGTGATTGGATCATGCGATTTTACTGTGATTGGATAGTGTGATTATACACTGATTGTACATTGTGATTATACAGTGATTGGATCGTGTGATTATACAGTGATTGTACATTGTGATTATGCAGTGATTGGACCGTGCAATTATGCAGTGATCGGACCGTGCGATTATGCAGTGATTGGACCGTGCGATTATACAGTGATTGGATCGTGTGATTTTACAGTGATTGGATCGTGTGATTATACAGTGATTGGACCTTGCGATTATACAGCGATTGGATCCTGTGATTATACAGTGATTGGATCCTGTGATTATACAGTGATTCGATTGTGCGATTATACATCGATTGGATCCTGTGATTATACAGTGATTGGACCGTGTGATTATACAGTGATTGGATCGTGTGATTATACAGTGATTGAATCGCGTGATTATACAGTGATTGGACCGTGTGATTATACAGTGATTGGATCGTGCGATTTTACTGTGATTGGATCGTGTGATTATACACTGATTGTACATTGTGATATTACAGTGATTGGATCGTGTGATTATACAGTGATTGTACATTGTGATTATGCAATGATTGGACCGTGCGATTATACAGTGATTGGATCGCGTGATTATACAGTGATTGGACCGTGTGATTATACAGTGATTGGATCGTACGATTTTACTGTGATTGGATCGTGTGATTATACAATGATTGTACATTGTGATTATACAGTGATTGGATTGTGTGATTATACAGTGATTGTACATTGTGATTATGCAGTGATTGGACCGTGCGATTATGCAGTGATTGGACCGTGCGATTATGCAGTGATTGGACCTTGCGTTTATACAGCGATTGGATCCTGTGATTATACAGTGATTGGATCCTGTGATTATACAGTGATTCGACTGTCCGATTATACATCAATTGGATCCTGTGATTATACAGTGATTGGACCGTGTGATTATGCAGTGATTGAACCGTGTGATTATGCAGTGATTGGATCCTGTGATTATACAGTAATTGGATCGTGTGATTATACAGTGATTGAACCGTGTGATTATACAGTGATTGGATCGTGTGATTATACAGTGATTGTACATTGTGATTATACAGTGATTGGACCGTGTGATTATACAGTGAGTGGATCGTGTGACTTTACTGTGATTGGACCGTGTGATTTTACAGTGATTGGATCGTGTGATTACACAATAATTGGACCTTGTGAATATACACTGATTGGACCATGTGATTATGCAGTGATTGGACTGTGTGACTATCCAGTGATTGGATCGTGTGATTATACTGTAATTGGACCGTGTGATTATGCAGTGATTGGAACGTGTGATTATACAGTGATTGGATCGTGTGATTATGCAGTGATTGGACCGTGCGATTATGCAGTGATTGGACCGTGCGATTATGCAGTGATTGGACCGTGCGATTATGCAGTGATTGGATTGTCTGGTTTTACAGTGATTGGACCATGTGATTATACAGTGATTGGAGCGTGTGATTATACTGTGATTGGACCGTGTGATTATGCAGTGATTGGACCGTTTGATTATACAGTGATTGGACCGTGTGATTATGCAGTGATTGGACCTTGTGATTATACAGTGATTGGATCGTGTGATGATACAATGATTGGAACGTGTGATTATACAGTGATTGGACCGCGACATTATGATTGTACCGTGTGATTATGCAATGATTGGACTGTGCGATTATACAGTGATTAAACCGTGCGATTATACAGTGATTATGCAGTGATTGGATTGTCTGGTTTTACAGTGATTGGACCATGTGATTATACAGTGATTGGAGCGTGTGATTATACTGTGATTGGACCGTGTGATTATGCAGTGATTGGACCGTTTGATTATACAGTGATTGGACCGTGTGATTATGCAGTGATTGGACCTTGTGATTATACAGTGATTGGATCGTGTGATGATACAATGATTGGAACGTGTGATTATACAGTGATTGGACCGCGAGATTATGATTGTACCGTGTGATTATGCAATGATTGGACTGTGCGATTATACAGTGATTAGACCGTGCGATTATACAGTGATTATGCAGTGATTGGACCATGCGATTATACAGTGATTATACAGTGATTGGATCGTGTGATTATACAGTGATTGGATCGTGTGATTATACAGTGATTGGATCGTGTGATTATACAATGATTGGACCTTGTGAATATACAGTGATTGGACCATGTGATTATGCAGTGATTGGACCGTGTGATTATTCAGTGATTAGACCATGTGATTATACAGTGATTGGAGCGTGTGAATATACAGCGATTGGACCATGTGATTATACAGTGGTTGGATCGTGCGATATTACAGTGGTTGGATCGTGCGATATTACAGTGATTTGATCGTGTGATTATACTGTGATTGTACATTGTGATTATACAGTGATTGGATCGTGTGATTATACAGTGATTGTACATTGTGATTATACAGTGATTGGACCGTGTGATTATACAGTGAGTGGATCGTGTGACTTTACTGTGATTGGATCGTGTGATTATACACTGATTGTACATTGTGATTATACAGTTATTGGATCCTGTGATTATACAGTGATTGGCCCGTGTGATTATGCAGTGATTATACAGTGATTGGACCGTGCAATTATACAGTGATTATACAGTGATTGGATCATATGTTTGTACAGTGATTGAACCGTGTGATTATACAGTGATTGGATCGCGTAATTATCCAGTGATTGGACCGCGTGATTAGGCAGTGATTGGACCGCGCGATTATACAGTGATTGGACCGTGCGATTATGCAGTGATTGGAGCGTGTGATTATACTGTGATTGGACCGTGTGATTATGCAGTGATTGGACCATTTGATTATACAGTGATTGGACCGTGTGATTATGCAGTGATTGGACCTTGTGATTATACAGTGATTGGATCGTGTGATGATACAATGATTGGAACGTGTGATTATACAGTGATTAGACCGTGCGATTATGCAGTGATTAGACCGTGCGATTATACAGTGATTATGCAGTGATTGGACCATGCAATTATACAGTGATTATACAGTGATTGGATCGTGTGATTATACAGTGATTGGATCGTGTGATTATACAGTGATTGGACCGTGTGATTATACAATGATTGGACCTTGTGAATATACAGTGATTGGACCATGTGATTATGCAGTGATTGGACCGTGTGATTATTCAGTGATTGGATTGTGTGATTATACTGTAATTGGACCGTGTGATTATGCAGTGATTAGGCCATGTGATTATACAGTGATTGGAGCGTGTGAATATACAGCGATTGGACCATGTGATTATACAGTGGTTGGATCGTGCGATATTACAGTGGTTGGATCGTGCGATATTACAGTGGTTGGATCGTGCGATATTACAGTGATTGGATCGTGTGATTATACTGTGATTGTACATTGTGATTATACAGTGATTGGATCGTGTGATTATACAGTGATTGTACATTGTGATTATACAGTGATTGGACCGTGTGATTATACAGTGAGTCGATCGTGTGACTTTATTGTGATTGGACCGTGTGATTCTACAGTGATTGGATCGTGTGATTACACAATGATTGGACCTTGTGAATATACACTGATTGGACCATGTGATTATGCAGTGATTGGACTGTGTGATTATCCAGTGATTGGATCGTGTGATTATACTGTAATTGGACCGTGTGATTATGCAGTGATTGGAACGTGTGATTATACAGTGATTGGATCGTGTGATTATACAGTGATTGGACCGTGTGATTATGCAGTGATTGGATCGTGTGATTAAACAGTGATTGGATCGTGTGATTATTCGGTGATTGTACATTGTGATTATACAGTGATTGGATCGTGTGATTATGCAGTGATTGAAAAGTGTGACTATACAGTGATTGTACATCGTGATTATATAGTGATTGGATATTGTGATTATACAGTGATTGGATATTGTGATTATACAGTGATTGGATCATGTGATTATACAGCGATTGGACCGTGTGATTTTTCAGTAATTGGATCGCGTGATGATACAGTGAGTGGATCGTGTGATTATACAGTGATTGGACCATGTGATTATACAGTGATTGGATCGTGTGATTAAACAGTGATTGGATCGTGTGATTATACAGTGATTGTACATTGTGATTATACAGTGATTGGATCGTGTGATTATGCAGTGATTGAACCGTGTGACTATGCAGTGATTGTACATCGTGATAATATAGTGAATGGATATTGTGATTATACAGTGATTGGATATTGTAATTATACATTGATTGGATATTGTGATTATACATTGATTGGATCGTGTGATTATACAGTGATTGCATATTGTGATTATACAGTGATTGGATTGTGTGATTATACAGTGATTGAACCGTGTGACTATACAGTGATTGTACATCATGATTATACAGTGATTGCATTTTGTGATTATACAGTGATTGGATCGTGCGATTTTACTGTGATTGGATAGTGTGATTATACACTGATTGTACATTGTGATTATACAGTGATTGGATCGTGTGATTATACAGTGATTGTACATTGTGATTATGCAGTGATTGGACCGTGCAATTATGCAGTGATCGGACCGTGCGATTATAAAGTGATTGGATCGTGTGATTTTACAGTGATTGGATCGTGTGATTATACAGTGATTGGATCCTGTGATTATACAGTGATTCGACTGTGCGATTATACATCGATTGGATCCTGTGATTATACAGTGATTGGACCGTGTGATTATACAGTGATTGGATCGTGTGATTATACAGTGATTGAATCGCGTGATTATACAGTGATTGGACCGTGTGATTATACAGTGATTGGATCGTGCGATTTTACTGTGATTGGATCGTGTGATTATACACAGATTGTACATTGTGATATTACAGTGATTGGATCGTGTGATTATACAGTGATTGTACATTGTGATTATACAGTGATTGGATCGTGTGATTATGCAGTGATTGAACCGTGTGACTATGCAGTGATTGTACATCGTGATAATATAGTGAATGGATATTGTGATTATACAGTGATTGGATATTGTAATTATACATTGATTGGATATTGTGATTATACATTGATTGGATCGTGTGATTATACAGTGATTGCATATTGCGATTATACAGTGATTGGATTGTGTGATTATGCAGTGATTGAACCGTGTGACTATACAGTGATTGTACATCATGATTATACAGTGATTGCATATTGTGATTATACAGTGATTGGATCGTGCGATTTTACTGTGATTGGATAGTGTGATTATACACTGATTGTACATTGTGATTATACAGTGATTGGATCGTGTGATTATACAGTGATTGTACATTGTGATTATGCAGTGATTGGACCGTGCAATTATGCAGTGATCGGACCGTGCGATTATGCAGTGATTGGACCGTGCGATTATACAGTGATTGGATCGTGTGATTATACAGTGATTGAATCGCGTGATTATACAGTGATTGGACCGTGTGATTATACAGTGATTGGATCATGCGATTTTACTGTGATTGGATCGTGTGATTATACACAGATTGTACATTGTGATATTACAGTGATTGGATCGTGTGATTATACAGTGATTGTACATTGTGATTATACAGTGATTGGATCGTGTGATTATGCAGTGATTGAACCGTGTGACTATGCAGTGATTGTACATCGTGATAATATAGTGAATGGATATTGTGATTATACAGTGATTGGATATTGTAATTATACATTGATTGGATATTGTGATTATACATTGATTGGATCGTGTGATTATACAGTGATTGCATATTGCGATCATACAGTGATTGGATTCTGTGATTATGCAGTGATTGAACCGTGTGACTATACAGTGATTGTACATCATGATTATACAGTGATTGCATATTGTGATTATACAGTGATTGGATCATGCGATTTTACTGTGATTGGATAGTGTGATTATACACTGATTGTACATTGTGATTATACAGTGATTGGATCGTGTGATTATACAGTGATTGTACATTGTGATTATGCAGTGATTGGACCGTGCAATTATGCAGTGATCGGACCGTGCGATTATGCAGTGATTGGACCGTGCGATTATACAGTGATTGGATCGTGTGATTTTACAGTGATTGGATCATGTGATTATACAGTGATTGGACCTTGCGATTATACAGCGATTGGATCCTGTGATTATACAGTGATTGGATCCTGTGATTATACAGTGATTCGATTGTGCGATTATACATCGATTGGATCCTGTGATTAAACAGTGATTGGACCGTGTGATTATACAGTGATTGGATCGTGTGATTATACAGTGATTGAATCGCGTGATTATACAGTGATTGGACCGTGTGATTATACAGTGATTGGATCGTGCGATTTTACCGTGATTGGATCGTGTGATTATACACTGATTGTACATTGTGATATTACAGTGATTGGATCGTGTGATTATACAGTGATTGTACATTGTGATTATGCAATGATTGGACCGTGCGATTATGCAGTGATTGGACCGTGCGATTATACAGTGATTGGATCGTGTGATTATACAGTGATTGGATCGCGTGATTATACAGTGATTGGACCGTGTGATTATACAGTGATTGGATCGTACGATTTTACTGTGATTGGATCGTGTGATTATACAATGATTGTACATTGTGATTATACAGTGATTGGATTGTGTGATTATACAGTGATTGTACATTGTGATTATGCAGTGATTGGACCGTGCGATTATGCAGTGATTGGACCGTGCGATTATGCAGTGATTGGACCTTGCGTTTATACAGCGATTGGATCCTGTGATTATACAGTGATTGGATCCTGTGATTATACAGTGATTCGACTGTCCGATTATACATCAATTGGATCCTGTGATTATACAGTGATTGGACCGTGTGATTATGCAATGATTGAACCGTGTGATTATGCAGTGATTGGATCCTGTGATTATACAGTAATTGGATCGTGTGATTATACAGTGATTGAACCGTGTGATTATACAGTGATTGGAATGAATATGCAGTGATTGGACCGTGTGAATATACAATGATTGGACCATGTGATTCTGCAGTGATTGGACCGTGTGATTATACAGTGATTGTACATTGTGATCATATAGTGATTGGACCGTGTGATTATACAGTGATTGTAAATTGTGATTGTACATTGTGATTATACAGTGATTGGATCGTGTGATCAGACTGTGATTATGCAGTGATTCGACCGTGTGATTATGCAGTGATTGGATCATGTGATTATGCGGTGATTGGGTCGTGTGATTATGCAGTGATTGAACCGTGTGATTATACAGTGATTGGATCGCGTGACTATACAGTGATGATACAGTGATTGGACCGTGCGATTATACAGTGATTATACAGTGATTGGATCATATGTTTGTACAGTGATTGAACCGTGTGATTACACAATGATTGGATGGTCTGATTATACAGTGATTGGCCCGCGCGATTATACAGTGATTGCACCGTGTGATTTTCCGGCGATTGGATCGTGTGATTGTACAGTGAGTGGATCGTGTGATTATACAGTGATTGGACCGTGTGATTATACAGAGATTGTACATTGTGATTAAACAGTGATTGGATTTTGTGATTAAACAGTGATTGGACCGTGTGATTAAACAGTGATTGGACCGTGTGATTATACAGTGATTGGATCGTGTGATTATACAATGATTGGACCGTGTGATTATACAGTGATTGTACATTGTGATTATACAGTGATTGGATCGTGTGATTATACTGTGATTGGACCATGCGATTATCATGTGATTGGACCGTGCAATTATACAGCGATTGGATCCTGTGATTATACTATGATTGCACCAAGTGATTATACAGTGATTGGACCATGTGATTATACAGTGATTGGACCGTGTAGTGATTGGACCATGTGATTATGCAGTGATTGGACCGTGTGATTATGTAGTGATTGGACCATGTTATTATGCGGTGATTGGACCGTGTGATTATGCAGTGATTGGACCGTGTGATTATACCGTGATTGGATCGCGTAATTATCCAGTGATTGGACCGCGTGATTAGACAGTGATTGGACCGCGCGATTATACAGTGATTGCACCGTGCGATTATGCAGTGATTGGACCGTTCGATTATGCAGTGATTGGACCGTGCGATTATGCAGTGATTGGATTGTCTGGTTTTACAGTGATTGGACCGTGTGATTATGCAGTGATTGGACCGTGCGATTATGCAGTGATTGGACTGTGCGATTATGCATTGATTGGATTGTCTGGTTTTGCAGTGATTGGACCATGTGATTATACAGTGATTGGAGCGTGTGATTATACTGTGATTGGACCATGTGATTATGCAGTGATTGGACCATTTGATTATACAGTGATTGGACCGTGTGATTATGCAGTGATTGGACCGTGCGATTATACAGTGATTGGATCGTGTGATTATACAGCGATTGGATCGCGTGATTATACAGTGATTGGACCGTGTGATTATACAGTGATTGGATCGTGCGATTTTACTGTGATTGGATCGTGTGATTATACAATGATTGTACATTGTGATTATACAGTGATTGGATTGTGTGATTATACAGTGATTGTACATTGTGATTATGCAGTGATTGGACCGTGCGATTATGCAGTGATTGGACCGTGCGATTATGCAGTGATTGGACCTTGCGTTTATACAGCGATTGGATCCTGTGATTATACAGTGATTGGATCCTGTGATTATACAGTGATTCGACTGTCCGATTATACATCAATTGGATCCTGTGATTATACAGTGATTGGACCGTGTGATTATACAGTGATTGAACCGTGTGATTATGCAGTGATTGGATCCTGTGATTATACAGTAATTGGATCGTGTGATTATACAGTGATTGAACCGTGTGATTATACAGTGATTGGAATGAATATGCAGTGATTGGACCGTGTGAATATACAGTGATTGGACCATGTGATTCTGCAGTGATTGGACCGTGTGATTATACAGTGATTGTACATTGTGATCATATAGTGATTGGATCGTGTAATTATACAGTGATTGTAAATTGTGATTGTACATTGTGATTATACAGTGATTGGATCGTGTGATTATACAACGATTACACTGTGCGATTATACGGCGATTGGATCATGTGATTATACAGTGAGTGGATCGTGTGATTTTACAGTGATTGGATAGTGCGATTTTCCAGTGATTGGACCGTGCGATTATACAGTGATTGGACCGTGTGAATTTACAGTGATTGAATCATGTGAATATACGGTGATTGGATCGTGTGATTATTCAGTGATTATACAGTGATTGAATCGTGTGATTATTCGGCGATTGGACGGTGCGATTATACAGTGATTGGATCTTGTGATTCTACAGCGATTGGACCATGTGATTATGCAGTGAATGGACCGTGTGATTATACAGTGATTGGACCATGTGATTATACAGTGATTGGATCGTATGATTATACAGTGATTGGATCGTGTGATTATACAGTAATTGGATCGTGTGACTATGCAGTGATTTGATCGTGTGATTATACAGTGATTAGACCGTGCGATTATACTGTGATTGGACCACGTGATTATACAGTGATTGGACCGTGTGATTATACAGTGATTGGACCGTGTGACTATCCAGTGATTGTACAACGTGATTATACAGTGATTAAATATTGTGATTATACAGTGATTGGATGTTGTGATTATACAGTGATTGGATCATGTGATATTACAGTGATTGGATCGTGTGATTATACAGTGATTGGATCACGTAATTATACAGTGATTGGATCGTGTGATTATACAGTGATTGTACATTGTGATTACACAATGATTGGACCTTGTGAATATACACTGATTGGACCATGTGATTATGCAGTGATTGAACCGTGTGATTATACAGTGATTGGATCGTGTGATTATACTGTAATTGGACCGTGTGATTATGCAGTGATTGGAACGTGTGATTATACAGTGATTGGATTGTCTGGTTATACAGTGATTGTACCGTGTGATTATGCGGTGATTGGACCGTGCGATTATGCAGTGATTGGTTCGTGCGATTGGACAGTGATTATACAGTGATTGGATTGCGCGATTATACAGTGATTGGATCATGTGATTCTACTGTGATTGGACCGTGCGATTATACAGCGAATGGATCCTTTGATTATACAGTGATTGGACCGTGTGATTATACTGTGATTGGACCGTGTGATTATACTGTGCTTGGACCGTGTGATTATGCAGTGATTGAACCGTGTGACTATTCAGTGATTGTACATCGTGATTATACAGTGATTGAATATTGTGATTATACAGTGATTGGATGTTGTGATTATACAGTGATTGGATCATGTGATTTTACACCGATTGGACCGTGTGATTATACAGTGATTGGATCGCGTAATTATACAGTGATTGGACAGTGTGATTCTACAGTGGTTGGATCGTGCGATATTACAGTGATTGGTTCGTGTGATTATACTGTGATTGTACATTGTGATTATACAGTGATTGGATCGTGTGATTATACAGTGATTGTACATTGTGATTATACAATGATTGGACCGTGTGACTATACAGTGATTGTACATTGTGATTATACAGTGATTGGACCGTGTGATTATGCAGTGATTGGACCGTGTGATTATGCAGTGATTGGACTGTGCAATTATACAGTGATTGAATCGTGTGATTATACAGTGATTGGATCCTGTGATTATACAGTGATTCGACAGTTCGATTATACATCGATTGGATCCTGTGATTATACAGTGATTAGACCGTGTGTTTATACTGTGATTGGACCATGTGATTATACAGTAATTGGATCGTGTGATTATACAGCGATTGAACCGTGTGATTATACAGTGATTGGACCGTGTGAATATGCAGTGATTGGACTGTGTGAATATACAGTGATTGGATCATGTGATTATGCAGTGATTGGACCATGTGATTATACTGTGATTGGAGCGTGTGATTATACTGTGATTGGACTGTGTGATTATGCAATGATTGGACCATTTGATTATACAGTGATTGGACCGTGTGATTATGCAGTGATTGGACCTTGTGATTATACAGTGATTGGATCGTGTGATGATACAGTGATTGGAACGTGTGATTATACATTGATTGGACCGCATGATTATACAGTGATTGGACCCCGTGATTATACAGTGATTGGACCGCGAGATTATGAATGTACCGTGTGATTATGCAATGATTGGACTGTGCGTATATGCAGTGATTAGACCGTGCGATTATACAGTGATTATACAGTGATTGGATCGTGCAATTATACAGTGATTGGATCGTGTGATTATACAGTGATTGAATCCTGTGATTGTACAGTGATTCGACCGTTCGATTATACATCGATTGAATCCTGTGATTATACAGTGATTGGAGCGTGTGTTTATACTGTGATTGGACCATGTGATTATACAGTAATTGGATCGTGTGATTATACAGTGATTGAACCGTGTGAATATGCTGTGATTGGACTGTGTGAATATACAGTGATTGGACCATGTGATTATGCAGTGATTATACAGTGATTGGATCGTGTGATTAAACAGTGATTGGACCGTGTGATTATACAATGATTGGACCTTGTGAATATACAGTGATTGGACCATGTGATTATGCAGTGATTGGACCGTGTGATTATTCAGTGATTGGATTGTGTGTTTATACTGTAATTGGACCGTGTGATTATACAGTGATTGGATCGTGTGATTATACAGTGATTGTACATTGTGATTATACAGTGGTTGGATCGTGTGATTATACAGTGATTGAACCGTGTGACTATCCAGTGATTATACATCGTGATTATACAGTGATTAAATATTGTGATTATACAGTGATTGGATATTGTAATTATACAGTGATTGGATCATGTAATTATACAGTGATTGGACCGTGTGATTATACAGTGGTTGGATCGTGCGATATTAAAGTGATTGGATCGTGTGATTATACAGTGATTGTATATTGTGATTATACAGTGATTGGACCGTGTGACTATACAGTGATTGTACATTGTGATTATACAGTGATTGGACCGTGTGATTATACAGTGATTGGACCGTGTGATTATGCAGTGATTGGACCGTGTGATTATGCAGTGATTGGACCGTGCAATTATACAGTGATTGGATCGTGTGATTATACAGTGATTGAATCCTGTGATTGTACAGTGATTCGACCGTTCGATTATACATCGATTGAATCCTGTGATTATACAGTGATTGGACCGTGTGTTTATACTGTGATTGGACCATGTTATTATACAGTAATTGGATCGTGTGATTATACAGTGATTGAACCGTGTGATTATACAGTGATTGGATCGTGTGAATATGCAGTGATTGGACTGTGTGAATATACAGTGATTGAACCATGTGATTATGCAGTGATTAGACCATGTGATTATACAGTGATTGGAGCGTGTGAATATACAGCGATTGGACCATGTGATTATACAGTGATTGGAGCATGTGATTATACAATGATTGGACCTGTACCGCGCGATTATGCAGTGATTGGATCGTGCGATTATTCAGTGTTTATACAGTGATTGGATCATATGTTTGTACAGTGATTGAACCGTGTGATTACACAATGATTGGATGGTCTGATTATACAGTGATTGGACCGCGCGATTATACAGTGATTGCACCGTGTGATTTTCCAGCGATTGGATCGTGTGATTATACAGTGAGTGGATCGTGTGACTTTACTGTGATTGGACCGTGTGATTATACAGTGATTGGATTGTGTGATTATACAATGATTGGGCCTTGTGAATATACACTGATTGGACCATGTGATTAGGCAGTGATTGGACCGTGTGATTATCCAGTGATTGGATCGTGTGATTATACTGTAATTGGACCGTGTGATTATGCAGTGATTGAAACGTGTGATTATACAGTGATTGGACCGCGTGATTATAGAGTGATTGGACCGTGTGATTATACACTGATTGGACCGCGTGATTATGCAATGTTTGTACCGTGTGATTATGCAATGATTGGATCGTGTGGTTATACAATGATTGGACCTGTACCGCGCGATTATGCAGTGATTGGATCGTGTGATTATACAGTGATTGGATCGTGTGATGATACAGTGATTGAAACGTGTGATTATACAGTGATTGGACCGCATGATTATACAGTGATTGGACCCCGTGATTATACAGTGATTGGACCACGAGATTATGATTGTACCGTGTGATTATGCAATGAATGGGCTGTGCGATTATGCAGTGATTGGATCATGCGATTATACAGTGATTATACAGTGATTGGATCGTGTGTTTATACAGTGATTGAACCGTGTGATTACACAATGATTGGATGGTCTGATTATACAGTGATTGGACCGCGTGATTATACAGTGATTGGACCACGTGTTTATGCAATGATTGTACCGTGTGATTATACAGTGATTGGACCGTGTGTTTATACTGTGATTGGACCGTGTGATTATACGTGATTGGATATTGTGATTATACAGTGGTTGGATATTGTGATTGTACAGTGATTGGATCGTGTGATTATACAGCGATTGGACTGTGTGATTATACAGTGATTGAACCGTGTGACTATCCAGTGATTGTACGTCGTGATTATACAGTGATTAAATATTGTGGTTATACAGTGATTGGATCGCGTAATTATACAGTGATTGGACCATGTGATTATACAGTGATTGGATCGTGTGATTATACAGTGATTGTACATTGTGATTATACACTGATTGGACCATGTGACTATACAGTGATTGGACCGTGCAATTAAACAGTGATTGGACCGTGCAATTATACAGTGATTGGATCGTGTGATTATACAGTGATTGGATCCTGTGATTATACAGTGATTCGATCTTTCGATTATACATCGATTGGATGCTGTGATTATACAGTGATTGGACCGTGTGTTTACACTGTGATTGGACCGTGTGATTATACGTTATTGAACTGTGTGATTATACAGTGATTGCACCGTGTGAATATTCAGTGATTGGACCGTGTGAATATACAGTGATTGGACCATGAGATTATGCAGTGAATGGACCATGTGATTATACAGTGATTGGACCATGTGAATATACAGTGATTGGACCATGTGATTATGCAGTGATTGGACCATGTGATTATACAGTGATTGGATGGTGTGATTATACAGTGATTAGATCATGTGATTATGCAGTGATTGGACTGTGCGATTATACAGCGATTGGACCGTGTGATTATACAGTGATTGGACCGTGCGATTATACATCGATTGCACCATGCGATTATACGGCGATTGGATTGTGTGATTATACAGTGCTTGGATCGTGTGATTATACAGTGATTGTACATTGTGATGATACAGTGATTGGATATTGAGATATACAGTAATTGGACCATGTGATTATACAGTGATTGGATCGTGTGATTATACAGTGATTGGACCGTGTGATTATGCAGTGATTGGATCGTGTGATTAAACAGTGATTGATTCGTGTGATTATTCGGTGATTGTACATTGTGATTATACAGTGATTGGATCGTGTGATTATGCAGTGATTGAAAAGTGTGATTATACAGTGATTGTACATCGTGATAATATACTGAATGGATATTGTGATTATACATTGATTGGATATTGTGATTATGCATTGATTGGATCGTGTGATTATACAGTGATTCATATTGTGATTATACAGTGATTGGATTGTGTGATTATGATTGAACCGTGTGACTATACAGTGATTGTACATCATGATTATACAGTGATTGCATATTGTGATTATACAGTGATTGGATCGTGCGATTTTACTGTGATTGGATAGTGTGATTATACACTGATTGTACATTGTGATTATACAGTGATTGGATCATGTGATTATACAGTGATTGTACATTGTGATTATGCAGTGATTGGACCGTGCAATTATGCAGTGTTCGGACCGTGCGATTATGCAGTGATTGGACCGTGCGATTATACAGTGATTGGATCGTGTGATTTTACAGTGATTGGATCCTGTGATTATACAGTGATTCGACTGCGATTATACATCGATTGGATCCTGTTATTATACAGTGATTGGACCGCGTGATTATACAGTGATTGGATCGCGTGATTATACAGTGATTGGGCCGTGTGATTATACAGTGATTGGATCGTGTGATTATACAGTGATTGTACATTGTGATTATACAGTGGTTGGATCGTGTGATTATACAGTGATTGAACCGTGAGACTATCCAGTGATTGTACATCGTGAATATACAGTGATTAAATATTGTGATTATACAGTGATTGGATATTGTGATTATACAGTGATTGGATCATGTGATTATACACCGATTGGACCGTGTGATTATACAGTGATTGGATCACGTAATTATACAGTGATTGGACCGTGTGATTATACAGTTGTTGGATCGTGCGATATTACAGTGATTGGATCGTGTGATTATACTGTGATTGTACATTGTGATTATACAGTGATTGGATCGTGTGATTATACAGTGATTGTACATTGTGATTATACAGTGATTGGACCGTGTGACTATACAGTGATTGTACATTGTGATTATACAGTGATTGGACCGTGTGATTATTCAGTGATTGGATCGTGCGATATTAAAGTGATTGGACCATGTGATTATACTGTAATTGGACCGTGTGATTATGCAGTGATTGGAACGTGTGATTGTACAGTGATTGGATTGTCTGGTTATACAGTGATTGTACCATGTGATTATGCGGTGATTGGACCGTGCGATTATGCAGTGATTGGTTCGTGCGATTGGACAGTGATTATACAGTGATTGGATTGCGCGATTATACAGTGATTATACAGTGATTGGATCATGTGATTCTACTGTGATTGGACCGTGCGATTATACAGCGAATGGATCATTTGATTATACAGTGATTGGACCGTGTGATTATGCAGTGATTGGACCGTGTGATTATACTGTGATTGGACCGTGTGATTCTGCAGTGATTGGACCATTAGATTATACAGTGATTGGACCATGTGATTATGCAGTGATTGGACCTTGTGATTATACAGTGATTGGATCGTGTGATGATACAGTGATTGGAACGTTTGATTATACAGTGATTGGACCGCATGATTATACAGTGATTGGACCCCGTGATTATTCATTGATTGGACCGCGAGATTATGATTGTACCGTGTGGTTATGCAATGATTGAACTGTGCGATTATGCAGTGATTCGACCGTGCGATTATACAGTGATTATGCAGTGATTGGACCATGCGATTATACAGTGATTGGATCGTGTGATTATACAGTGATTGGATCGTGTGATTATACAGCGATTGGACCGTGTAATTATACAATAATTGGACCTTGTGAATATACAGTGATTGGACCATGTGATTATGCAGTGATTGGACCGTGTGATTATCCAGTGATTGGATTGTGTGATTATACTGTAATTGGACCGTGTGATTATGCAGTGATTGGATCGTGTGATTATACAGTGATTGTACATCGTGATTATACAGTGATTGAATATTGTGATTATACAGTGATTGGATATTGTGATTATACAGTGATTGAACCGTGTGACTATCCAGTGATTGCACATCGTGATTATACAGTGATTGAATATTGTGATTATACAGTGATTGGATATTGTGATTATACAGTGATTGGATCATGTGATTATACACCGATTGGACCGTGTGATTATACAGTGATTGGATCGCGTAATTATACAGTGATTGGACCGTGTGATTCTACAGTGGTTGGATCGTGCGATATTACAGTGATTGGTTCGTGTGATTATACTGTGATTGTACATTGTGATTATACAGTGATTGGATCGTGTGATTATACAGTGATTGTACATTGTGATTATACAGTGATTGGACCGTGTGACTATACAGTGATTGTACATTGTGATTATACAGTGATTGGACCGTGTGATTATACAGTGGTTGGATCGTGCGATATTACAGTGATTGGTTCGTGTGATTATACTGTGATTGTACATTGTGATTATACAGTGATTGGATCGTGTGATTATACAGTGATTGTACATTGTGATTATACAATGATTGGACCGTGTGACTATACAGTGATTGTACATTGTGATTATAGAGTGATTGGACCATGTGATTATGCAGTGATTGGACCGTGTGATTATGCAGTGATTGGACCGTGCGATTATGCAGTGATTGGACCGTGCAATTATACAGTGATTGAATCGTGTGATTATACAGTGATTGGATCCTGTGATTATACAGTGATTCGACCGTTCGATTATACATCGATTGGATCCTGTGATTATACAGTGATTAGACCGTGTGTTTATACTGTGATTGGACCATGTGATTATACAGTAATAGGATCGTGTGATTATACAGTGATTGAACCGTGTGATTATACAGTGATTGGACCGTGTGAATATGCAGTGATTGGACTGTGTGAATATACAGTGATTGGACCATGTGATTATGCAGTGATTGGACCATGTGATTATACAGTGATTGGAGCGTGTGATTATACAGTGATTGGATCGTGTGATGATAGTGATTGGAACGTGTGATTATACAGTGATTGGACCGCATGATTATACAGTGATTGGACCCCGTGATTATGCAGTGATTGGACCATGCGATTATACAGTGATTATACAGTGATTGGATCGTGTGATTATACAGTGATTGGATCGTGTGATTATACAGTGATTGGACCGTGTGATTATACAATGATTGGACCTTGTGAATATACAGTGATTGGACCATGTGATTATGCAGTGATTGGACCGTGTGATTATTCAGTGATTGGATTGTGTGATTATACTGTAATTGGACGTGTGATTATACAGTGATTGGATCTTGTGATTATACAGTGATTGTACATTGTGATTATACAGTGGTTGGATCGTGTGATTATACAGTGATTGAAACGTGTGACTATCCAGTGATTGTACATCGTGATTATACAGTGATTAAATATTGTGATTATACAGTGATTGGATATTGTGATTATACAGTGATTGGATCATGTAATTATACAGTGATTGGACCGTGTGATTATACAGTGGTTGGATCGTGCGATATTAAAGTGATTGGATCGTGTGATTATACTGTGATTGTACATTGTGATTATACAGTGATTGGATCGTGTGATTATACAGTGATTGTACATTGTGATTATACAGTGATTGGACCGTGTGACTATACAGTGATTGTACATTGTGATTATACAGTGATTGGACCGTGTGATTATGCAGTGATTGGACCGTGTGATTATGCAGTGATTGGACCGTGCAATTATACAGTGATTGGATCGTGTGATTATACAGTGATTGAATCCTGTGATTGCACAGTGATTCGACCGTTCGATTATACATCGATTGAATCCTGTGATTATACAGTGATTGGACCGTGTGTTTATACTGTGATTGGACCATGTGATTATACAGTAATTGGATCGTGTGATTATACAGTGATTGAACCGTGGGATTATACAGTGATTGGACCGTGTGAATATACAGTGATTGGACCATGTGATTATGCAGTGATTATACAGTGATTGGATCGTGTGATTATACAGTGATTGGATCGTGTGATTATACAGTGATTGGACCGTGTGATTATACAATGATTGGACCTTGTGAATATACAGTGATTGGACCATGTGATTATGCAGTGATTGGACCGTGTGATTATTCAGTGATTGGATTGTGTGATTATACTGTAATTGGACCGTGTGATTATACAGTGATTGGATTGTGTGATTATACAGTGATTGTACATTGTGATTATACAGTGGTTGGATCGTGTGATTATACAGTGATTGAACCGTGTGACTATCCAGTGATTGTACATCGTGATTATACAGTGATTAAGTATTGTGATTATACAGTGATTGGATATTGTGATTATACAGTGATTGGATCATGTAATTATACAGTGATTGGACCGTGTGACTATACAGTGATTGTACATTGTGATTATACAGTGATTGGACCGTGTGATTATACAGTGATTGGACCGTGTGATTATGCAGTGATTGGACCGTGTGATTATGCAGTGATTGGACCGTGCAATTATACAGTGATTGGATCGTGTGATTATACAGTGATTGAATCCTGTGATTGTACAGTGATTCGGCCGTTCGATTATACATCGATTGAATCCTGTGATTATACAGTGATTGGACCGTGTGTTTATACTGTGATTGGACCATGTGATTATACAGTAATTGGATCGTGTGATTATTCAGTGATTGGATTGTGTGATTATACTGTAATTGGACCGTGTGATTATACAGTGATTGGATTGTGTGATTATACAGTGATTGTACATTGTGATTATACAGTGGTTGGATCGTGTGATTATACAGTGATTGAACCGTGTGACTATCCAGTGATTGTACATCGTGATTATACAGTGATTGTACATCGTGATTATACAGTGATTAAATATTGTGATTATACAGTGATTGGATATTGTGATTATACAGTGATTGGATCATGTATACAGTGATTGGACCGTGTGATTATACAGTGGTTGGATCGTGCGATATTAAAGTGATTGGATCGTGTGATTATACTGTGATTGTACATTGTGATTATACAGTGATTGGATCGTGTGATTATACAGTGATTGTACATTGTGATTATACAGTGATTGGACCGTGTGACTATACAGTGATTCTCCATTGTGATTATACAGTGATCGGACCGTGTGATTATACAGTGATTGGACCGTGTGAATATTCAGTGATTGGACTGTGTGAATATACAGTGATTGGACCATGTGATTATGCAGTGATTAGACCATGTGATTATACAGTGATTGGAGCGTGTGAATATACAGCGATTGGACCATGTGGTTATACAGTGATTGGAGCATGTGATTATACAATGATTGGACCTGCACCGCGCGATTATGCAGTGATTGGATCGTGCGATTATACAGTGTTTATACAGTGATTGGATCATATGTTTGTACAGTGATTGAACCGTGTGATTACACAATGATTGGATGGTCTGATTATACAGTGATTGGACCGTGCGATTATACAGTGATTGCACCGTGTGATTTTCCAGCGAATGGATCGTGTGATTATACAGTGAGTGGATCGTGTGACTTTACTGTGATTGGACCGTGTGATTATACAGTGATTGGATCGTGTGATTATACAATGATTGGGCCTTGTGAATATACACTGATTGGACCATGTGATTAGGCAGTGATTGGACCGTGTGATTATCCAGTGATTGGATCGTGTGATTATACTGTAATTGGACCGTGTGATTATGCAGTGATTGGACCGTGTGATTATACAGTGATTGGATCGTGTGATTATACAGTGATTGGACCGCGTGATTATAGAGTGATTGGACCGTGTGATTATACACTGATTGGACCGCGTGATTATGCAATGTTTGTACCGTGTGATTATACAGTGATTGGACCATGTGATTATACAGATTGGATCGTGTGATGATGCAGTGATTGAAACGTGTGATTATACAGTGATTGGACCGCATGATTATACAGTGATTGGACCCCGTGATTATGCAGTGATTGGACCACGAGATTATGATTGTACCGTGTGATTATGCAATGAATGGGCTGTGCGATTATGCAGTGATTGGACCATGCGATTATACAGTGATTATACAGTGATTGGATCGTGTGTTTATACAGTGATTGAACCGTGTGATTACACAATGATTGGATGGTCTGATTATACAGTGATTGGACCGCGTGATTATACAGTGATTGGACCACGTGTTTATGCAATGATTGTACCGTGTAATTATACTGTGATTGGACCGTGTGATTATACGTGATTGGATATTGTGATTATACAGTGGTTGGATATTGTGATTGTACAGTGATTGGATCGAGTGATTATACAGTGATTGAACCGTGTGACTATCCAGCGATTGTACATCGTGATTATACAGTGATTAAATATTGTGATTATACAGTGATTGGATCGCGTAATTATACAGTGATTGGACCATGTGATTATACAGTGATTGGATCGTGTGATTATACAGTGATTGTACATTGTGATTATACACTGATTGGACCATGTGACTATGCAGTGATTGGACCGTGCAATTATACAGTGATTGGACCGTGCAATTATACAGTGATTGGATCGTGTGATTATACAGTGATTGGATCCTGTGATTATACAGTGATTAAATATTGTGATTATACAGTGATTGGATCGCGTAATTATACAGTGATTGGACCATGTGATTTTACAGTGATTGGATCGTGTGATTATACAGTGATTGTACATTGTGATTATACACTGATTGGACCATGTGACTATGCAGTGATTGGACCGTGCAATTATACAGTGATTGGACCGTGCAATTATACAGTGATTGGATCGTGTGATTATACAGTGATTGGATCCTGTGATTATACAGTGATTCGATCTTTCGATTATACATCGATTGGATGCTGTGATTATACAGTGATTGGACCGTGTGTTTACACTGTGATTGGACCGTGTGATTATACGTTATTGAACTGTTTGATTATACAGTGAATGGACCATGTGATTATGCAGTGATTGGACCATGTGAATATACAGTGATTGGACTATGTGATTATGCAGTGATTGGACCATGTGATTATACAGTGATTGGAGCGTGTGATTATGCAGTGATTGGATCGTGTGATTATACTGTGATTGGACCGTGCGATTATAATGTGATTGGGCCATGCGATTATACAGCGATTGGATCCTGTGATTACACAGTGATTGGATGGTGTGATTATACAGTGATTAGATCATGTGATTATACAGTGATTGGACTGTGCGATTATTCAGCGATTGGACCGTGTGATTATACAGTGATTGGACCGTGCGATTATACATCGATTGCACCGTGCGATTATACGGCGATTGGATTGTGTGATTATACAGTGTTTGGATCGTGTGATTATGCAGTGATTGTACATTGTCATGATACAGTGATTGGATATTGAGATATACAGTAATTGGACCATGTGATTATACAGTGATTGGATCGTGTGATTATACAGTGATTGGACCGTGTGATTATGCAGTGATTGGATCGTGTGATTTAACAGTGATTGGATCGTGTGATTATTCGGTGATTGTACATTGTGATTATACAGTGATTGGATCGTGTGATTATACAGTGATTGTACATTGTCATGATACAGTGATTGGATATTGAGATATACAGTGATTGGACCATGTGATTATACAGTGATTGGATCGTGTGATTATACAGTGATTGGACCGTGTGATTATACAGTGATTGGATCGTGTGATTATACAGTGATTGGACCGTGTGATTATGCAGTGATTGGATCGTGTGATTAAACAGTGATTGGATCGTGTGATTATTCGGTGATTGTACATTGTGATTATACAGTGATTGGATCGTGTGATTATGCAGTGATTGAAAAGTGTGACTATACAGTGATTGTACATCGTGATTATATAGTGATTGGATATTGTGATTATACAGTGATTGTACTTTGTGATTATACAGTGATTGGATCGTGTGATTACACAATGATTGGACCTTGTGAATATACACTGATTGGACCATGTGATTATGCAGTGATTGGACTGTGTGATTATCCAGTGATTGGATCGTGTGATTATACTGTAATTGGACCGTGTGATTATGCAGTGATTGGAACGTGTGATTATACAGTGATTGGATCGTGTGATTATACAGTGATTGGACCGCGTGATTATAGAGTGATTGGACCGTGTGATTATACACTGATTGGACCGCGTGATTATAGAGTGATTGGTCCGTGTGATTATACACTGATTGGACCGCGTGATTATGCAATGTTTGTACCGTGTGATTATGCAATGATTGGATCGTGTGGTTATACAATGATTGGACCTGTACCGCGCGATTATGCAGTGATTAGATCGTGTGATTATACAGTGATTGGACCATGTGATTATACAGTGATTGGATCGTGTGATGATACAGTGATTGAAATGTGTGATTATACAGTGATTGGACTGCATGATTATACAGTGATTGGACCCTGTGATTATACAGTGATTGGACCACGAGATTATGATTGTACCGTGTGATTATGCAATGAATGGGCTGTGCGATTATGCAGTGATTGGACCATGCGATTATACAGTGATTATACAGTGATTGGATCGTGTGTTTATACAGTGATTGAACCGTGTGATTACACAATGATTGGATGATCTGATTATACAGTGATTGGACCGCGCGATTATACAGCGATTGCACCGTGTGATTTTTCGGCGATTGATTCGTGTGATTATACAGTGAGTGGATCGTGTGATTATACAGTGATTGGAACGTTTGATTATACAGTGATTGGACCGCATGATTATACAGTGATTGGACACCGTGATTATACAGTGATTGGACCGCGAGATTATGATTGTATCGTGTGATTTGCAATGATTGGACTGTGCGATTATGCAGTAATTGGACCGTGCGATTATACAGTGATTGGACCGTGCGATTATGCAGTGATTATACAGTGATTGGATCGTGTGTTTATACAGTGATTGGACCATGTGATTATACAGTGATTGGACCGTGTGATTATGCAGTGATTGGATCGTGTGATTAAACAGTGATTGGATCGTGTGATTATTCGGTGATTGTACATTGTGATTATACAGTGATTGGATCGTGTGATTATGCAGTGATTGAAAAGTGTGACTATACAGTGATTGTACATCGTGATTATATAGTGATTGGATATTGTGATTATACAGTGATTGGATCGTGTGATTATACTGCGATTGGACCGTGTGATTTTTCAGTAATTGGATCGCGTGATGATACAGTGAGTGGATCGTGTGATTATACAGTGATTGGACCATGTGATTATACAGTGATTGGATCGTGTGATTAAACAGTGATTGGATCGTGTGATTATGCAGTGATTGTACATTGTGATTATATAGTGATTGGATCGTGTGATTATGCAGTGATTGAACCGTGTGACTATGCAGTGATTGTACATCGTGATAATATAGTGAATGGATATTGTGATTATACATTGATTGGATATTGTGATTATACATTGATTGGATCGTGTGATTATACAGTGATTGCATATTGTGATTATAAAGTGATTGGATTGTGTGATTATACAGTGATTGAACCGTGTGACTATACAGTGATTGTACATCATGATTATACAGTGATTGCATATTGTGATTATACAGTGATTGGATCGTGCGATTTTACTGTGATTGGATAGTGTGATTATACACTGATTGTACATTGTGATTATACAGTGATTGGATCGTGTGATTATACAGTGATTGTACATTGTGATTATGCAGTGATTGGACCGTGCAATTATGCAGGGATCGGACCGTGCGATTATGCAGTGATTGGACCGTGCGATTATACAGTGATTGGATTGTGTGATTTTACAGTGATTGGATCCTGTGATTATACAGTGATTCGACTGTGCGATTATACATCGATTGGATCCTGTGATTATACAGTGATTGGACCGTGTGATTATACAGTGATTGGATCATGTGATTATACAGTGATTGGATCGCGTGATTATACAGTGATTGGACCGTGTGATTATACAGTGATTGGATCGTGCGATTTTACTGTGATTGGATCGTGTGATTATACACTGATTGTACATTGTGATTATACAGTTATTGGATCCTGTGATTATACAGTGATTGGCCCGTGTGATTATACAGTGATTATACAGTGATTGGATCATATGTTTGTACAGTGATTGAACCGTGTGATTATACAGTGATTGGATCGCGTAATTATCCAGTGATTGGACCGCGTGATTAGGCAGTGATTGGACCGCGCGATTATACAGTGATTGGACCGTGCGATTATGCAGTGATTGGACCGTGCGATTGTGCAGTGATTGGACCGTGCGATTACGCAGTGATTGGATTGTCTGGTTTTGCAGTGATTGGACCGTGTGATTATGCAGTGATTGGACCGTGCGATTATGCAGTGATTGGACCGTGCGATTATGCAGTGATTGGACCGCATGATTATACAGTGATTGGACCCCGTGATTATACAGTGATTGGACCGCGAGATTCTGATTGTACCGTGTGACTTGCAATGATTGGACTGTGCGATTATGCAGTAATTGGACCGTGCGATTATACAGTGATTATGCAGTGATTGGACCATGCGATTATACAGTGATTATACAGTGATTGGACTGTGCAATTATACAGTGATTATACAGTGATTGGATCATATGTTTGTACAGTGATTGAACCGTGTGATTATACAGTGATTGGATCGCGTAATTATCCAGTGATTGGACCGCGTGATTAGACAGTGATTGGACCGCGCGATTGTACAGTGATTGGACCGTGCGATTATGCAGTGATTGTACCGTGCGATTATGCAGTGATTGGATTGTCTGGTTTTACAGTGATTGGACCATGTGATTATACAGAGATTGGAGCGTGTGATTATAATGTGATTGGACCGTGTGATTATACAGTGATTGGACCGTTTGATTATACAGTGATTGGACCGTGTGATTATGCAGTGATTGGACCTTGTGATTATACAGTGATTGGATCGTGTGATGATACAATGATTGGAACGTGTGATTATACAATGATTGGACCGCGAGATTATGATTGTACCGTGTGATTATGCAATGATTGGACTGTGCGATTATACAGTGATTAGACCGTGTGATTATACAGTGATTGGATCGTGTGATTACACAATGATTGGACCTTGTGAATATACACTGATTGGACCATGTGATTATGCAGTGATTGGACTGTGTGATTATCCAGTGATTGGATCGTGTGATTATACTGTAATTGGACCGTGTGATTATGCAGTGATTGGAACGTGTGATTATACAGTGATTGGATCGTGTGATTATACAGTGATTGGACCGCGTGATTATAGAGTGATTGGACCGTGTGATTATACACTGATTGGACCGCGTAATTATAGAGTGATTGGTCCGTGTGATTATACACTGATTGGACCGCGTGATTATGCAATGTTTGTACCGTGTGATTATGCAATGATTGGATCGTGTGGTTATACAATGATTGGACCTGTACCGTGCGATTATGCAGTGATTAGATCGTGTGATTATACAGTGATTGGACCATGTGATTATACAGTGATTGGATCGTGTGCTGATACAGTGATTGAAATGTGTGATTATACAGTGATTGGACCGCATGATTATACAATGATTGGACCCTGTGATTATACAGTGATTGGACCACGAGATTATGATTGTACCGTGTGATTATGCAATGAATGGGCTGTGCGATTATGCAGTGATTGGACCATGCGATTATACAGTGATTATACAGTGATTGATCGTGTGTTTATATAGTGATTGAACCGTGTGATTACACAATGATTGGATGGTCTGATTATACAGTGATTGGACCGCGCGATTATACAGCGATTGCACCGTGTGATTTTTCGGCGATTGATTCGTGTGATTATACAGTGAGTGGATCGTGTGATTATACAGTGATTGGAACGTTTGATTATACAGTGATTGGACCGCATGATTATACAGTGATTGGACACCGTGATTATACAGTGATTGGACCGCGAGATTATGATTGTATCGTGTGATTTGCAATGATTGGCATGTGCGATTATGCAGTAATTGGACCGTGCGATTATACAGTGATTGGACCGTGCGATTATGCAGTGATTATACAGTGATTGGATCGTGTGTTTATACAGTGAATGGACCATGTGATTATACAGTGATTGGATCGTGTGATTATACAGTGATTGGACCGTGTGATTATGCAGTGATTGGATCGTGTGATTAAACAGTGATTGGATCGTGTGATTATTCGGTGATTGTACATTGTGATTATACAGTGATTGGATCGTGTGATTATGCAGTGATTGAAAAGTGTGACTATACAGTGATTGTACATCGTGATTATATAGTGATTGGATATTGTGATTATACAGTGATTGGATCGTGTGATTATACTGCGATTGGACCGTGTGATTTTTCAGTAATTGGATCGCGTGATGATACAGTGAGTGGATCGTGTGATTATCCAGTGATTGGACCATGTGATTATACAGTGATTGGATCGTGTGATTAAACAGTGATTGGATCGTGTGATTATACAGTGATTGTACATTGTGATTATATAGTGATTGGATCATGTGATTATGCAGATTTGAACCGTGTGACTATGCAGTGATTGTACATCGTGATAATATAGTGAATGGATATTGTGATTATACATTGATTGGATATTGTGATTATACATTGATTGGATCGTGTGATTATACAGTGATTGCATATTGTGATTATACAGTGATTGGATTGTGTGATTATACAGTGATTGAACCGTGTGACTATACAGTGATTGTACATCATGATTATACAGTGATTGCATATTGTGATTATACAGTGATTGGATCGTGCGATTTTACTGTGATTGGATAGTGTGACTATACACTGATTGTACATTGTGATTATACAGTGATTGGATCGTGTGATTATACAGTGATTGTACATTGTGATTATGCAGTGATTGGACCGTGCAATTATGCAGTGATCGGACCGTGCGATTATACAGTGATTGGATCGTGTGATTTTACAGTGATTGGATCCTGTGATTATACAGTGATTCGACTGTGCGATTATACATCGATTGGATCCTGTGATTATACAGTGATTGGACCGTGTGATTATACAGTGATTGGATCGTGTGATTATACAGTGATTGGATCGCGTGATTATACAGTGATTGGACCGTGTGATTATACAGTGATTGGATCGTGCGATTTTACTGTGATTGGATCGTGTGATTATACACTGATTGTACATTGTGATTATACAGTTATTGGATCCTGTGATTATACAGTGATTGGCCCGTGTGATTATACAGTGATTATACAGTGATTGGACCGTGCAATTATACAGTGATTATACAGTGATTGGATCATATGTTTGTACAGTGATTGAACCGTGTGATTATACAGTGATTGGATCGCGTAATTATCCAGTGATTGGACCGCGTGATTAGGCAGTGATTGGACCGCGCGATTATACAGTGATTGGACCGTGCGATTATGCAGTGATTGGACCGTGCGATTATGCAGTGATTGGACCGTGCGATTATGCAGTGATTGGATTGTCTGCTTTTGCAGTGATTGGACCGTATGATTATGCTGTGATTGGACCGTGCGATTATGCAGTGATTGGACCGTGCGATTATGCAGTGATTGGACCGCATGATTATACAGTGATTGGACCCCGTGATTATACAGTGATTGGACCGCGAGATTATGATTGTACCGTGTGACTTGCAATGATTGGACTGTGCGATTATGCAGTAATTGGACCGTGCGATTATACAGTGATTATGCAGTGATTGGACCATGCGATTATACAGTGATTATACAGTGATTGGACTGTGCAATTATACAGTAATTATACAGTGATTGGATCATATGTTTGTACAGTGATTGAACCGTGTGATTATACAGTGATTGGATCGCGTAATTATCCAGTGATTGGACCGCGTGATTAGACAGTGATTGGACCGCGCGATTATACAGTGATTGGACCGTGCGATTATGCAGTGATTGGACCGTGCGATTATGCAGTGATTGGATTGTCTGGTTTTGCAGTGATTGGACCGTGTGATTATGCAGTGATTGGACCGTGCGATTATGCAGTGATTGGACTGTGCGATTATGCAGTGATTGGATTGTCTGGTTTTACAGTGATTGGACCATGTGATTATACAGTGATTGGAGCGTGTGATTATACTGTGATTGGACCGTGTGATTATGCAGTGATTGGACCGTTTGATTATACAGTGATTGGACCGTGTGATTATGCAGTGATTGGAACGTGTGATTATACAGTGATTGGATCGCGAGATTATGATTGTACCGTGTGATTATGCAATGATTGGACTGTGCGATTATACAGTGATTAGACCGTGCGATTATACAGTGATTATGCAGTGATTGGACCATGCGATTATACAGTGATTATACAGTGATTGGATCGTGTGATTATACAGTGATTGGATCGTGTGATTATACAGTGATTGGACCGCGTGATTATAGAGTGATTGGACCGTGTGATTATACACTGATTGGACCGCGTGATTATAGAGTGATTGGTCCGTGTGATTATACACTGATTGGACCGCGTGATTATGCAATGTTTGTACCGTGTGATTATGCAATGATTGGATCGTGTGGTTATACAATGATTGGACCTGTACCGCGCGATTATGCAGTGATTAGATCGTGTGATTATACAGTGATTGGACCATGTGATTATACAGTGATTGGATCGTGTGATGATACAGTGATTGAAATGTGTGATTATACAGTGATTGGACCGCATGATTATACAGTGATTGGACCCTGTGATTATACAGTGATTGGACCACGAGATTATGATTGTACCGTGTGATTATGCAATGAATGGGCTGTGCGATTATGCAGTGATTGGACCATGCGATTATACAGTGATTATACAGTGATTGGATCGTGTGTTTATACAGTGATTGAACCGTGTGATTACACAATGATTGGATGATCTGATTATACAGTGATTGGACCGCGCGATTATACAGCGATTGCACCGTGTGATTTTTCGGCGATTGATTCGTGTGATTATACAGTGAGTGGATCGTGTGATTATACAGTGATTGGAACGTTTGATTATACAGTGATTGGACCGCATGATTATACAGTGATTGGACACCGTGATTATACAGTGATTGGACCGCGAGATTATGATTGTATCGTGTGATTTGCAATGATTGGACTGTGCGATTATGCAGTGATTGGACCGTGCGATTATGCAGTGATTATACAGTGATTGGATCGTGTGTTTATACAGTGATTGGACCATGTGATTATACAGTGATTGGATCGTGTGATTATACAGTGATTGGACCGTGTGATTATGCAGTGATTGGATCGTGTGATTAAACAGTGATTGGATCGTGTGATTATTCGGTGATTGTACATTGTGATTATACAGTGATTGGATCGTGTGATTATGCAGTGATTGAAAAGTGTGACTATACAGTGATTGTACATCGTGATTATATAGTGATTGGATATTGTGATTATACAGTGATTGGATCGTGTGATTATACTGCGATTGGACCGTGTGATTTTTCAGTAATTGGATCGCGTGATGATACAGTGAGTGGATCGTGTGATTATACAGTGATTGGACCATGTGATTATACAGTGATTGGATCGTGTGATTAAACAGTGATTGGATCGTGTGATTATACAGTGATTGTACATTGTGATTATATAGTGATTGGATCGTGTGATTATGCAGTGATTGAACCGTGTGACTATGCAGTGATTGTACATCGTGATAATATAGTGAATGGATATTGTGATTATACATTGATTGGATATTGTGATTATACATTGATTGGATCGTGTGATTATACAGTGATTGCATATTGTGATTATACAGTGATTGGATTGTGTGATTATACAGTGATTAAACCGTGTGACTATACAGTGATTGTACATCATGATTATACAGTGATTGCATATTGTGATTATACAGTGATTGGATCGTGCGATTTTACTGTGATTGGATAGTGTGATTATACACTGATTGTACATTGTGATTATACAGTGATTGGATCGTGTGATTATACAGTGATTGTACATTGTGATTATGCAGTGATTGGACCGTGCAATTATGCAGTGATCGGACCGTGCGATTATGCAGTGATTGGACCGTGCGATTATACAGTGATTGGATCGTGTGATTTTACAGTGATTGGATCCTGTGATTATACAGTGATTCGACTGTGCGATTATACATCGATTGGATCCTGTGATTATACAGTGATTGGACCGTGTGATTATACAGTGATTGGATCATGTGATTATGCAGTGATTGGATCGCGTGATTATACAGTGATTGGACCGTGTGATTATACAGTGATTGGATCGTGCGATTTTACTGTGATTGGATCGTGTGATTATGCACTGATTGTACATTGTGATTATACAGTTATTGGATCCTGTGATTATACAGTGATTGGCCCGTGTGATTATACAGTGATTATACAGTGATTGGACCGTGCAATTATACAGTGATTATACAGTGATTGGATCATATGTTTGTACAGTGATTGAACCGTGTGATTATACAGTGATTGGATCGCGTAATTATCCAGTGATTGGACCGCGTGATTAGGCAGTGATTGGACCGCGCGATTATACAGTGATTGGACCGTGCGATTATGCAGTGATTGGACCGTGCGATTGTGCAGTGATTGGACCGTGCGATTACGCAGTGATTGGATTGTCTGGTTTTGCAGTGATTGGACCGTGTGATTATGCAGTGATTGGACCGTGCGATTATGCAGTGATTGGACCGTGCGATTATGCAGTGATTGGACCGCATGATTATACAGTGATTGGACCCCGTAATTATACAGTGATTGGACTGCGAGATTATGATTGTACCGTGTGACTTGCAATGATTGGACTGTGCGATTATGCAGTAATTGGACCGTGTGATTATACAGTGATTATGCAGTGATTGGACCATGCGATTATACAGTGATTATACAGTGATTGGACTGTGCAATTATACAGTGATTATACAGTGATTGGATCATATGTTTGTACAGTGATTGAACCGTGTGATTATACAGTGATTGGATCGCGTAATTATCCAGTGATTGGACCGCGTGATTAGACAGTGATTGGACCGCGCGATTGTACAGTGATTGGACCGTGCGATTATGCAGTGATTGGACCGTGCGATTATGCAGTGATTGGATTGTCTGGTTTTGCAGTGATTGGACCGTGTGATTATGCAGTGATTGGACCGTGCGATTATGCAGTGATTGGACCGTGCGATCATGCAGTGATTGGATTGTCTGGTTTTACAGTGATTGGACCATGTGATTATACAGTGATTGGAGCGTGTGATTATAATGTGATTGGACCGTGTGATTATGCAGTGATTGGACCGTTTGATTATACAGTGATTGGACCGTGTGATTATGCAGTGATTGGACCTTGTGATTATACAGTGATTGGATCGTGTGATGATACAATGATTGGAACGTGTGATTATACAATGATTGGACCGCGAGATTATGATTGTACCGTGTGATTATGCAATGATTGGACTGTGCGATTATACAGTGATTAGACCGTGCGATTATACAGTGATTATGCAGTGATTGGACCATGCGATTATACAGTGATTATACAGTGATTGGATCGTGTGATTATACAGTGATTGGATTGTGTGATTATACAGTGATTGGATCGTGTGATTATACAATGATTGGACCTTGTGAATATACAGTGATTGGACCATGTGATTATGCAGTGATTGGACCGTGTGATTATGCAGTGATTAGACCATGTGATTATACAGTGATTGGAGCATGTGAATATACAGCGATTGGACCATGTGATTATACAGTGGTTGGATCGTGCGATATTACAGTGGTTGGATCGTGCGATATTACAGTGATTTGATCGTGTGATTATACTGTGATTGTACATTGTGATTATACAGTGATTGGATCGTGTGATTATACAGTGATTGTACATTGTGATTATACAGTGATTGGACCGTGTGATTATACAGTGAGTGGATCGTGTGACTTTACTGTGATTGGACCGTGTGATTATACAGTGATTGGATCGTGTGATTACACAATGATTGGACCATGTGAATATACACTGATTGGACGATGTGATTATGCAGTGATTGGACTGTGTGATTATCCAGTGATTGGATCGTGTGATTATACTGTAATTGGACCGTGTGATTATGCAGTGATTGGAACGTGTGATTATACAGTGATTGGATCGTGTGATTATACAGTGATTGGACCGCGTGATTATAGAGTGATTGGACCGTGTGATTATACACTGATTGGACCGCGTAATTATAGAGTGATTGGTCCGTGTGATTATACACTGATTGGACCGCGTGATTATGCAATGTTTGTACCATGTGATTATGCAATGATTGGATCGTGTGGTTATACAATGATTGGACCTGTACCGCGCGATTATGCAGTGATTAGATCGTGTGATTATACAGTGATTGGACCATGTGATTATACAGTGATTGGATCGTGTGATGATACAGTGATTGAAATGTGTGATTATACAGTGATTGGACCGCATGATTATACAGTGATTGGACCCTGTGATTATACAGTGATTGGACCACGAGATTATGATTGTACCGTGTGATTATGCAATGAATGGGCTGTGCGATTATGCAGTGATTGGACCATGCGATTATACAGTGATTATACAGTGATTGGATCATATGTTTGTACAGTGATTGAACCGTGTGATTATACAGTGATTGGATCGCGTAATTATCCAGTGATTGGACCGCGTGATTAGGCAGTGATTGGACCGCGCGATTATACAGTGATTGGACCGTGTGATTTTTCGGCGATTGATTCGTGTGATTATACAGTGAGTGGATCGTGTGATTATACAGTGATTGGATCCTGTGATGATACAGTGATTGAAATGTGTGATTATACAGTGATTGGACCGCATGATTATACAGTGATTGGACCCTGTGATTATACAGTGATTGGACCACGAGATTATGATTGTACCGTGTGATTATGCAATGAATGGGCTGTGCGATTATGCAGTGATTGGACCATGCGATTATACAGTGATTGGATCATATGTTTGTACAGTGATTGAACCGTGTGATTACACAATGATTGGATGGTCTGATTATACAGTGATTGGACCGCGCGATTATACAGCGATTGCACCGTGTGATTTTTCGGCGATTGATTCGTGTGATTATACAGTGAGTGGATCGTGTGATTATACAGTGATTGGATCCTGTGATTATACAGTGATTCGACTGTGCGATTATACATCGATTGGATCCTGTGATTATACAGTGATTGGACCGTGTGATTATACAGTGATTGGATCATGTGATTATACAGTGATTGGATCGCGTGATTATACAGTGATTGGACCGTGTGATTATACAGTGATTGGATCGTGCGATTTTACTGTGATTGGATCGTGTGATTATACACTGATTGTACATTGTGATTATACAGTTATTGGATCCTGTGATTATACAGTGATTGGCCCGTGTGATTATACAGTGATTATACAGTGATTGGACCGTGCAATTATACAGTGATTATACAGTGATTGGATCATATGTTTGTACAGTGATTGAACCGTGTGATTATACAGTGATTGGATCGCGTAATTATCCAGTGATTGGACCGCGTGATTAGGCAGTGATTGGACCGCGCGATTATACAGTGATTGGACCGTGCGATTATGCAGTGATTGGACCGTGCGATTGTGCAGTGATTGGACCGTGCGATTACGCAGTGATTGGATTGTCTGGTTTTGCAGTGATTGGACCGTGTGATTATGCAGTGATTGGACCGTGCGATTATGCAGTGATTGGACCGTGCGATTATGCAGTGATTGGACCGCATGATTATACAGTGATTGGACCCCGTGATTATACAGTGATTGGACCGCGAGATTATGATTGTACCGTGTGACTTGCAATGATTGGACTGTGCGATTATGCAGTAATTGGACCGTGCGATTATACAGTGATTATGCAGTGATTGGACCATGCGATTATACAGTGATTATACAGTGATTGGACTGTGCAATTATACAGTGATTATACAGTGATTGGATCATATGTTTGTACAGTGATTGAACCGTGTGATTATACAGTGATTGGATCGCGTAATTATCCAGTGATTGGACCGCGTGATTAGACAGTGATTGGACCGCGCGATTGTACAGTGATTGGACCGTGCGATTATGCAGTGATTGGACCGTGCGATTATGCAGTGATTGGATTGTCTGGTTTTGCAGTGATTGGACCGTGTGATTATGCAGTGATTGGACCGTGCGATTATGCAGTGATTGGACCGTGCGATTATGCAGTGATTGGATTGTCTGGTTTTACAGTGATTGGACCATGTGATTATACAGTGATTGGAGCGTGTGATTATAATGTGATTGGACCGTGTGATTATGCAGTGATTGGACCGTTTGATTATACAGTGATTGGACCGTGTGATTATGCAGTGATTGGACCTTGTGATTATACAGTGATTGGATCGTGTGATGATACAATGATTGGAACGTGTGATTATACAATGATTGGACCGCGAGATTATGATTGTACCGTGTGATTATGCAATGATTGGACTGTGCGATTATACAGTGATTAGACCGTGCGATTATACAGTGATTATGCAGTGATTGGACCATGCGATTATACAGTGATTATACAGTGATTGGATCGTGTGATTATACAGTGATTGGATCGCGAGATTATGATTGTACCGTGTGATTATGCAATGATTGGACTGTGCGATTATACAGTGATTAGACCGTGCGATTATACAGTGATTATGCAGTGATTGGACCATGCGATTATACAGTGATTATACAGTGATTGGATCGTGTGATTATACAGTGATTGGATCGTGTGATTATACAGTGATTGGATCGTGTGATTATACAATGATTGGACCTTGTGAATATACAGTGATTGGACCATGTGATTATGCAGTGATTGGACCGTGTGATTATGCAGTGATTAGACCATGTGATTATACAGTGATTGGAGCATGTGAATATACAGCGATTGGACCATGTGATTATACAGTGGTTGGATCGTGCGATATTACAGTGGTTGGATCGTGCGATATTACAGTGATTTGATCGTGTGATTATACTGTGATTGTACATTGTGATTATACAGTGATTGGATCGTGTGATTATACAGTGAGTGGATCGTGTGACTTTACTGTGATTGGACCGTGTGATTATACAGTGATTGGATCGTGTGATTACACAATGATTGGACCTTGTGAATATACACTGATTGGACCATGTGATTATGCAGTAATTGGACTGTGTGATTATCCAGTGATTGGATCGTGTGATTATACTGTAATTGGACCGTGTGATTATGCAGTGATTGGAACGTGTGATTATACAGTGATTGGATCTTGTGATTATACAGTGATTGGACCGCGTGATTATAGAGTGATTGGACCGTGTGATTATACACTGATTGGACCGCGTAATTATAGAGTGATTGGTCCGTGTGATTATACACTGATTGGACCGCGTGATTATGCAATGTTTGTACCGTGTGATTATACAATGATTGGATCGTGTGGTTATACATTGATTGGACCTGTACCGCGCGATTATGCAGTGATTAGATCGTGTGATTATACAGTGATTGGACCATGTGATTATACAGTGATTGGATCGTGTGATGATACAGTGATTGAAATGTGTGATTATACAGTGATTGGTCCGCATGATTATACAGTGATTGGACCCTGTGATTATACAGTGATTGGACCACGAGATTATGATTGTACCGTGTGATTATGCAATGAATGGGCTGTGCGATTATGCAGTGATTGGACCATGCGATTATGCAGTGATTATACAGTGATTGGATAGTGTGTTTATACAGTGATTGGACCGTGCGATTATACAGTGATTGGACCGTGCGATTATGCAGTGATTATACAGTGATTGGATAGTGTGTTTATACAGTGAATGGACCATGTGATTATACAGTGATTGGATCGTGTGATTATACAGTGATTGGACCGTGTGATTATGCAGTGATTGGATCGTGTGATTAAACAGTGATTGGATCGTGTGATTATTCGGTGATTGTACATTGTGATTATACAGTGATTGGATCGTGTGATTATGCAGTGATTGAAAAGTGTGACTATACAGTGATTGTACATCGTGATTATATAGTGATTGGATATTGTGATTATACAGTGATTGGATCGTGTGATTATACTGCGATTGGACCGTGTGATTTTTCAGTAATTGGATCGCGTGATGATACAGTGAGTGGATCGTGTGATTATACAGTGATTGGACCATGTGATTATACAGTGATTGGATCGTGTGATTAAACAGTGATTGGATCGTGTGATTATACAGTGATTGTACATTGTGATTATATAGTGATTGGATCATGTGATTATGCAGTGATTGAACCGTGTGACTATGCAGTGATTGTACATCGTGATAATATAGTGAATGGATATTGTGATTATACATTGATTGGATATTGTGATTATACATTGATTGGATCGTGTGATTATACAGTGATTGCATATTGTGATTATACAGTGATTGGATTGTGTGATTATACAGTGATTGAACCGTGTGACTATACAGTGATTGTACATCATGATTATACAGTGATTGCATATTGTGATTATACAGTGATTGGATCGTGCGATTTTACTGTGATTGGATAGTGTGACTATACACTGATTGTACATTGTGATTATACAGTGATTGGATCGTGTGATTATACAGTGATTGTACATTGTGATTATGCAGTGATTGGACCGTGCAATTATGCAGTGATCGGACCGTGCGATTATACAGTGATTGGATCGTGTGATTTTACAGTGATTGGATCCTGTGATTATACAGTGATTCGACTGTGCGATTATACATCGATTGGATCCTGTGATTATACAGTGATTGGACCGTGTGATTATACAGTGATTGGATCGTGTGATTATACAGTGATTGGATCGCGTGATTATACAGTGATTGGACCGTGTGATTATACAGTGATTGGATCGTGCGATTTTACTGTGATTGGATCGTGTGATTATACACTGATTGTACATTGTGATTATACAGTTATTGGATCCTGTGATTATACAGTGATTGGCCCGTGTGATTATACAGTGATTATACAGTGATTGGACCGTGCAATTATACAGTGATTATACAGTGATTGGATCATATGTTTGTACAGTGATTGAACCGTGTGATTATACAGTGATTGGATCGCGTAATTATCCAGTGATTGGACCGCGTGATTAGGCAGTGATTGGACCGCGCGATTATACAGTGATTGGACCGTGCGATTATGCAGTGATTGGACCGTGCGATTATGCAGTGATTGGACCGTGCGATTATGCAGTGATTGGATTGTCTGCTTTTGCAGTGATTGGACCGTGTGATTATGCTGTGATTGGACCGTGCGATTATGCAGTGATTGGACCGTGCGATTATGCAGTGATTGGACCGCATGATTATACAGTGATTGGACCCCGTAATTATACAGTGATTGGACCGCGAGATTATGATTGTACCGTGTGACTTGCAATGATTGGACTGTGCGATTATGCAGTAATTGGACCGTGCGATTATACAGTGATTATGCAGTGATTGGACCATGCGATTATACAGTGATTATACAGTGATTGGACTGTGCAATTATACAGTAATTATACAGTGATTGGATCATATGTTTGTACAGTGATTGAACCGTGTGATTATACAGTGATTGGATCGCGTAATTATCCAGTGATTGGACCGCGTGATTAGACAGTGATTGGACCGCGCGATTATACAGTGATTGGACCGTGCGATTATGCAGTGATTGGACCGTGCGATTATGCAGTGATTGGATTGTCTGGTTTTGCAGTGATTGGACCGTGTGATTATGCAGTGATTGGACCGTGCAATTATGCAGTGATTGGACCGTGCGATTATGCAGTGATTGGATTGTCTGGTTTTACAGTGATTGGACCATGTGATTATACAGTGATTGGAGCGTGTGATTATACTGTGATTGGACCGTGTGATTATGCAGTGATTGGACCGTTTGATTATACAGTGATTGGACCGTGTGATTATGCAGTGATTGGAACGTGTGATTATACAGTGATTGGATCGCGAGATTATGATTGTACCGTGTGATTATGCAATGATTGGACTGTGCGATTATACAGTGATTAGACCGTGCGATTATACAGTGATTATGCAGTGATTGGACCATGCGATTATACAGTGATTATACAGTGATTGGATCGTGTGATTATACAGTGATTGGATCGTGTGATTATACAGTGATTGGATCGTGTGATTATACAATGATTGGACCTTGTGAATATACAGTGATTGGACCATGTGATTATGCAGTGATTGGACCGTGTGATTATTCAGTGATTGGATTGTGTGATTATACTGTAATTGGACCGTGTGATTATGCAGTGATTAGACCATGTGATTATACAGTGATTGGAGCATGTGAATATACAGCGATTGGACCATGTGATTATACAGTGGTTGGATCGTGCGATATTACAGTGGTTGGATCGTGCGATATTACAGTGATTTGATCGTGTGATTATACTGTGATTGTACATTGTGATTATACAGTGATTGGATCGTGTGATTATACAGTGATTGTACATTGTGATTATACAGTGATTGGACTGTGTGATTATACAGTGAGTAGATCGTGTGACTTTACTGTGATTGGACCGTGTGATTATATAGTGATTGGATCGTGTGATTACACAATGATTGGACCTTGTGAATATACACTGATTGGACCATGTGATTATGCAGTGATTGGAACGTGTGATTATACAGTGATTGGACCGTGTGATTATACAATGATTGGACCGCGTGATTATACAGTGATTGGACCGCGTGATTATACAGTGATTGTACCACGTGTTTATGCAATGATTGTACCGTGTGATTATACAGTGATTGGACCGCGTGATTATACAGTGATTGCACCGCGTCATTATACAGTGATTGGACCACGTGTTTATGCAATGATTGTACCGTGTGATTATGCAATGATTGGATATTGTGATTATACAGTGATTGGACTGTGTGTTTATACTGTGATTGGACCGTGTGATTATACGTGATTGGATATTGTGATTATACAGTGATTGGATATTGTGATTGTACAGTGATTGGATCGTGTGATTATACAGCGATTGGACTGTGTGATTATACAGTAATTGGATCGCGTGATGATAGTGATTGGATCGTGTGATTATACAGTGATTGTACATTGTGATTATACAGTGATTGGATCGTGTGACTATCCAGTGATTGTACATCGTGATTATACAGTGATTAAATATTGTGATTATACAGTGATTGGATCGCGTAATTATACAGTGATTGGACCATGTGATTATACAGTGATTGGATCGCGTGATTATACAGTGATTGTACATTGTGATTATACACTGATTGGACCATGTGACTATACAGTGATTGTACATTGTGATTATACAGTGATTGGATCGTATGATTATACTGTGATTGTAAATTGTGATTGTACATTGTGATTATACAGTGATTGGATCGTGTGATTGTACTGTGATTGGACCGTGCGATTATAATGTGATTGGGCCATGCGATTATACAGCGATTGGATCCTGTGATTACACAGTGATTGGATGGTGTGATTATACAGTGATTAGATCATGTGATTATACAGTGATTGGACCGTGCGATTATGCAGTGATTGGACCGTGCGATTATGCAGTGATTGGATTGTCTGGTTTTGCAGTGATTGGACCGTGTGATTATGCAGTGATTGGACCGTGCAATTATGCAGTGATTGGACCGTGCGATTATGCAGTGATTGGATTGTCTGGTTTTACAGTGATTGGACCATGTGATTATACAGTGATTGGAGCGTGTGATTATACTGTGATTGGACCGTGTGATTATGCAGTGATTGGACCGTTTGATTATACAGTGATTGGACCGTGTGATTATGCAGTGATTGGAACGTGTGATTATACAGTGATTGGATCGCGAGATTATGATTGTACCGTGTGATTATGCAATGATTGGACTGTGCGATTATACAGTGATTAGACCGTGCGATTATACAGTGATTATGCAGTGATTGGACCATGCGATTATACAGTGATTATACAGTGATTGGATCGTGTGATTATACAGTGATTGGATCGTGTGATTATACAGTGATTGGATCGTGTGATTATACAATGATTGGACCTTGTGAATATACAGTGATTGGACCATGTGATTATGCAGTGATTGGACCGTGTGATTATTCAGTGATTGGATTGTGTGATTATACTGTAATTGGACCGTGTGATTATGCAGTGATTAGACCATGTGATTATACAGTGATTGGAGCATGTGAATATACAGCGATTGGACCATGTGATTATACAGTGGTTGGATCGTGCGATATTACAGTGGTTGGATCGTGCGATATTACAGTGATTTGATCGTGTGATTATACTGTGATTGTACATTGTGATTATACAGTGATTGGATCGTGTGATTATACAGTGATTGTACATTGTGATTATACAGTGATTGGACTGTGTGATTATACAGTGAGTAGATCGTGTGACTTTACTGTGATTGGACCGTGTGATTATATAGTGATTGGATCGTGTGATTACACAATGATTGGACCTTGTGAATATACACTGATTGGACCATGTGATTATGCAGTGATTGGAACGTGTGATTATACAGTGATTGGACCGTGTGATTATACAATGATTGGACCGCGTGATTATACAGTGATTGGACCGCGTGATTATACAGTGATTGTACCACGTGTTTATGCAATGATTGTACCGTGTGATTATACAGTGATTGGACCGCGTGATTATACAGTGATTGCACCGCGTCATTATACAGTGATTGGACCACGTGTTTATGCAATGATTGTACCGTGTGATTATGCAATGATTGGATATTGTGATTATACAGTGATTGGACTGTGTGTTTATACTGTGATTGGACCGTGTGATTATACGTGATTGGATATTGTGATTATACAGTGATTGGATATTGTGATTGTACAGTGATTGGATCGTGTGATTATACAGCGATTGGACTGTGTGATTATACAGTAATTGGATCGCGTGATGATAGTGATTGGATCGTGTGATTATACAGTGATTGTACATTGTGATTATACAGTGATTGGATCGTGTGACTATCCAGTGATTGTACATCGTGATTATACAGTGATTAAATATTGTGATTATACAGTGATTGGATCGCGTAATTATACAGTGATTGGACCATGTGATTATACAGTGATTGGATCGCGTGATTATACAGTGATTGTACATTGTGATTATACACTGATTGGACCATGTGACTATACAGTGATTGTACATTGTGATTATACAGTGATTGGATCGTATGATTATACTGTGATTGTAAATTGTGATTGTACATTGTGATTATACAGTGATTGGATCGTGTGATTGTACTGTGATTGGACCGTGCGATTATAATGTGATTGGGCCATGCGATTATACAGCGATTGGATCCTGTGATTACACAGTGATTGGATGGTGTGATTATACAGTGATTAGATCATGTGATTATACAGTGATTGGACCGTGCGATTATGCAGTGATTGGACCGTGCGATTATGCAGTGATTGGATTGTCTGGTTTTGCAGTGATTGGACCGTGTGATTATGCAGTGATTGGACCGTGCAATTATGCAGTGATTGGACCGTGCGATTATGCAGTGATTGGATTGTCTGGTTTTACAGTGATTGGACCATGTGATTATACAGTGATTGGAGCGTGTGATTATACTGTGATTGGACCGTGTGATTATGCAGTGATTGGACCGTTTGATTATACAGTGATTGGACCGTGTGATTATGCAGTGATTGGAACGTGTGATTATACAGTGATTGGATCGCGAGATTATGATTGTACCGTGTGATTATGCAATGATTGGACTGTGCGATTATACAGTGATTAGACCGTGCGATTATACAGTGATTATGCAGTGATTGGACCATGCGATTATACAGTGATTATACAGTGATTGGATCGTGTGATTATACAGTGATTGGATCGTGTGATTATACAGTGATTGGATCGTGTGATTATACAATGATTGGACCTTGTGAATATACAGTGATTGGACCATGTGATTATGCAGTGATTGGACCGTGTGATTATTCAGTGATTGGATTGTGTGATTATACTGTAATTGGACCGTGTGATTATGCAGTGATTAGACCATGTGATTATACAGTGATTGGAGCATGTGAATATACAGCGATTGGACCATGTGATTATACAGTGGTTGGATCGTGCGATATTACAGTGGTTGGATCGTGCGATATTACAGTGATTTGATCGTGTGATTATACTGTGATTGTACATTGTGATTATACAGTGATTGGATCGTGTGATTATACAGTGATTGTACATTGTGATTATACAGTGATTGGACCGTGTGATTATACAGTGAGTAGATCGTGTGACTTTACTGTGATTGGACCGTGTGATTATATAGTGATTGGATCGTGTGATTACACAATGATTGGACCTTGTGAATATACACTGATTGGACCATGTGATTATGCAGTGATTGGAACGTGTGATTATACAGTGATTGGACCGTGTGATTATACAATGATTGGACCGCGTGATTATACAGTGATTGGACCGCGTGATTATACAGTGATTGTACCACGTGTTTATGCAATGATTGTACCGTGTGATTATACAGTGATTGGACCGCGTGATTATACAGTGATTGCACCGCGTCATTATACAGTGATTGGACCACGTGTTTATGCAATGATTGTACCGTGTGATTATGCAATGATTGAATATTGTGATTATACAGTGATTGGACTGTGTGTTTATACTGTGATTGGACCGTGTGATTATACGTGATTGGATATTGTGATTATACAGTGATTGGATATTGTGATTGTACAGTGATTGGATCGTGTGATTATACAGCGATTGGACTGTGTGATTATACAGTAATTGGATCGCGTGATGATAGTGATTGGATCGTGTGATTATACAGTGATTGTACATTGTGATTATACAGTGATTGGATCGTGTGACTATCCAGTGATTGTACATCGTGATTATACAGTGATTAAATATTGTGATTATACAGTGATTGGATCGCGTAATTATACAGTGATTGGACCATGTGATTATACAGTGATTGGATCGCGTGATTATACAGTGATTGTACATTGTGATTATACACTGATTGGACCATGTGACTATACAGTGATTGTACATTGTGATTATACAGTGATTGGATCGTATGATTATACTGTGATTGTAAATTGTGATTGTACATTGTGATTATACAGTGATTGGATCGTGTGATTGTACTGTGATTGGACCGTGCGATTATAATGTGATTGGGCCATGCGATTATACAGCGATTGGATCCTGTGATTACACAGTGATTGGATGGTGTGATTATACAGTGATTAGATCATGTGATTATACAGTGATTGGACTGTGCGATTATACAGCGATTGGACCGTGTGATTATACAGTGATTGGACCGTGCGATTATACATCGATTGCACCGTGCGATTATACGGCGATTGGATCGTGTGATTATATAGTGCTTGGATCGTGTGATTATACAGTGATTGGATCATGTGATTATACAGTGATTGGACCGTGTGATTATGCAGTGATTGGATCGTGTGATTAAACAGTGATTGAAAAGTGTGACTATACAGTGATTGTACATCGTGATTATATAGTGATTGGATATTGTGATTATACAGTGATTGGATCGTGTGATTATGCAGTGATTGAAAAGTGTGACTATACAGTGATTGTACATCGTGATTATATAGTGATTGGATATTGTGATTATACAGTGATTGGATATTGTGATTATGCAGTGATTGGATCATGTGATTATACAGCGATTGGACCGTGTGATTTTTCAGTAATTGGATCGCGTGATGATACAGTGAGTGGATCGTGTGATTATACAGTGATTGGACCATGTGATTATACAGTGATTGGAGCGTGTGATTAAACAGTGATTGGATCGTGTGGTTATGCAGTGATTGAACCGTGTGACTATGCAGTGATTGTACATCGTGATAATATAGTGAATGGATATTGTGATTATACAGTGATTGGATATTGTAATTATACATTGATTGGATATTGTGATTATACATTGATTGGATCGTGTGATTATACAGTGATTGCATATTGTGATTATACAGTGATTGGATTGTGTGATTATACAGTGATTGAACCGTGTGACTATACAGTGATTGTACATCATGATTATACAGTGATTGCATATTGTGATTGTACAGTGATTGGATCGTGCGATTTTACTGTGATTGGATAGTGTGATTATACACTGATTGTACATTGTGATTATACAGTGATTGGATCGTGTGATTATGCAGTGATCGGACCGTGCAATTATGCAGTGATTGGACCGTGCGATTATACAGTGATTGGATCGTGTGATTATACAGTGATTGGACCGTGCGATTATACAGCGATTGGATCCTATGATTATACAGTGATTGGATCCTGTGATTATACAGTGATTCGACTGTGCGATTATACATCGATTGGATCCTGTGATTATACAGTGATTGGACCGTGTGATTATACATTGATTGGATCGTGTGATTATACAGTGATTGAATCGCGTGATTATACAGTCATTGGACCGTGTGATTATACAGTGATTGGATTGTGCGATTTTACAGTGATTGGATCGTGTGATTATACACTGATTGTACATTGTGATTATACAGTGATTGGATCGTGTGATTATACAGTGATTGTACATTGTGATTATGCAATGATGTGTGATTTTATAGTGATTGGTTCATGTGATTATACAGTGATTGGACCGTGTGATTATACAGTGATTGGATCGTGCGATTATACAGTGATTGGATCGTGTGATTATACAGTGATTGGATCGTGCGATTTTACTGTGATTGGATCGTGTGATTATACAATGATTGTACATTGTGATTATGCAGTGATTGGATCGTGTGATTATGCAGTGATTGGACCGTGCGATTATGCAGTGATTGTACCTTGCGATTATACAGCGATTGGATCCTGTGATTATACAGTGATTGGATCCTGTGATTATACAGTGATTCGACTGTCCGATTATACAGTGATTGGAATGAATATGCAGTGATTGGACCGTGTGAATATACAGTGATTGGACCATGTGATTCTGCAGTGATTGGACCGTGTGATTATACAGTGATTGTACATTGTGATCATATAGTGATTGGATCGTGTGATTATACAGTGATTGTAAATTGTGACTGTACATTGTGATTATACAGTGATTGGATCGTGTGATCAGACTGTGATTATGCAGTGATTCGACCGTGTGATTATGCAGTGATTGGATCATGTGATTATGCGGTGATTGGGTCGTGTGATTATGCAGTGATTGAACCGTGTGATTATACAGTGAGTGGATCGTGTGATTGTACAGTGATTGGACCGTGTGATTATACAGTGATTGGACCGTGTAGTGATTGGACCATGTGATTATGCAGTGATTGGACCGTGTGATTATGTAGTTATTGGACCATGTTATTATGCGGTGATTGGACCGTGTGATTATGCAGTGATTGGATCGCGTAATTATCCAGTGATTGGACCGCGTGATTAGACAGTGAATGGACCGCGCGATTATACAGTGATTGGACCGTGCGATTATGCAGTGATTGGACCGTGCGATTATGCAGTGATTGGACCGAGCGAATCAGCATTGATTGGATTGTCTGGTTTTACAGTGATTGGACCGTGTGATTATGCATTGATTGGACTGTGCGATTATGCAGTGATTGGACCGTGCGATTATGCAGTGATTGGATTGTCTGGTTTTACAGTGATTGGACCATGTGATTATACAGTGATTGGAGCGTGTGATTATACTGTGATTGGACCGTGTGTTTATGCAGTGATTGGACCATTTGATTATACAGTGATTGGACAGTGTGATTATGCAGTGATTGGACCTTGTGATTATACAGTGATTTGATCGTGTGATGATACAGTGATTGGAACGTGTGATTATACAGTGATTGGACCGCATGATTATACAGTGATTGGACCGCGAGATTATGATTGTACCGTGTGATTATGTAATGATTGGACTGTGCGATTATGCAGTGATTAGACCGTGCGATTATACAGTGATTATGCAGTGATTGGACCATGTGATTATAAAGTGATTATACAGTGATTGGATCGTGTGATTATACAGTGATTGGATCGTGTGATTATACAGTGATTGGACCGTGTGATTATACAATGATTGGACCGTGTGAATATACAGTGATTGGACCATGTGATTATGCAGTGATTGGATCGTGTGATTATTCAGTGATTGGATTGTGTGATTATACTGTAATTGGACCGAGTGATTATACAGTGATTGGAATTTGTGATTATACAGTGATTGTACATTGTGATTATACAGTGGTTGGATCGTGTGATTATACAGTGATTGAACCGTGAGACTATCCAGTGATTGTACATCGTGATTATACAGTGATTACATATTGTAATTATACAGTGATTGGATATTGTGATTATACAGTGATTGGATCATGTGATTATACACCGATTGGACCGTGTGATTATACAGTGATTGGATCACGTAATACAGTGATTGGACCGTGTGATTATACAGTTGTTGGATCGTGCGATATTACAGTGATTGGATCGTGTGATTATACTGTGATTGTACATTGTGATTATACAGTGATTGGAACGTGTGATTATACAGTGATTGTACATTGTGATTATACAGTGATTGGACCGTGTGACTATACAGCGATTGTACATTGTGATTATACAGTGATTGGACCGTGTGATTATGCAGTGATTGGACCGTGTGATTATGCAGTGATTGGACCGTGCAATTATACAGTGATTGGATCGTGTGATTATACAGTGATTGAATCCTGTGATTGTACAGTGAGTCGACCGTTCGATTTTACATCGATTGGATCCTGTGATTATACAGTGATTGGACCGTGTGATTATACAGTGATTGGATCGTGTGATTATGCAGTGATTCGACCGTGTGATTATGCAGTGATTGGACCATGTGATTATGCGGTGATTGGGTCGTGTGATTATGCAGTGATTGAACCGTGTGATTATACAGTGATTGGATCGCGTGACTATACAGTGATTGGACCGCGTGATTAGACAGTGATTGGACCGCGCGATTTTGCAGTGATTGGACCGCGCGATTATGCAGTGATTGGGCCGTGCGATTATGCAGTGATTGGACCGTGCGATTATGCAGTGATTGGACTGTGCGATTATGCAGTGATTGGACCGTGCAATTATACAGTGATCATACAGTGATTGGATCGTGTGATTACACAGTGATTGGATCGTGTGATTAAAAAGTGATTGGACCGTGCGATTATACAGCGATTGGATGCTGTGATTATACAGTGATTGGATCGTGTGATTATACAGTGATTGGACCGTGTGATTATGCAGTGACTGAATTGTGTGATTATTCAGTGATGGACTGTGCGATCATACGATGACTGGACCATGTGATTATACAGTGATTGGATCGTGTGATTATACAGTGAGTGGATCGTGTGATTATACAGTGATTGGATCGTGTGATTATACAGTAATTGGAACGTGTGATTATGCAATGATTGGATCGTGTGACTATGCAGTGATTGGATCGTGTGACTATGCAGTGATTGGATCGTGTAATTATACATTGATTTGATCGTGTGATTATACATTGATTTGATCGTGTGATTATACAGTGAGTGGATCGGGTGATTATACTGTGATTGGACCACGTGATTATACAGTGATTAGACCGTGTGATTATACAGTGATTGGATTGTGTGATTATACTGTGATTGGACCTCATGATTATACAATGATTGGACCATGTCATTATGCAGCGATTGGACCGTGTGATTATACTGCGATTGGATCGTGTGATTTTGCAGTGATCGGAAAGTGTGATTATACAGTGATTGGATCGTGTGATTCCACAGCGATTGGACCATGTGATTGTACAGTGATTGGATTGTGTGATTATACAGTGATTGGGTCGTGTGATTCTACTGTGATTGGATCGTGTGATTATACAGCGATTGGATTGTGTGATTTTTCGGCGATTTGACTGTGCGATTATACAGTGATTGGATCGTGTGATTATACAGTGACTGCATTGTGTGATTATACAGTGAGTGGATCGTGTGATTATATAGCGATTGTATTGTGTGATTATACAGCGATTGGATCGTGTGATTTTACAGTGATTGGATAGTGCGATTTTCCAGTGATTGGACCGTGCGTTTATACAGTGATTGGACCGTGTGAATTTACAGTGATTGGATCGTGTGAATATTCGGCGATTGGACGGTGTGATTATACAGTGATTGGATCTTGTGATTCTACAGCGATTGGACCATGTGATTATGCAGTGAATGGACCGTGTGATTATACAGTGATTGGACCATGTGATTATACAGTGATTGGATCGTATGATTGTACAGTGATTGGATCGTGTGATTATACAGTAATTGGATCGTGTGAATATGCAGTGATTGGATCGTGTAATTATACATTGATTTGATCGTGTGATTATACATTGATTTGATCGTGTGATTATACAGTGATTAGACCGTGTGATTATACTGTGATTGGACCACGTGATTATACAGTGATTGGACCACATGATTATACAGTGATTGAACCGTGTGACTATCCAGTGATTGTACAACGTGATTATACAGTGATTAAATATTGTGATTATACAGTGATTGGATGTTGTGATTATACAGTGATTGGATCATGTGATTATACACCGATTGGACCGTGTGGTTATACAGTGATTGGATCACGTAATTATACAGTGATTGGACCGTGTGATTATACAGTGGTTGGATTGTGCGATATTACAGTGATTGGATCGTGTGATTATACCGTGATTGTACATTGTGATTATACAGTGATTGGATCGTGTGATTATACAGTGATTGGACCGTGCAATTGTACAGTGATTGGATCGTGTGATTATACAGTGATTGGATCCTGTGATTATACAGTGATTCGACCGTTCGATTATACATCGATTGGATCCTGTGATTGTACAGTGCTTGGACCGTGTGTTTATACTGTGATTGGACCGTGTGAATATGCAGTGATTGGACTGTGTGAATATACAGTGATTGGACCATGTGATTATGCAGTGATTAGACCATGTGATTATGCAGTGATTGGAGCGTGTGAATATACAGCGATAGGACCATGTGATTATACAGTGATTGGAGCGTGTGATTATACAATGATTGGACCTGTACCGCGCGATTATGCAGTGATTGGATCGTGCGATTATACAGTGATTGGACCGTGTGATTATGCAGTGATTTGACAATGCGATTATGCAGTGATTGGACCGTGCGATTATACAGTGATTATGCAGTCATTGGCACGTGCGATTATACAGTGATTATACAGTGATTGGATCATATGTTTGTACAGTGATTGAACCGTGTGATTACACAATGATTGGATGGTCTGATTAAAAAGTGATTGGACCGTGCGATTATACCGCGATTGGATGCTGTGATTATACAGTGATTGGATCGTGTGATTATACAGTGATTGGACCGTGTGATTATGCAGTGATTGGATCGTGTGATTATGCAGTGACTGCATTGTGTGATTATTCAGTGATGGACTGTGCGATTATACAGTGACTGGACCATGTGATTATACAGTGATTGGATCGTGTGATTATACAGTGAGTGGATCGTGTGATTATACAGTGATTGGATCGTGTAATTATACAGTAATTGGAACGTGTGATTATGCGATGATTGGATCGTGTGAATATACACTGATTGGACCATGTGATTATGCAGTGATTGGACCGTGTGTTTATCCAGTGATTGGATCGTGTGATTATACTGTAATTGGACCATGTGATTATGCAGTGATTGGAACATGTGATTATACAGTGATTGGATCGTGTGATTATACAGTGATTGGACCGCGTGATTATAGAGTGATTGGACCGCGTGATTATAGACTGATTGGACCGCGTGATTATGCAATGTTTGTACCGTGTGATTATGCAATGATTAGATCGTGTGATTATGCAATGATTGGACCTGTACCGCGCGATTATGCAGTGATTGGATCGTGAGATTATACAGAGATTGGACCGTGTGATTATGCAGTGATTTGACCATGCGATTATGCAGTGATTGGACCGTGCGATTATATAGTGTTTATACAGTGATTGGACCGTGTGATTATACAGTGATTATACAGTGATTGAACCGTGTGATTACACAGTGATTGGATGGTGCGATTATACAGTGATTGGATTGTGTGATTATTCAGTGATTGGACCGTGCGATTATGTAGCGATTGGATCCTGTGATTATACAGTGATTGGATTGTGTGATTATACAGTGATTGGAACGTGCGGTTATACAGCGATTGGATCCTGTGATTATACAGTGATTGACCCGTGTGATTATACAGTGATTGGATCGCGTAATTATCCTGTGATTGGACCGCGTGATTAGACAGTGATTGGACCGCGCGATTATACAGTGATTGGACCGTGCGATTATACAGTGATTGGACCGTGCGATTATGCAGTGATTGGATCGTGCGATTATGCAGTGATTGGATTGTCTGGTTTTACAGTGATTGGACCATGTGATTATACAGTGATTGGACCTTGCGATTATACAGCGATTGGACCGTGTGATTATACAGTGATTGGACCGTGCGATTATACATCGATTGCACCGTGCGATTATACGGCGATTGGATCATGTGATTATACAGTGCTTGGATCGTGTGATTATACAGTGATTATACATTGTGATGATACAGTGATTGGATATTGAGATATACAGTAATTGGACCATGTGATTATACAGTGATTGGATCGTGTGATTAAACAGTGATTGGATCGTGTGATTATTCGGTGATTGTACATTGTGATTATACAGTGATTGGATCGTGTGATTATGCAGTGATTGAAAAGTGTGACTATACAGTGATTGTACATGTGATTATATAGTGATTGGATATTGTGATTATACAGTGATTGGATCGTGTGATTATACAGCGATTGGACCGTGTGATTTTTCAGTAATTTGATCGCGTGATTATACAGTGAGTGGATCGTGTGATTATACAGTGATTGTACATTGTGATTATGCAGTGATTGGACCGTGCGATTATGCAGTGATTGGACCTTGCGATTATACAGCGATTGGACCGTGTGATTATACAGTGATTGGATCGTGTGATTATACAGTGATTGGATCGCGTGATTATGCAGTGATTGAACCGTGTGATTATACAGTGATTGGATCGTGTGAATATGCAGTGATTGGACTGTGTGAATATACAATGATTGGACCTGTACCGCGCGATTATGCAGTGATTGGATCGTGCGATTATACAGTGATTGGACCGTGTGATTATGCAGTGATTTGACAATGCGATTATGCCGTGATTGGACCGTGCGATTATACAGTGATTATGCAGTGATTGGACCATGCGATTATACAGTGATTGCACCGTGTGATTTTCCGGCGATTGGATCGTGTGATTATACAGTGAGTGGATCGTGTGATTATACAGTGATTGGACCGTGTGATTATGCAGTGATTTGACAATGCGATTATGCAGTGATTGGACCGTGCGATTATACAGTGATTATGCAGTGATTGGACCGTGCGATTATACAGTGATTATACAGTGATTGGATCATATGTTTGTACAGTGATTGAACCATGTGATTACACAATGAGTGGATGGTCTGATTATACAGTGATTGGACCGCGCGATTATACAGTGATTGCACCGTGTGATTTTCCGGCGATTGGATCGTGTGATTATACAATGAGTGGATCGTGTGATTATACAGTGATTGGACCGTGTGATTATACAGTGATTGTACATTGTGATTATACAGTGATTGGATGTTGTGATTATATAGTGATTGGACCGTGTGATTATACAGTGATTGGACCGTGTGATTATACAGTGATTGGATCGTGTGATTATGCAGTGATTGGACCATGTGATTATGCAGTGATTGGACTGTGTGATTATGCAGTGATTGGATCGTGTGATTATGCAGTGATTGGACCGCATGATTATAGAGTGATTGGACCGCGTGATTATGCAATGTTTGTACCGTGTGATTATGCAATGAGTGGATCGTGTGATTATACAATGATTGGACCTGTACCGCGCGATTATGCAGTGATTGGATCGTGTGATTATACAGAGATTGGACCGTGTGATTGTGCAGTGATTTGACCATGCGATTATGCAGTGATTGGACCGTGTGATTATACAGTGCTTATACAGTGATTGGACCGTGTGATTATACAGTGATTATGCAGTGATTGAACCGTGTGATTACACAGTGATTGGATGGTGCGATTATACAGTGATTGGATTGTGTGATTATTCAGTGATTGGACCGTGCGATTATATAGCGATTGGATCCTGTGATTATACAGTGATTGGATCGTGTGATTATACAGTGATTGGAACGTGCGATTATACAGCGATTGGATCCTGTGATTATACAGTGATTGGACTGTGATTATACAGTGATTGGACCGTGTGATTATGCAGTGATTGGATCGTGTGATTATACAGTGACTGCATTGTGTGATTATACTGTGATTGGACCATTTGATTATACAGTGATTGGACCGTGTGATTATGCAGTGATTGGACCGTGTGATTATACAGTGATTGGATCGTGTGATGATACAGTGATTGGAACGTGTGATTATACAGTGATTGGACCGCATGATTATACAGTGATTGGACCCCGTGATTATACAGTGATTGGACCGCGATATTATGATTGTACAGTGTGATTATGCAATGAATGGGCTGTGCGATTATGCAGTGATTGGACCATGCGATTATACAGTGATTATACAGTGATTGGATCGTGTGTTTATACAGTGATTGAACCGTGTGATTATACAATGATTGGACCGTGTGATTATACAGTGATTGGATCGTGTGATTATACAATGATGGGAACGTCGTGTGATTATACAATGATTGGACCTTGTGATTATGCAGTGATTGGCCCGTGCGATTATGCAGTGATTGGACCGTGCGATTATGCAGTGATTGGACCGTGCGATTATGCTGTGATTGGATCCTGTGATTATACAGTGATTGGAATGAATATGCAGTGATTGGACCATGTGAATATACAGTGATTGAACCATGTGATTATGCAGTGATTGGACCGTGTGATTATACAGTGATTGTATATTGTGATTATACAGTGATTGGATCGTGTGATTATACTGTGATTGGACCATGCGATTATAATGTGATTGGACCGTGCAATTATACAGCGATTGGATCCTGTGATTATACTATGATTGCACCGAGTGATTATACAGTGATTGGACCATGTGATTATACAGTGATTGGACCGTGTGATTATGCAGTGATTGGACCGTGTGATTATACAGTGATTGGATCGCATAATTATACAGTGATTGGACCGCGCGATTACACAGTGATTGGACCGTGCGATTATGCAGTGATTGGACCGTGCGATTATGCAGTGATTGGACCGTGCGATTATGCAGTGATTGGATTGTCTGGTTTTACAGTGATTGGACCGTGTGATTATGCAGTGATTGGACCGTGCAATTATACAGTGATCATACAGTGATTGGATCGTGTGATTATACAGTGCTTGAACCGTGTGATTACACAGTGATTGAATCGTGTGATTATACAGTGACTGCATTGTGTGATTATTCAGTGATGGACCGTGCGATTATACAGTGATTGGACCGTGTGATTATACAGTGACTGCATTGTGTGAGTATTCAGTGATGGACCGTGCGATTATGCATTGATTGGACCGTGCGATTAGACAGTGATTATACAGTGATTGGATCGCGCGATTATACAGTGATTATACAATGATTGGATCGTGTGATTATACAGTGACTGCATTGTGTGAATATTCAGTGATGGACCGTGCGATTATACAATGATTGGACCGTGTGATTATACAATGATTGGACCGTGTGATTATACAGTGACTGCATTGTGTGAATATTCAGTGAAGGATGATGCGATTATACAATGATTGGACCGTGTGATTATACAGTGACTGCATTGTGTGAATATTCAGTGATGGACCGTGCGATTATGCATTGATTGGACCGTGCAATTAGACAGTGATTATACAGTGATTGGATCGCGCGATTATACAGTGGATTATACAATGATTGGATCGTGTGATTACACTGTGATTGGACCGTGCGATTATGCAGTGATTGGACCTTGTGATTATACAGTGATTGGACCGCATGATTATACAGTGATTGGACCCCGTGATTATACAGTGATTGGACTGCGAGATTATGATTGTACTGTGTGATTATGCAATGATTGGACTGTGCGATTATGCAGTGATTAGACCGTGCGATTATATAGTGATTATGCAGTGATTGGACCATGCGATTATACAGCGATTATACAGTGATTGGATAGTGTGATTTGACAGTGATTGGATCGTGTGATTATACAGTGATTGGACCGTGTGATTATACAATGATTGGACCTTGTGAATATACAGTGATTGGACCATGTGATTATGCAGTGATTGGACCGTGTGATTATTCAGTGATTGGATTGCGTGATTATACTGTAATTGGACCGTGTGATTATGCAGTGATTGGACCGTGTGATTATACAATGATTGGACCTTGTGAATATACAGTGATTGGACCATGTGATTATGCAGTGATTGGACCGTGTGATTATACAGTGATTGGATAGTGCGATATTACAGTGATTGGATCGTGTGATTATACTGTGATTGTACATTGTGATTATACAGTGATTGGACCGTGTGATTATACAGTGATTGTACATTGTGATTATACAGTGATTGGACCGTGTGATTATACAGTGAGTGGATCGTGTGATTTTACTGTGATTGGACCGTGTGATTATACAGTGATTGGATCGTGTGATTACACAATGATTGGACCTTGTGAATATACACTGATTGGACCATGTGATTATGCAATGATTGGACCGTGTGATTATCCAGTGATTGGATCGTGTGATTATACTGTAATTGGACCATGTGATTATGCAGTGATTGGAACGTGTGATTATACAGTGATTGGATATTGTGATTATACAGTGATTGGACCGCGTGATTATAGAGTGATTGGACCGTGTGATTATACACTGATTGGACCGCGTGATTATGCAATGTTTGTACCGTGTGATTATGCAATGATTGGATTGTGTGGTTATACAATGATTGGACCTGTACCGCGCGATTATGCAGTGATTGGATCGTGTGATGATACAGTGATTGGATCGTGTGATGATACAGTGATTGAAATGTGTAATTATACAGTGATTGGACCGCATGATTATACAGTGATTGGACCCCGTGATTATACAGTGATTGGACCACGAGATTATGATTGTACCGTGTGATTATGCAATGAATGGGCTGTGCGATTATGCAGTGATTGGACCATGCGATTATACAGTGATTATACATCGATTGGATCCTGTGATTATACAGTGATTGGACCGTGTGATTATACAGTGATTGGACCGTGTGATTTTACTGTGATTGGATCGTGTGATTATACACTGATTGTACATTGTGATTATACAGTGATTGGATCGTGTGATTATACAGTGATTGTACATTGTGATTATGCAGTGATTGGACCGTGCGATTATGCAGTGGTTGGATCGTGCGATATTACAGTGATTGGATCGTGTGATTATACTGTGATTGCACATTGTGATTATGCAGTGATTGGATCGTGTGATTATACAGTGATTGTACATTGTGATTATACAGTGATTGGACCTCGTGATTATACAATGATTGGACAATGTCATTATGCAGCGATTGGACCGTGTGATTATACTGCGATTGGATCGTGTGATTGTGCAGTGATCGGAAAGTGTGAATTTACAGTGATTGGATCGTGTGAATCCACAGCGATTGGACCATATGATTGTACAGTGATTGGATTGTGTGATTATACAGTGATTGGATCGTGTGATTATACAGTGATTGGACCGTGCGATTATACAGCGATTGCACTGTGCGATTATACGGCGATTGGATCATGTGATTATACAGTGAGTGGATCGTGTGATTATACAGCGATTGTATTGTGTGATTATACAGCGATTGGACAGTGTGATTATACAGTGATTAGATCGTGTGATTATACAGTGATTGGATAGTGCGATTATACAGTGATTGGACCGTGCGATTATACAGTGATTGGACCGTGTGAATTTACAGTGATTGGATCGTGTGAATATACGGTGATTGGATCGTGTGATTATTCAGTGATTATACAGTGATTGAACCGTGTGATTATTCGGCGATTGGACGGTGTGATTATACAGTGATTGGATCTTGTGATTCTACAGCGATTGGACCATGTGATTATGCAGTGAATGGACCGTGTGATTATACAGTGATTGGACCATGTGATTATACAATGATTGGATCGTATGATTATACAGTGATTGGATCGTGTGATTATACAGTAATTGGAACGTGTGATTATGCAGTGATTGGATCGTGTGACTATGCAGTGATTGGATCGTGTGACTATGCAGTGATTGCACCGTGTGATTGTACTGTGATTGGACCGTGTGATTATACAGTGATTGGACCGTGCGATTATACTGTGATTGGACCATGTGATTATACAGTGATTGGATCGTGCGATTTTACTGTGATTGGATCGTGTGATTATACACTGATTGTACATTGTGATTATACAGTGATTGGATCGTGTGATTATACAGTGATTGTACATTGTGATTATGCAGTGATTGGACCGTGCGATTATGCAGTGGTTGGATCGTGTGATTTTACAGTGATTGGATCGTGTGATTATACTGTGATTGTACATTGTGATTATGCAGTGATTGGATCGTGTGATTATACAGTGATTGTACATTGTGATTATACAGTGATTGGACAATGTCATTATGCAGCGATTGGACCGTGTGATTATACTGCGATTGGATCGATTGATTGTGCAGTGATCGGAAAGTGTGATTTTACAGTGATTGGATCGTGTGATTCCACAGCGATTGGACCATATGATTGTACAGTGATTGGATTGTGTGATTATACAGTGATTGGGTCGTGTGATTCTACTGTGATTGGATCGTGTGATTATACAGCGATTGGATTGTGTGATTTTTCGGCGATTGGACCGTGCGATTATACAGTGATTGGATCGTGTGATTATACAGTGACTGCATTGTGTGATTATTCAGTGATTAGATCGTGTGATTATACAGTGATTGGACCGTGCGATTATACAGCGATTGCACTGTGCGATTATACGGCGATTGGATCATGTGATTATACAGTGAGTGGATCGTGTGATTATACAGCGATTGTATTGTGTGATTATACAGCGATTGGACAGTGTGATTATACAGTGATTGGATCGTGTGATTATACAGTGATTGGATAGTGCGATTATACAGTGATTGGACCGTGCGATTATACAGTGATTGGACCGTGTGAATTTACAGTGATTGGATCGTGTGAATATACGGTGATTGGATCGTGTGATTATTCAGTGATTATACAGTGATTGAACCGTGTGATTATTCGGCGATTGGACGGTGTGATTATACAGTGATTGGATCTTGTGATTCTACAGCGATTGGACCATGTGATTATGCAGTGAATGGACCGTGTGATTATACAGTGATTGGATCGTATGATTATACAGTGATTGGATCGTGTGATTATACAGTAATTGGAACGTGTGATTATGCAGTGATTGGATCGTGTGACTATGCAGTGATTGGATCGTGTGACTATGCAGTGATTGGATCGTGTAATTATACATTGATTTGATCGTGTGATTATACATTGATTTGATCGTGTGATTATACAGTGATTGGACCGTGTGATTATACTGTGATTGGACCACGTGATTATACAGTGATTGTACATTGTGATTATACAGTGATTGGATCGTGTGATTATACAGTGATTGTACATTGTGATTATGCAGTGATTGGACCGTGCGATTATGCAGTGGTTGGATCGTGTGATTTTACAGTGATTGGATCGTGTGATTATACTGTGATTGTACATTGTGATTATGCAGTGATTGGATCGTGTGATTATACAGTGATTGTACATTGTGATTATACAGTGATTGGACAATGTCATTATGCAGCGATTGGACCGTGTGATTATACTGCGATTGGATCGATTGATTGTGCAGTGATCGGAAAGTGTGATTTTACAGTGATTGGATCGTGTGATTCCACAGCGATTGGACCATATGATTGTACAGTGATTGGATTGTGTGATTATACAGTGATTGGGTCGTGTGATTCTACTGTGATTGGATCGTGTGATTATACAGCGATTGGATTGTGTGATTTTTCGGCGATTGGACCGTGCGATTATACAGTGATTGGATCGTGTGATTATACAGTGACTGCATTGTGTGATTATTCAGTGATTAGATCGTGTGATTATACAGTGATTGGACCGTGCGATTATACAGCGATTGCACTGTGCGATTATACGGCGATTGGATCATGTGATTATACAGTGAGTGGATCGTGTGATTATACAGCGATTGTATTGTGTGATTATACAGCGATTGGACAGTGTGATTATACAGTGATTGGATCGTGTGATTATACAGTGATTGGATAGTGCGATTATACAGTGATTGGACCGTGCGATTATACAGTGATTGGACCGTGTGAATTTACAGTGATTGGATCGTGTGAATATACGGTGATTGGATCGTGTGATTATTCAGTGATTATACAGTGATTGAACCGTGTGATTATTCGGCGATTGGACGGTGTGATTATACAGTGATTGGATCTTGTGATTCTACAGCGATTGGACCATGTGATTATGCAGTGAATGGACCGTGTGATTATACAGTGATTGGATCGTATGATTATACAGTGATTGGATCGTGTGATTATACAGTAATTGGAACGTGTGATTATGCAGTGATTGGATCGTGTGACTATGCAGTGATTGGATCGTGTGACTATGCAGTGATTGGATCGTGTAATTATACATTGATTTGATCGTGTGATTATACATTGATTTGATCGTGTGATTATACAGTGATTGGACCGTGTGATTATACTGTGATTGGACCACGTGATTATACAGTGATTGGACCGTGTGATTATACAGTGATTGGACCGTGTGATTAGACAGTGATTGTACATCGTGATTATACAGTGATTAAATATTGTGAATATACAGTGATTGGATGGTGTGATTATACAGTGATTGGATCATGTGATTATACACCGATTGCACCGTGTGATTATACAGTGATTGGATCACGTAATTATACAGTGATTGGACCGTGTGATTATACAGTGGTTGGATCGTGCGATATTACAGTGATTGGATCGTGTGATTATACTGTGATTGTACATTGTGATTATGCAGTGATTGGATCGTGTGATTATACAGTGGTTGTACATTGTGATTATACAGTGATTGGACCGTGTGACTATACAGAGATTGTACATTGTGATTTGACAGTGATTGGACCGTGTGATTATGCAGTGATTGGACCGTGTGATTATGCAGTGATTGGACCGTGCAATTATAGTGATTGGATCGTGTGATTATACAGTGATTGGACCGTGTGTTTATACTGTGATTGGACCATGTGATTATATAGTAATTGGATCGTGTGAATATACAGTGATTGGAGCGTGTGATTATACAATGATTGGACCTGTACCGCACGATTATGCAGTGATTGGATCGTGCGATTATACAGTGATTGGACCGTGTGATTATGCAGTGATTTGACAATGCAATTTTGCAGTGATTGGACCGTGCGATTATACAGTGATTATACAGTGATTGGACCATGGATCATATGTTTGTACAGTGATTGAACCGTGTGATTACACAATGATTAGATGGTCTGATTATACAGTGATTGGACCGCGCGATTATACAGTGATTGCACCGTGTGATTGTACTGTGATTGGACCGTGTGATTATACAGTGATTGGATCGTGTGATTATACAATGATTGGACCTTGTGAATATACACTGATTGGACCATGTGATTATGCAGTGATTGGACCGTGTGTTTATCCAGTGATTGGATCGTGTGATTATACTGTAATTGGACCATGTGATTATGCAGTGATTGGAACATGTGATTATACAGTGATTGGATCGTGTGATTATACAGTGATTGGACCGCGTGATTATGCAATGTTTGTACCGTGTGATTATGCAATCATTGGATCGTGTGATTATGCAATGATTGGACCTGTACCGCGCGATTATGCAGTGATTGGATCGTGAGATTATACAGAGATTGGACCGTGTGATTATGCAGTGATTTGACCATGCGATTATGCAGTGATTGGACCATGCGATTATATAGTGATTATACAGTGATTGAACCGTGTGATTACACAGTGATTGGATGGTGCGATTATACAGTGATTGAATTGTGTGATTATTCAGTGATTGGACCGTGCGATTATATAGCGATTGGATCCTGTGATTATACAGTGATTGGATTGTGTGATTATACAGTGATTGGAACGTGCGGTTATACAGCGATTGGATCCTGTGATTATACAGTGATTGGCCCGTGTGATTATACAGTGATTATACAGTGATTGGACCGTGCAATTATACAGTGATTATACAGTGATTGGATCATATGTTTGTACAGTGATTGAACCGTGTGATTATACAGTGATTGGATCGCGTAATTATCCAGTGATTGGACCGCGTGATGAGACAGTGATTGGATCGTGTGATATACAGTGATTGGACCGTGTGTTTATACTGTGATTGGACCATGTGATTATATAGTAATTGGATCGTGTGATTATGCAGTGATTTGACAATGCGATTTTGCAGTGATTGGACCGTGCGATTATACAGTGATTATACAGTGATTGGACCATGGATCATATGTTTGTACAGTGATTGAACCGTGTGATTACACAATGATTAGATGGTCTGATTATACAGTGATTGGACCGCGCGATTATACAGTGATTGCACCGTGTGATTGTACTGTGATTGGACCGTGTGATTATACAGTGATTGGATCGTGTGATTATACAATGATTGGACCTTGTGAATATACACTGATTGGACCATGTGATTATGCAGTGATTGGACCGTGTGTTTATCCAGTGATTGGATCGTGTGATTATACAGCGATTGGACCGCGTGATTATGCAATGTTTGTACCGTGTGATTATGCAATAATTGGATCGTGTGATTATGCAATGATTGGACCTGTACCGCGCGATTATGCAGTGATTGGATCGTGAGATTATACAAAGATTGGACCGTGTGATTATGCAGTGATTTGACCATGCGATTATGCAGTGATTGGACCGTGCGATTATATAGTGATTATACAGTGATTGAACCGTGTGATTACACAGTGATTGGATGGTGCGATTATACAGTGATTGAACTGCGTGATTATGCAGTGATTGGACCTCGTGATTATGCAATGATTGGACTGTGTTATTATGCAATGATTGGATCGTGTGATTATAGTAATTGGACTGTGTGATTATGCAGTGATTGGACCGTGCGATTATGCAGTGATTGGACCGTGTGATTATGCAGTGATTATACAGTGATTGGACTGTTTGATTACACAGTGATTGGACTGTGTGATTATGCAGTGATTGGACTGTTTGATTATGCAGTGATTGGACCGTGTGATCATACAGTGATTGGACCGTGTGATCATACAGTGATTGGACCATGTGATTATGCAGTGATTGTACCGTGTGATGAAACAGTGATTATACAGTGATTGGATCGTGTGATTATGCAGCGATTGGACCGTGCGATAATACAGCGATTGGACCGTGTGATTATGCAGTGATTGGACCGTGTGATTATGAAATGATTGGATCGTGTGATTATTCAGTGATTGGATCGTGTGATTATACAGTGATTGGACCGTGTGATAATACAACGATTGGACCGTGTGTTAATACAGTGATTGCACTGTGCGATTGTACGGCGATTGGACCGTGTAATTATACAGTGATAGGACCGCGCGATTATGCAGTGATTGGACTGTGTGATTATACAGTGATTAGACAGTGATTGGATCGTGTGATTATACAGAGATTGGACCGTGCGATTATACAGTGATTGGACCTTTTGATTATACAGTGATTGGACCGTGTGAATATATAGTGATTGGACCGTGTGATTATACAGTGATTGGATCGTATGATTATACAGTGATTGGACCATGTGATTATACAGTGTTTGGATCATATGATTATACAGTGATTAGATCGTGTGATTATGCAGTGATTGGAGCGTGTGATTATACAGTGATTGGATCGTGTGATTATACAGTGATTGGAGCGTGTGATTATACAGTGTTTGGATCGTGTGACTATGCAGTGATTGGATCGTGTGATTATGCAGTGATTGGATCGTGTGATTATGCAGTGATTGGATCGTGTGATTATGCAGTGATTGGAGCGTGTGATTATACAGTGATTGGATCGTGTGATTATACAGTGATTGGAGCGTGTGATTATACAGTGTTTGGATCGTGTGACTATGCAGTGATTGGATCGTGTGATTATGCAGTGATTGGATCGTGTGATTATGCAGTGATTGGATCGTGTGATTATGCAGTGATTGGACCGTGTCATTATGCAGTGATTGGATCGTGTGATTATGCAGTGATTGGATCGTGTGATTGTACAGCGTTTGGACCGTGCGATAATACAACGATTGGACCGTGTGTTAATACAGTGATTGCACCGTGCGATTGTACGGCGTTTGGACCGTGTGATTATACAGTGATAGGACCGCGCGATTATACAGCGATTGCACCGTGCGATTATACGGCGATTGCACCGTGCGATTATACGGCGATTGGAGCGTGTGATTATACTGTGATTGTACATTGTGAATATACAGTGTTTGGATCGTGTGATTATACAATGATTGGACCATGTGATTATGCAGTGATTGGACCGTGTGATTATACAGTGATTAGACAGTGATTGGATCGTGTGATTATACAGAGATTGGACCGTGCGATTATACAGTGATTGGACCTTTTGATTATACTATGATTGGACCGTGTGATTAGATAGTGATTGCATCGTGTGATTGTACCATGTTTTCATAAAATGATTGGACCGTGTGATTACGTAGTGATTGGACCGTGCGATTATACAGTGATTGGACCATGTGATTATGCAGTGATTGGTTTGTGTGATTATACAGTGATTGGACCGTGTGATTATGCAGTGATTGGACCATGTGATTATACAGTGATTGGATCGTGTGATTATACAGTGATTGGATCGTGTGATTATGCAGTGATTGGATCGTGTGATTATGCAGTGATTGGATCGTGAGATTATAGATTGATTGGCTATGTGATTATACAGTGATTGGACCATGTGATTATGCAGTGATTGGATCGTATGATTATACAGTGATTGGATCGTGTGATTATACAGTGATTGGACCATGTGATTATACAGTGATTGGATCGTATGATTATACAGTGATTAGATCGTGTGATTATGCAGTGATTGGATCGTGTGATATGCAGTGATTGGATCGTGTGACTATGCAGTGATTGGATCGTGTGATTATACAGTGATTGGATCGTGTGATTCTACAGTGATTGGACCGTGTGACTATACAACGATTGGACCATGTGATTATGTAGCGATTGCACCGTGTGATTATGCAGCGATTGGATCGTGTGATTATACAGTGATTGGATCGTGTGATTATGCAGTGATTGGACCGTGTCATTATGCTGTGGTTGGAGCACGTGATTATACAGTGATTCGACTGTGTGATTATACAGTGTTTGGATCATGTGATTATACAGCGATTGGACCGTGTGATTATATAGTGATGGGATCGTGTGATTATACAGTGATTGGATCGTGTGAATATACTGTGGTTGGACCGTGTGATTATACAGTGATTGGACCATGTGATTATGCAGTGATTGGACCGTGAGATCATACAGTGATTGGCCCATGTGATTATGCAGTGATTGGACCGTGTGATTATACAGTCATTGGATCGTGTGATTGTACCATGTGTAATTACAGTGATTGGACCGTGTGATGATATAGCGATTGGATGGTGTGATTATACAGTGATTGGACCGTGTGATTATACAGTGATTGGATCGTGTGATTGTACAGTGATTGAACTGCGTGATTATGCAGTGATTGGACCTCGTGATTATGCAATGATTGGACTGTGTTATTATGCAATGATTGGATCGTGTGATTATAGTGATTGGACTGTGCGATTATGCAGTGATTGGACCGTGCGATTATGCAGTGATTGGACCGTGTGATTATGCAGTGATTATACAGTGATTGGATCGTGTGATTATACAGTGATTGGACTGTGTGATTATGCAGTGATTGGACCTTGTGATTATACAGTGATTGGACCGTGTGATTATGCAGTGATTGGACCGTGTGATCATACAGTGATTGGACCGTGTGATTATGCAGTGATTGGACCGTGTGATGAAACAGTGATTATACAGTGATTGGATCGTGTGATTATGCAGCGATTGGACCGTGCGATAATACAGCGATTGGACCGTGTGATTATGCAGTGATTTGACCATGCGATTATGCAGTGATTGGACCGTGCGATTATATAGTGATTATACAGTGATTGAACCGTGTGATTACACAGTGATTGGATGGTGCGATTATACAGTGATTGAACTGCGTGATTATGCAGTGATTGGACCTCGTGATTATGCAATGATTGGACTGTGTTATTATGCAATGATTGGATCGTGTGATTATAGTAATTGGACTGTGTGATTATGCAGTGATTGGACCGTGCGATTATGCAGTGATTGGACCGTGTGATTATGCAGTGATTATACAGTGATTGGACTGTTTGATTACACAGTGATTGGACTGTGTGATTATGCAGTGATTGGACTGTTTGATTATGCAGTGATTGGACCGTGTGATCATACAGTGATTGGACCGTGTGATCATACAGTGATTGGACCATGTGATTATGCAGTGATTGTACCGTGTGATGAAACAGTGATTATACAGTGATTGGATCGTGTGATTATGCAGCGATTGGACCGTGCGATAATACAGCGATTGGACCGTGTGATTATGCAGTGATTGGACCGTGTGATTATGAAATGATTGGATCGTGTGATTATTCAGTGATTGGATCGTGTGATTATACAGTGATTGGACCGTGTGATAATACAACGATTGGACCGTGTGTTAATACAGTGATTGCACTGTGCGATTGTACGGCGATTGGACCGTGTAATTATACAGTGATAGGACCGCGCGATTATGCAGTGATTGGACTGTGTGATTATACAGTGATTAGACAGTGATTGGATCGTGTGATTATACAGAGATTGGACCGTGCGATTATACAGTGATTGGACCTTTTGATTATACAGTGATTGGACCGTGTGAATATATAGTGATTGGACCGTGTGATTATACAGTGATTGGATCGTATGATTATACAGTGATTGGACCATGTGATTATACAGTGTTTGGATCATATGATTATACAGTGATTAGATCGTGTGATTATGCAGTGATTGGAGCGTGTGATTATACAGTGATTGGATCGTGTGATTATACAGTGATTGGAGCGTGTGATTATACAGTGTTTGGATCGTGTGACTATGCAGTGATTGGATCGTGTGATTATGCAGTGATTGGATCGTGTGATTATGCAGTGATTGGATCGTGTGATTATGCAGTGATTGGAGCGTGTGATTATACAGTGATTGGATCGTGTGATTATACAGTGATTGGAGCGTGTGATTATACAGTGTTTGGATCGTGTGACTATGCAGTGATTGGATCGTGTGATTATGCAGTGATTGGATCGTGTGATTATGCAGTGATTGGATCGTGTGATTATGCAGTGATTGGACCGTGTCATTATGCAGTGATTGGATCGTGTGATTATGCAGTGATTGGATCGTGTGATTGTACAGCGTTTGGACCGTGCGATAATACAACGATTGGACCGTGTGTTAATACAGTGATTGCACCGTGCGATTGTACGGCGTTTGGACCGTGTGATTATACAGTGATAGGACCGCGCGATTATACAGCGATTGCACCGTGCGATTATACGGCGATTGCACCGTGCGATTATACGGCGATTGGAGCGTGTGATTATACTGTGATTGTACATTGTGAATATACAGTGTTTGGATCGTGTGATTATACAATGATTGGACCATGTGATTATGCAGTGATTGGACCGTGTGATTATACAGTGATTAGACAGTGATTGGATCGTGTGATTATACAGAGATTGGACCGTGCGATTATACAGTGATTGGACCTTTTGATTATACTATGATTGGACCGTGTGATTAGATAGTGATTGCATCGTGTGATTGTACCATGTTTTCATAAAATGATTGGACCGTGTGATTACGTAGTGATTGGACCGTGCGATTATACAGTGATTGGACCATGTGATTATGCAGTGATTGGTTTGTGTGATTATACAGTGATTGGACCGTGTGATTATGCAGTGATTGGACCATGTGATTATACAGTGATTGGATCGTGTGATTATACAGTGATTGGATCGTGTGATTATGCAGTGATTGGATCGTGTGATTATGCAGTGATTGGATCGTGAGATTATAGATTGATTGGCTATGTGATTATACAGTGATTGGACCATGTGATTATGCAGTGATTGGATCGTATGATTATACAGTGATTGGATCGTGTGATTATACAGTGATTGGACCATGTGATTATACAGTGATTGGATCGTATGATTATACAGTGATTAGATCGTGTGATTATGCAGTGATTGGATCGTGTGATATGCAGTGATTGGATCGTGTGACTATGCAGTGATTGGATCGTGTGATTATACAGTGATTGGATCGTGTGATTCTACAGTGATTGGACCGTGTGACTATACAACGATTGGACCATGTGATTATGTAGCGATTGCACCGTGTGATTATGCAGCGATTGGATCGTGTGATTATACAGTGATTGGATCGTGTGATTATGCAGTGATTGGACCGTGTCATTATGCTGTGGTTGGAGCACGTGATTATACAGTGATTCGACTGTGTGATTATACAGTGTTTGGATCATGTGATTATACAGCGATTGGACCGTGTGATTATATAGTGATGGGATCGTGTGATTATACAGTGATTGGATCGTGTGAATATACTGTGGTTGGACCGTGTGATTATACAGTGATTGGACCATGTGATTATGCAGTGATTGGACCGTGAGATCATACAGTGATTGGCCCATGTGATTATGCAGTGATTGGACCGTGTGATTATACAGTCATTGGATCGTGTGATTGTACCATGTGTAATTACAGTGATTGGACCGTGTGATGATATAGCGATTGGATGGTGTGATTATACAGTGATTGGACCGTGTGATTATACAGTGATTGGATCGTGTGATTGTACAGTGATTGAACTGCGTGATTATGCAGTGATTGGACCTCGTGATTATGCAATGATTGGACTGTGTTATTATGCAATGATTGGATCGTGTGATTATAGTGATTGGACTGTGCGATTATGCAGTGATTGGACCGTGCGATTATGCAGTGATTGGACCGTGTGATTATGCAGTGATTATACAGTGATTGGATCGTGTGATTATACAGTGATTGGACTGTGTGATTATGCAGTGATTGGACCTTGTGATTATACAGTGATTGGACCGTGTGATTATGCAGTGATTGGACCGTGTGATCATACAGTGATTGGACCGTGTGATTATGCAGTGATTGGACCGTGTGATGAAACAGTGATTATACAGTGATTGGATCGTGTGATTATGCAGCGATTGGACCGTGCGATAATACAGCGATTGGACCGTGTGATTATACAGTGATTGCACCGTGCGATTATACAGTGATTGGACCTTGTGATTATGCATTGATTGGACCGTGTGATTATATAGTGATTGGACCGTTTGATTATGCAGTGATTGGACCTTGTGATTTTACAGTGATTGGATCATGTGACTACGCAGTGATTGGATCGTGTGACTATGCAGTGATTGGATCGTGTGACTATGCAGTGATTGGATCGTGTGATTATGCAGTGATTGGATTGGTGTGATTGTGCAGTGATTGGACTGTGTGATTATACAGTGATTGGATCGTGTGATTGTACAGTGATTGGACCGCGTGATTATGCAGTGATTGGACCGCGTGATTATGCAATGATTGGACCGTGCGATTATGCAGTGATTGGACCGTGTGATTATGCAGTGATTATACAGTGATTGGACCGTGTGATTATACAGTGATTGGACCGTGTGATTATGCAGTGATTGGACCGTGTGATTTTGCAGTGATTGGATCGTGTGATTATGCAATGATTGGACCATGTGATTATGCAATGATTGGACCGTGTGATTATGCAGTGATTGGACCGTGTGATGAAACAATGATTATACAATGATTGGATCGTGTGATTATACAGTGTTTGGACCTGGACTGCCCGATTATGCAGTGATTGGACTGTGCGATTATGCAGTGATTGGACCGTGTGATTATGCAGTGATTGGATCGTGTGATTATGCAGTGATTATACAGTGATTGGATCGCGTGATTATACAGTGATTGGACAACGTGATTATGCAATGATTGGACCGTGTGATTATGCAATGATTGGATCGTGTGATTATACAGCGATTGGACCTGGACGGCGTGATTAGGCAGTGATTGGACTGTGCGATTATGCAGTGATTGGACCGTGTGATTATGCAGTGATTGGACCGTGTGATTATGCAGTGATTATACAGTGATTGGATCGTGTGATTATACAGTGATTGAACCGTGTGATTATGCAGTGATTGGACCTTGTGATTATGCAGTGATTGGACCATGTGATTACACAATGATTGGACCGTGTGATTATACAGTGATTGGACCGTGTGATTATGCAGTGTTTGGACCGTGTGATTATGAAATGATTGGACCGTGTGATTTTGCAGTGATTGGATCGTGTGATTATGCAGTGATTGGATCGTGTGATTATGCAATGATTGGACTGTGTGATTATGCAATGATTGGACCGTGCGATTATACAGTGATTGGATCGTGTGATTATACAGCGAATGGACCGTGCGATAATACAACGATTGGACCGTGTGTTAATACAGTGATTACACCGTGCGATTGTATGGCGATTGGACCGTGTGATTATGCAGTGATAGGACCGCGCGATTATGCAGTGATTGGACCGTGTGATTATACAGTGATTAGACAGTGATTGGATCGTGTGATTATATAGAGATTGGACCGTGCGATTATACAGTGATTGGACCTTTTGATTATACAGTGATTGGACCGTGTGATTATATAGTGATTGGACCGTGTGATTATACAGTGATTGGACCGTGTGATTATACAGTGATTGGACTTTGTGATTATACAGTGATTGGATCGTGTGATTTTGCAGTGATTGAATCGTGTGATTATACAGTGATTGGATCGTGTGACTGTGCAGTGATTGGATCGTGTGATTATACAGTGATTGGATCGTGTGATTATACAGTAATTGGACCCTGTGATTATGTAGCGATTGGATCGTGTGATTATGCAGCGATTGGATCGTGTGATTATACAGTGATTGGATCGTGTGATTATGCAGTGATTGGACCGTGCCATTATGCAGTGATTGGATCATGTGACTATACAGTGATTGGACCGTGTGATTATACAGTAATTGGACCCTGTGATTATGCAGTGATTGGATCGTATGATTATCCAGTGATTGGATCGTGCGATTATGCAGTGATTGGACCTTGTGATTATGCAGTGATTGGACTGTGTGATTATGTAGTGATTGGACCATGTGATTATGCAGTGATTGGATCGTATGATTATCCAGTGATTGGATCGTGCGATTATACAGTGATTGGTCCGTGTGATTATATAGTGATTGCATCGTGTGATTGTACCATGTTTTCATAAAGTGATTGGAGCGTGTGATTACGCAATGATTGGACCGTGTGATTATAGAGTGATTGGACAGTGCGATTATACAGTGATTGGACCGTGTGATTATGCAGTGATTGCACCGTGTGATTATGCAGTAATTGGACTGTTTGATTATATAGTGATTGGACCATGTGATTATACAGTGATTGGATCGTGTGATTATACAGTGATTGGACCATGTGATTATACAGTGATTGGATCGTATGATTATACAGTGATTGGACCATGTGATTATACAGTGTTTGGATCGTATGATTATACAGTGATTAGATCGTGTGATTATGCAGCGATTGCACCGTGCGATTATACGGCGATTGGAGCGTGTGATTATACTGTGATTGTACATTGTGAATATACAGTTTTTGGACTGTGTGATTATACAATGATTGGACTATGTGATTATGCAGTGATTGGACCGTGTGATTATACAGTGATTAGACAGTGATTGGATCGTGTGATTATACAGAGCTTGGACTGTGCGATTATACAGTGATTGGACCTTTTGATTATACTATGATTGGACCATGTGATTAGATAGTGATTGGACCGTGTGATTATACAGTGATTGGACTTTGTGATTATACAGTGATTGGATCGTGTGATTATGCAGTGATTGGATCGTGTGATTATACAGTGATTGAATCATGTGATTATACAGTGATTGGATCGTGTGACTATGTAGTGATTGGTCCGTGTGATTATATAGTGATTGCATCGTGTGATTGTACCATGTTTTCATAAAATGATTGGACCGTGCGATTATACAGTGATTGGACCATGTGATTATGCAGTGATTGGTTTGTGTGATTATACAGTGATTGGACCGTGTGATTATGCAGTGATTGGACTGTTTGATTATATAGTGATTGGACCATGTGATTATACAGTGATTGGATCGTGTGATTATACAGTGATTGGATCGTGTGATTATGCAGTGATTGGGTCGTGTGATTATGCAGTGATTGGATCGTGAGATTATAGAGTGATTGGCTCGTGTGATTATACAGTGATTGGACCATGTGATTATACAATGATTGGATCGTATGATTATACAGTGATTGGATCGTGTGATTATCGAGTGATTGGACCATGTGATTATACAGTGATTGGATCGTATGATTATACAGTGATTAGATCGTGTGATTATACAGTGATTGGATCGTGTGATATGCAGTGATTGGATCGTGTGATTATACAGTGATTGAATCGTATGATTATACAGTGATTAGATCGTGTGATTATGCAGTGATTGGATCGTGTGATATGCAGTGATTGGATCGTGTGATTATACAGTGATTGAATCGTGTGATTAGACAGTGATTGGATCGTGTGACTATGCAGTGATTGGATCGTGTGAATATATTGTGGTTGGACCGTGTGATTATACAGTGATTGGACCATGTGATTATGCAGTGATTGGACCATGAGATCATACAGTGATTGGCCCGTGTGATTATGCAATGATTGGATCTTGTGATTATGCAGTGATTGGACCGTGTGATTATATAGTGATTGGACCATGTGATTATGCAGTGATTGGACCGTGTGATTATACAGTCATTGGATCGTGTGATTGTACCATGTGTAATTACAGTGATTGGACCGTGTGATGATATAGTGATTGGATGGTGTGATTATACAGTGATTGGATCGTGTGATTGTACAGTGATTGGACCGCGTGATTATACAGTGATTGAAATGCGTGATTATGCAGTGATTGGACCTCGTGATTATGCAATGATTGGACTGTGTTATTATGCAATGATTGGATCGTGTGATTATAGTGATTGGACTGTGCGATTATGCAGTGATTGGACCGTGCGATTATGCAGTGATTGGACCGTGTGATTATGCAGTGATTATACAGTGATTGGATCGTGTGATTATACAGTGATTGGACCGTGTGATTACACAGTGATTGGACCGTGTGATTATGCAGTGATTGGACCGTTTGATTATGCAGTGATTGGAACATGTGATTATGCAGTGATTGGACCGTGCGATAATACAGCGATTGGACCGTGCGATAATACAGCGATTGGACCGTGTGATTATGCAGTGATTGGACCTTGTGATTTTACAGTGATTGGATCGTGTGATTATACAGTGATTGGATCGTGTGACTATGCAGTGATTGGATCGTGTGATTATACAGTGATTGGATCGCGTGATTATACAGTGTTTGGATCGTGTGACTATGCAGTGATTGGATCGTGTGACTATGCAGTGATTGGATCGTGTGATTATGCAGTGATTGGAATGGTGTGATTGTGCAGTGATTGGACTGTGTGATTATACCGTGATTGGATCGTGTGATTGTACAGTGATTGGATCGCGTGATTATACAGTGATTGAACCGCGTGATTATGCAGTGATTGGACCGCGTGATTATGTAATGATTGGACCGTGTGATTATGCATTGATTGGATCGTGTGATTATACAGTGATTGGACCTGGACGGCGCGATTAGGCAGTGATTGGACTGTGCGATTATGCAGTGATTGGACCGTGCGATTATGCAGTGAGTGGACCGTGTGATTATGCAGTGATTATACAGTGATTGGATCGCGTGATTATACAGTGATTGGACCGTGTGATTATGCAGTGATTGGACCTTGTGATTATGCAGTGATTGGACCATGTGATTACACAGTGATTGGACCGTGTGATTATACAGTGATTGGACCGTGTGATTATGCAGTGATTGGACCGTGTGATTATGAAATGATTGGACCGTGTGATTATACAGTGATTGGATCGTGTGATTTTGCAGTGATTGGATCGTGTGATTATGCAGTGATTGGATTGTGTGATTATGCAATGATTGGACCGTGCGATTATACAGTGATTGGACCGTGTGATTATGCAGTGATTGGACCGTGTGATGAAACAGTGATTATACAGTGATTGGATCGTGTGATTATACAGTGTTTCGACCTAGTCTGCGCGATTATGCAGTGATTGGAATGTGCGATTATGCAGTGATTGGACCGTGCGATTATGCAGTGATTGGACCGTGCGATTATGCAGTGATTGGACCGTGTGATTATAGAGTGATTGGACTGTGTGATAATGCAGTGTTTGGACCGTATGCTTATACAGTGATTGGACCATGTAATGCAACAGTGATTGGACCGTGTGATTATGCAATGATTGGACCGTGTGATTATGCAGTGATTGGACTGTTTGATTATATAGTGATTGGACCGTGTGATTATACAGTGATTGGACCATGTGATTATACAGTGATTGGATAGTATGATTATACAGTGATTGGATCGTGCGATTATGCAGTGATTGGATCGTGTGATTATGCAGTGATTGGTTCGTGTGATTATACGGTGATTGGATCGTGTGATGCTGCAGTGATTGGATCGTGTAATTATGCAGTGATTGGACCGTGTGATTATACTATGATTGGATCGTGTGATTTTTCAGTGATTGGACCGTGTGATTATACAGTGCTTGGACCGTGTAACTATACAACGATTGGACCATGTGATTATGCAGTGATTGGATCGTGTGATTATACAGTGATTGGATCGTGTGATTATACAGTGATTGAACCGTTTGATTATACATTGATTGTACGTGTGATTATGCAGTGATTGGACCGTGTGGTTACACAGTGATTGGACTGTGTGATTATATGGTGATTGGTTCGGGTGATTATACAGTGATTGGATCGTGTGATTATGCATTGGTTGGATCGTGTGATTATACATTGATTGGATCGTGTGATTATACAGTGATTGGATCGTGTGACTAATCAGTGATTGGATCGTGTGATGATACAGTGATTGGACCATGTGATTATGCAGTGATTGGACCGTGTGAATATACAGTGATTGGACCATGTGATTATGCAGTGATTGGACCATGTGATTATACAGTGATTGGATGATGTGATTATGCAGTGATTGGACCGTATGATTATACAGTGATTGTAAATTGTGATTATACAGTGATTGGACCGTGTGACTATACAGTAATTGGATCGTGTGATTATACAGTGATTGGACCGTGTGATTATGCAGTGGTTGGACTGTGCAATTATGCAGTGGTTGGATCGTCTGGTTGTACAGTGTTTGGACCGTATGATTATGCAGTGATTGGACCATGCGATTATGCAGTGATTGGATCGTGCGATTATACAGTGATTATACAGTGATTGGATGGTGTGATTATACAGTGATTGGACCGTGTGATTATACAGTGATTGGACCTGTCCCGCGCGATTATGCAGTGATTGGATCGTGCGTTTAAAAAGAAGTAAAAGGCACACCTTTAATAATACACACAGACCAATACACACTGAAGGGTGAAACACATTGAATAAAATCTCAAATTACAGCCTGTGGGGAAAAGAATACAGCTTAAACTCTAAATGGGGTAAAGAGGAGAATGCAGATACATTTACACAAGTTATCCCAGCCTCCCCCCTCCCAATTCCCCTAACTAACTAAGTTATAGCTCTGGGGGTTCAGGGGCTATGCTCACCAATCCCTTTAGACAGTTGCCGGTGAATCACTGTTTTGGAGTTTGCTGCACTTGGCCTTCTAGGCGAGCCGTACCCCGGACGGAGGAGAGGACTTCGGACTGCGTAGTCTTCAGTTGGGGTGCGTCCGTTGATGCGCTAAGTTGCGTTTCGGATGTTTGGGATAAGTACCCACTTTCTTTGGTTAGGAATAGTTTCAGTTCGTCCCTTTTGGTAATTTCTCACCCGTTGGGTCATTCAGAAGTAGATTGTAGAGTGGAAATAAATGTCGATTCTTCGGTTTTTGCTGAGTTGGTTTTGGTTGGTCGTTTTGCTGGTTGTGGTGGCCCGGGTTTGTCAATTTGATTGCTGACAACCTTCCATTTCGTGGGCCTCGCGCTCAGTCGGTCCTTGACGATTTCTTGTAGGTTCCTTCACGACTCCATTTCTTCACTCCGGCTGCTTGTGTCTGTCTGTGTTCCTTTTGAGTCTGTGTTCTGCTAGTCTGTGCTCTGCTAAAGTCTGTGTTCTGCTAGTTTTTCCTTGTAAAACTGGGGGATAGATATATCCCAAAAAAAGGCTCTGTTATCTCCCATCAAATCTCTTGGGCTCTGTTTAAACTGTTCTGTCCATTGATTTTCAAATGTCTCCTTTGTCAGCAGTAACTCGATTAGGGTGTGAGAATGTGCTATCACTGGTTTTGCATTGTTTTAGGATTGTCCTGTTTTTCTGACCATGATTTCCATTGTCCTTGATTGGGTAATTCGATTATCTCTTCGGGGGTGAATAGTTCCCCCAGACAGTCTGGGATTCTTAATGCACGAATTTGCTTCAGACGTTGGCCCCACCTCCTGTATTTGGTAACTCTTTTTCGCAGCCAAAATGTTGTAGAATCTTAAAATTGATATGCTCCTTCCCATAGATGTTTAGGGGATCTCAAGCTTCTGTAATTTAGGTCCATTTTGAATTCCCTTTCTTATGAGTCCAAACACTGGGGGGGGGTCTCCATGAATGAATCCCCTTTTATCCCCCGCAGGCTTCGTCTGCCCCTTTAAACTCATTTTAAAAGCCCAGAAAGGGATTCTTCTCCTCTGTTGGGGAAAGGTACCTGGAATCTTTGCGAGATATTGGTAAATTCTACATTCCCCCCTGTGATACCATATCACTTATGGTATCATTCTTCGAGGTGAGCACAGTTCCTGACTCCCAAGAGATAACCTTTCTCGTAACTTAGCTAAACTAATAACCAAAATGCATTACACTTATGCAACATCACCATAGATGCACACTTTTCCCTTTACAGGTACAAACTTTTTACATTTATACCCTCCCAGCTTGGGGGGGGGGGGGTTCAATCACTACAATTGCATTTCAGCACAGTTACATTTCATTTCAGTTACATTATATTCACCAGCATATAGGCAACGTACAACCACATTACAGAAGGAAAAAAACATAGATGACAATTAAACAACATCAATTGGTCTCCTGAGGTTTGTCCATCAACCGGTAATGTCTGGATCCTGCCCTTGAGAACTGCTCTCAGGCTGGCTGACACACAAGACAAACTCAAAATAATCACCTGAACATTACTGCAACATTACCCTCAATTCTAAACTAAACCTTAAAATGTAAAATGGTGCAATCAGCTGCCTTAAACTAAAATTAGAGCTGTGTACAACCGCCACCCCTCTCCGGGTGGCCTGGTTAGTCCCTGTCAGGCCCATGCCTTGTACGGCCTGATAGCCGCCTGGATGCTAGGGTTTCCCCGCAGCCGGTGAGCTGGAGACCCTTGTCTCTGGGACAGCTTATTGCTACTGCTCCTGTGAGACCCTCACCGCTGTAGGCGGCTGGCTGGTGATCCCTACTCTGAGCGGCCTCTGTACTTCTGACCTTCGGCCTTTCCTGTCGGGCTGCCCTTCTCGGGTAGAATCGCTGAGGCTCAGATGCCAGTGACCACGGTATCTTTGGCCGTGGTGTACGGCGGGTCCTTCTCAGGGCTTGGGTTACTGGGGGTGCGTCCGAATCCCAAACGATGGGTGGGATAGCCTCTCCAGTACTGCAATTCACCGCCCCTATAGGCACGGTTTCTGAGCCTGCCACATTCCCTGTGGACCCTCCACCGTCGGGGGCGGCCAACGGAGGGTCCCTGTCCTGAGGACAGTTCACCCCTCCCGGCTGCCCTCTGTGCTTGGCTGACCCTGGGTTGTACAGCTTGCACTGGTTGATGTGGAACCACTTAGTACGACGGGGCAGCTTTATGGCATAGACCATCGGGCTTGCCTTGTCCACAATGCTGTATGGCCCCATATATAATGCTTCAAAAACCCCGACCCGAGCATAGTCCCTCACCATGACCTGGTCCCCTATCTCCCATTCGTGGTGTTTGCTGGGTTCTAGCAGCAATCGGTTACTCTGATGCTGTCTGCCCATGTTACTAGCAGCCTGCCAGTGAATCTGTTTGAGGTGTTCAAACAGGTTCCTGACAAACTGGTCCTGGTTCACCTCTCTGAGCTGACCTTCTGTGAGCACCGGGGCTAGGACATGGGTGGGGTCCGCATGATCCGGCCAGTCATGAGCTCGTATGGGGAATACCCGGTGCTCTTTGACTGGCTGACTCGGATCCCCATTAGGACCAACGGTAAGACCTCCACCCATTTTTGGGGTGAGTCTCCCTTTCCTTCCGCAGCCTTTCTTTAATGGTGCGGTTTAAACGCTCCACAATACCCGATGACTGTGGATTGTGGGCAACGTGCCATTTCCCCTTAATGCCTGCATTACCTGCCCGGTGAAATGGCTCCCCTGGTCCGACTCCACATACTGTGTGAGTCCCCACCGGGAGAACACTTCCCTCACTAGAATCTTAGCTGTCCCTAGTGCGGTGGCTGTTCGACAGGGGAAGGCTTCAACCCATTTTGAGAACACGTCCACCAGGACTAGGCAGTATTAGTAGCCTCCCTGGGCGGTGGGTTAGGGGCCCGGTGTAGTCCCGATGTGACTGCCTTGGTCCCTCTACCCTCCTGACGTGTCCTAGGGACACCTTCCTTTTCTGGGGGTCAGGGTTGTTCGCAGCACACACCAGGCAGTTCGCACAGAACTCGTGGACGTCCTCCCTGAGTCCCGGCCACCATCCTGCCTGTTCCACCCGTTGCCAGGTGGTCTCAGGCCCGGGGTGTCCCACTCCTGGACCCTCATGGGCCAGTTTTAGGAATTCCCTCTGGTGCTGCTGTGGCACGACCCATTGTCCCTCTTTAAACAGCATGCCTTCCTTAACGGTAATGGCTGCTGTGCCGTACGGACCTTCTACTCTCTCTCCTCTAGCTAGCGCGTTCAGGACAGCTTTCAGACCGGGTCCTGTGCCTGAACTGTTTTTAAGTCCGGGGCCAAGGCTATCCCTGTACTCTCTGCTGCCCTGTTCTTATTCTTGACCGCTGCTATGCGGCCGGTGTCATAGGGGTCCAAGAACTTTCCCGTGCGGGCACCTTCTTTGGCAGCCTGTAGGTTTCCCTCTGCACGGGGTTCGGTTTTTGAATGAGCCTTCACCTTATGTATGTAGACCTTTCCCTCTTCCCCCACCGATGTCATGATTTTCTCCAGCAGGGGCTTGATTGCCAGGGGTCTCCCGTCAGCGGGCGGACCAGATAGCCAGGTACTCCGTACATGAATTGCTGTTGAACATACTGTCTGAGCAAATCGTGTACGGGGTAGGGAATTCCTCGAGGTGGGTCACCACGTACATTACGGCGGACAGTTCAGCATGCTGGGCGCTCATGGTGCTGGGGAGCTTGATTGCCAGGGCAATACCTGCCCTTGGGTCATAGACTCCGCACCCGATGAGTCGTTCGCCAGCAGATACTTTGCTGGACCCGTCCACGTAGATGTCCCGGCCTGCAGGGCGTAACCCCGCCTGAAGGCCAATGTTTACCTCCCATACCCCTTCTATGGAGCACCTGTGGGCTTTTCCTGGGTAGATTAGGTTGGCTGCGAGCCTTGGCTCGCGGGGGCCTTCTACTCTGAGGTCCATCTGGGGGAGGAGCAGGGTCCAGCGAGCAATGCGGGCACTGCTCACCGTCCCGTCCTTAATCCTCCCATCTAGGAGCATCTGAGTAGGTGTGTGGTGGGTTAGGAGTGTTAGAGGAGACCCTCCCGTGAAGATCAAGGATCTTTTCACTGCCCAATGTGTGGCTAGGAGGTGTCTCTCACAGTTGGAGTACCCCTTCTCCACATCTGTGAGGATCCTGGAGGAGTAAACCACCGGTCTCAGCTGGCCGTGCCGCTCTTGAAGCAGCACTGAGCTCAAACTGTCCCCGCTGGCTGCCACCTCCAGGAAAAACTCCTTTCCTACATCTATCGCTCCTAAGGCTGACGCGGTCTGCAAGTCCTTCTTGAGCTGATTAAATGCTGCCTCGCAACCCTCATCCCAGTCCCACTCTACACCCTTGTGTAGGAGCCTGAGCAGAGGGGCTGCGGTGGCTGCATAATCCTCAATGAAATCTCTGCAGTACCCGGTGAGTCCTAGAAAGGATCTTACCCCTGTCACTGTGTTGGGGGCTGGTAACTCCTGTAATGCCTCCCTTCTAGCCTTGTCTATGGCCCTTTCCCCAGCGCGCACAGTCAGCCCCAGGAATTTGACTTCCTTCTGGCCGATCTGTGCCTTCTTGGGGTTTACTTTAAACCCTTCTTCTTTTAGCAGCTCCAGCAGCTCAGCCAACAGTGGGCCATGCTCCTCCCCCTGATCGGTAAACAGGAGCAGGTCATCCACATACTGCACCAACTGCTGGGGTCTGCTAAAGCCCTTTAAACAGTTCGCCATGCATTGGTGAAAAATGCTGGGACTATTGTGGAAGCCTTGGGGAAGACAGTTCCACATGTATTGTTGGCCCTTAAAGGTAAAGGCGAACTTGTACTGGTCCTCCCGTTTTAAAGGAATGGACCAGAACCCATTTGAAATGTCCAGCACCATGAAAGTGGTCGCGGATGCTGGAATACTCCCTATGAGATCCACAACGGCTGCTACAGTGGGTGCACAGGCAGGGATATTCTTATTTAGTACTCGATAGTCCATGGTGGCCCTCCATGAGTTGTCCGGTTTCTTAACCGGCCACAGTGGAGAGTTCACATGGGTTGCTATCGGTCTTAACACCCCTTGCTCTACCAGTGATCCCAGCACCGTTGTCAGGTCTGCCTCTGCCTCCCTGGGGAAGTTATATTGCTTTTGTGGCCAGGTCATGGGGTCCCCTTCTACACTAACTTCCATCCCCCGTTACCCTACCACAGTCATGTTTGTGGATGGCGAATGCTGCAAGGTGTGCCCGTACATATGCCTGGTACTCCACTGGGTGTTACTGACCAGTAATTCCAAGTCATAACCCTCCTTTGGCTTCACGGTACACAATGTTCCCTTGGCCCCTTTTTCTGGGATCACCGCCACCTCACCTTCCCTGTCAGTCACAATGGCTCCCCATAGGCAGTGGTTCCTGAGATCCACTAGGATCTGGTGGCCAATGATAAAATCAGCCCCCAGGATCACTTTTCCCTTCTGCTCCCATTTCATCACACACTTCCATTTGGTTTTGAGTGTCCCTAACTGAATGGTGAGCGGGATGGAAAACGAACCAGTTTGCTCATTGCTGTGAACCCCACTAGACTGTACGGGACCCCGTTCGATAGAGGTGAGGTAGCTGGGTTATCTGCATATTAAGGGTGCTGAAAGCACCAGTATCTAGCAAGTAGGTCCCTTTCACTTTCTCCACCTCCATCGTAACGCACGGTCTCTTCCAGGCATCGTACTCTAGGGAACACATTTACACAGGCTGCGCTGGCTCTAGTCATGCATCTGGGTGTGTTGGAGCAGAGGGTTTTACCGTACCGTCTGCTGGACCGGTTGCGATAGCTACCACTCCCTGTCGGTTTATGAGTGTCTGTAGGGCGGCTACACATGTCTCATATGAGTCGGGTATTCCTGCCCCGGCCTTACGGGCTGGGGCTGAAGTGGCCTTTCCCTTAGTCTCTTTCCATGGGTTCCTGCAGTCCTTCCTCCAGTGCCCACTTTTTCCACACCCAAAACACTCGCCCCCTTTGTGGGGAGGGTTCCCACCTTCCTGATGCCACTCTCTCTTGCCTTGGCTGGGTTTAATCTCATGGACCCTCCCTTTAGAGGAGGGCTCCTCTGTCCCTCTACCGTTCCGGTAAGCCAGTGTCAACTGTCTGACCACTGTCTCCTCGGTGGTTCTGGGATCTCTTGGATCGAACCAGACCTCGGCTTTTGCCTTTACTCCAGGTAAGCTGTTTGCCACCAGGCTGCGGAGCCAGTGAGCCAGCTCGTTAGGGGTCAGGTGGGCCCGGTCAAGAACCCCACTACAGGCCCTTTCGTAGACCGGCCACAACCTGTCGGCGAAAGCCTGTGGAGTCTCCCCATAGAGCTGCACTGTTTTCTCCACTCGGGAGAAAGGACTCCCGTCGTTCATACCCATGGCCTCTCGAACCTCCTCCTTAACCGTAGCGTATGTGTTTCGCCCCTTTCTGCTGTCTGCAGAGAGGGAATGGCACAGCTTGGTGTCTAGTGAGAAGAGCAACAGCTTCGCCTGCTCTGAATCATCGCACCCGTTAATATCCCCTGTGTGTTCCACTTCCAGGAAGTGTACCAAGGGATCCCTCTGTTGGGTGAGCTTACTTAGGTGGCCTATCATAGCCCTCAGTTTTTGGGTGTCGTGGGGGATTACGAAGTTGCTTTCTAGGGGTCCTGCTGCCCCATTGGCATCAGGCGGGCCAAACTTCTGCTGCCGGACCGGGTGCATTGGCCCTGGTTCCGGCCCTTCTTGTATTGGCTCGCCCTCTTCCCCCTGCTGCCAAGCCGAGTTAAAACTCGGGGCTGCCGGTGTTGGTAGTTCGTAATCCTTGCCTGCCCCGCACTCTGGCTGACACCCCTGCTGTCCCGGGCCATTCCTGGGAGCTGCAGGCGGTGACTGAGGGGTTTCTCCTTGCCCAACCAGGTGCTCCTGGGCTAAACCCGGGTTTATCAGGCACACCATGCCTTTAGCCCGGGATAGAGCAAGGTTCAAGCTTTGGATCTGCTGCTGGCAGGGACCGTGGTCTCCTGCCTCAAATTCCCTGGCACTGGCTACCTTATAGGCTACCTGAATGTCTCTCACCCTCTGCCCGTACTCTTTAACTTGCTTGGTGAGGCAGGAATTCTCTTCCCGCAATGCAAGTTCGCTATTCTTGGCTTCAATAATCTGACACTGTAAAAGATCCAGTTGGGTTTTGTGCCTTTCTTTAGTGAGCTCTCTACTTTCCTTTAACTGTCCCACCTCTGTCCACAGCCTTTCCCCGACTGTGGCCCTTGTGATGGACCTCTCTTCTGCCTGTTTCAATACTCCCTTTAATTTCTCATTCTCCTCATCTAGAAGCTGGATCTGTTGCTGAAGGCAAATTAGCCAAATGGCCTTCTCTATCGACTTTTTATGGTCCTTGCAATCGGTCCCTTGAGCTGCAGCATCTTCTGGATACTCAGCATACAATAGATCGAGTACCCACTCCTTAGCCACATTTACCGTCTTAAACACATACGAGGAAATCCCCTCTTCCATTTTGCTTCGTTTCCTGAAACCAGTCTCTCTCTTATCATGTCCCTTGTACCAGTGTCCCATCTGGGTCGCCATGTGTAAGGGGTGGTTTGCAGGGGGTCAGCTTTCCCTTCTGACCTTATATGAGCGGTTCCGAATCGCTCCCACACCCTTGGTTCCAGACAGTGGAATTATGAAGGGACTGTGACAGACTTGGACAGACAATCGGTTTCAAGGTAGGAAGCAGGTATGGCTTTATTGTGTTTAAAAAGAAGTAAAAGGCACACCTTTAATAACACACACAGACCAATACACACTGAAGGGTGCAACACATTGAATAAAATCTCAAATTACAGCCTGTGGGGAAAAGAATACAGCTTAAACTCTAAATGGGGTAAAGAGGAGAATGCAGATACATTTACACAAGTTATCCCAGCCTCCCCCCTCCCAATTCCCCTAACTAACTAAGTTATAGCTCTGGGGGTTCAGGGGCTATGCTCACCAATCCCTTTAGACAGTTGCCGGTGAATCACTGTTTCGGGGTTCGCTGCACTTGGCCTTCTAGGCGAGCCGTACCCCGGTCGGAGGAGAGGACTTCGGACTGCGTAGTCTTCAGTTGGGGTGCGTCCGTTGATGCGCTAAGTTGCGTTTTGGATGTTTGGGATAAGTACCCACTTTCTTTGGTTAGGAATAGTTTCAGTTCGTCCCTTTTGGTAATTTCTCACCCGTTGGGTCATTCAGAAGTAGATTGTAGAGTGGAAATAAATGTCGATTCTTCGGTTTTTGCTGAGTTGGTTTTGGTTGGTCGTTTTGCTGGTTGTGGTGGCCCGGGTTTGTCAATTTGGTTGCTGACAACCTTCCATTTCGTGGGCCTCGTGCTCGGTCGGTCCTTGACGATTTCTTGTAGGTTCCTTCACGACTCCATTTCTTCACTCCGGCTGCTTGTGTCTGTCTGTGTTCCTTTCGAGTCTGTGTTCTGCTAGTCTGTGCTCTGCTAAAGTCTGTGTTCTGCTAGTTTTTCCTTGTAAAACTGGGGGATAGATATATCCCAAAAAAAGGCTCTGTTATCTCCCATCAAATCTCTTGGGCTCTGTTTAAACTGTTCTGTCCATTGATTTTCAAATGTCTCCTTTGTCAGCAGTAACTCGATTAGGGTGTAAGAATGTGCTATCACTGGTTTTGCATTGTTTTAGGATTGTCCAGTTTTTCTGACCATGATTTCCATTGTCCTTGATTGGGTAATTCGATTATCTCTTAGGGGTGAATAGTTCCCCCAGACAGTCTGGGATCCTTAATACACGAATTTGCTTCAGACGTTGGCCCCACCTCCTGTATTTGGTAACTCTTTTTCGCAGCCAAAATGTTGTAGAATCTTAAAATTGATATGCTCCTTCCCATAGATGTTTAAGGGATCTCAAGCTTCTGTAATTTAGGTCCATTTTGAATTCCCTTTCTTATGAGTCCAAACACTGGGGGGGGGTCTCCATGAATGCATCCCCTTTTATCCCCCGCAGGCTTCGTCTGCCCCTTTAAACTCATTTTAAAAGCCCAGAAAGGGATTCTTCTCCTCTGTTGGGGAAAGGTACCTGGAATCTTTGCGAGATATTGGTAAATTCTACAGATTGTACCATGCAATAATACAGCGATTGGACCGTGTGATTATATAGTGATTGCACCGTGCGATTATACGGCGATTGGACCGTGTGATTATACAGTCATTGGATCGTGTGATTATACAGCGATTGGACCGTGTGATTATACAGTCATTGGATCGTGTGATTATACAGCGATTGGACCGTGTGATTATACAGCGATTGGATCGTGTGATTATACAGTGATTGGATCGTGTGATTATACAGTGATTGGACCGTGTGATTATACAGCGATTGGACCATGTGATTATACAGCGATTGGACCGTCTGATTATCCAGCGATTGGATCGTGTGATTATACAGCGATTGGATCGTGTGATTATACAGTGATTGGACCGTGTGATTATGCAGTGATTGGATCGTGTGATTACGCAGTCAGTGGATCGTGTGATTATGCAGTGATTGGATCGTGTGATTATACAGTGATTGGACCGTGTGATTATACAGTGATTGGATCGTGTGATTATACAGCAATTGGACCGTGTGATTATAGAGCGATTGGATCGTATGATTGTACCGTGATTGGACCGTGTGATTATACAGTGATTGGACCGTGTGATTATATCGTAATTGGAGCGTGAGATTATACACCGATTGGATCGTCTGGTTATACAGTGATTGGATCTGCTGATTGCACAGTGATTGGACCGTGTGATTATACAGTGATTGGATCGTGTGATTATACAGTGATTTGACTGTGTGATTATACTGCGATTGGACCGTGTGATTATACTGCGATTGGATCGTGTGATTATACAGTGATTGGACCGTGTGATTATACAGTGATTGGACCGTGTGATTATACAGTTATTGGATCGTGTGATTATACTGCGATTGGATCGTGTGATTGGACCATGTGATTATACAGTGATTAGATCGTGTGATTATACAGCGATTGGATCGTGTGATTATGCAGAGATTGGATCGTATGATTATTTACAGTGATTGGACCATGTGATTAAACAGTGATTGGATCGTGCGATTATACAGTGATTGGATCTGCTGATTACATAGTGATTGGACCGTGTGAATATACAGTGATTATACAGTGATTGGATCATGTAATTATGCAGTGATTGGATCGTGTGATCATGTAGCGATTGGATCGTGTGATTGTGCAGCGATTGGATCGTGTCATTTTGCAGTGATTGGATCATGTGATTATGCAGTGATTGGATCGTGTGATGATACAGTGATTGGATCGTGTGATTATACAGTGATTGGACCGTATGATTATGCAGTGATTGGATCGTCTGATTATGCAGTGATTGGATCGCGTGATTATACAGTGATTTGACCGTGTGATTATACAGTGATTGGACGCGCGATTATACAGTGAATGAACTGTGTGATTATGCAGTGATTGGATCGTGTGATTATACAGTGATTGGATCGTGTGATTATACAGTGATTAGATTTGCTGATTACACAATAATTGGATCGTGTGATTATACAGTGATTGGATTGGATGATTATACAGTGATTGAACCGTGTCGTTATGCAGTGATTGGGTCGTGTGATTATACAGTGATTGGATCGTGTGATTATGCAGTGATTGGATCGTGTGATTACACAAGAGATTGGATCGTGTGATTATACAGCGATTGGATCGTGTGATTATGCAGCGATTGGATCGTGTGATTATGCAGCGACTGGATCGTGTGATTATACAGTTATTGGATCATGTGATTATACAGTGATTGGACCGTGTGATTATACTGCGATTGGACTGTGTGATTATACTGCGATTGGATCGTGTGATTATACACCGATTGGATCGTGTGATTATGCAGTGATTGGATCGTGTGATTACACAAGAGATTGGATCGTGTGATTATACAGCGATTGGATCGTGTGATTATGCAGCGATTGGATCGTGTGATTATGCAGCGACTGGATCGTGTGATTATACAGTTATTGGATCATGTGATTATACAGTGATTGGACCGTGTGATTATACTGCGATTGGACCGTGTGATTATACAGTGATTGGACTGTGTGATTATACAGTGATTGGATCGTGTGATTGGGCCGGGAGATTATACAGTGATTGGATCGTGTGATTATACAGCGATTGGATTGTGTGATTATGCAGAGATTGGATCGTATGATTATACAGTGATTGGACCATGTGATTATACAGTGATTGGATCGTGTGCTTATACAGTGATTGGATCGTGTGATTATACAGTGATTGGATCGTGCGATTATACAGTGATTAGACCATGTGATTATACTTTGAATGGATCGTGTGATTATACAGTGATTGGATCTGCTGATTACATCGTGATTGGACCGTGTGATTATACAGTGATTGGACCGTGTGATTATGCAGTGAGTGGATCGTGTGATTATACAGTGATTGGACCGTGTGATTATAGAGTGATTGGACCATGTGATTATATAGTAATTGGATCGTGAGATTATACATCGATTGGATCGTCTGGTTATACAGTTATTGGATTTGCTGATTGCACAGTGATTGGACCGTGTGATTATACAGCGATTGGATCGTGTGATTATTCAGCGATTGGATCGTGTGATTATACAGTGATTGGACCGTGTGATTATACAGTGATTGGACGTGCGATTATACAGTGATTGGACTGTGTGATTATACAGTGATTGGGTCGTGTGATTATACAGTAATCGGACCGTGTGATTATACAGTGATTAGATTGTATGATTATACAGTGATTGAACCGTGTGATTATGCAGTGATTGGATCGTGTGATTATACAGTGATTGGATCGTGTGATTATACAGTGATTAGCTCTGCTGATTACACAATAATTGGATCGTGTGATTATACAGTGATTAGATTGTATGATTATACAGTGATTGAACCGTGTCATTATGCAGTGATTGGATCGTGTGATTATACAGTGATTGGATCGTGTGATTATACTGTGTTTGGAGCGTGTGATTCTGCAGCGATTGGACCGTGTGATTATACAGTGATTGGACCGTGTGATTATACAGTGATTAGATCTGCTGATTATGCAGGATGGGATCGTGTGATTATACAGTGATTGGACCGTGTGATTATACAGTGATTGGACGTGCGATTATACAGTGATTGGACTGTGTGATTATACAGTGATTGGGTCGTGTGATTATACAGTAATCGGACCGTGTGATTATACAGTGATTAGCTCTGCTGATTACACAATAATTGGATCGTGTGATTATACAGTGATTAGATTGTATGATTATACAGTGATTGAACCGTGTCATTATGCAGTGATTGGATCGTGTGATTATACAGTGATTGGATCGTGTGATTATACAGTGATTAGATCTGCTGATTCCACAATGATTGGATCGTGTGATTATACAGTGATTGGGTCGTGTGATTATGCAGTGATTGGATCGTGTGATTATGCAGTGATTGGATCGTGTGATTATGCAGTGATTGGATCGTGTGATTATACAGTGATTGGATCGTGTGATTATGCAGTGATTGGATTGTGTAATTATACAGCGATTAGATCGTGTGATTGTGCAGCGATTGGATCGTGTGATTATACAGTGATTGGACCGTGTGATTATACAGTGATTGGATCATGTGATTATACAGTGATTGGACCGTGTGATTGTGCAATGATTGGATCGTGTGATTATACAGTGATTGGATCGTGTGATTATGCAGTGGTTGGACCATGCGATTATACAGTGATTGGATCATCTCGTTATACAGTGATTATACAGTGATTGGACCGTGCGATAATACAGTGATTATACAGTGATTGGACCGTGTGATTATGCAGCGATTGGACTCTGTGATTATACAGTGATTGGATTGTGTGATTGTACAGTGATTAGATTTGCTGATTACACAATGATTGGACCGTGTGATTATGCAGTGATTGGATCGTGTGATTATGCAGTGATTGGATCGTGTGTTTATGCAGTGATTGGATCGTGTGATTATACAGTGATTGGACCGTGTGATTGTGCTTTGATTGGATCGTGTGATTATTTGCAGCGATTGGATCGTGTGATTATACTGTGATTGGAGCATGTGATTCTGCATCGATTGGACCGTGTGATTATACAGTGATTGGACCGTGTGATTTTGCAGTGATTAGATCTGCTGATTATGCAGGATGGGATCGTGTGATTATACAGTGATTGGAACTGCTGATTACACAGTAATTGGACCGTGTGATTATACTGTGATTGGATCGTGTGATTATACTGTTATTGGACCGTGTGATTATACAGTGATTGGACCGTGCGATTATGCAGTGATTGGACCGTGAGATTTTACAGTGATTATACAGTGATTGGATCGTGTGATTATACACTGATTGGACATTGCGATTATACTGCGATTGGACCGTGTGATTACACATTGATTGGACCGCACGATTATACAACGATTACACCGTGCGATTATACGGCGATTGGATGGTATGATTATACAGTGATTGGATCATGTGATTATACAGTGATTAGATCTGCTGATTACACAATGATTGGACTGTGTGATTATACAATGATTATGCAGTGATTGGACCGTGTGATTATACTGTGATTGGATCGTGTGATTATACCGTGATTGGATCGTGTGATTATGCAGTGATTGGACCGTGTGATGATACAGCGATTGGATCGTGTGCTTATACAGTGATTGGATCTGCTGATTACATAGTGATTGGACCGTGTGATTATACAGTGATTGGATTGTGTGATTGGACCGTGCGATTATGCAGTGATTGGACCATGAGATTTTACAGTGATTATACAGTGATTGGACCGTGTGATTATACAGTGATTGGACCGTGTGATTATACAGTGATTAGATCTGCTGATTACACAGTGATTGGACCGTGTGATTAGACAGCGATTAGATCGTGTGATTATACAATGATTGGATCGTGTGATTATGCAGCGATTGAATCGTGTGATTATGCAGCGATTGAATTGTGTGATTATACAGTGATTGGATCGTGTGATTATACACTGATTGGACCGTGTGATTATACAGTGATTAGATCTGCAGATTACACAATGATTGGACCATGTGATTATACAGTGATTGGATCGTGTAATTATGCAGTGATTGGATCGTGTGATTATGCAGTGATTGGATCGTGTGATTATACAGTGATTGGATCGTGTGATTATACTGTGATTGGATCGTGTGATTATGCAGTGATTGGATCGTGTGATTATGCAGTGATTGGATCGTGTGATTATACAGTGATTGGATCGTGTGATTCTGCAGCGATTGGACCGTGTGATGATACAGCGATTGGATTGTGTGATTATACAGTGATTGGATCTGCTGATTACATAGTGATTGGACCGTGTGATTACATAGTGATTGAAACGTGTGATTACACAGTGATTGGATCGTGTGATTATACAGTGATTAGATCGTGTGATTATACAGTGATTAGACCTGCAGATTACACAATGATTGGACCATGTGATGATACAGTGATTGGATAGTGTGATTATGCAGTGATTGGATCGTGTGATTATGCAGTGATTGGATCGTGTGATTATACAGTGATTGGACCGTGTGATTATACAGTGATTGGACGTGTGATTATACAGTGATTGGACCGTGTGATTTTACAGTGATTGGACGTGCGATTATACAGTGATTCGACGTGCGATTATACAGTGATTGGCCCGTGTGATTATAAAGTGATTGGATCGTGTGATTATACAGTGATTGGATCATGTGATTATACAGTGATTGGATCCTGTGATTATACAGTGATTGGACCGTGTGATTATACTGTGATTGGATCGTGTGATTATACTGTGATTGGACCGTGTGATTATACAGTGATTGGACCGTGCGATTATGCAGTGATTGGACCGTGAGATTTTGCAGCGATTATGCAGTGATTGGATCGTGTGATTATACACTGATTGGACATTGCGATTATACTGCGATTGGACCGTGTGATTATACAGCGATTGGATGGTGTGATTGTACAGTGATTGGATCGTGTGATTATACAGTGATTAGATCTGCTGATTACACAATGATTGGACCGTGTGATTATACAATGATTATGCAGCGATTGGATCGTGTGATTATACAGCAATTGGATCGTGTGATTATACAGCGATCGGATCATGTGATTATACTGTGATTGGAGCGTGTGATTATACAGTGATTGGATGGTGTGATTATGCAGCGATTGGATCATGTGATTATACAATGATTGGGTCTGCTGATTACATAGTGATTGGACCGTGTGATTATACAGTGATTGGACCATGTGATTATACAGTGATTGGATCGTGTAATTATACAGTGATTGGACCATGTGATTATGCAGCGATTGGATCGTGTGATTATACAGTGATTGGATCTGCTGATTACACAATGATTGGACCGTGTGATTATACAGTCATTGGACCATGTGATTATACAGTGATTGGATCGTGTAATTATACAATGATTGGACCGTGTGATTATGCAGCGATTGGATCGTGTGATTGTACAGTGATTGGATCTGCTGATTACACAGTGATTGGACCGTGTGATTAGACAGCGATTAGATCGTGTGATAATACAGTGATTGGATCGTGTGATTATAAGCGATTGGACCGTGTGATTATACAGTGATTGGATCTGCTGATTACACAGTGATTGGACCGTGTGATTAGACAGCGATTGGATCGTGTGATTATGCAGCGATTGGATCGTGTGATTATACAGTGATTGGATCGTGTGATTATATAGTGATTGGATCGAGTGACTATACAGTGATTGGACCGTGTGATTATACAGTGATTGGATCTGCTGATTACACAGTGATTGGACCGTGTGATTAGACAGCGATTGGATCGTGTGATTATGCAGCGATTGGATCGTGTGATTATACAGTGATTGGATCGTGTGATTATATAGTGATTGGATCGAGTGACTATACAGTGATTGGACCGTGTGACTATACAGTGATTGGACCGTGCGATTATACAGTGATTGGACGGTGCGATTATACAGTGATTGGACGGTGCGATTATACAGTGATTGGATCGTGAGGTGATACAGTGATTGGATCGTGAGGTGATACACTGATTGGATCGTCTGGTTATACAGTGATTGGTCTGTGTGCTTATGCAGTGATTGGTTCGTGTGATTATACAGTGATTGTACCATGTGATTATACAGTGATCGGACCGTGTGATTATACAGTGATTAGATCGTGTGATTATACAGCGATTGGACCGTGTGTTTATACAGCGATTGGATCTGCTGATTACACAGTGATTGGACCGTGTGATTATATAGTAATTGGATCGTGAGATTATACACCGATTGGATCGTCTGGTTATACAGTGATTGGATCTGCTGATCGCACAGTGATTGAATCGTGTGATTATACAGTGATTGGATTGCGTGATTATACAGTGATTGGATCGTGTAATTATACAGTGATTGGACCGAGCGATTATACAGTGATTGGATTGTGTGATTATGCAATGATTATATCTGCTGATTACACAGTGATTGGACCGTGTGATTATACAGTGATTGGATCGTGTGATTACACAGCGATTGGATCTGCTGATTACACAATGATTGGACCGTGTGATTATACAGTGACTATGCAGTGATTGAATCGTGTGATTATACAGTGATTGGATCATGTGATTATACAATGATTGGACCGTGTGATTATGCAGCGATTGGATCGTGTGATAATGCAGCGATTGGATCGTGTGATTATGCAGTGATTGGACCGTGTTATTATGCAGTGATTGGACCGTGTGATTACACAGTGATTGGATCGAGTGATTATACAGTTATTGGATTATGTGATTATACAGTGATTGGACCGTGTGATTATTCAGTGATTGGACCGTGTGATTATACAGTGATTGGACCGTGTGATTATTCAGTGATTGGACCGTGTGATTATACAGTGATTGGACCGTGTGATTGGACCATGTGATTAAACAGTGATTGGACCGTGTGAATATACAGTGATTGGACAGTATGACCATAGACATAGACATAGAAAATAGATGCAGGAATAGGCCATTCCAGCCTTCGAACCTGCACCACCATTCAGTAAGATCATGGCTGATCATTCACTTCAGTACCCTTTTTCTGCTTTCTCTCTTGATCCCTTTAGCCGTAAGGGCAATTTGAATATGAATATGTCTGATGAACTGGCATCAGGAACTCTCTGCGCTAGAGAATTCCACAGGTTCACAATTCTCTGAGTGAAGAAGTTTCTCCTCATCTCGGTCCTAAATGGCTTACCCCTTATCCTTAGACTGTGACCCCCTAGTTCTGGGAATCCCCAACATCGGGAACATTCTTCCTGCATCTAACCTGTCCAGTCCCGTCAGAATTTTATGTTTCTATGAGATCCCGTCTCATTCTTCCAAACTCCAGTGAATACAGGCCCAGTCAGTCCAGTCTCTCCTCATATGTCAGTCCTGCCATCCCGGTCATCAGTCTGGTGAACCTTCGCTGCACTCCCTCAATAGCAAGAACGTCCTTTCTCAGGTTAGGAGACCAAAACTGAACACAATATTCCAGGTAAGGCCTCACCAAGGCCCTGTACAACTGCAGTTCGACCTCCCTGGCTCCTGTACTCAAATTCCCTTGCTATGAAGGCCAACATGCCATTTGCCGCCTTCATCGCCTGCTGTACCTACATGCCAACTTTCAATGACTGATGTACCATGACACCCAGGTCTCGTTGCACCTCCCCTTTTTCGAATCTGCCGCCATTCAGATAATATTCTGCCTTCGTGTTTTTGCCACCAAACTGGATAACCTCACATTCATCCACATTATACTGTATCTGCCATGCATTTGCCCACTCACCTAACCTGTCCAAGTCACCCTACAGCCTCTTAGCATCCTCCTCACAGGTCACACCACCATCCAGCTTTAGTGTCATCTGCAAACTTGGAGATATTACACTCAATTCCTTCATCTAAATCATTGATGTATATTGTAAATAGCTGCAGTCCCAGCAACTGGCTGTTCATCCTCCCCCTTCAAAATGTCCTGCACCACTCCGAGACATCCTTGACCCTTGCATCGGGGAGGCAACATATCATCCTGGAGTCTTGATTGCGGCCGCAGAACCGTCTTATCTATTCCCCTTACAATAGAATCCCCTACCACTATAGCTCTCCCACTCTTTTTCTGCCCTCCTGTGCAGCAGAGGCACCCATGGTGCCATGAACTTGGCTGCTGCTGCTGCCCTCCCCTGATGAGTCATCCCTCCCAACAGTACCCAAGGTGGTGTATCTATTTTGGAAGGGGATGACCGCAGGGGACCGCTGCACTACCTTCCTTCCACTGCTCTGCCTGATAGGCAGATAGGGAATGTGTGACCGAGTTAGCTTTACCTGCGGTGTGACCAACTCACTAAACGTGCTATTCACGACATCCTCAGCATTGCAGTTGCCTCAGAGTGAATCCATGCGCAGCTCCAGTGCCGCAATGCAGTCTATCAGAAGCTGCAGCTGGACACACTTCCTGCACACATAGTAGTCAGGGACACTGGTAGCATCCCTGATTTCCCACATAGCACAGGAGAAGCATGACACGGGTCTGGGCTTTCCTGCCATGACTTAATCCTTAAATTAACTTAATTTGGCAACAATGTCAAAGGTTACCTACTGATAAGGAAATAAAAATAAAAATAAAAAAATAAAATACTCACCAATCCACCAGCCAATCACTTACCTGCTTGGCTTTGACGTTACACTTCGATTTCTTTTTACTTCTTTGTTTTACCTTTGGCCTCGACCTCCCAGCGTGTGTTGCTCCTCCGACTCCCGGTGCCCTTTTATCAGTGCCTCGATCCTCCGCCGTGTGTACAGTGATGGGAACATATTTTTTTCATTCATGAGATGTGGGCGTCACTGGCAGTGCCAGCATTTATTGCCCATCCCTAATTGCCCTTGAGAAGATGGTGGGGAGCTGCTTTCTTGAACCACTCCCGTCCTCTTGGTGAAGGGTCTCCCACAGTGCTGTTTGGGAGGAAGTTTCAGGATTTTGACCCAGCGACGATGCAGGAAAGCTGATTTATTTCCAAGTCAAGATGGTGTGTGACTTGGAGGGAAACATTCAGCTGATGGTGTTCCCATGCGCCTGCTGCCCTTGTCCCTCTAGGTGATAGAGGTCACGGGTTTGGGAGGTACTGCCGAAGGATCCATGGCGAGTTGATGCAGTGCACCTTGCAGATGGTACACACTGCGGCTACGGTGCGTCGGTGGTGGAGGGAGTGAATGTTTAAGGTTCTAGATGTGATGCCAGTCAAGCGGGCTGCTTTGTCCTGGATGGTGTATATTTTCTGGAGTGTTGTTGGAGCTGTCCTCATCCAACAAGTGGAGAGGTTCCATCACACTCCTGACTTGTGCTTTGTAGATGGTGGAAAGGCTTTGGGGGGTCAGGAGGTGAGACACTCGCCGCAGAATACCCAGCCTCTGACCTGCTCTTGTTACCACCGTATTTATGTGGCTGGTCCAGTTAAGTTTCTGGTCAATGGTGACCCCCAGGATGTTGATGGAGGAGGATTCGGTGATGGTAATGCCATTGAATATCAAGGGGCGATGGTTAGACTCTCACTTGTTGGAGATAGTCATTGTCTGGCACTTGTGTGCTGGAAGAATGTTCCCAATGTTGTGGAAGTCCAGAACCAGGGGTCACAGTCTAAGGATAAGGGGTAAGCCATTTAGGACTGAGATGAGGCAAAACTTCTTCACCCAGAGAGTGGTGAACCTGTGGAATTCTCTACCACAGAAAGTTGTTGAGGCCAATTCACTAAATATATTCAAAAAGAAGTTAGATATAGTCCTTACTACTAGGGGGATCAAGGGGTATGGCGAGAAAGCAGGAATGGGGTACTGAGGTTGCATGTTCAGCCATGAACTCATTGAATGGCGGTGCAGGCTCGAAGGGCCGATGTTTCAATGATTAAAAACAAGAAATGCTGGAAATCTCAGCAGGTCAGGCAGCATCTGTGGAGAGGAAGCAGAGTTAATGTTTCAGGTCGATGACTCTTCATCAGAATGTTACTTGCCCAAGCCTGAATGTCATCCAGGTCTTGCTGTATGTGGGCATGGACTGCTTCATTTTCTGCGGAGTTGCGAATGGAACTGAACTCTGTGCAATCATCGGCGAACATCCCCACTTCTGACCTTATGATGGAGGGAAGGTCACTGATGAAGCAGCTGAAGATGGTTGGGCCTTGGACACTTGCCCTGAGGAACTCCTGCAGTGATGTCCTGGGGCTGTGGTCCTCCAACCATCACAACCATCTTTCTTTGTGCTGGGTATGACTCCAGCCAGTGGAGAGTTTTCCCTCTGATTCCCAGTGACTTCAATTTTACTAGGGGTCCTTGATGCCACACTCGGTCAAATGCTGCCTTGATTCAAGAGCAGTCACTCTCACCTCATGTCTGGAAATCAACTCTTTTGTCCATGTTTGGACCAAGGCTGTAATGAGGTCTGGAGCTGATGGTCCTTACTGAACCCAAACTGAGCATCGGTGAGCAGGTTATTGGCGAGTAAGTGCCGCTTGATAGCACTGTCGACACACATTCCATCACTTTGCTGATGATTGAGAGTAGACTGATGGGGCGGTAATTGGCCAGATTGGATTTGTCCGGCTTTTTGTGGACAGGACATATCTGGGTAGCTTTCCGCTTTGTAGCTGTACTGGAACAGCTTGGCTAGAGGCGCGGCTAGTTCTGGAGAACATGTCTTCAGCACGACAGCCGGGATGTTGTCGGGGCCCATAGCCTATTCTGTACCCAGTGCGCTCAGCCGTTTCTTGATCTCACGTGGAATGAATCGAATTGGCTGAAGACTGGCTTCTGTGATGATGGGCGCTCAGGAGAAAGCCGATATGGATCATCCACTCGGCACTTCTGGCTGAAGATGGTTGCAAACGATTCAGCCTTGCTGTTTGCACTCATGTGCTGGGCTCCGCCATCATTGACGATGGAGATGTTCATGGAGCCTCCTCCTCTCGTTAATTGTTTAATTGTCCACCACCATTCACGACTGGATGTTGCAGGACTCCAGAGCTTTGATCTGATCCGTTAATTACAGGATCGCTTAGCCCTGTCTATAACATGCTGCTTCTGCCTTTGGGCATGCATGTAGTCCTGTGTTGCAGCTTCCCCAGGTTGGCACCTCATTTTTAGATATGCCTGATGCTGCTCCTGGCATGCTCTTCTACACTCCTCATTGAACCAGGGTTGGTCCCCTGTAGATAATGCCCGTTAATGTAGGTAATATACCATTTGGCATAGGTTATGATGCTTTAATGTAGATTATAACCCTTTAATCTAGGTACTGCCCTTTTAATGTAGATTATGCTCCTTTAATGAAAGCAATTGCCCCTTTAATGTATGTGTTGCCCCATTAATGTAGGTAATGCCCCTTTAATGTAGGCTATGCCCCTTTAAAAATATTAAAAGGATTTATATAGCGCCTTTCACGACCACCGGACATCTCAACACGCTTTACCGCCAATGAAATATTTTTGGAGTGTAGTCACTGTTGTAATGTGGGAAAAGTGGTAGCCAATTTGCGCACAGCAAGCTCCCACAAACAGCAATGTGATAATAACCAGATAATGTTTTTTTGTAATGTTGATTGAGGGATAAATATTGACCAGGACAGTGGGGGGGGGAGCTCCACTGCTCTTCTTCAAAATAGTGTCATGGGATCTTTTACGTCCACCTGAGGGGGGCCTTGGTTTAACATCGCATCCAAAAGACGGCACCTCCGACAGCGCAGCACTCCCTCAGCACTGCACTGGAGTGTCAGACACTTAATGCCCCTATAATGTAGGCTAGAGTTACTTTAAACAATTATTGACCAAACTTTCCTTCCGTTAAGGTTTGATTGGACAGAACAGTGATGTTGAATCTGATTTTATGTGCGTGTCATATAAATGGGCCTTGTGCATAAATGGGTTTGATCAGTTCTGGGTCAGGATGTTTGTGTGAGGAGCAGTTATTCTGCATTTAACCATGGTGTCCCTGACCTGGAAATACTGCCACCCACTCTTCCATTCCCCCACTCCCAGCAATCACTCTCCTCACCTCCAGCAGCACAGAACCAATCAAAAGAAAAATGGTATTTTTCTGAAATAAAATGCAATTCAAAACGATGCATTTACAAAGGTAGGCCCTTTTCTTACTTTCTCCCCTCCCCACCAGATATGTTTTACTTTTATTCGGACTTGGTGTGTTGGCAAGCCAGGATTCCAACCCACTCCTGGCTGGATTCCAACAGTTCATCCTACGTAAATTAGAGGTGATCCAAAACTCGGCTGCCCGTGTCCTAACTCGCACCAAGTCCCACTCACCCTTCACCCCTGTGCTCACTGACCTACATTGGCTCCCAGTTAAGTAACGCCTCGATTTCAAAATTCTCATTCTTATTTTCAAATCCCGCCAAGGCCTCGACCCTCCCGATCTCTGCAATCTCCTCTCCCCCTCTCCCCGAGATGTCTGCGCTCCTCTAATTCTGCCCTCCTGAGCATCCCTGATTATAATCACTCAACCATTGGTGGCTGTGCCTTCTGTTGCCTGGGCCCCAAGCTCTGGAACTCCCTCCCTAAACCTCTCCGCCTCTCTACCTCTCTTTCCTCCTTCAAGGTGCTCCTTAAAATCTACCTCTTTGACCAAGCTTTTGGTCACCTGCGCTAATTTCTCCTTGTACGGCTCAGTGTCAAATTTTTTATCTCATAATACTCCTGTGAAATGCATTGGGACGTTTAACTATGTTAAAGGCGCTATATAAATACAAGTTGTTGTTGATTCATTACCCGTCCCTAGTTCCCCTGGGGGCATTAAGTGTGGAGCTAGAGTTGTAAGTAGGGCCAGTCCAGGGGAGGGTGGCAGGTCCTCTTCCCTGAAGGACATTAGTCAGCCAGTTGGCTTTTTACAACAATCCAACAGCGCTTCATGGTCAGTTTATCTGTAGTCAGCCCACAAATCAGCAGATTTATTGTAAGTAAAATTCTCACCATGGCGTTCAATCTCACAATGCTTTGTTTTCAAGTTCAGTACCGAGCCGACCGGCTCCCTGATGTCGAGGGAACATAAGAACATAAGAAATAGGAGCAAGAGTAGGCCATACGACCCCTCGAGCCTGCTCCGCCATTTAATACGATCATGGCTGATCCGATCATGGACTCGGGTCCACTTCCCTGCCCGCTCCCCATAACCCCTTATTCCCTTATCGGTTAAGAAACTGTCTATTTCTGTCTTAAATTTATTTAATGTCCCAGCTTCCACAGCTCTCTGAGGCAGCGAATTCCACAGATTTACAACCCTCTGAGAGAAGAAATTTCTCCTCATCTCAGTTTTAAATGGGCGGCCCCTTATTCTAAGATTATGCCCTCTAGTTCTAGTCTCCCCATCAGTGGAAACATCCACTCTGCATCCATCTTGTCAAGGCCCCCATAATCTTATATGTTTCGATAAGATCACCGTGAAAGGTGCTATATAAATGCAAGTCTTTGTTTTTAATATCCACTCTCCGGCATCAGGTGGACGTAAAAGATCCCATGGCACTATTTCAAAGAGCAGGTGAGTTATCCCCGGTGTCCTGGTCAATATTTATCCCTCAATCAGCATATCAAAAACAGATTATCTGGTCATTATTACATTGCTGTGTGTGGGAGCTTGCTGTGCGAAGGCTGGCTGCCGCATTTCCCACATTACAACAGTGACTACATTCCAAAAGTACTTCATTGGCTGTAAAGCGCTTTGAGACATCTGGTGTTTGTGAAAGGCGCTATATAAATGCAAGTCTTTCTTTATAACATCCGCTCTCTGGCATTAGGAAAAAAAGAAAGATGTAATTAATTAATGTAATTAATTTAAAAGCACCTTTCACAAATTGAGGGCGTCCCAAACGCTTCACAGCCGGTGAAGTAGGTTTGAGGTGTAGTCACTGTGCAGCCAATGTGCACACAGCAAGATCCCACGGGCACCATTGTGATAATGACCAGATAATCTGTTTCAGCGATGTTTGATAGGGAGGCCAGGACCCCGGGGAGAAATCCCCTGCATTCTTCAAAAGAGTGCCCTGGGATCTTTTACATCAATCTGGGAGGGCAGACGGGGCCTCGGTTTAGTTCAGTTTCGTCACCAGCCTTGCCATTAGGGGGCTCTGGGGGCCGTTTATCTCTAGTTTGAGGCCTTAAATCGCTGAAGGGGTTAATCTGCACAGCCTGCCCACCCAGATTTCATTTCCTTCATGCTGTTTGCAGCGGCCAGTGGTATTTAGCAGGCTTCGAGGGCGACAAAGAGCTCCTTTGAGATCAATGTTCCCATGTCACCGAAAGGCAATTAGCTCGGGGCAGTTATACAAAAACGGTAATTAGTGAGAAAATTAACGGGCCCCTCTGCTGTCCCACGTTACCAGTTGTATCCACTGCACCTTGGCTATTGTGCAACTTGTCCAGAAAGGGATTTCAACCAGTAAATCCCATGAAATCTCTTGTGTGAAGCTTTCGACCGGAGTCCCTCCCCGAACTTGGGAGTCAGGGCTCTCTGCCCTCCTTCCTGCTGCGCTCGACCGGTAACCTGAGTTCAGCGCTGCGGGATTTTAATTCAACGCTTTCCAACACGCTCAATTGTTGGGAGTTTGGTTCCCCTTGGCCTGGATGTGTATTTGAAAGACAACAACAAAAGGATCTCTGGCCGCCAGCCAGTTGTGAGTCAGCTAACCTCAACTGGGGACTAGAGGTGCTTCAAAAGACCCTGGGTTGGGGGGGCGCGGAGGGGGAACCAGCCAGCCTATCACTGTGGAGGTCATTACGCCTCCCCTGGGCCCCGATCATGTTTCTCTGCAATCTCCCACCTCTCCTTCGCCCCGACCTCGCCGCTCCTGCTGTATCTGCCCACACGCCAATCACCGTCCTGGACCGTGATGATGTGTGATGCCTTCCACAGTCTAATAGGTTGGCTGGTTTCCCCCTCCCCCCCCCTCTCAACTGATATGTGTGTGCACTAGGTCCATGTAATCCTTGCCACTGGACCAAGACCTAGCTCGGTCAAGCCCGTGTGGTGGCTGGTGTGCAACGGCCACCACATGTTAAAAAAAAATCCATGCACAGGCATCTTCCACCCTTCAGGATGTAGTTCGAAACACATGTGAACTCGTCCTTTTTTGGCGTGGAAGCAAGTCATCCTCGTTTCGAGGGACCACCTATGATGATGATGAGGGCATCGCAGCCTTGTCCAATCCAACCCACTCACCACGTAGGGTTGGATGAGGATGGGATTGAGCTTGGCTGTGACGCCCTCCGCAGTCCAATAGACCGCCAACACTCGCTGCACAGGCGCTGACACTCGACCGGCGATATGGAGATGCATGCAGTGCAGTGTCTGGTAACGTTGCCAGGACAACAGCCCCCCCTCTCTATAACCGCCCGCCCCCCAGGTGCCTTGTGTAAAATTTTTTGGAGATTCCCCTTCTGTTAACGTCGATTTGCCAGAGTATCCGAGAGTTTCAGACATTACCTAACACCACAATGCAATTCCCGGGCACAAGAGCCTGAGATGGAATATAACCAGGCTCCCAAACCCCCTGCCCCGCCAAACCATCAAAAGCCGAGAGGTTCTTCATACAGTCTGAATTTATAATGAGGAACAAAGAAATGGCAGAGCAATTGAACAAATACTTCGGTTCTGTCTTCACGAAGGAAGACACGAATAACCTTCCGGATATACTAGGGGACCGAGAGTCTAGCAAGAAGGAGGAACTGAAGGAAATCCTTATTGGTCAGGAAATTGTGTTAGGGAAATTGATGGGATTGAAGGCTGATAAATCCCCAGGGCCTGATAGTCTTCATCCCAGAGTACTTAAGGAAGTGGCCCTAGAAATAGTGGATTCATTGGTGGTCATTTTCCAACATTCTATCAACTCTGGATCAGTTCCTATGAATTGGAGGGTAGCTAATGTAACACCACTTTTTAAAAAAGAGGGAGAGAAAACAGGGAATTATAGACCGGTTAGCCTGACATCGGTAGTGGGGAAAATGCTGGAATCAATTCGTAAAGATGTAATAGCAGCGCATTTAGAAAGCAGTGACAGGATCGGTCCAAGTCAGCATGGATTTATGAAAGGGAAATCATGCTTGACAAATCTTCTAGAATTTTTTGAGGATGTAACTAGTAGAGTGGATAAGGGAGAACCAGTGGATGTGGTGTATTTGGACTTTCAAAAGGCTTTTGACAAGGTTCCACACAAGAGATTAGTGTGAAAAATTAAAGCACATGGTATTGGGGGTAATGTATTGATGTGGATAGAGAACTGATTGGCAGACAGGAAGCAGAGAGTAGGAATAAACGGGTCCTTTTCAGAATTACAGGCAGTGACTAGTGGGGTGCCGCAGGGTTCAGTGCTGGGACCCCAGCTATTTACAATATACATTAATGATTTCGACAAAGGAATTGAATGTAATATCTGCCATCCAGCTTAGATGACACTAAGCTGGATGGCGGTGTGAGCTGTGAGGAGGATGCTAAGAGGCTGCAGGGTGACTTGGACAGGTCAGGTGTGTGGGCAATTGCATGGCAGATGCAGTATAATGTAGATAAATGTGAGGTTATCCACTTTGGTGGCAAAAACAGGAAGGCAGAATATTATCTGAATAGTGACAGATTAGGAAAAGGGGAGGTGCAACGAGACCTGGATGTCATGGTACATCAGTCATTGAAAGTTGGCATGCAGGTACAGCAGGTGGTGAAGAAGGCAAATGGCATGTTGGCCTTCATAGCGAGAGGATTTGAGTATAGGAGCAGGGAGGTCTTACTGCAGTTGTACAGGGCCTTTTTATGAGGCCACACCTTGAATATTGTGTACAGTTTAGGTCTCCTAATATGAGGAAGGACATTCTTGCTATTGAGGGAGTGCAGCGAAGGTTCCCCAGACTGATTTCCCGGGATGGCAGGACAGACATATGACTAGATCGAGGCTAATATTCACTGGAATTCAGAAGAATGAGAGGGGATCTCATAGAAACATATAAAATTCTGACAGGATTGGACAGGTTAGATGCAGAAAGAATGTTCCTGATGTTGGGGAAGTCCAGAACCAGGGGTCACAGTCTAAGGATAAGGGGTAAGCCATTTAGGACCGAGATGAGGAGAAACTTCTTCACTGAGACAATTGTGAACCTGTGGAATTCTCTACCACAGAAAGTTGTTGAGGCCAGTTCGTTAGATATATTCAAAAGGGAGTTAGATGTGGCCCTTATGGCTAAAGGGATCAAGGGGTATGGAGAAAAAGCAGGAATGGGGTACTAAAGCTGCATGATCAGCCATGATCATATTGAATGGTGGTACAGGCTCAAATTTTCTATGTTTCTATGTTTTCTAAGATTCAGGACTCCCCAAGTGTCGTCAGAGATGCCATTGTACTCGTTGGGAAAAAGTTTGTATAAAAAGTTACTGCTTTCTGGAAAAAAAAACTGTTGCATTGTATTTCAAGTTAAATTCTTCAAATAACTACAGTGCCTTGCTTGACTCTTAGACTGTTGTGTTCTTAACAAGAGAGAAAAGTAATCTTACAGATGAGACATTCAACTTGGACCTTTGAGCTGAGAAATTCTGGTCCCTTTTGGGTGGAATTCATGGAATTACATTGACTATACGGCACAGAAACAGGCCATTCGGCCCAACCAGTCTATGTCGGTGTTTATGCTCCACTCGAGCCTCATGTAACTCGATCAGCATAACCCTCTAATAGAAAATAAATACTTGGATTTATATAATGCCTTTCACGACCACTGGCTGTCTCAAAATGTTTTACAGCCAATGAAGTACCTTTCGAATGTAGTCACTGTTGTAATGTGGGAAAGGCGGCAGCCAGTTTGCACACAGCAAGCTCCCACACACAGCAATATGATAATAACTAAATAATCTGTTTTTTTGTTATGTTGATTGAGGGATAAATATTGGCCAGGACTCTGGGATAACTACCCTGCTCTTCTTCGAAATAGTGCCATGGGATCTTTTACGTCCACTTGAGAGAGCAGGCGGGGCCTCGGTTTAACGTCTCATTTGAAAGACGGCACCTCCGACAGTGCAGCACTCCCTGAGCCCTGCATTGGAGTGTCAACCTAGATGTTTTTGTGGCTCAAGTCCCTAAATATCTCTCTTCCCTTCCCCCTCATATGTTTGTCTAGCTTCCCCTTAAATACAACTATTCTATTTGCGTCAACCACTCCCTGTGCTAGCGAGTTTGGGCATCACTGCAATCGAGGAGGTAGGGGCAGAATTTGGGATGGCATTCAGATAATTTCCAGCAATCCTTGATCCTCAGCCGGATATTGTTCCCAGTATAATTTGCCCCTCCCTATCTCCGTACCCTCTTCCAGACCTACAACCCTCCGAGATCTCCGTGCTCCTCCAATTCTGGCCTCTTGCACATCCCCGATTTTCATCACCCCGCCATTGGTGGCCGTGCCTTCAGCTGCCTGGGCCCTAGACTCTGGAATTCCCTTTTGTAATGTATTTATGGGGGAGCCAATTTAACACTGAGTTGAGAAGGAATTTCTTCGCCCAGAGGGTTGTGAATCTGTGGAATTCTCTGTCCAGGGAAGCAGTTGAGGCTAGCTCATTGAATGTATTCAAATCACAGATAGATAGATTTTTAACCAATAAGGGAATTAAGGTTATGGGGAGCAGGCGGGTAAGTGGAGCTGAGTCCACGACCAGATCAGCCATGATCTTGTTGAGTGGCGGAGCAGGCTCAAGGGGCTAGATGGCCTACTCCTGTTCCTAGTTCTTATGTTCTTATGTTCTTTTGTTCTTAAGAATTCACAGCAACACATTGCTATTAAGAACTGGTTGGTTTATTAACAAAGGTTTAACAATCACACTACACATTACCAGTTCATCCACCAGGCTCACAACCACCTGCCTCATCGTGGATTCCCCTGAACCCAACTGGCTGGGGTTTTATTGAGTCTTGTGAACATCACGTGACTGGCTAAGCCACTCACAACTCAACAGCTCCACAAACCTGTGAGCATCCTCACAGGTGCATACATTACACCTCCCTATCCTCTCCACATCTCTACCTGTCTTTCCTGCTTTAAGATGCTCCTTAAAATCACATGTTTGATCAAGGTTTTGGTCACCTGACCTAATATCGCCTTATGTGGCTCAGTGTCAATTTTTGTCTGATAATACTCCTGTGAAGCATCTTGGGACCTTTTACTACATTATAAGCACTATATAAATTCATGTTGCATCGCTACAGAGGCCAGTTGCCCGCTCTGATTATTCAAATGACTGCCTCCCCATGAGTCGAGATAGGGGTGGGGGTTGTGGGGCAGCGACTCTTAAGCAGCAGGCAGAGGTCCCAATCCACTGCAATTTCCGCCCCCTCTTAAGGACTCTGCAGAACTCGTGGGCCCTTGTGCGTGCCTTTAGAGGGGCCTTGGGGTTCACATGGAAGATGTTCTCTTTGGGTTCAGCCTCATTGGCCGCTCCTCCGAAACGGACCCCCCGCGTCCCTTACAAACCAGAGTGCACCTTTATCTCCCAATGGTGATGAGACTTGGGGGGGGCGGGGTGGGGTATGGGTCGAACATGGAACTGTACACTGACTCACTGCAATATACGCCCTATCAGACTGAGGCACAGGCTCTGAGGCAGCAGACACATTTATTTAACATTAAACAGCTAAGCGAGTACAGGCAGTGCTCTGTGCCAGCAGGAAACACACAGTGATTTGCAAACATTGGTATTTGTGATGTGTCAAGCGAACAAAGGCATTCTGCACTAACGATAACAACAACTTGGTATTCTGAATGATATGCGTAAAATCAATCCCCAGTCACTGACAGCAGGGCGGTCTCCAGGCGTGAATGACGGGGCAATTACCCAATCAGCTCCATTCGGGCCGGGACTTCTTGTGTCGCTGTGCGCAGCTGTTAAAAATAAACAAACAGTAAGTCCTCCGGGTGCCCTGGCCAACAACATTACGCCTTCAATGTTGGTTGTTTATCACCTTCCAGTTTGTGGGAGCTTGCTGTGCACGAACTGTCTTTCGGATGAGACGTTAAACCGAGGCCCTGTCTGCTCTCTCAGGTGGACGTAAAAGATCCCATGGCAGTATTTCAAAGAAGAGCAGGGGAGTTATCCCCGGTGTCCTGGCCAATATTTATTCCTCGATCAATGTAACAAAGAAACAGATTATCTGCTCTTTATCACATTGCTGTACGGGAGCTTGCTGTCTGCAAATTAATTGCCGCATTTCCCACATTACAACAGTGACTACACTCCAAAAGTACTTCATTGGCTGTAAAGTGCTTTGAGACGCCCAGTGGTCAAGAAAGGCTCTATATAAATGCAAGTCTTTCTTTCTTTCATTCTCGTTAACAAACATAGCAGTGACTGACCTTCAAAGTAACTCACTGGGGTAATTTGACAGCCCTTGTGGTCCGGGGGTGTGGAATGTATATCGGGCGGCCGACAAATCCCATCATAGGAGCGGTGTGGCAAAGCCTCCACCAACTTTGCCCCATCAGTGCAGTGTTTCTCACACTGACCATCCCACAGCCTATCTGAGCGAGATTGCAGTCTTTAAGCTGTGGACCAATGCCCAGCAGGAAGTGGACAGGGCATTTCGCGCAGACTGCGGAGACCTTGGGCCCATTAGTCTGGGCCATATAGTGGGGAAAGGTCAGCGTGCCCAATCCACTGCACCGCCCAGGCCTTCCCTAAATGTCAATAGATGCACTCTGTGATTGCACTACACCTGAGCAGAGGCATTTAACTGGACACAGGTCCTCACAGAGAGTGCGTCAATTCAGCGCACGCTGCAGTCACATGATCACGGACAACCCCACAGAATGTTGAGCCTTTTGGAGTGAAGACCAGAGGAATCATGTTCAGTCATAGTCACTGTCTCTCTGTCTGTCTCTCTATCCTCCTCCCTCCGCCTGGCCCACTTGCTCTCTCTGTCTCGTTCTGTCTCTGTCTAGCTCACTCATGCTCTGTCTCGTCCTGTCTCTCTTCTCTCTGTCTCTCTCTGCCTGGCCAACTTGTTCTCTGCCTCCTGTATTGCTATCCTCTTTCTCACTGTCTCATCCTGGCTAAGGTTTCCACTACTGTCTCGTACAGCAAAGAACAGGCTAAGTATTCTATGTCTCATTGTTTCTGTCGCACTCTGTCTCTCTATCTCTCCCCCGCTTTGAGCCACACTGTGTCTCTTGTCACTGGAACATCTTTCTCTGTCTCAGTCTCTGTCTCAATCTATAACACTCAGTCAGTATTTTCTCTATCTCACCCTGTGTCTCTCTTTCTCTGTCTCAGTGTCTTGATCTCACCCTGCATCTCATTGTCTCCCTCTCACTGTGTCCCTCTTTCTCTGCCTGTGTCTCTGTCTTTGTCTCACCCTGTGTCTCTCTGTCTTAACCTGTGTCTCTGTGTCTGTCTCACCCCTGTCCCTCTTTCTCTGTCTCCGTCACTGTCTCACCCAATCTCTCATCCTATGTCTCTGTATCAATATGGCGTGCATTTGCTATCTTTCTGACTTATTAAAGTAATTCATGCACCTGTTCAATCACTCTAATTAGCAGTAATAAAATTCATTCTCCTTTGTTTCAATCTGTATGACATCCTCCCTCTCTCTCTCTCTCTCTCTGTCTCTCTCTCTCTCTTTCTGTTTCCCAGTGACACTCTCTCTCCCAGTGACACGCGCGCTCTCTCTCTCTCTCTCTCCCAGTGACTCTCTCTCTCTCTCTCTCTCTTTCCCAGTGACACTCTCTCTCTCTCTCTCTTTCCCAGTGACACTCTCTCTCTCTCTCTTTCCCAGTGACACACTCTCTCTCTCTCTCTCTCTCTTTCCCAGTGACTCTCTCTCTCTCTCTCTCTCTTTTCCAGTGACACACTCTCTCTCCCTCTTTCCCGTAACTGTCTCTCTCTCCATGTTCTACAGCCGCGTCTTTTTCAGGCTCCTTCACTTTCCAGCCCGATTCTATTTTCTGCTGCTGCAAGGTTTGTTTACCAGAGTCTGGATTGGTTTTCCACTTCGATTCATGCTGCATGAACACATACACAAGATGCCCTGCATCTACTTACAGCCCTCCCTCTCTCTCCCTGCACTCTGAGCAAAAAGCACGTACATAACAGGCCCCAGCACAAGCTGTTCAAAGAGCAACATTAAAGGGGCAGGCACCTACTTCAAGTCAACGTAGTTGGTCAGTACTTTATTTTTCTATTTACCAATTCTCCAGTCCAGGCAACAATAAAATCTTAAAAACGTTACCGAACAGAAACTGGTCATTCGGCCCATCGAGTCTATGCTGGTGTTTCTCCCCATGAGCCCTAGTCATATCCCACTCTCCACACACGGACCTCCTAGTCATATCCCATTCCCCCCGCATGAGCCCCCTAGTCATATCCCACTCTCCTCACTCCCCCCTGGTCATATCCCACTCCCCCTGCACGGGCCCCCTAGTCATATCCCACTCCCCTCACTCCCCCCGCACAAGCCCCCTAGTCATATCCCATTTCCCCCGCACGGGCCCCCGAGTCATATCCCATTTCCCCCGCACGGGCCCCCTAGTTATATCCCATTCCCCCCCCGCACAAGCCCCCTAGTCATATCCCAGTCTCCTCACTCCCCCCTCACGGGCCCCCTGGTCATATCCCACTTCCCCTGCACGAGCCCTCTAGTCATATCTCACTCCCCTCACTCTCCCCGCATAAGCCCCCTAGTCATATCCCACTCCCTTCACTCCCCCCGCACAAGCCCCGTAGTCATATCCCACTCCCCCCGCACCCATTTATATTGGTCTCCTGCTTCCTCTTCAGTTCATGGGCTGGGTTTTCCTCTGCCGTGCTGAGGGGAGAGCGGAGAGAGAAGTCGGGCAGGAGGATTGTGCAGCCAATTTTCCCGCCACCTCCGTTCAGTGCCCGTGCCGTGTGTCGTCGATGTACAGAGTCTGGAGCGGTTGCCATGGTGACAGATTTCCTCCCTCTTACACCCGCCCATCATGATCGGCGACAGCTCGAAGAACCGCACATGCTCAGTTGGCCAAAAGGCTGCTCGTGCTGTTTTTCTTATTCAGTGACCACCCCTCGGAGGGGTGTTGAGGTGCCGATCAGCCAGTGGGTGTTTTTGTGACTGGAAGGCTGCTTCCAGTGGGATTCCGCAAGGCTCAGTTCCAGGTCCCTTGCTTTTTGTGGTTTATATCAATGATTTAGACTTGAATGTAGGGGCTATGATTAAGAAGTTTGCAAATCGATAATGAAGAAGAAAGCTGTAGACTGCAGGAAGATATAGAAATTTACAGTGCAGAAGGAGGCTATTTCGGCCCATCGTGTCCGCACCGGCCGACAAAGAGCCGCACAGCCCTCGGTCAGCAGCCCTGAAGGTTACATATAAACCTATGAACAATGAACAATGGAGGAAAGGCAAAGAGCCCCCAGCTTAACCAGTCCGCCCCACACAACTGTGACACCCCTTACACTGAAACATTCTACACTCCACCCCAACCGGAACCATGCAATCTCCTGGGAGAGGCAAAAACCAGATAAAAACCCAGGCCAATTTAGGGAGAAAAAATCTGGGAAAATAGCAATTAGTCAGATGGGCAGAACAGTGCACATGGAATTCAATCCAGAGAAGTGTGAGGTAATGCATTTGGGGAGGGCTAACAAGGCAAGGGAATACACATTAAATGGTAAGACACCGAGAAGTGTAGAGGAACAAAGGGACCTTGGAGTGCATGTCCACAGATCCCTGAAGGTGGCAGGCCAGGTAGATAAGGTGGTTAAGAAGGCATACAAAATACTTGCCTTTATTAACCAAGGCATAGAATACAAGAGCAGGAGGGTTATGCTTGAACTATATACAACACTGGTTAGGCCACAGCTAGAGTACTGCGTGTAGTTCTAGTCACCACATTACAGGGAAGATGTGATTGCACTGGAGAGGGTACAGAGGAAATTTATGAGGATGTTGTCTGGACTGGAGAATTTTAGCTATGAGGAAAGATTGGATAGGCTGGGTTTGTTTTCTTTGGAACAGAGGAGGCTGAGGGGAGACCTTATTGAGGTGTATAAAATTATGAGGGGCCGAGATAGAGTGGATAGGACGGACTATTTCCCTTAGCAGAGGGGTCAACAACCAGGGGCATAGATTTAATGTAATTGGTAGGAGGTTTAGAGGGAATTTAAGGAGAAATGTCGTCACCCAGAGGTAGTGGGGGTCTGGAACTCACTGCCTGAAGGGGTGGTAGAGGCAGAAACCCTCACCACATTTAAAAAGTACTTGGATGTGCACTTGAAGTGCCGTAACCTACAGGGCTACAAATCTAGTGCTGGAAAGTGGGATTAGGCTGGGTAGCTCTTTATCGGCTGGCACGGACACGATGGGCCGAAATGGCCTCCTTTCATGCTGTAAATTTCTATGATTCTATGGAGATCAGGCAGTGAGAGAAAATGGTTGTGGAGGGGTTAACCGGTGGAAGCTCTCGCAGTATTGATAAGATGCTTTATGCTGACTGGTAACCGGGAGCAGCTACTTAACTCCTGGCCAGCAGTCAGTTACGCGATGAGAATGTCAGGCCTGTCAATAAAATCTGATTCACCGCCCTTCAGCCCAGGCTCAGAGCTCACCTGTGAGCTCACTTCACTTATGCTTTAACTGAACGCAGGCGTTTATTGATTGATCCTGCCATCTAACCTTTCACCAACCAATCACGTTTTAATGGCTGCAGTCAAGGTTACTGACAGGATGAAAGTTTCCCGAAGTTAACTCAGGTCAGCAATGAACTCCACTGGGTAACGTTGCGTAATGTTTTTGCTTCACGGGTTCTTTGCTTAAGAATTCATAGCAACACATTGCTATTAAGAACTAGTTGGTTTATTAGCAAAGGTTTAACAATCACACTACACATTACCAGTTCATCCACCTGGCTCACAACCACCTGCCTCATTGTGGATCCTCCGAACCCAACTGGTTGGGGTTTTATTGAGTCTTGTGAACATCACGTGACTGGCTAAGCCACTCCCAACTCAGCAGCTCTACAACTATTTTTGTTGCACCTGTAAATCAAGTGCCCCCTGATTAAAAGGGCACTAAAACCGACACATTAAAGAAATTAAACTTTGGACATAAAACAAATCAAATTAAAATGTGGTTGCCAGGGGTGATGATGCACTCCAGTCCCTCGGGCGCCCAACTCTCGCGGAAGGCCGTGAGCGTACCTGGCTCGGATGTAACCACGGAAGAGAGGCAAGCAGTCGGGCTGAACGACCGCCCGCTGCCTGGACTGGTTAATGGCCACCTTGGCCGTGCCCAGGAGCAGCCCTACAAGGAGGCCTTCTGACCTGCCCGCTCCCCTCCGCACAGGGTGCCAAAGATCAGGAGTGTGGGACTGAAGTGCAACCAGAATTTGAGAGCAGCCCCTTCAACAGCTCTACAGACCTGTGAGCATAGTCACAGGTGCCTACATTACACGCTGCTTCCTTCGCTTGCAATGTTGGATTAGAAACATAGAAAATAGGAGCAGTAGTAGGCCCTTCGGCCCTTCGAGCCTGCATCGCCATTCAATATGATCATGGCTGATCCGCCATCTCAACAGACTATTCCCGCTTTCTCCCCATACCCCTTGATGCCTTTTTTGTGTCTAGAAATTGCTCAGGCTGGGATGGAATGTGTGCTCCCCCAATGCTGGTTGGCGCCCCACAGCCTTGAAATGAGCCATCGGGATAGGCGTCCCAATACAGGTGAATAAGATTCTTAATGGGTCAGTGATCAAGTGATCATAAGCCTGGAACAAAATTCGGAGATGCACCAGCAGGATAAGAACGCACGGAAAGAAAGAAAGAACTTGCATTTATATAGCGCCTTTAACCACCATGGGCTGCCCCAAAAGCCACCAAAGTACTTCTTGAAGTGTAGTAACTGTTGTAGGAAACGGGGCAGCCAATTTTTGCACAGCAAGATCCCACACACCGCAACGTGATGATGATCAGATCATCTGTTTTTCAGTGATGTTGTTTGCGGGATACATATTGGCCAGGATGCCGGGGAGAACTCCCCTACTCTTCTTCGAACTAATAACGTGGGAACTTTTACGTCCACCTGAGAGGGAAGATGGGGCCTCGGTTTAACATGTCATCCAAAACAACGACACCTCCGAAAGTGCAGCTCTCCCTCAGCACTGCACTGGGAGTTTCAGCCTGGATTATGTGCTCAAGGCCTCTGGAGTGGGCTTGAACCCATGAACTTCTGACCCCAAGATGAGAGTGATACCCACTGAGCCATGGCTGATATCTTAATGAATGCAATAAGTGCTCGTAGCCCCAATATCACACACAAGACCTTCCTTTCGTTTTTTTTGTTTAAATAACGTGGATGTGCCTGATGCTGTGGTGACATCAGTGAGCGCAGATTTTAAAGCAGGGCTCTGATTTTTAACTCTGAGTGGGTTTTACGAACATAAAAACATAAGAATAAAGAGCAGGAGTAGGCCCTACGGCCCCTCGAGCCTGCTCCACCATTCAGTACGATCATGGCTGATCATTGACCTCAACTCCATTTCCCCCCCACCTCCCATCCCCCCCAATCCCCATATCCCTTGATTCCCGTATACTCCAAAAATCTATCTATCTCAGCTTTGAATATATTCAGAGACTGAGCATCCACAGCCCTTTAGGGCAGAGAATTCCAAAGATTCACAACACTCTGAGTGAAGAAATTCCTCCTCATCTCGGTCTTAAATGGCTGAATCTTTATCGTGAGAATGTGTCCCTTAGTTCTAGACTCTCCAGCCAGGGGAAATAACCTCTCACCCTGTCAATACCCCACAGAATATTGTATGTTTCAATGAGATCACCTCTCATTCTTCCAAACTCCAGAGAATGTAGGCCCATTCTACACAATCCCTCATCATCATCATCATTGGCAGTCCCTCAAAATCAAGGAAGACTTGCTTCCACTCTAAAAGTGAGCACTCAGGTGACTGTACAGTCCAATACGGGAATTACAGTCTCTGTCACAGGTGGGACAGATTTTAGTAGTTGAGGGAAAGGGTGGGCGAGGAGTCTGGTTTGCCGCACGCTCCTTCCGCTGCCTGCGTTTGGTTTCTGCATGCTCTCGGCGATGAGACTCGAGGTTCTCAGGGCCCTCCCGGATGCTCTTCCTCCACTTAGGGCGGTCTTTGGCCAGGGATTCCCAGGTGTCAGTGGTGATGTTGCACTTTATCAACGAGGCTTTGAGGGTGTCCTTGTAAAGTTTCCTCTCTCATCATAAGACCGCCCCCCCATCCCAGGAATCAATCTAGTGAACCTCGGTTGTACCGTCTCCAGTTTTGGGTGATGGGTGGTGAGCTAAGTTGGAAACTCGATCATGGCTGCAGAAATTAGGGACAAACTGTTCCCTCAGAAGGGCATTAATGAACCAGTTGGGTTTTTACGACAATCGCGGTCATTTTATCTGGTGGCGATATAGAAACATAGAAAATAGGAGCAGTAATAGGCCATTCGGCCCTTCGAGCCTGCACCACCATTCAATATGATCATGGCTGATCCTCTATCTCAACACCATATTCCCGCTTTTTCCCCATACCCCTTAATATCTTTTGTTTCTAGAAATTTATCTATCTTCTTCTTAAATATATTCAGTGACTTGGCCTCCACAGCCTTCTGTGGTAGAGAATTCCACAGGTTCACCACACTCTGAGTGAAAACATTTCTCCTCATCTCGGTCCTAAATTTCCTACCTCGTATCCTGAGACTGTGACCCCTTGTTCTAGACTTCCCAGCCAGGGGAAACATCCTCCCCGCATCCAGTCTATCCAACCCAGTCAGAATTTTATACAAAGCACCTTAATTATTGAATTTAATTTCACAACTTGCCGTGGTGGGAGTTCATTTCCTGAACTCTGGCTATACTCATGCAGTCCTGTGCTCCTATCGGGAGCTCTCTTCCCCCAAAAGGGCTATTGATGCTGGGATAATTGGAGCTTTCAAGACTTGAGATCTCGCTCGATGCTTGTTCCAAGGGATATGGAGCAAAGGCGGGTAAATGGGGTTGAGGTACAGACAAACCATGATTTTAATTGAGTGGCGAAACAAGCTCAAGGGGCTGAATGGCCTCCTCCTGTTCCTCATGGTCCATATGTTTCATAACAGTAGGTGACTTGGTGCCAGAGACTGCAATTCAGTGAATGATTGGTCTTAGAGAGAGGAGACTTTCAACCCTTCAGTGTCAGCGGTGGGTAGCATACTTCATTATAAGGCTCTGTGGCTGTTTTATTCAGAAAATAATTTAAAGATAGTATTTTATGATCAATTTGTAAAGTACAATAGCTTAATATATGTTACAGGAGACAAATTAAACTTCAGGTTTTAATGTTAATTTGTGTTGGAGGAATGGATTTGTATGATACAACGGAATGATCACTATGTTGTAAATGTTCTTAATGTTCAATAAAAATTTTTTTTAAATGGGTAGCACACTCGCCTCTGAGTCAGAAGGTTGTGGGTTCAAGTCCCACTCCAGAGACTTGAGCACATAAATCTAGGCTGACACTCCAGTGCAGTGCTGAGCGAGCGCTGCAATGTCGGAGATGCCGTCTTTTGGATGAGACGTTAAATTGAGGCCCCATCTGCTCTCTCGGGTGGACGTAAAAGATCCCATGGCACGATTTTGAAGAAGAGCAGGGAAGTTATCCCTGGTGTCCTGGTCAATATTTATCCTTCAATCAACATAACAAAAACAGATTATCTGGTCATTATCACATTGCTGTTTGTGGAAGTTTGTGGTGGTTGTGAAAGATGCTATATAAATGCAAGTCTTTCTTGCTTTCAATTGGGACTTGAGCTGACGTGTAACGATCTAGCCCATGTCACATGTCTCTAATCTCAGCTACGGTGCACAGCTCATACAGCCAGTGAGTTGACAGGGTCTTGTTCCCTCGATCTGAAGCATGCGGGCAGCTTCTGTTCCCCTCGCACGGCCATCTCTGAGTTAGAAAAGCGAGGCGAATGGGCACAGCCCAGAGTGAAGGGCATTGCCAAGGTCAGAAATAGTGATTTGGTGATGTCAAACTTGACTTTCTACTTTGGTGGAGGGTGATAAGGAGTTCCGTATTCTTTTGAAAGAAAGACTTGGGACTTTGTTGTAAGTAGGAAGCGCAGCAGTAAATTTGTGCACAGCAAGCTGCCACAAACAACATTGAGATAATGATCAGATAATCTGTTTTTTATTGATGTTGGTTGAGGGATAAATATTGGCCAGGGCACTGGGGATAACTCCCCTGCTCTTCAGAATAGTGCCATGGGATCTTTTGCGTCCACCTGAGAGAGCAGACGGGGCCTCAGTTTAACATTTCATCTGAAAGATGGCACCTCCGACAGTGCAGCACACCCTCAGCGCTGCAGTGGTGTGACAGCCCTGGATTATGTGGTCAGGTCTCTGGATTGGGACTTGAACCTGCTACTTTCTGACTCGGAGGCGAGTACATTACCCACTGAGCCACAGCTGACACCACGCTTGAGTAAGAGACGGCACGGCCAGGTTTCTGGCACATTGCGTTGTGCCTGTGCTTTTATCTTGAATTAAATTTAAACAGATTGGTTGTGCCAGCTGTAATTGCTAGCCACAGTAATGCTGTTAAGATAACATCATCACGTACCCCTTCGACCGTAAACGCAATTATTTTGTGTGCCTGGAGCAGGATGAATGCAGTGTCCCTACGTTAACTCATACCCGTTGTTTACAAGGCCTGTCTGTGGTGTACCCTCAATGTGCAATATTCTGAGACTCTTCCAGTGGCTCGCCGGGGCTGGCTTTAGAAGATTCCTTTCCGTGCTTCCTACATCCCGCACACACTTTGATGCCAGCCGGCCCCACAGTGCTGAAGGGCAGCAGCTGAGAACGGCAATTCCCAGCAGTATTGTACCGTGCCTCAAGTGTGGCTCGGCAAAAGGGTTCACCGTCAAAGAGCTCTCTCTCTCCATCTCCATCTCTCTCTGTCTCTTTCTCCCTCTCCGTCTCTCTTTCACCAACTCTCTCTATGTCTCTCTCTCTCTCTCACTGTCTGTCTGTCTCTCTCTCCATCTGTCTCTCCATCTCTCTTTCTGTCTCTCTGTTGGTGTCTCTCTCCTCTCTCTCCATCTCTCTCTCTCTCTCTTTTTCTCTCCCTCTTAATCTTTTTCTCTCCCTCTCTGTCTCTCTCTCTCTCATTCTCTCTCTCTCTCTCTCTTTCACATCACTCTCTGTGTGACTTTTTCTGTCTCTTTTGCTCGCTCTCTCTCTCAAATTTGAAATATGAATGACCCTGTTCACATTGTGCAGAGCAACAGAGCTGGTCAGTGTTTCCACTGAGTCTCTGTCAGTAACGAAGGGGAAAGAAACCATAAGAGTCTTATTGATGCTGAAATGACTAAGATGTGGCCTCCACAACAAAAGCAGAAAATAACACTAAAGCAATGGTAACGATTTATTAGACCGCAGTTAGCATATTGTGCCCAGTTTTACGAACATACGAAAAATTCCAGACAGGTTAAGACCTACATACATAGAATTGCATAGTATTTACAGCACAGATACAGATCATTAAGCCCAACAGGTCTGTGCTGTTGTTTATGCTCCACACCAACCTCCTCCCACCTTACTGCATCTCACCCTATTACCATATCCTTCTATTCTTTTCTCCCTCATGTACTTGTCTAACTTCCTCTTAAATGCATCTGCGCTATTCACCTCAATCACTCTATGTGGGAGCGAGTTCCACATTCTCTGGGTAAAGAAGTTTCTCCTGAGTTTCTTATTGGTTTTATTAATTTTATGTTATACTTATAGCCCCTAGTTTCGGACACCCCACAAGTGGAAACATCCTCTCTACGTCGCCCCTATCTAACCCCTTCATCATCTTAAAGAGCTCTATCAGCTCACCCCTCGGCCTTCTCTTTTCTAAAGAAAAGAGCCCCAGTCTGTTCAGACTTTCCTGATAGATCTACCCTCTCAGTTCTGGTATCATCCTTGTAAATCTTTCCATCCAGCTGTCCCATAAAGTCGGGATGTCTTGTGCAACCCCTTAGGCGACCAAAAGGTGTCCCGGAGATCACATTGGCCCTGATTAACATTTGGAGCCTTACTTCAGGAAGGATGTGAAGGTTATAGAATGAGTGCAGAGGAGATATACTTGGTTTGGAGGCAGTTCAGAGAAGGTTCACTAGGTTGATTCCGGGGATGAGCGGGTTGATTTATGAGGAAAGGTTGAGTAGGTTGAGCCTCTACTCAGTGGAATTCAGAAGAATGAGAGGTGATCTTATCGAAACGAATAAGATTATGAGGGAGCTTGACAAGGTGGATGCAGAGAGGATGTTTCCACTGAGGGTGGAGACTAGAACTAGGGGGCATAATCTTAGAATAAGGGGCCGCCCATTTAAAACTGAGCTGAGGAGAAATTTCTTCTCTCAGGGGGTTGTAAATCTGTGGAATTCTGGGATATTGAATAAATTTAAGACAGAAATAGACAGTTTCTTAAACAATAAGGGGTTATGGGGAGCGGGCGGGGAAGTGGTCCTGAGTCCATGATCAGATCAGCCACGATCTTATTGAATGGCTCAAGGGGCCGTATGGCCTACTCCTGTTCCTATTATGTTCTTATGTAGATATTAGGGATGGGAGGCTTCAGTTATGAGGAAAGACGAGATAAATTGGGGTTCTTTTCGCTGGAAGGTTGAGGAGATCTGGCTGAAGGGCAAAAGAACGAATGGAGAGGCTAGGAGAATATTTTCTACACAGAGGATTGTCAGGACATGGAATGCCCTAGCAGACATGGTGTGGGAGCAAAATCCACAATGGCTCTTATAGGGGAAGTGGGTAAATGTTTGAAAAAGTAAAAAAAAATTAAAGGGCTATGGAAAATGGGCAGAGGAATGGGGTTGGGCAGATCACTCATTCCGATCAGCCGGCTGTAACTAGTGGGATGCCGCAAGGATCTGTGCTGGGCCTCAATTTATGTTAATGACTTCGATGAAGGGACCGAGTGTAAGGTATCCAAGTTTGCTGATGATGCAAAGCTAGTTGGGACAGTAAGCTGTGAGGAGGACACAGAGAGCCTGCAAAGGGATAGAGACAGGTTAAGTGAGTGGGCAGTAAGGTGGCAGGTGGAGTATAATATGGGGAAATGTGAGGTTATTCACTTTGATAGGAAGAACAGAAAAACTGAATATTTTTAAATGGGGAGAAACTATTAAATGTTGGTGTTCAGAGAGATTTAGGGGTCCTCCTAGAGGAAACACACACAGTTAGTATTTAGGTACAGGAAGCAATTAGAAAGGCAAATGGTATGTTGGCCTTTATTGCCGGGGGTTGGAATACAAGAGTAAGGAAGTCTTGCTACAATTGTACAGGGCCTTGGTGAGACCACACCTGGAGTACTGTGCACAGTTCTGGTCTCCTTATCTGAGAAAGGCGGTGCAACAAAGGTTGATCCGTGGGGTGAGAGAGTTGCCCTGTGAGGAGAGATCGAGGAGATTGAGCCTATAACTGCTGGAGTTTGAAGAATAAGAGATCTAATTGAAACATATCAGATTCTGCGGGGGATTGACAGGGTAGATGCTGAGAGGTTGTTTCCCCTGGTTAGAGAGTCTAGAACTAGGGTCTGCGCTGTAAATTTCTATGTTTCTATAGTCTCAGGATAATGGGTAGGCCTTTAAGACTGAGAAGTGGATGAATTTCTTCACTCGGAGTTGTGAATCTTTTTTAATTCTCTACCCCAAAGTACTGCTGAGTCGTTGAGTGTATTCAAGGCAGAGGTAAATAGATTTTTGGACTCTAGGGGAATCAAGGGATATGGAGATCAGGCGGGAAAGTGCAGTTGAGGTCAAAGATCAGCCATGATCTTATTGAATGACGGAGCAGGCTTGAAGGGCCGTATTTTTAAAAATTCGTTCTGGGATGTGGGCTTTGCTGGCAAGGCCAGCATTTATTGCCCATCCCTAATTGCCCTGGAGAAGGTGGTAGTGAGCTGCCTTCTTGAACCGTTGCAGTCCGTGTGGTGAAGGTACTCCCACAGTGCTGTTAGGGAGGGAGTTCCAGGTTTTTGACCCAACGACGATGAAGAAACGGCAATATATTTCCGAGTCAGGATGGTGTGTAACTTGGAAGGGAACTTGGAGGTGGTGGTGTTCAATGTGCCTGCTGCCCTTGTCCTTCTAGGTGGTTGCCATCGTAGGTTTGGGAGGTGCTGCTGAAGAAGCCTTGGCGAGTTGCTGCAGTGCGTCTTGTAGATGGTACGCACTGCAGCCACGGTGCGCCGGTGGTGGAGGGAGTGAATGTTTAAGGTGGTGGATGGGGTGCCAGTCAAGCGGGCTGCTTTGTCCTGGATGGTGTAGAGTTTGTTGAGTTGTGTTGCACTCATCCAGACAAGTGGAGAGTATTCCAAGACACTCCTGACTTGTGCCTTGTAGATGGTGGAAAGGCTTTGGGGTGTCAGGAGGTGAGACACTCGCCGCAGAATACCCAGCCTCTGACCTGCTGTTGTAGCCACAGTATTTATGTGGCTGGTCCAGTTAAGTTTCTGGTCAATGGTGATCCCCAGGATGTTGATGGTGGGGGATTCAGCGATGGTAATGCCGTTGAATGTCAAGGGAGGTGGTGAGAGTCTCGCTTGTTGGAGATAGTAATTTCCTGGCATCTATGTGGTGCAAATGTTACTTGCCACTTATCGGCCCAAGCCTGAATGTCGTCCAGGTCTTGCTGCATGCGGGCACGGACTGTTTCATTACCTGAGGAGTTGCGAATGGAATTGAACACTGTTCAATCACCAGCGAACATCCCCACTTCTGACCTTGTGATGGAGGGAAGGTCATTAAGGAAGCAGCTGAAGATGGTTGGGCCTAGAACACTGCCCTGAGAAACTCCTGCAGCGATGTCCTGGGGCTGTGATGATTGACCTCCAACCATCACAACCATCTTCTTTTGTGCTGGGTATGACTCTAGCCAGTTGAGAGTTTTCCCCTGATTCCCATTGACTTCAGTTTTACTAGGGTTCTTTGATGCCACACTTAGTCAAGGGCAGTCACTCTCACCTCTGGAATTCAGCTCTTTTGTCCATATTTGGACCAAGGCTGTAATGAGGTCTGGAGCCGAGTGGTCCTGGCGGAACCCAAACTGGGCATCTGTGAGCAGGTTATTGGTGAGTAAGTGCTGGTGATTGAAAGTAGATTATTGGGGCGGTAATTGGCCGGATTAGATTTGTCTTGATTTTTGTGGACAGGACATACCTGGGCAATTTTCCACATTGTCGGGATGGCCCACTCCTGCTCCTAATTCTTATGTTCTTAGAGCCGGCATGTTCTTAGATGGACTGAATGGCTTCATTCTCTGCTGAACAGTTCTATGACTCCATGATCAATCGCATAGCGTATGACTGTAACATGCCTTCCAATTACACTGTTAACTATTTTAGGTATTTTTTCAACATTCCCTGTTTTCCCATCTCCTGTTTTCCCCTCAAGGTGAGGGTAGAAGGGGTTCCATCCATAATAGCCCAGATGATCCATCTTTCAAGTTCAACAGCCCTGATTCTATTCTCACCCGATGTTCGCACATACCCATTTTCCAGTAGCGGAACTGGCCTCCAATTAGGAGTGGAACCCTGCTAGATTCTTCACCAATCTAGGCCTAGGTGATGGCGGAGGTGAGTTTGGCGGGGGGGGAGGGAGGGGGCACTGAGGCCAATTGATCATCTCCCCGCCCCCCCCTAAACTCACCTCCGCCATCACCGAGGCCGAGATTGGCGAACTCAACACAGGCTGGCAATTCAACCCGCGACATCCCCAGCCACCAGGGGCTCAGTACCTCGCCACATGTCACAATGTAAACAGGCCAGTTCCTGCAGCAACTGGAGCGTCAGGTCCTTCAGAACCAAGGCCACACAATACACACATTTAGCCCGGGCGCTGAGGCTGATTATTCAATGATAGACCTGGAACAAAAAGGTAACAGGTTCACGCAGCCACACTGGAACCCCCAAGAGTGGTAAGAAAGAAAGACTTGCATTTATATAGCGCCTTTCACAACATCAGCACGTCTCGAAGCAGCTTTACAGCCAATGAAGTGCTTTGTGAAGTGTAGTACCTGTTGTAATGTGATAAACACGGCAGCCAATTTGCACTCAGCAAGCTCCCACACACAGCAGTGTGATAATGACCGGATTATCTATTTCTTTAGTAATGTTGGTTGAGCGATAGATATTGGATAGGAGATCTCCCCTACTTTTCTTCAAAATAGTGCCATGGGATCTTTTACGTCCACCTGAGAGGGCAAACGTCTCATCCGAAAGACACCACCTCTGACAGTGCAGCACTCGCTCAGCACTGCGCTGATGTGTTGGCCTAGATTATGCGCTTACGACCGTCTGACTCAGAGGCGAGAGTGCTACACTGAACACCACATATCAAGATGGAAAGAGAGGTAGAGAGGTGGAGAGGTTTAGGGAGGGAGTTCCAGAGCTTAGGGCCCAGGCAGCTGAAGGCACGGCCACCAATGGTTGAGCGATTATAAACAGGGATGCTCAGAAGGGCAGAATTAGAGGAGCGCAGACATCTCGCGGAGGGTGGGGGGTGCGGTTGTGGGGCTGGAGCAGATTACAGAGATAGGCAGGGACAAGGCCATGGAGATATTTGTAAACAAGGATGAACATTTTGAAATCGAGGCGTTACTTAACCGGGAGCCAATGTAGGTCAGCAAGCACAGGGGTGATGGGTGAGCGGGACTTGGTGCGAGTTAGAACATGGGCAACCAAGTTGTGGATCACCTCTAGTTTATGTAGGGTAGAATGTGGGAGGACAGCCAGGAGTGTGTTGGAATAGTCAGAGGAAACTCTTCAAGAACACCCTCAAAGCCACCTTGAAAAAGTGCAACATCCCCACTGACACCTGGGAATCCGCGCTCAAAGTGGAGGAGCAGCGTCCGGGAAGACGCCGAACACTTCGAGTCTCTTCGCTGGGAGGAAGCAGAAGCTAAGCATCGATAGTGGAAGGAGTGCATGACAACCCAAGCACCCCACCCACCCGTCCCTCCAACCACTGTCTCCCCCACCTGTGACAGAGACTGTAGGTCCCGCATTGGACTCATCAGTCACCTGAGAACTTGTTTTAGTGTGGAAGCAAGTCATCATTGACTCCGAGGGACTGACTAAGAGAGAAGAGAGGAATCGTCAAGTCGAGAGGTAAAAAAGGCATGGATGAGGACTTCAGCAGTGGATGAGCTAAGGCAGGGGAGGAGACGGACGATGTTACGGAGGTGGAAATAGGCAGTCTTAGCTCTGCTGCGGATATGTGGCCGGAAGCTCATTTCAGGGTCAAATATGACACCTGGGCAGCCGCAGAAGTCAAGGGGGCTGATTGGAACGCTACCCCACCCGGCAGGGGCACTGGTGTACAGGAAGGGAGGGAGGTCTGGAGCAAGGGGAGGTCTGAGCCTTCCTCTGAGGACAAGAGGGACATTCCTGATCCTCATAGCCCCACAAAGGAAGGAAAACCACTTCTCTTTCATAGCCCATTCAACGGGCTCATCTCTCCCGGGTCGAAAGGCGGGAACACCGCATAGAAACATAGAAAATAATAGTAGTAGTAGGCCATTCGGCCCTTCGAGTCTGCACAGCCATTCAATATGATCATGGCTGATCCTCTATCTGAACACCATATTCTTGCTTTCTCCCCATATCCCTTGCATTTTGTTTCTAGAAATCTATCTATCTCCCTCTTAAATATATTCAGTGACTTGGCCTCCACAGCCTTCTGTGGTAGAGAATTCCACAAGTTCACCACCCTCTGAGTGAAAACATTTCTCCTAATCTCGGTTCTAAATTTCCTACCCCGTATCCTGAGACTGTGACCCCTTGTTCTAGACTTCCCAGCCAGGGGAAACATTGCATTCAATATATCCAACCCCGTCAGAATTTTATACGTTTCAATGCTATCCCCTCTCATTCTTCTAAACTCTAATGAATACAGACCTAGTCGACCTAATCTCTCCTCATAACGACGGTCCTGCCTTCCCAGGAATCAGTCTGGTGAACCTTCGCTGCACTCCCTCTATGGTAAGTATATCCTTTCTTAGGTAAGGAGACCAAAGCTGCACACAATACTCCAGCTGTGGTCTCACCAAGGCCCTGTATAACTGTGGTAAGACATCCTTGCTCCTGTACTCAAATCCTCTTGCAATGAAGGCCAACATACCATTTGCCTTCTTAACTGCTTGCTGCACCTGCATGTTTACTTTCAATGACTGGTGTACAAGGACACCCATGTCCCTCTGTACAGCGACACTTCCCAAGCCATCACCAGGGCTCGATGATGGCATCAGGATCCACGCGCATATGTAAAGTAGGATTCCGCTGGCTTAATCTGGGTGGTAATCTAGACGGACAGGTCGCCCGCCCGTTATAGCTGCTTAATTTCCAATCAGTTTGTTTTAAAATTCATTCTCTGGATGTGGGCCTCGCTGGCAAGGCTGGCATTTATTGCCCATCCCTAGTTGCCCCTTGAGAAGTTGGTGGTGAGCCGCCGCCTTGAACCGCCGCAGTCCATGTGGTGAAGGTGCTCCCACAGTGCTTTTAGGGAGGAAGTGCCAGGATTGTGACCCAGCGATGATGAAGGAACGGCCGATATATTTCCAAGCCGATAGGTTTGTGTTCCCTCGAATGTAGAAGGTTAAGAGGTGATCTAATGAAAGTTTTCAGGATATTAAGGGGAACAGATAGGGTAGATAGAGAGAAACTATTTCCGCTGGTTGGGGATTCTAGGACTAGAGGCATAGTCTAAAAATTAGAACCAGAACTTTCAGGAGTGAAGTTAGGAAACACTTCGGTACACATAAAAAGTTTTAGTAGTTTTGAACTCTCTTTTGCAAACGGCAATTGATGGTAGATCAATTGTGAATTTTAAAGCTGAGATTGATTGATAACCAAAAGTATTAAAGGATATGGAGCCAAGGCGGGTGTATGGAGTTGGGTCGCAGATCAGCCATGATCGCATTGAATGGCGGAACAAGCTCGAGGGGCTGAATGGCCTCCTCCTGTCCCTGTGTTCCTATGTGGGCGACTTGGAGGTGATGGTGTTCCCATGCGCCCGCTGACTTTGTCCTTCCAGCTGGTGAAGGTTGTGGGTTTGGGAGGTGAGCATTGAGCAGGTTACAGAACAGGTGGCCAGTCCGCTCTCCTGGAATAAACCCCCATGTGGTGAAGACAAAAATTCACTCCCTCGTTTCGTGGGTTCTGACTGCTCTGGTTTCTGCCCAGAGGGCAACCCTCCCCTGCAGTTTCCAGGTAGCTGCTCAGCGCTTAATCCATTTGCCCCAAGGCGATGAGACCACCGCCCCCCCCCCCTGTCCTGGGATACAAGGCCCCATCCTGTCAGAGGAGCAGCTGTTGAAGTATTGCTGCCTGGGCCTAAACAGACAGCAAATGGCGCTGAGGTAATTAGTAGCCAATTAAGCTGTAGTAATTTGTGATTGTATCAATTTATTTGCTCTTGCGAGTCATTTTTGATTCATAAAACAGCACCTGCCAGAAGTGTACAGTGGCAGGAATGTGAAGAGCCATCCATGAGCTGGGTATCTGCTCTGCTTTAATTGGAGAGGCCGGCTATCAGTGATCGGAGCTGATCTAAACCCTAATACTGCTGGCAGGAACCACCAACGTTTCAACTGATTCAGGCACAAGGTTCTGAAGAGGCGGTTTAAGAGAAATTCATGTTGAATAAGGAAAATAACATGCTCGTCGCTGTTATATTCGAGAGGCAATGTCGGCCTTTACTGCTTTCACTTCTGTAGCGAAAAAAAAAGATTGTTCCAAAGCTCTTTGCAGCCAATGAAGTACTTTTTGAAGTGTTGTCACTTTTGTAATGTAGGAAACGCGGCTGTTTATTACACAGTGCAAGCTGTGTGTGGGGATTATTACAGTCCGTGCTGTTTATTACACAGTGCAAGCTGTGTGTGGGGATTATTACAGTCCGTACTGTTTATTACAGTGTGTGTGGGGATTATTACAGTCCGTGCTGTTTATTACACAGTGCAAGCTGTGTGAGGGGATTATTACAGTCCGTGCTGTTTATTACAGTGTGTGTGCTGTGTGTGGGGATTATTACCGCCCGTGCTGTTTATTACAGTGTGTGGGGATTATTACAGTCCGTGCTGTTTATTACAGTGTGTGCTGTGTGTGGGGAATATTGCAGTCCGTACTGTTTATTACACAGTGCAAGCTGTGTGTGGGGATTATTACAGTCCGTGCTGTTTATTGCACAGTGCAAGCTGTGTGTAGGGATTATTACAGTCCTTGCTGTTTATTACATAGTACAAGCTGTGTGTGGGGATTATTACAGTCCGTACTGTTTATTACAGTGTGTGTGGGGATTATTACAGTCTGTGCTGTTTATTACACAGTGCAAGCTGTGTGAGGGGATTATTACAGTCCGTGCTGTTTATTACAGTGTGTGTGCTGTGTGGGGATTATTACAGTCCGTACTGTTTATTACAGTGTGTGTGCTCTGTGTGGGGATTATTGCAGTCCATGCTGTTTATTACACAGTGCAAGCTGTGTGTGGGGATTATTACAGCCCGTGCTGTTTATTACAGTGTGTGTGCTGTGTGTGGGGATTATTACAGTCCGTGCTGTTTATTACACAGTGCAAGCTGTGTGTGGGGATTATTACAGCCCGTGCTGTTTATTACAGTGTGTGTGCTGTGTGTGGGGATTATTACAGCCCGTGCTGTCTATTACAGTGTGTGTGCTGTGTGTAGGGATTATTACAGTCCGTGCTGTTTATTACACTGTATGCGTGCTGTGCGTGGGGATTATTACTGTCACGTATTCAACTGTCATTGTAACCCATGTATAAGCTGACCTAAGTTGTATACCTTGAGAACACTGACCACAGGGGGCGAACTTGTGGGAGACACTCCTAACCTGGGTATTCCGGTATAAAAGGGGAAGCTCCACCCACCGTCTGCCTCTTGAGGTCTTGGTAATAAAGGTAACTGGTCACAGAGTGATCTTTTCTCAAGTATGGGCCTCGTATGCATTTATACTGTATAGTAAGGACATATTAATTATAGCCGGTGCTGTTTATTACAGTGTGTGTGCTGTGCGTGGGGATTATTACAGTCCGTACTGTTTATTACAGTGTGTGTGGATTATTACAGTCCGTGCTGTTTATTAAAAGAAAGAAAGTCTTGCATTTATATAGCGCCTTTCACGACCGCCATTTATCTAAAAGTGCTTTACTGCCAATGAATGTATGATGTAGTCACAGTTGTAATGTGAGAATCGCAGCAGCTAATTTGCGCACAGCAATGTGATAATGACCAGATAATCTGTTTTTTTGTTATGTTGATTGAGGGATAAACATTGACCAGGACACTGGGGATAACTCCCCTGCTCTTCTTCGAAATAGTGCCATGGGATCTTTTACATCCACTTAGAGAGCAGACGGGGCCTCGGTTTAACGTCTCATCTGAAAGACAGCACCTCTGACTGTGCAGCACTCCCTCAGTGTGTGGGGATTATTACAGTCCCCTGCTGTTTATTACACAGTGCGGCCTGTGTGTGGGGATTATTACAGACGCATGCTCCTTGCCTCTATCCCTGTGTTTGCTGTACTCTCTCCTGAACTCCAGCTGCTTTGTAGCATTGACCGAATGGATGTTAGCCTGACTAAACCGGACGGAGACGTTAATGAGTCTGCAGCATCTGTTTTTGTGCAACAGATAGTGGACGGAGTCTTACTGGGAGCTTAGTCTGTAGCTGGATGATAAGAGGAGGAGGCCCTGCTCAAACATTTGGCTCTCTGTGGGACCACACATCCCTCAGAGCAGATTACTGACATCTCGAATGCCCTGTATCACATCCCGAGAGGAGCCTCCGCTTGTCATTATCGCTGAGCTGTCGCTTTGAGCTACTGTTTGCTTTTCAGACGTGCAAATTGCCTCCTCGGTTGATTTAAGTGGACGCGATATTTGTGAAGGTGGGCCGTTGATGCAGGGAGTTCCTCCTGGCCCGCTGTGGAGGGGATTAGGGTTGTCTCAGAGGCCGAAGCAGCTTACGCACACTCGCACGCACACACCAGAAGCCGACAGTGGAGTCTGATGATGATAAGAGGCTGATATTGTTTTTAAGTCCTTAATTAGGGAGATAGCGAGCTGGAGTGGCTGATAAACCCTTCAGATAATGCAGCACTGGGGCAAGCACGAATTATTAAATAATGAAAGCAATTAGCGTCTCTGTTGAATGCCGGTCTTGTTTTCCCAAGAGTGAGCTGTCACTGAGGTGCCTCTGCTCTTCAGAGCCCAGCCCTGCTCACCCACGACATGGACACTCAGGTGCTCTGCAGGCCTTACGTAGGGTTGCCAAGCACTCTGGATGTATCCCTGGAGCAGTCCAAGACCTCCTAACTCCAACTGCGCTGCCCAGTCAAACAATTTTCTTCCTCCAGTTCCAATCTTTCTATAACTAATAAATGAAAAATGTTCAAAGACAAATATAATGTGTGCACCTGTGAGTATGTTCACAGGTTTGTACTTGTTTTAATGATTTAATTGTTCACAATAAAATAGTTGTAGAGCTGTTGATGGTTAAAAGTTAATTTGGTTGCTTGTTGGTTTTAGTGCCCCCCCCCCCCTTTAATAAGGGGGCACTTGATTTATGGTTTCAACTTAGAATAGTTGTAGAGCTGTTGAGCTGGGAATGGCTTAGCCAGTCACGTGATGTTCACAAGACTCAATAAAACCCCAGCCAGTTGGGTCTAGGTTATCCACAATGAGGTATGCAGTTGTGAGCCTGGTGGATGAACTGGTAATGTGTAGTGTGATTGTTAAACCTTTGTTAATAAACCAACTAGTTCTTAATAGCAATGTGTAACTATGAATTCTTAACCAAAGAACCCATGAAGCAATTACATTACAGAAGGTACACAATTGTCTTTTCAAGCCCCCTGTGAATTTTCTCTTGGGTTGCTAACGGCGGTGTCCTGGAAATTAGAGGGCGAAATTGCCCCTTTTTTGTGTCCTGTTAGCACCTCCAGGGGGCATTATTAACAAGGCAGTTTTTTGCCCAGTGCCTTCCGGGAAATTGCCCTGGGAGGTTTGAGAGGCGATGCCTTGTTAGCACCATGCCCGCAGATGGCAACCCGGGCAACCGGCGATTACGTCATCGGCGTGCGTGGCAACCCTTCACCGCCCCGCGCCGATCCCTTAGCGCCCGACAGGGAAAAATTGCCTCATGGGTCGCAAAGCTGGCGGACGTCCGCTCCCGGGGGCGCTGTTTGAAGGGGAGGCCTGCTGCGCCCCGGGCTGCCAGCTTTGTTTGTCGGTCGACTCTCGGGTCGGTCTCGACCCCGACGGCCCAAGCATGGTCCAGGCTGCCATGGTGCAGCCCGGCACTCCACCTTGGGTGCCAGGCCGCTGGCCCGGTCTCACGCTGCCCAGGTGGTCCAGTGGCTGCCACCAAAGGATTGTGCAGCGGAGACAGCGGCCCTCCCCTTTAATGGATGGGTTGGGGCCTTGTAGTGCTGGTCTCAGCGCCGCACTACTGCCCCAGGACCTGCCTCCTAAGGCGGGGCGGTAGGCCCAATTCTGGGCCAGGTGATAAAAGTCTCGGCCCCGGAAGGTTATCGCCTCCAATCGGGGCACAGGGCAATCTCACCCCCTTAATATTTACTTCCTGGAGACTTCAGGACAGTCCTAGAAGGTTGACAACCTTCCTCACAGGTCCAGAATACAGGCCAGCATCCAGAAAGTCCAAACGTAGGAGCATAGTATTATAGAAACAGGCCATTCAGCCTCTTCTGCCATTCAATTAGATCATGGCTCATCTGTATCTTAACTCCTTCTACCCGCCTTGGTTCCCTAACCCTTAATACCCTTACCCAATAAAAAAGCCTCTCCCAGGAGCTCACATGGCTCCGGTTGGGGTGGAGTGTAGAATGTTTCAGTGTAAGGGGTGTCACAGTGGTGTGGGGTGGACTTGTTGGGCTGGGTGCTCTTTACCTTTCCGTCATTGTTTATAGGTTTATATGTAACCTTCAGGGCTGCTGACCGAGGGCCGTGCGGCTTTGTCAGCTGGCGTGGACACGATGGGCCGAAATGGCCTCCTTCTGCGCTGTAAATTTCTATGTTTCTATCTCAGTTTTGACATTTTTAATTGACCCCCGGCCTCAACTGCGTTTTGGGGGAGAGAGTTCCAGATTTCCATGACCCTTTGTGTGAAGAAGTGCTTCCTGACATCACCCCTGAACGGCCTGGCTCTAATTTTAAGGTTATGCCCCCTTTGTTCTGGACTCCCCCACCACAGGAAATAGTTTCTCTCTCCCACGATGAGGGCAGTTGTCAGCTTCAGGATGCTCATAAGACTCAATAAAACCCCAGCCAGTTGGGTTCGGGGGATCCACGACGAGACAGGTGGTTGTGAGCCTGGTGGATGAACTGGTAATGTGTAGTGTGATGGTTAAACCTTTTGCTAATAAACCAACTCGTTCTTAACAGCAATCTGTTGCTATGAATTCTTAAGCAAAGAACCCGTGGAGCAAATAGATTACACCTTCCTGAGGGGTGGTGCCCAGAACGGATCACAGCACTCCAGATGGGGGTCTGACCAGAGCTTTGTATAACTGGAGCATAACGTCCTCCCCTTTGTGTTCCAGATCTCTTGAGATGAAGATCAACATTTCATTAGCCTTTGTGATTAATTTTTTCCATGTCCACCAGCTTTTAGTGCTTTGAGTACTTGGACGATTGCTCGCTCCTGAACCTTGCCATCGTCCCAATCACTCAGCATGCTTCGAGACGGGTTCTTGGGTTGGTGCAAAAGCACTGGACTTGGCAGCCAGTCTCGCTCCTTTCTGGCGATATCTGTGAGAAAATCTGGCAGCCCGCACTTGGGCTGAATAGAGACCATTGTGCAGGCCCCAGTTTTCCACATTCGCATTATTTCCACTGACCTTTCTGCACTTCTTACAGGGTCTGAGAGATATGATGGCAATTCTCAGGCTGCAGTACCCCCAACCCAGACCAGGGACAATAGACAGGGAGTGATTGTGAGGGGGGCTGGTCTGGAACAGTGTTGCTGACAGGGTGCAGGAGCTTTCCGTTTCATGGCTGAAGACCTTATTCTCCGCCTCAGGCTTTTTAGAAGGAGCCCACATCCTCAGTCCCATCGGCTACTTCACAGGTATATTGAAACAGATAATGCTGGAAACCCAGCGGGTCAGGCAGCATCTGTGGAGAGAAATAGAGTTAACGTTTCAGGCCGATGACCCCTCGTCAGAACTGGCGAACGTTCAAAACAAACCGATTCTTAAAGAGCACTGAAAGGGGGAGGGGAGGAGAGGAAAGACCAACAGGGAAGGTCTGTGATAGGGTGAAAGGCAGGAGAGATTAGAGAGACACAAGGGGTGATGGGCCGACTTGAAATGGTAATGACAGAAGTTAGAAAAAGGTTAGTCTAGATAGCGTGTAATGATCAGCTGCCATTGGAGACAAGGAGAAAAAAACATAAGATTGGGGGGGGGGGGGGGAAGGGAAAGGGAACCAAATATGGGCAGAGGTTATGGTCTGAAATTGTTCAACTCGATGTTGAGTCCAGAAGGCTGTAAAGTGCCTAAACGAAAGATGAGGTGTTGTTCTTCGAGCTTGCGTTGAGCTTCATTGGAACAGTGTAGGAGGCCGAGGACGGAGATGTCGGAGTGGGAGTGGAGTGGGGAATTAAAGTGACAGTTTTTTTTCCCCAAAAATATACTTTATTCATATAAAATTTTCACAATACATTGGAAAATAGCTCAGTCCCTTGCTGTCAGCAATTCCATACAATTCGTTTGGATGCTAATAGCAGTTCCATCCAATGCGCTCGGTTGCATTTCATTTCAAAGTACAATTTAGTACAATCCGTAAATCACGCTACATGTAGTACTGTGCAAATGAGGGTATTACATGAGCAGATGAGAACAGGTTTACATTAGATTCCAGGATACATTTCAATACCGATCACGAATCATGTTACATGTAGCACTATGCAGATGAATGCAGTATACGGACCGGATGGGGTTGACTTTGGTGCGGACGAGACTGTCATCCATCTCCTTTGGGACTGCCCCTTTGCAAGGCAGATCTGGAAGGAGATACAATGGTTGCTGTCGAGGTTCATCCCAAGCAGCTCTGTAAACAGGACTCTGTGCTATACGGACTGTTCCCAGGGACACACACCGAGACAGACATCATCTGCTGCTGGAGAACCATCAACTCGGTGAAAGACGCACTTTGGTCTTCCCGAAACTTGCTGGTCTTCCAGAGCAAGGAGATGTCCACGACCGAGTGTTGCAGACTGGCGCAATACAAGGTCCAGGAGTACGTGCTGAGGGACGCACTAAAGGTTGGTGCAGTCGCTGCAAAGGCACGATGGGGAAGAGCCACACTTTAAGGCCCTTCCGCCATGGTAAACCCAGGGGATGGAATCAGACCCCCCTCAGGCTGTACTTGTTAATCTGCTTGTATACATAGAGCACCATTTACTGAAAAACACCTGTGTTGTGCCATGTATAATGAAAGTCTCTGCACTATTTAGTAACTTGTAAAGAAATGTAAATGCATACCCATCCGGTCCGTGTATTGAATTAAAGTGACAGGTGGCCAGAAGCTCAGGGTCAAACTTACAGACTGAACGGAGGTGCTCTGCAAAGCAGTCACCCAATCTATGCTTGATCTCCCCAATGAAGAGGACACCACATTGTGAGCAGCGAATACAGTATACTAAATTGCAAGAAGTACAAGTAAATCACTGTTTCACCTGGAAGGAATATTTGGGGCCCTGGATAGTGGGAGGAGATAAAAGGGCAGGTGTTGCATCTCCTGCGCTTGCACGGGAAGATGCTGTGGCAAGGGGAGGGGGTGCTGGAGGTGACTGTGGAATGGACCAGGGTGTCGCGGAGGGAACAGTCCCTTCGGAATGCTGAGAGGGGAGGGGAAGATGTGATTGGCTGCTTCATAGGGATGTCTGGTTCCCCTCCTGATGGGTCAGCCACGGCTCAGTGGATAGCACTCTCGCCTCTCAGTCAGAGGGTCGTGGGTTTATTAATAATAACTTTTATTTATATAGCGCCTTTAACGTAGTAAAACGTTTGGGCCCCACTCCAGCGATGTGAGCATCAAGTCCAGGCTGACACTCCGAGTGCAGTGCTGAGGGAGTGCTACGCTGTTGGAGGTGCCGTCCTTCACCTGTGATGTTAAACCGAGGCCCTGTCTGCCCTCTCAGGTGGATGTAAACGATCCCAAGGCTTTATTTCGAAGAAGAACAGGGAACTTGAATCCACGACCATCGGGCTCAGAGGCCTGAATGCACCCACTGACCGACGGCCTGTCCGACATCCATTCCTGGATGAGCAGAAACTTCTTCCAACTAAATATTGGGAAGACCGAATCCATTGTATTCGGTCCCCGCCACAAACTCCATTCCCTAGCCACTGACTCCCGCCACCCACTCCATCCCTCTCCCTGGCATCTGGTTGAGGCTGAACCAGACTGTTCGCAACCTTGGTGTCATATTTGACCCTGAGTTGAGCTTCCGACCACAAATCCATGCCATCATTAAGACCGCCTATTTCCACCTCTGTAACATCGCCCGTCTCTGCCCTTGCCTCAGCTCATCTGCTGCTGAAGCCCTCATCTGCACCTGGGCAAGACCGGAATCAATGTCCCAGGCGGAGTGTTTGCTAGTGCTGTTGGGGAGGGTTTAAACTAATATGGCAGGGGGATGGGAATCTATGCAGGGAGGCAGAGGGAAGTAAAAAGGGGGCAGAAGCAAAAGGTAGGAAGGAGAAAAGTAAGAGTGGAGGGCAGAGAAATCAAGGGCAAAAATCAAAAAGGGCCACATTAGAACATAATTCTAAAAGAACAAAGAGTGTTAAAAAAATAAGCCTGAAGGCTCAGAGCCTCAATGCGAGGAGCATTCGTAATAAGGTGGATGAATTAACTGCACAGATAGCTGTTAACGGATGTGATGTAATTGGGATTACGGAGACATGGCTCCAAGGTGACCAAGGCTGGGAACTCAACATCCAGGGGTATTCAATATTCAGGAAGGATAGACGGAAAGGAAAAGGAGGTGGGGTAGTGTTACTGGTTAAAGAGGAGATTAACGCAATAGTAAGGAAGGACATTAGCTTGGATGATCTGGAATCTATATGGGTAGAGCTGCGAAACACCAAAGGGCAGAAAACGTTAGTGGGAGTTGTGTACAGACTACCAAGCAGTAATAGTGAGGTTAGGGATGGCATCAAACAGGAAATTGGGGATGCTTGCAATAAAGGTACTGCAGTTATCATGGGTGACTTTAATCTACATATAAATTGGGCTGACCAAACTGGTAGCAATACTGTGAAGGAGGATTTTCTGAAGTGTATAAGGGATGGTTTTCTAGACCAATATGTCGAGGAACCAACTAGAGAGCAGGCCATCCTAGACTGGGTCTTGTGTAATGAAAGAGAATTAATTAGCAATCTTGTTGTGCGAGGCCCCTTGGGGAAGAGTGACCATAATATGGTAGAATTCTTCATTAAGATCGAGATCGACACAGTTAATTCATGGACTAGGGTCCTGAACTTAAAGAAAGGTAACTTCGATGGTATGAGACATGAATTGTCGAGGATAGACTGGCGAATGATACTTAAAGGGTTGACGGTAGATAGGCAATGGCAGACATTTAAAGATCACATGGATGAACTACAACAATTGTACATCCCTGTTTGGTGTAAAAATAAAACTGGGAAGGTGGCTCAACTGTGGCTAACATGGGAAATTAGGGATAGTGTTAAATCTAAGGAAGAGGCATATAAATTAGCCAGAAAAAGCAGCAAACCTGAGGACTGGGAGAAATTTAGAATTGAGCAGAGGAGGACTAAGGGTTTAATTAGGAGTATGAGAAAATAGAGTATGAGAGTAAGCTTGCAGGGAACATAAAAACTGACTGCAAAAGCTTCTACAGATATGTGAAGAAAAAAAGATTAGTGAAGACTAATGTAGGTCCGTTGCAGTCAGAATCAGGTGAATTTATAATGGGGAACAAGGAAATGGCAGACCAATTGAACAAATACTTTGGTTCTGTCTTCACTGAGGAAGACACAAATAATCTCCCTAAAATACTAGGGGACCGAGGGTCTAGCGAGAAGGAGGAACTGAGGGAAATCCTTTTTAGTCAGGAAATGGTGTTCGGGAAATTGATGGGATTGGAGGCCGATAAATCCCCAGGGCCTGAGAGTCTGCTTCCCAGAGCCCTAGAAATAGTAGATGCATTGGTGGTCATCTTCCAACATTCCATAGATTCTCGATCAGTTCCTATGGATTGGAGGGTAGCTAACGTAACACCACTTTTTAATAAAGGAGGAAGAGAGAGAAAACGGATAATTATAGACCGGTTAGGCTGACATCAGTAGTGGGGAAAATGTTGGAACCAATTACTAAAGATGAAATAACAGCGCATTTGGAAAGCAGTGACAGGATCGGTCCAAGTCAGCATGGATTTATGAAAGGGAAATCATGCTTGACAAATCTTCTGAAATTTTTTGAGGATGTAACTAGTAGAGTGGACAAGGGAGAACCAGTGGATGTGGTGTATTTGGACTTTCAAAAGGCTTTTGACAAGGTTCCACACAAGAGATTGGTGTGCAGAATTAAAGCACATGGTATTGGGGGTAATGAACTAACGTGGATAGAGAACTGGTTGGCAGACAGGAAGCAGAGAGTCGGGATTAACGGTCCTTTTCAGAAGGGCAGACAGTGACGAGAAGGGTGCCGCAGGGCTCAGTGCTGGGACCCCAGCTATTTACAATATACATTAATGATTTGGATGAAGGAATTGAGTGTAATATCTCCAAGTTTGCAGATGACACTAAACTGGGTAGCGGTGTGAGCTGTGAGGAGGACGCTAAGAGGCTGCAGAGTGACTTGGACAGGTTAGGTGAGTGGGCAAATACATGGCAGATGCAGTATAATGTGGATAAATGTGAGGTTATCCACTTTGGGGGCAAGAACATGAAGGCAGAATATTATCTAAATGGTGGCAGATTAGGAAAAGGGGAGTGCAACGAGACCTGGGTGTCATGGTACATCAGTCATTGAAACAGCAGGTACATCAGTAAGGTACAGCAGGCGGTGAAGAAGGCCAATGGTATGTTGGTCTTCATAGCTAGGGGATTTGAATATAGGAGCAAGGAGGTCTTACTGCAGTTGTACAGGACCTTGGTGAGGCCTCACCTGGAATATTGTGTTCAGTTTTGGTCTCCTAATCTGAGGAAGGACGTTCTTGCTATTGAGGCAGTGCAGCGAAGGTTCACCAGACTGATTCCTGGGATGGCTGGACTGACATATGAGGAGAGACTGGATCGACTGGGCCTGTATTCACTGGAGTTTAGAAGGATGAGAGGGGATCTCATAGAAACATATAAAATTCTGACGGGACTGGACAGGTTAGATGCAGGAAGAATGTTCCCGATGTTGGGGAAGTCCAGAACCAGGGGACATAGTCTTAGGATAAGGGGTAAGCCATTTAGGACTGAGATGAGGAGAAACTTTTTCACCCAGAGAGTTGTTAACCTGTGGAATTCCCTGCCGCAGAGAGTTGTTGATGCCATTCATTGGATATATTCAAGAGAGAGTTAAATATGGCGTTTACGGCTAAAGGGATCAAAGGGTATGGAGCAAAAGCAGGAAAGGGGTACTGAGGTGGATGATCAGCCATGATCTTATTGAATGGTGGTGCAGGCTCAAAGGGCCGAATGGCCTATACCGGCACCTATTTTCTATGTTTCTATGTGACAGATTAGTAAAAGGGGAGGTGCAACGAGACCTGGGTGTCATGGTACATCAGTCATTGAAAGTAGGCATGCAGGTACAGCAGGCAGTTAAGAAAGCAAATGGCATTTTGGCCTTCAGAGCGAGAGGATTTGAGTACAGGGCAGGGAGGTCTTGCTGAGTTGTGCAAGGCCTTGGTGAGACCATACCTTGAGTATTGTCTGCAGTTTTGGTCTCCTAATCTGAGGAAGGACATTTTTCTATTGAGGGAGTACAGCGAAGGTTCACCAGACTGATTCCCGGGGTGGCAGGACTGACATATGACGAAAGACTGGATCGACTAAGCTTATATTCACTGGAATTTAGAAGAATGAGAGGGGATCTCATAGAAGCATATAACAGGTTAGATGCAGGAAGAATGTTCCCGATGTTGCGGAAGTCCAGAACCAGTGGTCTAAGGATAAGGGGTAAGCCATATAGGACCGAGATGAGGAGAAACTTTTCCACCCAGAGAGTTGTGAACATATGGCATTCTCTGCCACAGAAAGTTTTTGAGTCCAGTTTGTTGGATATATTCAAAAGGGAGTTAGATGTGGCCTTTACGGCTAAAGGGATCAGGGGGTATGGAGAGAAGGCAGGAGTGGGGTTCTGAAGTTGCATGATCAGCCATGATCATAGTGAATGGCAGTGCAGGCTTGAAGGGCCGAATGGCCTGCACCTATTTTCTATGTTTCTATGTTACCTCTAGACTTGACTATCCCAACGCACTCCTGGCCGGCCTCCCGCATTCTACCCTGCGTAAAGTAGAGGTGATCCAAAACTCGGCTGCCTGTGTTCTAACTCGCACCAAGTCCAGTTCACCCATCACCCCTGTGCTTGCTGACCTACATTTTATCCTTGTCTCTCACCCTTGTTTTCAAATCCCTCCATGGCCTCGGCCCTCCCTATCTCTGCAATCTCCTCCAGCCTTACAACGCTCCAAGATGTCTGCACTCCTCCATTTCTGCCCTCTTGAGCATCTGATTTTAATTGCTCCACCATTGGTGGCTGTACTTTCTGTTGCCTGTGCCCCAAGCTCTGGAACTCCCTCCCTAAACCTCTCTGCCTCTTTACCTCTCTTTCCTCCTTCAAGATGCTCCTTAAAACCTACCACTTTGACCAATAGAGGATTGGCTAACTAACAGAAAACAGAGAGTTGGGATGAATGGTTCATTCTCTGGTTGGCAACCAGTAACTAGTGGGGTGCCGCAGGGATCAGTGCTGGGACCACAACTATTTACAATCTATATTAACGACTTGGAAGAAGGGACTGAGTGTAATGTAGCCAAGTTTGCTGACGATACAAAGATGGGAGGAAAAGCAATGTGTGAGGAGATAACAAAAAATTTGCAAAAGGACATAGACAGGCTAAGTGAGTGGGCAAAAATTTGGCAGATGGAGTATAATGTTGGAAAGTGTGAGGCCATGCACTTAGGCAAAAAAAAATCAAAGAGCTCCTATTTCTTATGTTCTTATGTAAGCTTTTGGCCATCTGTCCCAATATCTCCTTATGGGACTCGGTGTCAAATTTTGTTTGATAACACTCCTGTGAAGCAACTTGAGATGTTTGACTACTTAATGGTGCTATATAAATAGTTGTTGTTGAGCCACAGCGGACATGTAGTAAATGGGTTCCAGACATGCTCCAGATCAGGAGCCTGGAACAGAAATTACTCACGAGCATCCCGTATAGAACTCTGTGTTTGGACGTATTAGAAGAAAGCCGGTATATGCGTGAGTGGGTGGTGTGTGTGTGTGTGTGTGTGTTTGTGTTTGTGTAGTGCGTGTGGTGTGTGTATGTATGGAAAAGCATAATTCAGTCAAACAGAGTCAGCATTGTTTTATGAAAGGGAAATCATGTTTGACAAATTTGCTGGAGTTCTTTGAGGATGTAACGAATGGGGTGGATAAGGGGGAACCAGTGGACGTGGTGTATTTGGACTTCCAGAAGGCATTTGACAAGGTGCCACATAAAAGGTTACTGCACAAGATAAGAGCTCACGGGGTTGGGAGTAATATATTAGCATGGATAGAGGATTGGCTAATAAATGGACAGGTAATAAATGAGAACTCTGTGTTTGGAAGTATTAAGAGAAAAACCTGTATGTATATGTGTGTGTGTGTGTGTGCGTGGGGTGTGTGTGTGTGAGAGAGTGTTGTATGTGTGTGAGTGGTGTGTGGTGTGAGTGTGTGAGTGGTGTGTGTGTGCGTGAGAGTTGTGCGTGCTGGTAGCGTGCTGCAGGATAGAGTCGAGAACGCTTGAGTCAAAGGCAGAATCGATTGAGGAGATCTTCGAAGTGCTCCTTCCAGCGGGCCCTGACTGCCTCGATGTCTTTGATGAATGTTTCCCTGTTCTTGGCCAGCAGCGGAGTGGGGCCTTGGGAGTTTGGACTGTAGGTGGCCTTGACTGCGGTGAAGAATCCTCGCACATCAAGGCTGTTGGCCAGCTGCTGTATCTCCTGTGCTTTCTCCATCCACCATCTGTTCTTTAGGTCCCAGGTTTTTTGTTGGACCTCAGCCTTGAGCCGTCTGTAATGCTGCTTTGCTGCTCCCGAGTTGGCTTGTTGCTTGAGGCTCAGAAATGCCCTGCGCTTGCAATCTATTAGTTCTTGGATCTCCTGATCATTCTCATCAAACCAGTTCTGGTGTTTCTGGTTAAGTGACCGAGCGTCTCTTCGCAGGCACTGGTTATGGAGGCCTGGAGGGCAGACCAAGCGCTGTGGGCATTCTGTGTCTCAGGGTCATCAAGGCACGCCAGGTTAGCTGTGAGGCGCTGGCTCTATAGGGCTCTCTTAGCTGGGTCCTTATGTGTTCCGGCATTGACTTTTTTGCGGCACTGATTCTGCTGCCCCCTCCGCTTTGGGGCTATGTTGATGTCAATGATGGATCAGATTAGGTGGTGGTCCGTCCAGCAGTCGTCTGCTTCTGTCATAACGCACATCCTTGCGATCCCTGGCTCGGCGATGACATAGTCGAGCAGGTGCCAGTGTTTGGAGCGAGGGTGTTGCCATGATGGCTTGTATTTGTCCCTCTGGCGGAAGAAGGTGTTGGTGATGACAAGTTCATGCTCTAGACATTTTGTCAGGAGCACGGTACCGCTGGAGTTGGCTTTCCCTACCCCCTCTCTGCCAATCACGCCTCTCCAGAGGTCTGTTTCCTTGCCAACACTGGCGTTGAAGTCTCCGAGGATGATCAGTTTGTCGCCCGTGGGGACGCAGGTCAGGGATTTTTCGAGTAAAAACCCTCTTTGGCCTCATCAGTTGCACTGAGTGTTGGGGCGTACGCACTGTTGACTGTGGCACACTGCACGAGGTAGAAAAAGTCATAAGACAGCTTAAAAACAACAAGGCTACGGGTGCGGATGGAATCCCTGCTGATGCATTAAAGTATGGCGGAGAGGCGTTGTTGGCGCAAATACACGACCTCATCTCTCTCATCTGGAGGGAGGAGAGCACGCCGGGAGATCTCAGAGACGCAGTAATCGTGACCATCTTTAAAAAAGGGGAGAAGTCCGACTGCGACAATTACAGGGGAATCTCCCTGCTCTCAGCCACTGGGAAAGTTTTCGCTAGAGTCCTCCTCAGCCATCTTCTTCCCGTGGCCGAGGAACTTCTCCTGGAGTCACAGCGGGGCACAACGGACATGATTTTTGCAGCGCGACAGCTACAGGAAAAATGCAGGGAACAGTGCCGGCCCTTATACATGGACTTCTTCAACCTTACAAATGCCTTTGACACTGTCAACAGCGGGGGTCTATGGAGTGTCCTCCTCCGTTTCAGATGCTCCCAAAAGTTCGTCACTATCCCCCAAGGACATGCAGGCTGTGATCCTTACTAATGGGTCCATCACAATCCCAATCTACGTCCACACTGGGGTCAAACAGGGCTGCGTCATCGCCCCAACCCTCTTCTCAATCTTTCTTGCCGACATGTTCCACCTCACAGTTGACAAGTTCCCTGCTGGAGTGGAACCAAACTACAGAACCAGTGGGAACCTGTTCAACCTTCGCCGCCTCCGAGCCAGGTTCAAGACCACCCCAACCTCTGTCGTCGAGCTACAGTACGCGGACGATGCCTGCGTCTGTGCACATACAGAGGCTGAACTCCAGGACATGGTCGACGTATTTACTGAGGCGTACAAAAGCACGGGCCTTACGCTAAACATCAGTATGACAAAGGTCCTCCACCAGTCTGTCCTCGCCGCACAGCACTGTCCCCCAGTCATCAAGATCCACGACACAGCCCTGGACACCGTGGACCACTTCCCATATCTCGGGAGCCTCCTACCAACAAGAGCAGGCATTGATGATGAGATCCAACACCGCCTCCAGTGCGCCAGTGCAGCCTTCGGCCGCCTGAGGAAACGAATGTTTGAAGACCAGGCCCTCAAAACTGCCACCAAGCTCATGGTCTACAGGGCTATAGTAATACCCACCCTCCTGTATGGCTCAGAGACATGGACCATGTACAGTAGACACCTCAAGTCGCTGGAAAAATATCACCAATGATGTCTCCGCAAGATCCTACAAATCCCCTGGGAGGACAGATGCACCAACATCAGCGTCCTGACCAGGCTAACATCCCCAGCATTGAAGCACTGACCACACTCGATCAGCTTCACTGGTCAGGCCACACAGTTCACATGCCAGACACGAGTCTCCAAAAGCAAGTGCTCTACTCGGAACTCCTTCACGGCAAATGAGCCAATGGTGGGCAGCGGAAATGTTACAAGGACACTGTAGTGTCCTTGGATGCTCTAATAATGCACGAGGCAATGTGTTGTACTTGAACTGTAGTGACCTTAGTCCTTTATTTGTTAACTCCAGAGTGAGGATCACACCTGGTGGCCTGCCTTTTATACTAGGCCAGGCACACCTGTACAAGTAACCTACGAGTCTCCCACTGCTGTGCCCTCTGGTGGCACACCTAGTTATAGTACAAACAGTAGCCATGTAGGATATATGACATCACTCTCCCCTGAGCCCTTAGTGCAAATCGCCTCTGCATTGACTGTGCTTTGGGCTTAGCTCTATCTGGGCTCTGTCTGGTTGGTGAGTGGTTGGTGCAGTAGAGTGCTGGTAGTTGCTGTTTGTGTATGTCCTGACCACTCCATTCTCCCCTCTCCGCTCTCCCCCATGTTGATTATGCCAGAGGCTCATTGCATTCATGTACATTCAAGTTCAGAAAAACAAGTTTGCATTACAATTGTGGTTCCATTGTGAGACAAGTACGTTAGACTGGTGAGATACATTATCGATGCAGTGACCGGTGCGTCAGGACAAACTAGTTCCAGAACTGCTGGGTGGTGTCCCTGCAGTCTGGTGACGGCGCAGTGCCCAGTGCTGGCAGTCGGAACCCAATTGGCTTGAGTTGCCAGCTCTTGGGGCTGTTGCCGTGGTCCCTAGCTTTGGGCAGGTTCACAGATGCCTGTGACCTCCCTGTCGTTTCTTTGCACCCTGGGTCACTGCTGCTCCCTGAGGGGCTGTCGTCTAGCAGTGCACAGGGAACTGCAGACTCGCTGGCCTGGGCGTTGTTTGGTTTGGGATCCTGGCTGGTCCCAGTCCCCTTTGGGAGGACTGTAGCGGGTGACCCTTCGTTTCCGGGTATGGCCTTGGTGGCGGTGGGGTCTGGGGGCTGCGCCTTAGCAGTTTGCTCTTTCAGGCTCGTGACAGTTGGTGCCATCGGGTGCCTGAGAGATGGAACCGATCAGAGGCAGGGTATCGATACCGGTACCGTTGCCCTCCTGAGATCGCTTGCTCTGCAGTTCGTGAGTATTGGCTGCTTGTGGCCACACTCCATGGTGCATAACTCTGGTCCCAGGGACGCAGACTACAGCATTGGGTAGCTCGCTGGACCTCTGTGCTCCCGATGGATGTCTGCCCACTGCATTGGCTGCGTGTAGTTGAAATCCTACATCGCACGACGTTTCATTACTTATTGTGGATACTCTGTAGCTCCGATCGCGATCGCGCGACTTTTCCTCGCTGGTTGCATGTACACAACTCTGATCATCAATTACTCATTTTACATGATCGCGAGACTTTTCCTTGCTTATTGCATGTACACAACTCTGATCATCAGTTACACATTTTATCTCTAACTTACAGTTGCTATTATATTGCTTGAGTGTGTGGAACTGTCCCTTTTAATTGTAGTGGGTTGCTGGCCTCCTTTAAGAGAGCCTTGCTTTCTTTACCCCAATCCTCTTCACCATTTAGTGCCACGTGTTGCTCCATCAGCGCTGCACCTCGTGGCCTGGCCGCGGCCATCTTTTTCTTCACCTCACCTCGTGGTTTGGGCGCCATCTTTCCTCCATCCACGATGTCGACTGCGGTGATCCTCTTCTCCCCAGGTTCTGCCACTGAGGCTGGGAAGTCACCTTTGGATCCGATTTTCTTCCCCTGGAGTCCTGCCACCGGAGCCTGGAAGGTGCGTTCGGGTCGTCTCAGCTGGGTCATCTCCACACAGTCGTGGTGAGCGGTCTGTGCCTCGGGTGCTGTGCTGGTCTGTGCTCTGGTGCCGGGTCCACCCTCAAGAGAGGGCTTGCTGTGCCTCCGACGCGGAGGACGTCGATCGCTGGAGGGGTGAAGTCTTCCCACTTCCAGTGGATCTTCTCCGTCTCCATCCACAGAGGTAACTTGTGCACTGCGCCATCATGGAGTACCTTTACATCCGCACTACCAACGACTGGGATCTGTTCATCGGTGTAGGTGCGCAGCTTTGCCTGAACCGGAACCAACTTGGGTCGTTCAGCTTGATTGTCCCACAGCCACTCAAAGGCTTCTTGATTCATTACTGACTGGCTCGCTCCCGTGTCCATGAAGACTGGAACGCCATCTATCTCGACCTCCATCCTCAACGGGGAACACTCGTGGTGCAGGTAAAATGCTATATACCTCATCGTGGGGCTGAGCTGCCTCTCTGCCTATCGTTTCATAATCCACGCTGGATTCATGGCCATCTGCAGATTCTTCATCGCCACAGTGAGTCATATTTCTCTTCCACATTCGCTGGAGGTGGCCCTTTGTGCATACATAGTCTTTAAAGTGGCACTGGTGAGCCCTGTGATTCCCTCCACAATGCCAGCATGGAGCTACTCAATTAGCCCTCCCTCGGCGGACTCTGAGTTAAGGGACTCGGGGGCCTGTTCTCTAACCCCTGAGAGGGTTTGCGTTCTACAGTCCAACCTCTAAACGGCGCCACTCTGTGCCCTGCCGGGTTTGAGTCCTGAGGGTGAGTCATCTGCCTAGAGCCACAGGTCGAGGTCATGAATGCCTGGCTCACAGAGATGGCCTTCTGCAGTGTGACTGGTATCCACCGACAGTAGTTCATGAAGAAGGCCCTCATGGCTAACTCCAATGACAAAAATGTCCCGCAGTGCTTCGTTGAGGTGGTCGCCGAACTCGTACGGTGCCGCCAGCCTCCTGAGGTCTGTGGCGTATTTCGCGATTTCCTGGCCTTCGGGCCATCGGTGGGTGTAGAACCGGTGTCTGGCTGTGAGGATGCTCTCCTTGGGCTTGAGGTGCTCATGGATCAGGGTTAGGAGCTTCCTGTACGACTTGATCGTTGTCTTCGCTAGTGCCAGCAAGTCCCTGACGAGGCCGTAGACGGTGGGCCCACAACCGATTAGCAGGATAGCTCTGCGTTTATCAGCCAGCGTGGCCGGGTTGTCTCCTGTGAAGAAATGGTCGAGCCTCTCCACAAAGACATCCCAATCATCACCAAGCGAACTGCTGCAACATACCAAGAGTAGCCATTTTCGTTGAAAGTTTGTAATCTCGTCGCCAATTGTTGTGTCCTTGGATGCTCTAATAATGACTCCACGAGGCAATGTGTTGTACTTGAACTGTAGTGACCTTAGTCCTTTATTGTTAACTCCAGAATGAGGATCACCCATGGTGGCCTGCCTTTTATACTAGACCGGCACAGGTAACCTACAAGTCTCCCACTGCTGTGCCCTCTGGTGGCACACCTTGTAATAGTACCAACAGTGGCCATGTAGGATACATGACAGACACCCTCAACGCCTCCCTGATAAAGTGCGACATCCCCACCGACACCTCGGAGTCCCTGGCCAAAGACCGCTCTAAGTGGAGGAAGTGCATCCGGGAGGGCGCTGAGCACCTCGAGTCTCATCGCCGAGAGCATGCAGAAACCAAGCGCAGGCAGCGGAAAGAGCGTGCGGCAAACCAGTCCCACCCACCCCTTCCCTCTGTCCTACCTGTAACAGGGACTGTGGCTCTCGTATTGGACTGTTCAGCCACCAAAGAGCTCACTTCAGGAGTGGAAGCAAGTCTTGCTCGATTCCTCGACTGCCGATGATGATGCTGATGTGTGTGTGTGTTTATTTCTGTTGATTTAGGGGATTAGGGCCAATGATTACAATCTGGTCCCTCTTGCAATTTGTTCGCATCAAAGAGGCTTCAGGCAATAAGCTGCGATTTTACAGCGAAGGAGGCTTTTTCATTATAGACTCTGGGACTCTTAATAGATCAAACGGCTCGAGATACTTAGCGAAGGATAAGAGGATTTGGTGACACAATCGGTTAGACTCACGGGCTGATTTGTTGTGAGTGGATGAACATCCCACTGAGCTTTAGCTCTGACTCATTCTGCTCAGCGAGTAGCTTTGCAGGTAAATGACATAATATATTTAATTCCTTTTCATTTTGAATCCTGCATTGTTTCCCCCCACCCCATCGTTCTCTGTTTGAAATATTAATCTCTGTTAAACAAGAATCCATTTTCCTTTATTTTATTAGTCATGTGTTTTTTTTGTTGAGCAGGCAAGTCCCTCCATTTTCTGCCCTCCCCTCCCCGCTCCCAAGGGCGGCCAACTCCAGTACTCTATGAGGTGCTCACTAACCGTGTATAGATATGTCATTGTTCTTCCCCTCCCCCACCTCCAGACCTCAGCTGTGCACCGCCCACCCTTGGGAGGCCAGACCGAGATAGGGCACTCGACGTCGCGGGAGGAATAGAACAGTGGGCCGGGAGTGGGGGGGGGGGTCCTCGGCTGCAGCATGCGTTGACACTGTACGCCTCTCTGCTGCACCGGATTATGAGAAAATTCTCATCCTTGTTTACAAATCCCTCCGTGGTCTCGCCCCTCCCTATCTCTAATCTCCTCCAGCTCCACAACTCCCCGAGATGTCTGCGCTCCTCTAATTCTGCCCTCCTGAGCATCCCTGATTGTAATCACTCAACCATTGGTGGCCGTGCCTTCTGTTGCCTGGGCCCAAGCTCTGGAATTTCCTTCCCAAACCTCTCCGCCTCTCTTTCCTCCTTCAAGATGCTCCTTAAAACCCAGCTCTTGGTCACCTGTGCTAATTTCTACTTATGCGGCTCGGTGTCAAATTTTCATCGCATAACACTCCTGTGAAGCGCCTTGGAACATTTCACCACGTTAAAGGCGCTAAATAAATACACGTTGTTGTTGTTACACGGATGTTTCCCCACATGATGCGGAAGCGTTAACTTTTTGGTCACACTGCGGTGAGGTTAAGCAGAGGAGCTTCTCTGACTGGAGCAGGGGGTGGGGGAGCCGATTAGTGATCGTGCTATAAGGTGGTCCTGCTGCCTCCGTAAGCATGGCCCCACCTAGAGTCAGCTGTGGCTCAGTGGGCAGCACACTCGCCACTGAGTCAGAGGTTGTGGGTTCAAGTCCCACTCCAGGACTTGAGCACAAAAATATCTAGGCTGTCGCTCCCAGTGCAGTGCTGAGCAAGTGCTGCACTGTTGGCGGTGCCGTCTTTCGGATGAGACGTTGAACCAAGTGGACATAAAAGATCCCACGGCACTATTTCGAAGAAGAGCAGGGGAGTTATCCCCGGTGACCTGGCCAATATTTATCCCTCAATCAACATAACAAAAAAACAGATTATCTGATCATTATCACATTGCTGTTTGTGGGAGCTTGCTGTGTGTAAATTGGCTGCTGCTTTCCCATATTACAACAGTGACCACACTCCAAAAGTACTTCATTGGCTATAAAGCGCTTTGAGATGTCTGGTGGTTGTGAAAGACGCTATATAAATCCAAGTCTTTATTTCATTCTTTCTCTAGAAAGCTGGGCCTTACTGGTGCCATTGAAGGTATGAATGCCGTGGCAGTAAATCTATACAGTGCCACTGGAGGAAGGCCTTTTCATGGCCAAGCAATGTGATTTCACACTGCCTTTCTTGTTTGGAGTATGATAGACACCCATTGGCTGTCCTCGGAGATTCTTAAGTTTGGTGTTGCAGTGGGACAGACTTAATCCTAATTGTACAGCTTTAAACTTAGAGCCAGACCATTCAGGAGTGAAATCACAAAGCACTTCTTCGCACAAAGGGTCGTGAAACTCTGGGACTCCCTCCCCCAAAAGCTGCAGAAGCTGGGCATCAATTGGAACTGTCAAGATTGACATTGGTCGTTTTGTGTTGGGTAAGGGTATCACGGGACATGGAGCAAAGGCAGGAAAATAGAGGGACAGATCAGTCATAGAATCACAGAAATTTACAGCACAGAAGGAGGCCATTTCGCCCATCGAGTCCGTGTCGGCCGACAAAGCTACCCAGCCTAATCCCACTTTCCAGCTCTTGGTCCGTAGCCCTGTGAGTTACGGCACTTCAGGTGCACATCCAAGTACTTTTTAAATGTGGTGAGGGTTTCTGCGTCTACCACCCTTTCAGGTAGTGAGTTCCAGACCCCCACCACCCTCTGGGTGAAGAAATTTCCCTTCAAATCCTCTCTAAACCTCCCTCCAATTACTTTAAATCTATGCCCCCTGGTTGTTGACCCCTCTGCCAAGGGAAATAGGTCCATCCTATCCACTCTATCCAAGCCCCTCATAATTTTACACACCTCAATAAGATCTCCCCTCAGCCTCCTCTGTTCCAAAGAAAACAACCCCAGCCTATCCAATCTTTCCTCATCGCTAAAATTCTCCAGTCCTGGCAACAACCTCGTAAATCTCCTCTGTACCCTCTCTAGTGCAATCACATCCTTCCTGTAATGTGGTGACCAGAACTGCGCGCAGTACTCTAGCTGTGGTCTAACTAGTGTTTTATACAGTTCAAGCATAACCTCCCTGCTCTTGTATTATATGCCTCGGCATCATGCTCTAATTGAATAGGCTCGAGGGGATGAATAGCCTACCCGACCCTATGACATTTGCACCCCAGCTATACCTCTTCCTTCCTAAGGATCCATGGGTCGGAGCGGGGTGGGGGGGGGGGGTTGGGACTTTTTTTTTTCCTTCCGAGCCTCGTAAAGTACTGGCCAGCCCAGCCGAGATCAGTGAATGGGACACAGGCTGGGAATGGAGCCGGGGTAGGTGGGCAGGGCCTTATTTTTAATCGCTAGGTGCAACTAACCATGCCTCTTTAAAATATCAGGAAAGATTGACCATGCTGGGGCTTTTGTCTCTAGAAAAGAGAAATCTGAGGGTTGACCTGATGGAGGTCTTTAAAATTATGAAGGGGTTCGATAGTCACTAATCAATCCAATAAAGAATTCAGGAGAAAATTCTTTACACAGAGAATGGTTAGAATGTGGACCTCGCTACCACATAAGAACATAAGAATTAGAAGCAGGAGGAGGTCATTTGGCCCCTCGAGCCTGCTCCACCATTCAGTAGGATCATGGCTGATCTTCGACCTCAACTCCACTTTCCTGCACTATCCCCATATCCCTCGATTCCCTTAATATCCACATGGGGCAATTGAGGCAAATAGCATAGATGCGCTGCCGGGAAAGCTGGATAAGCACATGAGGGGTAAAGGAACGGAAGGTAATATTGAGAGAGTGAGATGAAATATGTTTGGAGGAGGCTTGTGAGGAGCACAAACACCGGCACAGAACAGTTGGGCCCGATGGCCCGTTTCTGTGCTGTAAATGCTATGTCAAATGGTCGAAAAACCAAGCCAATCTTGGTAGGAAAAGGTCACGACAAAGTGGGAATTCCGCCCCCCCGCCTTCCCCGTCAGGTCTCACGCACAGCATTCACATTTTTATCCCGTTCCTCAGACGCAGTGAAGAATGCTGGCATGCCTTGTGCACTGGAATTCAGTCAGGCTAACACTGTGAAATATCACTCCCAACCCAATGTTGGGAGTCTGGACCTAACTTGGCACCCTTGCAAAGACAGCCGTTGTCTGTCACAGAACAAGGCCGCGCGAGTGCACTTGATGACGTAATGAGCACTCTTCACAGAGCGATTGTTCCTTACAAATGATGTTTTACTCATTCCCCAGTTTGTAATTCTTTCTGAGCCATGAATTTTCTCCTTAATTGCTCTCTTCAGCGGTGCAACGTTAAGTCTTAATCTTTGCCGTCGCCCAACGGTTAACAGATTGCAGTACTTGGAGCTCTAGTGATGCGAGGATTGATTGCTTTCTAGTCCTACACCACTGGCCTCGAACACTCCTTCCATGTGAGGCAGCAATTCACCCCCCTCATCCACTTCACAGCATTCCCTGCTCCTGGCGCGGCCTCCCCTCCAGCGAGCCAACGCAACTCGAGATTGGGTGAAGGCTTTGCCGGGCATCTCCACAAGCACCATCCTGACCTTCCTGTGCCTCTCTGTTTTAATTCCCGCCTTCCCCTGCCAATCCGACCTTCCAGCCTGCTCCAACCAAACCCAGGGCCTTTCTCCTTCTCCTGGGCATTCGTGGAACGGCGGAACAGTTCATCTAGAAGACCGCGCCTCCAACAGTGCAGCACTCCCTCAGCACTGCACTGAAGGGTCAGCCTGAAGTGTGTGCTCAAGTGTCTGGAATTGGACTTGACCCCACGATCTTCTGACTCAGCGGCAGGAGTGCTGCCGACCAAATCGCATTCGGATCTACTAAGCAATGTCGAAAAAAATTGGAGCAGGAGTTGGCCATCCAGCCCCTCGAGCCTGCTCCTTCATTCAATCAGATCATGGTAGATCTGTACCTCAACTCCATTTACTTACCTTTGCTCCATATCCCTTAGTACCCTCAGCTAACCAAAATCTAGCGATCTCAGTCTTGAAAGCACCAATTGACTCCCAGCAATACTGCCTTTTGGGGAAGCGACTTCCAGATTTCTACTTTGTGTTGAGAAATGCTTCCCTATTTAGCTCCTGAATGATATCTGCTTGTTCTGGACTCTGAAGATAGGGGGCGAAGCCCCGTTTGGGGGTGATAACTGCTGCAAGGCGGGACTTTTGCGCCCGGTGCAACCACCATTTATTGTCCATCCCTAATTGCCCTCGAGAAGGTGGTGATGAGCTGCCGCCTTGAACCGCTGCAGTCCGTGTGGTGAAGGTGTTCCCACAGTGCTGTTAGGGAGGGAGTTCCAGGATTTTGACCCAGCGATGAAGTCAGGATGGTGTGTAACTTGGAGGGGATCGTGGAGGTGGTGGTGTTCCCATGCGCCTGCTGCCCTTGTCCTTCTAGGTGGTACAGGTCGCGGGTTTGGGAGGAGCTGCCGAAGAAGCCTGGGCGAGTTGCTGCAGCACATCTTGTAGATGGTACACACTGCAGCCACGGTGTGCCGGTGGTGGAGGGAGTGAATGTTTAAGGTGGTGGATGAGGTGCCAATCAAGTGGGCTGCTTTGTCCTGGACGGTGTCGAGCTTCTTTAGTAACCAGCATTTTCTTTGAGTCTGCTTGACCTTTGTGACCAGTTGATGGATGGATGGAGATGTAATTGTAGAGTCCTATGGACAATGGGATATATTGCGGGCGGGGGAGCAAGGGTGAGGGGGATTTTCCAAGAGTCTTTCCTGACGTTGGCCCTAGGTTTATTCCTCTGTCTTGTTTTGTCTCTCCCAGGAGTTATTGTCATGAGCGGTTGAGGAGGGTGGTGAGCGGGGCTCATAGGATGCTTGCTGACCTACATTGACTCCCAGTCCGGCAATGCCTCGATTAAAAAATGATCAGACTTGTTTTCAAATCCCTCCATGGCCTCCCCCCTTCCTATCTCTATCTCCTCCAGCTCCACAACCCTCCGAGATCTCTGCGCTCCTCCAATTCTGGCCTTTTGTGTATCCCTGATTTTAATCACTCCACCATTGGTGGCTGTGCCTTCAGCAGCCTTGGCCCTAAGCTCTGGAATTCGCTGTCTAAATTTTCCCAACTCTCCACCCCTCTCTCCCTCCTGCAAGATGCTCATTAAATCCTGCTTCTTTGGTCAAGCTTTTGTTCACCTGTCCTCATATCGCCTTGTCTGGCTCAGTGTCAAATTTTGTTTGAAAATCGCTCCCGTGAAGGGCCTTGGAACATTTTATTACATTAAAGATGCTACAGCAATGCAAGTTATTGTTAAGTATTGATGAGCCTGACAGTTTTTCCTCACTCTCCTTCCGACATGCCGGTTAAGCAACGCCTAAATTTCAAAATTCTCATCCTTATTTTCAAATCCCTCTAATTCTGCCCTCCTGAGCATTCCTGATTATAATCGCTCAACCATCGGTGGCTGTGCCTTCTGTTGCCTGGTCCCCAAGCTCTGGAACTCCCTCCCTAAACCTCTCCGCCTCTCTACCTCTCTTTCCTCCTTCAAGACGCTCCTTAAAACCTACCTCTTTGACCAAGCTTTTGGTCACCTGCGCTAATTTCTACTTATGTAGCTCGGTGTTAAATTTTTATTACATAATACTCCTGTGAAGCGCCTTGGAACGTTTCACTACATTAAAGGCGCTATATAAATATAAGTTGTTGTTGTTGTGGTATTTGTAGGTGCCTGCTCCCCAAATTAACCGGAGGTCAATGCCGTGAGGACTGTTAAGTGCCTGGGATGCATGCAAGCTTTTGTTGTCGATCAACATGACTAAAACTAGGCATCGATGAATATTCATGAGGGGGCCCATCAATATTACTCTGTATAATCCACACCATCACTATTTCTTGGCAGACTCCTTTTCTCCCAATTCTGTGCATCAGACCACATCTGGGTGAGACAGAGGCAGCTCTGTTACAATGGCCAACACATTACAGTGGGAGTACAGCTCTCTGTATAACATCATTGGCGACCTTTCGAAGGCTGACAACGTTGCCTGGAGCAGATCATCCTGGGTATATTGGGAACCCAGCATATGCTAAAGTGCCAGTTTTCGTACTTGGCAGGGAGGGGTCGTTTTCAAATTCACCACTCGGTGGTTATCTGATAGAGCGCTTCATCAGCCAGCTTCTCAGTTCAATCACATCACCAGAACAAAAATCATATTAGTTCTGTGAAAGGCAAGCTATCCAATCCACCAATTTATCACCCAAACAGCGACGTTGAAAATTACCCTCTCCCTCCACCCACCTCCAACCTGCTGTCAGTGTCATGCAATCTGTTGCCTCAACCAAGCATCAATTACAAACTCTGATAAACCCCTTCCCATTCACCTCAAATATCAAGAACCTCAAAGACTAAACCCCTTCCCATTCACCTCAAATATCGAGAACCTCAAAGACCAAACCCCTTCCCATTCACCTCAAATATCGAGAACCTCAAAGACCAAAACCCTTCCCATTCACCTCAAATATCGAGAACCTCAAAGACCAAACCCCTTCCCATTCACCTCTATGGTCTAGAACCTCAGGTAGAAAACCATTTACATTCATCTCCATTAAGTAGGGTCCCATGAAGAAACCCATTCCCATTCACCTGCATTGCACGGAATCTCACTGGATCTAATTGCTGCCATATGTTACAGATTCCCTTTCACCCCATCAAACTGAATCATCATTGAGCAAGCTTACAGTGTGAAAATTAAAAATCTGGAAATGTCATTCAGCCCAACGATCCCACTTCTCCCACACACCATGTACACCCACCCTATCCCTGACTCTCCCACACACCATGTACACCCCACCCGATCATAGACCGTACCGCACACCATGTACACCCCACCCGATCATAGACCGTACCACACACCATGTACACCCCACCCGATCGTAGACTCTCCCACACACCATGTACATCCACCCTATCGCTGACTCTCCCACACACCATGTACACCCCACCCTATCATAGACTCTCCCACACACCATGTACACTCCACCCCATCACATTCTTACCCATCCATTTAACATCGTGAAGGTAAGTGCTATATAAACACGCCTCAAAGGTAATCAGGGAAAGACTAGAATATTGATGAATCCTCACTATGAAATACCCATTGTATAGAATTCTAATAGACTAATCCAACATTTTGTTCAAACAACACTGAGATATGTTCCTGACCTTAAGAGTGGGAATGTGAGGTAATATCAGTAGAAATGAAGATAATAGCTAAGGTTCTTCATCAATTGTCCATTTCCAATGGTGTGTGAACTCATTCAGCTTTGTGTCTCCTCGAAGCTAATTCCCATGGTGATGTCGTGTGCACTTACTGTTTAAAGGAACGGTATGCAGGAGAAGAAATCTTTGACAAACCTGATATTTGTTTGGGAAAGCAGAAGAGGCAGGAATGACATGTTCCATTTCCATCATGATGGGATCACACACCAGTGACAAGGTGGTGTGCTTTGTGCATGATTTAGCTCAATGTTTTTTTTTTATTCGTTCATGGAATGTGGGTGTCGCTGGCAAGGGCAGCATTTATTGACTATCCCTAATTGCACTGGAGAAAGTGGTGGTGAGCCGCCGCCTTGAACCGCTGCAGTCCGTGTGGTGAAGGTGCTTCCACAGTACTGTTAAGGAGGGGGTTATAGGATTTTGACCCAGCGACGATGAAGGAACGGTGATATATTTCCAAGTCAGGATGGTGTGTGACTTAGAGGGGAACTTGCAAGTGATTGTGTTCCCATGCGCCTGCTGCCCTTGTCCTTCTTGGTGGTAGAGGTCGCGGGTTTGGGAGGTGCTGCCGAAGAAGCCTTGGCGAGTTGCTGCAGTGCATCTTGTAGATGGTACACACTGCAGCCACAGTGCGCCGGTGGTGGAGGGAGTGAACTTTGAAGGTGACGGATGGAATGCTAATAAAGCAGACTGCTTTGTCCTGGATGGTGTCGAGCTTCTTGAGTGTTGTTGGAGTTGTACTCATCCAGGCAAGTGGAGAGTATTCCATCACACTCCTGACTTGTGCCTTGTAGATGGTGGAAAGGCTTTGGGGAGTCAGGAGGTGGGACACTTGCCGCAGAATACCCAGCCTCTGACCTGCTCTTGTAGCCACAGTATTTATGTGGTTGGTCCAGTTAAGTTTCTGGTCAATGGTGACCCCCAGGAAGTTGATGGTGGAGGATTCGGCGATGGGAATGCTATTGAAAGTCAAAGGCCGGTGGTTACACTCTCGCTTGTTGGAGATAGTCATTGCCTGGCAATTGTGTGGTGAGAATGTCACTTGCCACCTATCAACCCAAGTCTGAATGTCATCCAGGTCTTGCTGAATGGACTGCTTCATTATCTGAGGAGTTGCGAATGGAACTGAACACTGTGCAGTCATCAGCAAACATCCCCACTTCTGACCTTATGGAGGGAAGGTCATTAATAAAGCAGCTGAAGTTGGGGTTAGAAATAAATTGCATTTATATAGCACCTTCCACAATGTCAGAATGTCTTAATGTATTTTCAAGGTGTCGTCACTGTCGTAATGTAGAAAATGCGGCAGCCAATTTGCATACAGCAAGCTCCCACAAGCAGCAATATGATAATGACCAGATAATCTGCTTTAGTGATATGGGTTGATTTCATGGGATCTTTTACACCCATCTGAGAGGGACGAAGATCTCATCCAAACGACAGCACCACCGACTGTGCAGCAGCCCATCTGTACTGCACTGAAGTCTCAGTGCTGAACTCTCAGGAGTGGGACTTGAAGCCAGAGCCTTCTGACTCCGCGCCGAGAGTGCTACCAACTGAGCCATGGCTGACACCATTTGTTTGTCCAAAAACCAGACACGAGGCAGGGTGATACAATGGGCCGATTCTTCTGTAGAAATAACAGTGAGACAGTCAGCGCTCACCATTATTAAAGTGTAAATTGGACAGCAAGTTCTAATGACCACACGGAAATCAGAGTTTCCCCGCTCCTCCAGAAGCTGTGTCACACCCATATCCTGGCGATAGACTCACCATTGAAATACATGGCACAGCGCGCTGTACTTACGTGATAGATACACACTAAACTCGTCAGGAAAGGTTTACATAAGAACATAAGAACTAGGAACAGGAGTAGGCCATCTAGCCCCTCGAGCCTGCTCTGCCACTCAACAAGATTACGGCTGATCTGGCTGTATCCATTTGGGCATATCCATTCCAGTCTAAGCTAAATCTTATCAGCCTGACAAGTCTTAATTACTCTCTGGCACTGAAAATTAACTTTTACAAATGAGGAGTCTCATTCCTTCAGATTTTAATTATTGTTGGAGATTTATTAACAAAAAACTGTAATAAAACACTGATAAAACTTCATTAAAAACTGTGAACCCCAGAATTGCCCTGGTGTGTCAGTCAGTTTACCCAGTCTATAGCAGAGTTACACAAACCAGACAGGGAGTCACAGGTTCGGGAACTGGCAATGAGAGAAATAGAATCATAAGGAAAATGTTGATGGGGCCGTGACAGGAGTGGAGAGCCACCTTGTTTTAAGTTGTGAAATTTCTATGTATAATCATTCATTTTGAATTGCCTTGATTTTTGGGTAAAGGATGCCATGGCTATGATTCTATAAAGTTCTCATTTGTCTTTTTAGCTTGAGACCTGTAGGGAAAGTGAACAAACAAATCTGTCTGCAGTTCTCACAAATTAATGACAATTTTAAACTAGTTTCTGTTCACTGTTTTGTGGCAGGGGTTTCTGTTTTGTGTGTGTGAGTATTTGGACACATTGTCTAGTTTGAGACTTCTTTAAACCCTGCTAACCAAATCTTTATAGCACCATAGATGCTTTATTTCATGGGTTCCTGGGTTAGGTACTTCCAACCACCATGCAGTGACCCAGCTGGGAGATACCTGGGCATCAATGTCAGGAGAGGATTGGATCAGGCTTGGCTTTGAGTCCTTTCATGGCTGTACAGCTGATACTCATTAATATTAGCTGCTTGGGTGAGCCCTTCCAACTCCCCCTCATTGTTGGTCAAAGTGAGCCCTTCCAACTCTCCCTCATTGTTGGTCAAAGTGAGCCCTTCCAACCCCCCCTCATTGTTGGTTAAAGTGAGCCCTTCCAACTCTCCCTCATTGTTGGTCAAAGTGAGCCCTTCCAACTCCCCCTCATTGTTGGACAAAGTGAGCCCTTCTAACTCCCCCATTGTTGGTCAAAGTGAGCCCTTCCAACTCTCCCTCATTGTTGGTCAAAGTGAGCCCTTCCAACCCCCCCTCATTGTTGGTCAAAGTGAGCCCTTCCAACTCTCCCTTTTTGTTGGTCAAAGTGAGCCCTTCCAACCCCCCCTCATTGTTGGTCAAAGTGAGCCCTTCCAACTCTCCCTCATTGTTGGTCAAAGTGAGCCCTTCCAACTCTCCCTCATTGTTGGTCAAAGTGAGCCCTTCCAACTCTCCCTCATTGTTGGTCAAAGTTAGCCCTTCCAACTCTCCCACATTCTTAATAATCGCTCACCTATATTAATCTGAGAATGTAAGAACCTCGGGGTTTCTCCCCATCGGGCGCTGTAAGGTTGGCGGAAGCTATCTATCCGGGATTCCTGCCGAAGTTACGGCAGCCAATCCTGTAAACACTCCCACCCTCATCCCCACACCCTCAAGAACATTTCCACTGATGCACTGACCTCATTAATTAGTTTATTGGTATGTTTAGTCATCGTCGTTGTCGTCATCATTGGCAGTCCCTCGGAATCGAGGAAGACTTGCTTCCACTCCTGAAGTGAGTTCTTAGGTGGCTGAACAATCCAATACGAGAGCCACAGTCCCTGTCACAGGTGCGACAGATAGTCGTTGAGGGAGGGGGTGGGTGGGACTAATTTACCGCACTCTCTTTCCGCTGCCTGCGCTTGGTTTCTGCGTGCTCGCGGCGATGAGACTCGAGGTGCTCAGCACCCTCCCGGATGCACTTCCTCCACTTAGGGCGGTCTTTGGCCAGGGATTCCCAGGTGCCGGTGGGGATGTTGCATTTTATCAGGGAGATTTTGAGGGTGTCCTTGTAACATTTCCGCTGCCCACCTTTGGCTTGTTTGCCGTGAAGGAGTTCCGAGTAGAGCGCTTACTTTGGGAGTCTCGTACAGAGCTTGGGAGTTTAGTACAGGGTTGCCAACTGTAGGTGGATGTATTCCTGGAGGTCTGATCACATGGCCTCCTGGTCAAACAGCCATTTTATCCCATCCCCAATATTTTTATAACTGGTAAAGGAAAGTGGTCAATGTTTTGTGCCCCAATTATTTCTCTAATGTGTTTATCGCAGTTGTGTTGAGGTGTTCGGGGTTGAAATTCGGTATCGCCGCTTTTGAGTCGGTGTCACCGGCTACGTGGAGATTTTACCGCCGGGTGGTAATCACCGCCTCAAACTGCCAAATTCAGTTTTGCTGCCCAAAGGGGTGAGGGTAACGCTAAAAGTGGCATTGCACACTCACCCTCGGGCGCCAACGGAGCGGCATCTCAGGAGGCCCACCGAATATCCCGGCGGTCAGGTTGGAAACATATTTTTTTTTAAGTTTCCGAAAACTTCTCTGACCCACACCCACACTGCCCCACTAGTGCATCAATACACAAATGCTGAAAAAATTCAAGTTAACAACTTACTTTGATCTCTGGACAATGCTGTCCTGGGATCTCCGATGTACCGACAGCTATTCCAGGCTGCACAAACGCCTGCCGGTAAGGCCACCAGGGAGCATATACAGCAGACGCCTCAAATCGCTGGAGAAATACCACCAACAATGTCTCTGCAAGATCCTGCAAATCCCCTGTGAGAATAGACGCACCAATGTCAGTGTCCTCGATCAGGCCAACATCCCCAGCGTCAAAGCACTGACCACACTCGACCAGCTCCGCTGGGCAGGCCACATTGTTCACATGCCCGACACAAGATTCCCAAAGCAAGCGCTCTACTCGAAACTCCTACACGGCAAACGAGCCCAAGGTGGGCAGAGGAAACGTTTCAAGGACACCCTCAAAGCCTCCCTGATAAAATGCAACATCCCCACCGACACCTGGGAGTCCCTGGCCAAATACCATCCTTAGTGGAGGAAGAGCATCCGGGAGAGCACTGAGCACATCGAGTCTCGTCGCTGAGAGCATGCAGAAAGCAAGCGCAGGTAGTGGAAGGAGCGTGCGGCAAACCAGGTTCCCCATCCACCCTTTCCTCCAACAACTGTCTGTCCCACCTGTGACAGAGACTGTAATTCCCGTATTGGACTGTTCCGTCACCTTTTAGAGTGGAAGCAAGTCTTCCTCGATTTCGAGGGACTGCATTTGATGATGATAATTTCGCAGCCATGGGGGCGTTGCACGCTCGATGACGTCACCACATGGGTGGCGGCCAGTGCGCAATGGTAACTCTTGGCGCTGCCCCCACAGGCCAATTAAATTTGTCGTGAGCCGAGGAACCCTCTCCCCGTTGACGGTAAGCATTTAGCCGCCCGTTAGCCGTCCCTCTCTCCGGCACTAATGGGTGGCGTTGGAAACGGAATTTTGACCCGTTAATCTTTAATTGCTGGTGACTCCAGGACAAGCCTGGAGGGTTGGCAACCTTAGTTTTGTATCAGACAGAATAATTGAAGTGTTTGTGACAAGCCGGAGCTTCGGAGGGCCTAATGCAGTCTCTGAGTCCCCAACCAATTTGGATATACATCAAACTTCAAATCTCAGCCAAGTCTTCATGCTCACTAAATTCTCCTAAGGTTCAACGGTCTGAAGGGTAAGATTGTGATAAATAAATAAAGAATAAGTAAAACTAATAAATCCAATAAGGAATTCAAGAGAAACCTCTTGACCCAAAGAGTGGTGAGAATGGGGAACTGGCTACCACAGGAAGAGGTTGGGGAGAATAGAACAGATGCATTTAAGGGGAAGCTAGATAAATAGAGCGGGAGAAAGGAATCGAAGGATATGTTGATGGGGTGAGATGCAGTAAGGTGGGAGGAGGCTCTTGTGGAGCTGGCATAGACCTGTTGGGCTGAATGGCCTGTTCCTGTACTGTACGTTCTATGTGATCATCATCATCATAGGCAGTCCCTCGGAATCGAGGAAGACTTGCTTCCACTCTTAAGGTGAGTTCTTAGGTGGCTGAGCAGTCCAATACGAGAACCACAGTCCCTGTTACAGATGGGACAGATCGTCATTGAGGGAAGGGTTGGGTGGTACTGGTTTGCCGCACGTTCTTTCTGCTGCCTGCACTTGTTTTCTGCATGCTCTCGGCGATGAGACTCAAGGTGCTCAGCGCCCTCCCAGATACACTTCCTCCACTTAGGGTGGTCTTTGGCCAGGGACTCCCAGGTTTCAGTGGGGATGTTGCACTTTATCAGGGAGGCTTTGAGGGTGTCCTTGTAACATTTACACTGCCCATCTTTGGCTCGCTTGCCGTGAAGGAGTTCCGAGTAGAGCGCTTGCTTTGGGAGCCTCGTGTCTGGCATGCGAACAATGTGGCCTGCCCAGCGGAGCTGATCGAGTGGTGGTCAGTATTTCAATGCTGGGGATGTTGGCCTGGTCGAGGATGCTAATGTTGGTGCGTCTGTCCTCCCAGAGGATTTGTAGGATCTTGCAGAGACAACATTGGTGGTATTTCTCCAGCTACTTGAGGTGACTACTGTACATGGCTCATGAATCTGAGCCACACAGTAGGGTAATTGCTGTTGAACTTCTTGAGTGTTGTGCAAGCTGTCAAGATGAGAGCATTCCATCACACTCCTGACTTGTGCTTTTGTAGATGCGATGAAATCTCCTCTCAGTCAAATAGAATTGCAGAAACTCTTTGACCAAACACACAAAAAACAACCACTTGGGAAGCAATAGCATATGGCCCCCTTCAGCTGCTTAATTCTGTGTTACTAGTTAAAAATTGTGAGCAAGATACCTGACCTGAATAACTTTGTTAAGGTGGCTGTGCTATCAGAAATCCCAGATACCACCGAGGAACACTCGGGGATCATGATCATATCTTAGGACTATTGACAATGTCCTGAGCTTTTAACGGGGGGCTTGAACTGTAGGATCTCAGTGTTAGAATGCTAACACTAGGGGGACAAAATTGCCCCTCGCCCCGATTGGGGGCGGTAGCCTTCCAAGGCCGAAACTTTTATCGCCCAGCCCGCAAGTCCCGACGCCGAATTTGGGCCTACCGCCCCTGAAAGGAACGGAAGCGCTGTCTCCGACGTTCCGCTTCCTATAGGGGCAATCCCGGGACGGTACTGCAGCACTCAGTGCAGCGCTACGCGTATCCTCCGCGTAACGCCGGTGCGCCACAATGCCCCTCCTCTTCCATTAAAGGAGAGAGCCACTGCGCACTCTGCATGACCCTTGGTGGCCCATCAGGACAGCGTGAGACCAGGCCAGCAGCCCGACACCCGAGACAAGAGTGCTGGGCTGCACAATGGCGTCCTGGACCACGCTAGGGCCGCCATGGTCAAGCCAACCTGAGAGTCGGCCGACAAACAAAGATGGCGGCCCGACGCGTTGGCGCCCTCCTGATTAAAGAGCTCCCTGAGAGCAGATATGCGCCAGCCTTGCGACCCGCGGCACTGCCATTGGTATCCACTCGTGCCAGCCTTGTGATTACCCACGCCGGGTGCAAAGGGGTTGGCACGGTGCGGTGAGGGGGTCGCCAGTTGTGCGGCAGCCTGGGTCACTAAATGCGGGGCGCAGCACGGTGCTACCAAGTCATCGCCTCCCAAACCTCACGGGGCAATTTCCCGGTAGCGCCCCCCCTCCCCCGACTGAAAACTGCCTTGTGCCTCCGGGGGGCGCTAACGGAGCTATAAAAAGGGGCAATTTCGCCACCTCAATGCCAGGAACTCTCCCAATCTTTATAGGAAGCTGCCAAATGCAGACTGCTGTGTTTCCCAGTGGTGGGGTGACAGAGGGCGTGTGGTGATGAATGATGAGCAGAAGGAATTTTCATGGCTGGCCAGTTCCTGGGACCTCCGAGTGGCCCGGGACATTGGGCGAGGCTCACAGAGGGAGCACGGTTTCACTACAATTGCCCCTGAGTATGTCTTCTCTTAACTGCCGGGTAACCTTTCCTGGCGGACAACGGGAAATGAGAGAAATAGAACATACAAATCTGTCTGGAGTCCTCACAAATGAATGACAGTTTTAAAGTGGTTTCTGTTAACTGTTGTGGAAGGGGTTTCTGTGTGTGTCGGTACGTGGACACATTGTCTAGTTTGAGACCTCTTTAATCGCTGCTAACCGAATCTTAAGCACAATAGATGATTTATTTCATGGATTCCTGTCAGACTGATGTCATTCACCTAATCAGCGGGGCTTGTAAAGAATAACCTTTGTTTTGCAAACGGCAGGCCAGAGTAATTGGTCTTATAGGTTGGAGGTGCCTGAATGATCTGATTCTGTTTGCCTACTTACAAGTGATTTGTGACTCCTTCAAAGGAACTTGCTCAGTGAGGGGAAAACTCTCTTTCGTGCTGTGCTGAGGTATGAGAAGCTGCTTGGACCAGCTCTATCTGAACAGTTCTCTCAGACCAAACATGCACATAGGCCGTTACATTATGATTACATTGGTTGTAATCTACCAAAATTCCCTGGATTCTGGAGCAGTCCCAGCGGATTGGAACACCACAAATGTAACGTCCCTATTTTAAAAAGGAGGCAGACAGAAAGCAGGGAACTGTAGACCAGTTAGCCTAACATCTGTCGCTGGGAAAATGCTGCCGTCCATTATTAAAGAAGCAATAGCAGGACATTTGGAAAAGCATAATTCAATCAAGCAGAGTCAGCATGGTTTTATGAAAGGGAAATCACGTTTGACAAATTTGCTGGAGCTCTTTGAGGATGTAATGAGCAGGGTGGATAGAAACAGAGAAACATAGAAAATAGGTGCAGGAGTAGGCCATTCGGCCCTTCGAGCCTGCACCATCATTCGGTATGATCATGGCTGATCATTCACCTCAGTACCCGTTTCCTGCTTTCTCTCCATACCCCTTAATCTCTTTAGCCGTAAGGGCCATATCTAACTCCCTCTTGAATATATCCAATGAACTGGCATCAACAACTCTGTGCGGTAGGGAATTCCACAGGTTAACAACTCTCTGAGTGAAGCAGTTTCTCCTCATCTCAGTCCTAAATGGCTTACTCCTTATCCTTAGACTATGTTCCCTGGTTCTGGACTTTCCCAACATCGGGAACATTCTTCCTGCATCTAACCTGTCCAGTCCTGTCAGAATTTTATATGTTTCTATGAGATCCCCTCTCATCCTTCTAAACTCAAGTGAATACAGGCCCAGTCGATCCAGTCCTGCCATCCCGGGAATCAGTCTGGTGAACCTTCGCTGCACTCCCTCAATAGCAAGAACGTTCTTCCTCAGATTAGGAGACCAAAACTGAACACAATACTTCAGGTGAGGCCTCACTAAGGCCCTGTACAACTGCAGTAAGACCTCCCTGCTCCTATACTCAAATCCCCTAACTATGAAGGCCAACATACCATTTGCCGCCTTCACCGCCTGCTATACCTGCATGCCAACTTTCAGTGACTGATATACCATGACACCCAGGTCTGGACTAATCTGCCGCCATTCAGATAATATTCTGCCTTCGTGTTTTTGCCACCAAAGTGGATAAGCTCACATTTATCTACATTATACTGCATCTGCCACTCATTTGCCCACTCACCTAACCTGTCCAAGTCACCCTGCAGCCTCTAAGCATCCTCCTCACAGCTCACACCACCACTCAGCTTAGTGTCATGTGCAAACTTGGAGATATTACACTTAATTCCCTCATCCAAATCATTAATGTATATTGTAAATAGCTGGGGTCCCAGCACTGAGCCCTGCGGCACCCCACTAGTCACTGCCTGCCATTCTGAAAAGGACCCGTTTATCCCGACTCTCTGCTTCCTGTCTGCCAACCAGTTCTTTATCCACATCAGTACATTACCCCCAGTACCATGTGCTTTAATTTTGCACACCAATCGCTTGTGTGGGAACTTGTCAAAAGCCTTTTGAAAGTCCAAATACACTGGTTCTCCCTTGTCCACTCTACCAGTTACATCCTCAAAAAATTCTAGAAGATTTGTCAAGCATGATTTCTCTTTCATAAATCCATGCTGACTTGGACCGATCCTGTCACTGCTTTCCAAATATTTCCTATTTCATCTTTAATAATTGATTCCAACATTTTCCCCACTACTGATGTCAAGCTAACCGGTCTATAATTACCGCCTTCTCTCTCCCTCTCTTCTTAAAGTGGTGTTACATTAGCTACCCTCCAGTCCATAGGAACCGATCCAGGGTCGATAGACTGTTGCAAAATAATCGCCAATGCATCCACTATTTCTAGGGCTACTTCCTTAAGTACTCTGGGATGCAGACTATCAGGCCCCGGGGATTTATCGGCCTTCAACCCCAACAATTTCCCTAACACAATTTCCCACCTAATAAGGATTTCCTTCAGTTCCTTCTCACTAGACCCTCGGTCCCTTAGTATTTCCGGAAGGTTATTTGTGTCTTCCTTCGTGAAGACAGAACCAAAGTATTTGTTTAACTGGTCCGCCATTTCTTTGTTCCCCATTATAAATTCACCTGAATCTGACTGCAAGGGACGTTTGTCTTCATTAATCTTTTTCTCTTCACATATCTATAGAAGCTTTTGCAGTCAGTTTTTATGTTCGCAGCAAGCTTCCTCTCATACTCTATTTTCCCCCTCTTAATTAAACCCTTTGTCCTCCTGTGCTGAATTCTAAATTTCTCCTAGTCCTCAGGTTTGCTGCTTTTTTTGGCCAATTTATAAGGGGGAACCAGTGGATGTGGTGTATTTGGATTTCCAGAAGGCATTCAATAAGGTGCCACATAAAAGGTTACTGCACAAGATAAAAGTTCACATGGTTGAGGGTAACATATTAGCATAGATAGATGGCTAACTAACAGAAAACAGAGGGTCGGGATAAATGTGCTATTTTCCGGGTGGCAAACAGTAACTAGTGGGGTGCCGCAGGGATCAGTGCTGTGACCCCAACTATTTACAATCTATATTAATGACTTGGATAAAGGGACTGAGTGTAATATAGCCAAGTTTGCTGATGATACAAAGATGGGTGGGAAAGCAAATTGTGAGGACACAAAAACTCTGCAAAGGAATATAGACAGGCTCAGTGAGTGGGCAAAAATTTGGCAGATGGAATATAATGTGGGAAAATGTGAGGTTATCCACTTTGGCAGAAAAAATAGAAAAGGAAATTATAATTTAAATGGAGAAAAATTGCAAAGTGCTGCAGTACAGAGGGACCTGGGGGTCCTTGTGCATGAAACACGAAAAGTTAGTATGCAGGTACAGCAAGTAATCAGGAAGGTAAATGGAATGTTGGCCTTTATTGCAAGTGGGATAGAGGATAAAAGCAGAGAAGTCCTGCTATAACTGTACAGGGTATTGGTGAGGCCACACCTAGAGTACTGCGTACAGTTTTGGTCTCTGTATTTAAAAAAGGATATATTTGCATTGGAATCTGTTCAGAGCAGGTTCACTAGGTTGAGGGGGATGAGAGGGTTGACTTATGAAGATAGGTTGGGCCTATACTCATTGGAGTTCAGAAGAATGAGAGGTGATCTTATCGAAACATGTAAGATAATGAGGGGGCTCGACAAGGTGGATGGAGAAAGGATGTTTCCACTCATAGGGGAAACTAAAACTAGGGGACATAATCTCAGAATAAGGGGTCGCCCATTTAAAACTGAGATGAGGAGGAATTTCTTCTCTCAGAGGGTTGTAAATCTGTGGAATTCTCTGCCACAGAGAGCTGTGGAGGTTGGGTCATTGAATGTATTTAAGGCGGAGATAGATAGATTTTTGAGCGATAAGGGAGTAAAGGGTTATAGGGAGCGGGCAGGGAAGTGGAGCTGAGTCCATGATCAGATCAGCCATGATCTTATTGAATGGCAGAGCAGGCTCCTATTTCTTATGTTCTTATGTAAGTTGGGCCTGTTCGCACTGGAAAAGAGAAGGATGAGAGGTGAAATGATTGCTGTTTTTAGGAATCTAAAGGGACGAGACCATGTCGACCATGACACCTTGTCCAGATCAGTGGAGCTTGAGTACACGGCCTGCACTTGACGGGGTTTACATTTAAAACGAAGCCACAGAAATAGTATTCCAGTGAGTGAGTGGTCAATCTATGGGACGGTGGAAGCAGTTAGTATTGATTCATTCAAAGGCAAATTAGATAAGTTTATTTTTTTAGAAAATAATATTTGCGATATGGCATACGAGTAATTTGAGAAATGATGTGTGGAAAATGCTGAGGAGGAACAGGTTCCCAAAGCTCTCCATCACTGGGGGTTTCCTCACCTCATGTCTGGGTCTGTTGCAGACTCAGTGATTGAGATTTGATTGCTGTGATTGGTCAATAACTCCATTATTGTTGTATCATGTGACTACCAGGATGGTAGAAGACCAACTCAATGGACCTCGGTCTTTTATCATCTAGTGATGCCCATGTACCAATAACATCCCCAGCATTGAAGCACTGACCACACTCGGTCAGCTTCACTGGGCAGGCCACACAATTTGTATGCCATACACGAGGCTCCCTAAGCAATTGCTCTACGTGAGCTCCTTCATGGTAAACGAGCCAAAGGTGGACAGCGGAAACGTTAGAAAGACACCCTCAAAGCCTCCCTGGTGAAGTGCGACATCCCCACTGACACCTGGGAGTCCCTGGCCAAAGACCGCCCGAGGTGAAGAAAGTGCATCCGGGAGGGCGTTGAGCTCTTTGAATCTCAATGCCATGAGCGTGAAGAGGTCAGGCACAGGCAGCGGAAGGAGCGAGCGGCAAATCAGTCCCCCCCACCCCTTCCCACGACGAATGTCTGTCCCACCTGTGGCTCTCGTATTGGACTGTTCAGCCACCAAAGGACTCACTTTAGCAGTGAAAACAAGTCTTCCTTGATTCTGAGGGACTGCCTATGATGATGACTTCAAGGCATTACTCTGTGTATACAAAGAGTGAGAAACTGACAGAAAAAAGCTCATCGTATGACTTTTGTTATCTTGGTCTCAGAAATAAGGGCGGTGAGAGTACTAAATTATGTGTTTTCTGCTTATTTCCCTGTAGTGTGTAGGTGTAGTGTGTGCACCTGAGAGTATGCTCAGGTTTGTAGAGCTGTTGAGTTGTGAGTGGCTTAGCCAGTCACGTGATGTTCACAAGACTCAATAAAACCCCAGCCAGTGGGTTCGGGGGATTCACGATGAGGCAGGTGGTTGTGAGCCTGGTGGATGAACTGGTAATGTGTAGTGTGATTGTTAAACCTTTGCTAATAAACCAACAGGTTCTTAATAGCAATGTGTTGCTGTGAATTCTTTCAACAAAGGAATCCAGGAAACTGCCACGAGCAAAACCCCATGAGAAAAAGCAATTAAATAATGTGAATTTCTTTTCTTTCAACACTTCTGTTTATTAATTATAAAAATGTTGGGGTTGGGTTAAAAATAAGGCTGTTTGACTGACAGTCATGAATCATCAAATTGTGCAATGAAATCTGTTCGCTTTCCAATTGGCCCAGAGATATGGTGCCCTGTGAGGGAGCATGTTTCCTCTGGCTGGGGAGTCTAGAACCAGGGGCTACAGTCTCAGAATCAGGGGTCGGACATTTAGGACTGAGATGAGGAGAAACTTTTTCACTCAGAGGGTGGTGAATCTTTGGAATTCTCTACCCCAGAGGGCTGTGGAGGCTTAGTTTTTGAGTATATTCAAGACAGATCTTCTGCGACTCCAGAAATCTCTGCCACCACCGGAAGCATCAACTCAATCCCATCTTTTTTAACACACGACAGGTTGAGGGAGAATCACGAGACCCCTGGGGGAAAAAAACAGAACCAAATTAGGGGCCTTGTGCCAACATTCCTGCCTAAGAGTGTCAGCCGTGGCTCAGTGGGCAGCATTCTCGCCTCGGAGTCAGAAGGTTGTGGGTTCAAGTCCCACTCCAGGGATATGAGCACATAAATCTAGGCTGACACTCCAGTGCAGTGCTGAGGGAGCGCTGCACTGTCGGAGGTGCCGTCTTTCAGATGAAACATTAAACTGAGGCTCCGTCTCCTCTCTCAAGTGGAAGTAAAAGATCCCATGGCGTTATTTTGAAACACCTGTGAACTTTTTAGCGTGGTAGCAAGTCATCCTTGATTCAAGGTATTGCCTATGATGACTATTTTGAAGAAGAGCAGGGGAGTTGTCCCCGGTGTCCTGGCCAATATTTATCCCTCAATCAACATAACAAAAAAACAGATTATCTGGTCATTATCACAATGCTGTTTGTGGGAGCTTGCTGTGCGCAAATTGGCTACCGCGTCTCCCACCTTACAACAGTGACTGCACTCCAAAAGTACATAACTGGCTGTAAAATGCTTTGAGATGTCCGGTGGTCGTGAAAGGCGCTATATAAATCCTAGTTTTTCTTTCTTAAGAGACTTCAGTTCCGTGGAGAGACTAGAGAAGCTGGGGTGGTTATCGTTCGAGCAGAGAAGGTGAGGGGGGAGATTTAATAGCGGTGTTCAAAATCATCAAGGGTTTTGATAATGTACGCGGAGAGAAAGTGTTTGCACTAGCAGGAGGGTTGGTAACCAGACACAGCAATGTAGCCAGGGGGCGATAAGGAGAGTTTTTTTACACAGCGAGTGGTTATGATCGGGAATGCACTGCCTGAAAGGGTGGTGGATGCAGAATAACTTTCAAAAGGGAATTGAACAAATATTTGAAAAGGAAAACATTTTCAGGGCTATGGGGAAAGAGCAGGGCAGTGGGACTGTTGGGATAGTTCTACCATGGAGCCGGACAGGCACGATGGGCTGAACAGCCTCATTCTGTGCTGTATGGTTCTATGATTAGGCATCTGGGTACACAAATCCCTCCTTGTAAGGAGCTGTAATAGCGACACTATCTCTCGATGACGAGACCCCTCCCCCACTTTAAACCCTTCAGCCAGCTCAAGTCTAGGTTTGAAGAGCGCTGTACCCTGCTGGAGCTCCCAGCCAGACTGGGGCTTTGAACTTGAGGCCTGAGCATTTATATTACGCTTAATGTAATAAGATCTCTCAAATCTTTTTATAGTGTAAGTTACTTTAACATGTGCTATCCAGTGGCGAGGGCGGGGAGGAGGTGGGGGGAGGGGGGGAAGGGGGCAGGAAGGAGGGGTGAGAGAATGCGGAGCGTGGAATGAAAATATCGTGCGGAGGCTGTTAAAATCCAAGGCTGGTTATGTACATAACACACGTGTACAGTTTAATAATTGACCACAGCAGAGATAGGGAGCCCAGCGTTCCAAGTATAGGCTTTGATTTGTGGCAGTGGAGTTCATTTAATGGGTTTGTGAAGTGTGTCAAGGGATTGGACTTAGGGACACGGTGTCAGTCTGCATTCTTTCCTCGAGGAACGTCCGATCTTCCCGAGGAAGGTTGGAGAGAGGTCGGAGAGGGAGGCTATTCGCTTTGGATTTGCCCTGCAGCTGCCCATGACCTTTGATCCATTGTACAAGCCTCTTCTGCTTGCAGCGGTGCTGTTTCATCGGAGATATATCTATGCATCTGTACCACACCGGCTTTCCAATCCTGTGTCTGGCCTTCGGTGCTTCCGTTCTTGTGAAGGGGTTTGAACACGTGCCGTCCTGGCCTGCCGTGTCTCCTGAGTGGAGCTGACAACTTGCGTCTGCCAATTGGTGTTCCCGGTGACCTCCCCTCTCCCCGACAAGTTTCGCACTGCAGCCGTTCGCTGTCCGGTCGTACAAAGCCCATGAGTGATAATGGAGGACTTCTGGACCCTGCGCCCCACTTATGGTAAGCGCCGCTCGGAGTCGGAGGCCTTCCTTTTGAAGGGGAGCCCCCGACTCGATTAGGCAACGGCGCCGTGAGTAAAAGGCACTCGCGTTCCCGTGCCTCGCTTCCTTCCCGTGGAGACGGTGGCCCCCGCGTTGTCGGACGGGGGGAGTTGATTCTTGGTGAGCGGTCCCCGCGACACGACACCATTTTAAAGCCTAGTCCTATCCAGGCCGCGTTCAGTTGGCCTGTCACTGCGGTGGGGGAGGGGGCGGGGGCGGGGAATCTCGTTTTCTCCATGTTTTTGGCCGCCACTTGGCATTCGCCCACCCCGCTCTCTTCGCCTCTCCCCCCTCCCTCCCCCCATCCCATCCACTCCCCCACTCCCACTCCCCCACTCTCTTCCCCCCCCCCAATCTCACTCTCCCATTCCCGCCCCCCCCCCCCCCCACCACCTCCCACTGTGAATGTACCGCACGTGCTGAAAAGTGGCCAGCCTTGCCATGCATGAATGCACCCTAGGCGTGTACTGAAGTAGCAGAGAAGAATAAGGGGAGATTTAATAGAGGTATTCAAAATCATGAAGGGTTTTGATAGAGCCACTTTTTCCAGTGGCAGGAAAGTCGGGACCCAGGGAGTGCAGGTTTGGGGCAATTGGCAAAGGAACCAAAGAGGAGCTGAGATGTTTTTTTTACGCGGCGAGTTGTTGTGATCGGGAACGCACTGCCTGAAAGGGCGGTGGAAGCAGATTCAAAAGTAACTTTCACAAGGGAATTAGATAAATACTTGAAAGGGTAAAGTTGCAGAGCTATGGGGAAAGAACAGGGGGAGTGGGAGTAATTGGAGAGCTCTTACAAAGAGCCGGCACAGGCAGGATGGGCTGAATGGCCTCCCTCTGTGCTGTGAGGGTCTATGCACAAAACCGAGGGCTTTCTATTTGGGAGGTGATGGGCCAGGCAGATGTCAACTCCGCTTCGATGCGAGACAGTGCTGGGTGTGGGCTGCTTTCAGGGCAAACTTTTGGTTGCCCGAGAAGGCAGTCTAGGATTAGTGGGCATGGTTTGATGGTTTGAAGTCGAGCTGAATCACCATCTGTTGGAGGTTCGAGTGAGATTACCACTGGAGAATGGAAGGCCATGCCCACAGGTCCTGTGCCGAGTGGAGCAGTGAGCTCAGAGGGACCCTGTGTTCTCCATGCTTCCTCCAAGTTGGAACCATGGGATCACAAGATTAAATTTTTAGTGTTTCATAAAGCACAGTTGGCATGGGAGGGAAGTTTGTAATTGGATAAGTGTACAACTCGCTTGGATTGTAGCTGCTTTCATGGGGAAAGTGGTCTTAGCTCTCCATGCCGTCCTGTGTTCTTAACTGATTAACAACGCTCAGTCTTCTAGTCCTCGTTACTTTCCATTCAGACAATATTGCATGGGAGGGTGTGCCTGTGTGCGTCTGTATGAGTGAGTGTGTGTGTGTCTGTCTGTGTGTTCACTTTTTATTTGTCCTACGTGTATCGTTGATTTGCAGTGTTAAATTGAACGCTGCACTGATAGCAGGCCCAAGCAGCAAATACCAGCTGAAGGTAGAAGAGAGGCGTGCTGGGGCACAGGATACTATGTGCTCGGGTACAGGGTACCATGTTCTGGAGTACAGGATTCCACGTTCTGGGGTTCAGGGTTCAGTGTTCTGGGGTTCAGGGTTCCACATGCTGGGATTCAGGGTTCATTATTCTGGGGTTCAGGGTTCCACATGCTGGGGTTCAGGGTTCAGTGTTCTGGGGTTCAGGGTTCCACATGATGGGGTTCAGGGTTCAGTGTTCTGGGGTTCAGGGTTCCACATTTTGGGGTTCAGGGTTCAGTGTTCTGGGGTTCAGGGTTCCACATTTTGGGGTTCAGGGTTCAGTGTTCTGGGATACAGGGTTCAGTGTTCTGGGGTTCAAGGTTCAGTCTTCTGGGGTTCAGGGTTCCACATTCTGGGGTTCAGGGTTCCACATTCTGGCGTTCACGGTTCCACATTTTGGGGTTCAGGGTTCAGTGTTAAGGGGTTCAGGGTTCAGTGTGCTGGGGTTCAGGGTTCCACATTCTGGGGTACAGGGTTTTAATGTTCTGGGGTACTAGGTTCCACGTTCTCAGGTTCAGGGTTCCATATTCTGGGGTTCAGGGTTCCACATTTTGGGGTTCAGGGTTCAGTGTTCTGAGGTTCAGGGTTCCACATGCTGGGGTTCAGGGTTCAGTGTTCTGGGGTTCAGGGTTCCACATTTTGGGGTCCAGGGGTTCAGTGTTCTGGGGTTCAGGGTTCCACATTTTGGGGTTCAGTGTTCTGGGATACAGGGTTCAGTGTTCTGGGGTTCAAGGTTCAGTCTTCTGGGGTTCAGGGTTCCACATTCTGGGGTTCAGGGTTCCACATTCTGGCGTTCAGGGTTCCACATTTTGGGATTCAGTGTTCAGTGTGCTGGGGTTCAGGGTTCCACATTCTGGGGTACACGGTTCCATGTTCTGGGGTACTAGGTTCCACGTTCTCAGGTTCAGGGTTCCATATTCTGGGGTTCAGGGTTCCACATTTTGGGGTTCAATGTTCAGTGTTCTGGGGTTCAGGGTTCCACATTTTGGGGTTCAGTGTTCTGGGATACAGGGTTCAGTGTTCTGGGGTTCAAGGTTCAGTCTTCTGGGGTTCAGGGTTCCACATTCTGGGGTTCAGGGTTCCACATTCTGGGGTACAGGGTTCCACGTTCTGGGGTACTAGGTTCCACGTTCTCAGGTTCAGGGTTCCATATTCTGGGGTTCAGTGTTCCACATTCTGGGGTTCAGGATTCAGTGTTCTCAGATTCAGGGTTCCATATTCTGGGGTTCAGGGTTCAGTGTTCTCGGGTTCAGGGTTCCATATTCTGGGGTACAGTGTTCAGTGTTCAATGTTCTGGGGTCAGGGTTCAATGTTCTGGGGTACAGCATTCCACATTCTGGGGTACAGTGTTCCATATTCTGGGGTACAGGGTTCCCTGTGCTGGAATAAAGGGTCTGCGTGCTGGAAAATTGGTCTAATTTATACACAGCTTGAGATCAAATGGAGGTTATTTGTTCAAGAGCGTTTCCATAGATTGGCAGCTGCTTGTAAATTCTTGCCTACTGTTTTAGAAACCAGCAGCAAATGACTGGTTTTGTTCCTCTTTTGTTTTTAATACTTTGGCTCCTGTTGGAATGTCATTGTGTTTTCCCTGTATGATTATTTTTACAAATTGTACCTCGAATGGATGGCCATGGCCATGGGTGAAGCTGTGGTGCATTTTTATCATATGCTGCGTGGCGGGGAACAGAGATACATTGAGGTTTCCTTTGTGAGGTGGTGTTGCATGGCAATTGATGTGGGCCGAAGGGTTGAGGGATTTTGTTTCTTCAATGCTCAGAACTCTAGAAGTGAAATTGCTGCCAAATTCTCCATCAGGGACAGTGACATATTTCGACAGTACAATGTGTTTTGTGTGTTTTGTCAGTATTTCTGTGCGGGTCAGGCTGATTTAGGGAGTGACTGCATTGAACGCTTGAGAAATAAAAAGCAGATAGTAAATGTCCAGTTTTTGACTCCAAAGTTTGCCTTTTGCTTCAAGCTCGCACAAACCTGGCCCTTTTTTTTGTTGTTGCTGGCGACATGTTCCGTTTGCATTGGCGTGACCTCGGAGTCAGAAGGTCCCACTCCAGAGACTTGAGCACGTAATCCAGACTGACACTCCCAGTGCAGTGCTGAGGGAGCGCTGCACTGTCAGAGGTGCCGTCTTTCGGATGAGACGTTAAACTGAGGCCCCGTCTGCCCTCTCGGGCGGACGTGAAAGATCCCATGGCACTATTTCGAAGACGACCAGGGGCGTTCATCCTCGGTGTCCTGGTCAATATTTATCCCTCAACCACCATCTCTAAAAACGGATTACGTGCTCAGTTGTCTCATTTGGTGTTTGTGGGACTGTGCCGTGCACAAACTGGACGGTACAATTCCTACATTACAACACAAGCTCCAAGTGATCGATTGCCTGGGAAGTGCTTCGAAAGGTTTCTGTGATAAATGACGAAACTCGTGGGGGTGAATTTCCTCGGTGTTCTCCAAAAATGAAGAACTCCATTGGTGGGAAGTGTTTTGGGATGTCCTGAGGTCATGAAAGGCGCAATATAAATGCAAGTTCTTTCTCTGACTCCAGCCTCAATCGATTGAGGTCAGAGTATCCTCGATCACCAGAGTTGTTCACTATTTCAGACTGTTACATGCTTTTAAACATCAGGCTGGTGCAGAGCTTGGTGCATTGAGCCTTCACACTTGGGTTGCATGACATTTTGCCTGAGGGGGGGGTTGCAGGCTAAGAAGGAGGGTGTTCTGGACTGACACACCCCTGCTTCACTGCCGTGGTTCTACTGGGGCCATCAATAAAAATAAAAGATTTTCATTTATATAGCGCCTTTCATGACCACTGGACGTCTCAAAGCGCTGTACAGCCAATGAAGTACTTTTGAAGTGTAGTCACTGTTGTAATGTGGGAAACGCGGCAGCCAACTTGTGCACAGCAAGCTCCCACAAACAGCAATGTGATAATGACCAGATAATCTGTTTTTGTTATGTTGATTGAGGGATAAATATTGGCCCCAGGACACCGGGGATAACTCCCCTGCTCTTCTTTAAAATAGTGCCATGGGATCTTTTACGTCCACCAGAGAGAGCAGACGAGGCCTCGGTTTAACGTCTCATCCGAAAGACGGCACCTCCGACAGTGCGGATCTCCCTCAGCACTGCACTGGAAGTGTCAGTTAAGATTTATGTGCACAAGTTCCTGAAGTGGGACTTGAGCCCACAACCTTCTGACTCAGAGGCGAGTGTGCTACCCACTGATACGACAGTCACTAATATGGAATTGGGGAGAAGCTTCCTTACTCAGAGAAGGGTTAGAATGTGGAAATTGCTACCACATGGTGTGTTTGAGACAAATAACAGATGTAATTAAGGGAAAGCTAGAGAGAGAAAGGAATAGAAGGATATGTTGATAGGGTTCGATGAAGAAGGGTGGGAGGTGGGCGATGTGGAGCATGAACACCGGTACAAACCACTTGAGCCGAATGGCCTGTTTCTGTGCTGTGCGTTCTATGTAATCCTCCCACCATGACACGTGCTCATTACTTTATCCCTTTATCGCATTGTTTTATGAAAGGTGGGGTTCAATTGGCCCGGGGCCCTTTAAATAGGCAAGTGTGCACCTGCCTTGCCTCCCTTTGGGGTCAGACACAGCCTCCTCCCTGCAGGGTCACACACCTCCTGGATTGGCAGGCCCACACGACCAGTCCTGCCAACACAACTAAAGCAGACGACAAACATTGAAACCATTTGACTCAGACATCAAGGGAACTAATGCACGGCGAGGGCAAGGGGGGCTCCCCGGATCCTGGCAAAAAGAAAAGTGTTCTGATGACTGTCCTGGTGAGGACAATCGTTCTTGCTGACAATGCAACTCCTACACTGTCATAATGCACGATCTGTACAATCGACACGGGGAAAAACACTGGGGGCGGCTGAGGAAGACATGTTTTCCAAATCACCCCCAACTCCCAGATTTCTTTGGCATGGCAAATGTTTCACTCTCTCCTTTGCTCCCAATCCCAGTCTTACCTTCATTCTTTCTCATTCCCAATTTTGTATCACGGGGAGGGTTCGACGCTGTCAAAGATGGCGCTGAGCTTAGTGTAATGGCCATCAGACAGCCCAGGTGGCTGGTGCCCGTGTTGGTCTTTACTGCGTTGGCCGTCTGCCTTATACATTGGGTCTATTTGCCAAGGTTGCAATGAAATGGTCGTTTGTTGCATGCGACCTGTTTTGGAATGTTCCTGTGAGATATAACCCATCGCCCCCATTCTCGCTGACCTCCATTAGCTCCCTGTCCCCCCAACACACAGTCTCCATTCTAATCTTCCAATCCCTCCATGATCTCGCCCCATCCTATCTCTGTGAGCTCCTTGAGTCTTATATCTGCTCCTGTTCTCTTTGGCTCTCTGGCCTCTCCCTCTCCCTTTGCCCTCAGCTGCCTCCATTCTGCTCCCTGGAACCTCCTCCTTAACACCTTGCCACCTCCACATTACAACAGTGACCATACTCCAAAAGTACTTTATTGCCTGTAAAGCGTTTTGTGGCATCCGGTGGTCGTTAAAGGTGCTATATAAATGAAAGTCGGTCTTTCTTTCTTATCATAAAACCTTCTCAAAGGTCCAAGTTTTGGTCACCTCTCCTAGCAGACGCACAGTTCTGGTTTCCATATGAGAACGGGTAAAGAGACACTGGAGAGAGCGCAAAAACAATGTACAAGGATGATACCAGAATGAAGAGGTATAACTATCAGCTGAGGCCCTTTTCTCTAGAAGAGAAAAGGCTGAGAGGTGACTTAATAGAGGCCTTGACAATTATGAAGTGGTTTATAGGGTAGACATAGAGAGAATGTTTTCACTTGTGGGCAAGACCTGAATTAGGGTCATAAATATGAGATAGTCACTAATAAATCCAAGAAGGAATTGAGGAGAAACGTCTTTACCCAGAAGGTGGTGAGAACGTGGAACTTGCTTCCATATGGCGAATAGCATAGATGCAGTTAAGTGGAAACGCGCTAAGTACATGAGCAGAAAGGAATAGAAGGATGTGTTGACAGGGTGATGAAGTAAAGTGGGAGAAAGCTCCTGTGGAGCATAAAGATCAGGACAGACCAGTGGAGCTGAATGGCCTGTTTCTGTGCTGTACATTCCATGAAATTCTACCTAACTCTCGCACAACGACACGTGCTCGTTACTTTATCCCTTTTTATCATTTTCGTCCTCCTCCTTTTGCGACTTGGGATGTTTTCTATGCCCAAGGTGCTGTGCAAGTGCAGGTTTATGTTGCACTAAATACAAGTCTTATCTTCCTGGCTTCATTGCTGTAACTCTGTGAACTTCCACAGGCTGACAGGTTGGCACATGTCCCACTCATGTGCAGCCTGGGCTGGATAGAGGACCTTGCTCCCTGCACAGTGCTTATTCCCAGTTTAGAGCCTTTAGCGGTGGTGTTCCACAGATTGACTGGAACAGTAAAATGGACGAGAGTAAGCCGGTCCACAGCTCCTGGAGGAAGGTGCAAGAAGATTTGTTTGTGCGTCGTTACCACTATTTGAAATTGCCGCAATTAAATTGGGAAAATAAATCTTCACTTGTGAAGTTCTGGTTAAAGAACTCTCCTTATGAACACCATTGCAAATTCTCAGGAATTCATTACAAAAGTATTCAATATAATTCCCATAATTCACAGTGTGTCAGCCGTGGCTCAGTGGGTAGCACACTTGCCTCTGAGTCAGAAGGTTGTGGGTTCAAGTCCCATTCCAGGAACTGGAGCACAAAAATCTAGGCAGTGCTGAGGGAGTGCTGCACTGTTGGAGGTGCTGTCTTTTGGATGAGACGTTAAACCGCGGCCCCTGTCTGCCCCCTCAGGTGGACGTAAAAGATCCCATGGCACTATTTTGAAGAAGAGCAGGTAGTTATTCCCGGTGTCCTGGCCAATATTTATCCCTCTATCAACATAACAAAAAAACAGATTATCTGCTCATTGTCACATTGCTCTGTGTGGGAGCTTGCTGTGCACAAGTTGGCTGCTGCATTTCCCACATTACTACAGTGACTATACTCTAAAAGTATTCATTGGCTGTAAAGTGCTTTGAGACGTCCGGTGGTCGTGAAAGGCGCTATATAAATGCAAATCTTTTTTTTTCCTAATAAGTGAAACCTTGCTCTCATTCAGAATGGGGGTGGGGACGGGTGGGGTGGTCAGTTATTCAAAGAGAGGACAGAAGCTGGACATACCAGTGCGTGATTGTTCGAAGTTTGCTTATGCTTGTTCTCGGGATATGGGCGTCACTGGCAAGGCTAGCATTTATTGCCCATCCCTAGTTACCCCTTGAGAAGGTTGTGGTGGGCAGTTTGAGATTTGGACATCATTCCGAATCAGTGAGAATCAGCCCTTTAAATTCATACGTCCATCATTGCCATGTTATATATAGCGGGATGTATTGGCACTTAATCAGTCAAAACGAGCCCTTTAAATTTATAATGCTTACCGTAGCTACTCATTTATAAAGCGCTCCACACATAAGTAACCCCCAGCTGCAAATTTGACCAAACAAATTTCTGAGCTATTTATAAGACGATTTTTAGAAAACCATTTATTAGAAAGCTTCTTTCTGCCTAGACTCTCACTTTACGAGAAGCGTTCCCAGCACCTGTTTCTTTGCCCCTCCAGCACCGATATATAAATGGCATCTATCTTGCCCCCCGCTGCCGCCTCCAGCCACAGTCTGGGCTCCCCCCCACCCCCCGCTGGCTGCTGGTTTTAAATCCCCCCCCCCCCGCCCAATTTCCAACTTCTCTCAGATCACAATCGTGACTCAGCGGGCAGCACTCTAGCCTGAGTCAGAAGATTGTGGGTTTAAACCCCACCCCAGAGACATGAGCATAAAATCTCGGCCGATGTTCCCAGTGCAGTGCTGAGGGAGCGCCCCGCACTGTCGGAGGTGTCGTCTTTTGGATGAGACGTTAAACCGAGGCCCCATCTGTCCTCTCAGGTGGATGTAAAAGATCCCACAACACTTATTCAGAGAAGAGCAGGGGAGTTCTCCCCGTATCCTGACCAATATTTATCCCTCAGTCAACATTCACTAAAACAGATTATCTGGTCATTAACCCACTGTTGTTTGTGGGACCTTGCTGTGCGCACATTGGCTGCTGCATTTCCCACATTACGAAAGTGGCTCCACTTCATTTTGCTGTAAAGTATTTTGGGGTGTCCTGAAGTTGTGAAAGGCGCTATATAAAAGCAGTAGAAGTTCTTCTTCACCCTGATTGATTAATCTGTCTATGACCTTGTGCAGTTGTTTACAGTACCGTTCACAGTTAACCAGTCCTTTTAGTTTTTGTACCCTCCCTAAATGATGGCGCTCTATCCAACTCCACATAATTTGGGGACCGAAATTGGGTGCTTTTGTGCTTCCTGTGAGCAGCCCCGGGGGCGTTAATGGGGCGCAAATGGCTTTGTGCGCGGCGCTGTGGCGGGAGTTTTCCAACGGCAGTAAGATGTTGCTCCCCGATCTCCTTCGCCTGGAGATCGTGACGTCATCGCCACGCGCATCGCCCCGATAGCCTCCCGGACCCGAAATTGACTTCCGCCCCCTGCAGCACTGGGCAAAAACACCGGCTGCTGCAGGAGGCGTGCATCGGGCGGCCGGCCGTTACCGAGGCGGTGATTAAAGGCGAGGTGGCCGAAATAAGTAGCCTTTTTTCTTGCAGCTTTTTTGGCGGGTTTCTGCGCGCTGTCCATCAGCCCGTGCACTGTGCTCGAGTGGGCTGATCACGTGGGATCACCGCTGCTGTCGTGGTCCAGATCGGTACTTTTTACTTTGCAGAGCCTGCAGCGAAGGCCCTTCCCTTGAAGGGAGAGAAGGAGCCTTTGAACGGCGGCAGCGTTGCACTGCCCAGTGTGCTCTGCTCCCGTCTGCTGCCAAATGCGCTCTTAGAGCCTGTAATGTGTACACCTGTGAGTATGCTCACAGGTTGTAGAGCTGAGTTTAATTTGTTTATTGTGCCGGTTTTAGTGCCCCCCCACCCTCCGCTTTTAGCCAGGGGGCACTTGTATAATTTGTGTTTCTAGTGTCCTCAAAAAAAAAGGGGGGGCACTTGTTTGAAAGTGTTTGGAGTGTCCCCCCCCTTTAATCAGGGGGCACGTGATTTAAATGTTTAATTTGTTCACAACAAAAAGAGTTGTGGAGCTGAGTTTAATTTGTTTATTGTGCCGGTTTTAGTGCCCCCCACCCCCCCGGCCATCCTGGCTGGCCATCCTAGACTGGGTGATGTGTAATGAGAGAGGACTAATTAGCAATCTTGTTGTGCGAGGCCCCTTGGGGAAGAGTGACCATAATATGGTAGAATTCTTTATTAAGATGGAGATTGACACAGCTAATTCAGAAACTAGGGTCCTGAACTTTAGGAAAGGTAACTTCGATGGTTTGAGGCATGAATTGGCTAGAATAGACTGGCGAATGATACTTAAAAGGCTGACGGTGGATAGGCAATGGCAAACATTTATAGATCACATAGATGAACTTCAACAATTGTACATCCCTGTCTGGAGTAAAAATAAAACGGGGAAGGTGGCTCAACCGTGGCTAATAAGAGAACTTAAGGATAATGTTAAATCCAAGGAAGAGGCAGATAAATTGCCTAGAAAAAGCAACAAACCTGAGGACTGGGAGAAATTTAGAATTCAGTAGAGGAGGACAAAGGGTTTAATTAGGAGGGGGAAAATAGAGTACGAGAGGAAGCTTGCTGGGAACATTAAAACTGACTGCAAAAGCTTCTATAGATATGCGAAGAGAAAAAGAATAGTGAAGACAAACGTAGGTCCCTTGTAGTTAGATTCAGGTGAATTTATAATGGGGAATAAAGAAATGGCAGACTAATTGAACCAATACTTTTGGTTCATCTTCACTAAGGAAGACACAAATAACCTTCCGGAAATACTAGGGGACAGAGGGTCTAGTGAGAAGGAGGAACTGAAGGAAATCCTTATTAGGCGGGAAATTGTGTTTGGAAATTGATGGGATTGAAGGCCGATAAATCCCCGGGGCCTTATAGTCTGCATCCCAGCGTACTTAAGGAAGTGGTCCTGGAAATAGTGGATGCATTGGTGATCATTTTCCAACAGTCTATCGACTCTGGATCAGTTCCTATGGACTGGAGGGTAGCTAATGTAACACCACTTTTTATAAAAGGAGGGAGAGAGAAAACGGGTAATTATAGACTGGTTAGCCTCACATCAGTCGTGGGGAAAATGCTGGAATCAATTATTAAAGATGAAATAGCAGCGCATTTGGAAAGCAGTGACAGGATCGGTCCAAGTCAGCATGGATTTATGAAAGGGAAATCATTCTTGACAAATCTTCTAGAATTTTTTGAGGATGTAACTAGTAGAGTGGACAAGGGAGAACCAGTGGATGTGGTGTATTTGGACTTTCAAAAGGCTTTTGACAAGGTCCCACACAAGAGATTGGTGTGCAAAATTAAAGCACATGGTATTGGAGGTAATGTACTGATGTGGATAGAGAACTGATTGGCAGACAGGAAGCAGAGAGTCGGGATAAACGGGTCCTTTTCAGAATGGCAGGCAGTGACTAGTGGGGTGCCGCAGGGCTCAGTGCTGGGACCCCAGCTATTTACAATATATATCAATGATTTAGATGAAGGAATTGAGTGTAATATCTCCAAGTTTGCAGATGACACTAAGCTGGGTGGCAGTGTGGGCTGTGAGGAGGATGCTCAGAGGCTGCAGGGTGACTTGGACAGGTTAGGTGAGTGGGCAAATGCATGGCAGATGCAGTATAATGTGGATAAATGTGAGGTTATCCACTTTGGTAGCAAAAACACGAAGGCAGAATATTATCTGAATGGCGGCAGATTAGGAAAAGGGGAGGTGCAACGAGACCTGGGTGTCATGGTACATCAGTCATTGAAAGTTGGCATGCAGTTACAGCAGGCGGTGAAGAAAGCAAATGGTATGTTGGTCTTCATAGCTAGGGGATTTGAGTATAGGATCTGGGAGGTCTTACTGCAGTTGTACAGGGCCTTGGTGAGGCCTCATCTGGAATACTGTGTTCAGTTTTGGTCTTCTAATCTGAGGAAGGATGTTCTTGCTATTGAGGGAGTGCAGCAAAGATTCACCAGACTGATTCCCGGCATGGCTGGACTGACATATGAGGAGAGACTGGATCGACTAAGCCTGTATTCACTGGAGTTTAGAAGGGTGAGAGGGCATCTCATTGAAACATATAAAATTCTGACGGGACTAGACAGGTTAGATGCAGGAAGAATGTTCCAGATGTTGGGGAAGTCCAGAACCAGGGGACACAGTCTAAGGATAAGGGGTAAATCATTTAGGACTGAGATGAAGAGAAACTTTTTCATTCAGAGTTGTTAACCTGTGGAATTCTCTGCCACAGAGAGTTGTTGATGCCAGTTCATTGGATATATATTCAAGAGGGAGTTAGATATGGCCCTTACGGCCAAAGGGATCAAGGGGTATGGAGAGAAAGCAGGAAAGGGGTACTGAGGTGGATGATCAGCCATGATCTTATTGAATGGTGGTGCAGGCTCGAAGGGCCGAATGGCCCACTCCTGCATCTATTTTCCATGTTTCTATGTTTCTTTATTTTAGCCAGGGGGCACTTGTATAATTTGTGTGTTGGTGCCCTCGGAAAAAAAACAAAAAAAAGGGGAGCACGTAAAGTTTTTGGAGTGTCCCTTTCCCTTTAATCATGGGGGCACATGATTACTGATACAAGTAAAATAATTGTAGAGCTGAGTTTAATTTGTTGAAGTTTGTCGGTTTTAGTGCCACCCCCGCTTTAGCCAGGGGGCACTTGTATTAAAGTTTGCCATCTAATTTACCCCTTTAATCAGGGGGCATTTGATTTGCAGGTGCAACTAAAAATAGTTGTAGAGCTGTTGAGTTGTGAGTGGCTTAGCCAGTCCCGTGATGTTCACAAGACTCAATAAAACTCCAGCCAGTTGTGTTCGGGGGATCCATGGTGTTTGTGAGCCTGGTGGATGAACTGGTAATGTGTAGTGTGATTTTTAAACCTTTTGCTGATTATCCAACTAGTTCTTAATAGCAATGTGTTGCTATGAATTCTTAAGCAAAGAACCCATGAAGCAAATACAAGAGTCCAAATGGGAAAATTTTCAAAAGTTTGAAAAGTTAGGGCCCCAAGTGGGGCGAGAGTGAATTTCTCCCCTTTATATTTATTGAGAAAGACGATGGTGATTCCAACGTGGTACCCTACTGTTTGCAAACTCTCCAGTCCCATACACATCCACAATGATGCAATAAACAGTTTGGCAAGAACTCTTTTTTCTTGAAGACACTGCCCCTTTAATTTACCCCTCCGCAGATCAAAAATGCTTCAGTTTAATTTTGATTCCGTGAGATTCAGTTTCATTTAGACAGTGGGGCATCCCGGTATAAATTAGACCTTGATTCCGAGTGAATGTGAATGGGAAAGGGCTGTGTAAACGAGACACAATGGGAGAACTCAATATCACTTAATTCAATAAGGTAATGAAAGCATGGGCTCATGTTCCCTGTGCTTTGTGTAACCCCAGCCACTGCAGGAGAATCAAAATGGGCATTTGTTAAATGAATGGATGGGAAGCAGGTGGGATTCAGGCAGTGAGAAGGTGGGGGGAGAGTTCCATTCAGCGGCTGACTGAACCGAACCTGACTTGCCTTTCTAAAGAGAGGCACCGAGCCGTTCCTCACTCAAAGCGCACGTCACGTAACGTCACGTCACCATGTTTCACCGGCTCAGGTCCAAGCTGCGGGGATGGGGGGGGGGTGGGGGTTTGGGGTGCGGGGGGGGTTCCCCAGGGAGCAGGTGGTCCCCAAGAGTGAGGGGTCCCCAGGGACGGGGTTCCCCAGAGACAAAGGTTCCCAGGAGTGAGGGTATCCCCAGAAGTGGCGGGGGTCCCCAGAGGGCAGGGGTTCCCCAGGAGTAAGGGGGTCCCCAGGAGGGGGGTGTCCCCAGGAGTGAGGGTGTCCCCAGGGGTGAGGGGGGTCCCCAGGGGTGAGGGGGGTCCCCAGGAGTGAGGGGGTCCCCAGGGGGCAGGGTGTCCCTAGGAGTGGGGAGGTCCTCAGGGGCGGGAGGGGGTCACCAGAGGTGGGAGGGTCCCCAATTTTTCAACTCCATGATCCCGTAACCTTAGATGAGGCAGCAGCTTAAGTATTGAGTCCCCGCCTCCAGCTGCTCAACACAGTCTGGTGATTCCTGCTGGGATGTTGGGAGTCAGCTGCATTGTGATGCCCACCACAGTCAAATAGCCTCCCAACCGAGCCTAGCTTCACTGACCAAATGGCCTCCTGTTGTGCCGATGGTTCAAACTCATCGATTAACTTACTCACTGAGTCAGCTGCAGTGTCACAAAGTGTCAGCTATGGCTCAGTGCTTTGCACTCTCGCCTCTGAGTCAGAAGGTTGTAGGTTCAATTCCCACTCCAGGGGCTTGAGCACAAAATCTAGGCTGATACTCCCAGTGCCGTGCTGAGAGAGTGCTGCACTGTCAGAGGTGTGATTTTTAGATGTGATGTTAAACCGAGGCCCCGTCTGCCCTCTCAGGTGGATGTAAACGATCACATGGCATTATTTCGAAGAAGAACAGGGGAGTTCTCTCCGGTGCTCTGGCCAATATTTATCCCTCAATCAACATAACAAAAACAGATTATCTGGTCATTATCACAATGCTGTTTGTGGGAGCTTGCTGTGCGCAAATTGGCTGCCATGTTTCCCACATTACAACAGTGACTACTCTCCAAAAATACTTAAGCACTTTGAGACGTCTGGTGATCGTGAAAGGCGCTATATAAATGTAAGTCTTCCTTCCCTGTCCAACAGTTCTCAGTAATAGTGAGAAGTAAGGGAACAATTGAGACTGACAGATAGGCAAGAGACATAAGAATTAGGAGCAGGAGTACGCCATTCGGCCCCTCGAGGCTACTCCGCCATTCAATGAGATCATGGTTGATCTTCTACCTCTCCACATTTCTGCACTGACAGTGATAGACAGCCAGAGGTGCAGAGAGAGAGAGAGAGATGTGCAGACTGGGTGTAGATTGAATGTCGGGCGGGGGGTGGGGCAGTGAGTCACTGAGTGACAACTCTGTTGAGCAGATCTGAGGATGTAACGAAAACTGAGAGGGAACCGTGAGGATCAGCAGATGCTCCACCCGTTTCCTGTGAACATTTGTTTAAAAATAAATAAAGACTGAACATTTCCTCAGAGGCTTCTTCCTGCTCCACCGACGTGGATTTGGGCAGGAGGTGGGTGCAACAATCACAACTTGCATTTATGTAGCGTCTTTAAGGTAGTAAAACATTCCAAGGTGCTGCACAGGAGCGCTATCAAACAGAATTGACACTGAGTCACATCAGGAGATATTAGGCCAGGTGACCTAACACTTGGGTAGAGAAACAGAGAGGTCCCGGGAGGGAATTCCAGAGCTTGGGGTCGAGGCAACAGGAGACACGGCCAGCAGTGGTGGAGCGATGGAAATCGAGGATGTGTAAGTTACCAGATTGTAGAAGTGCAGAGATCTCAGACGGCTTGTAGGACTAGAGAATGTTACAGAGATAGTGAGGGGGGGGGCGCGGGGGGACACGAGGCTGAGGAGGGAGTTGGAAACAAGGATGAGAATTAGGCTGGCAAATGCATTTGCAGTGACGGAGAGTGAAGGAGCATTTGAGGAAATCGACGGCGAGAATGTTCTCTCTTATGTCACTGTCATCCATGGGCTTGGTGCCCGCGATCGGAGCATGTACGCCGGTGAAGTTAGGCGGTGTCATGTGACTTGCGCGACGGTATTGCAAGGTGTTCCCCCTCCCCCTCCCCGCGGCAGTGAGTGACAAATAATCGTGCGATAGATGCCAGCATTCCGGACCGATTCCTGGCCGTAGTGGCGGGTTGCATTGGGCTGTGTTGTTGTGGTTTTGTTACTGAACCAGTAATCCACAGAACGACAGTTCAAATCTCACCGTCCCGGTTCAAGAATTTGAATTTGCTTTATCGAAAGATAGCACAAATGATTTTACGGCAGAGAAACGGCCCAGCTGATCAGTGCCGGCGTTTATGCTCCACATTCGCCTCCTCCCACCATACGCCATCTAATCCCACCATCATACCCTTTTCGTCCTTTCTCCCTCATGTGTTTATCCAGCTTCCCCTTAAATGCATCTATACTGTTCGCCTCAATCATTCCCTGTGGTAGCGAGTTCCACATTCTCACCACTCTCTGGGTAATGACGTTTCTCCTGAATTCCCTGTTGGATTTATTAATGACCATCTTATCTTGATGGCCCCTAGTTCTGGATTCCCTCACAAGTACTGTCCTCTTCTCTGAATCCGCCCTATCAAACCCCTTCACAATTTGAACAACCTCTATCAGCTCACCCCTCAGCCTTCTGTTTTCTAGAGAAAAGAGCACCGGCTGTTCAATATTTCCTGATAGTTGTACCCTCTCAGTTCTGGTATCATCCTTGTAACTCTGTCTTGCACTTCCTCCAGTGCCTCTATACCGTTTTTATAATACGGAGACCCAGTATTGTTCACAATACTCCAGGTCTGCAAGTAAATCAGAAAAAGTGATTGTCCAAAAAAAGCCATCGGCTTCATTCACGTCCCTGAGGGGAGGAAACCTGCCATCCTTACCCGGTCTGGGCCTATATGTGACTCCAGTCCCACACCAATGTTGCTGACTTTTAACTGTCCTCTGAAGATACTCAGTTGTATCACCACCGTCACCAGGGCAACTCGGGATGGCCAATAAATTCGGCCTTTGCAGTGATGATCCACAATCAGAAGAAAAGGCGAGACTCCAGTGGGTCAGACACAGAGGTCAGTGCCCCCTAATTATAGCAAGGTTTGATATCCAGTGGGCCTTTGCAAAGCTCAACATAAGATACAGCCAGGCACACTTCAATAATATAACATACATTTTATAATTTATTAATGAGAATGTATTTGTTCACATCGCATTGCATTACAGTCAAATCCACTTGGAGCGAGCACATGGATATTGCGCTCAGAGCTGTTTGTCCAAACCACTGAGACCTTAAATTTCGGTTGGTCTTGAGTGGGGCTGATCTTGAGTATGGTGCTAGCTTTATTGTGACGGCCTGCTGTGCTGGGGCCCTTTAAACAGCTGCTTGCCCTCTTCTCAAGGCCCCTCAACGACACAGCAGCACCCTGTCTCTTGTCCGGACTTTGGACAACCAAATAGTGTCAGCTGTGGCTCAGTGGGTGGCACTCTTGTTTGTGGGTTCAAGTCCCACTTGAGCACATAATCCGGCTGGCACTCCCAGTGCGGTGCTGAGGGAGCGCTGCACACTTGATCAGCTCCGCTGGGCAGGCCATATTGTCCGCATGCCAGACACGAGACTCCCAAAGCAAGCGCTCTACTTGGAACTCCTTCACGGCAAACGAGCCAAAGGTAGGCAGAGGAAACGTTACAAGGACACCCTCAAAGCCTCCCTGGTGAAGGGCGACATCTCCACTGACACCTGGGAATCCCTGGCCAAAGACCGCCCGAAGTGGATGAAGAGAATCCGGGCGGGTGCTGAGCACCTCGAGTCTCATCGCCGAGAGCATGCAGAAACCAAGCACAGGCAGCGGAAGGAGCGTGCGGCAAACCAGTCCCACCCACCCTTACCCTCAACGACTATCTGTCCCACCTGTGACAGAAACTGGTTCTCGTATTGGACTGTTCAACCACCAAAGGACTCGTGTTAAGAGTGGAAGCAAGTCTTCCTTGATTCTGAGGGACTGCCTATGATGATGATGCACTGACAGTGTATCTTCAGAGGACAGTTAAAAGTCAGCAACGTTGGTGTGGGACTGGAGTCACAAATAGGCCCAGACCGGATCTGCCCTCTCAGATGGATATAAAAGATCTCATGGTGCTGTATCGAAGAAGAGCAGGGGAGTTCTTCCTGGTCACCTGGCCAATATTTATCCCTCAACCACCATCAGTAAAACAGATGATCTGATCAGTTATCACATTGTGGGAGCTTGCTGTTTATTCAGTTCAATAGTCAGTTCTTTTACCAGTTTGTATAATTCCTTCTGTTGCACTAAATAGTGTTTGTGATGTGATCGAGGGCCATTTTTTTACAAAAGAACATAAGAAATAGGAGCAGGGGTAGGTCATCTGGCCCCTCGAGCCTGCTCCACCATTCAATAAGATCATGGCTGATCCGATCTTGGCCTCAATTTAATTTTCCCTGCCCGCTCACCATAACTTCTGACTCCTTATCGTTCAAAAATCTGTCTATCTCCTCTTTAAATATATTCAATGTCCCAGCCTCCACAGCTCTCGGGGGCAGAGAATTCCACAGGTTTACAACCCTCTGAGAGAAGAAATTCCTTCTCATTTTGTTTAAAATGGGCGACCCTTTATTCTGAAATCATGCCCCCTAATTCTGGATTCTCCCACAAGGGGAAACATCCTCTCTCTATCCACCCTGTCAAGCCCCCTCAGAATCTTATATGTTTCAATAAGATCACCTCTCATTCTTCTAAACTCCAATGAGTAGAGGCCCAACCTACTCAACCTTTCTTCATAAGACAACCCCTTCATCTCAGGAATCAACCTAGTGAACCTTCTCTGAACTGTCTCCAATGCAAGTATATCACTCCGTAAATAAGGAGACCAAAACTGGATACAGACAACCTGATGCTGAGGATTGCTTTAAAACCAATTCTTTACCCAGAGAGTGGGGAGGATGTGGAACTCGCTGCCACAGGGAATGGTTGAGGTGAACAGTGTGGATGCATTTAAGGGGAAGCTGGATAAACACATGAGGAGAAGGGAATAGAAGGACATGCTGATAGGGTGAGTTGCAGAGGGGTGGGAGGAAGCTCGTGTGGAGCATGAACAGCGGCACGGACCGGTTGGGCCGAAGGACCTGTTTCTGTGCTGTACACTCGATGTGATTTGATGTTGTGCCGATCACATACTACTGTCGCAGTTTGTAACTGTCCGGTTCCCAAATCCCAGACTCTTTGGGGAAGCTTCGAACTGTCAGCACAGTCACAGTGCTCATGCTGGAAATCCAAACCAGAAACAGAACCTCTCCACACTGCCAGAGTTGGGACTGTGCTGCTTCCAGCGCTTTCTGTTCCTGTTTTCAGAAGGTTACGCCTGTATGGTTTCCGTATGTCCTTTCCCCACCCTCGATCTCCCCCCCTCCCCCCCAACACATCCCTCCAGAATTGTTCGGCACAAGTGAAGTTTTTAAACATTCTGCTGCAACTTGGGTGATTTCTGTGCTCTCCGCCCTCCCTCTGATCTTGGTAAGAAGCTGCTGTTTGAATCCTAAACTCCAGGTCGTTGTCCTCCTGTAATCTCAGTGGTGTGTGGTATCCATTCGAGACACAGTGAGGGAGGGAGGGAGAAAGAGAGACGGGAAAGAGAAAGAGGGTGAGAGAGACAGAGATTGGGAGAGAGAGAAAGAGAGAAGGAGGGGAGAAAGAGAGAGAGAGGGAGGGGCCAGAGAGAGGAGGGAGAGAGAAAGAGTGGAGCCACAGAAAAAGAGAGAGGAGCGAGAGAGAGACAAGGGAGAGATTGGGAGAGGGAGATTGAGAAAGAACGAGGTTTTTGGGGAGAAAGAGGGAGAGAGGTGAGGGTGGGGGGGGAACAAAGGGAAAGAGACAGGGGAGCGATTGAGAGAGAGAGACAACGATTGGGAGAGAGAGAGGGAGGGAGAATGCGAGAGACGAGAGTGAGGAGGGATAGAGAGAGAGGTTGAGAAAGAATGAGGGAGAGAGAAGAAAGGCTGAGGGAAAGAGTTGGGGAGAGACAGAGGGAGGGAGAGGGAGAGATAGAGATTGGATGAAAGGGAGAGACAGAGGAAGAGAGAAAGAGACACAGAGAGATAAAGAGAGCGGGTGGGGGGGGGGTGGCGGAGAGTTAGAGAGGGAGAGATAGATAGTAGGAGAGAAAGACAGACAGGGAGAGAGAACGAGACAGAAGGGGAAAGAAAGACAGAGATAATGAGAGGGAGAGACAGAGAGGGAGACAGAGAGGGGGAGAGAGAGAGAGGGAGAGAGTCAGAGAGCGAGAGAGAAAGTGTCAGTGCACGGAAAGCAGTGTACTTATCCAGGCACTGGCAGAGCCTGAAGTGACAGTTCCTGGAGGATGCGTGAAGTGTATTGAGCAAAACAAATCTATTTTTGGATGTACTTTCGTATTTACTTTTGATCCCAAATGCACTTTTCTAATTAATATTTTCGTGGCATTGGCTTTCAATCTTTCTGGCCTTTAAAGTGGCCTGTTGGAGGGAGATGACACTCACTGCACGTATGCTTTGTGTACTGCGTGTGTGTCTTTGCACAGAATGTGCTCCATCCTACACAGAGACACGGTCACAGCCCAGTGCCAGGCCGAGTGATAAAGGGCAGGGTCTGTGCTGAGGTAACTGGTCTCATCAAAGGTCTCAGTACACCCCCACGCTAGGGGAGGGCAAGGAGGGAACGGATCATTCAGGGTTACTGATCCTGATCCCTGTGTGAATGTCACGTGAGGACAGTATCGAGCTTGGCGCTGTGACCTATGCCCCTGTGAGGATGCTCACAGGTTTGTAGAGCTGTTGAAACTCATCAGGGTCTGGAACAGAGTCGCCAGCAAACACAGGTTGGAGTGGTGGCTGTCCTGCGGGAGCCGCTGCTCAGGAATCCGTGCCTCCACGACTGCGGTTTTAGGTGGCAGTCGGACGAGAGGGCTGTGGCTGGCGAGGTGACCAGGGTCAGGGACCTGCTCGATGGAGAGGAGCGGGCTGGATGGCACCAGATATGCTGGCACGGCGCCTATCCTGGGCCGACGTTGGGCGCGCGGCCAGTGTCATCGAGTCGCTAAAAATAGCGCTGGGCCCTGACTCCGTTAGGTGTGTTGAGGAGGCTCAACCACGTGGGGAGATCCCGTTCGAACTGACCCCCATCTGGACGGAATTCGTCATCGGCGCCAAGCCCTGGAACCTCCCTCGGCGCCTCATAACTTGAGCTCCTCGGGGAAATCCCCTCCGTGCCTTTCAGTTCTGCACAGAGGGGTTTCCTGTACGGGCTGCTCTTGCACACTCTCCACCTTGCCATCCTCATCTGCCGTCCGGACACGCCATGATGTACAATCTTGCCGTCCGGAGGAGGCGGGGGTCCCTGATGGAGTGCACTCTACGCGGGAGTCCTCCCACTATTTATTGGCGACTTGGCCTGGAGGGTATTGCACGGAGCAGTCCCCTGCAGTAAGTTTTTAAGTCGGTTCTTGGGCTCCCAGGCCGCCTGCAATTTCTGCGGTCTGGAGGAGTCCGTGTTCCATGGTTTTATCAAATATTTAAAGGGGCTGCTCCTCAAATTCTGGTTGCACTTCAATCCCACACTCCTGATCTTTGGGCACCCTGTGCGGAGAGGAGCGGGCAGGTCGGAAGGCCTCTTTGTAGGACTGCTCCTGGGCACGGCCAAGGGGGCCATCACCCGGTCCAGGCAGCGGGCGGTGGAGGGGGTCGTTCAGCCTGACTGCCTGCCTCTCTTCCGCGGTTCCATCTGAGCCAGGGTGTCCCTGGAGATGGAGCACGCGGAGTCCACCGGTACGCTCGCGGCCTTCCGTGAGAGGTGGGCACCAGAGGGTCTGAAGTGCATCATCACCCCCGGCAACCAAATTTTAATTTGATTTTAATGTCGAAATTTTAATTTGTTTAAATTGCCGGTTTTAGTGTCCCCCCCCGCCGCCCCCTTTTTAACCAGGGGGCACTTGTATAATTTGTGTTTCTCGTGCCCTCAATAAAAAACAAGGGGGCACTTGAAAAGTTTTTGGACTGTGCCCCCCCCCCCTTAATCAGGGGGCACTTGATTATTGATACAACTACAATAGTAGTAGAGCTGTTGAGTTGGGAGTGGCTTAGCCAGTCACGTGATGTTCACAAGACTCAATAAAACCCCAGCCAGTTGGATTCGGGGGATCCACGATGAGGCAGGTGGTTGTGAGCCTGGTGGATGAACTGGTAATGTGTAGTGTGATTGTTAAACCTTTGCTAATAAACCAACTAGTTCTTAATAGCAATGTGTTGCTATGTATTCTTCAGCAAAGAACTCATGAAGCCAATACATTACAGCAGTGCTGCTCTCTGCAGTCGACCATCTTACCGACACTCTCTGAGCTCACAGCTGAACAATCACCGGTCGGGTCGAGTGCTGTGACCAATCGTAGCAAATAAAAAGAAAGACTTGCATTTATATAGCGCCTTTCACAACTCCAGGATGTCCCAAAGTACTTTAGAAACAATGAAGTACTTTTTGAAGTACTGTTGTAATGTGGGAAACGCAGCAGCCAATTTGTGCACAGCAAGCTCCCACAAACAGCAATGTGATAATGACCAGATCATTTGTTTTAGTGATGTTTCCCACATTAAAATAGTGACTATACTTCAAAAGTACTTCATTGGCTGTAAAGCGCTTTGGTATTTCCTGAGGTCGTAAAAGGGGCTATATAAATGCAAGTCTGTTTTTTTGTTGATTGAGAGATAAATATTGTCCCGGACATTGGGGAGAACTCCCCTGCTCTTCTTCGAAATAATGCCATGGGATCTTTTACATCCACTTGAGAGAGCAGACGGGGCCTCTGTTTAACGTCTCATCTGAAAGATGGAATCTCTGACAGTGCAGCACTCCCTCAGCACTGCACTGGAGTGTCAGCTTGGATTATGTGCTCAAACCTCCGGGGAGGGATTTGAACCCATGACCTTCGGACCCAGAGGTGTGAGTGCTACCCACTGAGGCACAGCTGGCACACATGCCTTTTAATTTGTGGTCTGGAACCTAAAAATGATCATGAGAAGTTTTCAGATTGTGGTAAGAATTGAACCAGCTCTTCAAGGGAAGACGTCCTCCCACTCCTACCCAGTCTCTCCCTCTCACTCCCTCCTCTCTCTGACCCCTCCCTCTCTCGCAACCACTGTCTCTCTCTCTCTCCCAATCTCTCCCCTCTCTCTCTCTCTCCCCTCCCCTTGCTCTCTCTCTCTCTCTCCCCTCGCTCTCTCTCTCTCTCTCTCTCTCTCTCTCTCTCTCTCTCTCTCTCTCTCCCTCCCCCCTCCCTCTCTCTCTCTCTCCCTCCCCCCTCCCTCTCTCTCTCTCTCCCAATTCCTCTCTCTCCCCTCCTTCTCTCCCACAGTACGTGGTTCACTCCCGGGCTGCTTGGTTGTCGGAGGGCCTTGCCACATCCCGAGAATGAATTAGATTTAAGATAAAAAAGAATTTCCCCCAGTACAACAGTGAAGCTGGTTATGGCAGGAAGCTGAACACTGCCGACAGTTCCAGGCTTTGAGGCTGCTTCTACAGGAATGTCGGGAGAAGGCCCACATTTGAAGGGGGGGGGGGTCATTGCCCCGTTGGTTCACACATTGGGTCTGGCATCGTGAGGGGTTGGGGGCTCGAGTTAGGGTTACCAAACTAATGTATTTGCCTTGTGGGTTCTTTGCTTAAGAATTCATAGCAACACATTGCTATTAAGAACTTCTTGGTTTATTAACAAAGGTTTAACAATCACACTGCACATTACCAGCTCATCCACCAGGCTCACAATTGCATACCTGATTGTGGATAACCTAGACCCAACTGGCTGGGGTTTTATTGAGTCTTGTGAACATCACATGACTGGCTAAGCCGCTCCCAACTCAACAGCCCTACCAACCCGTGAGCATCGTCACTGGTGCCTACATTACACCCTCTTCTGTGCTGGATGATTCTTTGATGTGTTACATTCAGCTTGGGCTGACGTGAAGTCGGTGGTTGCTGAAGGAAATGGAGGGGGTCCAGTGGCCCAGGGGTGGCCCTGAGCTTGGCGTTGAGAAGGCCGTCTCTCTAGAAACTAGAGTAAGCCCGATTAAAAATGAAATAATGCTGTTCAGTTCTGGTGTCACCACGAGAGTACCATAGTGACCAGTCTTCCCTGAAAAGCAGTCGTAACTGCAATTTACCACAGTGAACGTGGAAATCCCCAGGTGAAGCTGCAAGTCCCTGTTCACCAGATATTGCTGTGCTATCATCTGGGTGTTAGGGGGGCAACCCGCTTACCCAGGCACATGAGGCCCGGGTTTACAGATCCCAATGGTGACCAGAGCTGGGATCCAAGGGAGCCGTTCCATTCCCTACCATAGGGAGTTGCCTGAAACTACTTACACAGTAACCCCTCCCCTCCCCAGTGCCCTGTGTTACTGAGTGACAGTGTGAGGGATTAACATCAGTAGAGGTACAGTTCAACAAAGGGCACTGGGGGAGAGGGAGTAACTGAGTGACAGTGTGAGGGATTAACATCAGTAGAGATACAGTTCGACAAAGGGCACTGGGGGAGAGGGAGTAATTGAGTGACAGTGTGAGGGATTAACATCAGTAGAGATACAGTGAGTGACGAGGGCACTGGGGGGGAGGGAGTAATTGAGTGACAGTGTGAGGGATTAACATCAGTGGAGATACAGTCAATAACACAGGGCACTGGGGGAGAGGGGTTACTGAGTGACAGTGTGAGGGATTAACATCAGTAGAGATATAGTCAATAACACAGGGCACTGGGGGAGAGAGGTTACTGAGTGACAGTGTGAGGGAGCTGGATTAACATCAGTAGAGATACAGTCAGTGACACAGGGCCTTGGCTGGGATGGCAAATCGTATCAAAACACAATCATCACGTCTGATGATCACATTGATACCGATCTCTTTAGATTTTTTTCCTTTTCACAGAATGCAAGTTTTTGGTCGAACGTTTAGATGAGGACAGTACCCTTTTCAGAGAGTCTTGATGGGCACTGTCTATCTGGGACCGCTCCAGTTACTTAGAATGAAGTTGTGTGAGTGTTGTAAATAATCGGAAACTGACAGCCCGGCCCACAAATACAGGGGGTGAAATTGGCCTTGGGATGGTGGAGCAGAATGGGCTCTATAATGTATTTGCTTCATGGGTTCTTTGCTTAAGAATTCATAGCAACACATTGCTATTAAGAACTAGTTGGTTTATTAGCAAAGGTTTAACAATCACACTACACATTACCAGCTCATCCACCAGGCTCACAACCACCTGCCTCATCGTGGATCCCCCGAACCCAACTGGCTGGGGTTTTATTGAGTCTTGTGAACATCACGTGTCAAGCTAAGCCACTCCCAACTCAACAGCTCTACAAGTATTTGTTGCAAAATTTAATACAAGTGCCCCTTTTTGTTTAAGGGCACAATCAACAGGTCTACAACTTTTTTAGTTGAGACCATCAATCAAATCAAATCAAATCAAATGCACCCTTATTAAACAAATTAAATTTTGGCCATCAACTTAATTCAAATTAAAATGTGGTTGCTGGGGGGTGATGATGCATTCCAGTCCCTCCGGCGCCCACCTCTCGTGGAAGGTCGCGAGTGTACCGGTGGACACCGCGTGCTCCATCTCCAGGGACACCCTGGCTCGGATGTAACCGCGGAAGAGAGGCAGGCAGTCGGGCTGAACGAGCCCCTCGACCGCCCGCTGCCTGGGCCGGCTGATGCCCAGGAGCAGTCCTAGGGGGAGGCCTTCCAACCTGCCCGCCTCCCCTCCGCACAGGTTGCCCAAAGATCAGGAGTGTGGGACTGAAGTGCAACCAGAATTTGAGGAGCATCGTCACTGGTGCATACATTAAAGATGGCAGCAAATTAACAGCCCGCTGCTCTCCTCCGCCCCATTTGATCTTCTGTTGACTCACGAGACCGATTACCCGCGGGAGAATTCCCTGCCCATAGACAACCGCCTGGGCTGGGCTGGGCTGCATTACATCGCATGCCTTTGTGCTTTGACTTTGTGTGTGAGTATGTGGCTGGCGTGCAACGGCCACCACACATTAAAACAATCCACGCACAGGCATCTTCCACCCTTCACGATGTAGTTCGGGACCTGGAATATTAGGTCCTTCATTGAAACACCTGTAAACTCATCCCTTTTTGGCGTGGAAGCAAGTCATCCTCGCTTCGAGGGATTGCCTATGATGATATGATGATGAGTACGGGTAGTGCAGCACGCAGCATTAAAACAGGCATTGCTGACTGTTGTCCAAACCCGACTGAACATCGATGTCAAGCAGTTGAAGCAGGTCGCTTTTTTGTCCCTCAATTAACATAACAAAAACAGATTTTCTGGTCATTGTCACCAGATTGTCTGCTTGTGGGAGCTTGCTGTGCTCAAGTTGGCCACCGTGTTTCCCACATTACAACAGTGACTACACTCCAAAAGTACTTTGTTGGCTGTGAAGCACTTTTGAGACGTCTAGTGGTCATGAAAGGCACTGTATAAATGCAAGTCTTTCTTTAATTACCCTTCCTGACATCACCCTAGCTCTAAATAGCTTCTCTTTGTCTACCCAATCAAATCCTTTCATCATTTTAAACCCCTTGATTAGGACTTTGAATTTTTAGGAGTACACTGTTCGGCTCAGCTCAAGGCAGCTCTTGAAAATGAAGATGTTTGAGATACGGAAACATTTATTACAATGGTTAGTTTGTTTACTCACAAACACACAAGGTGACAGAATCATAGAATGGTTACAGCACAGAAGGAACCATTTGGCCCGTCGAGCCTGTGCCAGCTCTCTGCAAGAGCACTTCAGCCAGTCCCACTCCCCCGCCCCTGATAATGTGAGTGGGAAAGGGTGCAATGAGAATGTTGATGGCCTCACAATGACTGAGCAGCCCACAGGTCAGTGGGTCCAGGAGGGTGAGGGTGCTCGGTGTCTGTGAGTGCAGGGATCGGGGCGGGAGTGGTGGCGATGGGGAGGGGGGTGGCGGGGGTGATGTAGGGGAGCGATGGCAATTGGGGCCTTAAATGTGGGGTCATGGGGAACGCTCCTGCTCCCCCCTCGAGCCTGTTCTGCCATTCAATGAGATCATTGCTGATCTTCTACCTCAACTCCACTTTCCTGCACTGTCCCCATATCCCTTGATTCCCTTAATATCCAAAAATCTATCGATCTCCGTCTTGAATATACTCAAAGACGGAGCCTCCACAGCCCTCTGGGGTAGAGAATTCCAGAGATTCACCGGCCTCTGAGCGAAGTGGTTTCTCCTCATCTCAGCCCTAAATGGCTGTACAGGGAATAAGGGGTTATGGAGAGCGGGCAGGGAAGTGGAGCTGAGTCCATGATCAGATCAGCCGTGATCGTATTGAATGGCGGAGCAGGCTCGAGGGGCCGTGTGGCCTACTCCTGCTCCTATTTCTATGTTGTTCTGTATGTTGCTGCGGTGTAATGTTGCTGAGATACTTTCAGAGTGCTGTGTGTGGGCTGTGCTCAGTGTGAGCTGTGCAGTGGCAGAGGCTGGATAGTCTGCTCCTGGTGCTGTGTTACTGAGACACTGCCGCTTTAAGAGCTGTGTGTGTGTGAGCAGGGGGGAGCTGTGTGGGTTGTGCTGTGTGTCAGTGACAGGCTGGGCTCTGCCCTGGGAGAGAGAGAGAGACAGGGAGCTGACACATGTGGAGGAGCGGGGCTGGGACCGCCGCATGTAAAGAGCAAGGCGGCGGCCGGGACATGGGAGCGGGGGAGGCGGGCGGACACACAGGCTCGGCACCATAAACACCAGTCCCGGGAGAGAGAGAGAGAGAGGCTGGGGCTGCCCAACATTCCCAGCAACAACAAAGTATGCCAGTAGTTAGTGGATGAGAGAGGCAGCAACATGTATGGCCACTACCATCACTTCATGAAGCTCCCTGTCACCTATAACCGTGAGTACACACCGCTCCTCTCCCGCTCTCTCCTTCCTCTCTTTCTCTCTCTAACTCTCCTTCCTCCCCCTCTCGCTCTTTCGAGCTCTCCTTCCTCTCTCTCTCTTTCTCGCTCTCCTTCCTCTCTCTCTCTCTCCCTAGCTCTCCCTCTCTCTCTCCTTTCTAGCTTTCCTTCCTCTCTCTCTCCTTTCTAGCTCTCCTTCCTCTCTCTCTCTCCCTCCCCAGATCTCCTTCCTCTCCCTCTTTTTTCTGTATCTATCTTTTTTCTCTCTTCCTCTTTCTGTCTTTTTCTTTCTCTCCCCTCTCTATCTCCTTTCTCTCCATCTCCTTTCTATCTCGCTTTCTCTCTCTCCCTCTATCTTTCTCTGTTTCTTCCACTAGCTTTCTGTATCTCTTTCTATCTTTTTTTTTATCTCTTCCTCTTTCTGTCTTTCTTTCTCTCCCCTCTCTATCTCCTTTCTCTCTCTCTTTCTGTCCCTCTATCTTTCTCTCTTCTTTCACTCTGTTTCTTTCACTAGCTTTCTGGATCTCTTTCTATCTTTTTTCTCTCTTTCTGTCTTTCTTTCTCCCCCCCCCCCCTCTTTCTCCTTTCTCTCTCTCTCTCTCTCTCTCTTTCCTTCTATCTTTCTCTTTCACTTTTTATCTTTCTCACCTTTATCTTTCTCTTTCTATCTTTTTTTTGTTATCTCTTTCCTTTCTTCTTTTTCTTTCTCTTTCTCTATCTCTTTATCCATCTTTTTCTCTCTCGTTTTATTTATCTTTCCTTTTCTTCTTTCTGTCTCAGAAAGAAAGTTTTTTTTTAAATCATTGCTTAGGGCCTTTTCTTTTTGAGAAAGGACTTCTTACCCTTTCGCACGCTCAATCCCGTCTCTTGTGTTTTTTAAATTTTAAAGCAAACTGCACATGGGCTCCAGGACAGGGGGTGTGTGCGAAGGTACAAGAAAGGCTCATTTATCAGGCAGGTGTCACTGGATACCAAGCTCCTGCGGGTGTTGGGGCTGCTGAGGGACTCGCTGAGTGTCCCGCCCGCCCCACTTCAAGTCAGCGGAAGGGAAAATCGGGCGGGGCGTAGAACAGGCGGAAACTCGTGAACCCAAAGTTCAAATTGCACCCCTAACATTGAGTCTATGCACGGGATAGAGGGGAAATGTGGCGTTTTGTTAAAAACATTTCAGTTTACCCTCTTCGCCCCTACCTTTGCAAAAGAGACTTCAGTTCAACTCATCCAACTTCTGTTTACAACAACAACAACTTGCATTTATATAGCGCCTTTAACATAGTAAAACATCCCAAGGCATTTCACAGAATACTTCTTAACCCTCGTCCCCTCTGAACCGGTGCGGCTGTTACAAGGCACAGCTAACTGTGATCCCAGCGTAGGACTGCCAGTCTCAAGGACCATACTCGACTACCAAAATCAGTCAACAAAATCTGTAGCGATACTATACAGTATGTATTAAATATACAGCACTCACTGTCATGCGGTATATTCTGTATAAATGTACAGCACTCATCCCGTCAGGGTATTCTATATAAATCAGACATTTACGGCACAGAAGGAGGTCATTCAGACCATCGTTTCTGTGCTGGGAATGTGCAGCGCTCTGTCATACAGTGTAATCTATAGAACCACATATCCTCCATTGTCAACAGTGTAAACATACTGCACTCAGTGTTATTTATACTTTATAAAGGCACAGCATTCACTTTCATATAGTGCATCTTATAGAGATGGATAGCGCCCAGCATGCATTGTATCTTATCTAAATATACAGCGTTTGATATAATTACAGTATACAATCTATATAAATCTGTGTGCTCACTGTTGTACTGTTTTCCTTATAGTGTATTCTATATAAATGTTACAGTATTCACTATCATTCGGTGCATTGCATATGAGTGTACAGCAATCACTAATATTCACTGTATTTATATTTTGTTGCCGTGTCAATATCCAGTACTTCCAGGGCAGGTACAGCACAAGTTAGATATAGAGTAAAGTCCCTTCTCAATCATTCCACCCAACACTCGTGGGAGTGAGTTACAGGCTGGAATCTAATCGAGGAGTTCGGGTGATTTATATACAGAATAACGGATACCCGGCAGTGAGTTACAGGCTGGAATCTAATCAAGGGGTTCGGGGGTTTATATATAGAATAACAGATACCCGGGAGTGAGTTACAGGCTGAATCTAATAGAGGGGTTTGGGGCATTTATATATAGAATAACAGATACCCGGGAGTGAGTTACAGGCTGAATCTAATCGAGGGGTTCGGGGGTTTATATATAGAATAACAGATACCCGGCAGTGAGTTACAGGCTGGAATCTAATCGAGGAGTTCGGGTGGTTTTATATAGACACCCGGGACTGAGCGTGTTACTGTTTGGAATCTAATCGAGGGGTTTGTGTGTAAATAAATAATTTAAGAAAGATAAAGCAATCTTTTTGTTGGTTGAGGTCAGACTGCAGCTGTTGGGATCTGGCTGTGTGACTCAGATGCTTCCAAGATGCAGAGGGATAGATTTGGAAATATCCGTCCCCATTTGCTCCGCCCCCACCACAAACCAGCTCCGTTGCTGAGGCAGCCAGTCTGGGGCAAGGTGGCAGTAGAGGGCACTGCAGTTGTCCTCAGTGCCCATTGAATGGGGAGAGGGAGGGGAATGGCATTGAGCACCAAACCGAACATACGGAAACATTTTAAGGGTCCTGCTGCGATTTGCCGATACGTGTTCCCGACGGGCAAGGTTGCATGGGGGAGGGGGAATACATTTGAAAGGAAAAAAGAAAGACTTGCATTTATATAGCACCTTTCACGACCACCAGACATCTCAAAGCGCTTTACAGCCAATTATGTATTTTTGGAGTGTCGTCACTGTTGTAATGTGGGAAACGCGGCAGCCAAAATGCACACAGCAAGTTCCCACAAACAGCAATATGATAATGACCAGATAATCTTGTTTGTGTGATGTTGATTGAGGGATAAATATTGGCCAGGACACTGGGGATAACTCCCCTTGTCTTCTTCGAAATAGTGCCATCGGATCATTTGCAGCCACGTTAGAGGGCAGACGGGCCTCGGTTTAACATCTCATCTGACAGGCGGTACATTTTTGTGAAGATTTACCCTCGTACACCACATGCTTGCAAATTCATCCTCGCCATTGTGTTCTTTAAAGCTCGGGTGCTCATGGGTCACTGTCTCGATGCCCAAAGTGATGTTTGGGCATCGAGACAGTGACCCATGAGCACGGGACCCCCCCCCCCCCTTTGCTTCCGTTGTGCCACCAGTCGCGTCCTCTGGAGGGCTAATGGAGATGTAATCCCATGCTTTGCCCCTCTCTTTCCCCCCCCCCACCCCTCAATCTGCATCGCCTGGCGCCCCCTGGAGATTGATTTCCAGCAGTCGGAGTCTGCCAAGCACAGTTGAATCAGTTCTGGGTTGTGCGTCATGCCTCCCCGCACCTACCTTGGCAGCAGAGTCCAGTCAAGTAAGAGCGAGCCTCGGCACACCACTGGGGCTGCAATTCGACCGGGACCGCAGCCTGAATTGGACTTTGTAAATAGGGGCACTGAATACAAAAACAAGGAAGTCATGCTAATCCTTTACAATTCACTGGTTAGACCTCAGCTGGAGTATTGTGTATAGTCTGGGCACTGTACTTTAGGAAGGATGTCAAGTCCTTGGAAAACCGATCACTTTTACACCCCGCCCGACTTTTCTTCCATTCCGACGGTAAAATGTAAATCGGGCGGGGAGTTATTCTCTGTGTCCTGGGCCAATATTTATCCCTCACATCAACATAAAAACAGATTATCTGGTCATTATCATATTGCTGTTTGTGGGAGCATGCTGTGCGCAAATTGGCTGCCGCGTTTCCCACATTACAACAGTGACTACATGAGGTCACTGAAGACTGGGTTCACCCCACCTGTCGTCTCCAGCGAGAGATCCTTGCTCCAAACTGGTGCTCTTGTAACTGAAGGCATTCTTTTGCCATTACAGTTCTTCATGAAAGCTGGATCTCAGTACATGATCGCCATCTATGTCCTCATTTCAGCACCGTAACTTCGACGGGATTCCCACTAGCATAGAATCTTGCGACACAGAAGGAGGTCAGTCCACCTGTCATGCCTGTGCCGGCTCTTTGAAAGAGCTGACAATTAGTCCCACTCCCTGGCTTTTTCCCCATAACCCTGTAAATGAGTCCTCTACAAGTACATGTCCAATTGCCTTTTGAAAGTTCCCATGGAATCTGATTCCACCACCCTTTCAGGTAGTGTGTTCCAGATCTTCACAGCTCTCGGTGAAGAAATGCCTTTTCCTTTCTCCTCCAGATCTTTTGTCCATTATTTTAAACCTGTGACCTCTGGTTACCAACCCACTTTCCAGAGGAAACCGCTTCTCCCGACTTGCTCTCTGAAAACCCCTCATAATTTTGAGTAACTCTATTGGGTCTCCGCTTAACCTTCTCTGCTCCAAGGAGAACAATCCCAGTTTATCCAATCTCTCCACAAAGCTGAACTCCCTCATCCCTGGTCTCATCCTAGTAAACCTGCTCTGTATCCTTTCCAAGGACCTGACATCCTTACTAAAGTGCGTTGCCCGGAATTGTACACAATACCCCCAGCTGAGGCCTCACCAGTGAATTGTAAAGGTTCAGCATGACTTCCTTGTTTTTGTATTCAGTGCCCCTATTTACAAAGCCAACTATCTCAACCGCTTTCTGTATCAACTTGCCTTGCCACTTTCACGATTTGTGGATATCCACCCCCCAGGTTTCTCTGTTCTTGCACCCCCTCAAAATATTACTATTTAGATTACACTGCCTCTTCATGTTGTTTCTCCCAAAAATGCATCACTTCACACTGATCCGTATTAAATTGCATATGCCTTGTGTTTGCCCATTTCACCAGTCAGTCTGTGTCCTCCTGAACTCTACTATCCTGCTCACTATTTACTACACTGCCAAATTTTGTATTGCCTGCAAATTTCAAAGTAATGCTCCCTGTAGCCACGTCCATCATCATAGGCAGTCCCTCGAGTCGAGGATGACTTGCTTCCACGCCAAAAAGTTCACAGGTGTTTCAATGAAGGACCTAATATACCGGATCCCGAACTACATCCTGAAGGGTGGATGATGCCTGTGCGTGGATTTTTTTTAACATGTGGTGGCCGTTGCACACCAGCCACCACACGGGCTTGACAGAGCTAGGTCTTGGTCCAGTGGCAAGGGTTAACCAAGACGACTGGAGACCTGCTCTGCTGCAAGGACCTAGTACTCACACATATCGCAGTGTGGGCTGGCCCGTGCTGCCCCTGGGCCCTCGCCTCTGCTGGGCCCTGATCATGTCCCTCTACGAACTCTCGCCGCTCCTTCGCCCTGACCTCGCCGCTCCTGCTGTACCTGCCCGCACTCCAATCAGCATCCTGGATCTTGGTGACGTCACTTTTCACTGCCGTTGCTCTCCTGCTCCACCACGAGCTGCTCCCTGGAGTGGTATGCCGCTCGCAGGCCGGGGGCCACACATACTGCTGGGCTAGGCCGCCACGCTGCTCCTTACGCTCCCCGGCCTGCTCTGATGGTGCTCGCAGCTACTTGGATGTAGCCAAGTCCACATCATTTATATATAACAAGAAAAGCAATGGTCCTAATACCGACATCTGGGGGACTTCACTGCATGCTTTCCTCCAGTCAGAAAAACATTGTCGTAGCCGGGGTTTCCCACCAAAATTACGCCAGCCAATCAGGAGAAATTCCCGGCGTATCTCTTGGCAGCGTGTAACCTTCCAGTCTACGAGCTCGCGTTGATCACTGCTTATCATCGCAAATATGATGGTGCACTGTTCTACAGGCACAGGACTGTTATACCACGTGACGTGCAATGTATTATTCTGCTACTAAATTGGAGCTGTGTGCAACTTGGTGTGCCCCTTTAAAACCACATGATGTAAATATTGTGTCTTCCTATGGTCAGTTAGAGCTGAATTGATCCTCCAGTCAATTGGAGATCAAAATTGCCTTTCTTTAATTAAAAGAAATGTCAATGTGTGGCTGTGGCTGTGTGACACTAAGATGTGACCGACATATCTCGAAGCTTTTAAATATATACTCCCAGATCTCCCGTGGCGTTGCTCGCGTGGTGCTGTGCTATGACGATAGTGGTGATCTCAAAGTGTGACGGGAAATAAATGTGGCACTGACGGAAAGTGCATGTGAAATGCAAGACTTTTAATAGTAACAGATGGATGAAGATGCTGCCTTCAATCCTCTTTTGGCCATTGTGCATATTTCTTATCAGAGGCTTATTACACAGAAGAGCAGGGGAATTCTCCCCAGTGTCCTGGGCCAATAGTTATCCCTCAACCAACATCACTAAAAACAGATGATCTGGTCATAATCACATTGCTGTTTGTGGGGGCTTGCTGTGTGCAAATTGACTGCCGCGTTTCCCACTTTGCAACAGTGACTACACTCCAAAAAGTACTTCATTGACTATAAAGCGCTTTACGATGGCATCATCGTCATGGCAGTCCCTCGAATCGAGGATGACTTGCTTCCACGTCAAAAAGTTCACAGGTATTCCAATGAAGGACCTAATATTTCCAGATCCTGAACTAAATCTTGAAGGGTGGAAGATGCCTGCGCGTGGATTTTTTTTACGTGTGGTGACCGTTGCACACCAGCCACCACACGGGCTTGACAGAGCTAGGTCTTGGTCCAGTGGCAAGGATTAACCAGGATGACTGGAGACCTGCTCTGCTTCACGGACCTAGTACGTGCACATATCGCAGTGTGGGCTGGCCCGTGCTGCCCCTGGACCCTCGCCTCTTCTGGGCCCCGAACTCACACCTCTCCTGGGCCCCGATCACAGTGTACGAGATGTACGGTGGTCGTGAAATGCAAGTTCTGCTTTTCTTTCTGTCTGGCAGCCCAGCTCAGTAGCAAACGACAGCATCATAAGTGGTTCTGGATGTAAGAGACTGAACATCAGCAATCATTGTCACAGAGGACACACAGTTCCAGTGCATTGAAATATTAACAGCAACAGATTTGACTTCTTGTGATCTGAATGCACAGTCGTCAGGCCTGACCTACCCCAAGGGGCTGATATATAATCAGACCGCAGTAGGTTAGAGTAAATGTCACACTTCAGAGGTCACTGCGCACAAACAGGATAAAGTCATAGATGCTGTCAGCTCAGTCACGTCTGGCTCCTCATGTACGCCCCTTCACATCGGCTGGGTTTTGAACCAGACTTTTCAGGAGGGCGAAGTGGAGGTGGGGGTCTCGCTAGTCTGGACTGGCCACCGTGTCATTGCTAATGGGAGGGGACTCCTCATGGGTAAGCAAGTCTCTTCACATCTGAGCATCACCCAGAACCTTCCTGTCTTTCCCCTTCGCCCACTTTGTGCCTCGACTGGGCGAAAGATGGCCGTGCTCGGTCCCGAGATGAAGCACAACAACAAAGCGGATTTATATTGCATCTTTGACCCAAAGGTATGCACTCCAGGAACTTGAGCAAATAATCTAGGCTGACATTGCAGTGCAGTGCCGAGGGAGTGTTGCACTGTCGGAGGTGCCATCTTTCGGATGAGATGTTAAACCGAGGTCCCGTCTGCCCCCTCAAGTGGATGTAAAAGATCCCTTGGCACTATTTCGAAGAAGAGCAGGGGAGTTATCCCCGGTGTCCTGCCCGATATTTATCCCTCAACCAACATCACAAAAAAACAGATTATCTGGTCATTATCACTTTGCTGTTTGTGGGAGCTTGCTGTGCGCAAATTAGCTGCCGTGTTTACCACATTGCAACAGTGACTGCACTACAAAAGTACTTCATTGGCTGTAAAGCGCTTTGAGACGTCCAGTGGTCGTGAAAGGCGCTAAATAAATCCAGTCTGTCTTTCAAAGAAATGTTCACCAAGAGTCACAGGAGAATGGATAGAAGGGACCAAGGAGGGAGAGATGGGTGGGGTGACTGATGCTTGGTTGAAGAGCGGAGTTATGTAGGTAACACAAAAAGGTGGAGAGACAGAGGAGGTTCAGGAACAGGCTTGAGACAGAGAGTGAGAGCTAGAAGTGAGATAGCCAAAGACTCGTTCACTGATGGTAGAGTTAAGGGGGAAGTGGATCGATAGGCCAATGTCAGTGGGAGCAAAGTATTAGGTAGGGGTTGCAGAAATATTGTGTATGCACTCTGTTCCTAAGCAATGATCATCTGTATAGTTGCTATAACCAGCCTCCCCCCCCCCCGCCTCCAACTCCAATTTGACAGCCGCATGCACTACATTAGCTGAAGTGCACTTTCTTTCTCTGACTAAAATGACCTTGTCATGAAGTACTTCATTCAGCCGCACTGCAATAATCGCTCACACGTGCCGCCTCCGTCTCCTCTCTCACTTGCAGTGTCTCCAGCTAGCAGGATCATTGTGCATAGAAGCAAGTCATCCCCCAGTGAGTTGTTTCTCTGTGCTGTTCTGTATTATGGGGGGGGGGGGGTTCCTCATCCCTAATCATAGAAAAATTTTGACACAGAAGGAGGCCATTCAGCCCATCGTGTCCGTGCTGGTCAAAAAAGAGCTGCCCAGCCTACTCCCACCTTCTGGCATGAGGTCTGTAGCCCTGAGGGAAGGCTTTGGATCATTGTTAACTTTTTGAGGGTTGCACTCTAAATCGTTTTCTTTACTTCGAAAGAGAAAGAAAAACTTGCATTTACATAGCGCCTTAGGACATCCAAAGCGCATTACAGCCAATGGACATTACAATGCGCATTACAGCAGAGCAGGTCTCCAGTCGTCTTGGTTAATCCTTGCCACTGGACCAAGACCTAGCTCTGTCAAGTCCGTGTGATGGCTGGTGTGCAACGGCCACCGCACGTTAAAAAAATCCACGCACAGGCATCTTCCACCCTTCAGTATGTAGTTCGGGATCCGGAATATCAGGTCCCTCATTGAAACACCAGTAAACTCATCGCTTTTTGGCATGGAGGCAGGTCATCCTCGCTACGAGGGACCGCCTATGATGATGGTAGCCAATGGAGTACTTTTGAAGTGTAGTCACTGTTCTTTTGTAGGCAAATGTGTCTACCTGTGTGCACACAGCAAGCCCCCACAAACAACGTGATAATGACCAGATAATCTGTTTTAGTGATGTTGGTTGAGTAATAAATGCTGGCATTGTATAAGTGAGCCCCTCGGTCCCTAGGACCCGGAGTGTTACTCCACCTGCCCAATATCAAGGTCATTTGTGGCGAGCCCAGGGGTCAAACAGAAATCCCTTGTCACTGTATTTTGACCGATTGGTTACATCACAAAATTCTCACTTGGCCCTCATGGACTTTAGAGTGTGGTCGAAAAAATCCTCACTAGACCGTGACTTAGGCTGCAAAATACCCCCCCCCCCCCCCAACAGATTTAGAAAAGGATAAGTGTAGAGTTGCCATGACCACTCTGAAGATTTACAGCAGTTACAGGTACACCAGTTTCTACCTCGGGAGATAGAAAGTAACAGTCGCGTCTGCTGCGCTAAACTTTAATATGAACTGGATTTGGGTACAGAACAGGAGGTGGGTGGGGAGGGTTGACCCATCCACCTCTACGGAGGTGTGTGGGGGACCTGACCCATCCACCTCCATGGCACGAACCTGGTATTGCAGTACTTCCAGGAACGGTGCAGTGGCTCTAGGCTTTTTGGCTAAGAGCATTGGCGCAGAGTGATCCTTGGCATGTGCAAGGTGACCTCTGGCGTTTGTGATTTGACAAAGAATTGGAACGATTGGCTACGAATTTAAAAAAAAAAAATGAACTGGATTTGGGTCAGGATCCCTGAATATTAGCCGTATTCGGGAGTTGGCTGCTGACTACCCCTCTCGTGGGCCGCCCCGACCTGTGTGAGAACACCACCGCAGGTTGTGGCTATAAATAGAGCTGGAGCGCCGGGCCCTGGAACATCGTGGGCAAAGATGCAGCGAATGAGGGTACGGGGCCCAGAAGAGCCGAGGGCCCAGGGGCAGCACGGGCCAGCCCACACTGTGATATGTGTGCACACTAGGTCCGTGCAGCAGAGCAGGTCTCCAGCCGTCCTGGTTAATCCTTGCCACTGGATAAAGGCCGAGCTCTGTCAATCCCGTGTGGTGGCTGATGTGCAACGGTCACCACACGTTAAAAAAATCCACGCACAGGCATCTTCCACCCCTTCAATTGGAGTTCAGGACTGGAACAACAGGTCCTTCATTGAAACATCTGTGAACTCATGTGGAAGCAAGTCACCCTCGTTCGAGGGACCGCCTATGAGTGAGATGACGCCTCTCTGGCCTATCTATATCTCTTGGCTTCAGACTGACTACTCAAATGGAATAAGATCAAAATGTGACTGGGGCAACTTACATTTAAATCTTAATCATTATCTCATTGCTGTTTGTGGGATTTTGCCATGAGCAAATTGGCTGCTGTGTTTCCCACATTACAACAGAAACATAGAAAATAGGTGCAGGAGCAGGCCATTCGGCCCTTCGAGCCTGCTCCACCATTGAATATGATCATGGCTGATCATTCACCTCAGAACCCCATTCCTGCTTTCTTTCCACACCTCTTGATCCCTTTAACCATAAGGGCCACATCTAACTCCCTTTTGAATATATCTAACGAACTGGCCTCAACAACTTTCTGTGGTAGAGACTTTCACAGGTTCACAATTCTCTGAGTGAAGAAGTTTCTCCTCATCTCAGTCGTAAATGGCTTACCCCTTATCCTTAGACTGTAACCCCTTTTTCTGGACTTCCCCAACATCGGGAACATTCTTCCTGCATCTAACCTGTCCAATCCCGTCAGAATTTTAGATGTTTCTGTGAGATCCCCTCTCATTCTACTAAATTCCAGTGAATATAAGCCTAGTCGATCCAATCTTTCTTCATATGTCAGTCCTGTCATCCCGGGAATCAGTCCGGTGAACCTTCGCTGCACTCCATCAATAGCAAGAATGTCCTTCCTCACATTAGGAGACCAAAACTGTACACAATACTCCAGGTGAGGCCTCACCAAGGCCCTGTACAACTGCACTAAGACCTCCCTGCTCCTATACTCAATTCCTCTCGCTATGAAGGCCAACATGCCATTTGCTGCCTTCACCGCCTGCTGTACCTACATGCCAACTTTCAATGACTGATGTACCATGACACCCAGGTCTCGTTGCACCTCCCCTTTTACTAATCTGTCACCATTCAGATAATATTCTGCCTTCCTGTTTTTGCCACCAAAGTGGATAACCTCACATTTATCTACATTATACTGCATCTGCCATGCATTTGTCCACTCACCTAATCTATCCAAGTCACCCTGCAGCCTCTTAGCATCCTCCTCACAGCTCACACTGCCACCCAGCTTAGTGTCATCTGCAAACTTGGAGATATTACATTCAATTCCTTCGTCTAAATCATTAATGTATGTTGTAAATAGCTGGGGTCCCAGCACTGAACCTTGCGGTACCCCACTAGTCACTACCTGCCATTCTGAAAAGGACCCGTTTATTCCTACTCTTTGCTTCCTGTCTGCCAACCAGTTCTCTATCCACGTCAATACATTACCCCCAATACCATGTGCTTTAATTTTGCACACTAATCTCTTGTGTGGGACCTTGTCAAAAGCCTTTTGAAAGTCCAAATACACCACATCCACTGGTTCTCTCTTGTCCACTCTATTAGTTACATCCTCAAAAAATTCTAGAAGATTTGTCAAGCATGATTTCCCTTTCATAAATCCATGCTGACTTTATCAGGGAGGCTTTAAGGGTGTCCTTGTAACATTTCCTCTGCCCACTCAGTAATAAATTACTGAGAAGTGGAGTTCCTGTTGCAATGTGGGCAAACGCAGCAGTCTTTTACACACAGCAAGCTCCCACAAACCGATGAATAACCAGTTAATCTGTTTTCTGGTGGTGTTGAATGAGGGAAGGAATGTTGGCCAGGACAATGGAAGAACTCCCTGCTTTTCTTCAACTAGTGACTAGGGATCTTTTACTTCCGGCTGAACGGGCAGCTGGAGCCTTGGCTTAATGTTATCCAAAAGAAGAATTTACAGTAAAGAGTGCCACAGGCTGTGTGAACACTAACGTAAAACAGGGTTTAAATTGCTCCACCAGCACCAGAACACGAGCCATTACTGCTCAAAATCCTTTGTCAAGATGCTAAGAGAATGAACTTGCATTTATATAGCGCCTTTCACCACCTTAGGAAGTCCCAAAGCGCTTCACAGCCAATGAAGTCCTTTTGACGTGCAGTCACTATTGTAGTGTGGGAAAAGTGGCAGCCAATTCACGCACAGCAAGCTCCCACACACAGCGATGTGATAATGAGCAGAGAATCTGTTTTCGTGGTGTTGGTTGAGGGATAAATATTGGCCAGGAATCCAGGGAGAACACCCTTGTTCTTCGAAATAGTGCCGTGGGATCTTTTATGTCCACCTGAGAGTGCAGATGGGGCCTCGGTTTCATGGCCCTGAAATTCCGAGGAGGGCTTCCCACGGGTAAATCCTGAAAAAATAGAAATAAACTGCACACTTACCTGGAGCTGCTGCGCACGTTGGGACTTCCGATTCACAGGCCTCCTCTCCCAACGACACATCAGGGCGTCTGCAGGAGTCACGTGTGCCTGGACACCCAATCACAGGTAAGTATTTTCTTATTCATAGTAATAGGAGAATCGCAACTTACAGGTTTGACCTTCAAAATCTGGAGTTCCGAAATCCAGAATGTTCCGGAATCTGGACACTGGGCCGATCCGTGGCAGGGTCATCCGGAAAATGTTCCAATATCCGGCCCCCCCCCCCCACCCCAGTCCCGCTTCAGCGAACCGACTTCACCTGCCCCGAATTCGCGTGGTCCGACCTCGCCCCGGCCCGACTGTGCCCCAGCCGAACCTTGCCCCGTCCCTCCTCCATGGCGACGGGGCTCCGCCCGATTAGGTCCTCGGCGGAGGGGCCCCACCCGAACATCTCCTCACGGGGCCCCACGCGATCATCTCCTCGGCGAGGCCCCACCCGAACATCTCCTCCCGGGGTCCCACCCGATCATCTCCTCCCGGGGCCCCACCCGAACATCTCCTTGCGGGGCCCCACCCGAACATCTCCTCGCGGGGCCCCACCCGAACATCTCCTCGCGGGGCCCCACCCGAACATCTCCTCGCGAGGCCCCACCCGAACATCTCCTCGCGGGGCCCCACCCGAACATCTCCTCGCGGGGCCCCACCCGAACATCTCCTCGCGGGGCCCCACCCGAATATCTTCTCGCGGGGCCCCACCCGAACATCTCCTCGCGAGGCCCCACCCGAACATCTCCTCGCGAGGCCCCACCCGAACATCTCCTCGCGAGGCCCCACCCGAACATCTCCTCGTGAGGCCCCACCCGAACATCTCCTCCCGGGGCCCCACCCGAACATCTCCTCCCGGGGCCCCACCCGAACATCTCCTCGGCGAGGCCCCACCCGAACATCTCCTCGCGAGGCCCCACCCGAACATCTCCTCGTGAGGCCCCACCCGAACATCTCCTCCCGGGGCCCCACCCGAACATCTCCTCACGGGGCCCCACCCGAACATCTCCTCGGCGAGGCCCCACCCGAACATCTCCTCCCGGGGCCCCACCCGAACATCTCCTCGGCGAGGCCCCACCCGAACATCTCCTCGGCGAGGCCCCACCCGAACATCTCCTCGCGAGGCCCCACCCGAACATCTCGGCGAGGCCCCACCCGAACATCTCCTCGGCGAGGCCCCACCCGAACATCTCCTCGCGAGGCCCCACCCGAACATCTCGGCGAGGCCCCACCCGATCATCTCCTCGGCAAGGCCCCACCCAAACATCTCCTCGGCGAGGCCCCACCCGAACATCTCCTCGCGGGGCCCCACCCGAACATCTCCTCGGCAAGGCCCCACCCGAACATCTCCTCGGCGAGGCCCCACCCGAACATCTCCTCGGCGAGGCCCCACCCGAACATCTCCTCCTGGGGCCCCACCCGAACATCTCCTCCTGGGGCCCCACCCGAACATCTCCTCGGCAGGGCCCCACCCGAACATCTCCTCGGCGAGGCCCCACCCGAACATCTCCTCCCGGGACCCCACCCGAACATCTCCTCCTGGGGCCCCACCCGAACATCTCCTCGGCAGGGCCCCACCCGAACATCTCCTCGGCGAGGCCCCACCCGAACATCTCCTCGGCAGGGCCCACCCGAACATCTCCTCCTGGGGCCCCACCCGAACATCTCCTCGGCAGGGCCCCACCCGAACATCTCCTCCCGGGGCCCCACCCGAACATCTCCTCCCGGGACCCCACCCGAACATCTCCTCCCGGGGCCCCACCCGAACATCTCCTCGGCAGGGCCCCACCCGAACATCTCCTCCCGGGGCCCCACCCGAACATCTCCTCCCGGGGCCCCACCCGAACATCTCCTCCCGGGGCCCCACCCGAACATCTCCTCCCGGGACCCCACCCGAACATCTCCTCCCGGGGCCCCACCCGAACATCTCCTCCCGGGACCCCACCCGAACATCTCCTCCCGGGGCCCCACCCGAACATCTCCTCCCGGGGCCCCACCCGAACATCTCCTCTGCAGGGCCCCACCCGAACATCTCCTCGGCAGGGCCCCACCCGAACATCTCCTCCCGGGGCCCCACCCGAACATCTCCTCCCGGGGCCCCACCCGAACATCTCCTCGGCAGGGCCCCACCCGAACATCTCCTCCCGGGGCCCCACCCGAACATCTCCTCCCGGGACCCCACCCGAACATCTCCTCCCGGGGCCCCACCCGAACATCTCCTCGCGGGGCCCCACATGAACACTTCCAGGGTTTCGAGGCTCATCGACGAGCACCCCCCCCCACCTCCCCCCATTCTGACCTTCCGAAATCCGGAAATACCCGAACCTGGGCTCGGGTGTTTCCAGATTCGTGACATCAGAAAGACGTTCTAAAATCCAGCAAAACGCAAAATCCGGAACGGCCTTGATCCCAAGGGTTCCGGATTCGGGGCGCTGCGCCCATACTATGAATGTGCGTTTTGGGCTTTTTCTCAAACACTATACAAAACATTTTAAAAACTCCTCACTCAATAAACTAATAGAAATTAAAAATGTTACATGTGCATTTTAAATTAAAAAAATGATTGATTTTTTAAAAAAGTTAGTGTTAGGGTTTAAAATAAAATTATCTGAGTGGGCAGGGTTTTAACATAAATGTGTTTTTAAAATTTTTATTTTAATGTTTTTTCGATGTTTTTAAACACTTGCGCCTGTAAACGTAGGATATAAGCCTGCTTTTTCCGGTGCAGGATTTTAAAGGACATTTGTAGGGCAAGATATTTGTAAATATGGAAATCTTACCCTGCAAGTGTCCTCGCTCCCGAGATGCGGCCATCTGTCAAGACCAAAAACTTGACAGATCAGAAATGTCGGTTTCCAGGCTTTTCCGATGCCTTCCCGGGTCCGTAGGAACTTCTTACGGACCTGGGACATCGGAATTTCAGGTCCAATATCTCATCCGAAAGACAGCACCTCTGACAGTGCAGCGCTCCTTCAGCACTGCACTGGAGTGGAATTTGGGCTCAAGTCTCAGGAGTGAACTCACAACCTTCTGACTCAGAGGCGAGAGTGCTACCCACTGAGCCACAGCTGACAGCCATAACAACAGACCTATAACCTATATTTACTGCTCAGAATGCTTCTTTCAGATGCTAGTTCAGATGAATAGAATCTAGAATTAGATGGCTGGAGATTTCTTGCAGTTCAGTGTGAAAATTTCACACGCCCACCATTGTCCCCTTACTGAGATCCCAGTCACAACGTGGCACTTGCATCCGGGGCCGTGTAGATCAGAATGTGTTCAGTTGAAGACATTTGGTGTATACAAGTTGACACAGACGGCTATTGCACAATAAATGTTTACTCGACAGTGACTTGTGGGTTAATTAAGGGAATACTCTCACTGGCATTGTTCAATACTTATCTCCCAGACCTGAGTAATGTTTTTTATAATCATGCCACTTGGTGCCAGCAAGGGTTGTAATCCTAAATTTAGATTGGCGTTCTGTGAAGTATCCTGATTTGCGTCCTGCGCGGAAGGAGTTTAGCCTGGCGGGGAAGCGTGTTGGGGAAACTGTGCACGCAATGTTGGAGAACCTTACTAATTTACCGCGTTTACTGCCCGCCCTTAGTGGCCCCTGTGAAAGTGGTTCTTCATGGTTGCGTAGCTGAGCGGCTTGCTAGGCATTGAGTGTCAGCCGACTAGTGTAGATCAGAGACACGTGTAGGCCAGTACAGTACAGTACACACCTCAAGTCGCTGGAGAAATACCACCAACGATGCCTCCGCAAGATCCTACAAATCCCCTGGGAGGACAGACGCACCAACATTAGCGTCCTCTACCAGGCCAACATCCCCAGCATTGAAGCACTGACCACACTCGATCAGTTCCGCTGGGCAGGCCACATTGTTCACATGCCTGACACAAGACTCCCAAAGCAAGTGGTCTACTTGGAACTCCTTCACGGCAAACGAGCCAAAGGTGGACAGAGGAAACGTTACTGGGACACCCTGAAAGCCTCCCTGATAAAGTGCAACATCCCCACTGACACCTGGGAGTCCGTGGCCAAAGACCGCCCTAAGTGGAGGAAGTGCATCTGGGAGGGCCCTGAGCTCCTCGAGTCTCAACGCCGAGAGCATGCAGAAATCAAGTGCAGGCAGCGGAAAGAGCGTGCGGCAAACCTGTCCCACCCACCCCTTCCCTCAATGACCATCTGCCCCACCTGTGACCAGGACTGTGGCTCTCGTATTGGACTGTTCAGCCACCTAAGGACTCATTTTTAAGCGTGGAAGCAAGTCCGAGGGACTGCCTATGATGATGATGATGGAATCAATTATTAAGGATGTCATAGCAGCGCATTTGGAAAGAGGTGACATGATAGGTCCAAGTCAGCATGGATTTGTGAAAGGGAAATCATGCTTGACAAATCTTCTAGAATTTTTTGAGGATGTTTCCAGTAGAGTGGACAAGGGAGAACCAGTTGATGTGGTATATTTGGACTTTCAGAAGGCTTTCGACAAGGTCCCACACAAGAGATTAATGTGCAAAGTTAAAGCACATGGGATTGGGGGTAGTGTGCTGACATGGATTGAGAACTGGTTGTCAGACATGAAGCAAAGAGTAGGAGTAAATGGGTACTTTTCAGAATGGCAGGCGGTGACTAGTGGGGTACCGCAAGGTTCTGTGCTGGGGCCACAGCTGTTTACACTGTACATTAATGATTTAGATGAGGGGATTAAATGTAGTATCTCCAAATTTGTGGATGACACGAAGTTAGGTGGCAGTGTGAGCTGCGAGGAGGATGCTATGAGGCTGCAGAGTGACTTGGATAGGTTAGGTGAGTGGGCAAATGCATGGCAGATGAAGTATAATGTGGATAAATGTGAGGTTATCCACTTTGGTGGTAAAAACAGAGAGACAGACTATTATCTGAATGGTGACAGATTAGGAAAAGGGGAGGTGCAAAGAGACCTGGGTGTCATTGTACATCAGTCATTGAAGGCTGGTATGCAAGTACAGCAGGCGGTTAAGAAAGCAAATGGCATGTTGGCCTTCATAGCGAGGGGATTTGAGTACAGGGGCAGGGAGGTGTTGCTACAGTTGTACGGGGCATTGGTGAGGCCACACCTGGAGTATTGTGTACAGTTTTGGTCTCCTAACCTAAGGAAGGACATTCTTGCTATTGAGGGAGTGCAGCGAAGGTTCACCAGACTGATTCCCGGGATGGTGGGACTGACCTATCAAGAAAGACTGGATCAACTGGGCTTGTATTCACTGGAGTTCAGAAGAATGAGAGGGGACCTCATAGAAACGTTTAAAATTCTGATGGGTTTAGACAAGTTAGATGCAGGAAGAATGTTCCCAATGTTGGGGAAGTCCAGAACCAGGGGTCACAGTCTAAGGATAAGGGGTAAGCCATTTAAGACCGAGATGAGGAGGAACTTCTTCACCCAGAGAGTGGTGAACCTGTGGAATTCTCTACCACAGAAAGTTGTTGAGGCCAATTCACTAAATATATTCAAAAAGGAGTTAGATGTAGTCCTTACTACTAAGGGGATCAAGGGGTATGGTGAGAAAGCAGGAATGGGATACTGAAGTTGCATGTTCAGCCATGAACTCATTGAATGGCGGTGCAGGCTAGAAAGGTCGAATGGCCTACTCCTGCACCTATTTTCTGTGTTTCTATGATTCTCTGATGAGGCCAGACTGGGAATGAGTAGCTGGTGTCTTTCCCTGAAGGACACCAGCAAACTACTTGGGATTTTACGTAGATGCAGAGAGGATGTTTCCTCCTCGTGGGGGAAATCTAGAACTCTGGAGCATTGTTTCAGAATAAGAGGTCGCCCATTTGAAACGGAGATGAGGAGGAATTTCTTCTCTGAGGGTTGTGAATCTTTGGAATTCTCTGCCCCAGAGAGCTGTGGAGGCTGGGTCATTGAATATATTTAAGGTGGAGATGGACAGATTTTAATGAGTAATAAGGGCATAAAGGGTTATGGGGAGCAGGCAGGGAAGTGGAATTGAGGCCAAGATCAGATCAGCCATGATCTTATTGAATGGCGGAGCAGGCTCGAGGGGCCAAATGGCCGACTCCTGCTCCTATTTCTTCTGTTCTTATGTAAGTGGCCAGCCGTACTATACTCAGTTGCACAACTTGCCACGGTGGATGCGAACTCGTGACCCTCTAGGTTACTAGTCCACTCCCGCAGCCTACCATACTCTGCTCTCTTCTCCTGACTTGCCGCAGTGAAGATCCTCTGAGAAACCTTCCCTTTTTACCGGATATCGCTGCCAATTCTGACCTCCGATGAATCTGTTTTTGGGGGTGCTAGGCGAAGGAGACATGTTGACCAGGACACCAGGGGGAACTCCCTGCTCTTCTTCGTTAAAAAAAAGAACTTGTAGTTATATAGCCCCCTTCATGACCCCTGGACGTCCCAAAGCGCTCAACAGTCGATAGAGGTACTTTTGAAGTGTAGTCACTGTTGTAATATAGGCAGCTAATTTGTGCATCGCAAGCTCCCACAAACAGTCATGAGGTACATATCCAGATAATCTGTTGTTGGTGTTGGTTGAGGGAGGACACCGGGTATAACTCCCCTGCTCGGTTTAATGTCTCATCTGAAAGACGGCCCCTCCGACAGTGCCACGCTCCCTCAGCACTGCACTGGGAGTGTCGGCCTGGATTATGTGCTCGTGTCCCGGGAGTTGCGGTGACTGTTCATGCAGCGTTCAATAATCCAGAATTAAACTCTGAGAGTAACATGGAGTTTATTGCCGATGTGGGTGGCCCAATAATCACTATCTATAGAACGACACATTTACAATTACACTGGAAATGGGGCAGGGAGGGGAATGTTCCTGGCCTGTATGAAACGGCGCTAACACGTGGAGACCAGAGAAAGCCTTCCGCCCCAAAGTTGGAATACCTTTGAGGAAATGCCAGAACAGGCATGCGTCCGTTTCACTGCGATGACGTGACATTAATCGATATCACAGTAGTGCGTCCCTCATACTGAAGGATGATGGTGTCAATAATGAAGGGAGCATAAGCTCATGACCATCATCATCATAGGCAGTCCCTCGGAATCGAGGAAGACTTGCTTCCGCTCTTAACATGAGTCCTTAGATGGCTGAACAGTCCAATACGAGAACCACAGTCCCTGTCACAGGTGGGACAGATAGTCGCTGAGGGAAGGGGTGGGTGGGACTGGTTTGCCGCACGCTCTTTCCGCTTTCTGAGCTTGACTTCTGCATGCTCTCGGTGACGAGACTCGAGGTGCTCAGCGCCCTCCCGGACCACTTCCTCCACTTCGGGCGGTCTTTGGCCAGGGACTCCTAGGGACTCCACGACCAATGGGTACGTTAACGACTGTGCAAGACGATACTTGCTCGACTATGGAAAACCGCTCGGAGGATTCTTTCGGGCCAACGCCTCTGACCCAAGAATTTTTAACGAATTAACCTGGTGGTCCCGGAGGGCCTGCGATTGCGATGGGGAGGCCTTCTCTGCCCGTGCTTCGGGGCGAGGTACAGTATTCTCATTAATAGCAATAAGAACTCTGTATCTACAAGTTCCTATTGTTATTAATGAGAAAAAAAACAAACACACTAAACACAATATAAAAAAATAAAAAACACACCTCACATATTTAACATAACTTTAATGTTAAATTAAATAAATGTGTTAGAAAAAAATATATTTTTCGGATTTTTTAAAAAAGTTTTGTAATTCGGGTTTAAAATAAACTTGCCTTAGTGGACAGGGTTTTTAACATAAAAATCTGTTATAAAAAACATATAAAAATAAAATGTTAAATGTTTTCAAACTCTCATGCTGGTAAAAGTAGGCTATGCGCCTGCTTTTACCAGGCGCAAGAGTTTGAAGGACATTTACTGGGCAAGAGTTGGGTAAATAGTACAATCTCGCCCATGCGAATGTCCTGGCTGCAGAGATGCATTGGATCTGTCAAGCCAGAACTTGGCAGATTGGAAAAGCCGTTTTTTGGCACATGCGCATTGTGCGCCGAAAACCGGCTTTTGCGATGCCTCCCTGGGTCCGTGCACACTCCGTACAGACCCGGGGAGGCCGGGATTTCAGGACCAATGTCTCCCACAAACCTCCCATCGCGTCCCACCGCCACACTGGCATGGTGTCACAGCTCAAAGCCCTTCCTTCCCCCTCTCACTTCAGCAAGCCATTGCTGTCTGCCGCCGACTTTCCCCAAGAGGCAACGACAGCATTGCCCTGCTTCAAGCCAATCTTCAGCGTGCCTTTATTGCCTGCCCTGCTTTCATAGAATCATCGAAAATTACGACACAGAAGGAAGCCATTCGGCCCTGTCTGTCGAATGTGTTAGGCAAAGAGCTACCCAGCCTAATCCCATTTTCCAGCTCTGGGTCCGCAGCCCTGTGGGTTACGGCACTTTGAGGGCACATCCAAGTACTTTTTAAATGTGGTGAGGGTTTCTGCCTCTACCACCCTTTTCAGGCAGTGAGTTCCAGACCCCCACCACCCTCTGGGTGAAGAATTGTTTCCTCATCTCCCCTCTAAACCTTCCACCAATTACTTTAAATCTATGCCCCCTGGTTGTTGACCCCTCTGCTAAGGGAAATGGGTCCATTCTATCCACTCTATCCAGGTCCCTCATCATTTTATACATCTCAATTAAAACCCCCCCTCAGCCTCCTCTGTTCCACGGAAAACAACCCCAGCCTATCCTATCTTTCCTCATAGCTAAAATTCTCCAGTCCTGGCAACATCCTCGTGAATCTCCTCTGTACCCTCTCTTGTGCAATCACATCTTTCCTGTAATGTGGTGACCAGAACTGTGCGCAGTACTCTAGCTGTGGCCTAACCAGTGTTTTATACAGTTCAAGGATAACCACCCTGCTCTTGTATTCTATGACTCGGCTAATAAAGGCAAATATTCCGTATCCCTTCTTAACCACCTTATCGACCTGGCCTGCTATCTTTCTTCTGCCATCCGTCAGTTCTCCATAGCCGAGCGTTGTCCAATCTAACGACACGTCCAGCCCAATGCAGCTGATGGATACATTCTCGGCTTCCACCGTGATTTATCTCCCTGCGCTGCGCCTTTCCGCAACACTCAACAGCAATTTGCCGAAGCACATTCTCACAGTGTCACTGTCGCGGTTTGGGATTTCCAACTATTTGGCCAACAAGGGATTTTTGGTTTAAAGATATAATCTGGATTTTGATATCCAGTCTGATTCAGGTTTTAATTTGAAAATACCCAGCAGTTTATTCAGCCCATTCGGCCCAACTGGTCTATTTTAACATTTTTATTTATTCATTCACGGGATGTGGGCGTCGCTTGTAAGGCCAGCATTTATTGCCCATTCCTAATTGCCCTTGTGAAGGTGGTGGTGAGCTGCCTTTTTGAACCGCTGCAGTCCGTGTGGTGAAGGTACTCCCACAGTGCTGTTAGGGAGGGAGTTCCAGGATTTTGACCCAGCGACGATGAAGGAACGGTGATATACTTCCAAGTCAGGATGGTGTGTGACTTGGAGGGGAACTTGCAAGTGAAGGTGTTCCCAAGCGCCTGCTGCCCTTGTCCTTCTAGGTGGTAGAGGTTGTGGGTTTGGGAGGTGCTGCTGTGAAGTCTTGGCGAGTTGCTGCAGTGCATCTTGTAGATGGTACACACTGCAGCCACAGTGTGCTGGTGGTGGAGGGAGTGAATGTTTAAGGTGGTGGATGGGGTGCCGATCAAGCGGGCAGCTTTGTCCTGGATGGTGTCGAGTTTCTTAAGTTGTGTTGGAGCTGCATTCATCCAGGCAAGTGGAGATTATTCCAACACACTCCTGACTTGTGCCTTGTAGATGGTGGAAAGGCTTTGGGGAGTCAGGAGGTGAGACACTCACCACAGAATACTCAGCCTCTGACCTGCTCTTGTAGCCACAGTATTTATGTGGCTGGTCCAGTTAAGTTTCTGGTCAATGGTGACTCCCAGGATGTTAATGGTGAGGGATTTGTCGATGCCAATGTCATTAAATGTCATGCGGAGGTGGTTAGACTCTCTTGTTGGAGATAGTCATTGCCTGGCACTTGTGTGGTGCAAATGTTGCTTGCCACTTAGCCCAAATCTGAATGTTGTCCAGGTCTTGCTGCAAGTGGGCACAGACTGTTTCATGAGCTGAAGAATTGTGAATGGAACTGAACACTACAAACATCTCCACCTCTGACCTTATAATGGAGGGGAGGTCATTGACGAAGCAGCAGAAGCTGAAGAACTGAGCTAAGATGATTGACCTCCAACAACCACAACCATCTTCCTTTGTGCTGGGTATGACTGCAGCCAGTGGAGAGTTTTCCCCCTGATTCCCATTGACTTCAGTGTTACTAGGGTTCCTTGATGCCACACTCGGTCAAATGCTGCCTTGATGTCAAGGGCGGTCACTCTCACCTCACCTCTGTAATTCAGCTCTTTTGTCCATGCTTGGACCAAGGCTGTAATGAGGTCTGGAGCCAAGTGGTCCTGGCGGAACCCAAAATGAGCATCTGTGAGCAGGTTATTGGTGAGTAAGTGCTGCTTGATAGCACCATCGATGACACCTTCCATTACCTTGCTGATGATTGAGATTAGACTGATGGGGCGGTAATTGGCTGGATTGGATTTGTCCTGCTTTTTGTGGACAAATAGCTGGGCAATTTTCCACTTTGTTGGATAGCCAGTATTGTAGCTGTACTGGAACAGCTTGGCTGGAAGCGCGGCTAGTTCTTGCTTCCCCTTAAAGGCATCTGTGCTGACAGAGGAAAAAGCTGGAGGCATGAGAACAATAGGAGGGTTCAGTAGTGCTCCTGAAAGGTAATCAGCCAGCTAATAAAACTATTAATCTTATCAGTATTAGATAGTAGATAGGTCGTCAACACTTCCATTCACAAGTTATGTTGGACTGGGCTGCATTCTTGCGGGCTCAGCATGGGGTTGACTGGCTTAATCCCACTTTAAAATGTCAGCTGTGGCTCAGTGGACAGCACACTTGCCTCTGAGTCAGAAGGTGTGGGCTCAAGTCCCACTCCAGGGATATGAGCACATAAATCTAGGCTGACACTCCAGTGCAGTGCTGAGGGAGTGCTGCACTGTCGTACATTAAACCGAGGCCCCCGTCTGCCCTCTCAGGTGGACGTGAAAGATCCCATGGGCGCTATTTCGAAGAAGAGCAGGGGAGTTATCCCCGGTGGCCTGGCCAATATTTATCCCTCAGTCAATACAACAAAAACAGTTTATCTAGCTATTATCACATTGCTGTGTGTGGGAGCTTGCTGTGCGCAAATTGGCTGCTGTGTTTTCCACATTACAACAGTGACTACACTCCAGAAGTACTTTACTTGGCTGTAAAGCACTTTGGGACACCCTGAGGTTGTGAAAGGCGCTATATAAATGCCAGTCTTTTTGAACTGTCTGGATGTGGATGAATGGAATGTGTCACTGCGGGGACAGAGAGAGTGCCCTCCAAATCTGGCAAGCTGTTCTTCAAAACTCTCTTAGAACGGTGACTGGTTTGAGTGTCGGACACTTGTCTGGAGAGTGATGACGCGTGTCATCGAGATGGTGCCGCTGGGGGTCTGCTGGTTCATGAGGCGTCTTCATATATTACATTGATATAAATCTCTGGACTCTGCCCCTCCCCCTCCCCCTCCCCCGGACTCTGCCCCCTCCCCCCCCCACGGACTCTGCCCCCTCCCCCTTACTCTTCCCCCTCCCCTCCCCCGGACTCTGCCCCCTCCCCCGGACTCTGTCCCCTCCCCCTCCCCCGGACTCTGCCCCCTCCCCCGGACTCTGCCCCCTCCCCCGGACTCTGCCCCCTCCCCCCCCCACGGACTCTGCCCCCTCCCCCTTACTCTTCCCCCTCCCCCAGACTCTGCCCCCTCCCCTTCCCCGGACTCTGCCCCCTCCCCCGGACTCTGTCCCCTCCCCCTCCCCCGGACTCTGCCCCCTCCCCCGGACTCTGCCCCCTCCCCCCCCCACGGACTCTGCCCCCTCCCCCTTACTCTTCCCCCTCCCCCAGACTCTGCCCCCTCCCCTCCCCCGGACTCTGCCCCCTCCCCCGGACTCTGTCCCCTCCCCCTCCCCCGGACTCTGCCCGTGCCCCTCCCCTCCCCTCCCCAGGGCCCACAAATTATTGCCAGAGATCAGCAAATGACTGCCAAGCCACTGGAATCAGAAATCGAAAAGGGATTGAGCGAGAAATGTGAGGCTGTCCCCGGCAGGAATAACCCTGCTTTTTGGGCTGGTAATCCATGAGGAGATGGAGAGGATCCGTCCTCGTGGTGAAAATCAATGCCAACAGTTGTTGTGACTCTGGGAGAACTTTGTACCGTGTTTGATTACTGGCTGTCGGTGAGAGGGAACTTTCTTGTTGTCCCGACTAACCCCTCCTACGTACTTGATGAGGCTTCCTTGCATTGCAGTAATGTTTCCTGTAACCCAGCAACACTGTTGTTCATTCCTGTCAGCCCACACAGACTGCCTGAGACTACTCACGAGTAGCATGTTATCTATAATAATATCCACTCATTCTAATACAAGCTCAGGCAATCCTCCAAATCCCTCCCCAGGCCTCACTGAGCCCACCTCCCACCAGGTGTGTTCCCTCCAATTCCACCTCTGCACTTTCCAGTGGCAGCTGTGCTGTCAACTGACCAGGCCCCACAATCGATATCGCGCAGTCCCCACGCCCCAACTCCCCAACATCCCACACCCCAACGTCCCACACCCCAACTCCCCCATGCCTCGGCCCCACACTAACTCCCTCATTTCCCCCCGCACCCCCCAGGCCCTCTGGTAGTGCCTCCTGCCTAGTTGACACATTTTCCTGTGTTAATGGCGTTCTATAGATGCAAGTGGTTATTTACTATTGCTGCTGCTATTTGACCATGGGGTGATGCGTTACTGCTGAGTTCGGCCTTGCCCCACCCATTCCACTAATTTTACCCCAACAACTCTGCCCAAACACTAGCAAAGGGTCAAATCACACGGGATTGTGACCCTGACATCCAGATACACCACACGCACACATACACCCTTCCGCAGATGTACACACAGAGGACTGGAGAGTCCTGCACACGGGAAAGGAGACCGACCCCAGATATACATACACACATTGAGCATTACTGAGTGAAACCTAAACAATTTGCATTGTGTCAGAGGCTGTCTTGTGAGTGTTTCCCTGTACAGGTCTGAGACCTGTAGATAATGTGCTGCTCACACCCTGAGTGGTCATCAGAACCAGTCTCTGGAGAGACTCCCTGAAGAGGATCTGTGTTAAACTTTAACACAGGGGCCTAGGAAGGGACAGTATGTCCCCCCACATCGCAACCCCCTCCCCCACCAGTGTAAATAGAAGGAGAGTTCAAAGAGACGCTGCGTGATCAGATATAGGCCTTGCAACCAGAGCTTCAGGTTAAGCAGGGTCCAACGGTCAAGGGCCCGGGAGCTGATGAAATCTGTTTACATTGAAATGTTCCCGCATGTTGGCTTGATACAGCAGGCTCAGGAGGTCACTCTGACTCTCCGCGGCCGGGCCACATCACAACTCTTTCCACATTGTATTGTTGGTCAATAAAAGGGTCACTTTTAGCCCTTGCTGCAGAGCAAAGGCTTGATCCACACCTCTGAACATCGCACTGCAGCAGGAGACTGGTTTAATAGTGAAATCGTCTCCTTGTGGGCTCTGCAGTAAGGCCCTCACTACTGATCTTACACACTCACCCCTCACTACTGACCTTACATACTCACACCCCTCACTGACCTTACACACTCACCCCCTCACTACTGACCATACACACTCGCACTGCTCACTGACCGTACACACTCACACCCCTCACTACTGACCATACACACTCGCACTGCTCACTGACCTTACACACTCACACCCCTCACTGACCTTACACACTCACACCCCTCACTGACCGTACACACTCACACCCCTCACTACTGACCTTACACACTCACATCCCTCACTACTGACCTTACACACTCACACCCCTCACTGACCTTACACACTCACACCCTCACTACTGACCTTACACACTCACACCCCTCACTACTGACCATACCTACTCGCACTGCTCACTGACCTTACACACTCACACCCCTCACTGACCTTACACACTCACACCCCTCACTACTGACCTTACAACTCACACCCCTCACTACTGACCTTACACACTCGCACTGCTCACTGACCTTACACACTCACACCCCACACTGACCTTACACACTCACAACCTCACTGACCTTACACACTCACACCCCTCACAACTGACCTTACACACTCACCCCCCCACTGACCTTACACACTCACACCCCTCACTAACCGTACACACTCACACCCCTCACTGACTGTACACATTCACACCCCTCACTACTGACCTTACACACTCACACCCCTCACTGACCTTACACACTCACCCCCTCACTACTGACCATACACACTCGCACTGCTCACTGACCGTACACACTCACACCCCTCACCACTGACCATACACACTCGCATTGCTCACTGACCTTACACACTCACACCCCTCACTGACCTTACACATTCACACCCCTCACTGACCTTACACACTCACACCCCTCACTGACCGTACACACTCACACCCCTCACTACTGACCTTACACACTCACATCCCTCACTACTGACCTTACACACTCACACCCCTCACTGACCTTACACACTCACACCCTCACTACGGACCTTACACACTCACACCCCTCACTACTGACCATACCTACTCGCACTGCTCACTGACCTTACACACTCACACCCCTCACTGACCTTACACACTCACACCCCTCACTACTGACCTTACAACTCACACCCCTCACTACTGACCTTACACACTCGCACTGCTCACTGACCTTACACACTCACACCCCACACTGACCTTACACACTCGCAACCTCACTGACCTTACACACTCACACCCCTCACAACTGACCTTACACACTCACCCCCCCACTGACCTTACACACTCACACCCCTCACTACTGACCTTACACACTCACACCCCTCACTGACCTTACACACTCACACTCCTCACTACTGACCTTACACACTCACACCCCTCACTACTGACCTTACATACTCACACCCCTCACTGACCTTACACACTCACACTCCTCACCTACTGACCTTTCACACTCACACCCCCCACTGACCTTACACACTCACACCCCTCACTACTGACCATACACACTTGCACTGCTCACTGACCTTACACACTCACACCCCTCACTGACCTTACACACTCACACCCCTCACTGACCGTACACATTCACACTCCTCACTGACCTTACACACTCACATCCCTCATGACTGACCTTACACACTCACACCCCTCACTGACCTTACACACTCACACCCCTCACTACTGACCTTACACGCACTCACCCCTCACTGCTGGATATTGAGTGTCGGCTGGACTTTGTGAGGGGTAGGGTATCGGAGGCATTTATTGCCCATCCCTCCTTGCACTGGACATCGGCCCTGGTTGATGTCCGCTCCCTAGCCCAGGGAGAGCCAAGGGCACCAGCACCATCCCTACTGCAGGCTAGCTCAACACAGACCAACAACAGCTTGCATTTATATAGCACCTTTAGCATAGTGAAACTCCCTAATGCACTTCACAGGAGTCCTTGATCGGATCGGCCATGATTGTCTTAAATGGCGGAACAGGCTCGAGGGGCCATATGGCCTACTCCTGCTCCTATTTCTTATGTTCTTATAATCAGGGCAAAATTTGACCGAAACAAATCGAGCTATTAGGACTGGTTTGAAGGAGTGACTGAAAGGTGGAGAGAGCAGGAATTCCAGAGCTTGGGGCCCAGGCAGCTGGAGTATCGACACCAAACGTGGAACGATAAAAAACAGGGATATGCAAGCGGCCAGAATTGGAGTAGCACAGAGATGTGGGATTGAAGCTTACTCCTCCAGTCAGCATGGCTGATCACACTGCTGACTGTTGAGTTCGGCATGAGATGCAATGCATTGGAAAAGAATGCCTCTTCAATCTGATGCTACATTTAACCCCAGCCTCTCCATGGGCTAGGGAGGCAGGGGCGGGGCGGGGGAAGGGTGCTCCTCACTGCGATCCAGGGACCCCACTGGAAAATGCTTGTGTTGCGGTTATGAAGTGAGGCTTGAAGCAGCCTCGGTTGCAATGAGTTACCCATCGATGTTTATTGGCTGAGCTCATTCATGAAGCCATCACCCATCTTTTAAAAAAGATTTGTTCCTGGTATGTGGGCGTTGTTGGCAAGGCCAGTATTTATTGCCCATCCCTAATTGCCCTCGAGAAGGTGGTGCAGAATGGCTGCAGTCCGTGGGGTGAAGGTGCTCCCACAGTGCTGATAGGGAGGGAGTTCCAGGATTCTGACCCAGCGACGATGAAGGAACAGCGGTATATTTCCCAGTCAAGGTGATGTGTGACTTGGAGGGGAACGTAGAGGTGGTGGTGTTCCCATGCACCTGCTGCCCTTGCCTTCTGGAAGACTGAGCAAAGTGTTGGTGGGGTTTTTCGGGTAATTCTGGGCGTTTGGAGTAAAGGAAGGGAGGAATATCACCAAGAGATTTTGGGCGGTGGCACACATTTTCTCACCCCTTGCTCCCGCTAGTTACAGCCATGACGCAGGAAAGCTGAACCTGGCCAGAGCGCACAGAACTACAGCCCTGTGCCTTCATCATCCGAACTTCTGTTGCCTGTATCCCATATCCCCAAGTCGAACCAAGTCTCGTTCGGCCATCACTCTTGTGCTCGCAGATCTACAGTGGCTTTCCATCCGCCATTTTAAAATTCTCAGCCTTGTTTTCTAATCCCTCCATGGCCTCGCCCCTCCCCCTCCCAGCCCCACAACCCTCTGAGATCTCTGCGCTCCTTCAATTCTGGCTTCTTCGATGTTCATCAACCCACCATTGACAGCCATGCCATCAGCTGCGTAGGCCCTAAACTCTGGAACTCGCTCCCTAATCCTCTCCACCTCTCTCTCTTCCTTTTAAGATGCTCCATAAAACCTACCTCATTGACTTAAGCTTTTGGTCATTTGTGCTAATATCTCTTTATGTGCCTTGGTGACAAATTTTGTTTGATAACGCTCCTGTGAAGCGTCTTGGGATGTTTCACTACGTTAAAGGCGCAATATAAATACAAGTTGTTACCAAGACCTGCTCACCCATCACCCCTGCGCTCGCTGACCCACATTGGCTTCTGGTTAAGCAATGCCTCGATTTCAAAATTCTCATCCTTGTGAACAAATCCCTCCATGGCCTCACCCCTCCCTATCTCTGTAATCTCCTCCAACCACCAACCCCCCCAGAGATGTCTGCGCTCCTCTAATTCTGCCCTCCTGAGCATCCCGGATTATAATCGCTCAACCATTGGTGGTTGTGCCTTCTGTTGCCGAGACTCCAAGCTCTGGAACTCCCTGCCTAAACCTCTCCGCCTCTCTGCCTCTCTTTCCTTCTTCAAGATGCTCCTTAAAACCTACCTCTTTGACCAAGCTTTCGGTCACCTGCGCTAATTTCTCCTTGTGTGGCTCGGTGTCAAAATTTTGTCTCGTAACAGTCCCGTGAAGCGTCTTGGGACGTTTCACTACGTTATGGGCGCAATGTAAATACGAGTTGTTGTTGTGAAGGACAAAAGGTGAACCAGAGGTCGCAGTGCCGTATTAGGCTGCCTCTGTGTTAAGATAATTCATTAATAACCTGGCACCTTAAAAGCAGTCACCAATCATCATCTGCGTGTGCCTGCAGCCAAGTTACAGGCACATCAGCACTCGTCTGTTGGCATCATTGTGATTGGTGCAGGGTTTAATGGGGGGATTAGGAGTGAGCAGGTGCCTGACTTGTCCTGTAATCCAATCACTGCTCTCTTAATACTTGGTAATATTATTGGCCGCTGTGTGTTTTGTTCCTGAGTTAAGCTGCTTGTTGGCGATAACGAAAGAAAAGATACAGCAACGAATCCCTCCTTTATCGTGGAACCTAAGCAACCCAGCTCAAACCACGAGCATTGTGTCAGGTGGAGAAGGTGTTTACAGGCAGAGCAACATCCTGTCACAGCCACGCGCGGCACAGTGATGATCGGGATTGGCAGAATTTGCAGTGTGTTGCCATAATTATTCACGGCCTGTTGTAATACGCATGTCCCGACACGTGCAAACGCGCTCCCCCGACACGTGCAAACACGCACACCCGACACGTGCAAACGCGTTCCCCCGACATATGCAACCACGTTCCCCCGATATGTTCAGACGTACATACCCGACACGTGCAAACGCGCACACCCGACACATGCAAACGCGTTCACCCGATATGTTCAGACGTACACACCCGACACGTGCAAATGTGCTCCCCCGACACGTGCAAACGCAGCCCCCCGACACGTGCAAACGCGCTCCCCCGTCATGTGCAAACGCACTCCCCTTCACATGCAAACGCACTCCCCCGACACATGCAAACGCAGGCACCCGACACTTGCAAATCCACTCCCCTAAACTTGCAAACCCACTCCCCCGACACGTGCAAACGCACTCCACCGACACGTGCAAACGCAGGCCCCGACAAGTGCAAGAGCAGACTCACCTGCCGGCCCACATCTGCATGTGTGTGCTTGTGGTGAACATGCACACTCGCAGGTACAGACATACATACTGAGGCCAGCTGGTGTTATAAGTATGTGTTATTGTTTGTTTCACGTTTACTTAAAAAGCAAACTGCTATTTGGCCTAACCAGTCTTTGGTTACAAAGCTTTGCTGGAGCCTTTCTATAAAGTCCTCCCAAATGGATTTGTAGTCTGAATATAATCAACAGAAGGGATATTGTGATGTGACGGAAATGGTCAATTCTTTAACTAGGTTTCTTTGCCGTGGTAATGACATGAATTGGTCTCATCTGTCGGGTTATGTGACTATTGTCATGTATCTTGCATTATTATATATAACTATCCTAACATGCTATACATGACTGTAATAAGATATGACCTGTAACCACCAGCATACCTTACCACCAGGGGTGCACTTGCAAGAGACAGGTATATAAGGACAGGTCTCAGGCAAGTGCAGCATTCCAGAGCTGTGAAATAAAGGTGCAGGTCCAGAGTGACCTTGACTTCACTACATGCCTCGTGTGAATCTGTACTGAGGGGACAGGACTTTTCAGTGGCGACGAGGATGGGATTACAGAATCCACAGAATGGCGAACAACGGATCAGATGAAAAGTACAATGCGGGAGACAATTGGGAGGACGTTATAGAAAGGCTCCAGCAAAGCTTTGTAACCAAAGACTGGTTAGGCGACGATAAGGCAGACAAGAGAAGAGCCCATCTCTTGACCAGCTGTGGCTCGAAAACATACGCTTTAATTGAAGGATCTGTTGGCACCCGAGAAACCAGCAAGCAAGTCATTTGAAGAATTGAGCACACTGGTAAGAGACCACCTGAAGCCAGCGAGCAGCCTACACATGGCCAGATACAGGTTCTACAACTACAGACGCTGTGTGGGCCAGAGCATACCCGACTTCGTGGCGGAACTTCGGAGGTTGGCTAGTTTATATGAGTTCTCCGATGAACTGAGGAGAGGAATGCTGAGAGACTTTTTCACTGAAGGAATAGGCCACGCAGGTATATTCCGAAAGCTCATAAGCGACCAAGAACCTGACCTTAGAGGCAGAAGCACTAGTTGCACAGACATTCTTGGTAGGGGAAGAAGAAACGAGGTTGATTTACAATGCAGGTACGACAACTAACGAAATATCAGAACAAGAAGTTCACAGCACTAAACACACACAGACAAAACTGGGAGAACAGGCTCTCGACAGCAGGCAGAAGCCATCAAGGGCCACAGGAACGGCCGTTCACACCTCATCATAGGATGGGTCGGAAAGCGGACCAGTAGATGGTGGGGACAGTACCCGGGACACCGATGTACAGCGGGTCAACACAATCAATAGCCGCTGCTCCTACAACAGGACCCCTCCTATAATGATGAGGGTCCTACTCAACGGGATATCTGTCAACATGGAGCTGGATATGGGAGCAAGTCAATCTCTCATGGGCGCTCAACAATTTGAACAACTGTGGCCGCATAAAAGAGACAGACCAAAACTCTCAAGGGTCGACAACAAACTGAGGACCTATATAAATCGTACCAGTCCTCGGCAGCGCCATGCTCTCTGTCACACACAAAGGGACAGTGAACCGACTTCCCCTGTGGATTGTCCCCGGAGACCCCCCAGCACTGCTGGGGAGAAGCTGGCTAGCAAAACTAAACTGGAAATGGGACGATGTCCATGCCATGTCATTAGAAGAACGGACCTCTTGCTCAACAGTTATAAAGCGATTTGAACATCTCTTTCAGCCAGGTGTGGGCACTTTCAAAGGGGCCAAAGTCAAAATCTACATCACACTAGATGCTAGACCGGTCCATCACAAGGCCAGAGCTGTACCCTATGTGATGAGGGAAAAGATTGAACACGAACTAGACAGGCTTCTGCGGGAAGGCATTATATCACCTGTGGAATTTAGCGACTGGGCAAGTCCCATCGTCCCAGTCATGAAGCCTGATGGGTCCGTACGAATCTGTGGGGACTACAAATCTACCAATAACAGAGTCTCCCTACAGGACCAGTACCCGCTGCCCAGAGCAGAGGACATATTTGCCACATTGGCTGGAGGTAAACTTTTCTCAAAATTAGACCTCACATCCATCTGTGTATATGATGCAAGAATTGACCGAGGAATCCAAGCTACTCACCACCATCACATCGAGGCCTTTTCATGTACAATCGATGCCTATTCGGCATCAGGTCGACAGCTGCCATATTCCAGCGCAACATGGAGAGTCTGCTCAAGTCCATCCCGGGGACGGTTGTATTTCAAGACGACATACTTATCACGGGCAGGGACACTGACTCCCATCTCCGTAATTTGGAGGAAGTACTAAAGCGGTTGGATCGGGTAGGCCGACGAGTCAAGAAATCCAAGTGCCTGTTTCTCGCACCCGAGGTTGAATTTTTGGGCAGAAGGATTGCCGCTGATGGAATCCGCCCAACAGAGTCCAAACAGAAGCAATTCGCCTGGCACCCAGGCCCCGGAATGTCTCAGAACTGCGCGCCTTTCTCAGGCTACTCAATTACTTTGGGAACTTTATGCAGAACTTAAGCACGCTGCTGGAGCCTCTCCACTTGCTACTCAGGAAGGGGTGCGATTGGTTTTGGGGGGACGCCCAGGAACTCGCCTTCAATAAGGCACGCAACCTTCTGTGTTCCAACAGTGTTTTGACTTTCTTTGACCCAGGTAAAAAGCTAGTTCTCACATGCAATGCGTCACATATGGGGTCGGGTGCGTTTTGCAACATGTCAATAGTGCGGGCAAATTACACCCCATAGCTTATGCCTCCAGGTCACTTTCGCGGGCAGAGCGTGGGTACGGAATGGTAGAGAAGGAGTCGCTCGCGTGCGTGTACGGTGTCAAAAAGATGCACCAATACCTTTTTGGGGCCAAGTTCGCGTTAGAAACCGACCACAAGCCCCTCACGTCCCTCCTACCCGTGAGCAAGGTAATACATGCAAACGCCTCTGCGCGAATTCAACGGTGGGCACTCATGCTGGCGTCCTACAACTATACCATAAGGCACAGACAACTGTGCCGACGCGCTCAGCAGGCTACCCCTGGCAACCATGGAAGGGTCTGACGAACAGGACTGTGAGATAGTCATGGCAATCAATGCCTTTGAGTCCACAGGTTCGCCCATGACGGCTCGCCAAATCAGAGCCTGGACGGCCAGCGACCCCACGTTGTCCTTAGTAAACAGATGTGTCCTAACCGGTGACTGGGCAGAGGCTCGCGATGCCTGCCCCGAGGAATTAAAACCCTTTCACAGGCGCATGCATGAGCTATTACTACAAGTAGACTGCCTGATGTGGGGCAGCCGAGTAGTCATGCCTCTGCGAGGCAGAGAGGCATTTGTCCGGGAGTTCCACCACGAGCACCCGGGGATCGTTCTCATGAAGGCCATAGCCAGATCCCACGTCTGGTGGCCTGGTATTGACGCGGACCTGGAGCTCTGCGTCCAAAGGTGCACCATTTGTGCCCAACTCAGCAATGCCCCCAGGGAGGCTCCACTGAGCCCCTGGCCCTGGCCTAACAAACCGTAGACTATACGGGCCCATTCATGGGCAAAATGTTCCTCGTAGTTGTAGATGCATTTTCAAAGTGGATCGAATGCACCATTTTAAACTCGAGCACAATCTCCACCACTGTGGAGAGCCTTGCAACCAAGTTTGCAACGCACGGAATCCCTGACATATTGGTCAGTGACAATGGTCCATGCTTCACCAGCACAGAATTCCAAGACTTTATAATTGACCACGGCATAAATCACGCAAAGCGCCGTAAGCTGACTGAGTCCCATGACAGAAATTCGAGGGGGAGATGGAATGAGATAGGGGTCAAAGTGTTTGTATTAAACTATGGCAGGGATCCCAAATGGCTTGCAGGGACAGTTACGGGCAAGGAAGGAAACAGGCTACTGGTGGTACAAATGGACAATGGCAAAACCTGCCAGAGACATGCAGACCAAGTCAAAAGCAAATTTACCAACAACACTGCGGAACCAGAGGCAGACTGTAATGTGGAGCTCACACCACACCTGGTGGACAGACAGAGGGAACAACCTGAGGAAAGGGCAATCCCAACAGACAGCCCAGGCGAGTCAACAACAATCACACCAATCGAAACAGACAGCCCAGGCGAGATATCAGCAACCACACCCAAAGAAAAACAGACACCAAGGCAAACAACTGAACCACAACTCAGACGCTCCACGTGAGAGCGTAGACCACATTAGAGACTGAACCTATAAAGACAATAAGACCTTGGGGGAGGGTGATGTCATGTATCTTACATTATTATATATATAACTGTATCCTAACATGCTATACATGACTGTAATAAGATATGACCTGTAACCACCAGCATACCTTACCACCAGGGGTGCACTTGCAAGAGACAGGTATATAAAGAGGTCTCAGGCAAGTGCAGCATTCCAGAGCTGTGAAATAAAGGTGCAGGTCCAGAGTGACCTTGACTTCACTATATGCCTCGTGTGAATCTGTACTGAGGGGACAGGACTTTACAACTATATATTGAGTCTTTGGTTCACCCATTGTAAATATGTGAAAAGGTGTCTGCGATACGTCTGGAAACATGTGAGTTATCTTCATCTCTGCAGACAAAGATGTACTTTCCTTCTGTAATAGCTGACGATCTCTGGCAGTGCACAGCAGGCAGTGAAGACCGTGTATAATATTCGGGTGAGGTGGAAAAATAGGACAGTGCTTAGCTGGACCAGGCCTTGCAGACATAATTCAGTCCTCATTTTAAAGTTATACATTCTACCATTTTGTTCACACATTGATTTTGTATTATTATTATTTACACGTAATAGCATCAAAATACTTAAATTTGGAAGCAGAGAACTGGACTTGGTTGGAGTTTCCGTGCTGTACAGGCCGAGGAGCTGGGAGAGGCCCACACTACAGCACCACCACTGGTGGGAGGCTGTACTTACACCGTGACACGGCAGTTCTAATTCAAATGTGGGCAAGAATATTGAAAAGTTGAAATAAAAGTGTGACAGAAATGTGACCGCAGTTAGTAAGGTTTTGTAGACTGGGTACATGCAGAAATGAGTTTTTTCATATCGATGCCCGTTAACCGGCAGAGTAAATTCCTGTCCATTTGAGTGAGTTCATTGCAGCCATTTCCTTAGCAACGTGATCAGTTGACTTGGTTGTGTGTTGGATTAACTATTCAAGGTTGTTTTTAAAATTGTATTTCATTTATATTCGACTCAAAAAAAAAAGTTTTAAAAAAAAATTTATATTCCTACTTCAGATCTGATTTTTCCATCTTAAGATAATGAGTGATTATACTACCGGCTAATTTAAAAATTGCAATTGAGACACTATTAGGTGTCAATTGAATGATCTCTTCAGCAGGCCAGGAACTATTTTGGTAGGTGTAGGATAGGAAGAAAGAAATAACTTGCATTTCTATTGCGCCTTTCACGATCTCAGGACGTCCCAAAATACTTTACGGCCAATGAAGTACTTTTTGAAGTGTAGTCACTGTTGTAGTGTAGGAATCGCACAGCAAGCTTCCCACAAACAGCAATGTGATAAAGGGCCAGATCATCTTTTGTGATGTTGGTTGAAGGCTAAATATTGACCAGGACACCGGGAATAACTCCCTTGCACTTCTTTGAAATAGTTCCATGGGATCTTTTATATCCACTTGAGAGAGCAGACGGGGTCTCAGTTTAATGTCTCATGTGAAAGAGGGCACCTCCGACAGTGCATCATCATTATCCTAGGCAGTCCCTCGAAATCGAGGAAGACTTGCTTCCACTTTAAAAGTGAGTTCTCAGGTGATTGAACAGTCCAATATGGGAATTACAGTCTCTGTCACAGGTGGGACAGACAGTGGTTGGAGGAAAGGGTGGGTGGGTAGTCTGGTTTGCCGCACCCTCCTTCCGCTGCCTGCGCTTGATTTCTGCATGCTCTCGGCGACAAGACTCAAGGTGCTCAGTGCCCTCCCAGATGCTCTTCCTCCACTTAGGGCGGTCTTTGGCCAGGGACTCTCTGGTGTTGGTGGGGATGTTGCACATTATCAAGGAGGCTTTGAGGGTGTCCTTGAAACATTTCCTCTGTCCACCTTGAGCTCGCTTGCTGTGTAGGAATTCCGAATAGAGTGCTTGCTTTGGGAGCCTCATGTCGGGCATATGGACGATGTGGCCCGCCCAACGGAACTGGTCAAGTGTGGTCAGTGCTTCACTGTTGGGGATGTTGGTCTGATCGAGAACAATGACTTTGGTACATCTATCCTCCCAGTGGATATGCAGGATCTTGCGGAGGCAGCGTTGGTGGTATTTCTCCAGTGCTTTGAGGTGTCTACTGTACATGGTCCATGTCTCTGAGCCATTTGAGTCAGTGCAGCACTCCTTCAGCACTGCACTGGAATGTCAGCCCTGGATTATGTGCTCAAACTTCTGGAGAGGGACTTGAAGCCAAGACCTCGTGACTCAGCGGTGAGAAGTGCTGCTCACTGAACCACGGCTGACATTCCAGCATTGGAGCAGCCAGCTCCACACGGGCGTACGGGGAGCTGCTAGGCCTGTGAGATTTCATTGAGGTTTTACAGTCCTGCTATTATCTGTAAGCACGAGGAGGATCAAGTGAAATGGAGCAGACGGCAGCGCACCATCGGTAAATCTCTTCCCAGGAAATGAAGGGGGATTTGCTGTGTGATTTACTGTATTTCTATCTCCGATGTTGCTCCAAAGCCTGCCTGGATTTAATGCTGCCAGTCTGTTGTAGCCTGGCATCTTAAAAATATTTCACTGGACTCGTAAGAAAAATGAATCTGCTTGTCAATCAGTGTATTTTTCAAAACCAATGATGTTTTTAAAGGAGAATTGCAGCACATCATTGTAAATGGTATCCAGTGAGATGGCTGGGTGGTACCTGCTTTCAGTAATGGGAGGTGGTGGGGTCCACAGCCCTATGTACTAACGGTGAGTATAACCATCGGGAATTTCTTTAAGATTTCTCCTGATTAGCCATCGTAACTTTGGCGGAAGAATGGTGGATACATCACGTAAGTAGGTTTCCACCGATCTTCTGCCAAAGTCACACTTACTGATTGGGACAACCCCTGAGGAATTGCTCTGCAAATGTCTTCAGTTCACTGGGGTTCGATACAATGAGAGTGAATAGGAAGGGGTTTAGTTACTTGGAATTTTATATCATTGGGAGGGAATGGGTTTGGTCCACTGGGATTCGATCTAATGGGATTGAATCGGTGAGTGTTGGGTCCATTGGATTTTGTATAATGGGATTGAATGGGAATGGGTTTGGTAGATTGGAATTCTATATAATGGGATTGAATGGGAAGGGATTTGGTAGATTGGAATTCTATATAATGGGATTGAGTGGGAAAGAGTTTGGTCCATTGGAATTCTATATAACAATGATTAAGGAATGAATGGCCTCACTGCCCAAGTGTGTCCAGGGTTCTTGCTTGGTCAGCTCCCATTTAAGATCTACAATTCACCCCTGGGCGTGATCACCTGCATGGTAGTTATAGTACTGGGCCAGCAACCCAGAGATTGAGAGTTCAAATCCCACCATGGCTTGTTGGGAAATTGATGTTAATTTGCAAACTGGCGCCAGACAAATCACGGTGGAGTGTTGCACAGACCCAACTGGTTCGCTAACATCCTTCAGGGAAGGGAACCTGCCATCACATACTGGTCTGGCCTACATATGACTCCATCTCACACTACGTGGTTGATCTTCATGCTCTCCGGGAAGCTAGTAATGGGCAATAAATGCGGTCTTGCTGGTGTCGTCCACATCCCAAGAAGAAAAAGAACAACAACTTATATTTATATGGCACCTTTAATGTAGTGAAACGTCCCAAGCTGCTTCACAGCAGTACTATGCGCTAAAGATTTGACACCGAGCCACATAAGTAGAAATTAGCACAGGTGACCAGAAGCTCGGTCAAGGAGGTAGATTTTAAGGAGCGTCTTGAAGGAGGAAAGCGAGACAGAGAGGTTTAGGCAGGGAATTCCAGAGCTTGGGGCCTCGGCAACAGAAGTCACGGCCACCAATGGCTGAGTGATTATAATCAGGGATGCTCAGGAGGTAGAATTAGAGGAGCACAGACATCTCGGGGGGGTTATGGGGCTGGTGGAGATTACAGAGATATGGAGGGGTGAGGCCATAGAGGGATTTGAAAATAAAGATGAGAATTTTGAAATCGAAGCGTTGCTTAAACGGGAGCCAATGTAGGTCAGTGAGCACAGGGGTGATGGGTGAGTGGGACTTGGTGCGAGTTAGAACACGCCGAGTTTTGGATCACCTCTAGTTTATGTTGGGTAGAATATGGGAGGCCAGCCAGGAGTAGTTACGTCTGGAGGTAACAAAGGCCTGGATGAGGGTTTCAGCAGCGGATGAGCTGAGGTAAGAGCAGAGACAAGCGATGATATGGTTTTAGCTGTACCGCGGATATATGGTTGAAAGCTAATTTCAGGGTCACCAAGGTGTCGAGCAGTATGGTTCAGCCTCAGACAGGAGTTGGGGACAGGGATGGAGTCAGTGTCTAGGGAACAGAGTTTGTGACAGGGACCGAGAACAATGGCTTCGGTCTTCCCAATATTCAATTGGAGAACGTTTCTGCTCATCCAGAACTGGATGTCAGACAAGCAGTCTGACAATTTGGGGACGGTGGAGGGATCGAGAGAAGTGGTAGTGAGGTAGAGCTGGTGTCATCAGCGTACACGTGTGGTTGGAAATGGGTAGTGACCGCAGCCTTCAGTTCTGGGGGGGGTCTTCTGCTTACTGCACCTGTCGATGATTGAATATGGGTCCAGAGGGAGTGCTGGTGACATTTATAGATGATCTTGAAATAGGAGGAATAGTTAATTCTTTAGATGGCCAAAGGAAGCTGCAAAGAGATATTGGTAAGATAAGGGAAATGGGCTCATTAGCGTGAGGTAAATGTCAGTAAGTGTGAGTTGATACATTTTTGTAAAAATACAGTAAGTGGAAGTAGATGATTGCAAGACGACCAAGGCTGGGAACTAAATATTCAGGGGTGTTTGACAATTTGGAAGGACAGACAGAAAGGAAATAAAGGATGAGATCAGTGCATTAATGAGAAATGATACTGGCTCAGAAGATCAAGATGTTGAATTAGTTTGGGTGGAGATAAGGAATAATACGGAGAAAAAGTCACTGGCGGGCGTACTCTGTAGGCCCCCTAACAGTATAAATGAAGAAATAATGGAGGCTTGTAAAAAAGGAACGGCAATAATCATGGGTGATTTTAATCTTCATATTGATTGGACAAAGCAAATTGGCCAGGGTAGCCTTGAGGAAGAGTTCATAAAGTGTATCAGGGATAGTTTCCTTGAACAGTATGTTGTGGAAGCAACCAGGGAGCAGGCTATCTTAGATCTGGTACTATGTAATGAGACAGGATTAAAAAACGATCTCCTAGTAAAGGATCCTCTAGGAATGAGTGACTATAGCATGGTTGAATTTCAAATTCAGTTGGAGCGTGAGAAAGTTGGATCTCAAACCAGCTTACTAAGCTTAAATAAAGGAGACTACAAAGGTATGAGGGCAGAGTTGGCTAAAGTGGACTGGGAAAATAGATTAAAATATGGGACGGTTGATGAGCAGTGGCAGACATTTAAGGAGATATTTCATAACTCTCAACAAAAATATATTCCAATGAGAAGGAAAGACTGTAAAAAATGGATAACCATCCGTGGCTAAGGAAATACGGGATGGTATCAAATTGAAAACAAAGCCATACAATGTGGCCAAGACAAGTGGGAGGCCAGAGGATTGGGAAACTTTTAAAAGCCAGCAGAGAATGACTAAAAAAATAATTGAGAGGGAAGATAGATTATGAAAGTAAACTAGCACGAAATACAAAAACAGATAGTAAGAGTTTCTACAGATACATAAAAAGGAAAATAGTGGCTAAAGTAAATGTTGGTCCCCTAGAGAATGAGACTGGGGAATTAATAATGGGGAACAGGGAAATGGCAGAGACGTTGAACAAATATTTTGTGTCGGTCTTCACGGTAGAAGACACTAAAAACATCCCAATAGTGGATAATCAAGGGGCTATAGGGAGGAAGGAACTTAATATAATCACTATCACTATTGAAGTAGTACTCTGTAAAATAATGGGACTAAAGGAAGACAAGTCCCCTGGGCCTGATGGCTTGCATCCTAGGTTCTTAAAAGAAGTGGCTGCAGAGATGGTGGATGCATTGGTTGTAATCTACCAAAATTCCCTGGATTCTGGGGAGGTCCCAGCAGATTGGAAAACTGCAAATGTAACACCCCTATTTAAAAAAGGAGGCAGACAGAAAGAAGGAAATGATAGACCAGTTAGCCTAACATCTGTCGTTGGGAAAATGCTGGAGTCCATTATTAAGGAAGCAGTAGCAGGATATTTGGAAAAGCATAATTCAATCAAGCAGAGTCAGCATGGTTTTATGAAAGAGAAATCATGTTTGACAAATGTGCTGGAGTTCTTTGAGGATGTAATAAGTAGGGTGGATAAGGGGGAACCATTCGATAAGGTGGCACATAAAAGGTTACTGCACAAGATAAAAGGGGGTAATACATTAGCATGGATTGAGGATTGGCTAACTAACAGAAAACAGAGTCGGGATAAACGGGTCATTTTCCGGTTGGCAAACAGTAACTATAGTGGGCTGCACAAGGATCGGTGCTGGGGCCTCAACTATTTACAATCTATATTAATTACTTGGATGAAGGGACCGAGTGTAATGTAGCCAAGTTTGCTGATGATACAAAGATGGGTGGGAAAGCAAATTGTGAGGAGGACACAAAAAATCTGCAAAGGGATATAGACAGGCTAAGTGAGTGGGCAAAACTTTGGCAGATGGAGTATAATGTAGGAAAATGTGAGGTTATCCACTTTGGCAGAATAAATAGAAAGCAAATTATAATTTAAATGGAGAAAAATTGCAAAGTGCTTCAGTACTGAGGGACCTGGGCGTCCTTGTGCATGAAACACAAAGTTAGTATGCAGGTGCAGCAAGTAATCAGGAAGCCAAATGGAATGTTGGCCTTTATTGCAAGTGGGATAGAGTATAAAAGCGGAGAAGTCCTGCTACAACTGTACAGGGTATTGGTGAGGCCACACCTCGAGTACTGCGTACAGTTTTGGTCTCTGTATTTAAGGAAGGATATAATTGCATTGGAGGCTGTTCAGAGAAAGTTCACTAGGTTGATTCCAGAGATGAGGGGGTTGACTTATGAAGATAGGTTGAGTAGGTTGGGACTATACTCATTGGAGTTCAGAAGAATGAGAGGTGATCTTATCAAAACATATAAGATAATGAGGGGCTCGATAAGTTGAATGCAGAGAGGATATTTCCACTCATAGGGGAAACTAAAACTAGGGGACATAGTCTTAGAATAAGGGGCCACCCCATTTAAAACTGAAATGAGGAGGAATTTCTTCTCTGAGGGTTGTAAATATGTGGAATTCTCTGCTCGAGAGAGCTGTGGAGGCTGGGTCATTGAATATATTTAAGGCAAAGATAGACAGATTTTTGAACGATAAGGGAATAAAGGGTTATGGGGAGTGGGCAGGGAAGTGGAGCTGAGTCCATGATCAGATCAGCCATGATCTTATTGAATGGCAGAGCATGCTCGAGGGGCCAAATGGCCTACTCCTGCTCCTATTTCTTGTGTTCTTGTAGGCTCGGTGCTGTGAAGGGCAGGGAGATTTTTTTGGTGGAGGCAAGTTCACAGAACATTAAAGGCAGCACCTCCGATTGAATAGGCTGGTAAAAGGCAAATGTAATTCTAAGTTTTATCACAAGAGGTATAGAATATAAAAAGCTAAGAGGTAATGACAAGCCTATATAAAATCCCAGACCTCAGTTGGAGTACTGTGTGCAGTATTGTGCTCCATTCTATAGGAAGGATATTAATCGAGGGTGCAATGCAGATTCACTGGGATGCCTGGTATGAGGAAATACCAGTACAAAAAGACTTGGAACAATAGGGACTTTTTTCTTTTGAAGAATGCAGATTACGAGGCAATATGATAGAACGTTTAAAATTGTGAAAGGATGGGGCAGAGTGAATACGATCAGATGAGCTATGGCATCCTCGATTCGAAGGGCCGCCTAAGAGAGAGAGAGAGAGAGAGAGGATTGGTGGAGCAGGCTCGAGGGGCCAGGTTGCCTACTCCTGCTCCTATTTCTTATACAATCAGCCAGTTTCCAGTAGTTGAGGGGTGAGGAATGAATGACCATAGATACAAGATTCGATGCAAAAGATTTAGAACAGAGGGCAGGAGAAACGTCTTCACACACACAGAGCTGTGCGGCTGTGGAATTCACCGCCAGGGTTCGTGGTTGAGGCAGAACCCCCGCCACCCCCCCCCCCCCCCCCATCCCCTCCCACCTTGAGCTGGGCTTTCCAGCAAAGGAACAGGCCCCATTGCCAAGCCCGATAGCTGAAACATTGCCCACCTATACCTCACACCCTTGGCTCCATTCAGAATACTGTCTCCCCTCAGGCCAAGGCACAGTTCTTGTGGGGCGCAGAGGGGACAGAGCACCATTGAACCCCGCCCCAGCCCGTGCTTGATAGCGGCCCCGCGGGATCTTCAGCGCAAAGGGAGCCAGCTGTCCCATCATCAACCGTGGGTTCCCGGTGTGGGAGCATGCTCCATCCCTCCGGCACTGACATCCCTCACCATTGACCAGCCGAAACCTAGTTAAAACAAATTCAATTCATTCCTCTCTTTACCATAATTGCAATTTGGCTCTATTTTGTAATTTATGAATTGCTGTCCCTGTTTCAAATGGGGAGTCGGCTAATAATTGAAATGCTGTATCACAACACACCCCAGGCTGGACACAGCAGCCCTCATGCTTGCCCCCTGGGTCTGAGTAATGTGGTTGGATTGTACGCTGGGCCGAGACTGTTTGTTGTTCTCTGTGAATGAGTGGAATTCTCCAACGGATGTTGCACATTCTGTACTGCTGGATGTTGATGCTGTTCTGATCCAGCGGGAAGCCCATTGAAACACGGGCTTTGTGTGATGAGACCAAGGCCTTCATGAACTCACCGTTCCATGGAACCTTCCGGATCATTAATTGCCCTTGTAGCTAATGTAACACCACTTTTTAAAAAAGGAGGGAGAGAGAAAACGGAGAATTATAGACCAGTTAGCCTGACATCAGCAGTGGGGAAAATGTTGGAATCAATTATTAAAGATGAAATAGCAGCGCATTTGGAAAGCAGTGACAGGATCGGTCCAAGTCAGCATGGATTTATGAAAGGGAAATCATGCTTGACAAATCTTCTGGAATTTTTGAGGATGTAACTCGTAGAGTGGACAAGGAGAACCAGTGGATGTGGTGTATTTGGACTTTCAAAAGGCTTTTGACAAGGTCCCACACAAGAGATTGGTGTGCAAAATTAAAGCACATGGTATTGGGGGTAATATACTGACGTGGATAGAGAACTGGTTGGCAGACAGGAAGCAGAGAGTCGGGATAAACGGGTCCTTTTCAGAATGGCAGGCAGTGACTAGTGGGGTGCCGCAGGGCTCAGTGCAGGGACCCCAGCTCTTTACAATATACATCAATGATTTAGATGAAGGAATTGAGTGTAATATCTCCAAGTTTGCAGATGACACTAAACTGGGTGGCGGTGTGAGCTTGAGGGGGACGCTAAGAGGCTGCAGGGTGACTTGGACAGGTTAGGTGAATGGGCAAATGCATGGCAGATGCAGTATAATGTGGATAAATGTGAGGTTATCCACTTTTGGGGAAAAAATGCGAAGACAGAACATTATCTGAATGGCGGCAGATTAGGAGAGGGGGAGGTGCAACGAGACCTGGGTGTCATGGTTCATCAGTCATTGAAAGTTGGCATGCAGGTACAGCAGGCAGTGAAGAAGGCAAATGGCATGTTGGCCTTCATAGCAAGGGGATTTGAGTATAGGAGCAGGGAGGTCTTACTGCAGTTGTACAGGGCCTTGGTGAGGCCTCACCTGGAATATTGTGTTCAGTTTTGGTCTCCTAATCTGAGGAAGGACGTTCTTACTATTGAGGGAGTGCAGCGAAGGTTCACCAGACTGATTCCAGGGATGGCTTGACTGACATATGAGGAGAGACTGGATCAACTGGGCCTTTATACATTGGAGTTTAGAAGGATGAGAGGGGATCTCATAAAAACATATAAGATTCTGACGGGCTGGGACAGGTTAGATGCGGGGAGAATGTTCCCGATGTTGGGGAAGTCCAGAACCAGGGGACATAGTCTTAGGATAAGGTGTAGGCCATTTAGAACTAAGATAAGGAGAAACCTCTTCACTCAGAGAGTTGTTGACCTGTGGAATTCCCTGCCGCAGAGAGTTGTAGATGCCAGTTCATTGGATATATTCAAGAGGTAGTTAGATCTGGACCTTACGGCTAAAGGGATCAAGGAGTATGGAGAGAAAGCAGGAAAGGGGTACTGAAGGAATGATCAGCCATGATCTCATTGAATGGTGGTGCAGGCTCGAAGGGCCGAATGGCCTACTCCTGCACCTATTTTCTATGTTTGTACATAGAATGCTTGCCCCAGTATTTAAAAAAAAACTTTTTCAGGGGAATTTGAAGTGCTGGGAACATCTTCCATTTCTCAAGCTCTCAGTACTGGCATCAAACACTCTCAGGGCAGGTGCAGCATGGATTAGATACAGAGCAAAGCTCCCTCTACACTGTCCCATCAAACACTCCCAGGGGAGGTACAGCACGGGTTAGATACAGAGTAAAGCTCCCGCTACACTGTCCCATCAAACACTCCCAGGGGAGGTACAGCACGGGTTAGATACAGAGTAAAGCTCCCTCTACACTGTCCCATCAAACACTCCCAGGGGAGGTACAGCACGGGTTAGATACAGAGTAAAGCTCCCTCTGCACTGCCCCATCAAACACTCCCAGGGCAGGTGCAGCATGACTTTGATACAGAGTAAAGTCGCTCTACACTGCCCCAATAGGTAACCCAAGTAAAGTGCAGTACACTTTATAAAAGAGTGAAATATATGTAAAATAATGCTGTGAGGTTTGGGGATTTCTGACTGCCTTCCGGCGGGGACCTTGGTTAATATCTATTGAACATTCTGCTGTTGCGCTAACCTTGTCGGTGTCGAGGGCTCTGCTCGCAGGACAGCAGGGCTGGGAGATATAGATTACAAGTCAGACTGAGTCAGCGTGAAGCAACACGGCGCTGACAGTGGAAGATATTCAAGTGGTGGTTCACTCTTGCTGCTGCTGCAACAGCCCTATTCATTCAAACTCCACACTGGTCGAATCCATTGTTCAGTTTGCCCGAAAGCTGGAGTCCGTTTGACCGCAGGAATAAACAAAGCACTGCAGGGAGAGGGTGTTCTGTTCACGCTGGGTGGGCGAGCTTAAAATCCGGCTATAAGTTTGTATGTTCTTCCTTTTGTGCTATTTCATTCCCACTGTTCCCCCTACCAATAGTTTTCTTGGGATTGTGCAGTGATCCAGTCAGGAAGGACAGGGAGGTGATGTAGGGTTGGAGCTGGCTGTTCAGAGAGGATATATGAAGGTTCTGACTGAAGAAAAAACAGTAATAATGCAGATGGAACCCAGCAGGGGGCTGTTCAAATCAACAAGAGGTTGCATTTATATCACGCATTTAACATAGGAACGTCCAAAATTGACAGGCAGGAAAATAACCAGCAGGTCGATCATGCCTGCCCACCCGCCATTAGGGCTGGACCGTCATGGCTGAGCACTTCTTCCCCCGACCCTCCTCCCCCACCCCCTGTCCCCTCTCAAACTCCCTCAGTCATGTAATCTCCTGGGAGAGGCAAAAAACACACACAGCTAACAGGGGAGGAAATAGTCTGGAAGATCTGGTAAAACATCCCAAGGTGTTTCACGAGAGCATTCTCCAACACAAGAGCCACATGGGATATCAGGACAATTGACCAAAAGCTTGCTCAAAGAGGTAGATTTTAAGGAGCATCTTAAGGAGTGCCAGCTGTGGCTCAGTGGGCAGCACTCTTCCCTCTGAGTCAGAAGGTTGTGGGTTCAAGTCCCACTCCAGGGAGATGAGCACAAATAAATCTAGGCTGACATTTCCAGTGCAGTGCTGAGGGAGTGCTGCACTGTCGGAGGTGCCGTCTTTCAGATGAGACGTTAAACCAGGGCCCCGTCTGCTCTCTCAGGTGGACGTAAAAGATCCCAAGACACTATTTCGAAGACAAGCAGGGGAGTTATCCCCTCAATCAACATAACAAAAAACAGATCATCTGGTCATTATCTCATTACTGTTTGTGGGAGCTTGCTGTGCGCAAATTGGCTATCGCGTTTCCCACATTACAACAGTGACTACACTCCAAACCTACTTAATTGGCTGTAAAGCGCATTTGAGTTGTCCGGTGGTCGTGAATGGTGTTACATAAATTCAAGTCTTCCTTTATAGGAGGAGAGAGAGCTTCAGGGAGAGAATTCCAGAGCTTAGGGACCTTGGCAGCTGAAGACACGGCCGCCACTGGTGGGACGAAGGAAGTGGAGGAGGCACAAGAGGCCAGAATTGAAGGAATGCAGAGATCCCGGAGGGTTGTGGAGCTGGAGGAGGTGACAGAGATAGGGAGAGGCGAGATCGTGGAGGGAGAAATCAGAGGGCGGCACGGCCATAGTTAGCCAATTCACTCTTGCGAGATCACCCGGCTGGTGCAGTCCCTGGGAAAATTCGCCCCCAAGATCGCTGCAATCAGAAACCCTTCTCGCCAGCACCATCTTCAGTCACTACAAGGTTCGGATTCATAGTACAAGTTGTTTTGATCACAGTTATGACCGTCTCTACACCTGCTAGGGCAGGTTGGTTGCTAGGAGCTACTCTGTGGGTCTCCCACTGACAGGCCTTTGCACTGTATGGGTTAATCTGTGTTACTCCAGTGCAGCTAGCTGGAGAGCCAAGGTCTTCTCCTGACTTGTTTCCCAGGTTACAAACGTCCTCTCGCTCTTGGAGTCGACAAAATTATAGACCCGTCAACGTAAGACCATAAGAATTAGGAGCAGGCCATTCGGCCCCTCGAGCCTGCTCTGCCATTCAATGAGATCATGGCTGATCTTCGACCTCAACTCCACTTTCCTGCACTATCCCCATATCCCTTGATTCCCTTAATATCCAAAACTCTACCGATCTCTGTCTTGAATATACTCAAAGACTGAGCCTCCACAGCCCTCTGGGGTAGACAATTCCAAAGATTCACCACCCTCTTAGTGAAGAAGTTCTCCTCATCTCAGTCCTAAATGGCTGACCCCTTATTCTGAGACTGTGACCCCTGGTTCTGGACTCCCCAGCCAGAGGAACCATCCTCCCTGCATCTACCCTGTCAAGCCCTGTCAGAATTCTGTATGTTTCAATGAGATCCCCTCTCATTCTTCAAAACTCTAGAGAATATAGGCCTAGTCTACTCAATCTCTCCTCATAGGGCAATCCCCCATCCCAGGAATCAGTCTGGTGAACCTTTGTTGCACCCCCTCAATAGCAAGTGTATCCTTCCTTAGGTAAGGAGACTAAAACTGTACACAATTATGAACAACTGAGCCTAAGAATGTACCATTGGTTAAGGGAACTAGTTTCAGGGGAGTAAATCTGTGAGGCGGGGGGCGGGGGGGGGGGGACAACTAGTGCACCGGATTATAAAAGTAAAATGGAGAAAGTGAATTCGATTTGCCACACGCCCTAAACAGGAGCGACAGCTGAGTGAACATAAAGCCTCGTCCGCATCTGTCAAGTCACCCAGGGTCTTTAATCTGTTGGTACGATCGCACCAGTACGCAGGAGTAGCAAGTTGTCGCTGTTGCAGTGCAGGAAACGCAGCAGCCAATTTGCGCACAGCAAGCTCCCACAGAAAGCAAATCAGATGTTTTAGTGATATAAAAATAGAAAATGCTGGAAATCTCAACAGGTCAGTGGAGAGAAACAGAGTTAATGTTTCAGGTCTGTGACCCTCCGTTAGAACTGGAAAATTTTGAGATGTAACAGGCACTTGAGGAAGTGCAGAGGCAGTGAAAGGGGGTGGGAAGAACAAATGGGAAGGTCTGTGATAGGGTGGAAGGCAGGAGAGATTTAAGTGACCAAAGGGATGATGGGCAAAAATGAGATGGTAATGGCACAAGTTAGGAAACAAAAGATGAGGCTCATCATCATAGGCAGTCCCTCGGAATTGAGGAAGACTTGCTTTCACTCTTAACATGAGTCCTTAGGTGGCTGAACAGTCCAATATAAGAACCACAGTCCCTGTCACAGGTGGGACAGACAGTCGTTGAGGGAAGGGGTGGGTGGGACAGGTTTGTCCCACGCTCTTCTGCTGCCTGCGCTTGATTTCTGCATGCTCTTGGCGACAAGACTCTCGGTGCTCAGCGCCCTCCCAGATGCACTTCCTCCACTTAGGGCGGTCTTTGGTCAGGTGTCAGTGGGGATGTCGCACTTTATCAGGGAGGCTTTGAGGGTGTCCCTGTAACGTTTCCTCTGCCCACCTTTGGCTCGTTTGCCATGAAGGAGTTCCAAGTAGAGCGCTTGCTCTGGGAGTCTCATGTCTGGCATGCGGACAATGTGGCCTGCCCAGCGGAACTGATCAAGTGTGGTCAGTGTTTCAATGCTGGGGATGTTGGCCTGGTCGAGGACACTGACGTTGGTGTGTGTGCTCTAGATTGGGTGTGAATGGTGCAATCTTCGATGTTTTTGTTATGCGGATTGAAGGATAAATATTGGCCAGGACACCGGGATCTTTTACGTCCACCTGAGAGAGCAGATGGGGGCCTCGGTTTAACGTCTCATCAGAAAGACAGCACCTCCGACAGTGCAGCGCTCCCTCAGCACTGCACTGGGAGTATCGGGCTAGATGATATACTCAAGTCTCTGGAGTGGGATTTGAACCTACAACCTTCTGATTTGAGAGGTGAGTGCGCTGGCCACTGAGCCAGGGCTGACAGGAAAGGGGATTGATGGGTGGCAAGAGCTGACCTCAGGTAGTGGACGGCTTTGAGGGGACCCAGCCTGTCCCGAAAAGGCTTCCAAGGGGCTTCCGGAGACAATGGACTGATCGGCAAATATAAATATTCGGCCATTGATTCCGGCTGTAGTTTTCACGGTGACGATTATCCCTCACCTCAGTGTCGAGACGCCGTTTGCAGCTGGAAATTCTTACAGCCAAGGCGGCAGCTGTTTTGGTGGGCAGGCGGTCCCACTAAATCCCGCTGTCACGTGTGTCGCATGAGGTGGACTCGGGGCGCTGGGAGAGAGTAGGGTGAGGCGGGGTGGAGAGTGAGAGCACCCTTGTCATCTATCTCTCACGGGGGGGTCTACAGGACAGTAGTAATACCCACCCTCCTGTATGGCTGAGAATCATGGATAACGTACAGTAGACACCTCAAATCGCTGGAGAAATACCACCAACGATGCCTCCGCAAGATCCTACAAATCCCCTGGGAGGACAGACGCACCAACATTAGCGTCCTCGACTAGGCCAACATCCCCAGCATTGAAGTACTGACCACACTCGATCAGTTCCGCTGGGCAGGCCACATTGTCCGCATGCCAGACACGAGACTCCCAAAGCAAGCGCTCTACTCTGAACTCCTTCACGGCAAACGAGCCAAAGGTGGGCAGAGGAAACGCTACAAGGACACCCTGAAAGCCTCCCTGATAAAGTGCAACATCCCCACTGACACCTGGGAGTCCCTGTCCAAAGACTGCCCTAAGTGGAGGAAGTGCATCAGGGAGGGCGCTGAGCGCCTCGAGTTTCATCGCCGAGAGCATGCACAAACCAAGCGCAGGCAGCGGAAGGAGCGTGCGGCAAACTAGTTCCACCCACCCCCTCCCTCAACAACTATCTGCCGTCCCCTCCGCCCCGTGACAGGGACTGTGGCTCTCGTATTGGACTGTTCAGCCACCTAAGGACCCATTTTAAGAGTGGAAGCAAGTCTTCCTCGATTCCAAGGGACTGCCTATGATGATGATGATGAGGGGGGGCGGCGAGTGGGGGGACAGTGAGCACCCTCGTTGTCCACCTCTCACTGGGTGGGGGATGCTGAGGGACAGTGGGGGGGACAGGCCGTATCCTGTACCCCGTCGCGGAGCGAGCAGCTGACTGCCTGAGGGGGCGGCTGAATTAACAACCCCTTGTTAAAGTGCCGTGCTTCTGCAGCTTGCTTTCCTCCTGACGTTGATTAAGTGTTTGGTGAGAGGTTCTCTGCAGACCCAGCTCCGAGTGGCTTTTGATAAATGGCTGTCTGCCGAGCCAGGAGCGGAATATCTCATTTTCTCCCCTACAATCTAATCACAGCATGAATAATTTATGTTGCCTCCGCTCACAATATTAAACACATTTGCAGTAATGTCCATACTTTTCGCCATATATCACGGGTGATTTATTGGATTAGGGGCTGGTAAGAGGGTTTGTGAGTCCGACTGATTTGCATATGTTAAATACGGCAATCATGCCGCCATTCCCTCTCACTCCACACACCGAGATAACCATCTCAGCAGCACACGGCTTGCTTAAAGATTTTTAGTTGATGCCCTTCGGGCTTCTGAAACCGTACGTCTGATTCATAGACTGTAGATGTGTGAGATTTGTAAACTATTACACTGTAGGGGGCCTCCTGTAAATAATAACACACTCCCGGGGACCGCCTGTAAATACCGACACGCTCCCAGGGACCTGCTGTCAATACTGACACACTCCCAGGGACCCCCTGTAAATACTGACACACTCCCGGGGACCCCCTGTAAATACTGACACACTCCCTGGGACCCCCTGTAAATACTGACACACTCCTGGGGACCCCCTATAAATACTGGCACACTCCCGGGGATCCCCTATAAATACCGACACAGTCCCGGGAACCCGCCTGTAAATACTGACACATTCCCGGGGATTCATATGGGTTAAGGTTGTTATACATAAAATTAACTTAATCCATTGTGGTTCCATAGCAGCAAATCAAACTCTATTTAGGTCGTTACAACGTGTTTGTAATGGATAAGTTGGCTGAATAATCTAGAGGCCTGCATTCATAATCGTGCCCATGAGTTCAAATCCACTACGGCAGCTTGAGAATTTGTATTCAGTTTTTTTTTAATCTGTTAGAAGTGACCATGAAGCTGTCCGATTGTCCTACATACTCAACTGGTTCACTGATATCTGTTCGGGAAGGAAGCCTACATGTGACTCCAGTCCCATACCAACATGCTTACATAGAAACATAGAAATTTACGGCGCAGAAGGAGGCCATTTCGGCCTATCGTATCCGCTCCGGCTGACAATGAGCCGCACACTTGGTCAGCAGCCCTGAAGGTTACATATAAACCTAGGAACAATGACGGAAAGATAAAGAGCACCCAGGCCAACCAGTCTGCCTCTCACAACTGCGACACCCCTTATACTGAAACATTCTACACTCCACTCCAACCGGAGCGACAAAAACCAGATAAAATCCCAAGCCAATTTAGGGAGAAAAAAATCTGGGAAAACTCCTCTCTGACCCATCCAGGCGAGTCCAGGAGATCACCCTGGCCGTATTACATATAAACATAGAAAATAGGTGCAGGAGTAGGCCATTCGGCCCTTCGAGCCTGCACCACCATTCAATGAGATCATGGCTGATCATTCCTTCAGTACCCCTTTCCTGCTTTCTCTCCATACCCCTTGAATCCTTTAGCCGTAAGGGCCATATCGAACTCCCTCTTGAATATATCCAATGAACTGGCATCAACAACTCTCTGCGGCAGGGAATTCCACAGGTTAACAATTCTCTGAGTGAAGAAGTTTCTCCTCATCTCAGTCCTAAATGGCCTGCCCCTTATCCTAAGACTGTGTTCCCTGGTTCTGGACTTACCCAACATCGGGAACATTCTCCCCGCATCTAACCTGTCCAGTCCCGTCAGAATCTTATATGTTTCTATGAAATCCCCTCTCATCCTTCTAAACTCCAATGTATAAAGGCCCAGTTGATCCAGTCTCTCCTCATATGACAGTCCAGCCATCCCTGGAATCAGTCTGGTGAACCTTCGCTGCACTCCCTCAATAGCAAGAACGTCCTTCCTCAGATTAGGAGACCAAAACTGAACACAGTATTCCAGGTGAGGCCTCACCAAGGCCCTGTACAACTGCAGTAAGACCTCCCTACTCCTATACTCAAATCCCCTAGCTATGAAGACCAACATACCATTTGCCTTCTTCACCGTCTGTTGTACCTGCATGCCAACTTTCAATGACTGGTGAACCATGACACCCAGGTTCCGTTGCACCTCCCCTTTTCCTAATCTGCCGCCATTCAGATAATATTCTGCCTTCGTGTTTTTGCCCCCAAAGTGGATAGCCTCACATTTATCCACATTTTACTGCATCTGCCATGCATTTGCCCACTCATCTAACCTGACCAAGTCACCCTGCAGCCTCTTAGCATCCTCCTCACAGCTCACACCGCCACCCAGTTTAGTGTCATCTGTAAACTTGGAGATATTACACTCAATTCCATCATCTAAATCGTTAATGTATATTGTAAATAGCTGGGGTCACAGCACTGAGCCCTGCGGCACCCCACTGGTCACTGTCTGCCATTCTGAAAAGAACCCGTTTATCCCGACTCTCTGCTTCCTGTCTGCCAACCAGTTCTCTATCCACGCCAGTATATTACCCCCAATACCATGTGCTTTGATTTTGCACACCAATCTCTTGTGTGAGACCTTGTCAAAAGCCTTTTGAAAGTCCAAGTACACCACATCCACTGTTCTATTCCCTGCAGTACTTACCATTATATCTGCTCCATCTAACAAAAGGCCATCAGTCTAATCCTAATTACCAGCTCTAGGTCCGTATCCCTGCACTGACTCTTGACTGCCCTGTGAAGTGGCCAAGCCCAGGCACTCTGCCAAATCAAATGGCTACGAAGAACCACCACATGGCGGCAGCGGACTACCACTACCCTCTGATGGCAAACGGCAACGGCCAATAAAAGCAATATGTGGGCCTGCCAGAAACTCCCTCATCCCAGGAATGAATATTTTTTTCAGTGGCATCGTCACGAAAATAATTTTACCCCAGTTCTCGGCAGCTTGTGTGTCAAAGAAAGAAAGGTTTGCATTTATATAGCGCCTTTCGCGACTACCTAACATCTCAAAGCGCTTTACAGCCAATGAAGTACATTTTGGAGTGCACTCACTGTTGTAATGTGGGAAACACGACAGCCAACTTGTGCACAGCAAGCTCCTGCAAACAGCAATGTGATAATGAGCAGATAATATATCGATTTATGTTGATTGAGGGATAAATATTGGCCAGGACACCGGGGATTACTCCCCCCGCTCTTCTTCGAAATAGTGCTATGGGATCTTTTACATCCACCTGAGAGGGCAGACGAGGGCCTCGGTTTAACGTTTCATCCCCTCAGCACTGCACTGGAGTGTCAGCCTAGATTTTTGTGCTCAAGTCCCTGGAGTGGGACTTGAACCCACAACCTTCTGACTCAGAGGCGAGAGTGCAACACACTGAGCCACAGCTGACACTGTCGTCATCATCATCATAGACGGTCCCTCGAGGATGACTTGCTTCCATATGAGTTCACAGATGTTTCAATGAAGGACCCAATGTTCCAGTCCTGAACTCCAATTGAGGAGGTGGAAGATGCCTGTGTGTGGATTTTTTTAACGTGTGGTGACCATTGCACATCAGCCACCACACGGGCTTGACAGAGCTAGGCCTTTATCCAGTGGCAAAGGTTGAAGGGCTGAACTGGGCCCAATGTAAAAAGTAGATGGGTATTTTACTGATGTGGCCTGGTGTGGGTGGTTTCCTTGGAGATGTGTTGTTGTTGCTAAGTGACAAACTGTGCAAGCAGGCATTTACATGGGCTGATTTTGGATTGAGTGGAGGCCCAAAGGGCGAAGCTTCGCTAAAGTGCACGTGGCTAACCTTAACCTGCAGGTTTACAGGTTGGTCTTTACCAAAGAGAGATTTGACCAAACTGTGTTGCATCTTATTGTGTCTGCTCAGCACATTGTTAACCTGATGAATTGGAGTGAAATGCACTGTCTGCTGTTTCGTAGGCAAATGCGGCAGCCATTTTGTGCACAGCAAGATTCCACAAACAACATCAAGACGAATGGCCAGTTCATCAGTTTTTGATGATGTTGGTTGAGGGATGAACTTTGGCCAGAACATCTGAGAGCTCTTCTACAGTCGGCTCAAGAAGCAGACGGGGCCTCGGTTTAACGCCTCATTTGAAAGACGGCACCTCCGACAATGCAGCACTTCCTCAGCACTGCTCTGGGAGTGTCAGCCTGGATTATGTGGTCATATCTCTGGAGTGGGGCTTAACTATACAGCACCTTCTGAGACTGCTGCCCGACCTTCACCACCCCGCCCCCCCACCCCCCCGGCCTCTCTGGCTCTTTGCTGCCTCCATCCGCACAGTCTTCACAACAACAACAACTTGTATTTATATAGCGCCTTTAATGTAGTAAAACATCCCAAGGCGCTTCACAGAAGTGTTTTAAGATAAAACAAATAAATTTGACACCGAACCACGTAAGAAGAAATTAGCGCAGGTGACCAAAAGCTTGGTCAAAGAGGTAGGTTTTAAGGAGCGTCTTGAAGGAGGAAAGCGAGGTAGAGAGGCGGAGAGGTTTAGGGAGGGATTCCAGAGCTTGGGGCCTAGGCAACAGAAGGCACGGCCACCAATGGTTGAGTGATTATAATCAGGGATGGTCAGGAAGCAGAATTAGAGGAGCGCAGACATCTCGGGGGGAGGGGGGGCCGGAGGCGATTACAGAGATAGGGAGGGGTGAGGCCATGGAGAGATTTGAAAATAATTCAACTGACCCCTGTGGAACTGTTACCACACCACGACCCTTTGAGAGAAGAGACAACACTGGGGGAGATATTAGCAAGGCTCTGAGGTTTGAAGTGTGTCGGTGTGGGTTTATCCTAGATATATAAGGACACTAAACCTGGTGTAACAAGAGGTTTCAACACGGTGCAGTGGCTTGCATTAAATCTTGATTTACATTTTAATTGCCAGTTATAAACGTACCCTGCCACCATTTGAGGTTACAGTTCTGCCACTTTCCTGTACTTAGCTGAACTATAAAACAGGTTTGCCAGCCTGTGCCAAATAATAAATCTGGCGCAGGACCGGGGAAGGCCGAGATTGCAACGGAGGGGGTAAAGATAATATGAGGCATCCGGTATGGGATGGGGTGGGGCGGGGGGGGATGGGGGTGGGAACAGGAGGTAGAGACGGCAGAAGGTGGAGGGGTAGGATGGGAGCAGGAGGTGGAATGCAACGGCAAGGGTTAGACGGGAGAATGAGAGGCTGGGACCCAAAAATATGTCAAACTCAGCAGAAACACGACCAGCCTCACTGGCTAACACCTCGCTTTCCACTAAACGCAGGAGGGAGTGGAAAAAACATCAGCGATGCTGTCCTCAAGCAACGGGCTCTGGGTGACATGTTTACATCTGAACCATTTCCAGAGAACCCATGTGAAAGCCTTCCCGTGAAGGCCGCATGCGAGGTATTGGCTGAAGACTGCTGCCTCTCGCTTGCTGGCTGCGCACAGAGTGACGCTCCCGTGTCATATCCGATCAGTGTCTGAGAGAGAGCACATGGCAGACTCTATATAGGTTAATGTTACCCTGAAGCGCACTCCCTCACAGCACTGGCAAGGCTGGCACTGCACTGATACAAAGTACAGCTGATAAAGATGAGCTAACAACCACTTCAGGCTTTTCCATCTACTAGGCCCAGATACACTAAAATATAAAAGGTTGGGTTTTATTTCAGCTTCCATCTAATTGCACAGCAATAACTTAGCACTCACATTATGATTTCATGATACTAACTGAGGAATGATATGATATTGCACTATAAACCATATAACTACAACCTATTCATGTGAAATGGCATTGCCCGCCCAAGATTCCAGCGCATTATTGTGAAATCATTATTGCATTAGAATCAAAATACGGGCGTTCAACAACATGCATTTATATAGCGCCTTTAACGTAGTAAAAGATCCACAGCACTTCACAACAGTGTAGTCAGCGAGCCACAAAAGGAGCTTTACTCTGTATCTAACCCGTACTGTACCTGCCCTGGGAGTGTGTGATGGGGCAGTGTAGAGGGAGTTACACTCGACCAATGGCTAAGTGCGATATTATTGAACCAGATAGTCCAGTCTAGATCCTTGCTCCACCTCCAACCTGTGCTGAGTTAGCACACTGGGGCAGTGATAAAGGAATTCGATACCCTGGTCAAGGAAAGAGAAAATAAATCCTCCTGTAAATCGGTTTCTGACGCCCATCCACTGGACAGTGCACAGGTGAGTTAATGTTACTTTCAGGAGAGGAGAGGGGAGTGGGGCCCATGGAACTGTACCCCAGTGAGAGTCAGCACCTTCAGGAGAGGAGGGAGAAGCTGGGAGGAGGAATAAAGAAACGTGCGTATTTTAGGCTGGAGTAAATACCAAGAGGAATGTGAATTGGATTTCAATGTGTCAAACGCAACTAACCAAGTGTGATCAATAGAATTTTGTACTTAAGCCCTACAGCGCTGGGAGAAAAGCTGGAACAAACTGCCCCCAGTCCCCCACAACTATCAGTAAAAGCATTGTAAAATGACATTGGGAGCTGAGGGCAGTGTGTGATTGATGGGATGGTGGCAGTGTCTGGAGGTCCCGAGAGGCTAGTTGCGGCTGTAATAATAGAATAACTTGTCAATGTATTTCTGGTAAACTCTGGAGGCTTGATGTCATCTTTCATCAAGACAGCGGACAGGTCATGTTTGCAATTACCAGCAACGTTGGGGCTTTGCTCCAATCCCCCACTGCTTCAGCTGATCTTAAACACAGCCCCAACTTTGGGCGGAGCCTGCTGCGGGGACCACCTCTCACTTCCTCGAGCTGAAGTATAGAAAGGAAGACTTGCATTTATATAGCGCCTTTCATGGCCTCAGCTCCTCCCAAAGCGTTTTTCAGCCAATGAAGTACTTTTTCAAGGGCAGTCACTGTTGTAATGTGGGAAATGTAGCAGTCAATTTGCACAGCAAGCTCTCACAAACAGCAATGTGACCAGATAATCTGTTTTTTTGTTATGTTGATAGAGGGATAAATATTTCCCAGGACACCGGGGATAACTCCCCTGCTCTTCTTTGAAATAGTGCCATGGGATCTTTTACATCCATCTGAGAGAGCAGACGGGGCCTCGGTTTAATGTCTCATCCAAAAGACGGCACCTCTGACAGTGCAGCACTCCCTCAGCACTGCACTGAAGTGTCAGCCTAGATTATGGGCTCATCTGGAGTGGGACTTGAACCCACAACCTCCTGATTCAGCAGAGAGTTACCCATTGAGCCACGGCTGACACTAAGTGGGATGTTTGTCTTTGGGAGGGGAGAGGAGGGTTGGGTGCGGTGTCTGAACAAGGTAAACGCTGCTGAAGTTATCCCTGGGCTGATAGGTGGCAAGTTACATTCACCCCACACAAGTATCAGGTAATGGCCATCTCCAACAAGCGAGAGTCTAACCACCGGCCCTTGATATTCAACGGCATTACCATCGCTGAATCCTGGGGGTCACCATTGACCAGAAACTTAACTGAACCAACCACATAAATACTGTAGCAACAAGAGAAGGTCAGAGGCTGGGTATTCTACAGCGAGTGTCTCACCTCCTGACTCCCCAAAGCCTTTCCGCCATCTACAAGGCACAAGTCAGGAGTGTGATGGAATACTCTCCATTTGCCTGGATGAGTGCAGTTCCAACAACACTCAAGAAGCTCGACACCATCCAGGACAAAGCAGCCCGCTTGATAGGCACCCCATCCACCACCTTCAACATTCACTCCCTCCACCACCGACACACTGCAGCAACTTGCCAAGGCTTCTTCCCAAACCCACGACCTCTGCCACCTAGAAGGACAAGGGCAGCAGGCACATGGGAATACCACCACCTGCAAGTTCCCCTCCAAGTCACACACCATCCTGACTTGGAAATATATCGCCGTTCCTTCATTGTCGCTGGATCAAAATCCTGGAACTCCCTCCCTAACAGCACCATGGGAGTACCTTCACCACACGGACTGCAACGGTTCAAGAAAGCGGCTCACCACCACCTTCTCACGGGCAATTAGGGATGGGCAGTAAATGCCGGCCTTGCCAGCGACGTCCACATCGCGGAACAAATGTATAAAAATATGGAGATTTGATTGTGCACTGCAGTCCTTGTGGTTCCCTGGGCTCCACAGAGGTCAAACTCCCTGCACCCAAAAACTCCACTGCCCATATCTTGCTGCTCACTCAGTCTCACCACTCCCTGTCCTACCCGACCTATCAAAGCATTGAGTTCAAAAACTTGTTCCTTGTTTACAGATCTATCCACCCCTCACACCACTCGTCCCTTCCCAATCTATACAAACGCCTCACCCTTCCAATCTCTCCGTCCATCCATGTAGTGTCAGCTATGGCTCAGTGTCCCACTCCAGACTTGAGCGCAAAAATCTAGGCTGACAACTCCCAGTGCAGTGCTGAGGGAGTGCTGCACTGCTGGAGGTGCTGTCTTTCAGATGAGATGTTAAACAGGGGCCCTGTCTGCTCTCTCAGGTGGATGTAAAAGATCCCATGGCACTATTTTGAAGAAGAGCAGGGGAGTTATCCTGGTCAATATTTATCTCTCAATCAACATAACAAAAACAGATTTATCTGGTCATTATCACATTGCTACTTGTGGGAGCTTGCTGTGTGCAAAATGACTGCCATGTTTCCTACATTACAACAGTGACTACACTTCAAAAGTACTTCATTGGGTGTAAAGCGCTTTGAGACGTCCGGTGGTCGTGAAAGGCGCTATATAAATGCAAATCTTTCGTTCCTCTGTCCCTTACCCCAGCTTTGCCCTTCAGGCCTCTGACTTTAAGGTCCTGTACAAGCATCTCCGCCACCCCCTCACCCCACTCCCCCCTCACCTCCACACCCCCCTCCCCCCTCATCCCCACTCCTTCCTCCCCCCTCATCCCCACTCCTCCCACACACCCCTCCCCCCCAACAACCCCTCACCCCCAACTCTCCCACCAGCAGTGGAAAGGCCTTTAGTTTCCTGGGCCGTCCCTCCCTCCCTCCCCTAAACCCCAGCTCTGTACGGCCTCTCTCCCTGTGTTCAGAAGCCCCGCGCTGTATTGTCGGGCCTCGCCCTCCCATTGCCGCTCTGTGTCTGCCTGTGCCCTGGGCGGTGCCCTGGGACGCCCCCACCCCACGTTAAAGCTGTTTTGTTCACTGCGGGCCCTGATGGCTGGTGCTAATCAGCTTCTTGTTCACACACTCACTTCACCGAGCGTCTCCCTTGATGCTGAGCAAGGAGAACAGCTGGAGGTCATCGGGCAGTAATCAAAGGTTAAAGGGAGCTGAAGTGTGCCAACTAGCATTAGGGAAAGGGCCACAGGTTCCTGTCTTCATTGAAGGCGACAGAGTGGTTACATCCACTGAATGTAATTGTTGATCCTGATGGGGACAAAGTTCTTTCTGTAGGTGTGATGGTTTGGAATCAACCCATTACCCTGTCTAATCCTTCCTGCTATATCTCCCTTTAACCCCCCCTCCCCCAGCCCCTCACCCCCGCTTTCAGCCTCCTTGCTGAGGTCCAGGTGGTCATTATCCTTGACAGCGGCCTATTCGATGACGTGGAGCATCGCCGTCTAGCCTGACCCTTGACCCTGCTGGACTTGTACATGTGCGTTTCCTTGCAGGCAAGGGAGGGAGGGGGGAACTTTGTGTCTTTTTTTTAATCAACTTCCGCGAACCCCCGCCCCACTTCATTAACCCAGAGGCTGCTGAGGCCAACTGGTAAGGCCTCCACTTGCTGCCTGATCGATGAGGTTATCTTTGAAAGCGTTTAGTGTGGAACATAGGGAGGGAAACTAAAGAATGGGGGTGTGTAGGGGACAGTGTTGAGTCGAAGAGAGGCCTCCATGGAGACAGGTCTCAATGGACCATCCTGTTGTGATGTGTAGTTATGGGATGGGGAGAAGGGTGGGGGGAGCTCGGGTCTGTGATTTCCCCAGTGTATACATTTCACGCCATCATATGTGGCATTTGGAGCAGTGGGGGCCGAAATTTCCCCCGACTCAAAGGGGATACACGCACCGTTATTTAAGATTTTTCTCCGCCCCAATCCATGGGGCGGAGATTGGAGCCGAAATTAAGCTCTTCCAATGTTTTTTTTCTTCCGGGCGGTGTTCAGCATGAGCATCGGTCGGTGACATTCGCGCCGTGTGAACACGTAGCAACGTCCTTTCCCGTCACCTTACGTGGGGGGGGGGCGCTGCAAGCTCTGCAGCCACGTTAGTGGTGCCCGCCGGGCCACCAAGATGGGGTGCCGGGCTGCCTGTGGGTGCACTGGCCGAACCCGTGGCCGCCCTCAGAGTCGGCCGACAATTAAAAATAACATGGCGGCCGCGGCAGTGCGCCCTCCCCTTTCAGGGCGGACGCGCAGCCCAGGAAGGAGAAGCTTCCTGCCCGGGGGAATGCTGTCGGGGAGCACCGAGCGGCAGCCAAGCCACTCCCGCGGGGCAATGTCCCACACGGTGCGGAAAGAGGGTCGACGAGGTGACAACTCCAGCGGGGCGGGACCCCATGCACCGCCCCTCCCAAAACAGGAGGGCAATGTCGCGATTGTTAGCAACTCTGCGCCGATCAAGCGGCGAGTGCGTGAGAAAAAAAAGGGGGGATTTTCAGTCCTGTGGAGTCTCGGGCGCCCCTCCTCTCTCCATGAGTGACTGCTTCATTCGGTGTGCCAGGGAGACCAGGAGAGCCCGTGCGTTACATCACTGGGCTCTGCTGCTTTAGTGCCGTGGCTCAGTGAATAGCACTCTGAGTCGGAAGGTTGTGGGTTCAAGTCCCACTCCAGAGACTTGAGCACCAAAATCCAGGCTGACACTGCAGTGCAGTGCTGAGGGAGTGCTGCACCGTCGGAGGTGTCGTCTTTCGGATGAGATGTTGAGCTTTGCAGCTGGTGTAAAAAAAATCCCATGGCACTATTTCAAATAAGAGCAAGAGGACTTCTCCTGGGCAATATTTATCCCTCAGCCAACATCATTAAAACAGATGATCTGGTTATTAATAAAAACAGAAAATGCTGGAAATACTCAGCAGGAGAGGCAGCATCTTGGAGAGAGAAACAGAGTTAATGTTTCAGGTCGATGATCTTGCATCAAAACTGGTCATTTGCTCATTGCTGTTTGTGGGAGCTTGCTGTGCACAGATTGGCTGCTGTGTTTCCCACATTACAACAGTGACTACACTCCAAAAGTACTTCATTGGCTCTGAAGCGCTTTGGGGTGTCTTCAGGTTGTGAAAGGCGCTCTATAAATGCAAGTCTTTTTCTTTCTGTTTTGGCCATTCTTAGCCTGGGCAGTAGTTGTGGGGGTTGGAGTGCGAGGGGGCGGGAAATGTCACTGGCCTTCATACCCTTGAGCTAACTAGGATGAAAGGTCAGCCGGGAACCCTGCTCCCAATCGCAATGCAGTGACCCCAAGCTGGCAAGTGTGTGCACATGGGCACTGGGTGAAGAGGGGACTGGGCTCTGGTATGAAGCTTCTGTGGTCAAACAGCCTGTTGTCAGGCCTGTCCTAACTTTGACGCGCTCACTACGTGCAATCTCCTGATGGTAGCGAGGGAGGAGTTGGGGGCCGGGGGAGGGTAGAACTTACCCCCCCACCACCCCATAACCACCAATCCTAGCCCAGGATGCTGTCGTTTCCACAGGGGTTTCTGGTTGGCTGATTTCAGACCAGGAAATCGAGCTGCTGTCGGCTGTGAGAGAAAGAGGCCATTAAATAAACATGGTAGGCCCACTTTGGGAGCGTAAGCTGTCATCCAATCCCAGCGAGATTTCAGAGTAGTTTCAAAGACACACTCATCGCTTCTCACCTCGGTGTTTGCCAAGATTCTAATTAAACCTCGAGATGCAGGGGGCCCTGTTGTTCTGCCTGAAGCCTTGACGCACTTGCACAGCCTGATCGCTGGATGTACCCGTGGATTCATGGGCTCTCCATTTAATGCTTGCAGAAGAACAGACTTGTATTTATATAGCGCCTTTCACGACCTCAGGAAGTCCCAAAGCGCTTTACAGTCAATAGAGTACTTTTTGAAGTGTAGTCATTGTTGTAATTCCACCCTACGTAAACTGGAGATGACCCAAAACTCAGCTGCCCGTGTCCTAACTCGCACCAAGTCCCACTCACCCATCACCCCTGTGCTCGCTGACTTACATTGGCTTCCGGTTAAGCAACACCTCGATTTCAAAATTCTCATCCTTATTTTCAAATCCCTCCATGGCCTCGCCCCTCCCTATCTCTGTAATCTCCTCCAGCCCAACAACCCCCCGAGATGTCTGTGCTCCTCTAATTCTGCCCTCCTGAGCATCCCTGATTATAATCGCTCAATCATCGGTGGCCGTGCCTTCTGTTGCCTGGGCCCCAAGCTCTGGAACTCCCTCCCTAAACCTCTCCGCCTCGCTACCTCTCTTTCCCCCTTCAAGACGTCCTTTAAAACCTACCACTTTGACCAAGCTTTTGATCACCTGCGCTAATTTCTACTTATGTAGCTCAGTGTCAAATTTTTATCGCATAACACTCCTGTGAAGCACCTTGGAACGTTTCACTACATTAAAGGTGCTATATAAATACACGTTGCAAGGTTGTAACGTAGAAAAAGCTGCGACCAATTTGCACGTTGCAAGATCCCACAATCTACAATGAGATAAGTGATGTTCTTCACTCAGAGGGTGGTGAATCTTTGGAATTCTCTATCCCAGCGGGCAGAGGAGACTCAGTCATTGAGTATATTCCAGACAGAGACTGATAGGTTTTTGAATACTAAGGGAACCAAGGGATATGGGGATGGGGCGGGATGGTGGAGCTGAGGTGGAAGATCAGCCATGATCTTATTAATGGAGGAGCAGGCTCGAATGGCCTACTCCTGCTCCTATTTCTTATGTTCTTGTGCTTTAGTGGTATTTATTGAGAGATAAATTATGGCCCAGGATACCGGGGATAACTCTCCTGCTTTTCTTAGAATAGCGGCATGGCATCTTTTACTTCCACCTGAGGAGGCAGACGGGGACTTCGATTTCACGCCTCATCCGAAAGACGGCACCTCCGACAGTGCAGCGCTCCCTCAGCCTGGATTATGTACATGGGTCTCTGGATTGGGACTTGAACCCACGACCTTCTGACTCGGGCGAAGCACTGAGCTGTCAGTGAGCCACTGCTGACCGTTGCAAATGTAAAGCAGGAGGAGAGGGGGCTGAGGCTGTGGAGGAGTATGAAGAGGCGGGCGGGCGAGTGAGGGGTTAATGGGGACTGGGACCCAGTCGGTCAGTGAGGATGCTGATGGTTGGTGAGAGGCAGGTTTGAACACGTTGGAGCCGGGCAGCGAGACCAGAGTTTCAATGGACAGGAGGTCGCATTCCAACCTGCGTGGCGGCCGGCTATTTGACTATGGCGTGTGTCGCCCTTTGCCCTCGCCGACAGCCATGCGTCTGGTGCTCCCCACCAGGCATAGCCGGAGAGCAATGCAGCTCTCGATGAGAGTGGTGTGGGAGCCTAGAGGTGCCGAGCTTGGAACGGGAGGGGGAGTAGAAATGAATGGTCACGGGTGAGACCAGGTCGCAGGCAGAACGTTGGTATTCAGCAGAAGGGGCCACCAGAGCCACGTTTGGTCTCGCCAAGGTGGAGGAGCCCACACTGCCATAATGAATACCGTGAGGGTGAAATTGGACACGGCCAGGACGCAGACCAAGCGGTATCGCATCGGCCGCTCCGATATTTCGTTGCATTGGCTTTAACAGAAGGGAATGTCAGGTGTGTCGTACACTCGGCGGCAGTCGCAACTCCACCTGCCCTGCGTCCCTGCCCGCATCTATTCTCGCCCATGCGGCAGGTGCAAGGTGAGGCGCATCCGATACAGCCATGTGGGTAGAAGAAGCCAAAATGGGGACACCTGGTCCCACCCGTGACCATTCACTTCCACTCCCACTCCCACTCCCACTCCCGTTCCACCCACGTCACCTTTTGGCTCCTGCACCACTCTGGAGATTCACCTGCAAAGCGGGGAAAGGAGGGGAGGGGAAAGGAGCGGAAAGAAGGGGGGAGGGGAGGGGAGAGGAAAGGAGGGAATGGGGAGGAGGAGAGGGGAAGGAGGGTGGGGAAGGAGATGGAAGGACCTTGTTTCTGTGAGCGGAAGGAGAGCTTGTGAAATGGGACGGCCACATTTGGGTCCGTTCACGCACCTCCAATGTCACGCCGTCTGCAGCGAGAGCTCTATCTTACGTAGAAACATAGAAAATAGGTGCAGGAGTAGGCCATTCAGCCCTTCGAGTCTGCACCGCCATTCAATAAGATCATGGCTGATCATTCACTTCAGTAACCCTTTCCTGCTTTCTCTCCATACCCCTTGATACCCTTAGCCGTAAGGGCCATGTCTAACTCCCTCTTGAATATATCTAACAAACTGACCTCAACAACTTTCTGTGGTAGAGAATTCCACAGGTTAACAATTCTCTGAGTGAAGAAGTTTCTCCTCATCTCAGTCCTAAATGGCTTACCCCTTATTCTTAGACTGACTATGTCCCCTGGTTCTGGACTTCCCCAACATCGGGAACATTCTTCCTGCATCTAACCTGTCCAATTCCGTCAGAATTTTATATGTTTCTATGAGATCCCCTCTCATACTTCTAAATTCCAGTGAATTCCGAGTCGATCCAGTCTTTCTTCATATGTCAGTCCTGCTATCCCGGGAATTAGTCTGATGAACCTTCGCTGCCTCAATAGCAAGCACATCCTTCCTCAGATTAGGAGACCAAAACTGAATACAGTACTCCAGATGAGACCTCACCAAGGCCCTGTACTCAAATCCCCTAACTATGAAGACCAACATACCATTTGCCTTCTTCACCGCCTGCTGTACCTGCATGCCATCTTTCAATGACTGATGTACCATGACACCCAGGTCTCGTTGCACCTCCCCTTTTACTAATCTGTCGCTTTTCAGATAATATTCTGCCTTCCTGTTTTTGCCACCAAAATGGATAACCTCACATTTATCTACATTATACTGCATCTACCATGCATTTGCCCACTCACCTAACCTGTCCAAGTCACCCTGCAGCCACTTAGCATCCTCCTCACAGCTCACCCTGCCACCCAGCTTAGTATCATCTGCAAACTTGGAGATATTACATTCAATTCTTTCGTCTAAATCATTAATATATATTGTAAATAGCTGGGGTCCCAGCACTGAACCTTGCGGTACCCCACTAGTCACTGCCTGCCATTCTGAAAAGGACCCGTTTATTCCTACTCTTTGCTTCCTGTCTGCCAACCAGTTCTCTATCCACGCCAATACATTACCCCCAATATCATGTGCTTGAATTTTACACACATTAATTCGTATGTGGGACCTTAAAGCTTTTTGAAAGTCCAAATACACCACATCCACTGGTTCTCCCTTGTCCACTCTACTAGTTACATCCTCAAAAAAATTCCAGAAGATTTGCCAAGCATGATTTCCCTTTTATAAATCCATGCTGACTTGGACCGATCCTGTCACTGCTTTCCAAATGCGCTGCTATTACATCTTTAATAATTGAATCCAACATTTTCCCCACTACTGATGTCAGGCTAACCGGTCTATAATTCCCTGTTTTCTCTCTCCCTCCTTTTTAAAAAAGTGGTGTTACATTAGCTACCCTCCAGTCCATAGGAACTGATCCAGAGTCTATAGATTATTGGAAAATGACCACCAATGCATCCACTATTTCTTGGGCCACTTCCTTAAGTACTCTGGGATGCAGATTATCAGTCCCTATGGGTTTATCGGTCTTCAATCCCATCAATTTCACTAACACAATTTCCTGACTAATAAGGATTTCCTTCAGTACCTCCTCCTCGCTAGACGCTCAGTCCCGTAGTATTTCCGGAAGTTTGTGTCTTCCTTAGTGAAGACAGAACCAAAGTATTTGTTCAATTATTCTGCCATTTCTTTGTTCCCCATTATAAATTCACCTTATTCTGACTGCAAGGGACCTACATTTGTCTTCACTAATCTTTTTCTCTTCACATAGCTATAGAAGCCTAGGGAAGACATAATGGGCAACTGGTGGTGTGCCAGTGACCCCCACTGGAAGTGTGTGGGCGAGAGCAAGGCAGGACCAGACAGGTCCAGCCCAGGCCAGAGTGGGACTAGGCAAGGGCCGGACTGACCTGTGATGTCTTCTTCCATTGGAGAACTTCTCAAAACTCATACATGGAAAATGGCCGCCTGGGTGCAATGCGGTCAGGGGAAGGAGATCCAGGGAACCACATCCCAGAGAGGGACTCGGAAGAGGGCGAAAGTCCAAAGAGTTAGCTTCTAGGTTGTTAACCCTACCACCCCTTTAGTCTCTTCACTGTTCCTGTACATTGCTGACTGTAATGTATGCACCTGTGAGCATGCTCACGGGTTTGTAGAGCTGTTGAATTGGGAGTGGCTTAGCCAATCGCATGATGTTCACAAGACTCAATAAAACCCCAGCCAGTTGGGTTCGGGGGATCCACAATGAGGCAGGCGGTTGTGAGCCTGGTGGATTAACTGGTAATGTGCAGTGTGATTGTTAAACCTTTGCTAATAAACCAACTAGTTCTTAATAGCAGTGTGTTGCTATGAATTCTTAAGCACAGAACCTATGAAGCAAAAACATTACACTGACACTGATCTCTTTATTTCCTGCAGACTCCACAATACAAGTGAATTCCACATCTATGAACTCGCCGCCCTCGCACTCAACGGTGAACTCAATGGTTGGCCATCATTCGATGATCGGATCCTCAATCAATGCTTCGCGCTCTCTCACCTCCCCCATGGGGAACTTGACTTCCCCAGTGAACGGATTGGGATCTCCATATCCAGTCATCACCTCATCAATAGGTTCCCCCTCGATGTCCTTACCCTCCACGCCGGGCATGGGCTACGGACCGCTCAGTAGTCCGCAGGTAAGACCTTTACCAGTTCAAGGGTCACCAGTTCAAGAGTCATCGCGGGCAAGTCTACACATACTCTCACCATGAGCTGTAGAACTGCCAGAGGTGGGAAGTGCTGACATTAGAACATAGGTACAGGAGGAGGCCATTCAACTGCTCGAGCCCCATCCTCCGTTCAAATTAGATCATGGCTGATCTTTATGTTACCTCCATCTAACCGCCTTGGTTCCATAACCCTTGTTATCAATCTCAATTCACCCCCAGCCTCAATGGTATTTTGGGGGAGAGAGTTCCAGATTTCCACGACCCTTTGTGTGAAGTGCTTCCTGAGATTGCCGCTGAATGGCCTGGCTCTAATTTTAAGGTTATGCCCCCTTGTTCTGGACTTCCTACACCAGGGAACATAGTTTCTCTCTATCTACCCTATCAATTCCTTTAATCATCTTAAAATACCTTTTGCTGGATTTTTGGTTTTTGAGATTTTGGGGTGGTACAGATACCGCCAGGAAAAAGTTTGCGCCCTTGGCGGCAAAAAATTAGGTTCCATGATCAGGGGGTGCAGAATCAGATGTTACACAAGAAAGTTTTTGTGCCCCAGCCGAAAATCGCAGCGTTAATAGAGTTTTAGTGATTTAATTAACTTGATTGCTGCTCAGTGCCCTGCAACATAACGTTGTCTATTGTATGGTTTTATTCTGGTGGGGGTAGTTTTTGTGACTTTGTTGCAGTAAAATGTCTGTTTGAACCTTTGCCATTGGTGCCTTGTGTATCATTCCAATGTTCACCGGAGATGTGCATTTATGGGGGCACATAGTGTCCAGTATTAGCTCCATCCCTCAGTTTCCTCCATTTAGGAGAACTGGCCCATTATGATCTGGCGACATGTGACTATTGGTCTGGCAGCATCTCTACGCTGCCTCCCCCGTGGATGCGGTGGGTATCCAATGGGGGCCTCGCCAGGCTCCTCTTCATCGTCGTGCTCCTCCTGAGGTGGGCCTACAACCCCCACTGGTAATGCAATGCCTGGCTCCTCATGATGGCCAAGCTGTGGAACATGCAACACATCACATTGAATTCAGATACCTGTTGAGGGGGGGTATTGAAGGCTGCCTCTAGAGCAGTCCAGGCATCAGTCTGCCTGTAGGAGATGGCATATCTCTGTCAGCACTTCCTTTCGGAAGCGCAGCCTTCTGACACACTGCTCCTCAGAGAGCTGGAAATTTGAGCGTTGGTGCCTGTAAACCCGTGGGGGGGGGGGGGGGATAAGCCCTCCTCTCCAGACATCTTCGGCCTCTCCTCATCCGTGGTCCGACCTGGCCAAGAACTCTTCTTCCAGCTTGACGCTGCCTGGCAATAGCATGGAGGATGATACGCTGACGAACTAGTAATGTCCTCATTAAATTCTCTCACTCACCTTGTAAGGGCACTGTAATGGCAGATAAAAGTGCTGTGTGCAAGTCGGAGTTTCTCGCAACGTGATGTGCGCAACCGTTGCAGTCACTGTGACCTGCGATATAGGATCCTCCTCCCCTACATTTAAACACAACACCAATAGCCTGCTGCACCCTGGGAACGCCTGGTTCTTCAGACGTTTAGAAACATAGAAACTAGGTGCAGGAGTAGGCCATTCGGCCCTTCTAGCCTGCACCACCATTCAATGAGTTCATGGCTGAACATGCAACTTCAGTACCCCATTCCTGATTTCTCGCCATACCCCTTGATCCCCTAGTAGTAAGGACTTCATCTAACTCCTTTTTGAATATATTTAGTGAATTGACCTCAACAACTTTCTGTGGTAGAGAATTCCACAGGTTCACCACTCTCTGGGTGAAGAAATTCCTCCTCATCTCGGTCCTAAATGGCTTACCCCTTATCCTGGGGCGGACGTTAAATGAAGCGTTAGGGATGAATTTTGCATCCAGGGCGCTAGCGGAGCATTGCACGACGATTGACCTCATGACCTCAGTGAAACTAGAGGACGGGGCGGTAAGTTTTTGCGCCACCGCAAACCATGAGCCAAATTTGTCGGCCGGGCTGTAAAAGCTGGACACCCGGCCTTACGCCTAGAAACATCATTTACCGCCCCGCAAACTGAGGCGCAACTGAGCCGAAAATCAAGCCCAACTTGATCAGATCACCCATTAATCTTCTAAACTCAAGGGAATATAAGCCTAGTCTATGCAACCTCTCCTCATAATTTAACTTTTTTACCCCCGCCTCCCCCGGTATCATTCTGGTGAATCAGTGCAGTATCCCCTACAAGGCCGATATATTCTTCCAGAATTGAACGCAGTTACTGAAGGTATCCGACAGCAACTATGTGACTGATCAGTTAGGCCACTGCAGCTCAACTGCTCCCACCTCATTTAAACTCAGAAGCAGCGTTGCACATTGTGGCCTAATCATGGTAGCACCTTGAACTCAATAGTGAAGTAAGTCAAGCTCACATGTTCCTGTAACCCGTGGCCACAATCATTCAGTGGAATGAGCTTCATTGACGGAAATGGCTGTTGGGGTATCTGTCTTCAAAAAGAACCGTTTAATACTCTTAAGTTCCACGCTGTAAAATTCTATGTAATTTAATGCTTGAGATCTGATTGGCAAACATACCATGGTGTGTTTGATTTTTGTCTCGGGTTCAACCAATGCCAGAGCTTTCTGCAGGGATGGAAGGAGGGGCCTGTGCGGGGGAGAGGAGAGGGGTCTGCGTGAGGGGCAGGAAGAGGGTGGGGGAGGTCTTTGCACGACTCCACTTCAAAAGTACTTCATTGGCTGTAAAGCGCTTTGGGACGTCCTGAAGTCATGAAAGGTGCTATATAAATGCAGGTCTTTCTTTCTTTTGTAAATGTACAGTATTGTAATGAAGTGGGAAAAGCTGCTTGAACTGGCCGATGTTGCTGGCATGCTGAGCTTGTTAGAAGTTGCCTTTGTCATGGCCTCCTCTGGCAGTGGCGAATAATTCGCTCCAGCTTCCTGTGATCAGTGTGAGTGGTGGGAACGGTACTCGAAGATTTCACACCAAGTCAAGAAACGCTCGTAAAAACGGTCTTCGTAAGGCATTGGTCAGGCACTACAACTATTTTAGTTGCATCCATAGAAAACATAAAAACATAGAAATTTACAGTGCAGGAGGAGGCCATTTCGACCCATCGTGTCCATGCCGGCCGACAAAGAGCCGCACGGCCCTTGGTCAGCAGCCCTAAAGGTTACATATAAACCTATGAACAATGACAGAAAGGCAAAGAGCACCCAGCCCAACCAGTCCGCCTCACCACAACTGTGACACCCCTTATACTGAAACATTATACACTCCTGGGAAAAACCAGATTAGAACCCAGGCCAATTTAGGAAGAAAAAATCTTGGAAAATTTCTCTCCAACCCATCCAGGCTATTGAAACTAGTCCAGGAGATCACCCTGGCCGTATTCTATTCCCTGCAGTACTTAGCATTATATCTGCGCCATCCAACAAAAGGTTATCTAGTCTAATCCTAATTACCAGCTCTAGGTCCGTAACCCTGCAGGTTACGGCACTTTAATTGCCCATCCAACCATTTCTTAAGTATGGTGAGGGTTTCTGCATCCACCACTCTTTCAGGCAACGAGTTCCAGATCCCCACAACACTCTGTGTAAAGAAGCCCCCCTTCAAATCCCCTCTAAACCTTCCACCAACCATCTTAAAACTATGCCCCCTCGTAATAGACCCCTCCACCAATGGAAATAGACCCTTATTGTCCACTATGTCCAGGATCCTCAATATTTTGTACACCTCAATCAGGTCTCCTCTCAACCTCCTCTGTTCCAATGAGAACAAACCTAGCCTATCCAATCTGTCCTCATAACTAAGATTCTCAATTCCAGTAAATCCTAGTAAATCTCCTCTGCACCCTCTCTAGTGCAATCATGTCCTTCCTATAATACGGCGACCAGAACTGCACGCAGTACTCCAGCTGTGGCCTAACCAAAGTATTATACAATTTAAACATAACCTCCCTGCTCTTGTATTCTATACCTCGGTCAATAAAGGCAAGCATTCCGTATGCCTTCTTAACCACCTTATCCACCTGGCCTGCTACTTTCAGGGATCTGTGGACAAGCGCTCCAAGGTCCCTTTGTTCATCTATACTATTAAGTGGCTTACCGCTTAATGTGTATACCCTTTCCTTATTAGCCCTTCCAAAGTGCATCACCTCACACTTCTCTGAATTAAATTCTATTTGCTACTGCTCTGCCCACCTGACCAATAGAATGATATCCTCCTGCAGCCCATGACTTTCCTCTTCATTATCAACCACACAGCCAATTTTAGTATTGTCTGCAAACTTCTTAATCATACTCCCTATATTCAAATCTAAATCGTTGATATATAAAAAGCAAGGGACCCAGTACTAAGCCCTTCAGAACCCCACTGGAAACATCCTTCCAGTCACAAAAACATCCATCAATCATTACCCTTTGCTTCCTACCTCCAAGCCAATTTTGGATCCACCGTGCCACTTTGCCCTGTATCCCATGGGCTTTAACCTTCATGACCAGTCTACCATGTGGGACCTTATCAAAAGCCTTGCTAATGTCCATATGTACTACATCGTATGCACTACCCTCATCGACCCTCTTGGTTACCTTCTCAAAAAATTCAATCAGGTTAGTCGAACACGATCGTCCCTTAACAAATCCATGCTGACTGTCCCTAATTAATCCTTGCCTTTCCAAATGCAGATTTATCCTGTCTTTTGGGATTTTTTCCAATTATTTTCCCACCACTGAGGTTAGGCTAACAGGCCTGTAATTACTTGGCCTATCCCTTTCTCCCTTCTTAAACATTAGCAGTCCTCCAATCCTCCGGCACCATGCTCAGATCCAAAGAGGACTGGAAAATATGGTCAAGGCCTCTGCTATTTCCTCTTTTACTTCGCTCAACAACCTGGGATGCATTTCATCCGGGCCTGGGGATTTATCTACTTTCAAAGCTGCTAAACCCCTTAATACTTCCTCTCTCACTATATTTATTTCATCCAGAATATCACACTCCTCCTCGATAGCAGTATCTGTATAACCCCTTTCCTTTGTGGAAACAAACGCAAAGTATTTGTTAAGAACCCTACCAACATCTTCCGTCTCCACACAAAGATTACCTTCATGGTCTCTAATAGGCCCTACCCTTTCTTTCGTTACCCTCTTACTCTTAATATATTTATAGAACATTTTAGGGTTTTCCTTAATTTTACTGGCCAAGAATTTCTTGTGCTCTCTCTTAGCATTCCTGATATCGTTTTTAATTTTGCCTCTTAACTTCTGATGTTCCTCTAAAGATTCTAAAGTATTTAGCCATTGGTATATGACATGAGCGTCCCTTTTTTTCTTAATCCTCCCCTGTAAGTCCCTAGACATCCAGGGGGCTCTAGAATTATTTTTCCCAGCCTTTTTCTTTAAGGGCACATGTTTGGCCTGAGCCCTCCAGATCTCCTCCTTGAATGCCTCCCACTGTTCCAACACTGATTTACCCACAAGTAGCTGTTTCCAGTCCACTGTGGCCAAATCATTCCTTAACTTAGCAAAATTAGCTTTTCCCCAATTCGGGACTTTTATTCCAGGCCTATTCTTGTCCTTATCCATAACCAACATGAATCTGACTGAATTATGGTCACTGGCACCCAAGTGTTTCCCCACTAATGCCCCTTCAACCTTCCCAGCTTCATTCCCCAAAACTAAGTCCAAGACCGCCCTCCCTCATGTTGGGCTTGCTACATACTGACTAAAAAAGTTCTCTTGAATGCATTTCAAGAATTCCACATCCTCTATACCCTTCACACTAAATTTGTCTCAATCAATATTTGGATAGTTAAAATCCCCTACTATTACTACCCTATGGTTTTTAGACTTCACAGCAATTTGCCGACATATTTGTTCCTCTATCTCCCTCCCACTGATTGGAAGTCTATAATACACGCCCAGCAGTGTGATCGCCCCTTTTTTATTTTTCAATTCAACCCATATGGCCTCAGTTAATGATTCCTCTAACACATCATCCCTCCTCACCGCTGTAATAGTTTCTTTAACCAGTATCCGTAAATCAAATGCCCCCTTATTACATGGGCAAACTTTAATACGAGTGCCCCCCGGCTAAAAGGGGCGGGAGGGGGGCACTAAAACCGACAAACTTAAACAAATTCAACTTTAGACATTGTTTAAATTAAAATTTGGTTGCCGGGGGTGATGATGCACTCCAGTCCCTCCGGCACCCACCTCTCGCGGAAGGCCGCGAGCATACCAGTGGACACCGCCTGCTGCATCTCCAGGGACACCCGGGCTCGGATGTAACCGCAGAAGAGAGGCAGGCAGTCGGGCTGAATGACCCCCTCGACCGGTTGATGGCCCCCTTGGCCATGCCCAGGAGCAGTCCTACGAGGAGGCCTTCTGACCTGCCCGCTCCCCTCCGCACAGAGTGCCCAAAGATCAGGAGTGTGGGACTGAAGTGCAACTAGAATTTGAGGAGCAGCCCCTTCAGGTATTGGAAGAGGGGCTGCAACCGCGCACACTCAACATACACATGGAACATGGACTCCTCTAGACCACAGAAATTACAGGCGGCCTAGGAGTCCATGAACCAACTTAAAAACTTACTGCATGGAACTGCTCCGTGCAACACCCTCCAGGCCAAGCCCCCAATAAATAGAGGGAGGACTCCATTGGGGACCCCAGTGAGGCACTACAATGCTTAAAGGAATACATGCAGACTTTCAAAATTCATTGAAACGAGTTATTCATTGCACAGTCATTCACTCAACAGAGACAGCAATCGTCGGAAAGCATAGAACAGGGATTTGTGCATGAGCAATTTATTCTTTACTCAGAGTGGTGATAATGTGGTACTTGCTACCACAGGGAGTGGTTGAGGTGAATAGCATAGAGGCATTTAAGGTGAAGCTAAATCAACACGTGAGGCAGAAAGGAATAGAAGGATTCTTCTTCTTAGGCAGCCCCTCGGAGTCGAGGATGACTTACTTCCACACTGAAAGTGAGTTCTCAGGTGACTGATGAGTCCAGTGTGGGACCCACAGTCACAGGTGGGGTGGTTGAAGGGACGGGTGGATGGGGAGCCTGGGTTGGCGCACATTCCTTCCGCTGTAGGGGAATATGCTAATAGGGTGAGATGAAGTAGGGTGGGAGGAGGCTGGTGTGGAACAGCCTGTTTCTATGCTGTCAAAGTTCCGGAAACATTTCATTCTTTTATCAGTTAACTGGGCTTGACTGTAGTGGAATCATAGAATGGTTACAGCGCAGAAGGAGGCCATTCGGCCCATCGAGCCCGTGCCGGCTCTCTGCAAGAGCACTTCAGCCAGTCCCACTCCCCCGCCCTTTCCCTCTAGCCCTGCAAAAAACTTTTCCTCAGGTAATTATCCAATTCCTTTTTGAAAGCCACGATTGAGTCTGTCTCCACCACCCTTTCAGGCAGAACATTCCAGATCCTAACCACTCGCTGTGTAAAAAAATATTTCCCTTGTGTCGCCTTTGGTTCTTCTGCCAATCACCTTAAATCTGTGTCGTCTGGTTCTCGGACCCTTGACAGCTTCTATCTACTCTGTCCAGACCCCTCATGATTTTGAACAGCTTGATCAAATCTCCCCTCGACATTCTTTGCTCTTAGGAGAACAACCCCAGCTTCTCCAGTCTATCCACGTAACTGAAGTCCCTCATCCCTGGAACCATTCTCGTAAATCTTTTCTGCACCCTCTCGAAGGCCTTCACATCCTTCCTAAAGTGCGGTGCACAGAATTGGACACAATACTCCAGTTGAGGCCAAACCAGTGTTTTATACAGGTTCATCTTAACTTCCTTGCGTTTGGGGGTGGAATTGCAACTCCTCTCTGCTCCTTTTTGCGACCACGGAGCAGCAGCAATGGCGGCGGTGAGGTGTTCTGGGCGGGTGGTCAGCCTCCAGCGCCCCGCAGTGATCCTCGAGTCCGGTTTAGCGGCGGCACGGAGCAGCACCGCCCGGAAGAGCTGCGTCCGGTGTGTAACACCCCTGGTTGCGTCACCGGCGCGAGTTTTGACTCCCGCCCGCCCCGCAGCACGCCCCGCAGTGAGCGCAGTGGGGCGGTCCGACCATCCCGTCGGCGAAGAGGTGAGTAATGGGCTCCTAAGGTAAGTGATTGTTTTTTTTCTTCGAATTTTTTTTGCGATTTGTGTTGTGGTAACGTGGGCTATGTATTGGGAATGTTTTTGTGGGGGTTTCCCCCCCCCCACCCTCTCTCGGAGCGCTCCCGGCCCGGCTCTTTAGCTCGGGAGTTTCCCACGCTAATGCCCAAGAGAGGTGTACAAGGCCTCCCTTAGCACTGCACCCCCTGACTCAGGGCCTAGCTGCCCAATGTTACTGACTGAGGCACAAACTGTTCCCGGGCACAAACTTTACCGCCCCATCGCCATTACCGCCCCGAAATCATCAAAGCCGAAAATCCAGCCCGAGCCTCTATTTATGAAGCCTCGGATCCTCTCTGCTTTTTGAGTGTATATCTTGCTTTTTAAAATTTGAAACCCAGGAACACTTCTATTAAGAAAGGGTTTCCACTGCCGGATCACCCGGATACCCGAGTAGCTGCGATGTTACAAGCTGCTCAGCGCTGCCCCTTTAAGGAACCAATCTGAGTGTAATGTGTGGGACTGGTACCCGCGCATAGTCATGGTGATTGTGTAAGATGTTGCATCCTCCCTCCACACCCACACCCTCCCCACCCCCTTGTCTTGTGGCTGGTCCGTCTCTGTTATTTAATGTGAGCTCTTGCTCCCTGAGCCCAGCCCACGTGGGCACATTATTCAACAATCACTCAGCTGCAGGGCAATTGGCACCGATCCCAGCAGCTCAATCCCCAGTCTCCCAGTCAGACAAACACAACATCACCTAACCCGCAGAATGCACATCCGCACCAAGCCCCATTCACCTGTCATCCTCCTGTGCGCACACTGATCTACATCGGCTCCCGGCCCGGCAACGCCTCGATTTTAAAATTATCATCCCCATCATCATAGGCGGTCCCTCGAACGAGGATGACTTGCTTCCAAACCAAAAGGGATGAAGGGATGAGTTCACAGATGTTTCAATAAAGGACCCGATGTTCCAGTCCTGAACTCAAATTGAGGGGGTGGAAGATGCCTGTGTGTGGATTTTTTTAATGTGAGGTGACCGTTGCACACCAGCCACCACACGGACTTGACAGAGCTAGGCCTTTATCCAGTGGCAAGGGTTAACCAGGACGGCTGGAGACCTGCTCTGCTGCACGGACCTAGTGCACACACATATCGCAGTGTGGGCTGTCCCGTGCTGCCCCTGGGCCCACGGCTCTTCTGGGCCCCGTACCCTCATTTGCCGCACCTCCGCCACGACCTTCCCGCTCCTCCGCTGTGCCTGGGCCCTGCCGATGTTCCAGACCACGCTCTAACCAGCGGTCTGGGCCTTGATGACGTCACCCAGTCGCCCACCTCAAAGTCGTCGCAACTTGGGACAACTCACGCTGAAAACTGTAGTGGCATGCTCCCGCTCGTTATACTCCCGACCTGCGGAAAATTATCATCCTCATATCGGCTGTGGCTCAGTGGGTAGCACCCTCGCCTCTGAGTGCTCATAAATCTAGGCTGACACTCCAGGGCAATACTGAGGGAGCGCTGCACTGTCGGATGTTCCGTCTTTCGGGTGCACGTAAAAGATCCCATGGCACTATTTTGAGGAAGAGCAGGAGAGTTATCCCCAGTGTCCTGGCCAATATTTATCACTCAATCAACAACACTGAAACAGATTATCTGGTCATTATCACATTGCTCTGTGTGGCAGCTTGCTGTGCGCAAGTTGGCTGCTGCGTTTCCCACATTACAACAGTGACTCACTCCAAAAGTACTTCATTGGCTGTAAAGCGCTTTGAGACATCCGGTGCTCGTGAAAGGTGCTATATAAATGAAAGTGAGTCTTCTTTCAAATGCAAATCCCCCAATGGCCTCACCCCTCCCTATCGCTGTAACCTCCTCCAGCTCCACAACCCTCCGAGATTTCTGCAATCTTCCAATTCTGGCCTCCGATTTGAATTGCTTTCAGCTGCTGAGCCCCAAGCTCTGGAACTCCCTCCCTGAACCTCTCGGCCTCTCTACCTCCTTGAAGATGCTTCTTAAATCCTACCTCTTTGACCAAGCCTTATGGTCATCTGCCCCAATATCTCCTTATGTGGCTCGGTGTCCAGTTTTGTTTTGATAATCGCACCTGTGACACGCCTTGGGGCCTTTTACAACGTTCAAGGCACTATATAAATACACATTATTGTTGTTGTTGGTGACAGATCAGAGCGGCTACTGTTTGCCGCCCTGCAGAGGGATCACAGGTTGTATTCCTTCTGCTCCTCCCACACCGCTCTAGGCTGCTCTGTGATGGTGCTGATGGTGAAAGCTCCCCAGAGCCGTGGCTCAGTGGGTAGCACATTCATCTCTGAGACAGAAGGTTGTGGGTTCAAACCCCACTTCAGGAACCTGACACTCTAGTGCAGTGCTGAGTGAGTGCTGCACTGTTGGAGGTGCCGTCTTTCAGATGAGGCGTTAAACTGAGGCCCCGTCTGCTGCCTCAGGCGGACGTAAAACATGCTACAGCACCATTTTGAAGAAGAGCAGGGGAGTTTTCCCTGGCCTATATTGATCCGTCAACCAACATCATTAAAAAAACAGATGACGTGGTCATTATCATATTGCTGTTTGTGGGAGCTTGCTGTGCACAAATTGGCTGCTGCGTTTCCTACATTACAACAGTGACTTCATTGGCGGTTAAGTGCTTTGGGAGGTCCTGAGGCCTTGAAAGGCGTGATATAATTTCACATTTTTCTTTTCTTTCAGAGCAGTGGGAATTGTGGGGACTGTGGGAGAGGGAACAAATTGGCAAACCACTTCTTTCCCCTGACAAAGGGTGCCCCCCTAACTGTTTGATGGGACAGTGTAGAGGGAGCTTTACTCTGTATCTAACCCATGCTGTACCTGCCCTAGGAGTGTTTGATGGGACAGTGTAGAGGGAGCTTTACTCTGTATCTAACCCGTGCTGTACCTGCCCTGGGAGTGTTTGATGGGACAGTGTAGAGGGAGCTTTACTCTGTATCTAACCCATGCTGTACCTGCCCTGGGAGTGTTTGATGGGACAGTGTAGAGGGAGCTTTACTCTGTATCTAACCCGTGCTGTACCTGCCCTGGGAGTGTTTGATGGGACAGTGTAGAGGGAGCTTTACTCTGTATCTAACCCATGCTGTACCTGCCCTGGGAGTGTTTGATGGGACAGTGTAGAGGGAGCTTTACTCTGTATCTAACCCGTGCTGTACCTGCCCTGGGAGTGTTTGATGGGACAGTGTAGAGGGAGTTTTACTCTGTATCTAACCCGTGCTGTACCTGCCCTGGGAGTGTTTGATGGGACAGTGTAGAGAGAGCTTTACTCTGTATCTAACCCGTGCTGTACCTGCCCTGGGAGTGTGTGATGGGACAGTGGAAAGATTTTTATCTTCCCCAGTACTGAGATCTGACCTTGAGGAGCACACAATTTACAAAACAAAACAGGACTTGAATGAAAGTGATTCGGGTGGATCTCAGCGATGTGAGTAGCACAGTCTGAAGGCTGCAGACTCGAGTCCCGAGGACAGTTACTTGCCAGCCTGAAGCACTTGGATTAACAGACTGATCCTTTGCGAGTTCTTCAGAGTATCCCTACTCCAGCTAATGGAGCCTCTCTCGTACTACAACATGCTGAGTTAATTTACTCCCCCAGCTAGGGACCACTAAGTTAATTCAGTCGTTGCTCACACACAGAGAGGGAGAGAGAGAGAGGAATTCAGAATGTAGGTTTGATTTTCAGCAGATTTTAGTGAGGCGTTCCATGAGCTGGGAGGGTCACGTGATTGCAGTATTGTTCAGCACTACACGTTCTGTCAATAAACTAGTTATCAGCACATATCATAAGTGTCAGCCGTGGCTCAGTGGGTAGCATCCTCGTCTCGGAGTCAGAAGGTTGTGGGTTCAAGTCCCACTCCTGAGACTCGAGCACAAAAATTTAGGCTAACACTCCAGTGCAGTGCTTTTTCGAACGATAAGGGAGTCGAGGGTTATGTGGAGCGGGCAGGGAAGTGGAGCTGAGTCCATGATCAGATCAGCCATGATCTTATTAAATGGTGGAGCAGGCTCGAGGGGCCAAATGGCCGACTCCTGTTCCTAATTCTTATGTTCTTATACTGAAACACGCAGGCAGTTTTGCTCCATCTTTCTGTTTTACCTCTCAGAAGTTCCTCACTCCACCTGTCCCGGACACCTCTGCCGTTCGGTACCTATCCCAGAGGGTCTCCAGCAACCCCTAAAGCCAGCCAGGCGTCACAGCATGTCCCAGGTACAGGTCTTCTCTCCTCAGGCCAGTCCACACTCTGCGGGAGCTGAAACACCCAGCAAATAACAAAGCAACACTGCCTTGCTTCTAATTCTGCCCTCATGAGCATCCCTGATTATAATCGCTCAATTTGGCAGATGGGGTACAATGTGGGAAAATGTGAGGTTGTCCAGTTTGGCAAAAAAAAAGAAAAGCAAATTATAATTAAAATGGAGAAAAATTGCAAAGTGCTGCAGTACAGAGGGACCTGGGGGTCCTTGTGCATGAAACACATAAAGTTAGTATGCAGGTACAGCAAGTAATCAGGAAGGCAAATGGAATGTTGGCCTTTATTGCAAGGGGGATAGAGTATAAAAGCAGAGAAGTCCTGCTACATCTGTACAGGGTATTGGTGAGGCCACACCTAGAGTACTGCGTACAGTTTTGGTCTCTGTATTTAAGGAAGGATATAATTGCATTGGAGGCTGTTCAGAGAAGGTTCACTAGGTTGATTCCAGAGATGAGGGGGTTGACTTATGAAGATAGGTTGAGCAGGTTGGGCCTATACTCATTGGAGTTCAGGTGATCTTATCGAAACATGTAAGATAATGAGGGGCTCGACAAGGTGGATGCAGAGAGGATATTTCCACTCATAGGGGAAACTAAAACTAGGGGACATAATCTCAGAATAAGGGGTCGCCCATTTAAAACTGAGTTGAGGAGGAATTTCTTCTCTGAGGGTTGTAAATCTGTGGAATTCTCTGCCCCAGAGAGCTGTGGAGGCTGGGTCATTGAATGTATTTAAGGCAGAGATAGACAGATTTTTGAGTGACAAGGGAATAAAGGGTTATGGGGAGTGGGCAGGGAAGTGGAGCTGAGTCCATGATCGAATCAGCCATGATATTGAATGGCGGAGCAGGCTCGAGGGGCCAAATGGCCAACTCCTGCTCCTATTTCTTATGTTCTTGTAGGCTCGGTGCTGTGAAGGGCAGGGAGATTTTTTTTGGTGGAGGCAAGTTCACAGAACATTAAAGGCAGCACCTCCGATTGAATAGGCTGGTAAAAGGCAAATGTAATTCTAAGTTTTATCACAAGAGGTATAGAATATAAAAGCCAAGAGATAATGCCGAGCCAATATAAAACCCCAGACCTCAGTTGGAGTACTGTGTGCAGTATTGTGCTCCACTCTATAGGAAGGATATTGAGGCTTTAGCAATGCAGATTCACTGGGATGCCTGGTTTGAGTGTGTACTCAGAGCAGTGTGCACAGTTCTAGCCTGTATACTATAAAAAGGACATCGATGTACTGGAGAAAGTGTAAAAAGATTTACAAGGATGGTTGAAGAACCAAGAGATTACAGCTATTGGGAAAGATCGAACAGGTTGGGTTTTTTTTCTTTATAAAAGTGAAGATTTAGAGAGAAGCTTTGAAATGATGACTGGGTTGGACAGGGTTGATGTGGAGAGAATGATCCCACTTAGGGAGGAATCCAAAACTAGGAGCCATAATACAAGATCATTACTAATAAATCCAGTCGGGAACCAAAGAGGAATGTCTTTACTCAGAGAGTGCTTAGTATATGGAACTCGCTACCACAGGAAGTGGTTGAGGCAAATTGCTTCGATACTTTCGAAAGGAAACTAGAGGAGAACATGAGAGAAATTGGAATATATTGAAATGCTGAGGTGAGGTAGGTGCAATGGGAGACTCATGCAGTATAAATACTAGTGCAAACTAGTTGAGCTGAATGGTGTGTTTCTGTGCTGTATATTCTGTTGTTCTAGAAAATGTACTTTTGGTTAGTCTTATCTTAGTAGTAGCTGTAAGATGTGCTGTCATACTCTGTGTTTATTCCCACAGGCTCGAAGAGCTGAATGGCCTTTCGCGCAGTAGCCATCTATGGTTCTCTGATTCCCAGATATTGTGAGCAGTGCTCACAGTACTGAGCCTGGCTGCTGCTACCTGCCAGCTATGCTGCACTGCAGAGGGTCCCCTGGAGTAATGAGACTTAGTCCATGACCAGATTAAATGGCGGAGCAGGCTCGAGGGGCCAGGTGGCCTATTCCTGCTCCTATTTCTTATGTTCTTATTAACCATAGGTGGCTGTGCTTCTGTTGCCTGGGCCCCAAGCTCTGGAACTCCCTGCCTAAACCTCTTCACCTCTACTTCTCTCTCCTCCTTCAAGACGCTCCTTAAAACTACCTCTTTGATCAAACTTTTGGTCACCTGCGCTAATCTCTACTTGTGCAGCTCGGTATAAATTTTTTTAAATCACATAACACTCCTGTGAAGCGTCTTGGGACGTTTCACTATGTTAAAGGCGCTATATAAATACAAGTTGTTGTTGTTGCTTCATTGCTGCCCATTTTATGGGAGCTCTGCACCAGGGTTGCTGCCGGAGGCTTCATTCAGCCTCTGAGCTCATTGAGACAGAAGTACCGTTCCCCTACTCTGCACCTGGGACACCCACTGTCTGTTGACACACAAGTGTCAGGCACTGCCAGCACCCTGATAAAACAGATTGAGTAAACCAGGGAAATGCAGTGACTTTGACCGTACGAACAATGATTCTGAGAGCCATGGGGAGGGAACAAGATAGTCCCAGTCCCTGGGTACCCTCTCGCTCCTGATCCCAGCTGTTTCTTAGCTGTTGCAAGTGGACAATGTCTCTGTCGCTTCTTGGCTGCCCACAGGCTGCATCGTCGAGGGTCCGGGGAGATGCCCATCGACTCTCCTCCAGAGACTTGAGCACCTAATCCTGGCTGACACTCCAGTGCAGTGCTGAGGGAGTGCTGCACTGTCGGAGGTACCATCTTTCGGATGAGACCTTAAACCAAGGCCTCATCTGCCCTCTCAGTTGGACATAAAAGATCTCATGGCCACTATTTCACTGTCCTAGCTAATATTTATCCTTCAACCAACATTACTAATACAGATTTATCTGGCCGTAATCACATTGCTATTTGTGGAATCTTGCTATGCACACATTGGCTGCTGCGTTTTCAACATTACAACAGTGACTATACTTCAAAAAGTGCTTCATTGCCTGTAAAGCAGTTTGGGATGTCTTGAGGGTGTGAAAAGTGTGATATAATGCACTTTCTTACTTTTTCTCTGTCTCTTTTGCTCTCTCTCTCTTTTGATCTCTCTCTCTCTCTGCTCGCTCTTGCTCTCTCTCCCTCTTCTCTCTCGCTCTCTCTCTCTTTCGCACTCTCTTCTCGCTCTCTCTTTCTCTCTCTCTCTTCTCACTCGCTCTCTCTCGCACACTCTCTCTTGCTCACTCTCTCACGCGCTCTTTCACACGCTCTTTCACGCGCTCTTTCACGTGCTCTCACGCGCTCTCTCTCACGCGCTCTCTCTCACGCGCTCTCTCTCACTCACTCTCGCACGCGCTCGCTCTCGCTCTTTCTTCTCCCTCTCGTCACACGCTCTCGCTCTCGCGCTCTCTTCTCGCTCTCTCTTGCTCTTCTCGCTCTCGCTCTCGCTCTCTCTCTCTCCTCGCTCTTTCCTCGCTCTCGCTCTCTCTTCTTGCTGTCGCTCTCTCTCTCGCTCGTCTCTCGCTCCTCTCTCGCTCTCTCGCTCCTCTCGCTCTCTCGCTCGTCTCTCGCTTTCCCTCTTGCTCTCTCACTCCTCTCTCGCTCCTCTCTCGCTCCTCTCTCGCTCCTCTCTCGCTCCTCTCTCGCCCTTCTCTCACCCTCTCGCTCCTCTCTCGCACTCTCTCTCGCTCGTCTCTCGCTCCTCTCTCGCTCGTCGCTCGCTCTCTCTCTCGCTCATCTCTCGCTCGTCTCCCGCTCTCTCTCGCTCGTCTCTCGCTCTCTCTCGCTCGTCTCTCGCTCTTTCTCTCGCTCTTTCTCTCGCTCCTCTCTCTCGCGCTCTCTCTCTCGCTCCTCTCTCGCTCATCTCTCGCTCTCTCTCTCGCTCTCACTCTCGCTCGTCTCTTGCTCTCTCGCTCTGTCGCTCGTCTCCCGCTCTCTCACTCCTCTGTCGCTCGTCTCTCGCTCCTCTCTCGCTCTCTCGCTCCTCTCTCACGCTCGTCTCTCGCTCGTTTCTCGCTCGTCTCTCGCTCGTCTCTCGCTCTCTCTCGCTCCTCTCTCGCTCTCTCCTCTCTCGCTCGCCTCTCGCTTTCTCTCGCTCTCTCGCTCCTCTCTTGCTCCTCTCTTGCTCCTCTCTCGCTCCTCTCTCGCTCTCTCGCTCCTCTCTCGTTCGTCTCTCGCTCCTCTCTCGCTCTCTCTCTCCTCTCTCGCTCACTCCTCTCGCGCTCTCTCTCTCGCTCCGCTCTCTCTCCTGTCTCGCTCCTCTCTCGCGCTCTCTCTCTCGCTCTCTCTCTCGCTCTCTCTCTCGCTCCTCTCTCCTCTCTCGCTCCTCTCTCGCTCCTCTCTCGCTCCTTGCTCGCTCTACTCGCTCGCTCCTCTCTCGCTCGCTCGTCTCTCGCTCCTCTCTCGCTCCTCTCTCGCTCTCTCTCTCCTCTCTCGCTCACTCCTCTCTCGCTCTCTCTCTCGCTCCTGTCTCGCTCCTCTCTCGCTCCTCTCTCGCTCTCTCTCTCGCTCTCTCTCTCGCTCTCTCTCTCGCTCCTCTCTCCTCTCTCGCTCCTCTCTCGCTCCTTGCTCGCTCTACTCGCTCGCTCTCTCGCTCGCTCTCCTCGCTCCTCTCGCTCTCTCTCTCACTCTCTCGCGCTCTCTCTCTCGCTCGTCTCTCGCACTCTCTCTCTCGCTCGTCACTCGCTCTCTCGCTCGTCTCTCGCTCCCTCGCTCATCTCTCGCTCGTCTCTCGCTCTCTCGCTCGTCTCTCGCTCGTCTCTCGCTCGTCTCTCGCTCTCTCTCTCGCTCGTCTCGCTCTCTCGCTCGCTCTCACGCTCGTCTCTCGCTCTGTCTCTCGCTCCTCTCTCGCTCTCTCTCTCGCACCACTCTCGCTCTCTCTCTCGCACCACTCTCGCTCTCTTGCTTCTCGCTCGTCTCTCGCTCTCTCGCTCCTCTCTCGCTCTCACGCTCTCTCGCTCCTCTCTTGCTCGTCTCTCGCTCTCTCGCTCCTCTCTTGGTCTCTCGCTCGTCTCTCGCTCCTCTCTCGCTCTCTCGCTCCTCTCTCTCGCTCGTCTCTCGCTCGTCTCTCGCTCTCTCGCTTCTCTCTCGCTCTCTCGCTCTCACGCTCTCTCACTCCTCTCTCGCTTTCTCTCTCGCTCTCTCGCTTCTCTCTTGCTCCTCTCTCGCTCTCTCGCTCCTCTCTCGCTCTCTCTCTCGCTCTCTCACTCCTCTCGCTTCTCTCTCGCCCTCTCGCTCTCTCTCTCGCTCCTCTCTCGTTCCTCTCTCGTTCCTCTCGCTCCTCTCTCGCCCCTCTCTCGCTCTCCCTCTCGCTCTCTCTCTCGCTCACCTCTCGCTCCTCTCTCTCGCTCGTCTCTCACTCTCTCTCTCGCTGTCTCTCTCGCTCCTCTCTCGTCTCTCTCGCTCTCTCGCTCGCCTCTCGCTTTCTCTCTCGCTCCTCTCTTGCTCCTCTCTCGCTCCTCTCTCGTTCCTCTCTCGCTCCTCTCTCGCTCTCTCACTCGCTCTCTCACTCGCTCTCTCTCTCGCTTGTCTCTCGCTCTCGCTCTCGCTCGTCTCTCGCGCTTTCTCTCTCGCTCGTCTCTCGCTCTCGCTCTCACTCTCGCTCGTCTCTCGCTCTCTCTCTCTCTCTCGCTCCTATCTCGCTCTCTCACTCGTCTCTCGCTCGTCTCTCGCTCCTCTCTCGCTCCTCTCTCGCTCCTCTCTCGCTCTCGCGCTCCTCTCTCGCTCTCTCGCTCCTCTCTCGCTCTCTCTCTCCTCTCTCTCGCTCGTCTCTCGCTCGTCTCGCGCTCCTCTCTCGCTCTCTCGCTCCTCTCTCGCTCCTCTCTCGCTCCTCTCTCGCTCCTCTCTCGCTCCTCTCTCGCTCCTCTCTCTCCTCTCTCTCTCCACTCTCGCTCCTCTCTCGCTCTCTCGCCCCTCTCTCTCTTCGTCTCGCTCCTCTCTCGCTCTCTCTCTCGCTCCTCCCTCGCTCTCTCTCTCGCTCCTCTCTCGCTCTCTCTCTCGCTCCTCTCTCGCTCCTCACTCGCGCTCTCTCTCGCTCTCTCTCTCGCTCTCTCTCGCTCTCTCGCACTCTCTGTCGCTCGTCTCTCGCTCTCTCTCGCTCTCTCTCGCTCTCTCTCGCTCCTCTCTCGCTCCTCTCTCGCTCCTCTCTCGCTCCTCTCTCGCTCTCTCGCTCTCTCGCTCTCCTCTCTCTTGTATCTCGCTCGTCTCTCGCTCGTCTCTTGCTTACTCTCTCGCTCCTCTCTCTCTCCCTCTCGCTCGTCTCTCACTCTCTCTCTCGCTCTCTCGATCGTCTCTCGCTCTCTCTCGCTCTCTCTCTCGCTCCTCTCTCGCTCCTCTCTCGCTCCTCTCTCGCTCTCTCTCTCGCTCTCTCTCTCGCTCTCTCTCTCGCTCCTCTCTCGCTCCTCTCTCGCTCTCTCGCTCGTCTCTCGCTTGTCTCTCGCTCCTCTCTTGCTTCCTCTCTCGCTCCTCTCTCGCTCCTCTCTCGCTCCTCTCTCGCTCCTCTCTCTCGCTCTCTCTCTCGCTCTCTCTCTCGCTCGTCTCTCGCTCTCTCTCGCTCGTCTCTCGCTCTCTCTCGCTCGTCTCTCGCTCTCTCTCGCTCTCTCTCTCGTTCTCTCTCTCGCTTGTCTCTCGCTCTCTCTCTCGCTTGTCTCTCGCTCTCTCTCTCGCTCGTCTCTCGCTCCTCTCGCTCGTTTCTCGCGCTCTCTCTCGCTCGACTCTCGCTCGTCTCTCGCTCACCTCTCGCTCCTCTCTCTCGCTCGTCTCTCGCTCGTCTCTCGCTCGTCTCGCGCTCCTCTCTCGCTCTCTCGCTCCGCTCTCGCTCCTCTCTCGCTCCTCTCTCTCCTCTCTCTCCTCTCTCGCTCCTCTCTCTCCTCTCTCTCGCTCCTCTCTCGCTCTCTCTCTCGCTCTCTCTCTCGCTCCTCTCTCGCTCCTCTCTCGCTCTCTCGCTCGTCTCTCGCTTGTCTCTCGCTCCTCTCTTGCTTCCTCTCTCGCTTCTCTCTCGCTCCTCTCTCGCTCCTCTCTCTCGCTCTCTCTCTCGCTTCCTCTCTCGCTTGTCTCTCGCTCTCTCTCTCGCTCTCTCTCTCGCTTCCTCTCGCTTGTCTCTCGCGCTCTCTCTCGCTCACCTCTCGCTCCTCTCTCTCGCTCGTCTCTCGCTCGTCTCGCGCTCCTCTCTCGCTCTCTCGCTCCTCTCTTGCTCCTCTCTCTCCTCTCTCGCTCCTCTCTCTCCTCTCTCTCGCTCCTCTCTCGCTCTCTCTCTCGCTCCTCTCTCGCTCTCTCTCTCGCTCCTCTCTCTCTTCGTCTCGCTCCTCTCTCGCTCTCTCTCTTGGTCCTCTCTCTCTCCTGTCTCGCTCGCTCTCTCGCTCATCTCTCGCTCCTCGCTCGCTCTCTCGCACGCTCTCCTCGCTTCTGTCGCTCTCTCTCTCGCTCTCTCGCTCGTCTCTCGCTCTCTCTGTCGCTCGTCTCTCGCTCTTTCTCTCGCTCCTCCCTCTCGCTCGTCTCTCGCGCTCTCTCTCTCGCTCCTCTCTCTCTCGCTCTCACTCTCGCTCTCACTCTCGCTCTCACTCTCGCTCGTCTCTCTCCTCTCTCGCTAGTCTCTCGCTCTCTTGTTCCTCTCTCGTTCCTCTCTCGCTCTCTCGCTCGTCTCTCGCTCTCTCGCTCGTCTCTTGCTTCCTCTCTCGCTCCTCTCTCGCTCCGCTCTCTCGCTCTCTCGCTCCGCTCTCTCGCCCTCTCGCTCGTCTCTCGCTCTCTCTCTCGCTCTCTCTCTCGCTCGTCTCTCGCTCTCTCTCGCTCCTCTCTCGCTCTCTCTCTCGCTCGTCTCTCGCTCCTCTCTCGCTCCTCTCTCGCTCCTCTCTCTCGCTCTCTCTCTCGCTCTCTCTCTCGCTCCTCTCTCGCTCCTCTCTCGCTCCTCTCTCGCTCTCTCTCGCTCCTCTCTCGCTCTCTCTCTCGCTCGTCTCTCGCTCCTCTCTCGCTCGTCTCTCGCTCCTCTCTCGCTCTCTCTCTCGCTCCTCTCTCTCTTCGTCTCGCTCCTCTCTCGCTCTCTCTCTCGGTCCTCTCTCTCTCTCGGTCCTCTCTCTCTCCTGTCTCGCTCCTCTCTCGCTCCTCTCTCACTCCTCTCTCGCTCCTCGCTCGCTCTCTCGCACGCTCTCCTCGCTCCTGTCTCTCGCTCTCTCGCTCGTCTCTCGCTCTCTCTGTCACTCGTCTCTCGCTCTCTCTCTCGCTCCTCCCTCTCGCTCTCTCTCTCGCTCCTCCCTCTCGCTCGTCTCTCGCGCTCTCTCTCTCGCTCCTCTCTCTCTCGCTCTCACTCTCGCTCGTCTCTCTCCTCTCTCGCTAGTCTCTCGCTCTCTCGTTCCTCTCTCGTTCCTCTCTCGCTCGTCTCTTGCTCTCTCGCTCGTCTCTCGCTTGTCTCTCGCTCGTCTCTTGCTTCCTCTCTCGCTCCTCTCTCGCTCCTCTCTCGCTCCGCTCTCTCGCCCTCTCGCTCGTCTCTCGCTCTCTCTCTCGCTCTCTCTCTCGCTCTCTCTCTCGCTCGTCTCTCGCTCCTCTCTTGCTCCTCTCTCGCTCTCTCTCTCTCGCTCGTCTCTCGCGCGTCTCTCGCTCGTCTCTCGCTCCTCTCTCGCTCCTCTCTCGCTCCTCTCTCGCTCTCTCTCTCGCTCCTCTCTCGCTCTCTCTCTCGCTCCTCTCTCGCTCTCTCTCTCGCTCCTCTCTCGCTCCTCTCTCGCTCCTCCCTCGCTCGTCTCTCGCTCTCTCTCGCTCTCTCTCTCTCTCACTCTCTCGCTCACCTCTGGCTCCTCTCTCTCGCTCGTCTCTCTCTCTCTCTCTCGCTCTCTCTCTCGCTCTCTCTCTCGCTCTCTCTCTCGCTCTCTCTCTCGCTCTCTCTCTCGCTCTCTCTCTCGCTCTCTCTCTCGCTCTCTCTCTCGCTCGTCATTCGCTGTCTCCCTCGTCTCTCGCTCCTCTCTGTCGCTCGTCTCTCGCTCCTCTCTCTCGCTCGTCTCTCGCTCTCTCTCGCTCTCTCGCTCTCTCGCGCTCTCTCGCTCGTCTCGCGCTCTCTCTCTCGCTCGTCTCTCGCTTTCTCGCTCCTCTCTCTCGCTCCTCTCTCTCGCTCATCTCTCGCTCCTCTCTCTCTTCGTCTCGCTCCTCTCTTGCTCCTCTCTTGCTCTCTCGCTCGTCTCTCGCTCCTCTCTCGCTCGTCTCTCGCTCGTCTCTCGCTCCTCTCTCTCTTCGTCTCGCTCCTCTCTTGCTCCTCTCTCGCTCTCTCTCGCTCCTCTCTCGCTCCTCTCTCGCTCCTCTCTCACTCCTCGCTCGCTCGCTCACACGCTCTCCTCGCACCTCTCGCTCTCTCGCTCGTCTCTCGCTCTCTCTCTCGCTCTCTCTCTCGCTCTCTCTCGCTCACCTCTCTCGCTCGTCTCTCGCGCTCTCTCTCTCGCGCTCTCGCTCCTCTCTCGCTCTCTCGCTCGACTCTCGCTCCCTCGTTCCTCTCTCGCTCCTCTCTCGCTCCTCTCTCTCGCTCCTCTCTCGCTCTCTCGCTCTCACGCTCTCTCACTCCTCTCTCGTTCCTCTCTCGCTCCTCTCTCTCGCCCTCTCGCTCGTCTCTCGCTCTTTCTCTCGCTCCTCCCTCTCGCTCGTCTCTCGCGCTCTCTCTCTCGCTCTTCTCTCTCTCGCTCTCACTCTCGCTCGTCTCTCTCCTCTCTCGCTAGTCTCTCGCTCTCTTGTTCCTCTCTCGTTCCTCTCTCGCTCTCTCGCTCGTCTCTCGCTCTCTCGCTTGTCTCTCGCTTGTCTCTCGCTCGTCTCTTGCTTCCTCTCTCGCTCCTCTCTCGCTCCGCTCTCTCGCCCTCTCGCTCCGCTCTCTCGCCCTCTCGCTCGTCTCTCGCTCTCTCTCTCGCTCTCTCTCTCGCTCCTCTCTCGCTCGTCTCTCGCTCTCTCTCGCTCCTCTCTCGCTCGTCTCTCGCTCCTCTCTCGCTCGTCTCTCGTTCCTCTCTCGCTCCTCTCTCTCGCTCTCTCTCTCGCTCTCTCTCTCGCTCCTCTCTCGCTCCTCTCTCGCTCTCTCTCGCTCCTCTCTCGCTCTCTCTCTCGCTCCTCTCTCGCTCGTCTCTCGCTCCTCTCTCGCTCCTCTCTCGCTCCTCTCTCTCGCTCCTCTCTCGCTCCTCTCTCGCTCTCTCTCTCGCTCCTCTCTCTCTTCGTCTCGCTCCTCTCTCGCTCTCTCTCTCGGTCCTCTCTCTCTCTCGCTCCTCTCTCTCTCCTGTCTCGCTCCTCTCTCGCTCCTCTCTCACTCCTCTCTCGCTCCTCGCTCGCTCTCTCGCACGCTCTCCTCGCTCCTGTCTCTCGCTCTCTCGCTCGTCTCTCGCTCTCTCTGTCACTCGTCTCTCGCTCTCTCTCTCGCTCCTCCCTCTCGCTCTCTCTCTCGCTCCTCCCTCTCGCTCGTCTCTCGCGCTCTCTCTCTCGCTCCTCTCTCTCTCGCTCTCACTCTCGCTCGTCTCTCTCCTCTCTCGCTAGTCTCTCGCTCTCTCGTTCCTCTCTCGTTCCTCTCTCGCTCGTCTCTTGCTCTCTCGCTCGTCTCTCGCTTGTCTCTCGCTCGTCTCTTGCTTCCTCTCTCGCTCCTCTCTCGCTCCGCTCTCTCGCCCTCTCGCTCGTCTCTCGCTCTCTCTCTCGCTCTCTCTCTCGCTCTCTCTCTCGCTCGTCTCTCGCTCCTCTCTCGCTCCTCTCTCGCTCTCTCTCTCTCGCTCGTCTCTCGCTCGTCTCTCGCTCGTCTCTCGCTCGTCTCTCGCTCCTCTCTCGCTCCTCTCTCGCTCCTCTCTCGCTCTCTCTCTCGCTCCTCTCTCGCTCTCTCTCTCGCTCCTCTCTCGCTCCTCTCTCGCTCCTCTCTCGCTCATCTCTCGCTCTCTCTCGCTCTCTCTCTCTCTCACTCTCTCGCTCACCTCTGGCTCCTCTCTCTCGCTCGTCTCTCTCTCTCTCTCTCGCTCTCTCTCTCGCTCTCTCTCTCGCTCTCTCTCTCGCTCTCTCTCTCGCTCTCTCTCTCGCTCGTCATTCGCTGTCTCCCTCGTCTCTCGCTCCTCTCTGTCGCTCGTCTCTCGCTCCTCTCTCTCGCTCGTCTCTCGCTCTCTCTCGCTCTCTCGCTCATCTCGCGCTCTCTCGCTCGCCTCGCGCTCTCTCTCTCGCTCGTCTCTCGCTCTCTCGCTCCTCTCTCTCGCTCCTCTCTCTCGCTCATCTCTCTCTTCGTCTCGCTCCTCTCTTGCTCCTCTCTTGCTCTCTCGCTCGTCTCTCGCTCCTCTCTCGCTCGTCTCTCGCTCGTCTCTCGCTCCTCTCTCTCTTCGTCTCGCTCCTCTCTTGCTCCTCTCTCGCTCTCTCTCGCTCCTCTCTCGCTCCTCTCTCGCTCCTCTCTCACTCCTCGCTCGCTCTCCTCGCTCGCTCGCTCACACGCTCTCCTCGCACCTCTCGCTCTCTCGCTCGTCTCTCGCTCTCTCTCTCGCTCTCTCTCGCTCACCTCTCTCGCTCGTCTCTCGCGCTCTCTCTCTCGCTCCTCTCTCGCTCATCTCTCGCTCCTCTCTCGCTCTCTCTCTCGCGCTCTCGCTCGTCTCTCGCTCTCTCGCTCGACTCTCGCTCCCTCGTTCCTCTCTCGCTCCTCTCTCTCGCTCCTCTCTCGCTCTCTCGCTCTCACGCTCTCTCACTCCTCTCTCGTTCCTCTCTCGCTCCTCTCTCTCGCCCTCTCGCTCGTCTCTCGCTCATCTCTCGCTCTCTCTCTCGCTCCTCTCTTGCTCCTCTCTCGCTCCTCTCTTGCTCCTCTCTCGCTCCTCTCTCGCTCCTCTCTCGCTCCTCTCTCGCTCCTCTCTCGCTCCTCTCTCGCTCTCTCGCTCGCTCCTCTCTCGCTCCTCTCTCACTCCTCTCTCACTCGTCTCGCTCTCTCACTCTCTCTCGCGCTCTCTCTCGCTCACCTCTCGCTCCGCTCTCTCGCTCCTCTCTCGCTCTCTCTCGCTCTCTCTCGCTCTCTCTCGCGCTCCTTTCTCGCTCCTTTCTCGCTCCTTTCTCGCTCCTCTCTCGCTCATCTCTCGCTCTCGCTCATCTCTCGCTCTCTCTCTCGCTCTCACTCTCGCTCATCTCTCGCTCTCTCTCTCGCTCATCTCTCGCTCTCTCGCTCGTCATTCGCTCCCTCTCTCGTCTCTCGCTCCTCTCTCTCGCCTCTCGCTCGTCTCTCGCTCGTCTCTCGCTCTCTCTCTCGCTCCTCTCTCGCTCGCAATCTCGTTCCTCTCTCGCTTCTCTCTCGCTCGTCTCTCGCTCGTCTCTCGCTCTCTCTCTCGCTCCTCTCTCGCTCTCTCGCTCCTCTCTCGCTCCTCTCTCGCTCCTCTCTCGCTCCTCTCTCGCTCCTGTCTCTCGCTCTCTCTCTCGCTCCTCTCTCGCTCTCGCGCTCTCTCTCGCTCTCTCCCTCCTCTCTCTCGCTCTGTCTCTCACTTCTCTCTCGCTCGTCTCTCGCTCGTCTCTCGCTCGTCTCTCGCTCGTCTCTCGCTCGTCTCTCGCTCGTCTCTCGCTCGTCTCTCGCTCGTCTCTCGCTCTCTCGCTCGTCTCTCGCTCTCTCCCTCGCTCGTCTCGCGCTCTCTCGCTCGTCTCGCGCTCCTCTCTTGCTCCTCTCTCGCTCTCTCGCTCCTCTCTCTCGCTCCTGTCTCGCTCCTCTCTCGCTCTCTTGCTCCTCTCTTGCTCCTCTCTCGCTTCTCTCTCGCTTCTCTCTCGCTTCTCTCTCGCTCCTCTCTCGCTCTCTTGCTCCTCTCTCGCTCTCTCTCTCGCTCTCTCGCTCCTCTCTCTCGCTCCTCTCTCTCGCTCCTCTCTCTCGCTCGTCTCTCGCTCCTCTCTCGCTCCTCCCTCGCTCGTCTCTCGCTCCTCTCTCGCTCCTCTCTCGCTCTCTCTCGCTCTCTCTCTCTCGCTCCTCTCTCGCTCCTCTCTCGCTCCTCTCTCGCTCCTCTCTCGCTCCTCTCTCGCTCGTCTCTCGCTCCTCTCTCGCTCCTCTCTCGCTCCTGTCTCGCTCGTCTCTCGCTCCCTCTCTCGCTCTCTCGCTCGTCTCTCTCGCTCGTCTCTCTCGCTCGTCTCTCTCGCTCGTCTCTCGCTCGTCTCTCGCTCGTCTCTCGCTCGTCTCTCGCTCCTCTCTCTCGCTCCTCTCTCTCGCTCCTCGCTCGTCTCTCGCTCGCTCCTCTCTCGCTCCCTCTCTCGCTCCCTCTCTCGCTCTCTCGCTCGTCTCTCTCGCTCGTCTCTCGCTCGTCTCTCGCTCTCTCTCTCGCTCATCTCTCGCTCCTCTCTCTCGCTCGTCTCTCACTCGCTCTCTCACTCGCTCTCTCTCTCGCTCTCTCTCTCGCTCTCTCTCTCTCTCATCTGCGCCTCTCTCTCGCTCCTCGCTCGCTCTCTCGCTCGCTTTCCTCGCTCGTCTCTCGCTCGCTCTCGTCGCACGCTCTCGCTCTCTTCTCGCTCTCTCTTGCTCTCGCTCTCTCTTGCTCTCGCTCTCTCTTGCTCTCGCTCTCTCTTGCTCTCGCTCTCTCTTGCTCTCGCTCTCTCTTGCTCTCGCTCTCTCCTCGCTCTCGCTCTCTCTTCTTGCTGCCGCTCTCATTCTCGCTTCTCTCTCGCTCTCTTGCTCATCTCTCGTTCGCTCTCTCACTCCTCTCTCGCTCTCTCGCTTGCTCCCTCGCTCGCTCTCTCTCTCATCCGCGCCTCTCTCTCGCTCCTCGCTCGCTCTCTCGCTCGCTCTCCTCGCTCGTCTCTCGCTCGCTCTCGTCGCACGCTCTCGCTCTCGCGCTCTCTTCTCGCTCTCTCTTGCTCTCGTTCTCACTCTCGCTCTCTCCTCGCTCTCGCTCTCTCTTCTTGCTGCCGCTCTCGCTCCCGCTCCTCTCTCGCTCTCTTGCTCGTCTCTCGCTTTCTCTCTCGCTCCTCTCTCGCTCTCTCGCTCCTCTCTCGCTTTCTCTCTCGCTCTCTCGCTCTCTCTCTTGCTCTCTCGCTCCTCTGGCTCCTCTCTCGCCCTCTCGCTCGTCTCTCGCTCTCTCTCTCGCTCATCTCTCGCTCTGTCTCTCGCTCTCTCTCGCTCGTCTCTCTCTCGCTCTGTCGCTCTCTCGCTCGTCACTCGCTCGTCTCTCGTTCTCTCTCTCGCTCCTCTCTTGCTCCTCTCTCGCTCTCTCGCTCATCTCTCGCTCTGTCGCTCCTCTCGCTCCTCTATCTCCTCTCTCGCTCCTCTCCTCTCTCTCTCGCTCCTCTCTCGCTCCACTCTCGCTCCTCGCTCGCTCTCCTCTCTCGCTCACTCTCCTCGCCTCTCTCGCTCCTCTCTCGCTCCTCGCTCGTTCCTCGCTCGTCTCTCGCTCCTCTCTCGCTCGTCTCTCGCTAGTCTCTCGCTCTCCTCGCTCCCTCTTCCTCGCTCGCTCTCCTCGCTCGTCTCTCGCTCTCCTCGCTCGTCTCTCGCTCCTCTGTCGCTCTCTCTCTCTCTCTTTCTCTCTCTTTCTCTCTCTCGCTCTCTCTCGCTTTCTCTCTCACTCTCTCGCTCGCTCACTCTTCTCGCTATCTGTTCTCGCTCTCTCACTCGCTCTCTCGCTCACTCTCTCGCTCACTCTCACTTCTCGCTCTCTCTTCTCGCTCTCTCGCTCGCTCTCTTTCTCTCTCTCTCGCTCTCTCTCGCTCTCGCTCCTCTCTCTCCTCTCTCGCTCCTCTCCTCTCTCTCTCGCTCCTCTCTCGCTCCTCTCTCACTCCTCTCTCGCTCGTCTCTCGCTCGTCTCTCGCTCGTCTCTCACTCCCTCTTCCTCTCTCGCTCGCTCTCCTCGCTCGTCTCTCGCTCTCCTCGCTCCTCTCTCGCTCCTCTGTCGCTCTCTCTCTCGCTCGCTCACTCTTCTCGCTATCTGTTCTCGTTCTCTCACTCGCTCTCTCGCTCTCTCTCACTTCTCGCTCTCTCTTTTCGCTCTCTCTCGCTCGCTCTCTTTCTCGCTCTCTCGCTCTCTCTCGCTCCTCTCTCTCGCTCGCTCTCGCTCACTCTCTCTTCTCGCGCTCTCGCTCGCTCGCTCTCTTACTCTCACTCGCTCTCTCGCTCTCCTCGCTCTCTCTTCTCGCTCTCACTCGCTCTCTTCTCGCTCTCTCGCTCTCTTCTCGCTCTCTCACTCGCTCTCTCACTCGCTCTCTCCTCGCTCTCTCTGTCTTCTCGCTCGCTCGCGCTCTCTTCTCGCGCTCTCTTCTCGCGCTCTCTTCTCGCGCTCTCTTCTCGCGCTCTCTTCTCGCGCTCTCTTCTCGCGCTCTCTTCTCGCGCTCTCTTCTCGCGCTCTCTTCTCGCGCTCTCTTCTCGCGCTCTCTTCTCGCGCTCTCTTCTCGCGCTCTCTTCTCGCGCTCTCTGCTCGCTCTCTCATCTCGCTCTCTCTTCTCGGTCTCTCGCGCTCTCTCGTTCTCTCAATCTCGCACTCTCTCTCGCAATCTCTCTCGCACTCTCTCTCGCACTCTCTCTCGCACTCTCTCTCGCACTCTCTCTCGCACTCTCTCTCGCACTCTCTCGCGCTCTCTCTCTCTCTCTCGCTTTCTCTCTCTCGCACTCTCTCTCTCACTCTCTCTTGCTCTCACTCTCTCTCTCTCCCTCTCAATCTCTCGCAATCTCTCTCGCTCTCGCTCTCTCTCTCGCTCTCTCTCTCGCTCTCTCTCTCGCTCTCTCTCTCGCTCTCTCTCTCGCTCTCGCTCTCTCTCTCGCTCTTGCTCTCTCTCTCGCTCACTCTCTCGCTCCCTCAATCTCTCGCACTCTCTCTCTCACTCTCTCGCTCTTTCAATCTCTCGCACTCTCTCTTGCTCTCGGTCTCTCTCGCTCTCTCTCGCTCTCTCGCTCTCTCGCTCTCTCTCGCTCTCTCACTCTCTCAATCTCTCTCTCACACTCTCTCTTGCTCTCACTCTCTCTCTCTCTCTCGCTCTCACTCTCTCTCTCTTGCTCTCACTCTCACTCTCGCTCTCTCTCTTGCTCTCACTCGCACTCTCGCTCTCTCTCTTGCTCTCACTCTCTCGTGCTCTCTCTCACTCTCTCGCTCTCTCGCGCTCTCTCTCTTGCTTTGGCCTTTGGGGATGGAATAGCATAAGTTCACACAAAAAGATGGAGCAAAGCGGTCTGTACCTTGAGGAATGAACTGCATGAGTAAAACATACTGCGGCTAACACATCTCTTTAGATAATCACTCTGACAGGCCTCTGGAGGGATCCTGTGCAGAGTTTGCAGACTTTGCTGACCATAAATCATATCCCAGAGCAATACAATGCACTCGGGCACATAGTCCAGTCTATTATCTGTACATATATCCCGTTTGGAGTATTTGTCTAGTGCAGTGTTGCAGCTGTGAGTTACTTGGCAGATTGTCAACATCCTGAAGTAACCGAGTGCTTGGTTGTCACTAACCACAATCTCCCAGCCCGTCTCCTCCCTCGAGCCTTTGACCGAACATGATTTGACACGCGTTAGTGCTGCAGTGATTGTATGTCAGACCCCGGGAGCTGTCCTCCCTCAGTAAGTTTCAGTGGGGGGTGGTGGACAGGGGGTAAGTGCAGCCTATGGCATGGTGCCGAGGGCACCTGCTTTGATGCCTGACATGCACAGCGTTGGCTAATGCCAGCGTGCCCAGTGGTGGGGCCGCTGCAGTTGGCGTGGATCATAGAATGATGGAAATTTACAGCACGGAAGGAGGCCATTTTGGCCCATCGTGTCCGTGCCGACCGACCAAGAGCTATCCAGCCCAATCCCACTTTCCAGCTCTGGATCCACAGCCCTGTGGGTTACGGCAATTCAGGTGCACATCCAAGTACTTTTTAAATGTGGTGAGGGTTTCTGCCTCAACCTCCCTTTCAGGCAGTGAGTTCCACCCGCACCACCCTCTGGGTGAAGACATTTCCCCTCAATTCCCTCTAAACCTCCCCCCAATTACTTTAAATCCATGCCCCGTGGTTGTTGACCCCTCTGCTAAGGGAACTAGGTCCTTCCTATCCACTCTATTTAGGCCCCTCATAATTTTATACACCTCAATTAAATCCCCCCTCAGCCTCCTCTGTTCCAAAGAAAACAACCCCAGCCTATCCTAACTTTCCTCATAGCTAAATTTCTTCAGTCCAGGAAACAGTCTTGTAAATCTCCTCTGTACCCGCTCTAGTGCAATCACATCTTTCTTGTAATGTGATGACCAGAACATAAGAAATAGGAGCAGGAGTCGGCCATTTGGCCCCTCGAGCCTGCTCCGCCATTCAATAAGATCATGGCTGATTTGATCTTGGCCTCAACTCCACTTCCCTGCCCGCTCCCCATAACCCTTGACTCCCTTATCATTCAAAAATCTGTCTATTTCCACCTTAAATATATTCAATGACCCAGCCTCCACAGCTCTCTTGGGCAGAGAATTCCATAGATTTACAACCTTCTGAGAGAAGAAATTTCTCCTCATCTCAGTTTTAAATGGGTGGCCCCTTATTCTGGGACTATGTCCCCTAGTTTTAGTTTCCCCTATGAGTGGAAACATCCTCTCTGCATCACCTTGTCAAGCCCCCTCGTTATCTTATAAATTTCGATAAGATCACCTCTCATTCTTCTGAACTCCAATGTGTATAGGTCCAACCTACTCACCTATCCTCACGCAGTACTCTAGCTGTGGCATAACTAGTGTTTTATACAATTCAAACATAACCTCCCTGCTCTTGTATTCTATGCCTCCCACATTCTACTCTACGTAAATTTGAGGTGATCCAAAACTCGGCTGCCCATGTCCTAACTCGCACCAAGTCACAATCACCCATCACCCCTGTGCTCGTTGACTTACATTGTTTCTGGTTAAGTAACGCCTCCATTTCAAAATTCTCTCCCTTATTTTCAAATCTCTCCATGGTCTCGCCCCTCCCTATCTCTATAAACCCCTCCTGCCCCACAACCCCCCGAGATGTCTGCACTCCTCTAATTCTGCCCTCCTGAGCATCCCTGATTATAATCACTCAACCATTGGTGGCCGTGCCTTCTGTTGCCTGGGCCCCAAGCTCTGGAACTCCCTCCCTAAACCTCTCCGCCTCTCTACTCTTTCATCCTTTAAGACGCTACTTAAAACCCACCTCTTTGACCAAGCTTTTGGTCATCTGCCGTAATTTCTTCTGATGTGGCTCGGTGTCAAATTTATCTGTTTTGACATATAACACTGTGAAGCGCCTTGGGACGTTTTACTACGTTAAAGGTGCTATATAAATAAAAGTTATTGTTGTTCCATACCGAGACACACCTAAAGAACGAAGGAAAGCAAAAAATCAGCGAGGATTCCCGGAGCGTCTGTATGTGTGCACGTGTGGCGTTCCACTGCCGCCAGAAACAGCTGGCATAATCCAAGTGCCACCCTGTGTTCCGGCCCCACTGCCTCGCTCCTGGTCTGTTGGACTGCAGTGGGTAACACTCTTACCTCGGAGTCACACAGGTCACGGGTTCGAGCCCCACTCCGGAAATTTAAACCCCATAATCCAGGCTGACGCTCCGATGTAGTACCGAGGGAGTGCTGCACTGTTGGAGGTGCCGTCTTTCGGATGAGACGTCAAACCCTCTGCCCTCACGGGCGGCCATACAAGATCCCACGGCACCATTTTGAGCAAGTCCCTCAGCCGACATCTATCCAACAGCAGTCAACACCAGATTGACTGGTTGGTTGTCTCTTTCAGAGATTGTGGGATCTTGCTGAGCACAAGTTTGCTGCCGAGGTTTGACACCAAAACCGCCGTGCGCTTGTTGGGTAGTCCCAAAGCACTTTGGGACGCCCCAGGGACACGAGGAGACGCTGTATAAAAGTGGGTCTTACTTTCTTAATTCGCAACCTTCCCTGCGGAACTTTCCCGAAGTCGTGAAACGTTATCTGGCATTCCACCGCCCAGTCGGGAGAATGCTACCTGCAGCACGTAGGTTTATTCAGCTTGGATCTGCCCTTGCTGTTGGCTGGGTTAATTCCATTAGCGCATAATCAAAACTGAAAGGGGCCCCCACAGAGCTGTGAGCTGCAATATCCCAGTGCTGACATTAAATGTCATCTTTCATCCTTATTTGGCATCAAATCAATAGTTAATGTGGAAACTGTCACGCACAAAAAAATATATATCTGACAACATCGCAGACACAGCGGTCCATATTTATTAACCCTCGAGCTTCTTCTGATATATTTATTAACCCTCTAACTTCCTCTTGTTAAACGTCCTCATCCTGCAAGCCCTGCGGTTCATGAGGCCTGGGATGGAGGGCACCATCAAGCGGCCTATGGGAAGGGCTGACGGCCCACAGTTAGCGTTACATAAGAACATAAGAATTAGGAGCAGGAGCAGGCTATTCGGCCCCTCGAGCCTGCTCCACCATTCATTGAGATCATGGCTGATCTTCTACCTCAACTCCACTTTCCTGCACTGTCCTCATATCCCTTGACTCCCTTAATATCCAAAAATCTATAAATCTCCGTCTTGCAGATACTCAAAGACTGAGCCTCCACAGCCCTCTGTGGTAGAGAATTCCAGAGATTCACCATCCTCTGAGTGAAGAAGTTTCTCCTCATCTCAGTCCTAAATGGCCAACCCCTTATTCTGAGACTGTGACCCCTGGTTCTAGACTCTCCAACCAGGGGGAAACATCCTCCCTGCATCTACCCTGTCAATTCTAAGAATTTTTGATGTTTCTATGAGATCCCCTCTCATTCTTCTAAACTCTAGAGAATATAGGCCTAGTCTACTCAATCTCTCCTCATAGGACAGTCACCCTTCCCAGGAATCAGTCTGGTGAACCATTGTTGCACTCCCTCAATGGCAAGTGTATCCTTCCTTAGGTAAGGAGGCCAAAACTGTACACAATACTCCAGGTATGGTCTCACCAGAGCCCTGCATAATTGCAGTAAGACGTCTTTAGTCTTATACTGAAATCCTCTTGTAATAAAGGCCAACATTTGCTTTCTTAATTGCTTGCTGCACCTACATGTTAACTTTCAGTGATTGGTGTACAAGGACACCCAGGTCCCTCTGAACACCAACATTTCCCAATCTCTCACATTTAAAACATACTCTGCTTTTCTATTTTTCCTACCAAAGTGGCTAACTTCACATTTCTCAACATTATATTCCATTTGCCATGTTCTTGCCCACTCACTTAGCCTGTCTATATCCCCTTGCAGCCTCACAACTTACATTCCCTCCTAGCTTTGTATCATCAGCAAACTTGGATATATTACATTTGGTCCCCTCATCCAAATCAGTGACCTGCAGTCTCCATGAATTGATCTCCAGAACACTGCTGTGAGCAAGAAACCTTGGAGATCAATCATAGTGGCTTTATAAAACATATATACATTTCTTTCAACGCTTATTAGTTATAAGCATGTTAGATAAGAAAAGGCATTTATTGCAAGAGAGTTTGGAGTGCAAGAGTTTTACTATAATTGTACAGGGCCTTGGTGAAACCACACGTGGAGTGCTGGGCACAGTTTTGGTCTCCTTATCTAAGGAAGGATATACTTGCCTTAGAGACGGTGCAACGAAGGTTCACCAGATTGATTCCTGGGATGAGAGGGTTGTCCTATGATGAGAGATTGTGTAGATTGGGCCTATACTCTCTGGAGTTTAGAAGAATAAGAGGTGATCTCATTGAAACATGCAAGATTCTATGGGGGATTGAAAGTGTAGATGCTGAGAGGTTGATTCCTCTGGCTGGAGCCTAGAGCTAGGGGGCATAGTCTCAGGATAAGGGGTCGGCCATTTAAGACTGAGATGAGGCGAAATTTCTATACTTGGAGGGTTGTGAATCTTGGAATTCTCTAATGCAAAGGACTGTGGATGCTGAGGCGTTGAGTACATTCAAGGTTTTGGGGAATCGAACGATTATGACGATAGTGCAGGAAAGTGGAGTTGAGGTCAAAGATCAGCCATGATATTGAATGGCGGAGCAGGCTTGAGGGGCCGAATGGCCTACTTCTGCTCTTGATTCTTATGTTCTTACAAAGCTGTTTGACATCCAGACGAGCAATGAAGAGCCTGTTTGCGTTCCGATTTGGTGTAGGAAAGCGGGACACCACGAGGCTGGGTCTATGTGGCCAGCAATGGCGGGAGCATGGGGACAGGGCGGATGGAGGGGGAGGAGGTCACATGATGAAATATCCAGGATTGCACTAAACCAGAGTTGGCACCCTTAGCCACAGTGCAGGACGGTTCTGTGGTTGGAGAGGCAGGCAGAACAAACTAGGACGTAATGGATGGGTGATGCGACCCTGAGCTTAGGAGGGTTTAAAAGCGCGGAGGCTGAAATGAGAGTATCTAAGCTGTTACATGGTAATCATAGAAATTTACAGTGCGGAAGGAAGCCATTTCGGCCCATCGTGTCCGCGCCGGCCGACAAAGAGTTATCCAGCTTAATTCCACATTCCAGCTCTTGGTCCGTAGCCAATAAGATCTCCCCTCAGCCTCCACTGTTTCAAAGAAAACAAACCCAGCCTATCCAATCTTTCCTCATAGCTAAGATTCTCCAGTCCAGGCAACAACCTCATAAATCTCTTCTGTACCCTCTCTAGTGCAATCACATCCTTCCTATAATGTGGTGACCAGAACTGCACGCAGTGCTCCAGCTGTGGCCGAAATAGTGTTTCAAGCATAACCTCCCTGCTCTTGTATTATATGCCTTGGCTAATAAAGGCAAGTATTCTGTACGCCTTCTTAACCACCTTATCTACCTGGCCTGCCACCTTCAGGGATCTGTGGACATGTACTCCAAGGTCCCTTTGTTCCTCTGCACTTCTCAATGTCCTACCATTTAATGTGTATTCCCTTGATTTGTTAGACCTCCCCAAATGCATTACCTCACATTTCTCTGGATTGAATTTCATTTGCTACCGTTCTGTCTACCTGACCAGTACATTGATATCTTCCTGCAGTCTACAGCTTTCTTCTTCATTATCAAGCATGAGCCATGTGACGATGCACCCTCAGAAGCAATGAGGTCCTCTGAGGAATCATCCCCCAGGAAAGTCAACAGGCTGCTGCTCTGCGTGTGGAGGCCTTGGAGAAGAGATAAAGGGTTTTGAATTCGTACAGGTTGAACCTCCCTTATCCGGAACCCTCGGGACCTGACCTGTTCTGGATAAGGGATTTTTCAGGTCGAGACGTGGTCACGTTAAATTGGATGGTACAGGTACTGAGCAAGGTGATATCGGGGCTGGCTGGCTTGGGGCTGGGAGTGCAGCAGAGAGGTCATGGCCGGGTGTGGGGGGGGTGCAGTGGGGGGGAAATGATGGATCGCGGGGTCAGGCCAGCGATTGCGGGAGTCAGCAGCGAGGAAGGACTTTAATTTGTTCATGTTGGAGTTCTGCACATGCGCCACCCGGTGGCTGGGAATGGTTCTGGATAAGGGAGTTCTGGATACGGGAGGTTCAACCTGTACTAGCAATGCTGGCACTCAGCATAATCAGGCTGATCACATTACACTCGCTGTTGAAATAAAGTCAACATGAGTAGGTCTTTTTTGAGTTGTGTGTCAGATTTATTTTTAATTCTGTCACCAGGAATCAGTGAATTCCCAGTCTCGCCTTCTCTGATGGCCAGGGACACCACAGATACCCATTGTCTCCTCTCTGCACAATCTGTGGTGGCCCACCTCTGCTTCTCGCCGTCCCCTTGGTGTTCTGTGTTCTCTTCTGCAACAGGGGCGGGGAGAACAGGCCTATGAGTGAGTGTAATGGCTTGTGTTCACCCCATGGATGCTGTGCATTTGGTGAGGGTGACAATCAGGGAGAGGCATCACGTTGCATAAGGATTGCAGTGAGTGGCAGTGGTTGTTGGATAGATGGGTTGGTGAGGAAGTGCATACAAAGTGCTCCTGACACAAGATGGGAGTGGGCAATGATGTGATGCTTGACAAGACAGAGTACGGGCGGGGGTGTTGTTATACACTACAGGATATAGGTGAAACAGCAACTGTGCTCGCCTTTCCTAATCTAGTTAGGTCATTGAAGAGCTTCCTGCACTGAATCCAGGAGCGTGGTACAGTGCTCCTGCTGCTCACCTCCTGGGCCACCTCCAGCCAGGCCTTCACTGAGGCAGCAGCAGGTTTCTCCCTCCCATTGCTGGGGAAGACCCTCTCTCTGCGGCTCCTCACAGCCCCCAGTAACAGCTCAAGGGAGGCGGCATTGAAGCGCGAGCGTCCTGAATCCATCTTTCTCTCTTTGCATAAACTCCTATCTCCTCTAATTACCATCTTTGAACGGGCCCGTCACTGGCTGGGGTTGGGATCGCGTCACGCGGATCTGCATCACGCCCGCTGCCGTGCGATCGACGGCAAACACGGAAGTCAAATGATCATTGAGTCGCCATGTCGGAATCGGACATTCCGACGTGCCAAAACTTCTCCCGGGTTTGACGCTCACTATCGGTCCTCAAGCTCAGAACCTGCACCTGAGTTATTATCTCTAGGGCCCTAGAGTATAAAAGCAAGGCATTTACGCTAAACCTTGATAAATCACTGGTGAAGCCTCAGCTTGAATATAGTGTTCAATTCTGGACACCACCCTTTAGGAAAGATGTCAAGGTCTTGCAGAGATTTACCACAATGATAAGTCGCTGGAGAAATACCACCAACAATGTCTCCACAAGATCCTACAAATCCCCTGGGAGGATAGACACGCTAACATTAGCATCCTCGACCAGGCCAACATCCCCAGCATTGAAGCACTGACCACACTTGATCAGCTCCGCTGGGCAAGCCACACTGTTCACATGCCAGACATGAGACTCCCAAAGCAAGCGCTCTACTCGGAACTCCTTCACGGCAAACGAGCCAAAGGTGGGCAGAGGAAACGATACAAGGACACCCTCAAAGCCTCCCTGATAAAGTGCAACATCCCCATTGACACATGGGAGTTCCTGGCCAAAGACCGCCCTAAGTGGAGGAAGTGCATCCAGGAGGGCACTGAGCACCTCGAGTCTCGTCACCGAGAGCTTGCAGAAATCAAGTGCAGGCAGCGGAAGGAGCGTGCGGCAAACCAGTCCCACCCACCCCTTCCCTCAACGACTGTCTGTCCCACCTGTGACAGGGACTGTGGTTCTCGTATTGGACTGTACAGCCACTTAACGACTCACTTTTGGAGTGGAAGCAAGTCTTCCTCGATTCTGAGAGGCTGCCTATGATGATGATGACCCAGGGGTAAGGAAGTTCAGTTACCTGGTGAAAATGGGGTTTTTGTCCTTAGAGCAGAGAAGGTTAAGGCGAGATTTAAGAGAGGTGTTCAAAATGATGAGGGGTTTTGATAGAGTAAATAAGGAGAAACTGTTTCCAGTGGCAGAAGGGTCATTAACCAGAGGAGAGAGATTTAAGGCAAAAGAACCAGGGTGAAGATGAGATTTTTCTTTCTGCAGCGAGTTTTGATGATCTGGAATGCACTGCCTGAAAGGGCAGTGGAACCTGATTCAGCAGTAACTTTCAAAAGGAAATTGGATAAATACTTGAAAAGGAAACATTTGCAGGTCTACGGGGAAAGAGCGGGGGAGTGGGACTAATCGGATCGCCCTTTCAAAGAGCAGGCACAGGCATGAAGGGCCGAATGGTCTCCTTCTGTGCTGTGTTGTTCTATAATTCGATGAACCAAATATAAATCGGCACCGACGCAAAGGGCCGAATGGCCTCCTTCTGTGTCGCAATTTTTCTACGATTCTGTGAAACTGGAAAAGCTCAAGGGATTTAGAGTAGGTACAGTGCACGATTGCTTCAGGACCCAGTGTATAAAGGAAGCCCTGGGATGGTATTTGTAAATCATCTAGAAAATGTACTTGAATGTAAGTTATACTGCTCCTGGGGGCAAGGACCAGAGAGTGATCAAGTGTAACATGACCTGGGAGTGAGAAATACCAGGTATATAATTTTACAAATTAGGTCCCAACTAAATCAAACAGGAGGATGTTCAACAACACTTCAGTGGAAGACATGTGGAACAGCTTTAAAGGAATAATGCTGAGCACACAGGATAAAAACATACTGAAACCCATAGGGTCAGGCTATGTACCTATGGACTAACACACCAATAAAAGGGAACTCAAAGAGGAAAAATGGCCTGTACCAGTCCTGCGAGGAGAAATGAGAAGGGGCTCTGGGGTAACTATAAGAAAATGCAGAAAGATGCTGAAAGAGTAATCAGATGGGACAAAGAGAGATCTGGAAAAAGCACAGCAGCAGAATCTACACACAATATTGTGAAACTTCTTTCAGGGCAACAGCAAAGGGGCAGTCACAGACAAGGTGAAATCCACAAACGGTGCAATGCCTTGAAACTGTGTCAAATAGTAAATGCCCTGATTGAATACTGATATACATAGGATTACATGGGATATACAGCCCAGAAACAGGCCATTCGGCCCAACCAGTCCATGCCGTCTTTATGCTCCACACAAGCCTCCCGTCTTTCCTCATCTAAATCTATCAGCATAACCCTCGATTCCCTTCTCCCTCATATCGCTGTCTAGCCTCCCCTTAAATACATCGATACTATTCACTTCAATCACTCCCTGTGGTAGCCAGTTCCACATTCTCACCACTCGCTGGGTAAAGAATTTTCTCCTGAATTCCCGATTGGATTTCTTGCTAACCATCTTATATTGATGGCCTCTAGTTCTGCTTTTCCCCACAAGTGGGAACACTCTCTCTGTATCTACTCGATCAAAACCTTTCCTAATGTTAAAGACCTCTATCAGGTCACCCCTCAGCCTCGAGAGAAAAGAGCCCCAGCCTGTTCATCCTTTCCTGATATGTACACCCTCGCATTTCTGGTCCCATCCTTGTAAACCTTCTCTGCACCCTCCCCACTGCCTCTATATCCTTTTCATAATATGGCGACCAGAACTGTACACAATACTCTAAGTGTGGTCTAACCAAGGAACGATACAGGTTTAGCATCACTTCACCACTTTTCAACTTCCTCCCAAGTATTGACAAGGTTAGACTTGGGCGACATTCCCAAACAAAGATATCTTGAGCAAAATCAGTGACTTCCATTTAAATGAGATGGAAGTCCTGGACAGGACAAATGGGCTCTAATCAAATAATTCCCCTGCGCTGCTTGGTATTTGTCCCAGTGCGCGGAGAGAGACTAGGGAAGAGATTTGTGAAACACTGACAGAATCTCCAGCACAGAAACAGGCCTTTCAGTCCAACTGGTCTGATCCTGTATATATATACACATTTTATACATATATGTGGAATTCTCTACCACAGAAGGCTGTGGAGGCCAAATCACTGAATATATTTAAGAAGGGGAGAGATAGATTTGTAATCTCAAAAGGCATCAAGGCATATAGGGAAAAAGCGGGAATATGGGGGCCAAGTTTCGGCCTGAGTTGCTCCTGTTTTTTTGGAGCAACTGGTGTAGAACGAAGTATCTCAGAAATTTGAATTCTCGGCATTTAGTTTGCTCCAGTTCTCGTCAGTTAGAACAGTTTCACTTTGGAACAGAATGTTTTTTTCAAAAGGGGGCGTGTCCGGCCACTTACGCCTGTTTTCAAAGTTTCGGCAGTGAAAACTTACTCCAAACTAACTTAGAATGGAGTAAGTGAAGATTTTTGTACGCTCGAAAAAACCTTGTCTACACTTTAGAAAATCAGGCATAGGTTACAAGTCGGGCGTAGGGAATGGGGGGGGGGGTTTAAAGGGAAGTTTACAAACATTAAACACTTCAGTTTTACAAATAAAGAGCCATCATCAATAATAAATGATAAATACATCAATAAATCAACCAATAAATCCATCAAAAAAAATTAATAAAAAATCAATTAAAAAAAAAATCTATAAATAAATCATTTTCTACTAACCGGCTGCAGCACCGGGAGCCCTCCAACGACGTGCTGGGACGGACCCCCCCCCCCCAGTGTGTCTCTGTCAGTGTCTCTATCTCTCTGTCTGTGTGTGTCTCTCACTCTCTGAGAGTGTCTGTGTTTCTGACAGTGGGGGGAGGGGGAGAAGGGGGAGGAGGGGGGGGGGGAGAAGGGTGGGGGGAGGGGGAGAGGGAGGGATGTAGGGAGGGAAGGAGAGAGGAGAGAGGAGGGAAGGAGGGAGGGAGGAGGGAAGGAGAGAGGAGGGAGGAGGGAGGGAGGAGGGAAGGAGAGAGAGGGAGGGAGGAGGGAAGGAGAGAGATGGGGGGATGAGGGCAGGAGAGAGGAGGGAGGGAGGGAAGGAGAGAGGAGGGAGGGAGGGAAGGAGAGAGGAGGGAGGGAGGGAGAGAGGGAGGGAAGGAGAGAGGAGGGAGGGAGGGAGAGAAGGGAGGGAAGGAGAGAGGAGGGAGGGAGGGAGGGAAGGAGAGAGGAGAGAGGGAGGGGGAGAGAGGAGGGAGGGAGGGAAGGAGAGAGGAGGGAGGGAGGGAAGGAGGAAGGGAGGGAAGGAGAGACGAGGGAGGGAGGGAAGGAGAGAGGAGGGAGGGAGGGAAGGAGAGATGAGGGAGGGAAGGAGAGATGAGGGAGGGAAGGAGAGAGATGAGGGAGAGAGTGGGGGGAGGGAAGGAGAAAGGGGGGGGAGGGAAGGAGATGAGGGGGGGGAGGGAGAGAAGGAGACTGAATGGCCTGGCCCAAGACCTCGGGCTGGATTTACAGGTCGGTGGCGTCGGGTCTCGGGGGGGCTCGCGGAGGTCCGGGTGGGGGGGGGGGGGGGAGTCGCGGAGGTCCGGGGGGGAAGAGTCGCCGGGGGAGGGGGGAGAGTCGCGGAGGTCCGGGGGAGTCGCGGAGGTCCGGTGGGGGAGGGGGGCGAGGTCGGGTCGCCGGGGGGTGGGGGGGATTGGGTGGGAGGAGCCTTATTCACACAGCCCCAGTGAGGCCATTCGGCCAGGGCTAGGGGCTGCGTGCTTCGGGCCCCTCCCACAGTTTTGGCCGCCTGGAGCTACTGCACATGCGCGGCCACTGTAGCGCGCATGTGCAGAGGTCCCGGCACTGTTTTCAGCGCAGGGACCTGGCTCCGCCCCCTACAGCTCGTGCTGCGCTGCGCCCAGCTGCAGAAGACCTGCAGGGAGCCGGAGAATAGGTAAGTTTTCTTTAGGCGCACTTTTTGGCGCGAAAAATGGGCGTCCAGGTTGGCGCAGCCCGAAACTTGGGCCCATGGTGTTGAGATCGAGGATCAGCCATGATCATATGACCGAAGGGCCTACTACTGCTCCTATTTTCTGTTTCTATATATAAATCATCATCATCATCATCATCATCACAGGTAGACCCTCGGAATCGAGGAAGACTTGCATCCATTCTTAAAATGAGTCCTTAGGTGGCTGAACAGTCCAATACGAGAACCACAGTCCCTGCCACAGGTGGGACAGACAGTGGTTGAGGGAAGAGGTGGGTAGGACTGGTTTGCCGCATGCTCCTTCCGCTGCCTGCGCTTGATTTCTGCACACTCTCGGCGATGAGACTCAGCGCCCTCCCGGATGCACTTCCTCCTCTTAGGGCGGTCTTTGGCCAGGGACTCCCAGGTGTCAGTGGGGATGTTGCACTTTATCAGGGAGGCTTTGAGGGTGTCCCTGTAACGTTTCCTCTGCCCATCTTTGGCTCGTTTGCCGTGAAGGAGTTCCGAGTAGAGCGCTTGCTTTGGGAGTCTCGTGTCTGGCATGCGAACAATGTGGCCTGCCCAGCGGAGCTGATCGAATGTGGTCAGTGCTTTAATGCTGGGGATGTTGGCCTGTTTGAGGACGCTAATGTTGGTGCGTCTGTCCTCCCAGTGGATTTGTAGGATCTTGCGGAGACATCGTTGCTAGTATTTCTCCAGTGACTCGAGGTGTCTACTGTACATGGTCCATGTCTCTGAGCCATACAGGAAGGTGGGTATTACTACTGCCCTGTCGACCATGAGCTTGGTGGCCTATACACACCACACGAGCCTCCTCCCACTCTAATTACCCTAACGCCAGATCCCTCATTACCTTTTCCCTCAGAAGAACATAAGAATTAGGAGCAGGAGTGGACCATTCGGCCCCTCGAGCCCGCTCCACCATTCAATGAGGTCATGGCTGATCTTCTACCTCAACTCCACTTTCCTGCACTGCCCCCATATCCCTTGATTCTCTGAATATCCATCATGTAGGCATCCAGCCTCCTGTTTAAATGCATCAATGCTGTTGGGTATAAAGCCAATAGGAGGTTAAACTTTACAGCCCAAACAATGGATTGCAAGTCAGAGGAAAGAAAGAAAGGCATGCAATTTATATAGCGCCTTACACGTCCACCAGGCTTCATAAACGCTTTACAGCCAATGAAGTACTTTTGGAGTGTAGTCACTGTTGTAATGTGGGAAACGCAGCAGCCAACTAGCGCACAGCAAGCTCCCACAAGCAGCAATGTGATAATGACCAGATAATGGGGCCGAAATTGCCCCTTCCCTTAAGTTCTGGCACCGCCAGAAATCGGCGGCCACACTGCGGAGTGAAATGGCCGCCGATTTTTCGTGTACTGGCCACCATTTTGAAAATTCCGCTGCTGCGGTATCCCGGCGGTGCCTCGCTACCCCCCTAACGCTCAACTGCTGCTGCTCCGTCCTCTGTGTGTCACTAGAGCGCGCATCATTGATGTTCTCCGTCTGCCCCCCCCCCACCCCTCCCTGATGGCGGAATTCCGCCGAAAAAAATGTTGCTCCCACCGCGTGGTGCCAAAAGCCGCTTTTTCTGCCAGTGCAGTGAGGCTGTAGTCCTTCTAAATTGCATTAATGGGGAAGGCCAACTGCTGCTGCCACCATGTTTTTTTTGTCGGCCAGCTGCCATATTTTCAAAATAATGCCATAGAATCTTTTACAGCCACCTGAGAGAGCAAACGGGGCCTCGGTTTTAAGTCTCATCCTAAAGAAGGCACCTCTGACAGTGCAGCACTCCCTCAGCACTGCACTGGAAGCTGGAATGTGACTTGAACCCACAACCCTCTGACTTAGAGGCAAGTGTACTACCCACTGAGCCACAGCTGACACTCATCATCATCATAGGCAGTCCCTCGAAATCGAGGAAGACTTGCTTCCACTCTAAAAGTGAGTTCTCAGGTGACTGAACCATCTAATATGGGAATTACAGTCTCTGTCACAGATGGGACAGACAGTCATTGAGGGAAGGGGTGGGTGGGACTGGTTTGCCGCACGCTCCTTCCACTGCTTGCACTTGATTTCTGCATGCTCTCGGCGATGAGACTCGAGGTGCTCAGCGCCCTCCCGGATGCACTTCCTCCACTTTGGGCGGTCTTGGGCCAGGGATTCCCAGGTGCCGGTGGGGATGTTGCACTTTATCAAGGAGGCTTTGAGGGTGACCTTGAAACATTTCCTCTGCCCACCTGGGGCTCGCTTGCCGAGTAGGAGTTCCGAGTAGGGCGCTTGCTTTGGGAGTCTTGTGTCAGGCATGCGGACAATGTGACCCACCCAACGGAGCTGGTCGAGTGTGGTCAGTGCTTCGATGCTGGGGATGTTGGCCTGATCGAGAACACTGACGTTGTACAGCAGACACCTCAAATCGCTGGAGAAGTACCACCAATGATGTCTCTGCAAATCTCCTGGGAGGACAGACACACAGCTGACACTATGGAGCAGGTTGCGATCAAACTGTATAGAGCTTTGGGCAGGCCACACCTTGTCTCCAGTTCTGTTCGCTGAGACACAAGGGAGATATTTAACCACAGGAGGCAGTGCAGAGAAGATCCACAAGGCTGATCCGTAGTGTTGGGGCCGAGTGATGGGGAAAGAATGGGGGTGACGAGGGCTCTGCTGGTGATCATTCAGGTATGTGAGATTGTTAAAGGTACAGAAAGAGTTCACCCAGAATATTACTTTAAATTAAACTGCGGGTGTAGAACGAGGAGACACGGCTTCAAACTAGTGTCAGCTGTGGCTCAGTGGGTAGCACACTCGGCTCTGAGTCAGAGGGTTGTGGGTTCAAGTCCCACTGCATTCCAGGGATTTGAGCACATAAATCTAGGCTGACAGTCCCAGTGCAGTGCTGAGGGAGTCATCATCATTGGCGGTCCCTCGAACGAGGATGACTCGATTTCACATGAGTTCACAGATGTTTCAATGAAGGACCCGATGTTCCAGTCCTGAACTCCAATTGAGGGGCTGGAAGATGACTGTGTGTGGATTTTTTTAATGTGTGGTGACCGTTGCACATCAGCCACCACACGGGCTTGACAGAGCTAGGCCTTTATCCAGTGGCAAGGGGTTGACCGGGACAACTGGAGATTTGCTCTGCTGCACGGACCTAGTGAACGCACATATCACAGTGTGGGCTCCGTACTGCCCCTGGGCCCTCGGCTCTTCTGGGCCCCGTACCCTCATTCGCCGCACCTCCGCCCACGATGTTCCAGGGCCCGGCGCTCCAGCTCTATTTATAGCCCCGACCTGCGGTGGTGTTCTCACACAGGTCAGGGAGGCCCACGCTGTCATGCCCCTGCTGAGGGAGTGCTACACTGTCGGAGGTACCGTCTTTCGCATGTGACATTAAACTGAGTCTGCCCTCTCAGGTGGGTGTAAAAGATCCCATGGCACTATTTCGAAGAAGAGCAGAGGAGTTATCCCTGGTGTCCTGGTCAATATTTATCCCTCAATCAATGTAACAAAAACAGATGATCTGGTTATTATCACATCGCTGTTTGTGGGAGCTTGCTGTGTGCAAATTGGCTGCCGCGTTTCCCACATTACCACAGTGACTACACCCCAAATAGTACTTAATTGACTGTAAAGTGCTTTGAGCCTGTGGATGTGAAAGGCGCTATGTCAATGCAAGTCTTCATTTTTTTTGCTTTAGTTAACGGTAATATTAGGACTGATATCAGGTCATTCTTCTTCACACAATAAGTGATGAGCATGTGGAATAAACTCCCAGGTGAGGTACTGGGGGTCAGAAACCCTGGAATCACTGCAGGGCCAATAGGATGTAGGGAACTTTAGGATCTCTCTGGACAGGTGGAGTAAGATGGGGGCCAAATGGCCTTCCTCATCGTAATGATCGTGCGATTCTGTGACCTTGCCAGGAGGCCCCACCCCTCAGATGACCAGCTTTCCGTGCGAGTGGGGTTGGATAAGTCCAGGGAGTTAAAATTCCTTGTGCTTTCTGCGTGTCATCACAATCTTACGCTGGAGTCAGCGGGAAGGAGACTGTCGCCTTCTATTTTTACAAGGAGGTGTTGTGGATGGGACACAGCTCTCCAGCAGGCTCAGTAATGGAGTGCGACAGCGCTGACCTGAGGGAATGAGTGGCTCTGCTGTTAATGGATCTCGATTCAAGGCTCAGCGTGGACTGTCAGGCAGCCCTGCACTTACCAGTTAAAGATCTGTCATACAAGAAGCACCTCGATTAACTCCATCCACTCAGGGCCCCATGGATATCCACACAAGTTTTCATTCAAAATCCCAGCCTCCCACCATCATCATTATCATCATCATAGGCAGTCCCTCGGAATCGAGGAAGACTTGCTTCCACTCTTAGAATGAGTTCTTAGGTGGCTGAACGGTCCAATATAAGAACCACAGTCTCTGTCACAGGTGGGACAGACAGTCGTTGAGGGTAAGGGAGGGTGGGCTGGTTTGCCTTGTAATGTTTCCTCTGCCCACCTTTGGCTCATTTGCCGCGAAGGAGTTCCGAGTAGAGCGCTTGCTCTATCATACCTCCCACCCTCCCCTGAAGACACTAACTCGTGCAGTTCCATTGCTGTTGTTAAATATGTGTGCAGATGGTGCCTATTCGACCACAAGGGCCCTCCTAGCCAAGTCTGTTTCGAATCTCACCCGCTAAGCGTTGTCCACTAAAGGTCATTAACTTATTTCTCCCCTCCTTAACTCCCATGTTGACGCACTCACTATCGACCCTGACTAAGATCGCCTAACTCAGTACAAACCGCAGGCCAGACGTGAGACTCCCAAAGCAAGCACTCTACTCAGAACTCCTTAACGGGAAACAAACCAAAGGTGGGCAGAGGAAACGTTACAAGGACACCCTCAAAGCCTCCCTGATAAAGTGCGACAGCCCCACTGACACCTGGGAGTCCCTGGATAAAGACTGCCCTAAGTGGAGGAAGTGCATCCGGGAGGGCGCTGAACAACTTGAGTCTCGTCGCTGAGAGCATGCAGAAACCAAGCGCAGGCAGCGGAAGGAGCGTGCGGCAAACCAGTCTCACCCATCCTTTCCCTCAACGATTATCTGCCCCACCTGTGACAGAGACTGTGGTTCTCGTATTAGACCGTTCAGCCACCTAAGGACTCATTTTAAGAGTGGAAGCAAGTCTTCCTCGATTCCGAGGGACTGCCTATGATGATGACAAACTGCAGGTGGAGGTCGCCGCCTTGCTGGTGTGTGTGTGGGGGGCTCAGCGGCTGGCCACGAGGTGGGATTTGCCCATCGAGCTTCCTGCGGGGAGGGACAGGACGTGCTCTTCCATTGGTTGATATCCAAGACCCGGTGTCACTGGCCAGGAGCAGGGTCCCTGGAAACTCACTGTGTCTGTCTCTGGGTGGGAATGGCGGGGGGAGCCCCGGCCGGGGGGCTTCCACTTCCAAGTAGCTGGCGAGAAGCCAGTGTGAGCGGCACTCCAAAAGGGAAAAGGGTCCTTCAGGCCGAGGGGTTGGCGTGGGCGGGCAGAGGGTTGTGTTTTGCACGATGGTGCTGGGTGATGGGGGACATCCATGGGCAAATCGACACAACATCCCACCGGTTGGATTGTAACCTGTGGAGCTTTTCCATTTGTGCAGCTCCAAGTCCTGGGAGAGTGATGCCAAACCATCCAATCCCTCATTCAGGCAGTCTGCCGGTAACCATGGTTACCCGTGCTGGTTGCGTTTAGGAGATTAACAACAACTTGTATTTATATAGCGCCTTTAACGTGAAACGTCCCACAGCGCTTCACAGGAGTATTATGAGACAAAAAATGTAACACCGAGCAGCATAAGAAGAAATTAAGGCAGGTGACCCAAAGTTTGGTCAAAGTGGTAGGTTTTAAGGAGCATCTTGAAGGAGAAAAAAGAGGTGGAGAGGTTTAGGGAGGGAGTTCCAGAACTTGGGGCCCAGGCAACAGAAGGCACGGCCACCAATGGTTGAGCGATTATAATCAGGAATGCTCAGGAGGGCAGAATTAGAGGAGCGCAGACACTCCTGAAAACGTACCTCACATGTCCGAATATCTGTTTAAGCAGCGCGGTGCCAAATGTTGTCTGATAACACTCCTGTAAAGCACCTTGGGGCATTTTACTAGGTTAAATGGTTATATAAAAGCATGTTCTCGCTGTTTGAAAAGCTTGCACTGACCTGAGATTGAAACACAGAGCGCCGCAGCCCAAGTAAACCCCCAAGGCAGGGTCTGTGCATGTGAGGAGGGCAGAGCACCCCTGCCCGTGATCAGTGTTTAACGGCGTGTATTCTGCGTGGATATATGGTGCTGGCACAGCCCGCCTCAGCTGTGCAGGGATCATTACTGCTTATGGTCACTCTGTACACCCCTTCCTGCCTGAATGAACCGAATGTTGGCTCGGGACCGAGGGGGGATTCGGGGGGGGGGGGGGGGACTAGTTAATTCAACCCGGGTTCGACATGCTGTGAAAATTGCTGAGTGCTTTGATTGACTGAGCAGTAGCAGGCCAGGATAGCATGGGCAGGGGCTGTCATTTCCCCAGTGATGGATGACCTTCCCAGGTCGAGATGATGGGGGAGGTAGAGGACGATGAAAACACTCGAGAACGCAGGCAAAGACACTTCATCTTCAGTCTGCTCATAGGCTCACTAACTTCAGCAGCAGCTCGTGGCTTCAGGGCTGAAGGGTTTGCAAACCTGTGAACTGGCACTAATCAATGACCAGCTCCCCGCTATAAAATACGCTTCCCTGAGCTAACACACACGCACAACACAGCATCTATAATCCTCCCCCCCCCCACCCCCATCAGTGAGTCTCTCTCCCCCCCCGCCCCCAACCCCCATCAGTGAGTCTCTCTCTCCCCCCCCCCAACCCCCATCAGTAAGTCTCTCCCCCTCCCCCCCCACCCCCATCAGTGAGTCTCTCTCCCCCCCCCCCGCCAAACCCCATCAGTGAGTCTCTCTCCCCCCCCCCCCCAACCCCCATCAGTAAGTCTCTCCCACTCCACCCCCACCCCCATCAGTGAGTCTCTCCCCCCCCCCCAACCCCATCAGTGAGTCTCTCTCCCCCCACCCCCTCAACCCCATCAGTGAGTCTCTTCCCCCCCCCACCCCCATCAGTTAGTCTCTCCCCCTCCCACCCCATCAGTGAATCTCTCCCCCCCCCATCCCCATCAGTGAGTCTCTCCCCCCCCACCCCCATCAGTGAGTCTCTACCCCCTTCCCCACCCCATCAGTGAGTCTCTCCCCCCACCACCCCCATCAGTGAGTCTCTCCGATCCCCGACCCCCTTATTAGTGAGTCTCTTCCCTCCCCACCCCCATCAGTGAGCCTCTCCGTCCCCGACCCCCTTCAGAGAGTCTCTCCCCCCCCCCACCCCCATCAGTGAGTCTCTCCCCCCCCCCACCCCCATCAGTGAGTCTCTCCGATCTCCAACCCCCCCATCAGTGAGTCTCCCCCCCCCCCGACCCCCATCAGTGAGTCTCTCCGACCCCGACCCCCATCAGTGAGTCTCTCTCCCCCCCACCCCCATCAGTGAGTCTCTCTCCCCCCCCACCCCCATCAGTGAGTCTCTCCCCCCCTCCATCAGTGAGTCTCTCCCTCCCCCCCCCCATCATTGAGATTCCCCCCCCACCCCCATCAGTGAGTCTCTTTCCCCCCCCCACACCCCCATCAGTTAGTCTCTCCCCCCCACCCCCATCAGTGAGTCTCTCCCCGCCCACCCCCATCAATGAGTCTCCCCCCCCCACCCCCATCAGTGAGTCTCTCCGACCCCGACCCCCATCAGAGAGTCTCTCCCCCTCCCCCACCCCCATTAGTGAGTCTCTCCCCCCCCCACCCCCATCAGTGAGTCTCTCTGATCTCCAACCCCCCCATCAGTGAGTCTCCCCCCCCCACCCCCATCAGTGAGTCTCTCCGACCCCGACCCCCATTAGTGAGTCTCTCCCCCCCCACCCCCATCAGTGAGTCTCTCTGATCTCCAACCCCCCCATCAGTGAGTCTCCCCCCCCCCACCCCCATCAGTGAGTCTCTCCGACCCCGACCCCCATCAGTGAGTCTCTCCGAACCCGACCCCCATCAGTGAGTCTCTCCCCCCCCACCCCCATTAGTGAGTCTCTCCCCCCCCACCCCATCAGTGAGTCTCTTCTCCCCCATCCCCATCAGTGAGTCTCTCTCCCCCCCCACCCCCATCAGTGAGTCTCTCCCCCCCCACCCCCATCAGTGTGTCTCTCCCCCCCCACCCCCATCAGTGTGTCTCTCCCCCCACCCACCCCCATCAGTGAGTCTCCCCCCCCTCCCACCCCCATCAGTGAGTCTCTTCGACCCTGACCCCATCAGTGAGTCTCTACACCCCCACACCCCCATCAGTGAGTCTCTCCGACCCCCGACCCCCCCATCAGTGAGTCTCTTCCCCCTCCCCCCACCCCCATCAGTGAGTCACTTCCTCCCTCCCCCCATCGGTGAGTCTCCCCTCCCCCCTCTTGGGCCTATACACTTTGGAGTTCATAAGATTGAGAGGTAATCTTATAAAAAGATAAAAGTGGGCTTGACAAGGTGGATGCAGAGAGAATATTTCCACTAAGGAAAACTAAAACTAGGGGACATAGTCCCAGAAAGAGGCCCATTTAAAACTGAGATGAGGGGGAATTTCTTCTCTGAGGGTTGTGAATCTGTGGAATGCTCTGCCCAGAGAGCTGTGGACGCTGGGTCACTGAATATATTTAAGGCGGAGATAGACAGATTTTTGAACAATAAGGGAATAAAAGATTATGGGAGGCGGGCAGGGAAGTGGAGCTGAGTCCATGATCGGATCAGCCATGATCTTATTGAATGGCGGAGCATGCTCGAGGGGCCAAATGGCCGACTCCTGCTCCTATTTCATGTTCTTATGTTCTCTCCCTCCTCCCTCCCCCCTCCCCATCAGTGAGTCTCTCCACCTTCTCCCCCTCCCCACCCCCCCTTCCCCTCCATCAGTGACTCCCAAATGGTGCTGGTGTTACAGATGTGGTGATGATGGTGCTGATTTATGCTTGTTGCTGGTGACATCCTGTTGTAGCTGTGCAGGGCAGTGTGTGCTCCAGCGATCTCCTTGTGAGGATTACATCTACTGTACATCAACCCAGGTTAGAAGGGTTGAGGTGTGCTTTCACTCCATGTGCCTTTATTTGGTTGGGGATAATGTTTAGCTTGTCCACAGTAGTACAATCGGAGTAGTGTTTATCTTGACCAAGTTGTTTCCGCTTTAGGCGATCCCAGTGCAAATTGCACCAGTTTTCAGATATGTTTTTTTTCCTCGCATTACCGCTCAAAATAATTTGCCAATCGACGAACGCAAAATCTACCATGACGCAAAGCAATCACCAGCATTTCAATTTTTTCTATTTTGGCTTTAAAAAATATTCCTTGCTATATTTACGAATGGCAATTGGTGCAGTTTGATTAATACAGCTGAAAATGGGATTATCACAACAATAATCATTTTAATCAGACTTGATTCTCTCACTGGGGTGCAGTTCCATAGACCTCACTTCCCCCTCCTCTCCTGAAGGTGCTGACTCTCACTGGGGTACAGTTCCATGGCCCCACTCCCCTCCTCTCCTGAAGGTGCTGACTCTCACTGGTGTTGCCTGTTGGATGTTGAGATGTTGGTAGGCTCTTTGGCTATGGGAGGCAATTTACAATTGAACCCGAGACAGCCCTCCCCCAGCATCCACACACCGCCCAGTTGGGCGATAAAATACTGAATGAAATAATTCCCACCTCTGCCCTCGAGTCGATGACTATTGGGGAAAGGAATCTGCTTCATAAATTCTTCACAGCTCCTTGGAAGTAAAAGTTGCTGCCTTTCTGTGTGACACTTTGATGAACTTCTGATCATCGATCTCCGTGGGAGGAGCATGGGACAGGAGAGAGCTGTTGACCTGCACCAGTGAGCACCAGCAACAACAACAACTTGTGTTTATGTAGCACCTTTAACGAAGTGAAACGTCCCAAGACGCCTTACAGGAGTATCATGCGATAGAAAATTTGACACCGAGCCGTATAAGTAGATATTACTGCAGGTTACCAAAAGCTTGGTCAAAGAGGTATGCTTTCAGAAGCGTACTTGAAGGAGGAAGGAGAGGTAGATAGGCAGGGAGTTCCAGGGTTTACGGCCTAAGCAACAGAAGGCACAGTTACCAATGGTTGAGCGAATGTAATCAGGAATGCTCAGGAGGGCAGAATTAGAGGAGCGCAGACATCTCGGGGTGGGGGGGGTTGGTGGTTGTGGGGCTGGAGGAGATTACAGAGATAGGGAGGGGTGAGGCCATGGAGGAATTTGAAAACAAGGGAATTTTGAAATTGAGGCATTGTTTAACCGGGAGCCAATGTAGGTCAGTGAGCAGAGGGGTGATGGGTGAGCGGGACTTGATGCGAGTTAGGACACGGGCAACCATGTTTTGGATCACCCACCTCTAGTTTACGTAGGGTAGAATATGGGAAACCAGCCAGGAGTGCGTTGGAATAGTCAAGTCGAGAGGTAACAAAGGCATGATTGACGATTTCAGCTGCTTATAGCAGCCGTAATCTTAGTCCTGGGGACCGCTGTACATAAGAACATAAAAAATAGGAACAGGAGCAGGCCATACAGCCCCTCGAGCCTGCTCTGCCATTCAATAAGATCATGGCTGATCTGATCATGAACTCCGCTCCACTTCCCCGCCCGCTCCCCATAACCCCTTATCCCCTTATCTTTTAAGAAACTGTTTATTTTGGTCTTAAATTTATTCAATGTCCCAGCTTCCGCAGCTCTGTGAGGCAGCGAATTCCACAGATTTACAACCCTCTGAGAGAAGAAATTTCTTCTCATCTCTGTTTTAAATGGGCGGCCCCTTATTCTAAGATCATGCCCTCTAGTTCTAGTCTCCCCCATCAGTGGAAACATCCTCTCTGCATCCACCTTATCAAGCCCCTTCATAATCTTATATGTTTCAATAAGATCACCTCTCATTCTTCTGAACTCCAATGAGTAGAGGCCCAACCTACTCAACCTTTCCTCATAAGTCAACCCCTTCATCCCTGGAATCAACCTAGTGAACCTTCTCTGAACTGCCTCCAAAGCAAGTATATCCTTTTGTAAATATGGAAATCAAAACTGCACGCAGTATTCCAGGTGTGGCCTCACCAATACTCCGTATAACTGTAGCAAGACTTCCCTGCTTTTATACTCCACCCCCTTTGCAATAAAGGCCAAGATATCATTGGCCTTCCTGATCACTTGCTATACCTGCATACTATCCTTTTGTGTTTCGTGCAGAAGTACCCCTAGGTCCTGCTGTACTGCAGCACTTTGCAATCTTTCTCCATTTAAATAATAATTTGCTCTTTGATTTTTTTCTGCCAAAGTGCATGACCTCACAATTTCCAACATTATACTCCATCTGCCAAATTTTTGCCCACTCACTTAGCCTGTCTATGTCCTTTTGCAGATTTTTTGTGTCCTCCTCACTCATTGCTTTTCCTCCCATCTTTGTATCGTCAGTAAACTTGGCTACATTACACTCGATCCCTTCCTCCAAGTCGTTAATATAGATTGTAAATAGTTGGGGTCCCAGCACTGATCACAGTTACTGGTTGCCAACGAGAGAATGAACTATTTATCCCGACTCGCTGTTCTCTGTTAGTTAGCCAATCCTCTATCCATGCGAATATATTACCCCCAACCCCGTGAACTTTTATCTTGTGCAGTAACCTTTTATGTGGCACCTTGTCAAATGCCTTCTGGAAGTCCAAATACACTACATCCACTGGTTCCTCTTTATCCACCCTGTTCGTTACATCCTCAAAGAACTCCAGCAAATTTATCAAACGTGACTTCCCCTTCATAAATCCATGCTGACTCTGCCTGACCGAATTTGCTTTTCCAAATATCCTGCTACTGCTTCTTTAATAATGGACTCCAACATTTTCCCAACCACAGATGTTCGGCTAACTGGTCAATAGTTTCCTGCTTTTTGTCTGCGAGATGGAGCTCAATGGGCCACAAACCCTGGCCGTCAATTGGGTCGCTTCACACTTGCTCCTGCTGACTGTGATGAAAACATCCCCACATCGAAATGGAAGATGCCTGGCGGCAGCTCTTCGAATGTTTTGGAGCGAGCATGACGTCAGCCAACGGGTAACACTGCTGTCTCTGAGTCAGTAGGTCGTGGGGTCAAGTCCCACTCCAGAGACTTGAGCACAGAAATCCAAGCTGATGCAAGGTTTCAGTGCTCCTCATGACACTTCCAATTTTGTTGTGTATATATCTCATTGTTCACATTTAGTGAATAGAAATAGTTTGACAACTCTGTGGTTTGAACTGAAGCCACAGAGGCCTGATGGGGAGTGGCTGTCTGCTTCACTTTGCAGCCTCAGCTCACATTGTGTCTCTGGTTACCATGGCAGCCCGATCTTTTTCGCGCAGATCAAGGCTCCACCCCCAAAACTAAAGGTCGGGTTAGGCCACGCCAAAATGAAGAAATCCAACAGGGCAACTTAGAACATTTTTTGGGGGAGTACTTGGGGCCTCAAAAAATCGGGCATAACTCTTCAAGTACGCCAAGAAAATGCTTTGGGGAAAATTGAGCCCAATGAATGGGGAGTCGGCAGCAAGAAACAAGTGGAAGTTGAGGTAAAAACAGAAGATGCTGGAAATCTCAGGCAGCATCGGTGGACAGAAACAGAGTCAGCGTTTCGGGTCTATGACCCTTCGTCAGAGCAGCCAGCGGAGAGGGTTCTGACGTGAAACGTTAACTCTGTTTCTGTCCATCGATGCTGTCGACCCGCTGAGATTTTCAGCATTTTCTCTCTTTATCTTAGATTCCAGCATCCGCAGTATTTTGCTTTTATGTAAGTGGAAGTTGAGCTCCAACAGTCCCGGGAAAGGCTCCTCATCATTTGTACATGGCAAGCAAAGCCGGGCAACCATCTGTCTCCATGCTGTGGGCCTGGGGATAGATCGGAGACACGGTCTAGTGAACATTCTCAAACACATGGCACAGACACTGCAGCCAGCGCAGAGATTGAGAACGGCAAATCAGTCAGCCTGGACCCGGGAGGGAGGGAGGGCCTCTTCGAAAACTCCACGTCAGGATTGCATCAAAGTCATACTGTACCTCTAAACTGCCCTGGGCAAATCCCAGATCAAACTCCCAATCCCACAAAGTCAGGCGGCTGCATTTGGTCACATTGGGTAACTTTCCCCCCCCCCGTCAATCGCCCCTGGAGACCGCACTGCTGTCAGTGACTGGGACTGATTTTACACACATTTGTATTGTGAATGCCTATCTCTGTAATCTCCTCCAGCCCCACAACCACCAACCCCCCCCCCCCCCCCCCCACCCCGAGATGACTGCGCTCCTCTAATTCTGCCCTCCTGAGCATCCTTGATTGTAATCACTCAACCATTGGTGGCCGTGCCTAGGCCCCAAGCTCTGGAACTCCCTCCCTAAACCTCCGCCTCTCTATCTCTCTTTCCTCCTTCAAGACGCTCCTTAAACCATACCTCTTTGACCAAGCTTTTGGTCATCTGCACAAATTTCTACTTATGCGGCTCGGTGTCAAATTTTTTGTCTCTTAATACTCCCGTGAAACGCCTTGGGACATCTCACTACGTTAAAGATGCTATATAAATACAAGTTGTTGTTGTGCAACTATCCTCTATCACTGCAATTTGCTGGTGAAATCACCCTGCTAAACTCGGGAGACTCAGTTTGCTGTGGTTCGGAGACTCTGTCAATTAAAACCACAAGTGTGGCTGACACAGTGGTGTCAATATTCCCTCCGATTTGTTTCCTGAAGTTCTACCATCCTTGAGCACTGGCCTGGTGTCCAGCCTTTCCACCCCTGAGAGTCAGCAATTCCATGGTGTGCGGGATTCATGCAATGAACTTTGTAGATCGCGCCTTTCACCACCACCGGACGTCTCAAAGCGCTTTACAGCTAATGATGTACTTTTAGAGTGTAGTCACTGTTGTAATGTGGGAAACGCGGCAGCCAAGTTGCGCACAGCAAGCTCCCACAACAGCAATGTGATGATGATCATATAATCTGTTTTTTGTTATGTTGATTGAGGGATAAATATTGGCCAGGACACCAGGGATAACTCCCCTGCTCTTCTTCGAAATAGTAGCAATGGGATCTTTTACGTCCACTTGAGAGAGATAAGACGAAACCTCGGTTTAACGTCGCATCTGAAAGACGGCACCTCTGATAGTGCGGCACTCCCTCAGTACTACCCCTCCGACAGTGCAGCGCTCCCTCAGTACTGCCCCTCCGACAGTGTGGCACTCCCTCAGTACTGCCCCTCCGTCAGTGCAGCGCTCTCTCAGTACTACCCCTCCGACAGTGCAGCACTCCCTCAACACTGCACTAGTGCATCAGCCTAGATTTATGTGGAGTGCGACTTGAACCCACAACCTTCTGACTCCGTGGCGAGAGTGCCACCCACTCATAGGCAGTCCCTCGAAATGAGGATGACTTGCTTCCATGCCAAAAAAGGATAAGTTCGAATGTTTCGAATGAAGGCCCCGAACTACATCCTGAAGGGTGGAAAATGCCTGTGCGTGGATTTTTTTACCGTGCGGTGGCCGTTGCACACCAGCCATCACACGGGCTTGTCAGAGCTAGGTCTTGGTCCAGTGGCAAGGATTAACCAAGACGATTGGAGACCAGCTCTGCTGCACGGACCTAGTACGCGCACATAACGCAGTGTGGGCTGGCTTGTGCTGCCCCTGGGCATCTGGCCCCGAACTCACACCTTCCCTGGGCCCTGATTACATCCCTCCACAGTGTCTTGCCGCTCCTTCGCCCCGATGACGTCGCCCTCCTGCACCAGCTGGCACTGCTCCCTGAAGTGGCATGCCTCCACGCTGCTCCTGTCCACTCACCTCCGCTCGTTTTATGGCCCCGACCTGCCGCTGGTGTTCTCATGCAGGTCGGGGCCTCCTTGCTGCACCACAGCAGACACACGTACCCCCGCCGTGTGATACACCAGCTCACAGAGTAACGCACAGCGAGCAATAAGATCACGGACTGAAGGCCATAAGGTGGTGGTAACTGAATTTTTTTTAATGAATACTGTGTCACTTTAACATCAAACAGCTTTGGTCCCTGCTACCTTCAGCACATAAACCTTCGACTTCTATAGATCCAAAATATCATCCTCTGAATTGAGTGTGTGTGTAAGAGAGATGGGGAGAGGCCCTGGCATTTTAGAATGTGTCAGATCGGTGTTCCTAACTAATCTTTTATAGTACTTTTACAGTTCAGGTTTCTCCCTAACCTCTTTCCCATGTCATTCGTGAACTGAAAGCAGTGTTTTTGTTCTCCATTTAGAATAGCCTTGTTTAATAATTAGCTCCCAATCACAATGAAATACAGGCTAAACTATTGAGTAAGATGTATTTACAGGTATAAAAATCTATAGAGGCAATAAAAGGTTGGAGCGCAATACTAACATCATGTAATAACCATACTTACGCTGGTGTGAATATTTTACATTTTTAAAAAAGAGTCCAAAATGTTTGCAGTTCTTTTCAGCAGGCTCTTGGTAGCATCATTTGACTGAAAGGGAAAGTGATCACACCTCGATAGGCAGGCTCCGTAAAATAGAAAATGAGAGAGCCTGAGCCGATCTCTGTGTGATCAAGGTACCCTTTTTCATGAGATAATTGCTTTTCAGCAGTCAGGAATCAACTGTTTTAATGTTTGATGGGCAAACGGGTTTGTATGAAGTTTCCTCAAGAATTAATGGGGCGTATGATCAACATCGTTACGCACGATTTATGTTCATAAAACGGGCGCAATGATGGCGAGGATAGCGTGTGCAGCGGGCCACACCTGGTCTTCACGTGCATTCAGGCCACTGCTAAATATGGCGGGGTTTTCTTTTAGGCAGCTCTGACAAAATAGGTGTTGGGCCTCTTAAATATGTTAATGAGGGGTCCAATTCTTATTTAAGGAGCCCTTGGGTGAGATGTGCCGGGCCTGCTCGACTGGGCTGTAGGTGAAAGGTTACAGACCTGCTCCCCTGATCTATGGGTGAAAGGTTACAGGCTTGATCCCCTGGGCTGTAGGTGAAAGGTTACAGGCCTGCTCCCCTAGGCTGCACGTGAAAGGTTACAGGCCTGCTCCCCTGGGCTGTAGGTGAAAGGTTACAAGCCTGCGCCCCTGGGCTATGGGTGAAAGGTTACGGACCTGCTCCCCTGGGCTATGGGTGAAAGGTTACAGGCCTGCTCCCCTGGTCTATGGGTGAAAGGTTACAGGCCTGATCCCCTGGGCTATGGGTGAAAGGTTACAGGCTTGATCCCCTGGGCTGTAGGTGAAAGGTTACAGGCCTGCTCCCCTGGGCTGTAGGTGAAAGGTTACAGGCCTGCTCCCCTGGGCTATGGGTGAAAGGTTACGGACCTGCTCCCCTGGGCTATGGGTGAAAGGTTACAGGCCTGCTCCCCTGGTCTATGGGTGAAAGGTTACAGGCCTGATCCCCTGGGCTATGGGTGAAAGGTTACAGGCCTGATCCCCTGGGCTATGGGTGAAAGATTACGGGCCTGCTCCCCTGGGCTATGGGTGAAAGGTTACAGGCCTGCTCCCCTGAGCTATGGGTGAAAGGTTATGGGCCTGCTCCCCTGCGCTGTAGGTGAAAGGTTACAGGCTTGCTCTCCTGGGCTGTAGGTGAAAGGTTACAGGCCTGCTCCCCTAAGTTATGGCTGAAAGGTTACGGGCCTGCTCCCCTGGGCTGTAGGTGAAAGGTTACAGGCCTGCTCTCCTGGGCTGTGGGTCAAAGGTTACGCCTGCTCCCCTGGGCTTTGGGTGAGAGGTTACGGGCCTGCTCAGGGGGTTACGGGCGTGCTCCTCTGGGCTTTGGGGGAGTTTGCAGCTGCCAACAAAGAGGTCATTTTTTTTGTTTTGAAACTTACTTTAATGTGGAGGCAAGAGGAGCAGGGGTGCTTCTCCTCCCAACTCTACAGCAATCTCATCCCATTCACCTCCCCCCAGGTCCTACCTTAGAGCCGCTGACAGCTCACACTCGGCTCCCATCCCATTCTCCCCCACACCCCACGGACTTGCCTTTAGGCCGCTGCTGTCCCACTCTGGACTGCGCCAAATAGATGAGGCCCCTCTGGAAACACCAGCAATCTCACCCCGATTATTACACTGAGGCCCGATACGTTTGCCACTGACACAATTGGGGGAAATAGTCATTCTTTCTGTGCACTGAGGCAGGGAATGAAAGGACCTTCATTAAACCTGTGGATCATAGCTCACTGGGGCTCTGACTGGTACATAAGGGTACATTTTGTAACAACATGCTCACAGTGACCAGCTTTGTACGCCGTCTCCGCATATCAGAAAATGTGATGCGCGGCCCGCAAAAGGATGCACTGTTTTGTAAGGAATGTTACACCGTACAATGCGTGGCATATTATTCTGCTCCGACGCAGAGCTGTGTTCCATTAAGGCCACAAAGGGTCATTGTTGTTAAGTAAACACAACCTTGGGTCAAGCAGAGTCTAATTGCTGTCCGGTGAGGGTACTGTGCATAATGGAAAACTGTTTGTGTAAGTATCAGGCCCCGGGTCCAAAGAATCCAGCTTCCACATATCCGCGGCATAACTAAGACCACCTATTTCCACCTCCGTAACATCTCCCGTCTCCGCCCTCTTCCTTAGCTAATCTGAAGATGAAGCCCTCATCCATGCCTTTGTTACCTCCAGACTTGACTATTCCAACGCACACCTGGCTGGCCTCCCACATTCTACCCTACTTAAACTAGAGGTCATTCAAAACTCAGCTGCCTGTGTCCTAACTCGCACCAAGTCCCAATCACCCATCACCCCTGTCCTCACTGACATTGACTCCCGGTTAAGTAACGCTTTGATTTCAAAATTCTCATCCTTATTTTCAAATTCCTCCATGGCCTTGCCCCTCTCTATCTCTGTAATCTCCTCCAGCTCCACAACCCCCCCGAGATGTCTGCGCTCCTCTAATTCTGCCCTACTGAGCATCCCTGATTATAATCGCTCAACCATTGGTGGCTGTGCCTTCTGTTGCCTGGACCCCAAGCTCTGGAACTCCCTCCCTAAACCTCTTCGCCTCTCTACCTCTCTTTCCTTCTTCAAGACGCTCCTTAAAATCTACCTCTTTGACCAAGCTTTTGGTCACCTGCGCCAATTTCTACTTATGCGGCTCGGTGTCAAATTTCTTATCTCATAATACTGCTGTGAAGTTTATATAGCGCCTTTAACGTTGGGACGTTTCACTACGTTAAAGGCGCTATATAAACACAAGTTGTTGTTGTAAGTGACTGAGATCCTCGCTCGTTTATTGAAGTAGCTTTGCTTCTGTAACAAAGTGTGACATTTACAATGTTTGTAAGAGTTGCATCAGTAGAAGATGGAGCTACACTGCTACATAGAATTACATCAAATTTTACTGTACAGAAACAGACCAAACGCTCTATGCCGGTGTTAATGTTTATACATTTCTCCGAGCATAATAACTATATATTCTTCATAAGTGATTCTCATTAACTAAGTGTACGTGGTGTATGGGAGGGGGATTCAATGGGTGGTAGAGTCCATAATAGGGTGGGGTGTACTTGTTCCAAGATCTCCTGTGTCTTTCTAAATCCTCTTCTTTTCTGTCACTCAGATTAATGCGATGAACAATGTCAGTAGCACAGAAGATATTAAACCACCACCTGGCCTGACCGGCCTTGGAAACATGAACTGTTACAGCCCCAACTCGATGGCCAAACACATCTGTGCGATCTGCGGGGACCGCTCCTCAGGTAATACTGCAACCTGCCCTCAAATCTCTGCACCGACGGCGAATGTCCAGGGCACCCAAATATTCACCAGAAAGATTGCGGCCTCGTTCCCTCAGCAAGTCGCGTTATTCCAGCCAATAAAATCTCTCCTTTTTAACCATTGCTGTTGCCATGTTTGGTCCGTTGATCGCACTGGGGTTCCGACATTTTCGCATGTTTCTTTCGTGACATCACGGGCCATGATTCTTAGCAGGAAAGGATGCCATTGCAACAAACATATGGCGGCCTGAATGAGTGAGCACGGTCAAGGAATCACAGAATAATATAGCACAGGAGGAGGCCATTCAGCCCATTGTGCCTCTTTGAAGAACTAACCACTTAGTCTCACTCCCCTGAGCGTTCCCCAACTGGAGCATGAAGGTTTAGAATAATCTCAGGGGAGCAATGGTAAACTACAGTGGCAGCAAAGGAAAACTAGCAAGTGGGGAAGGTAAGTTAATGCTGAGCTTTTGATTCGATTTTGGGAGGAGGAGGACTTCGTGGACTCTACCCACCCATTTAATTTCCTTCCACATACCATGTACACCACCTCCGTAACATCGTCCGTCTCCACTCCTGCCTCACCTCATCCGCTGCTGAAGCCCTCATCCATGCCTTTGTTACCTCTAGACTTGACTATTCCAGCGCGCTCCTGGCTGGCCTCCCACATTCTACCCTACGTAAACTAGAGGTGATCCAAAACTCGGCAGCCCATGTCCTAACCTGCATCAAGTCCCGCTCACCCATCACCCCTGTGCTCACTGACCTACATTGGCTTCCGGTTAAGCAACGCCTCAATTTCAAAATTCTCATCCTTGTTTTCAAATCCCTCCATGGCCTCATCCCTCCCAATCTCTCTAATCTCCTCCAGCCCCACAACCCCCCCCCGAGATGTCTGCGCTTCTCTAATAAAGCTCTCTTGAGCATCCCTGATTATAATCGCTCCACCATCGTTGGTCGTGCCTTCTGTTACCTGGGCCCCAAGCTCTGGAACTCCCTCCCTAAACCTCCCCGCCTCTCTATCCTGCTTCAAGACGCTCCTTAAAACCTGCCACTTTGACTAAGCTTCTGGTCACCTGCGCTAATTTTACTTATGCGGCTCGGTGTCAAATTTTTATCTCATAATAGTCCTGTGAAGCGCCTTGGGACGTTTCACTACGTTAAAGGTGCTATATAAATACAAGTTGTTGTTGTTGTTTGATGAGAAAATCTGGCAAGTTAATTAAACACTTACTGGGTGTTGTTAGTGAGCCAGCTCTCATTACTTTTGGTTCCCGCTATGCGCAGCATGGTACGAGAGGATTCGACAGCATGGGATTTTATGAGCCTACATACACGATTAAACACCAGGTCCCCATCTGTAACTTGAGCACATGCTGGCTACGGCCTGAAGCAGGAAATGTCAGCCCTGACTTTATTAATTGTACTGTGTCCCCTCCCTCTCCTGCTCTCTTACCAACTGTGATATATTCTCTACGACATCACAAACACACTTTTACAAGATGGCTCTTAACACAGAAACTTGTCAGATGACCTGACCTTTTTATTATATTCGGCATCAGTTGCATTACCACAGTTGTCCACTAGGTGGAGCAGTAGTCCACTAGATGAACTCCTGAATGAAGAAGTAATTATAACAAACAATCAGCATACATAACTTGCTTGGTTATACTACATAAAAGATATGGACATATTTTGCCATATTTACAAACCAAACTTAACCATGAATTTTCTGTTTCGAAGAGGATACCTTCGCTCTCGAACAGAACTTTCCAAACTTGGTGTCAAACTTAGACTCATTCTAGGCTGAGCCTGAGGAGAGTTTTTCTCCAAGGTTAACCCTTGATTTATATTTGAACTCTCTACAACTTCAGACTGTTTGTTTGCCTGACTCAGACTCAGACTTAAATTCTGACTTTCTCTTGGACTTGTTTCTACTACATTTGATGTAGGATTTGCTACTGGTACCCTGGCAGCACAGATGCACCAAGATTAACGTCCTCGACCAGGCCAACATCCCCAGCATTGCAGCACTGACCACACTTGATCAGCTCTGCTGGGCAGGCCACATTGTCCGCATGCCAGACACGAGACTCCCAAAGTAAGCGCTCTACTCGAAACTCCTTCACGGCAAACGAGCCAAAGGACACCCTCAAAGTCTCACCGACACCTGGGAGTCCCTGGCCAAAGACCGCCCTAAATAGAGGAAGTGCATCCGGGAGGGCACTGAGTACCTCGAGTCTCGTCGCCGAGAGCACGCTGAAATCAAGCGCAGGCAACGGAAAGTGCGTGCGGCAAATCTGTCCCACCCTCCCTTACCCTCAACGACTATCTGTCCTACCTGTGACAGGGATTGTGGCTCTCGTATTGGACTGTTCAGCCACCTAAGAACTCAATTCACGAGTGGAAGCAAGTCTTCCTCGATTCCGAGGGACTGCCTATTATTGATGATGTACTTGTAACAAGACTATCTGATGAGTGGGAAATCGAATTATTCCAACTTTCAACTCCTTCCACATCTGTAGGTAAAATATGATCAATGGGAACAAACCTAACCTGTCCATGATCAAAACATCTTGACCAAATATGTGCGAGGACCACATATCTCCACTATTATTCCTGGTAACTACTTTAACCATTTATGGTGATGGTACTTCACTCTCACCTTCTGATTTAATTTCACACCTCTCTCTTACTCTATCTCTATCATGATTCTCTTTCTGTCTTAATTGTTTCTCTTCTATAGACTGTGCCAAGTTTGGTTTTAACAATGAGAACCTAGTTTGTGGCTGTCGTTTGAGAAACAACTTTGCTGGTGTTCTACCAGTAGTTGTATGAAGCGTAGTACAATGAGTAATTATAAAATTAGCCAATTTGTGGTCCAATGACAACTACCATTTATTTGGATTTGGTTCCAACATTTGTTTGATGAGGGCACATTTTACAATTTGTACTGTGCACTCTGCTGCACCATTTGAAGCAGGGTGGTACGGTGGAACCTTTGTATGTTTCACACTGTTTCTGCTCATGAACTGTGCAAATTCTTCTAAACAAAATTGTGGTCCATTATCAGACACACTTTCTTCTGGGACGCCATATGAAGAAAATAATCTTGGCAAATTGTCGAATTTTTACTTGTTATTTTCCGCATTGGAAACACCTCTACCCACTTCCAATGGTTATCAATCACAATGAACAATTGCTGTTCTTCTAGCTCAGCAAAATCTACATGTAACCTTTGCCACACCCCTGGAGGCCATTTCCATGGCTGTAATGGTACTGATGGTGGTTTCTTGCTCACCGATTGACATATTGTACATTGACTCACGATGTATCTGGCCACCATAAGTAACTGCTTGCAAATCTCTTGACCAGCACCTGGGAATTTGCTTGACCATGAAGATCTCCTAATAATTTGGACCTAAATTTATTTGGGATAACCAATCTTGCACCGCACATGATCCAATCTTTATCTGCGGACAATTCATTCCTATGAATGAAGAGTGGATGAATATCTTTGTTACTTGGTTTGGACAGCCATTTGCTATGTAATCATACACCTTTGACATAACTGGGTCATGTTTGCTTGCTCTACACATCTTTTCAGCTGTGACTGGCAGTTCACCAATATATGAAAAATAGAACACTTCTTCTCTATCGGGTGTAACTTGTGATGGAGCTATCAACCTAGACATGGCATCAGCATTACTGTGATCAGCTGATCACCTGTACTCAATGTCATATGTATATGCTGACAAAATCAAAGTCCATCTCTGCATTTGGGCTGCGGTTAATGTTGGAACTGGGGACTTTGGATGGAGTATTGCTGTCAGGGGCTTATGGTCCGTAACGATGGTAAACTTACATCCATACAAGTATTTGTGGAACTTCTTCCCAAAAATTAATGTCAAAGCTTCCCTTTTGATTTGCGCATAATTACGCTCACTGGCACTGAGAGTGCGTGAAGCAAACACAATTGGTCTCTCCTCCCCACTATATAGACATAAGAGATCACTGCCCCAACTCCATATGGAGAGGTGTCACATGCTAGCTTGATCTCCTTGGATACGTCATTGTGAACTAACATGGTGCTCTCTACCAACTGGCTTTTACACTCTTTGCTGTATCCTTCTGACCACTTCCAATGGACCTGTTTTTTTCACCAGCTGATTCAATGGATGTAATACTGTAGCCAAATTTGGTAGGGGCTTCTCATAATAATTCAAAAGACCCAAAAATGATCGAAGTTCAGTGATATTCTTGGGAGTGGGTGCATTTCTAATTATATCCAGCTTTCCCTTGGTTGGATGTAAACTATATTTGTCTACTCTGTGCCCTAAGTATTTCACTGAGTTTTGAAATAACTCACACTTGCGAGCAGTCACTCGTACTCTGTGCTTCTCTAGCCATTTGAGCACTTCATTCAATATGTTATTATGGATTTGCCTGTTTGGTGCTGAAATTAGTACTTCATCTAAATAACATACTACCCCTTCAATACCTTGCAAAATCTGGTTCATCAAAATATGGCAGGGACGGAAGACACTCCAAATGGTAGCCTATTAAATTGATATAGGCCTCGAAGAGTATTTATAATCAAGCATGACTTGTACTCCTCATCTAGTTCAAGTTGTAAGTAGGCATTTGTAAGATCCAACTTTGAAAAGACACAAAGGACCTCTCTAGTCTCTCTGTTTGGCTGGAATCATCCACCAACAAAAATTTCAGCTAGGGTATCCAGAAATCCCATCCTTGTCGCCAAAGTAGTATATTCTCTATGACATCACAAACACACTTTTACAAGATTGCTCTTAATAAAGGAACTTGGCTGGTGACTTGACCTTTTTGTTATATGCAGCATCGATTGCATTACCACAGAAGTCCACTAGGTGGAGCAGTAGTCCACTGGGTGGAACTATATGACACTAACACTCTGGAGTTTGGCCGTGCCAAAAATATGATCGACGTTCCCCAGAGACGACTACCCACCAAAATGGCCTCCTCGGCTCTGGGCTTCAGTCACCTTCTAGCACTAACATTGCTGAGATTACGGGTTGGCTGGGATTTTACGCGAACCCACCCGTCAGAAGCCGCTGGGATCGAGCGCAAGGCTGGCTTTCCACACCGCTCTCCATCGAAGTCAGTGGAGAGCAATATTGTCCACAGAGTGTAAAAACGGCGCCACACCTGATCCCGTGCGTTTCCCGCCCGAAGAGTTAGTTTAAAATTACCCCACATCATGTTACGTCGGAACGCTGAATGGTCACCTCAGCGCCATCTGCTGTCTCCAGGGACCTGAGCACATAATCTATTATCATCATAGGCAGTCCCTCGAAACAAAGATGACTTGCTTCCACGACAAAAAAAAAGGATGAGTTCACAGGTGTTTCGAACGAAGAACCCGAACTACATCCTAAAGGTGGAAGATGCCTGTGCGTGGATTTTTTTTTTTAAGTGTGGTGGCCGTTGAACACCAGCCACCAGGCTGACACTCTCAGTGCAGTACTGATGGAGCCCTGCACTGTCGGAGGTGGCGTCTTTCAGATGAGATGTTAAGCTGAAGCCCCATCTGTTCTCTCAGGTGGTTGTAAAAGATCCCATGGCAAAATTCGAAGGAGAGCAGGGATGTTCTCATAAGAACATAAGAAATAGGAGCAGGAGTAGGCCATACGGCCCCTCGAGCCTGCTCCGCCATTTAATACAATCATAGCTGATCCGATCATGGACTCAGGTCCACTTCCCTGCCCCCTCCCTATAATCCTTTTATCCCTTATCAGTTAAGAAGCTGTCTGTCTTAAATTTATTCAATGTCCCAGCTTCACAGCTCTCTGAGGCAGCAAATTTCACAGATTCACAACCCCCTGAGAGAAGAAATTTCTCCTCATCTCAGTTTTAAATGGGCAGCCCCTTATTCTAAGACTATGCCCTCTAGTTCTAGTCTCCCCTATCAGTGGAAACATCCTCTCTGCATCCACCTTGTCAAGCCCCCTCATAATCTTATACGTCTCCCCGGTAAACTGGCCAATATTTCTCCCTCAACCAACAAAACTAAGAGGTTATATGGTCATTAACTCAGTGCTGTTTGTGGGAGCTTGCTGTGCGCAAATTGACTGCCGCGTTTCCTGCAGTTTCAACTTCAAACAGTACTTTGTATCTGTAAAGCCCTTTGGAATGTCCTGAGGTCGTGTCAGGCGCTACTGATATGCAAGTCTTTATTTTTGCTTTTAATATATATGAGAGTACATCAGATCTAACCTGAGCTTTGAAAGCTATTAAATCATTGATGAATTCAGCAATTACATTCAAATCTCTTACATTATGAATGCTTTAATTAGGGCACTCTGAATTTGTAAGTGGCATTGGTTAGTGGGCCCCACCAGACACTTTAATTAACAGGACATGGACAAGTGAGTGCAATAATGAATGGCAGTGTTTGCAAACAGTCAGTCTCAATCTTCAACAGCCCTGCTTGATCGCAAACAATTCTCTAAACCGCTGAGCCAATCTCTCAGTTGCCGGGTTAGTTCGGGCTAGTGGAGGGTGGTGGAGAGCTCGGGAGGGGGGGAAGAGTTTGGGGAAGGAGGTGGGGAGGTGCACGTCCCGCGATCTTCTTTCCCGCACCTCCTTAATCGAGTGGGCCCACGGGGAGGGTTGTGTCTCTGTCCTCCAGGAGGGTGGGGAAAGAATTGACACTCCATCAGCCATCCTGCACTTGTTCGGGGGAGGGGGGGGTGGTTGGTACATTGGAGGTGGTCTCTGGTCCAGACACTAACCAGGTGGCAGCCGAGATCAGAGCTTGGGGTCTGTAAAATAAAGACGTTTATGTTTCCTACATTACAATAGTGACTACATGTTAAAAACACTTCAATGGCTTTAAAGCACTTTGACACATCCAGTGGTCGTGAGAGGCGCTATATAAATCCAAGTCTTTTTTATCTAACGCCTTATCACACCCCTCAAGTGGTTTACATTTAAATAAGTAGAAGACCCAAGAAACAGCAAGTGAACACGTGACCGCTTTCTGGGTGATGTTGACTGAGGGACAGAATACCAGGCGAACTCCCCTGATCTTCAAGTAGTGTTGTGTATCTTTTACATAGAATTACACAGAATGAATGGCACAGAAACAGGCCATTCGGCCCAACTACTCCGCGCTGGTGATAGTGTTCCACATGAGCTTCCTCTCAACATCGATGCAATGGATTATGGTGAAATACCTTCAGACTCTGAAGAAGCATAAACATTCAGTTGACAGGGCCTCAGTTTAATGACGGCACCTCCGACAGTGCAGCGCTCCCTCAGCATTGCATTGGGAGTGTCAGCCTAGATTTATTTGTGCTCAAGTTCCTGGAGTGGGACTTGAACCCACAACCTTCTGACTCAGAGGCGAGTGTGCTACCCACTGAGTCACAGCTGACACTTACATGCTGATAGGATGACATGAAGAGGGAGGAGGCCCAGATGGACTGGTTGGGCCAAAGGGCCTGTTTCTGTGCTGTAGACTGGATGTAACTCTATGTAGTCCCTTTCGAGGCTTCACACTGTCGGCCGGTCTCGGTGAACATGCGGCCTCCTCCTCCTCACTGCAGCTGCCTCTAACCTTCTGTCTTTCCAGGAAAGCATTACGGGGTGTACAGCTGCGAGGGCTGCAAAGGGTTCTTCAAACGGACCGTGCGCAAGGACCTCACTTACACGTGCCGGGACGCCAAGGACTGCATCATCGACAAGCGCCAGCGCAATCGCTGCCAGTACTGCCGCTATCAGAAGTGCTTGGCCACGGGAATGAAAAGAGAAGGTAGGTCCCTGTCTCTACCCCCTCTCTCAACACGCCACGTGCTGGCAGGCATTGATCCTTCCGGAGACGGCTTGCGCTCCAGTTTGGGGTGTTTTGCATTTTGGACACACGACCCCACACTGACCGTTCTCAGGTTGCCCACTACTGCCAGTACATCGCCAGTCTAACTCGCAGAGCCAACAGGACAGGTGCTGTGGGAAACAGTGAGACATCAACTTCCTGTAGGCAGGGGCCGCTTTACTCTGTATCTAACCCGTGCTGTACCTGCCCTGGGAGTGTTTGATGGGGCAGTGTAGAGGGAGCTTTACTCTGTATCTAACCCATGCTGTACCTGCCCTGGGAGTGTTTGATGGGGCAGTGTAGAGGGAGCTTTACTCTGTATCTAACCTGTGCTGTACCTGCCCTGGGAGTGTTTGATGGACAGTGTAGAGGGAGCTTTACTCTGTATCTAACCCGTGCTGTACCTGCCCTGGGAGTGTTTGATGGGGCAGTGTAGAGGGAGCTTTACTCTGTATCTAACCCATGCTGTACCTGCCCTGGGAGTGTTTGATGGGGCAGTGCAGAGGGAGCTTTACTCTGTATCTAATCTGTGCTGTACCTGCCCTGGGAGTGTTTGATGGACAGTGTAGAGTAAATTGGGAGGTAGGAGACAGAGATTAGGGATAAAGGTTATGCACTCTGATTGGCAGAATGTGACTAGTGGTGTCTCCTAGGGCTTTGTAATGGGACCTCAGTTTTTCAATATATTTATCAAAGACTTACCTAACGGAATAGAGAGTCGCATATCCAATTTTGCTGCCAACACTAAGTTAGGCGGAACAGTAAGTAGTGCAGAAGGGAGCAGAAAGTTGCAAAGGGTCATTCAGTTGCCGGAAGAGAGCAGCAGCAGCTTATGGCGGAGGTCAGGAGCAGCCCGTGGGGAGTAGGGAGAGACACCCGGTAAACAGGGCAGCTCAGGAGCAGGGAAATCAGCCGGGGTTCACTCACCTGACAGCTTATCCAGTGCCAACGCTGCTGGAAGGTGCGTGCGTGTGGCCGTCTGCGCGGATAAAATCGGCTTGGCTGAGATTCCTCTCCCCTCGGTGGGCCAGTCCTGTCAACCACTCACCTGCCCTGGCTTGCATTCCAAATATGGTGGCTTGGGCCGGCTCGCGGAAAGCATTTGCCGTCTGTGGGGAGGAAGGGGGCGGGACCTCAGCACCAAGCGGGGCGGGTACGGTAAAAATGGAAGCATGTCCGATTAGGCGGTGAAAGGTCCAAAACCCAGCTTCCCGTGTCCTAACTCGCACTAAGTCCCGCTCACCCATCACTCCTGTGCTCGCTGACCTACATTGGCTCCCGGTCCAGTAACGCCTCGATTTCAAAATTCTAATCCTTGTGTTCAAATCCCTCCATGGCCTCACCCCTCCCTATCTCTGTAATCTCCTCCAGCCCCACATCCCTCTGAGATGTCTGTGCTCCTCTAATTCTGCCCTCTTGAGCATCCCTGATTATAATCACTCCACCATTGGTGGCTGTGCCTTCTGTTGCCGAGACCCCAAGCTCTGGAACTCCCTCCCTAAACCTCTCTGCCTCTCTACCTCTCTTTCCTCCTTCAAGACGCTCCTTAAAACCTACTTCTTTGACCAAGCACCTGCGCTAATATCTACTTTTGCGGCTCGGTGCAGAATTCAGAAGAATGAGAGGTGATCGTATCGAAACGTATAAGATTATGAGGGGGCTTGACAAGGTGGATGCAGAGAGGATGTTTCCACTGATGGGGGAGACTAGAACTAGAGGGCATGATCTTAGAATAAGGGGCCGACCATTTAAAGCTGAGATGAGGAGAAATTTCTTCTCTCAGAGGGTTGTAAATCTGTGGAATTCGCTGCCTCAGAGAGCTGTGGAAACCGGGACATTGAATATATTTAAGAGAGAGATAGACAGTTTCTTAAACGATAAGGGAATAAGGTTATGGGGAGCGGGCAGGGAAGTGGAGCTGAGTCCATGATCGGATCAGCCATGATCGTATTAAATGGCGGAGCAGGCTCGAGGGGGCCGTATGACGTACTCCTGCTCCTATTTCTTACGTTCTTATTATCTCATAACACTCCTGTGAAGCACCTTGGGACATTTCACTCTGTTAAAGGCGCTATATAAATACAAGTTGTTGTTGTTGTGTTTTCCGGTCAGAGGACTGCCTTCTAACGCAAGTTTCAATTTCTCTTTCAGCCGTACAAGAGGAGAGGCAGCGGGGAAAGGAGAGAAGTGACAATGAGCTGGAGCCCAGCAGCAGCATCAATGACGACATGCCGGTGGAGAAGATTCTAGAAGCGGAACTGGCTGTGGAGCCAAAGACGGAGACGTACGTGGATGCCAGTCCTGGAAATTCGGTGTGTAGTACAGATTACCTTCCACCTCTATTTCTGCTTAACGTAAGAACAAGTACTAATTTTTACTATTTAAACTTTACCTATATTTTATTATTTTGCTTTCCCGTGTCCCTCTGTGGAAGCTGCTGTCAGTCGCCAAACCCGTCTGCTGGAGGCGGGAGTCTGTGTCAGACACGATGCCCGCAGTCCTGTCTGGACCAGCATCGGGGGAGGGATGGGAAGAGCTTTCCTCGCATCCTCAAAACTCTCCCTTCGCGAATCTCAACCATCTAATTTTCCCTCCCACTTCCCAATATACGAGGGAGGGTGGAGTTTCCTAGAAATCACAGAAAATTACAGCACGGAAGGAGGCCATTCGGCCCATCGTGTCCGTGCTGGCCGACAAAGATCTATCCAGCCTAATCCCATTTTCCAGCTCTGGGTCCGTAGCCCCATGTGTTACGGCACTTTAAGGGCACATCCAAGTACTTTTTAAATGTGGTGAGGGTTTCTGCCTCTACCACCCTTTCAGGCAGTGAGTTCCAGACCCCCACCACCCTCTGGGTGAAGAAATTTCCCTTCAAATCTCCTCTAAACCTCCTACCGATTACTTTAAATCTATGCCCCCTGGTTGTTGACCGCTCTGCTAAGGGAAATAGGTCCTTCCTATCCACTCTATCTCGGTCCCTCATAATTTTATACCCCTCAATAAGGTTTCCCCTCAGCCTCCTCTGTTCCAAAGAAAATGTTGGAGTCCATTAGTAAAGAAGCAGTAGCAGGACATTTGGAAAAGCAAAATTCGGTCAGGCAGAGTCAGCATGAAGGAGGAGTCATGTTTGACAAATTTGCTGGAGTTCTTTGAGGATGTAACGAACAGGGTGGATAAAGGGGAACCAGTGGATGTGGTGTATTTGGACTTCCAGAAGGCATTTGACAAGGTGCCACATAAAAGGTTACTGCACAAGATAAAAGTTCACGGGGTTGGGGGTAATATATTCGCATGGATAGTGGATTGGTTAACTAACAGAGAACAAAGAGTCGAGATAAATGGCTCATTCTCTGGTTGGCTAGTGGCTAGTGGGGTTCCGCAGGGATCAGTGCTGGAACCCCAACTATTTACAATCTATATTAACGACTTGGAGGAAGGGATCGAGTGTAAAGTAGCCAAGTTTGCTGACGATACAAAGATGGGAGGAAAAGCAATGTGTGAGGAGGACACAAAAAATCTGCAAAAGGACATAGACAGGCTAAGTGAGGGGCAAAAACGTGGCAGATGGAGTATAATGTTGGAAAGTGTGAGGTCATGCACTTTGGCAGAAAAACTCAAAGAACAAGTTATTATTTAAATGGAGAAAGATTGCAATACAGCGGGACCTGGGGAAACTTGTGCATGAAACACAAAAGGTACAGCAAGTGATCAGGAAGGCCAATGGTATCTTGGCCTTTATTGCAAAGGGGTGGAGTTTAAAAGCAGGGAAGTCTTACTGCAGCTATATAAGGTATCGATGAGGCCACACCTGGAACATTGCGTGCAGTTTTGGTTTCCATATTTATGAAAGGATAAACTTGCTTTGGAGCAGTTCAGAGAAGGTTCACTAGATTGATTCCGGAGATGAGGGGGTTGACTTATGAGGAAAGGTTGAGTAGGTTGGGCCTCTACTCATTGGAATTCAGAAGAATGAAAGGTGATCTTATCGAGACGTATAAGATTATGAGGGGGCTTGACAGGGTGGATGCAGAGAGGATTTTTCCACAGATGGGGGAGACTCGAACTAGAGGGCACGATCTTAGAATAAGGGGCCGCCCATTTAAAACAGAGATGAGGAGAAATTTCTTCTCTCAGAGGGTTGTGAATCTATGGCATTCACTGCCTCAGAGAGCTGTGGAAGCTGGGACATTAAATAAATTTAAGACAGAAATAGACGGTTTCTTAATTGATCAGGGGATAAGGGGTTATGGGGAGCGGGCGAGGAAACGGAGCTGAGTCCATGATCGGATTATCCATGATCTTATTGAATGGCGGAGCAGGCTCGAGGGGCCGTATGGCCTACTCCTGCTTCTATTTCTTATGTTCTTATGTAAAACAAACCCAGCCTAGCCTATCTTTCCTCATGGCTAAAATTCTCCAGTCCAGGCAACATCTTCGTAAATCTCCTCTATACCCTCTCCAGTGCAATCTGCTGACTATGAGGGCCTTACCAGAGCTTGACTAGTCTCACTCACGGGCATACCACAAACTGCCCCCCATTCACCTCGCTACTAGCAGTCTCTGAGAGAGCAGAGGAGGGCGGGTAAGATAAATAGAACAATGTCACATTCCTGCAGTCAGAGGTGCTCCCAAGGGTTGGACTAGGAGGTTTACTCTGTATCTAACCCGTGCTGTACCTGCCCTGGGAGTGTTTGATGGGACAGTGTAGAGGGAGCTTTACTCTGTATCTAACCCGTGCTGTACCTGCCCTGGGAGTGTTTGATGGGACAGTGTAGAGGGAGCTTTACTCTGTATATAACCCGTGCTGTACCTGCCCTGGGAGTATTTGATGGGGCAGTGTAGAGGGAGCTTTACTCTGTATCTAACCCATGCTGTACCTGCCCTGAGAGTGTTTGATGGGACAGTGTACAGGGAGCTTTACTCTGTATCTAACCTGTGCTGTACCTTCCCTGAGAGTGTTTGATGGGACAGTGTACAGGGAGCTTTACTCTGTATCTAACCCGTGCTGTACCTGCCCTGCTGATGGATGGTCTATAATGATGGAGCATAGACTGTGCCAGCAGAGGGAGTGTAGGAACACCCCCCAGGTGTGGTGCAAAGGCAGATAGTTCCCAGTTTTGGTTCCTAGTGTGCCTTCCAGCTGTGACTGCAATACAGTAGCTGCACGATAGGGTATGCAAAGTTAACATGTCTAAGCAGGAGCCGCAGTGGGAACTAGACAATGGAGACGTCAGCAGCATTTATGATTAAGTGCCCCATCAGACCCTCCACCGAAAGGTGTGTGTGTGTCTGGGCAAGCATGTATTTGCACTTGTGTCTATGTGAGCGTGTATCTGCCTGCTTGTGTGCCTGCATGCTTGTGTGCCTGCATCTGCGTGCGTGTGGTCATGTGCGTACGTGTTCGCATTCATGCGTATGTGTGCGCCCGGGTGTATCTGTGTGTCCACCTGAGGGAAAGAGTGTTTGAAGACCTGGCCCTCAAATCTGCCACAAAGCTCATGGTCTACAGGGCTGTAGTAATACCCGACCTCCTGTATGGCTGAGACATGGACCATGTACAGAAGACCTCAAGTCGCTGGAGAAATACCACCAACGATGTCTCCGCAAGATCCTGCAAATCCCCTGGGAGGACAGACGCACCAACATTAGCGTCCTCAAACAGGCCAACATCCTCAGCATCGAAGCACTGACCACACTCTACCAGCTCCCCTGGGCAGGCCACATCGTTCGCATGCCTGACACAAGACTACCAAAGCAAGCGCTCTACTCAGAACTCCTTCAGAGCAAATGAGCCAAAGGTGGGCAGAGGAAACATTTCAAGGACACCCTCAAAGCCTCGTTGATAAAGTGCAACATCCCCAATGACACCTGGGAGTCCCTGGCCAAAGACCGCCCTAAGTGGAGGAAGTGTATCCGGGAGGACGCTGAGCACCTCGAATCTCGTCGCCGAGAGCATGCAGAAAACAAGCGCAGGCAGCGGAAGAATCGTGCGGCAAACCAGACTCCCCACCCACCCTTTTCCTCAACCACTATCTGTCCCACCTGTGACAGAGACTGTAATTCCCGTATTGGACTGTTCAGTCACCTGAGAACTCACTGTTAGAGTGGAAGCAAGTCTTCCTTGATTTCGAGAGACTGCCTATGATGATGGGGTGAGCAAAGTTTGGAGAGGGTTGGCTATGCCACTCTCATTGCCTAGGCCCATGCATTCGGAGTCCGAGCACCTTCGAGAGAGAAGAGAAGATTGGGGAGGAACACGGGGGGAGGCTGTAGGTCTTTTTGTTAATGTCATATTTTTTTCTGTCTGTCAGGAAATCAGACTGTAAAATTGGAGAAGAAGGAAAGCCATGCCCTACAATTTGTTTGGACTAGTTTTACATGAAGTAGCCACTTAAATGTTAGATGAAGTGTGTCTCGCTGTGCCGGTAATAGGGTAATTTGGACATTGTTCTGCTCACTGCCATTTTGTGTTCTACACTCAATTTCAGAAATAGGGAAATAATTGGACAAAGTTAGGCAATGCAGCACAGACTCCCACAGTGCTGGCTCACTAATAATCAATTGCCTGTAAAAATAGGGTTCCCTTGTGTTTATAATTTGAAGTGAGTTCGACTAAGGGCAGAGCACAACAAGGCTACACGCATCCATTTTGAAAGCAAGTCATTGTTGGGATGGAGCAACGCAGCTGGAGCGCAAGGAATAGGCCTCAGGGTCTCCATGGCAACCGAGCGCAGATTGCTATCTTTCTTCCGTCCCGCTGTCTCCCAGATTGAACTGCGGTGGTTTAAATGTACTTGAAGTGGCCTGAATGGAACTTGGGGCTGTCACTCTTGTTCAGTTGAAGACTGAGCGGATTTGGGCACTGAAGCTCAGGAGAGGGGGGGAGCGCAGTGCAGATTCACCAGAATTATACGGGGGCCTAAAGGGATGAGTTATGTGGACAGGTTGCCTCGACTAGGCCTGTATTCCCTTGAGTTTAAGAGATTAAGGAGTGATCTAATTGAGGTGTTTAAGATGATTAAGGGGATTGATAGAGTAGATGGAGAGAAGGGGGGGGGGCTAAATTATCCTGCTGTGCACCTCCAGTTAGTGCCTCCGGGGGCCGCTAATGAGGCGGGGGGGGTGGGGTGTGGGGTGTGGGGGGCGGCACTCTACCGGCTCCCGTGAAATTGCGCGGGAGTTAGCGGAGGCGCGAAAGCGGTAGCGCCACACCCCCGATGGTAGTGCCCCAGGCCGCCACACCTCCGTGATGACCTCATCCCCGTGCCCAGCGGCCCGCTTTTGCCCCGTGGGAGCAATTGGGCTGCCGCGGGCGATTGTCAGCGCCAGCCTCGCGGGTCGCGAACCGGTCGCACTCCACTCGCGGTGTTGAAATTTAAAGGGGAGGCGCGCGCCACCATTTTGCGCAGCCCTCCAACTTACCAGCCCGGCCTCGGAGTCCATTTTCGGCGTGGTCCGTGCCGCGATTGTGCAGCCCGGTGATCTGTTTCGGTGCCGGGCTGCGGCCACGGCACCCCACATTCCCGGTAGCCCGGTGGAGGCCCATCAACAGCCGTGCGTAGCTCGCAGCGTGCCTTCCCCTTTAACGGAAGCGGGGGGGTCCCTCGGAACGTATCACTCCAACGTTCGCCGGGTAACGCCCCCGACCCCGCTAATTTCACTTCTGGGGCGGAACATCTGGGCCGGGTGCAGACTGTCCGGCCTTGCAGATGTTACCGCCCACAGGTGTGTAGAGCTGCTGCATTGTGGGTGGCTTAGCCAGTCACGTGATGTTCACAAGACTCAATAAAACCCCAGCCAGTTGGGTTCGAGGGATCCACGATGAGGCAGGCGGTTGTGAGCCTGGTGGATGAACTGGTAATATGTCGTGTGATAAATCTTTGCTAATAAACCAACTAGTTCTTAATAGCAATGTGTTGCTATGAATTCTTAAGCAAAGAACCCATGGAGCAAATAAATTACAGAGCTCAAACTGTTTCCTCTGGTGCAAGAGTCCAGAGCAAGGGGGCAATAACCTTAAAATTACAGCCAGGCCGTTCAGGGGTGATGTCAGGAAGCACTTCTTCACACAAAGGGTCGTGGGAATCTGGAACTCTCTCCCCCACAATGCTGTTGAGGCTGGGGGTCAATTGAGAAATTCAAATCGGAGATTTTGTTGGGTAAGGGTATTAAGGGATATGGAGCAAAGGCGGGTAGATGGAGTTACAATACAGGTCCGCCATGATCTAATTGAAAGGCAGAGTGGGTTCGAGGGACTGAATGGGCTCATCCTGTTTCTATGCATTTTATTTTGGACACAAAATGAGCCCCCTCCTCATGACTGCGCAGGTTAAGGAGCAGAAATTTGCTGTTGGCCGGTGGATTGTCAATGTTCGCGGGGTAGCCAAACCCCAAAAGCCGGTCGAACGATCGGCCGTAACTTAATTCCAACTCCCCCCTGCTGGCGTTAGAAATGGTACAGTCCAGCCCTTTTCCTCCGTGCGGCCTTGAAATATGCCTTGCACGGGCACTCCCGCTACTCCAGGCATTTAAGTCTAATTTGTCTGGACATCGAATGCTGGACTGGAGAAGAAAAGGCTTCGACAACAACAATAACTTGCATTTATAGAGCGCCTTTAATGTAGTAAAACGTCCCAAGGTGCTTCACTGCAGTGCTATCTAACAAAATCTGACACCGAGCCCCATAAGGAGACATTCGGACAAGTAACCAAAAGCTTGATCAAAGAGCTAGGTTTTAAGGAACATCTTAAAGGAGGAAAGAGAGACGGAGAGGGATTAGGGAAGGAATTCCAGAGCTTAGGATCTAGGCAGCTGAAGGCACAGCCACCAATAGAGGAGCGATTATAATCAGGGATGTGCAAGGGGCCAGAATTCGTGGAGCTTAGACATCTCGGAGGGTTGTGGGGTTGGAGGGGGTTACAGAGATAGGGAGGGGGCGAGGTCATAAAGGCATTTGAATACAAGGATGAGAATTTTAAAATCGAGGTGTTGCCGGACTGGGAGCCAATGTAGGTCAGCGAGCACAGGGGTGATGGGTGAGTGGGACTGGGTGCGAGTTAGGACACGGGCAGCCAGGTTTTGGATGGCTCAAGTTTATGGAACGAGCAATAAGTCATCTATAAGTGTATCAAACGTCTTCTTCCTGCGAAGGGAACGGAACCAGGACAGGCTGAGTTGACATTTATCTGTTTGTTTGTGTGACATTTTTTTAAAAAAAGGCAGCCTTGTGTTGCCATGGTAACGTGCCTTAGCGCACATGACTGCAGAGCGGGGACAGAGCATGGCGATTGTTGATGCAAATTTGGTGCTCAGAATCGAAGCTGAAGAGGAGAAAGGAAAGCACGTATGGGAAGCACGTCCAGAGCCAAGTGTCACTGGTATCTGAGAAGCAATGTTGGAACAAGAACTTCTGACTTCTCAAGCTCTTGCCCTGTCCTCCAACAATGCCCCATTAACGGCCATTAACATTTGTGCACTGGAACAGTGGAGTGTTCCAAATGAGGAAGGATTTTAATTGAGTAAGTAGGGAGAAACTGCTTCCACTGACAGGGGGGTCGGTAATCAGAGGACACAGTTTTAAGGTAATTGGCAAAAGAACCAGAGGGATGATAGAGTCATAGAATGGTTACAGCACAGAAGGGGGCCATTCAGCCCATCGAGCCCGTGCCGGCTCACTGCAAGAGCACCTCAACCAGTCCCACTCCCCCACCCTTTCCCCGTAGTCTTGCATTTTTTTTTTCTTCAGGTACTTATCCAACTCCCTTTTGAAAGCCACGATTAAATCTGTCTTCACCACCCGTTCAGGCAGTGCATTCCAGATCCTAACCACTCACTGCATAAAAAAGTTTATTCCTTGTGTCGCCTTTGGTTCTTCTGTCAATCAGCTTAAATCTGTGTCCTCTGGTTCTCGACCCTTCCGCCAATGGGAACAGTTTCTCTCCATCTACTCTGTCCAGATCCCGCGTGATTTTGAACACCTCGATCAAATCTCCTCTCAACCTTCTCTGCTCCAAGGAGAACAACCCCAGCTTCTCCCATCTATCAACGTAACTGAAGTCCCTCATCCCTGGAACCACTCCATAAATCCCCTCTGCACCCTCTCTAAGGCCTTCACATCCTTCCTAAAGTGCGGTGCACAGAATTGGACACAATACTCCAGTTAGGGCCAAACCAGTGTTTTATACAGGTTCCTCATAATTTCCTTGCTTTTGTACTCTATGCCTCTATTTATGAAACCCAGGATCCCATATACTTTTTTAACCGCTTTTTGCTGATAAAGTTGAGGAGAATCATTTTTTACGCAGCGAGTTATGATGATTTGGAACGCGCTGCCTGAAAGGGTGGAAGCAGATTCAACAGTAACTTTCAAAAAGGAATTGGATAAATACCTGAAAAGGAAAAATGTGTAGGGCTTGTGCGAAAAGAGCGGGGGAGTGGGACTAACTGGAGAGCACTTTCAAAGAGCCGGCACATGTATGATGGACCAAATGGCCTCCTTCTGTGCTGTGTCATTCTACGATCTCCACAGCGAGCCCAATCATTGCGATGGAGTCCAGGTCCAGCCTGGGAGCTGATTCCAGAGTTCACCTGACCCTGGACTGTCTGTTACTACACATTCACCCAGGCAGCCTCTGGGATGATAAAATGGGGGCCTTCTCACGGTGACAGAAATGTAGTCTCCACAACTGGCATCATCTTTCCCTCATGGCCTATTTGACAATGATTAGGGACCCCTGGACTCTCATAACCCACCTGTTGGTCAGAGCCAAGCAAAATCTGCAGCTCAACGGGTATTTACAGATAAAGGAAAATGGCAAGGGAGATGGAGTATAAAAGTAAGAAAGTCCTACTACAACTGTACAGGGCGTTGGTGAGACCACACCTGGAGTACTGCATACAGTATTGGTCTCCTTATTTAAGGAAGGATATACTTGCAATGGAGGCAGTTCCGAGAAGGTTCACGAGGTTGATTCCTGAGATGAAGGGGTTGTCGTATGAAGAAAGGTTGAGCATGTTGGGCCTGTACTCATTGGAGTTTAGAAGAATGAGAGGTGATCTTATTGAAGTGTATTAGATTCTGAGGGGGCTTGACAGGGTAGATGCAGAGAGGATGTTTCCCCTCCATGGGGGAATCTAAAACTAGGGGCATTATTTTGAAACAAGGGGTCGCCCATTTGAAACTGAGATGAGGAGGAATTTTTTCTCTGAGGGTCGTAAATCTGGAATTCTCTATCCCAGAGAGCTGTGGAGGCTGGGTCATTGAATATATTTAAGGTGGAGATAGACAGTTTTTTGAGTGATAAAGCAGTAAAGGGTTATGGGGAGTGGGCAGGGAAGTGGAGTTGAGTCCATGATCAGATCAGCCATGATCTTATTGAATGGTGGAGCAGACTCGAGGGGCCAAATGGCCGACTCCTGCTCCTATTTCTTGTGTTCTAATGAAGTTCAGAAGGTGGTTGGTTTGTTTCTCTCAGTCACATTGATGCGTCTGATTTTATTACCCTTTGTTTTGATTGAATTTCAAGAGTTGTCCTTCCCTTGCACATTCAGAGAGAATATTGACACCAGCACTGAGTTGGTGTGGATGGGGGTGGGGGGGAAACTTGTGGTTTCAATTTACAGTCTCCGAACCCATGACCAAAACTACAGCAAAATCTCCCGATTAAAAACAGGATGATTTCTCCAGCAAAATGCAGTGAATGAGGGATAGTTACATAAAACAAACGACGTGCGTATAATCAGTTCCAGTCACCGACAACAGAAAGAAAGAAAGACTCGGATTTATATAGCACCTTTCACGACCACGGGATGTGTCAAAGCACTTTACAGCCAATGAAGTACTTTTGGACTGTAGTCACTGTTGTAATGTAGGGAACACAGCAGCCAACTTGCGCACAGCAAGCTCCCACAAAAAGCAATGTGATAATGACCAGATAAACTGTTTTAATGATGGTGCTTGAGGGATAAACATTGGCCCATGACGACATGCAGGCCGTGATCCTTACCAACGATCCATTACAGAGCCAATCCACATCCGGACCGGGGTCAAACAGGGCTGCGTCATCGCCCAACCCTCTTCTCAATCTTCCTCGCTGCCATGCTCCACCTCACACTCAACAAGCTTCCCGCTGGAGTGGAACTAAACTGCAGAACCAGTGGGAACCTGGTCAACTTTTGCTGTCTCCAGGCCAGGTCCAAGACCACCCTAACCTCTGTCGTCGAGCTACAGTAGGCGGACGACGCCTGCATCTGCACACATGCAGAAGCTGAACTCCAGGACAAGGTCGATGTATTTACTGAGGTGTACGAAAGCATGGGCCTTACGCTAAACATCCGTAAGTCAAATGTCCTCCACCAGCCTGCCCCTCACCACACTACCCCTCAGACATCAAGATTCACGGCACGGCCCTGGACCATTTCCCATATCTCGGGAGCCTCTTATCAACAAGAGCAGACATTGACGACGAGATTGAACACCGCCACCAGTGCAGCTTTCGGCCGCCTGAAGAAAAGAGTGTTTGAAGACCAGGCCCTCAAATCTGCCACAAAGCTCATGGTCTACAGGGCTGTAGTAATACCCGCCCTCCTGTATGGCTGAGACATGGACCATGTACAGTGGACACCTCAAGTCACTGGAGAAATATCACCAACAATGTCTCCGCAAGATCCTACAAATCCCCTGGGAGGACAGACACACCAACATTAGCGTCCTCGACCAGGCCAAAATCCCCAGCATTGAAGCACTGACCACACTTGATCAGCCCCGCTGAGCAGGCCACATTGTTCGCATGCCAGACACGAGACTCCCAAAGCAAGCGCTCTACTCGGAACTCCTTCATGGCAAACAAGCCAAAGGTGGGCAGAGAAAATGTTACAAGGACACCCTCAAAGCCTCCCTGATAAAGTGCGACATCACCACAGACACCTGGGAGTCCCTGACCAAAGACCACCCTAAGTGGAGGAAGTGCATCCAGGAGAGCGCTGAGCACCTCGAGTCTCAGAGATCATGCAGAAATCAAGCACAGGCAGCGTGCAGCAAACCAGTCCCACCCACCCTTTCCCTCAACGACTATCTGTCCCAACTGTGACAGGGACTGTAATTCCCGTATTGGGCTGTTCAGCCACCTAAGAACTCATTTTAAGAGTGGAAGCAAGTCTTCCTCAATTCCGGGGGACTGCCTATGATGATGATGATAATGACCAGATAAACTGTTTTAGTGATGGTGATTAAGGGATAAATATTGGCCAGGACACCGAGATAATTGCCTTGCACTTCTTCAAAATAGTGCCATGGGATCTTTTACATCCACCTGAGAGAGCAGACGGCGCCTTAGTTTAACATCTCGTCTGATAGACGGCACCTCTGACAGTGTAGCACTCCCTCAGCACTGCACTGGAGTGTCAGCCTAGATTTATGTGCTCAAGTCCCTGGAGTGGGACTTGAACCCACAACCTTCTGACTCAGAGGTGAGCATGCAATGCACTGAGCCACAGCTGGCTGGGGATAGTGGTGCCACTATTTGCAGCCTTGTATATTTTACAAATCCCTCGTATGTTTTGATCACAAGGTACTTTGCGGGAGGGCCTCACTGATGATGTGTGAAGGGTTCTGGCACGACTGTGCCTGTGCTGAGAGCCATGCCGGGTTAAGCCTGAATGCCATTTGTTCCTGGTCTCTGCTAATTGTATTTTAATGGAGCAGCATTTAAGGAAGGTTTAGTCCTGAATCTGTTCTCTTCGGTTGCATTAAGATCTAATTGTATTTTAATGGTACCTGTCATAAGGGAGGGCGGATTAATGATCCCAACGCAAAACGCTGTGGAGGCTGGAAATCTGAAATAAAAACCGAGAATGCTGGAAACACTCAGCGGGTCAGGCAGCATCTGTGGAGAGAGAAACCGAGTTAACGTTTGAGGTCGACAACCCTTCCTCACATCTGTTGGTGATGCTGTCGACCAGAAGGGAGGCTCAATCTGGAGTGCACTTCATGTGTTTTCTTTCACGCTTCTCAGTTAGTTGAATTTTTTTTTAAATGGGGCCTGAGAAAGATTCGGTATTATTGCAGTCCGGATTAGACAGCCGTCTCCGTAAAGCAGCTAATGTCCTCTTCGATGTTCTTGAACAATTCTGTGAGTTGTTGAACTGGTGGGTGATGGTGTAAAATGGAGAATATCGAATTCAGCACCGACTGTAGACAACACCCCCAATTGTCCTTTCCATTGAAGGTCTGGTGAGGTGCATTAACGATTGGCCAGTTCGGTGTTGCTCACTTTACACGAGCGTGCAGGAACGTTGGTGTTAGTGCGTGAGTGTCTATAAGAGTGAGAGTCAGTGGTAATCGTTCGAAGCCACACAGGAACAGAATCAAGGCAAGGGCAAGCCTGTTCCACCATTCAATGAGATCAAGGCTGATCTGCGGCCTAACACCATGGGCTGAATTTTCACCGCCATTCTGCGCTGTTTTTTTGGCCTACGCTGTTTTGTTTTGGAGCAGACTAAATTCTGCAAGTTTCAGCAAAAATTTCTGCGCCATCCTAAAGTACTTGTGTCCGATTTTTTTAGTTCCCGATTTTTTGACGTCACCGGGGGCGCCATTTCTGGCCACTTAAGCGAGTTTGGCCAAGTAGGATTTTTTCAAAAACGCCGCACTGCACCGTTCTGAAAAACCTTACCTACACTTAAGAAAATCGGCGCAGAGAAGACACCCTTGTTTTAGCGGAGCTGAAGACACAGCACCGGGGGCGGGGGGCTTTCCAGCTCGAGATAGGAGTGGCAACGGCGGGGCGAAGGGTGGGGGGCCATTCGGCCCAGGATAGCTGCGGCATCGGGGGCTCTACAATTGCTTATGTCTTGTGTATGTTTCACTTTGCAGCCTCAGCCCTTCACTGTGTCCCTCGTTACCCTGGCAACCTCAGTTTTTCGGCGCAGATCTTAAGCTCCACCCACAGAGCTTAAGGACAATCTGCACCGCTCCAAATTCAAAGTTTATTCTGGCAAAACTTGGACCTTTTTTTTTGTGCCGTCGGCCACTAAAAAATAGGTCCCACCTCGACAGCTGCGCCAAAAATCAGCCATGTGGAATTTTGGGCCTCGCATTTGGCCCATATCCCTTAATACCTAACAAAAATCTATTGGTCTCAGATTTAAAATTAACAATTGACCTAGATCCAATTGCCATTTGCGGAAGAGAATTTCAAACAGCTAACACCCAAGTTTGGACTAGATTTTCGGATTTTGGTGAAAACAGTACTTTTACGCCAAAATTACTGTTTTCGCTGAGCTACCGGTTTTAGGCCTAACTTTCGGCCTTGACGTCGCTGATAAAGTTGGCGTTGCACGAGGATTCGCGGCACAAACCGCGAGTTTCGGCAACTTTAGTCCGAGGCTGGTAGCGCTGCGAGAGAAGCCTTGGGGGGGCGGGGGGAAATTGCAAAAAACATTCAAAAAATATTCACTAAACATTCACAAAACCCTTACCTACTAAATTGCTTAAAAATAATTTAAAAAGAAACACTTTAACTTGCCTTTTTGCAGGTCTTCAGACTTACCGCTGCTGGCAGGGTTGCACTGACAGGTTTGACCCTGTGGGTATTCTGGGCATGACGGAGAGTGCCGAAAGTAACGCAATCCGCGGCGTTGCACGTCGACGCACCTCTCCCCGGCGGTACATGGAAGCGCCGCCGCAAAGAGGTGCCCGAGGATCCCGCCGACCGGGTTTTTGTCGCGGAGGGTCAAATCGTCAGCGAAAATCCAGTCTAAGTGTGTAGAAGTGTTTCCTAATTTACTGCTGAAAGGTCTGGCTCTAATTTTTAGACTGCACCCCCTTGTCCTAGATTCATCAACCAGCAGGAATAGTTTCTCTCTGTCTACCCTATCTGTTCCCCTTAATATCAGTTCCCCCTTAACCTTATACATTCCAGGGAATACAACTCTAATTTTGTAATCTCTCCTCATAACTTAACCCTTGGAGTCCGGGTATCATTCTGATAAACCTACGCCGCACTCCCTCCAAGGCCAATATATCCTTCCTAAAGTGTGATGCCCAGAACTGCTCACAGTACTCCAGGTCTTGTCTAACCAGGACTTTGTACAGCTGCAGCATAATTCCTGCCCCCTTGTATTTTAGTCCTCTAGTTACAAAGGCCAGCATTCCATTAGCTTTTCTGATTATTTCTATACCTGTCCGTAACATTTTGATTATGTACATGGACCTCAAGTCTCTTTGGGCCTCCATTGTTTTTCACTATTTAGAAAGTACCCTGTTCTATCCTTTGTTGGCCAAAGTGGATGACCTCACATTTGCCTACATTGAAATCCATCTGCCACAGTTTTGCCCATTCACTTAATCTATCAATATCTTTTTGTAATGTTATGCTTCTATCTACACTGCCTACAATGCTGCCTTATCTATGTGTCATCGGCAAATTGGGATATGTTGCTCTCTATCCCATCATGTAAGTCGTTAATAAATACTGTAAATAGTTGAGGCCCCAACACAGATCCTTGCGGGATACCTCCAGTCACAACCTGCCAATTAGTGTACCTCCCCATTATACTACCGCTCAGCGAATTTCCTAACCAGGTCAATAATTTGCCCTCAATTCCATGGGCACGCACCTTAGCTAACAGGCTCTTATGAGGAACTTTATCAAATGCCTTCTGGAAGTCCATGTATATAACATCCATAGACATTCCCCTGTCCACTACTTTAGTCACCTTCGCAAAAAATTCACTCAGGTTTGTCAGGCATGACCAACTTTTCACAAATCCAAGCTGGCTCTCTGATCAACTGAACATTTGTGAGGTGCTCAGTCTCCCTATCCATAATTATAGACTCTAGCAATTTACCGCTAACAGATATTAGACTAACTGCTCTATAATTCCTGGTTTCCCTCTCGCCTTTCTTAAATAGCGGAGCGACATGCACAATTTTCCAACCTAAAGATACGGTTCCTGAATCGAGAGAACGTTGGAAGATTACAGTTCGGGCATCTGCAAAGTGCTCAGCTACTTCCTTTAAATCCCTGGGATGGAACCCATCTGGCCCTGGGGGTTTGTCACTCATTAGGGCTATTATTTTCTTCATTACTGTTACTGTACTTACGTGAATTTTGCTGAGTCTCTGTCCCTGATTCAGTATTAATTGCCCAGGGATTTCCTGCATGCTATCCTCTTCCTCTATTGTAAATGCTGACGCACAGTAATTATTCAATATATCCACCAATTCCTGATTATCATCGACAATATCAACGCTATCAGTTTTCAAGGGGCAAACATTGCTCCCGACAACCCTCTTTTTACAAACGTAACTATAAAAATTCTTTGTTTTGATTTTGATCTCCCTTTTTGTAGTTCACGTGGAGAGGGATGAGGAATGCCGTGATTGGGAACGCCGTGACAGGGAATGCTGGAATGGTGAAGGGGAATGCCGTGATGATGAATGTCAGGATTGAGATGGAGCATTCGGAGGGGGTGACAGTGAGGGGGAGGGGTCGAGGGGGGAGGGGTCAAGGGGTGACAGTGAGGGGGAGGGGTGTGGCAGTAAGTGGGGGTGGAGGAGGGTGATGGGGGGGGGCTGGAGGAGGGGGATGAGCTGTGGGGAATGTGGTGAGGGGGGATGGGGAATGGGGTCCGGCTGAGGGCAATGGCCCTGATAGTGAAGGCGAGGATGATGAGTGGCTGAGCAGTGAGGTGCCAAGTGTAGGATGCAGCCCTTTAAGACATTATTTAAAAAAAATCTTTGATTGGATAACCGGGAGAGGGGTTAAACCGGAAGGTTTGCAAATTGGTTTTATAACTGGAGATGGTCGCGGCTCAGCAGCGTCTGTGAGCTGGACAAGTGACCACCCCATGAGCAAAGGTCACGGTGCATCTGTGCCCTCTGGTGGTGGCTGGTAGGTTCAGAGCTCAATCTCAATCAGGTTCAGAAGGAAATCTGATCGAAATGTTGCTCGCCTTCCCATCGAAGCTGATGTTCCCAGAGTCGCGGGTCATGGCGGAGTGATACAGGAAATGACAGCATGCGCGGACTCTCCCAGTCCCAGCTCGCGCATAGTCTAACGTTGCTTCATTCGGCATCGGTCCTGCATGCATGGGGTAGAAATTTTTAACGTAAACTCAGGATCTGTGATCTTTAGACAGAAGTGCATCCAGCATTAAGTCTGCCCGGTCACAATAAATGTGAAAGAAAGACAGACTTGCATTTATATAGCGCCTTTCACAACCTCATGACGTCCCAAAGCGCTTTACAGCCAGTGAAGTACTTTTGGAGTGTAGTCCCTGTAGTAATGTGGGAAACACGGCAGCCAACTTGTGCACAGCAAGCTCCCACAAACAGCAATGTGATAATGACCAGATAGTCTGTTTTAATTATAAATATTGGCCAGGACACCGGGGATAACTCCCCTGCTCTTCTTCGAAATCGTGCCCTAGGATCTTTTATGTCCACCTGAGAGAGCAGAAGTTTGTGCTCAAGTCTCGGGAGTGGGACTTGAACCCACAACTTTCTGACTCAGAGGCCAGTGTGCGACCCACTGAGTTATGGCTGAGTGACTCTCATTGGTTAATCAGAGAGGCTCCTGGCTGTTCCCATTCTCTCAGAAAGCCCCGAGTCCCAGAGGACTGAAGAATGAAGATAACTTTTTCACCTTGGGAGAGGCGGGGGGAATTTACCAGGAATAGATGAAGTTTTTTTTTTAAAAGAGCCAACGTGCTTCTGTGAAAAGATTCGGCCTGGAGAAGCTCTCCCAGTTGGCGAGGTAGTTTACTGAGTAAGATACGACTGACCGTGCCATAGACCTGATGGATTGCTATCCAGGTCAGGATCCTGTCATCGATTCCCAATAATTTTCAGCCATTAGAGGGTGATTTTCTCCCCCCACGAGAAACAGGACAGGACAGAGGCAGGATCGCTTCCCGTCACCCCCCCCCCCCCGCCTCCCTAAAGGCACTTCACAGGAGTGTTATGTGATAAAAATGTGAACTAAGCCACATAAGTAGAAATTAGCGGCGGTGGCCAAAAGCTTGGTCAAAGAGGTAGGATTAAGGAGCGTCTTGAAGGAGGAAAGAGAGGTGGAGAAGTTTAGGGAGAGAGTTCCAGAGCTTGGGGTCTCGGCAACAGAAGGCACAGCCACCAGTAGTTGAATGATTATAATTAGGGATGCTCAAGAGGGCAGAATTAGAGGAGTGCAGACATCTCGGGGGTTCGTGGGGCTGGAGGAGATTACAGAGATAGGGAGGGGCGAGGCCTTGGAGGGATTTGAAAACAAGGATGAGAATTTTGAAATCGAGACGTTGCTTGACCAGAAGCCAATGTAGGCCAGCGAGCACAGGGGTGATGGGTGAGCGGGATTTGGTGTGAGTTAGGACACGGGCAGCCGAGTTTTGGATCACCTCTAGCTTATGTCAGGTAGAATGTGGGAGGCCAGCCAGGAGTGCGTTGGACTAGTCAAGGCTATCACTAACAAAAGATGAGGGTTTCAGCAGCAAATGAGCTGAGGCAGGGGCGGAGACGGGCGATGTGAGGTGGAAATAGGCGGTCTTAGTTCTGTTGCGAATATGTGGTCGAAAGCTCATTTCAACGTCAAATATGCCACCAAGGTTGCGAAGAGTGTGGTTCAGCCTCAGCCAGGAGTTGCAGAGAGGGATGTAGTCATTGTCTAGGGAACAGAGTTTGTGGCGGGACTAATAACAATGGCATCGATCTGCTCAATATTCAATAGAGGGTGATTTCCCCCCCCCCCACCAGTAACGAGACAGGAGGAGCCCCCCCGTCGCTCTGCTTGCTCTCATTCTCTTTCTGCCGGCTAGTTTCAGAACAGCATTTGTGAAGAGACGCAGCCTGGACGCTCTGTTCCGGGAAGACTGCAGGGAGGGCTCAAGGGAGTTAAAAATAATACAAGAATTGAGTCAAGTAAAATGATGATCATTTTCCTTTTTTTTGTGTGAGCCATCTAATCCTGAATAACATTGCAGTGTCTCTTCATTCTGCCCTTCTCCCTATTCAGTCCAACGACCCAGTCACCAATATATGCCAGGCCGCAGACAAGCAGCTCTTCACCCTGGTGGAGTGGGCCAAGAGGATCCCACACTTCTCCGACCTCCCCCTCGATGATCAAGTCATTCTCCTTCGGGCAGGTGAGCTGACGTTCTACATCCTCAGGCATTGATCAACTGGTTGGAAGCTCTTGCCTGTAGGCCCCTGCGGATAAGGAACGCTCGCGGTTATATCGTGCTCGATACATCCGGGGCTTTGGTGCCCACGTTTCTGTAATCAGGAGCAAAGTAAGGGGAGAGGAATGTGGGGAGTGAAACCTTGAACGCAGAAGGAAGAAAAGCACAGTCAAAGAGAAGAGTTTCAAGAAGGCTCATGAAAATATCGGCAAGTGGGAAGATTTCCAGAGGACAGGGACCTAATGGTTAAACATAGAGAAGATTAAATGTGTGGTAGAGTCCATGATAGGGTGGGGTGTACATGGTGTGAGGGAGGGTGGGGTGTACATGGTGTGTGGGAGGGTGGGGTGTACATGGTGTGTGGGAGTGGATTCAATGGGTGGTGGGGTTAATCACATTGTGTCTGGAAGAGGTGAAGCAGCATTATGAGAAGTGGTCCGTTGTGTGTGGAGTGGGAGATCACTCGGTGCCTTTCCTTGTGCAGGCTGGAATGAGCTGCTCATCGCTTCGTTCTCACATCGCTCGATCTCAGTGAAGGACGGCATTCTCTTGGCCACGGGACTGCACGTCCATCGCAGCAGTGCCCACAGCGCTGGCGTGGGATCCATATTCGACAGGTACAGAAATTGCAGCTCGTTTTCTGGTGTTTTCTATTCCAGCTTTTTTTTACTATACGAGCATGTTCCCTCTTTGGTGTAGTCCAGAACTGTCCAGCCCTGTGACCAAGGCAGTGGGGCAGATAGCTTCCTCCGACCTCTGGCCAGTCCTCAGACCAGCTCATTGGAGACTCTGCTTCTGACTTACATTTATATAGTGCCTTTCACAACCACTGGACATCTCAAAGCACCTTACAGATAATGAAGTACTATTTGTAGTGCAGTCACTGTTGTACAGTGGGAAATGCGGCAGCCAATTTGCACACAGCAAGCTCCCACAAGCAGCAATGTGATAATGACCAGATAATCTGTTTTTGTTATGTTGAGGGATAAATATTGACCAGGACACCGGGGATAACTCCCCTGCTCTTCTTCGAAATAGTGCAATGGGATCTTTTACGTCCACCTGAGAGTCGACGGGGGCCTCGGTTTAACATTTCATCCAAAAGACGGCACCTCCAACACTGCGGCGCTCCCTCAGCACTGCACTGGAGTGTCAGTCTAGATTTTTGTGCTCAAGACCCTGGAGTGGGTCTTGAACCCACAACCTTCTGTCTCAAAGGCGAGACACTTCATCTGACTTCATTTCCTCCCAGCAGGGGGAGCTCTCATTGCAGCCTCCCCATGCAGTGTGGCTGAGAACTCAATAGATTGGAAATCAATCCTGTGTTTCTCCAATCTGTGATGTCACACCTTCCACCCCACCCCCGCACACCCCATCACCCCAACAACAGCAACTTGCATTTACATAGCGCCTTGAACATTGCGAAATGTCTCATGTTGCTTTGCAGGAGCTTAATCGGAAAACAATTGACATTGAGCCACAAAAGGAGACATTAGGACAGGTGACCCAACTCTTGGTCAAAGAGGGAGGTTTCAAGGAGGATCGTAATGGAGTAGAGAGAGGCGGAGAGGTTTAGAGAGGGAATTCCAGAGCTTAGGGTCCAGGCAGCTGAAGGCATGGCCGTCAATGGTGGAGTGCGGAAATTTGGGGATGGACAAGAGGCCAGAATTGGAGGAGCGCAGAGATCTTGGAGGGCTGTGGGGCTGGAAGAGGTTAGAGATAGAGAGGGGCGAGGCCATTGGAGGGATTTGCTCACAAGGTTGAGAATTTTAAAATCGAGGCATTGGTTGCCAATGTAGGTCAGCGAGCACCGGTGATGATGGGACCTGGAGTAAGTTCAAGACAATAACTGTTTGTCCTTCTATGCCCTGATAGAGTTCTGACGGAATTGGTTTCTAAAATGAAAGACATGCAGATGGACAAGACAGAGCTGGGATGCCTGAGAGCCATCGTCCTCTTCAACCCAGGTATGGCCTGCACCATGATGTGTTAACCTGGGTTTCATTGCCAGGGAGATCTGGGCCAAAGCAGACCAGGCTGTACTCTGAGAACCTGAAAACCGTGTATGGGGTGAAACACTAACTCTGGATCAGGGATTCCACACTCTGTAGCTGAAAGGAACCAGCTTTCACATCTCGGTGGTGTGGCCCATTGGCCCACTCATTCAGCCTTTCGATGCAGATGTCACACCGAGTACATCCTATCAATGTACACTGGAGGGATTAGGCAACATCTATCAATGTACAATGGAGGGATTAGGCCGAACCCATCAATGTACACTGGAGGGATTAGGCCGGACCCATCAATGTACACTGGAGGGATTAGGCAGGACCTATCAATGTACACTGGAGGGGTAGGCAGCACCTATCAATGTACACTGGAGGGATTAGGCCGGACCTACCACTGTACACTGAAGGGATAGGCAGCATCCACCAATGTTCCCTCCTACTTTTTGTTGGCGCGCGGTCCCTTTAAGTAGCTGGGTGGCCCATTCACATTCCCCCATATAATGCTTGGGAGCTCCAGGCCTCCGCATGGCCGCGCAGGTTAGCGGGAACCTTGCCACCTATTTAACACTGGGTTTGGGTCATTTTGGGAATGCTATAACCCAGTATGAGTACCAGATAGAGGTTTGGTCTGTTATGATTTCATACAGTAGGAGTGAACGGGAAGGGGTTTGATTCAATGGGATTCTGTGTAATGGGAGCAAATGGGAAGGGATTTGGTCCATTGTTACACTGGGAGTAAATGGGGGGGGTGGGGGGGTTGGTTAATTGAGTTTCTATACACGGAGTGAATGGGAAGTAGGTTATTTATTTGCAATTCTATATCATAGGAATGAATTAGGTGAGGTTTGGCGGTTTAGAATTCTATATAATGGGAGTGAATAGAAAAGGATTTATTCATTGGAGTGTTATATAATGGGATGGAACACGAAGAGGTTTATTCACTGGAATTCTGTTCAATGGCGATGATTGGGAAGACTTTGGTTTGTTTGAATTCGGTACATTGCAGACACCTATATTTTAATTTCAAGGTCATGCTCCCAAAAGTGAATGTGAATATTTTCAACATGTTCTTTAGATGCTAAAGGCTTATCCAACCCAGGCGAAGTGGAATCTCTGCGGGAGAAGGTGTATGCATCACTAGAGGCATTTACAAAACACAAATACCCGGACCAGCCTGGCCGGTAAGGAACTGTGTGTATGTGTGTGTGTATGTGTGCGTCTGTGTAATCTGTGCGCGTCTGAGTATCTGTGTGTGTGTGTGTGTGTGTGCGTCTGTGTAATCTGTCTGTGTGTGTATGTGTATCTGTGTGCATGTGTGTTTGTGTATGTGTGCGTGCATGTTTGTGTATCTGTGTGCTTGCATGTGTGTGTGTCCGTGTATGTGTACCTGCGTGCGTGTGTGTATGCGTGTATGTACGTGCGTGTGTAACTGTGTGCATGCGTGTGTGTGTATCGGTAGGCGTGCGTGTGTATGTGTATCTGTATGTATGTGCGTGCGTGTGTGTGCGCGTGCATGTATGTGTGTGTGTGTGTATCTGTCTGTATGTGTGTGTATATCTGTGTGTGTGTGTGTGTATCAGTTTGTGTGTGTGTATGTGTGTGTATCTCTGCGTGTATCTCTGTTTGTTTGTGTGTGTGTGTATTTCTGTTTGTGTGTGTGTGTATCTGTGTGTGTGTGTGTGTATTTCTGTTTGTGCGTGTGTGTGTGCATCTGTGTGTGTGTATCTGTGTGCGTGTGTGTGTGTGTGTGTGTATCTGTGTGTGTGTGTGTGTGTGTGTGTGTGTGTGTATCTTTGTTTGTGTGTGTGTGTGTATTCATTCCTCTGTCCCTGGGGCTGCTTTTGTTCATGGCTGTATCTTTGTGTCCTTCACAACAGTCTCTATACCTGTCTCTGGCTGTGTTTATGTGCCTGTTTTGTGGCTGCACCTGTCTGCCTCGGTATCTAGCTGTTGATGTGCCTCTGTTTCTGCCTGTACCTGTCGAACTGAACCCACTGCGTGAAGTATTTTGGATCATGTGCCTATATTTTGAGGCAACAAAGCGCTGCGCCAACGTCATGTCCTCTCTCACCGAAACTCACAATACCGTATAAGAGTAAACTTAAGAAATAGGAGCAGGAGTCGGCCATTTGGCCCCTTGAGCCTGCTCCGCCATTTAATAAGATCATGGCTGATCTGATCATGGACTCAGCTCCACTTCCCCCCCGCTCCCCATAATCCTTGACTCCCTTATCACTCAAAATTCTGTCTATCTCCGCCTTAATGACTCAGTCTCCATAATGACCCAGTTTCCACAGCTCACTGGGGTAAAAAATTCCATAGATTTAAAACCCTCTCAGAGAAGAAATTCCTCCTCATCTCAGTTTTATTCTGAGACTATGCCCCCTAGTTTTAGTTTCCCCATGAATGGAAATATCCTCTCTGCGTCACCTTGTCAAGCCCCCTCATTATCTTATAAGTTTCAATAAGATCACCTCTCATTCTTCTGAACTCCAATGAGTATAGGCCCAACCTACTCAACCTATCTTCATAAGTCAATCCCCTCATCCCTGGAATCAACCTAGTGAACCTTTTCTGAACAGCCTCCAATATCCTTCCTTAAATACGGAGACCAAAACTGTACGCAGTACTCTAGGTGTGGCCTCACCAATACCCTGTACAGTTGTAGCAGGACTTCTCTGCTTTTATACTCCATCCCACTTGCAATAAAGGCCAACATTCCATTTGCCTCCCTAATTACTTGCTGTACCTGCATACTAACTTTTTCTGTTTCATGCACAAGGACCCCCAGGTCCCTCTGTATTGCAGCACTTTGCAATTTTTCTACATTTAAATTATAATTTGTTTTTCTATTTTTTCTGCCAAAGTGGATAACCTCACATTTTCCCACATTATACTCCATCTGCCAAATTTTTGCCCACTCACTTAGCCTGATGTCTTACTGCAATTATATTGGGCCCTAGTGAGATTGGAGCACCTAGAGTAGTGTGTACAGTTTTGGTCTCCTTACCTAAGGAAGGATATACTTGCCTTCGAGGGAATGCAACGAAGGTTCACTAGACTGATTCCTGGGATGAGGAGATTGTCCTATGAGGAGAGATTGAGCAGACTAGGCCTATATTCTCTAGTGTTTAGAAGAATGAGAGATGATCTCATTGAAACTCAAGGTAGACAAGTCCCCTGGTCCTGATGAAATGCATCCCAGGGTATTAAAAGAGATGGCGGAAGTTATAGCAGATGCATTCGTTATAATCTACCAAAATTCTCTGGACTCTGGGGAGGTACCAGCGGATTTGAAAGCAGCTAATCTAATGCCTCTGTTTAAAAAGGGGGGCAGACAAAAGGCAGGTAACTATAGGCCGGTTAGTTTAACATCTGTAGTGGGGAAAATGCTTGAAGCTATCATTAAGGAAGAAATAGCGGGACATCTAGATAGGAATAGTGCAATCAAGCAGACGCAACATGGATTCATGAAGGGGAAATCGTGTTTAACTAATTTACTGGAATTCTTTGAGGATATAACATGCATGGTGGATAGAGGTGTACCGATGGATGTGGTGTATTTAGATTTCCAAAAGGCATTTGGAAATGCCAAATTCCAAAAGGCCACACAAAAGGTTACAGCAGAAGATAAAGGTACGCAGAGTCAGAGGAAATGTATTAGCATGGATAGAAAATTGGCTAGCTAACAGAAAACAGAGAGTCGGGATAAATGGGTCCTTTTCGGGTTGGAAATCAGTGGTTAGTGGTGTGCCACAGGTATCGGTGCTGGGACCACAACTGTTTACAATATACATAGATGACCTGGAAGAGGGGACAGAGTGTAGTGTAACAAAATTTGCAGATGACACAAAGATTAGTGGGAAAGCGGGTTGTGTAGAGGACACAGAGAGGCTGCAAAGAGATTTAGATAGGTTAAATGAATGGGCTAAGGTTTGGCAGATGGAATACAATGTCGGAAAATGTGAGGTCATCCACCTTGGGGAAAAAAAACAGTAAAAGGGAATATTATTTGAATGGGGAGAAATTACAACATGCTGCGGTGCAGAGGGACCTGGGGGTCCTTGTGCATGAATCCCAAAAAGTTAGTTTGCAAGTGCAGCAGGTAATCAGGAAGGCGAATGGAATGTTGGCCTTCATTGCGAGAGGGATGGAGTACAAAAACAGAGAGGTCCTGCTGCAACTGTATAGGGTATTGGTGAGGCCGCACCTGGAGTACTGCGTGCAGTTTTGGTCACCTTACTTAAGGAAGGATATACTAGCTTTGGAGGGGGTACAGAGACGATTCACTAGGCTGATTCCGCAGATGAGAGGGTTACCTTATGATGATAGATTGAGTAGACTGGGTCTTTACTCGTTGGAGTTCAGAAGGATGAGGGGTGATCTTATAGAAACATTTAAAATAATGAAAGGGATAGACAAGATAGAGGCAGAGAGGTTGTTTCCAGTGGTCGGGGAGACTAGAACTAGGGGGCACAGCCTCAAAATACGGGTGAGCCAATTTAAAACCGAGTTGAGAAGGAATTTCTTCTCCCAGAGGCTTGTGAAGCTGTGGAATTCTCTGCCCAAGGAAGCAGTTGAGGCTAGCTCATTGAATGTATTCAAATCACAGGTAGATAGATTTTTAACCAATAAGGGAATTAAGGGTTACGGGGAGCGGGCGGGTAAGTGGAGCTGAGTCATGATCTTGTTGAATGACGGAGCAGGCTCGAGGGGCTAGATGGCCTACTCCTGTTCCTAATTCTTATGTTCTTATGAAACATACAAAATTCTTACAGGGCTTGACAGGGTAGATGCAGACAGGATGTTTCCTCTGGCTGGGCAGTCTAGAACCAGGTGTCACAAAATAAGGGGTCTACTATTTAAGACTGAGATGAGGAGAAACTTCTTCACTCAGAGGGTGGTGAATCTTTGGAATTCTCTACCCCAGAGGGCTGTGGAGGCTCAGTCGTTGAGTATATTCAAGACAGAGATCGATAGATTTTTGGATATTAAGGCAATCAAGAGTCTGGGGATAGTGCAGGAAAGTGGAGTTGAGGTAAAAGATCAGACATGTCTCAAAATACTCCTATACCGTATCCCGGAATATAATTTTCTGCGATAAATCGATCTAATTTGCGTGTGAATGTACGGGGTTGATTGACATGGAGTTTTCCTGCGTCTCTCTAGGTTTGCGAAACTGCTTTTGCGATTACCAGCCCTCCGATCGATCGGACTCAAGTGTCTTGAGCACCTGTTCTTCTTCAAGCTGATCGGTGACACCCCCATTGACACCTTCCTCATGGAGATGTTGGAGGCACCTCATCAAATGACGTGATTCGATTCTCCGCGCTCTCCACTTTCTTAAATGTCAAAATCTGTAAATATTTTCGCTAATTGTGTGAATAGAATTGATATAATGTCATCCGTCTAACTTGTAAAACGACACATATTTTGTATCTTGAACAAGCACAGCTCAGCAATTATCTGTTAGTTTGTACAGGGATTTAAAAAAAACACTTATTGGAAGAATTTTAGATTAAAATTCTATTCAGTGAAGAATAAATCAGGTATATAAATCTGCATACAGTACATCTCTCAATAGCTCAATCCTCATGGTCGTTCACTCACTGTCGGTCAATCTTCGTTCGCTCTGTCGCTGTGCAAAGAGCTGATTTTCTGAATGCATGCTCCTCGCACGGAGCCTGTCCCACTCAGAGTGCGTACCGAGAAACGGCAGGAATCATCCATCTACTTACACCCGTGGAAAATCAGAGAATCACAGAAATTTACAGCACGGAAGGAGGCCATTTCGGCCCATCGTGTCCGCGCCGGCCTACAAGGACCTATCCAGTCTAATCCCACTTTCCACTCTTGCTCCGGAGCCCTGTAGGTTATGGCACTTTAAGTGCACATCCAAGTACTTTTTAAGCCTCTACCACCCTTTCAAGCAGTGAGTTCCAGACCCCCACCACCCTCTGGGTGAAGACATTTTCCCTCAAATCTCTTCTAAACCTCCCCCTAATTACTTTAAATCTGTGCCTCTGGTTGTTGACCCCTCTGCTAAGGGAAATTGGTCCATCCTATCCACTCTATCTAGGCCCCCTCATAATTTCATACACCTCAATTAGGTCTCCCCTCTGATCCAGAGAAAACAAACCCAGTCGATTCAATCTTTCCTCATAGCTAAAATTCTCCACTTCAGGCAACATCCTCGTAAATCTCCTCTGTACCCTCTCCAGTGCAATCACATCTTTCCTGTAATGTGGTGACCAGAACTGCATGCAGTACTCTAGCTGTGGCCTAACCAGTGTTTTATACAGTTCAAGCATAACCACCCTGCTCTTGTATTTTTTGCCTTGGCTAATAAAGGCAAGTATTGCTTATGCCTTCTTAACCACCTTATCTACCTGGCCTGCTACCTTCAGGGATCTGTGGACCTGCACTCCAAAGTCCCTTGGAGGGAAGGTGCCGGACATTTACCTGTCTCATGCTCCTCGTGGGCAAACGCACATTCAGAATATGGGCCCTTGCAAGTTAATCCTGCCACCTGAAGCCTGTTTTAAAGGGACCCCTGCTTCCCACCGACTCCCCTGCCCCCCACCCCATTCTTAAAGTGACCTTCAGGCACGAATATTTGTCAAACCTAAAAAGATATAAATCACACCGGTCAAACCGTGTGCATTCCACCTGACACGGTGACAAACTAACTCAAGCCAAGTTCAACTCCTCTCACTCCCTGGTGAAAGAGAATCCTGATTTCAGCTCTGAAGCTCAAAATTTCTGGCTTTCCTTTGAATTTTATATTTTAATATTGAAGCAGTCGTCAGTCTGTCGATTCTTCAAACTGCCTTGTTATCCTCAGGGTGGAGAATCTGGCCAGTGGTCAATTTGAATACAGTGAAATTGTAAGCACTGATGAGCCTAATTCAGTAAAAAGTCTAGAAGCATGTAAAATTGGACTTGAACATAAAGCTCTCATATCCGAGCAGGAAAAGCAAAGTGCTGTAATTGGTTGAATGTATGGATGAGCCATCTATATGCAACTATTAAAAGAAATTGGGTTGAAAAAAATCAGCGGGGCACAGACCATCACTGGCAGAATGGAGGGGGCTGTTCGAAGAGATGTTAACACACTGTGGGTTATTTGAGGGCTGGTGAGGCAGAGCCTGTAACAGCATTTCGAGGGGAACTGGGGGAAGGGTTTAAAGAGGAGAAAAGTAAAGGGAGACAGGGTAGGGGAATGGGATTGGAATAGACAGCACCAGTTGAAGAACTAGCACCGGCACTGATGCAATGGGCTGAACGGCCTCCTATGCCCCATGTAGCTTTATTTTTATTTAATCTCGAGATGTGGGGGCATCGCTGGCAATGGCTAGCATTATTGCCTGTCCCTAGTTGTCCTGAGATGGTGGTGATACAACTGAGTGTCTTTCTAGGTCACTTTAAAGAATGGCTATGGGTCAACCACGTCTGTGGGATTGGAGTCACATATAGACCAGACTGGGTAAAGACGGCAGGTGTCCTTCCCTAATTGGTTGGGTTTTTACAACAATCCGACAGCTTCATGGTCGCTTTTTACTGAGAACTGCTTCTATTATTTCCAGATTTTTAAAACAATTCAAATTCTCAATCTGCCATGGTGGGATTTGAACCCAAGTTCTCTGGATTAGTGATTCATGATGAAACATAGAAACATAGGAAATAGGTGCAGGAGCAGGCCATTGGGCCCTTTGAGCCTGCACCACCATTCAATATGATCATGGCTGATCATGCAACTTCAGTACTCCATTCCTTGTACCCCTTGATCCCTTTAGCCGTAAGGGCCACATCTAACTCCCTTTTGAATATATTTAACAAACTGGCCTCAACAACTTTCTGTGGTAGAGAATTCCACAGGTTCACAATTCTCTGGGTGAAGAAGTTTCTCCTCATCTCGGTCCTAAATGGCTTACCCCTTATCCTTAGACTGTGACCCCTGGTTCTGGACTTCCCCAACATCAGGAACATTCTTCCTGCATCTAACCTGTCCAGTCCCGTCAAAATTTTAAATGTTTCTATGAGATCCCCTCTCATTCTTCTAAATTCCATTGAATATAAGCCTAGTCGATCCAGTCTTTCTTCATATGTCAGTCCTGCCATCCCGGGAATCAGTCTGCTGAATCTTCGCTGCACTTCCTCAATAGCAAGAATGTCCTTCCTCAGATTAGGAGACCAAAACTGGTGTGGTATTTCAATGCTAAGCTGAACCAAACTCTCTGAAATGCACTAAAAGGCCAAGCTCTATTGAATTGTATCTTCAGCTTGTTTGGAGTGATATTTTAGATAGCACTCTCAAAGACTTGCCATGTGTCTGTACGGAAACATGGAGCAAATTGTTTTATTTTCTGGTCTTATTTCCTATTCGGCTCACACTCTGGCACGCCCTAAATAAAGTTCACTCGCTCCCCACCGCCCCCGCCCACTGTATGGACTTCAACATCCACGTCTACAGATCCCACTGTCACCTCCTCCTGCCTACTGTCTCTGTTCTTCCTGCTCCACTCCCACCTCTCTCCCACTCTAGAACCAGTGGCCGAGCCCTCGACCATCTTGTTCATCCCCCACCCACACTGGGACACTCTTCCCAACCCCCGTCGCCTTGCTTCATTCCTCACCTTCAGAAAATTGCTTACAACCTACCCCTTCAACTCCCTCCTATTGGATTGGGTCTGGCCCCCTCCACCAGCTGTACGCTGCTCTGGGACATCAAAGAGGTGATGGTGTTGTTTTGCAAGCCAGCAACTGGTGCTTGGATAGTGAGTGGCTCAAGTTCGCCGCTGTTCACACACGCAAGGCCGGACAGGAATTGGAGGCTGGCTATTCTGCCCCAGAGGCAGCGTGGCCAAGCCTGATCTTTCCTATCCCTCCCGATGCCCATTCATGCAGCGCTCCAGCTGGATTGCGATCAGGCCTCGCGAACCCTTCAGCCCTTAGGACAACTGTAGTGTCCACCACTCCGCTGACTCTGCACCAACCAAGGAAGACAAATTGGACTACTTTCTACACACGGCGAGAGACTAGATACTGGAGGAGTAAAGGGATTTGGGAGTCCCGGTAGATCAATCACTGAAAGCTGGTGGATGGGTAGCAAAAGTCATCAAAGGGTTTAATGAAACGTTGGCCATTCTCTCAGGGGCTGGAATACAAAGGGGAGAAAGTGATACTTCAGTTATACACAGCATTGGTCTGGAGCACTGCGTTCAGTTTTGGGCACCGCCAGAATTATGCCAGGGTTTATAAAGTTAAATTATGAGGACAGGTTGCATAAACTTGGGTTGCATTACGTTGAGTTTAGATGGTTGAGGCGTGATCTAATTGGCAGGTTTAAAATGATTGGACAGGGTAGAGGCAGGGAAACTATATCCTCTGGTGGGGGAGTCCAGAACAAGAGTCCAGAACAAAATTAGAGCCAGGCTGTTCAGGAGCGATGTCAGGAAGCACTTCTTCACACAAAGGGTCATGGGAATCTGGAACTCTTCCCCCCCCCCCCCCTCCAAAGGTTGTGGCTGCTGAGGGTGCATTGGAGCTTTCAAGACTGAAATTAATAGATTTATGTTGGGCAACGGGTATCCATGGATATGGATCAAAGGTGGGTAACTGTGGTTGAAGTGCAGATGACTCATGATCTGGAATGGTGGAGCAGGCTCGAGGGGCTGAATGGTCTTCTCTGTACCTAAGTTGAACCAGGCCAGTTTGACACCACACCAGAAGCCTTAACTTTTAAAACAAATTGGATTGAGATTCTGTTTAGGCCAACAGTTCAAATGGTTTTGGCGAGAGGAGAGAAATTCAAATACTGTCTCACCTGAAGGGTGATCATTCACAGTCACGGTGGGTTAAAGCAGTAATATATTGATGGTCAGCTCAATGCCCTCCCTTCCCTTCACTGGACACTCCAGCTCCCATGTCTGGTTTCCCAAACGTCTAATGTGGGCCTGAAGGAGTTGGAAGGGGAGAAGTAGGAATGTCCTTCCATCCAGTGTCAGAGAACCAGTAGAGCAGCAGGTGTCCTGTGTATTATATTGTCAGGACTGTCCAGTTCCTTTCTTTCCACCCAGTCCCTCAGCATCTCCCCACCCACAAATCTTTCTTCGGTTACATATTCTCCGGTACCTCGCCTTACGTGGCCATTCCTCCTGCGTGAGCCCAGGCATTGAATGGCGACAGGCTGTTCAACCACACACCTCGTTCCCCCATCCGAAGCAGCTGGCCCGTTCTTTAAAGCTGTCCACCGGTACGTTTGCAGCCTTCCACAAGAGCTGGCCGCCGGAGGACTGGAGTGCATCATCACCCCCGGCAACCAAATTTTAATTTGATTTATTTAACGCCAAAAGTTTAATTTGTTTATTTGTCGATTTAGTGCCTCTTTAATAAGGGGGCACTTGTATAATGTTCAACTAAAATAGTTGTAACCATTCATTTTGATCACCTTCCCTCATACTGGGAAGCTGTCTCTTTCAGGTGTCAGTTGTGGCTCAATGGGTAGCACACTAGCATTTGAGTCAGAAGGTTGTGGGTTCAAGTCCCACTCCAGGGACTTGAGCACAAAAATCTAGGCTGACACTCCCAGTGCAGTGCTAAGGCAGTGCTACATTGTCGGAGGTGCTGTCTTTCAGATGAGACGTTAAACCAAGGCCCCGTCTGCCCTCTCAGGCGGATGTGAAAGATCCTATAGCACTATTTCATAGAAGAGCAGGGGAGTTATTCCCCCCCTCTCCCCCTGGGTGTCCTGGCCTATTTATCCCTCAATCAACAAAACAAAAGAACAGATTATCTGGTCATTATCACATTGCTGTTTTTGGGAGCTTGCTATGCACAAATTGGCTGCTGTGTGTCCCACATTACAACAGTGATTACACTCCGAAATCTACTTAATTGGCTGTAAAGCGCTTTGAGACGTCCAGTGGTTGTGAAAGGTGCTATATAAATCCAAGTCTTTCTTTTCTTTAACATGACGTGCATTATATGGTGCAGCCCCCCCCCCCCCCCCCCCCCCCCGTACACTACGTGTCCCACAACCCACTCACTGTAGCCAAACTGTAGGGTCACTCCACATGAATGCCTGACTGTTATTTTTGGTAATTGTGCTATTGCTCTTTAGACTGCATTGTCTGTATATTTTATATATAATAATGTATACATATATTTTATATATATATATATATATAGTGTCTAGTTTACTTCCCAGTAATTCACTATTGAGAAATAGGTCTCTAAAATAACTTATTGCACCAGTTCTAAGGTGACATGTATCTTTGGTTGATACCACCCGTCTTTCTCATTAACTTACATCGCTGCACCTTAAATACATGCTTCACACCCATAACCAGAAACAGAGAAGTTCATTAATAAAGAAATAAGCTATGCACTATATTATATACATGTGTTATATACATATATGCATATAAACATATATTATATACATGTATTTTATATATATATATATATATATAAAGAATAAGAAGTGACTTGGCAGTGAGTAGGAGGCACTCCTTTAGTACAGGACGGAAGCTGGGGATTCTGACCATCTCCCAGCCCTCCGCTGAATGACTGCCTCAGAGTCCTCGACCAGTATTCTGATCGCTGTACCGTCCCTGTGCAGTCTCACTGCTTTCACAGAAAGGGGCAAAAGTTGCAGAGTTTGATACGCAGTCCCCTTTCACCCGAACAAATGGTTATATTTTTGTACTGTACAAATGAGAGATAAGGAGCTACAGGCTGCAACTGAGCTCCGAGACACACTTCCCTCGTCACAGAGTCATGGCATAACATGAAGTCTTCTGTCATAAAATGTCCATTTGAAGGAGTGCGTTCTGTACCTGTCTGTCTTTGATCTGCTCTGCAGCACCTTCACAGCTTTGGTATAAACCCTCTCTTAGCAACAAGAAAATGTTAACTCTTCAATCTGTAACTGTTTTCTCTGTAAATACACTGTTTAAATTCTGGCTCGTTGTTTGCTGTGTAATGGTCAAGTTCCTGTTTATTCAGCAGGGTAAGGGTTACCCACTGTAACTGTACAAAGTTACTGTTTATTCAGCAGAGTAAAGGTTACTCACTGTAACTACAGAGTTACTGTTTATTCAGCAGGATAAGGGTTACTCACTAACTGTAGAGTTCCTGTTTATTCAGCAGAGTAAGGGTTACTCACTGTAACTGTACAGAGTTCCTGTTTATTCAGCAGGATAAGGGTTACTCACTAACTGTACAGAGTTCTTGTTTATTCAGCAGGGTAAGGGTTACTCACTGTAACTGTACAGAGTCACTGTTTATTCAGCAGGGTAAGGGTTACTCACTAACTGTACAGTCACTTCATTCAGCAGGGTAAGGCTTACTCACTGTAACTGTACAGAGTTCCTGTTTATTCAGCAGGGTAAGGGTTACTCACTGTAACTGTACAGAGTTCCTGTTTATTCAGCAGGGTAAGGCTTACTCACTGTAACTGTACAGAGTTCCTGTTTATTCAGCAGGGTAAGGCTTACTCACTGTAACTGTACAGAGTTCCTGTTTATTCAGCAGGGTAAGGGTTACTCACTGTAACTGTACAGAGTTACTGTTTATTCAGCAAGGTAAGGGTTACTCACTGTAACTGTGCAGAGTTCCCATTCAGTCAGCAAGGTAAGGGTTACTCACTGTAACTGTGCAGAGTTCCCATTCAGCAAGGTAAGGGTTATGTGCTGAGATTGTACAGAGTGGTCTGTTTATTCAGCAGGGTAAGGGTTATATAGAATTACATAGGGGGAGAAATTCGGGAGCGCTAACTTTTTAAAAAGTTGGAAAAGTTAGCACCAGGCGCTAATGTTTCCTAACTTTAAAAAAATTGGGGATTTGCACTCCAGGAAGAAAGTGCAGCACTAAAGCGCTCCACTTCCTTCCTGGAGCTCAGCAGGCGGGGCGGTAGGTGTGCAGCACTGCCACGTTGGATGGTGCCTTCCCTCTCAAAGGGAAAGGCCATCGCTGCAGGCTCTGCAAAAGAAGAACTTCCCTGCTCCCCGACGGCAGCCACTATCAGGCCCGATACGCTGCAGCAGAGTGCCGGGATGATCAATCGTGGGTAATGAAGATCTGAAAAAAATCAGAGCACTTACCTGTGCCACCTTGCCTTTAAGCATTGCTCCTGAACGCCTCCTGCAGTTGCTGATGTTTTCGCCTGGCAATGCTGCAGGGGATGGAACTTAAGTTCGGGTCCGGGGCGACGCGCACTGCAATGACATCACAATCTCCAGGCGAAGGAGATCGGGCCACAACGCCATATTGTCACGATCTTCTCATCACACCCGGTCGCGAAGTGCTTAGCGCCCCATTATCCCCCCTGCAGGCAATAACGGGAGGCGCCAAGAAGGCCAATTTCTAGGCCATAGAATTTTGCAGCACAGAAACAGACCATTCGGCCCAATTTGTCTGCTGGTGATTATACGCCACACAGGCCTCCTCCCACCTACTTTATCTCACCCTATCAACGTATCCTTCCATTTCTTTCTCCCTCGTGGCTTTATCTAGCTTGCCCTTAAATGCATCTCTGCTATTCGCCTGAACTACTCCATGTGGTAGCAAGTTCCACATTGTAACCACTTACTGGGTAAAGAAGTTTCTTCTGAATTCTTTATTGGATTTATTAATGATTATCTATATATATATATATATAGCCTCTAGGTTTGGACTCTTCCCTTCCCCCCCCCCCCCCCCCCCACCCAAACGTTACTCACTGTGTAAATGTACAGTTATTATTGTGGTTATTCACTGTAACTACAGAGTTATTACTATGGTTACTCAGTATAACTGTACAGAGTTATTACTATGGTTACTCAGTGTAACTGTAGAGTTATTACTGTGGTTACTCACTAACTGTACAGAGTTATTACTATGGTTACTCAGTGTAACTGTACAGTTATTACTGTGGTTACTCACTGTAACTAGTTATTACTGTGGTTACTCTGCAACTGTACAGAGTTATTACTATGGTTACTCACTGTGTAATTGTAGTTTCAGGTTATTCAACAACAACTTGCATTTATATAGCACCTTTAACATAATTTCACAGGAATCATACAAAAATTTGACTCCAAGCTACACAAGGATAAATTAGGACACTTGGTCAAAGAGGTAGATTTTAAGGAGCATTTTAAAAGGAGGAGAGGTTTAGGGAGGGAATTCCAGAGCTTGGGGCCCAGGCAGCTGAAGGCACGGCCGCCAATGGTTAAAATCAGGGCTGTCCAAGAGGCCAGAATTGGATGAGTGCAGAGATCTTGGAGGGTTGTAGGGCTGGAGGAGATAGAGATAGGAAATGGCGAGGGAGCACTCCTTATTTGGAGATTGCGCGTGAGGCTGCATTAATAGATAAATGTTTCTAATGAAGACACCAGACAAGACACTGCATCCAGAAAGAAACCAAGTTCGGAAACCCTTTATTATTTCACGCTGTTGGCAAGTGAAAACAGTTTGGTAAACACTGGACTCGTTTCACTCTCCATGCCCTTCATTGGTCAACAAGTCCATTTAAAAATATAAACTCTCTCCCACCATCTCTTGAAGGGAGAGGCTCATAAACGCTGCAGTTCCACAGGTGCTGACTGACTTCCTGCGCCTTGCCCAAATGGCCACTCTTCGTGCGTCAGCCTGAATGCTGAGTGTCGGTGAACTACTTGACTATGGAAGGCTTTGCGTTTCACATACCCACAATATGGGTATAAACATGCCCTTTTTCCACAGAGGTCAATGGGCTACAGTTAGAAGGAGGAATCTCAGCTGATTTTATCCCCTCACTAGCTCAAGGTGTTGGGGACATTAATGTCAATTGCAGTGTCCTCTTTCTCCCCCCACCGCCACCCCCTCTCCTCACAGCCGTCAGCCCAACTCAGATCAGCAAACCCAGCACAGCCTCACTGTGTTTTGTGGTCAAGTACCACCACACCATGCACTGCAGGAGAGGGGAGAGGCCAAGGGATATTGGGCCTTCCATAGAGCCATCTGGAGTGACACAGCCCTCGGTGTCTGCCAAGGCTTGTCTACAGCTAGATCTAGGTGAGACGTCAGGAGGTGGTTCTTTTCCCAGAGAATAGTAGACCTCTGGACAAGCTGCTGTTTCATGTGGCGGATGCAGATTCACTGAATTCCTTCAAGCAAAAGCTGGATTTGTTTCTGTCTGCGACGAAGATCACCTCTTACAGAAGGTAGGTACCGCAGGGAATTTAATGGCCACAGTGATCTGTCAATCGCCTAGATGGGTCGGAAATGAATTTCCCAAACTGGCCTGGGTTTTTTAGCCTCTCCCAGGAGATCACATGGTTTGGGGTGGAGTGCAGTGTATATGTTGTGATACACAAGGTATCGCAATTGTGTGGGACAGGCTCGATAGACCAGGTGGCCTTTACCTGTCCGTCATTGTTCATATGTTTGTCTCTCCACTTTTTGGGATGGGGGCGGGATGGGGAAAATAAGCGGGAACTTTCCTTGCTGCCACAATCTAGGTTGTGATTTTGGCTGGGCTGCTGGATGATTGACAGCGGTCAATCAAGGGGCCGTCATTGTTCTCCCAGAGCTGCTGGGCAGCGGGCGACGTCATGCGCTCAGGTCGAGGGCGCACTCGTGCCAGGCCTCGGCCCCATGGGTAACCGAGGAGGGGCCGACCAGGGTGAAGCCAGCCTTGGTGTACAGGGGCAGGAGGTGGCGGTGACTGATGAGGCAGATCCTGCCGACGGCGGGCAGGGTCCGCAGCACCAATCCCACATAGCGTAGGAGCAGGCCCAGCGCGATCCCCCGCCGTCGCCAGGCCCGGTCCACGCACACGGAGTGAATGCAGACGGTCGTTCCTGCGGGTTCGTGGACGTCCATGGACCTCTCCGTCAGGTGCTCGGCGAATGAGCGGGTCCCACAAACAAATCCAATCAACTGGTCCTCGATGAAATGCCCTTGGAAAAAAAATTAGAACAGTCGCCTTCAATTTGATTTTCCTGCGCTGCCATTTACGAGTCGGTTTGAAACTGCAGAGTGCAGAGCTTTACACAGAATACATAGGGCTAGACTTTCCCGAGAGCCCCTCAACACTTGATTGCCCGCTCAGAAAAACCGCTAACGTTTGGTAATTAATGCTGGCGAAAATTTACACTTTTATGTTAAAACTAATCGCCCGGCAAGAAAATGGGCCTTGCACCCTTACCCTTGGCGGTTTTCTCAGCGGTTAAGGGGAAACTAAGTAAAACGGGTGTTTTTAAAAAAAATTTAGTCCGAGGCTGCGGTTGGGCCTAGGGAGGGGGGGAAAACTTCTTTTTAAATTTCACAAAAAAAAACATAGAAAGCATTCCCAAGACAATTTTACACATAATTGCCGTTTTAAAATGTTAAAAAGTAAAGAAAGAACCTTTAACTTACCTTTCTTTGCAGAGTGCACAAGTATCCCCAAGTGCTGCAGTTCAGTGGGACCTGGGGGTACTTGTGCATGAAACACAAAAGGTTAGTATGCAGGTACAGCAAGTGATCAGGAAGGCCAATGGAATGTTGGCCTTTATTGCAAAGCGGATGGAGTATAAAAACAGGGAAGTCTTGCTACAGTTATACAGGGTATTGATGAGGCCACACCTGGAATATTGCGTGCAGTTTTGGTTGCCATATTTACAAAAGGATAGACTTGCTTTGGAGGCAGTTCAGAGAAGGTTCACTAGGTTGATTCCGGAGATGAGGGGGTTGACTAATGAGGAAAGGTTGAGCAGGTTGGGCCTCTACTCATTGGAATTCAGAAGAATGAGAGGTGAATTTATCGAAACGTATAAGATTATGAGGGGGCTTGACAAGGTGGATGATGAGAGCTGTGGAATCTGGGACACTGAATAAATTTAAGACAGAAATAGACAGTTTAAGAAACAATAAGGGGGTATGGAAAGCGGGCAGGGAAGTGGAGCTGAGTTCATGATCGGATCAGCCACGATCTTATTAAATGGCGGAGCAGGCTCGAGGGGCCGTATGGCCTACTCCTGCTCCTATTTCTTATGTTGTAGAAACATAGAAAATAAGTGCAGGAATAAGGCCATTCGACCCTGCACTATCATTCAATAAGATCATGCTTTATTGCTTTCGCTCCATACCCCTTGATCCCTTTAGCCGTAAGGGTCGTATCTAACTCCCTCTTGAATATATCTAACGAACTGGCCTCAACAACTTTCTGCGGTAGAGAATTCCACAGGTTAACAATTCTGAGTGAAGAGGTTTCTCCTCATCTCAGTCCCAAATGGCTTACCCCTTATCCTTAGACTGTGTCCCCTGGTTCTGGACTTCCCCAGTATCGGGAACATTCTTCCTGCCTCTAATCAGTCCCATCAGAATTTTATATGTTTCTATGAGATCCCCTCTCATCCTTCTAAACTCCAGTCGATCCAGTCTCTCCTCATATGTCAGTCCTGCCATCCCGGGAATCAGTCTGGTGAACCTTCGCTGCACTCCCTCAATAGCAAGAACATCCTACCTCAGATTAGGAGACCAAAACTGAACACAATATTCCAGGTGAGGCCTGTTTAAGCAGCTTTTACAGGGCAGTTCTCTGGACGATCTGGATGGGATTCCGTTGAGGCCAAACGCCGTGATTTTCTCGGCGTTGCACGTTGGCGGTTTGGTCCCGGCAGGCGTTTTCAGATTTGGGCAATAGCACTAACAAAATAATGGGGAAACTTTCGCCGGGTGGAAAAAGAGCTGTACCGCCGAGAAAATCCCCAAGAACCCGCCGAAAATGATAGGAAATTTTAGGCCTATATAGAATCTACAGCAAAGAAACAGGCCATTTGGCCCAACCCGTCTTACCGCAGTGTCTACAGATGTTATTCAAATAGGCTTCCAGAAGGCATCTGAAAAAGTCCCTCATAAGAGACTAAGCTGAAGTTAAAGCTCATGGAATTAAAGGCAAATTATTGACCTGGTTAGGAAATTGGCTGAGCAGTAGGTGATTAAAAAGCAGAACCTCAAAGATAATAATGTCTGCGCTGTTATTTGAGCCACGTTCCAATTAGTATGGGGATAAGCAGATTAGAAGGTTAAATGCGTGGCTGAAAGAGCAGTGTGGGAGGCAGCGGTCTGGCTTCATGGGGCACTGGCACTGGGGAAAGAGAGAGCTGTTCCGTTGGGACGGGCTCCACTTGAACTGGGCTGGAACCAGTGTCCTGGCAAATCAAATAACTAGTGCAGTAGACAGCTTTAAACTAATGAAGTGGGGAGTGGGAGGATTCAGGAAAGAGTAAATTTAAAAGCAGCAAGAGAAATATCAAGGCTCTAGAGCAGAGCAGTTTGGGGTAAAAATAAACAGAATGGGTCAGGAAGGGACAGAGAGAGTAACAAAGGTAATGACTAAGGTGACATCAGGGAAAAATAGAAAAAAGTCAAAGCTAAAGGGCATCTGAATGCGCGAAGCATTCGCAATAAAATAGATGAATTAATAGCGCTGATAGAAATTAATAGGTTTGATCTAATTGCCATTACGGAGACGTGGTTGCAAAGTGACCAGGGTTGGGAACTAAATATTCCAGGATACTTAACTTTTAGAACAGATAGGCAAAATGGAAAAGGAGGAGGGGTGGGTAGCCCTGATAATAAAACATGGGATAAAGACAGTAGGGAGAAAGGATTTTAGCTCGGAAAAACAAAAAGTAGAATCAGTTTGGTTGGAGCTAAGAAACAGCAAGAGGCAGAAAACATTGGTGGGAGTTGTTTATAGGCCCCCAAACAGTAGTGATAATGTAAGGCACAATATAAATCAGGACATTATAGGTTCATGTAACAAGGGTAATATAGTAATCATGGCGAACTTTAATTTACATATAGACTGGGAAAACCAAATTTGCAGTAATAGTGTGGAGGACGAATTCATGGAATGTATACAAGACAGTTTACTTGATCAGTATGTTGAGGAACTAACTGGGAAACGGCTATTTTATATCTAGTATTGTGCAATGAGAAAGGGTTCATTAATAACCTTAGAATAAAGGGACCTTTAGGGAAGAGTGACCCAAAAATGATACTATATTGAGTTTGAAAGTGATTTAGTTAAGTCCAAAACTAGGGACTTAAATCTAAACAAAGCAAACTACATAGGTATGAGGGGAGAATTGACTAAAAGAGAAGAAACATACTTACATTTATATAGCGCCTTTCACGACCACCGGACATCTCAAAGCGCTTTACAGCCACTGAAGTACTTTTGAAGTGTAGTCACTGTTGTAATGTGGGAAACGCAACAGCTAATTTGCGCACAGCAAGCTCCCACAAACAGCAATGTGATAATGACCAGATAAACGGTTTTTGTTATGTTGATTAAGGGATAAATATTGGCCAGGACACTGGGGATAACTCTCTGCTCTTCTTTGAAATAGTGCCATGGGATCTTTTATGTGAGAGGGCAGACAGGGTTTTGGTTTAACATTTAATCTGAAAGACGGCACCTCCGACAGTGTAGCGCTCCCTCAGCATTGCACTGGAGTGTCAGCTTAGATTTATATGCTGAAGTCCCTGGAGTGGCTAAGGTAGATTGGGAAACGACATTAAAAGGTGGTAGATAAGAAATGGCTAGCATTTAAATACATAATTTACAACAAATATACATTCCTTTAAGGCATAAAAATCCCACAGGAAAAGTGGCCCAACCGTGGCTAACAAGAAGTAAAAGATAGTATTAGATCAAAGGAAGAGGCTTATAATGTGGCCAAAAAGAATAGTAAGCCTGAGGATTGGGAGGATTTTAGAATTCAGCAAAGGAGGACCAAGAAATTGATGTGGAAAGAGAAAAAGGAATATGAGAGTAAATTAGCAAGAGTCTAAGAAACAGATTGTAAACGTTTGTATAGATATGTAAATAAGAGATTAGTGAAAGTAAAGGTGGGCACATTAGAGGCAGAAACAGGAGAAATTATAATGTGCAATAAGGACATGGCAGAGACACTAAACAGATACTTTGTATCCGTCTTCATGGTAGCAGACACGAAAAACAGTCTGGAAATAATGAGGAACCAACGGTCTACAGCAAATGAGGAACTTAAGGAAATCAGTATAAGTAAATACAGAGAATTGGAGAAATTAATGGGACTAAGTGGCGACAAATCCCCTGGACCAGACGACCTGCATCTTGGGCTTTTAAAAGAGGGAGCTGCAGGGATAGTGGATGCACTGGTATTAATCTTCCAGAATTCCCTAGATTCTAGAAGTCCCTAGATTCTAGAAACATAACCCCACTATTTAAGAAAGGAGGAAGAGAAAAAATGGGGGACCTATAGGCCAGTTAGGCTGACATCAATAGTAGGGAAAATGCTAGAATTTATTATTAGAGACATGGTAACAGGGCACTTAGAAAATTGTAATATGATTAGGAAATCATGTTTGATGTGTTTTTTAAGATGTAACTAGTAGGATGGATAAGGGGGAACCAGTGAATGTAATGTATTTGGATTTTCAAAAAGCATTCGATAAGGTGCTACACAAGAGGTTATTACACAAAATTAGGACTCATGGTATTGGGGGTAATATATTAGCATGGATTGAGGATTGGTTCATGGACAGAAAACAGAGAGTAGGAATAAACAGGACTTTTTCGGGTTGGCAGGATGTAACTAGCGAGGTACTACAAGGATCAGTGCTTGGGCCCCAGCTATTTACAATCTATATTAATGACTTGGATGAAGGGACTGAGTGTAACGTATCCAAGTTTGCTGATGATACAAAATTAGGTGGGAAAGTAAGCTGTGAGGAGGACGCAAAGAAGCTACAAAGAGATTTGGACAGGTTGACTAAGTGGGCAAGAACATGGTAAATGTAATACAAGTGTGAAGTATCCACTTTGGTAGGAAAAACAAAAAAGCAGAATATATTTTGAATAGCGGGAGATTGGGAAATGTTTGCATTCAGAGGGACCTGGGTGTCCTTGTACACGAATCACAGAAAGTTAACATGCAGGTACAGCAAGCAATTAGGAAAGCACATAGTAAGTTCGCTTTTGTTACAAAGGGATTAGAGCACAAGAGTAAAGAAGTCTTACTATAATTATACAGGGCATTGGTGGGACCACACCTGGAGTACTGTGTACAGTTTTGGTCTCCTTACCTGAGGAAAGACATACTTCCCTCGAGGGAGTGCAACGAAGGTTCACTAGACTGGTTCCTGGGATGAGGGTATTGCCCTATGAGGAGAGAATGAGTAGTCTAGGCATATATTCCCTAGCATTTAGAAGAATGAGAGGTGATCTAATTGAAACATATAACATTCTTAAGGGGCTTGACAGAGTTAATGCTGAGAAAATGTTACCCCTGGCTGGGGAATTTAGAACATGGGGTCACAGTAACAGAATAAGGGGTCGGCCATTTAGGACTGAGATGAGGAGAAATTTCTTCACTCAGAGGGTGGTGAATCTTTGGAATTCTCTACCCCAGAGGGCTGTGGATAATCAAGCATTGGGTATATTCAAGACAGAGGTCGATACATTTTTGGAAACTAAGGGAATTAAAGGATATGGGGATAGTGCGGGAAGGTGGAGTTGAGGTAGAAGATCAGCCATAATCTTGTTGAATGGTGGAGCAGACTTGAGGGGCTGAATGGCCAACTCCTGCTCATATTTCTTATGTTCTTATGAGACAGAGAGTAGGGATAATGTTACTCTAATTGGCAGGATGGGATTTGTGTTGGGGCCTCAACCATTCACCATATTTATGAATGATTTGGATGATGGTATAGAACGCCACATATAAAAGAAAAAGACTTGCATTTATACAGCGCCTTTCATGACCACCGGATGTCTCAAAGCACTTTACATCCAATGAAATACTTTTGGAATGTAGTCACTGTAGAAAACACAACAGCCAACTTACGCACAGCAAGCTCCCACAAACAGCAATGTGATAATGACCAGATAATCTGTTTTTGTTATGCTGATTGAGGGATAAATATTGGCCAGGACACCAGGGGGTTAACTCCCTGCTCTTCTTTAAAATAGTGCCATGGGATCTTTTACATCCACCTGAGGGGGCAGACAGGGCCTCGGTTTAACGTCTCATCCAAAAGAATCTGACAGTGCAGCACCCCCTTAGCATGCACTGGTAATTTTTGTGCTCAAGTTCCTGGGATGGGACTTGAACCCACAACCTTCTGACTCCGAGGCGAGTGTGTGACCTCCTGAGCCACAGCTGACACAATATTCAAGCCTGTTGATGACACAAAGATAGGCGGCTTTGCAAGCAATGTGGATGGAAGCATAAAATTACAAAGGGATGTTAATACATAAAGCGAATGGGCAAAATTGTTGCCTATATTGAAATAAATCCATTTGCAAGTATAAGGTCTTCTTTGACCTAAATAGGATAGAACGGAGTACTTTCGAAATGGTGATAAACTGGAAACAGTGAAGATCCAAAGAGACTTTGTCCAGGGTTCAGGTATATAGATCATTAAAATGTCGTGAACAGGAACAGAAAATAATTAAAAAAGCTAATGGAATGCTGCCCTTTATATCTAGAGGACCAGGATACAAGCAGGTAGAAGCTATTCGACAGCTATACACAGCCCTAAATAAACACATCAGAGCGAAAGTAATAGAAGGATGTGCTAATAGGGTGGGATGAAGTAAGGTGGGAGTAGGCTCGTGTGGAGCATATGAACATGGGGTCATAGGACCAGGAGTAGGTCCCTTGAGCCTGTTCTGCCATTCAATGAGATCATGTCCAATTTGTGACTGAGCCCCATATAGCCCCATATCCCTGGAGTACTGTGAGCAGTTCTAGCCACCACACCTTATGAAGGATATATTGGCCTTGAAGGGAGTGCAGCGTAGGTTTAACAGAATGATACCTGGAATCCAAGGGTTAAATTATGAGGAGAGATTACACATATTAGGATTGTATTCCCTGGAATTTAGAAGATTAAGGGGGGAACTGATTGAAGTTTTCAAGCTAATAAGGGGAACAGATAGGGTAGATAGAGATAAACTATTTCCGCTGGATTCTAGGACTAGGGGGTGTAGTCTAAAAATTAGAGCCAGATCTTTCAGGAATGAAGTTGGGAAACACATAAAGGGAGGTCGAAGTTTGGAACTCTCTTCCGCAAATACCAATTGATGCTAGGTAAAAATTGTTAATTTTAAATCAGCCAAAGTCAGCCAAAGGTACTAAGGGGCAAAGGCGGGTCTATGGGGCTCGGTCACAAATCGGCCATGATCTCATTGAATGGCAGAACAGGTTCAAGAGGATAAATGGCCTACTCCTGTTCCTATGTCCCCATGTTCATATGCTCCACACCAGCCTACTCCCACCTTATCAGCATATCCTTCTATTCCTTTCTCCCTCATGTGTTTATTTAGCTTCCCCTTAAATACATAATGCCATTCGCCTCAACTACTCCCTGTGGTCGAGAGTTCCACATTCTCACCACTCTCTGGGTAAAGAGGTTTCTCCTGACTTTCTTATTGGATTTATTCTTGACTATCTTAGACTTAACTCCTCCACAAGTGAGCTGAATCATTCAGGCCAGGTTTGACCCAGGCTCTATTCCCAATCTATTCCGAGTTAGTTTATTTTACTTGGGTAACGGTGAGGGGTGGCACAACATTAGGAACAGGAGGAGTCCATTCAGCCCCTTGAGCCTGTTTCACCATTCAATCAGATCATAGCTGATCTGTACTTCAATTAACCCCCCACCCCCCTTTGCTCCATATCCCTCGATGCACTTACCCAACAAAAAACTAGCGATCTCAGTCTTAAACTGGCCCCACAACATCCAAAACCTATTGGGGATAGGAACAGGAGTAGGCCAAGCAACCCCTCGAGCCTGTTCCGCCATTCAAATAGATTGTAGCTGATCTGCACCTGAACTCCTTGGCTCCGTAACCTTTGATATCCTTTTACCCAACAGTAATCTAACAATCGCAGTCTTTGAAATTCCAACTGACCCCCAGCATCCACAGCTTTTTAGGGGAGTGTTCAATATTTCCACGACCCTTTGTGTGAAGAAGTGTTTCCTGACTTCACCCCTGAACAGCCTGGCTCTAATGGTAAGGTTATCCTTGTTGTGGACTCTCCCCCACCAGAGGAAATAGTTTCTCTCTATCTACCGTTAAACTGGTTTGATCATCTTCAGCACCTCGATTAGATCACCCCTATACTCAAGGGAATATAAGCCCAGTCTATGCAACCTGTCCTTATAACTTAACTATCTAAACTCCGGCCTCAGTCTGGTGAATCTGCGCTGCACCTCCTCCGAGGCCGATATAGCTTTCCTGAGGTGCAAGAGCCCAGAACTGAACGCACTGCTCCAGGTGGGGTCTGGCCAGGGCTTTGACCATTGGGCTCAGTGCCCTTGGGCAAGGGAGTGAGAAAATGATCAGCCAGGCTTCTTGTTGCCCATCAGTATCTGGTGACTCTTGGTGTCTGTACACTGGCTGAAGACAGCCCCGACTCAGCTACAGTGACCCACTCATAGCCAGTTCACTCTCTCGGCTCACACATGTGGAACGATCACTTGAGGCGGCACCAAAGACAGCTGGGTGCCCATGGAATAGCATCCTAGCTACAGCCAGGAGAAACATTTTATTATTCATTCATAAGAACATAAGAACACAAGAAATAGGAGCAGGAGTAGGCCATACGGCCCCTCGAGCCTGCTCCGCCATTTAATACGATCATGGCTGATCCGATCATGAACTCAGGTCCACTTCCCTGCTCATTCCCCATATCCCTTTATTCCCTTATCAGTTAAGTAACTGTCTAGTTCTGTCTTAAATTTATTCAATGACGCGGCTTCCACAGCTCTGAGGCAGCGAATTCCACAGATTTACGATCCTCTAAGTGAAGAAATTCCTCCTCATCTCAGTTTTAAATATGAGGCCCCTTATTCTAAGTGTTATGTATATAAACATTGTAACTGTAAGACTTGCCACCAGAGGGCACAACTGTTGGAGACCCAAGGGTCACCTGCACACCTCGTGTAAGGGAGTATAAAAGGTTGTCTGCCGTGCTGCTTAGGCACTCTGGAGTTGTATTAAAGAGACAAAGGTCACATCAGTTTTAGCTCACAATACTCAGTCTTGTGGAGTTCTTCTATACTTAACACTAAGATTATGCCCCCTAGTTCTAGTCTCCCCTTTCAGTGGAAACATCCTCTCTGCATCCATCTTGTCAAGCCCCCTCATAATCTTATACGTTTCTTCTGAATTCCAATGAGCAGAGGCCCAATCTCCTCAACCTTTCCTCATAAGTCAACCCCCTCAGCTCCGGAATCAACCTAGTGAATCTTCTCTGAACTGCCTCCAAAGCAAGTATACCCTTTCGTAAATATGGAAACCAAAACTGTACGCAGTATTCTAGGTGTCTCAGGATGCTGGGAAGGATGACATATATGGCCCATCCCTCGTCGCCCTGAGACACTACAACGCAGTGTCTCACATATAGGCCAGACCAGGGAAGGACAGCAGGTTTCCTTCCCTAAAAGGGCATTAGTTGAGTTTTTATGACACCTGTCATGATCACTTTTGGACAGCAGCTTTTTTATTTCCAGATTTTAATATTAAATCCAAATTCTGAAAACAGCCACAGCAGGATTTGAACTCGCATTCTCTGGATTACTAGTCCAGTAACATAACCACTACACCACTGTACACTCCGTGGGGGGGGGGGGGGGGGGGAGGCGAAAGTTTAATCTGCTGTGGAGCATCCAAGGAGCCATGGGGAGACCAATAACTAAAGATTAAGCCGTCTTAATAGCACCCGTTATATTCCACGTGTACACCACTGATATTAGTGGATTTTAAAAGGAATCGAGAGATATGGGGATAGTACAGGAAAGTGGAGTTTTGGTAGAAGATCAGCCATAATCTCATTGAATGGTGGAGTAGGCTCGAGGGGCCGAATGGCCTACTGCTGCTCCTAATTCTCATGTGTACCACAGGTGGCTGCAGTGTCTGGCACAGAGGGTCACTGTGTCATCAGCGGCTCAACTTACCCCTCTCTTGCCCAGGGATTCTGAGGCCAATTGTAACAGCCTCACCCCCCTCATGCCACTCCAGCTGAGTAAACTCGGAGATTGAGCCTGGGAGCCTGCCTGGCCTGTACAGCTCCTGCACACCAGGTGACACCATAATCCACCGAGCCCATGCGACCCTCTAAAATTACCCCTTTTTTTTTTGATGGGCTTCCATTCATGTGAATTTTGACCGACCAGGAAAGGCTCCAAACTCCATCCCCAGACTGGACTAGCTAATCCCAACAGGGTTAGTACTGGGCGGAGGAAGGGGAGAGGGGAGGCCACCGAGAGTGAAAAGAGTATTAAATCCAGGACCATCCCAATTATGTATCTGATTCAATCTATTCTCAACAAGCTCCCAATACTGGTTAGTAGTGGCTGCCTGTATACAAAGAATGCATGTAATTCAGTCTATCCTTAGCAAGCTCCTAGTACTTGTTAGTGGTGGCTATGAGATGCTCATAATGTCTGAATGCACAGAATGCACCCTCTGCATGAACATCAATCGATCCTCAGCAAACTCCCAATGATATTCGGCAGCAATGGCTGTCAGGCCTTTTATATAGTCGCTGTGGAGAGAATGCATCCTCTCCGCAGGCCAGCTTGCAAGTTGCAGCATGCCTTACCCAGGAACAGCTCGCCAGCCTCTCTCTGCCTGTACTGGAGCTTTGCCAGGCTGGCCGCTTCCTCCGGGGGGTAGCCGGCTGTCTCTAGAGCCCAGGCTGCAGGCACCTCTCCCTCGGTCAGGGTCCTGATGTCTGCTTCGCTCTGCATTTCGCTCTCCGGGCTCCGGAATGCCACTCCCGCGAACTATTTCGCGTTGAAGGCAGAGCAGAAGTTGAAAGTGGGGCGGGGCCTGGGGCTGTGGGCGGGGCCACATACTCCACCACCACTCCCTTGTATGCTCTGCAGAACTTCTCATCATCGAATAATGCAGCACAGAAGGAGGCCCATTCAGCCCATCGAGTCTGCACTGGCTCGTTCAAAGAGCATTTCGGCTAGTCCCACTCCCCCGCCCGTTGCCCAGATCTCTGCAATTTTTCCTCCTTCAACTATTTATCCAATTTCTTTTTGAAAGCCACTATGACCCGATCAGGCATTGCATTCCAAATCCGAGCCACTTATTGCGCAAAAAGGTTTTTCGTCATGTCGCCTCTGGTTCTTTAGCCAATCTCCTTAAATCCATGCCCTCTGGTTATCGACCCTTCAGCCATTAGAAACAGTTTCTCTAACTATACCCATCATGATTTTAAGGATGCGTTTATTTGTGCTAACTGAAAGGCAGCCGTTTCTCTGATTGGCTCTCCATTATCACATGACCTATTGCTGATTGGTCCCCTTGGAGGATAAGCCACACCCCGAAGTTCCTCTGGAATGTGTAACTGGAACCCCCAGCACAAGTTCTGACTGACTTTCCAATTCAATCCATTCTGACTTCAGAAGCCACAGAGGTTAGATCCCCCCAAAAGCAACCAAGTTGCAGCCGAAGTCCCTTACCCCAGCGCAAGTGCAACCCTCCCCCAGTCAAAGCGCAAGTCCCTTACCCCCCACTACGCCTCCCCCCCTCCCCCCAGCCATAGATGGGGCATTGTGTACAGATTGTTAACGGGTTTATTGGGTATGAAGTGAATAGTGACAGTGTTGGGACTTCTGGATTTCATCCGCTCCAACGACGTCCCTTGTAACACACACACCGAGCTTGCACACACCAGTGGGTTGGAAGAATGTGATCCGTCTTCCCTGAGTTCCCTCTCTCCCCTCCTGTTAAGTCCTGACACACTACAGCAAATCAACACGAGGCACATACTGGAGACAAGGTCACTCTGTGACCTGTACCTTTATTCACAGGACCAAGAAGTGATGACCCTGCGTGGAACCTCCCTTTATATACCTGAATGACCAGGTGAGGAGTGTCTCCCACAAGTTCACCCCCTGTGGTCAAGATGTGCATTTCTTATGTGTATACAGTGTACAGTGTTGTTACATGAAGGTTACAGTTACATGAAGGTTACAAACATGACATCACCTCCCCCCAACGTCTTTGGGTCAAAGATTGAGTCTTTCAGGCGGTCGACGCTCTCTCGTGGAGCGCCGCAGTTGGGGCTCTGGTTGTTGAGCCTTGGCATGCGTCTCTGTCACCTGTGGTGATTCCGGCTTGTCTGGGCTGACCGCAGGGACTGTGCATGCTGCTGACGGTTCTTGTTGCTCATTCACTGGCGGTGGTGTGGGCAGCATCTCATGATCTTCCTCAGGTTCCTCAGTGTCCATGCTGAACCTTTTTTTTACTTGGTCCAGATGCTTGCAGCATATCTGTCCATTGTTAAGTCTGACCACTATGACCCTATTCCCCTCTTTGCCAATTACAGTACCCTCAAGCCACTTGGGCCCCAAAGCGTGATTAAGAACAAATACAGGGTCATCGATGTCTATGCATCTCCCCTTTGAGTTACGGTTGTGGCACTCATTTTGGGACTGGCGCTTGCCCTCAACAATGTCTGACAGGACTGGATGGATGAGTGACAGCTGAGTTTTAAGTGTACGTTTCATGAGTAGTTCCGCTAGCGGGACTCCCGTGAGCGAGTGCGGTCGGGACCTGTAGGCCAGCAGGAGGCGCGATAGACGGTATTGAAGGGAGAGTCCTTGAATCCGGAGCATGCCTTGCTTTATTATTTGGACCGCACGTTCTGCCTGGCCATTGGAAGCCGGCTTGAACGGTGCTGTCCTGACATGTTTGATGCCATTACCCGACATGAACTCCCGGAATTCATAACTGGTGAAGCACGGGCCGTTGTCGCTAACCAGGATGTCTGGCAGGCCGCAAAGACCGCACGCAGACTCTCCACTGTGGCGGATGTCGTGCACGAATTCAATATGATGTACTCGATGCCTTTTGAGTATGCATCAACGACAATAGGGAACATTTTCCCCTTGAACGGGCCCACATAGTCTACGTGAATGTGCGACCATGGCTTGGTGGGCCAGGGCCACGGGCTGAGTGGGGCCCCCCCTCGGGGCATTGCCCAGCTGGGCACACGTCGTGCACCTGCGAACACAGTGTTCCAGGTTTGCATCAATTCCCGGCCACCATACATGTGACCGGGCAATGGCCTTCATTAGCACAATGCCTGGGTGCTCGCTGTGGTGTTCCCTGATGAATGCTTCCCTATCCCTCTGGGGCATGACTACCCGGCTGCCCCATAGTAGGCAGTCGGCTTGGATGGAGAGTTCATCCATCCGTCTGTGAAACCTCTTCAGAGCATGCTCCGTGTGTGGGCGCCCAATCCCCAGTCAGGACACATTTCTTAATCAGGGATAGGAGGGGATCTCTGTTTGTCCAGATTTTGATCTGGTGGGCTGTGATGGGGGAGCCTGCACTGTCAAAGGCGTCGACAGCCATGACCATCTTTGCGCTTTGCTCCGTTGCCCCCTCAGTGGTGGCCAGTGGAAGCCTGCAGAGCGCGTCAGCCCAATTTTCGGTGCCTGGCCGGTGCCGTATGGTGTAATCATACGCAGATAGCGTGAGAGCCCATCGCTGTATGCGAGCTGACGCATTGGCATTGACAGCTTTGCTGTCGGACAACAGGGATGTTAACGGCCTGTGGTCCGTTTCTAACTCGAACCTTCTGCCGAAAAGGTACTGGTGCATCTTTTTCACCCCGTAGAGACATGCGAGTGCTTCCTTTTCAACCATCCCATACCCACTTTCTGCCTGGGAGAGCGACCTGGAGGCATAAGCCACAGGTTGGAGTTGGCCCTCAGCATTACTCTGCTGCAACACGCACCCAACCCCATAAGATGATGCATCACATGTCAAAACCAATTTCTTACAGGGGTCGTACAGGGTCAACAGCTTATTAGAACAAAGCAAGTTCCGCACCCGATTGAAAGCCCGTTCCTGACAATCGCTCCAAAACCGATCGCAACCCTTACGCAGGAGTACGTGTAGCGGCTCCAACAATGTACTTAAGTTTGGTAGAAAGTTCCTGAAATAGTTCAATAGTCCCAGAAATGAATGCAACTCCGATGTGTTGCCAGGCCTGGGCACGCGACAGATCGCCTCCATTTTGGATTCAGTAGGCCTGCTAGCTCTGAGTGGCCACAGCTTCTCGAATTGTTGGACACTCATAAGTGACTTGCTTTCTCCTATGTCTAGCTCCATGCGTACCGGGATGCCATTTAGCAGTACTCTCATCATCATAGGTGGCATTTTTATGTATGAGCTGTGGATGTTTGCCACCTGAACCCGCTGAACTTCAGCGTCCATTGCTGTGTCCCAAGCATAACCCTGCCTTGCAGACCCCTCTTCTGGTTCATCCGCTTTGTAGACCAGCCTCGCTGCAGGCTTCCTGCACATCCTGGCTAAATGTCCACTGAAGTTACAATTTCTGCAGGTAAATTGCTGAAACCTGCAGGTCTTCGCAGCATGTCTCACCTCCAGCATGAGCTGAGATTGTTGTGAACAAAAGAGCTGTTACCAGGCATTCCTCTGTGATTGTCTCTTTGATTACTCTTGAGCACTTTGTTAGTGGGTGTCAATGGTCCTATCCCGGGACGTATTGTCCCTTGTGATGGTGTAAATGTCCGTTCAACCTGCCATTGTCTCTGTTGAGGACCCATCCTAGAGTGTGTTACTGCCTCGTTGGTGTCGAATTGCCCTTGCCTGCCTGCAGGGTTTTGAGTCGCGTTTACCATGTTAACTCCTGCTCCATCGCCACGTTGGGAGCAGGGTTACGTGCGTATATGATCTTGGTTTCCTCCTCCCCCGCCATGAAGGTTTGAGCCATCAATGCCGCTGCTTCCAAGGTCAAGTCCTTGGTCTCTATTAGCTTCCTAAAAATCCCGGCATGACCAATGCCCTCAATGAAGAAATCCCGTAACATCTGCCCCCTGCAGGCGTCTGTGAACTTACAGAGGCTAGCCAAGCGCCGAAGGTCCGCAACGAAGTCCGGTATGCTCTGCCCTTCCCGACGTCGGTGCGTATAGAACCGGTGTCAGCCATGTGTATACTGCTCGCCGGTTTGAGGTGCTCACCGATCAGTTTGCTGAGCTCCTCGATGGTCTTGTCCGCCGGCTTCTCGGGTGCGAGTAGGTCTTTGATCAGCGCATACGTCACAGATCCACAGCTGGTCAGTAGATGCGCCCTTGGCTTGTCGGCCGCTGCCGCTCCCAGCCCGTCCTTCATGACAAAGCTCTACTGGAGCCTCTCAATGATATCATCCCAATCCTCACCAACACAGTACCGTTCCTCCGTGCTACCGGTGGCCATTCTCACGAGTCGTTGATTCCCATTTCTCATCGCCAAATATTAAATCCTTACACACTACAGCAAATCAACACGAGGCACATACTGGAGACAAGGTCACTCTGTGACCTGTACCTTTATTCACAGGACCAAGAAGTGATGACCCTGCGTGGAACCTCCCTTTATATACCTGGATGACCAGGTGAGGTGTGTCTCCCACCCCCTGTGGTCAAGATGTGCATTTCTTATGTGTATACAGTGTACAACGTTGTTACATGAAGGTTACAAACATGACACCTCTGATCCCTCCCACCTGTGTCCCTTCTCCCCCCACATCTCCATCCCAGGCTCTCTCTCCCCAACCCACCCCCTCAGGATCTCCCCCCGCCGCCCAGGCTCTCACTCGCTCTCTCTCCCGCTGTGTCTCCCTCTCCCGCCCCAAGCTCTCTCGCCACCCGGTGTCTCTCTCCACATGGAGCACTTTACGGTGCCGCTTGACTCTTCACTCAAACTTACGCTGAACGAGAAACGAACTGCTCCTGGCCGACCCGCTTCTCTCTCTCTTTCCCCTCGCCGACCCGTTTCTCTCTCCCCGCCCCCAGCAATATTCACTCAAACTACCACTGAAAAAGGAACTGGTCCTGCCCCCCGCCCGCCCGCCCGCTGCCTGACAAGAGGTTCGGCGTTGCTGATGGATCGTTGGTTCGGCTGATCGGAGGCTCAGTCGACACAGTGGAGGCAGCGTGGTGTTCGGGGTCGGTTCCTGTTTTAGATTGGGCGTCGTGGGGGGCAGGGGGAGAGGACTCATGCACAGAAAAGGGTTAGTGGAAATTGCGCTGGGGGGAGGGTGGAGTCGGTGACTATGTCTCCTAACTCTCGCTTCTGTGTGATTTTAAACACCTCTAACAAATCTACTTTTAGCCTTCTCTGCTCTAAGAAGAGCAATCCCAGCTTCTCCAGTCTATCTATGTTACTGTAATCCCTCATCCCTGGAAGCAAACTAGTAAATCTCTTCTGTACCCTCGCCAAAGTTTTCCCGTCCTTCATAAAGTGTGGTGCCAGAATTGGACACAATACTCAACTGAGGCCAAAATAGTGTTTATGTCGGTTTACCCTAATTTTCTGTGTTTTGTACTCTATGCCTCTATTTATAAAGCACAGGATCCCATAAGCATTATTAACTGCTTTGATAACCAGTCCTGCCACCTTCAAAGATTTGTGCATTAACATCCCCAGGTCTCTCTCTTCCTGCACTCCCTTTAAAATTGTTGGAGATTATACACAGGAAAACAGTTATGATCTTGCTTTTGGTACAAAGAATCAAATTCCTTGCTTCACTAATTTCCTTTATGTTAGATATGGAAGAACTCCACAAGACTGAGTACTGTGAGCTAAAACTGATGTGACCTGAGTCTCTTTAATACAACTCCAGAGTGCCTAAGCAGCATGGCAGACAACCTTTTATACTCCCTTGCACGAGGTGTGCAGGTGTCCCTTGAGCCTCCAACAGTTGCGCCCTCTGGTGGCAAGTCTTACACAGTTAAAATGTTTACATACATAACATCACTTCCCCCCCCCTCCCCCAAAGTCTTTGATACAAATTATTTACAAGTTGAGACGATCCGGGGCCCTATGCTCCCTGGTTGATCGTCTGAGTTCAAACTCTGGCATGGGTGAGTTGGTCGGACCATTGCTGCACTGCGGCGTGGCTGGTCTGACAGGACTGTTGGGAATGGTGGGTTCATCCTCTTGATTGACAGCGAGGTCGATTGCTGGTTGAGTGTGTGTTAGTGGATCGATGATGGTGATGTCCTCTTCAGGTTGTTCCTGGTTGTCGGTGAACCACAGTTTGGTCTGATTCAAATGACTTCTGCATGTTTATCCATTCAGTAGTTTGACTATAAACACTCTATTCCCCTCCTTGGCCAAGACAGTACCAGCGACCCATTTAGGACCATGACCGTAATTCAGGACAAACACAGGGTTGTTAACATCAATGTCACGCGATACAGCCGCGCGATCGTGGTACATGTTTTGCCGGTGACGCCGGGTTTCCACACGATCATTTAGATCCAGGTAGACTAGGGAGAGCCTGGTTTTGAGTGATCTCTTCATTAACAATTCTGCAAGGGGAACCCCAGTGAGCGAGTGGAGTCGCGTCCGGTAGCTGAGCAGAACCCGAGATATGCAGGTCTACAAGGAGCCTTCCATCACGCATTTCAAGCTCTGCTTGATATTTTGGACTGCCCGTTCCACTTGACCGTTGGATGCGGGCTTAAACGAGGCAGAACTGACAAGCTTGATGCCATTGCGTCATAAACTCGTTGAAATCGAGCTGGTGAAACACAGTCCATTGTCACTGATAAGGACGTTGGGTAAGCCATGGGTGGCGAACATAGCCCGGAGGCTTTCAATGGTGGCAGTGGATGTGCTGGATGACATAATTACGCATTCAATCCATTTAGAGTAAGCGTCCACTATAACTAAAAACAGCTTTCCGAGAAAGGGGCCAGCAAAATCTACATGGATCCTGGACCACGGTTTGGAAGGCCATGACCACAGACTCAATGGAGCCTCCCTTGGTGCATTGCTCAATTGTGAGCACGTGTTGCACTGATGTACGCGTGACTCTTAAGTCCGAGTCAATGCCGGGCTACCAAACATGCGACGTGGCTATAGCCTTCATCATGACTATGCCTGGGTGGGTATTGTGTGGATTGCGTGTTATGTATGAAGAGTGAGTCTGACTGGATACTGTGAGCTCAAAGTAAAGTGTGACCTTAATCTTTTAATGCAGGTCTCCAGAGTGCCTCTCCAACCTGAGAGGCCTCCTTAAGTACCTGTGCTTCCAAGGGATTATGGTATCCCTTGGGACTCCAGGGGATGAGCTCTCTGGCGGCTGTACAGGGTATATACAAGTTTACATATATAACAACTCCTCCCCCGAAAGTCAACAGTGTAACTATTTACAAGGTGAGTCGATCTGGGGCCCTTCTTTCCCTGATCGTCTCGGGGCAAATGCTGGTATTGGTGAATTGTCTGTTGGGCCCTCGCTGGGCTGCCTGGTATGGTGAGCCCTGCTGGGCTGCTGTGGATGATGGGTTCTGCTTCGTGGCCAACCGCGGTGGTTTGCACTGCTCTCTCTATGCTGGTTTAAATGGGACAGATGGGACATGTTTGATCCCGTTGCGGGTCATGAATTCTTTGAACTCGGCACCAGTAAAACATGGCCCGTTGTCACTCACAAGGACATCGAGTAGCCCGTGCGTGGCAAACATGGCCCGCAGGCTTTCAGTGGTGGCAGCGGACGTGCTTGCCGACATTATCTCACATTCAATCCACTTGGAGTACGCGTCTACAACCATAAGGAACATTTTACCCAAGAATGGGCCTGCATAGTCAACATGGACCCTAGACCACAGTTTGGTGGGCCAAGACCATAAACTTAGTGGCGCCTCCCTGGGTGCATTACTTAACTGCGAGCATGTGTTACATCTGTGCACGCAGGACTCTAAGTCCGCATCGATACCAGGCCACCACACGTGGGATCTGGCTATCGCTTTCATCATTACGATGCCTGGGTGGGTGCTGTGAAGGTCACTGATGAAGGTGTCTCTGCCTTCTTGGGAGCCACTACTTGATTACCCCACGGAAGGCAGTCTGCCTGTATAGACATTTCATCTTTGCGCTGCTGGAACGGCTTTATCTCTTCTTGCATTTCCACTGGGACAGTGGACAGCTCCTGTGAAGCACACAGTTTTTAACGAGGGACAGTAAAGGGTCCTGGCTTGTCCAGGTTCTAATCTGTCGGGCTGTGACGGGTGATTGCTCACTCTCAAATGCTTCCATAACCATGACTAAATCTGCGGGCTGCGCCATTTCCACCCCCGTGGAGGGCAATGGCAGCCTGCTGAGAGCATCGGCAGTTTTCTGTGCCTGGCCTGTGGCGGATGGCATAGTTGTATGTGGACATCATGAGTGCCCATCTCTGGATGCGGGCCGACGCATTAGTAGTTATCCCCTTACTCTCGGAAAACAGGGATATCAGTGGCTTATGGTCAGTTTCCAATTCAAATTTATGCCCAAACAGGTATTGATGCATTTTCTTTACCCCATAGACACATGCTAACGCTTCTTTTTCAATCATGCTGTAGGCCCTCTCAGCATTGGACAGACTCCTGGATGCATAAGCAACCGGTTGCAATTTCCCAAAATCATTAGCTTGTTGCAATACACATCCGATGCCATACGACAACGCACCACATGCTAGTACCAAACGCTTACATGGATCATGCAACACAAGCAATTTGTTTGAGCATAACAATTTTCTAGCTTTTACAAAGGCATTTTCTTGGCTTTTACCCCATACCCATTCATCTCCTTTACGCAGTAAGGCGTGCAGTGGTTCTAACAGTGTGCTGAGACCCGGTAAAAAGTTACCAAAATTGTTCAGCAGTCCTAGAAACGACCGCAGCTCCATCATGTTCTGTGGCCTCGGTGCATTCTCGATTACCTCCGTCTTCGAATCAGTGGGCCTGATGCCGTCCGCCGCATTCTCCTCCCCAGGAACTCCACTTCAGGTGCCAGGAAAACGCACTTCGAGCGTTTTAACCTGAGCCCCATGCGGTTGAGTCAACTAAGAACCTCCTCCAGGTTCTGCAGATGCTCGCTTGCATCCCGACCTGTAACTAAGATGTCGTTCTGGAAGACCACGGTGCGCGGGACAACTTCAGTAAGCTTTCAATGTTTCTCTGGAATATCGCTGCCGCTGATTGGAATTCCAAATGGGCATCCTCCAGCTCTTGCGTCATGTAGGCCGAGGTCAAGTCCAGCTTCGTAAACATCTTTCCTCCTACCAGCGTAGCAAAAAGGTTGTTGGCCTTTGGTAATGGGAGAAACGATTGATAGTTACTTTGTAATCGCCACAGATTCTGATGGTGCCGTCTCCCTTGAGGACAGAAACGATTGGACTGGCCCACTCGTTGAATTCAATCGGCGAAATGATGCCCTTTCATTGCAGCCGGTCTAGCTCGATCTCTACCCTTTCTCTCATCATGTACAGTACTGCTCTCGCCTTGTGATGGATGGGTCGCGGCCCCGGAACTTGCTCCTTGGAACTTCCCGATGCCTGGTTTGAACAGCGAAGGGAACTTGTTTAAGACCTGGGCACACGAAGTGTCGTCAGCGGACGACAGTGCTCGGACGTCGTCCCAGCTCCAGTGTATCTTTCCCAGCCAGCTCCTGCTGAGCAGCGTGGGATCATCGCCCAGTACCATCCATCGTAGGAGACCTTTACGGTAGCACTGCCATGTAAGTTCTTAGTTTCATGCGAATTAGAGTTAAGACTGGGCTTGAGGCCTTGTTGCACCACAACCTTTCGAAAGTCTTTTTGCCCATGATGGACTGGCTCGTGCCCATGTCCAGCTCCATTGAAACTGGGATTCCATTTAGTTCAACCTTCAGCATTATCGGGGGACAATTCATGGTGAATGTCTGCACCCCATGTACCTCTGCCTCCTCTATCAGAGGTTCTGTTTCGTCATGATCCTCCGTGGATCTGTCCGCCTCTGCAACGTGGTAGTTTGCGGGTTTAGCAGGCCTAGCAGCTCGCCTGCACACTCGTTGGAGGAGTCCCATTGTTCCACAGCCTTTGCAAATGTATCCTTTGAATCAGCATGAATGGAAACGATGATCACGCCCGCAGCGCCAACAAGGTATTAATGGCCTTGCATTCATCGCCCTTGATGGTGGACGCTGAGACATCTGTGGATGTGTAGCTGTAGGTATGTGTGACCTGCCTTGTCCATTACGATTCGAAAACAAAATCACTTTGTTCACAGTACTTGTAGCAGCACTTGTGTGCTGAGAGATTTGCTTAGTATTGTCACTGGTGGCAATAAACGCCTGGGCTATCACTATGGCCTTACTCAAGGTTGGGGTCTCTACAGTCAATAGTTTGCGAAGTATGGTTTTGTGGCCAATGCCAAGTACGAAAATGTCTCTGAGCATGTTCTCCAAATGTCCTTCAAATTTGCAATGTCCTGCAAGGCGTCTTAGCTTGGTGACATAACTCGCTACTTCCTGGCCTTCAGACCTTTTGTCGGTGTAGAACCGGTACCTCACCATCAGAACGCTTTCCTTTGGATTCAGATGCTCCAGGACCAGTGTGCACAAATCATCATACGATCCCTCTGTGGGTTTCGCTGGAGCAAGCAGATTTTTCATGAGACTATACGTTGGTGCCCCACAGACGGTGCGGAGAATCGCCCTTCGTTTGGCAGCATTCGCTCTCCTTCCAGCTCGTTGGCCATGAAGTATCGGTTCAGTCGCTCCACGAAGGTTTCCTAATCATCTCCCTCCGAGAATTTCTCCAGGATGCCCACTGTTCTCTGCATCATTGGGTTCATTATCTGTATCTCGTCGCCAGTTGTTATGTATGAAGAATGAGTCTGACTGGATACTGTGAGCTCAAAGTAAAGTGTGACCTTAGTCTTTTATTGCACATCTCCAGAGTGCCTCTTCAACCTGAGGGGCCTCCTTTACCTGTGCTGCCAATGGATTATGGGATCCCTTGGGACTCCAGTGGATGAGCCCTCTGGTAGCTGTACAGGGTATATACAAGTTTACATATATAACATCGCGTATAAACATTTCCCTGCCTTTTTTTGGCAAAACCACGCGATTACCCGACTGGATGGACATTTCATTTTTGCGTGGGTGAAACGGCTTAATTTCATTTTGCATTTCCCTAGGAACAGCCGACCAGCTCCCATTGAGGACGCAACTTTTTACAAGTGATAGCACAGGATCCTGGCTGGTCCAGATCCTGATCTGGCGAGCAGTGACGGGTGACCCCTCGCTCTCAAAAGCATCCATGACCAGAAGCAAGTCTGCGGGCTGCGCCATTTCCACCCCGGTAGTTGGCAATGGGACCCAACTGAGGGCATCAGCACAGTTCTCCGTATCTGGTCTGTGGCGGATAACATAGTCATAGGCGGGCAATGTTAGTGCCCACCTCTGGATGCGTGACAAAGCATTGGTGTTTATACCTTTGCTTTCTGAAAACAGCAAAATGAGCGGTTTGTGGTCGGTTTCAAGCTCAAACCGGAGTCCAAATCGGTATTGGTGCATTTTCTTAACCCCATATACACATGCTAACGCCTCTTTCTCAACCATACTGTAGGCTCTTTCAGCCTTCGACAGACTCCTCAATGCGTATGCAACCAGTTGAAGTTTGCCCGATATATTGGTTTGCTGTAACACACAGCCGACCTTGTACGAAGATGCATCACAAGGTAGCACTAATCGTTTACACGGGTCATACAGTACAAGTAACTTATTAGAACAAAGTAGGTTTCTGGCCTTCTCAAAGGCTGTCTCTTGAGATTTACCCCAAACCCAGTCGTCACCCTTACGTAGCAACATGTGCAACGGTTCCAGCAAAGTGCTTAACCCGGGTAGAAAATTAATAAAATAGTTGAGGAGTCCCAGGAACGAACGTAACTCCGTTGCATTCTGTGGTCTGGGTGCATTCTTGATGGCCTCTGTCTTTGAGTCTGATGCCGTCTGCCGCAATCTTTGTCCCTAAAAATTCGACCCCTGGCGCCAGGAAAACACACTTGGAGTGTTTCAGCCTGAGTCCCACTCTGTCTAGTCGACTTAGAACCTCTTCCAAGTTGTGCAGGTGTTCGGTGGTGTCACGACCGGTGATCAGGATATCGTCTTGAAACACAACGGTGCGTGGAACCGATTTCAGCCGACTCTCCATGTTCCTCTGGAAGATAGCAGCAGCCGAGCGAATCTCAAAAGGGCACCTGTGGTATATAAACAGTCCTTTGTGCATGTTGATGCACGTCAATCTTTTCGAAGATTCAGCCAGCTCCTGTGTCATGTAGGCCGAGGTTAGGTCCAACTTGGTGAACAACTTCCCCCCTGCTAATGTTGCGAATAGGTAATTCACCTTGGGTAGCGGGTACTGGTCTTGTAACGAGATTGTTGATCGTTACCTTGTAGTCTCCGCAGATTCTGGCTTTTCAACACCGGAACAATCGGACTGGCCCACTTGTTGAACTCGACTGGCGATAGGATTCCCTCTCGTTGAGGTCTGTCCAGTTCGATCTCGACTTTCTCCCTCATCACCTATCACCTATGGAACCGCTCGAGCCTTGTGATGAACGGGCCTTGCATCGGAGACTAGATGGCTCTGCACCTTGGCGCCTGTGAAGTTGTCGATACCTGGTTCAAATAGTGACGGAAACTTGCTCAGCACTTGGGCGCACGAGGCATCATCCACTGAAGATAGTGCTTTGATGTCGTCCCAGTTCCATCAAATTTTTCCCAGCAAGCTTCTGCCTGGTACAATCCACAGTGGTAAATCGTGCACAGCTCCATCGTACGATTCCTTAACTGCTGCAGTGCCAATGACTGGTATGAGCTCTTTGGTGTAGGCGCAGCTTTGTCTGAATCGGGCTCAGTTTGGGCATTTGTGTCTTATTGCCCCACAGTTTCTCAAAAACCTTCTTGCTCATAATTGACTGACTCGCCCCCGTGTCCAACTCCATTTATATGAATACCATTCAATTTGACTTTCAGCATTTTAGGAGGGCTCTTGGTGGTGAAGGTGTGTACCCCATACACTTCTTCCTCAGGTTGAGTTGCCGCTCTTCTTTGTTCTGCGTGATCCACGCCGGATCGATCATCCTCTGCCGACTCTGCCACGTGGTGAATCGCAGCACTCTTGCACATTCGCTGGAGGTGCCCCATTGTTTCGCAGCCTTTGCACATGTAGTACTTGAATCGACATTGATGGGCTCGATGATTACCCCCTGCAGCGCCAACATGGTGCTAATGGATTTGCCTTCATGCCCGATGGCAGACTCTGAGGCATCCTAGGTCTTGTAGCTGCAGACATGTAGACCCTGCCATGTGCAGTTCTGCCTGCTAGCGACGTTATATTATGCACAGTACTTGCCGGTGAGCTTCGATGCTGGGAAGATATCTGTCTGGTATTATCGCTCGTGGACATGAATGCCTGGGCTATCGTGATGGCCTTGCTCAGGTCTAGGGATTCGGCGGACAGCAGCTTGCGAAGAATGACGTCGTGGCCGATACCAAGCACAAAAACGTCCAGCAGCATTTCCCCCAAAAACCCAACAAATTCGCAAGTTCCCGCAAGGCATCTCAGGTTGGCGAGAACTCGCCATGTCCTGGCCCTTGGAGTGATGGTGCGTGTAGAAGTGATATCTGGCCATTAAGACGCTCTCCTTCAGCTTGAGGTGGTTCCAAACCAGCGTACACAACTCTGTATATGTCTTCTCCGCTGGTTTCTCCGGTGCTAGCAGATTCTTCATCAGGCCGTATATTGTGGACCCACACACGGTGAGGAGAATCACCCTGCGCTTGATCGCTTTATCGTCCCCATCCAGCTTGCTGGCCACGAAGTACTGGTCGAGAAGCTCAACGAAGGCTTCCCAATCATCAACCTTTACAAATCTCTCTAAAATACCAACGACAGCCATGACGCGTGAAAGTTCGTAATCTGTTACTTGTCGCCAATTGTTAGGTATGGAAGAACTCCACAAGACTGAGTACTGTGAGCTAAAACTGATGTGACCTTAGTCTCTTTAATACAACTCCAGAGTGCCTAAGCAGCATGGCAAATAACCTTTTATACTCCCTTGCACGAGGTGTGCAGGTGTCCCTTGAGCCTCCAACAGTTGCGCCCTCTGGTGGCAAGTCTTACACAGTTATAATGTTTACATACATAGCACTTTACATGAGTGTGTCTTTTGGACGAGACGTTAAACCGAGGCCCGGTCTGCTCTCTCAGGTGGACGTAAAAGATCCCATGGCACTATTTCGAAGAAGAGCAGGGGAGTTATCCCCGGTGTCCTGGCCAATATTTATCTCTCAACCAACATAATAAAAACAAATTATCTGGTCATTATCACATTGCTGTTTGTGGGAGCTTGCTGTGCGCATATTGGCTGCCGTGTTTCCCACATTACAACAGTGACTACCCTCCAAAAGTACAAAATTGGCTGTAAAGCACCTTAAGACGTCTGGTGGTCATGAAAGGCGCTATATAAATGCAAGTCTTTCTTTCTTCTTTCTTTCATACAGCACACAATATGCATGCGGATGTCACAGAAGCGATGTGTATGTATCTCCAGACCCAAATTTTGGTATGAAGATAATGGGAAATTTGGGGACTTTTTTCTCAAATTCAGAAGTCTGTTTATTTTTAACCAATTCACAGCCCAAAAGAACCTGGGAATTTTTCAGTGGAAATCAGTAAAATGTGATTTTAATTATCCTTAGTCATAAGCTCCTATCCAGGACTGTTTTTCAGTTGTCAGCTTTGCTGAGTTTGATCAGTTGGACTGCACGTCACAGGCATGCTGGGATCGATACTCACGATGCATTTCTTATTTGACGTTTCACCAACAAAAGGGAGCTGAGCCACAGATCACATCATATGTGGGGTTGCCAACTCTGGTTGAACGTATTCTTGGAGGTCTCATCAATGACCAGGGTTTAGAACAACGAGAGGTGATCTCATTGAAACATACAAAATTCTGACAGGGCTTGACAGGGTAGATGCAGGGAGGATGTTTCCTCTGGTTGGGGAGACTAGAACCAGGGGTCACAGTCTCAGAATAAGGGGTCGGCCATTTAGGACTGAGATGAGGAGAAACTTCTTCACTCAGAGGGTGATGAATCTCTGGAATTCTCTACCCCAGAGGGCTGTGGAGGCTCAGTCGTTGAGTATATTCAAGATGGGGATCGATAGATTTTTGGATATTAAGGGAATCAAGGGATATGGGGATAGTGCAGCAAAGTGGAGTTGAGGCGGAATATCTGCCATGATCTTATTGAATGGCGGAGCAGACTCGAGGGGTGACTGGCCTACTCCTGCTCCTAATTCTTATGTTCTTAGGACCACCACCTCCAAATGCCCATGCTGTGCTCCCGCCATCGGGCGGCCCACACATCCATCCTCACATGGGACTGCCTTCCCATGCCAATTGGAAAGTGAACAGACTCGATGACACTAAAATAGGCCGTGTGGTTGATAATGAAGAAGAAAGCTGCGGCCTGCAGGAAGATATCAATGTACTGGTCAGGTGGGCAGAACAGTGGCAAATGAAATTCAATCCGGAGTAGTGTGAGGTAATGCATTTGGGGAGGCTAACAAGGCAAGAGAATACACATTAAATGGTACGACACTGAAAAATGTAGAGGAACAAAGTGACCTTGGAGTGCAGGTCCATAGATCCCTGAAGATAACAGGCCAGGTAGAAAAGGTGGTTAAGAAGACATATGGAATACTTGCCTTTATAAGTCGAGGTATGGAATACAAGAGCAAGGAGGTTATGCTTGAACTGTATTGAACTGCTTAGGCTGCAGCTAGTGTACTGTGTGCAGTTCTGGTCACCATATTACAGGAAAGATGTGATTGCACTGGAAGGGGTGCAGAGGAGATTTACAAGAATGTTGCCTGGACTGGAGAATATTAGCTATGAGGAAAGATTGGAGATGCTGGGTCTGTTTTCTTTGGAACAGAGGAGGCTAAGGGGAGACTTGATTGAGATGTATAAAATTATGAGGGGCCTGGATAAATTGGATAGAAAGGACCTGTTTCCCTTGGCAGAGGGGTCAATAACCAGGAGGCATAGATTTAAAGTAATTGGGGGGAGGTTTAGAGGAGATAGGAGGGGAAATGTCTTCACCCAGAGAGTGGTGGGGGTCTGGAACTCACTGCCTGAAAGGGTGATAGAGACAGAAACCCTCACCACATTTAAAAAGTATTTGGATGTGCACTTGAAGTGCCGTAACCTACAGGGCTACGGACCAAGAACTGGAAAGTGGGATTAGGCTGGATAGCTCTTGGTCGGCCGGTACGGATACGATGGGCTGAAATGGCCTCCTTTGGTGCTGTAAATTTCTATGATTCTATGATTGGATGATTCTTGACAGTCAAACCATCTCCAAAACCCATGTCCAATATTTTTACAACTAATAAACAAAAGTGTTCAAAGAAAATGAAAACAAAAACATTTTTAGATTTTTCTCTTGGGTTGCGTGCAGCCTGGAGGGTTAGCAACCCTATGTGAATTAGGAAACCAGATTGCTGCTTGAAAACACCAACCATTTGAAAGAAACAAAAAAAAAATCACTGTACAGAAACACCTCATAAACAGTTAATGGCCATAACATCCGACCCACACAAATTGTGCACATGTCAAGGCACAGGAATGTGCCAAGTGTAAATATATAAATATATAGTGTGCGCTCAATGCCAGCAGCAGAAACATATCAGAATTACTATCCACTGGTGCCAGCTGTGGCTCAATGGGTAGCAATCTCGCCTCAGAAGATTGTGGGTTCAAGTCCCACTCCAGGGATCGGCGCACATAAATCTAGGCTGACACTCCTAGTGCAGTGCTGAGGGAGTGCTGCACTGTCGGAGGTGCCGTCTTTCAGATGAAACGTTAAACAGAGGCCCCATTTGCCCTTTCAGGTGGATGTAAAAGATTCCACGGCACTATTTCGAAGAAGAGCAGGGGAGTTATCCCCGGAGTCCTGGTCAATGTTTATCCCTCAATCAACATAACAAAAACAGATTATCCGGTCATTATCGCATTGTTGTTTGTGGGAGCTTGCTGTGTGCAAATTGACTGTCGCATTTCCCACATTATAACAGTGACCATACTTCAAAAGTACTTCACTGGGATGTCCTGAGGTCGTGAAAGGCACTATATAAATGCAAGTCTTTTTTTCTTGCACCTGAATACCATGCTGCCATATATGCCAACTGTTTCTCCAGACCTTCAGCATTTGCTGCCTGAATGAAACATTATTCCCAGCCTGTGGCACTGTTTGTTAAGGTGGGCCCCGAGTACACGTGTCGAGTTCCATGCAGGTACGAACTTGTGGAGCCCTGCGCACGTGCACATTCCAAAAGTTTGTACGCGTGCATAGAGGTTGGGGGACATGTGGGCCCCACGTTGGCAGCAACATTCAGGCTGGTCTTTCACTGGAATTAGTGGGAATGTACTTCAAGACTAGAGCGTTTCTGATTTCCAGCATTGCAGTCTGTTATTACCATGAGCTGTTACTGTGGAATAAATCATTCCCATATTAACAGCAGCATTCACTCATTGTGTGTTAACTTCTAAGGCTACAAAAAATCAACCGTGACTTTTTCCCCAACCAAGACTCTCTCCACCCCAGTTTATAGACGGAGGCATTGGATTTGCAGAAAGTCAGTCTTCTTCTCTATTTCCTCCAGGCATTAAAAGTAGTTCCACGTTTCACCTTCCACCTTTTGCATGAGTTAAACTACCAATTGGAAAATGCTATTTCCAGCAAAATGATGGCAGAAATTCAATACAAGTCAGGGCTGCTGCAGTTCAGCCAGCACCAAGTAATGAGTGTGCCAAGGTGCTGCCAAGTGAACTTTCTGAAATCTTCTAAACGCACTGATTTGTGTTCATGGCTTTGGAAAAGAAGAAAATTGATCAGTAAACCATTCAGAGGGGTAAAGGCGAAGGATGCTTTTGTAGGCAAATATTAAGAGCAGATTTGTCCGAGCGAACGAGTTGAGTGGTGAAGCGGAAAGCTTCCTTTAGATCAATGAAATGAACTTTGGGACTTTGCTGGAAATGTCAGTTTGGATGAACAGCAGCTTCATTGGATTACAAATTGACAGGCTGAGGAGATACGCCAAGGTGAATTCAATGTTGAATATATGTTAGATCTGTCTACACAGCTAACCGACATCCCAAACCGTGTCATGCTCAACATGGGAGGGGCATGCAGTCAGAAGACTTATTAGTGTCAGCTGTGGCTCAGTGGGCAGCACTCTCACCTCTGAGTCAGAAGGTTGTGGGTTCAAGTCCCACTCCAGGGACTTGAGCACATAAATCTAGGCTGACACTCCAGTGCAGTGCTGAGGGAGTACTGCACTGTTGGAGGTGCTGTCTTCCGGATGAGATGTTAAACCGAGGTCCTGTCTGCCCTCTCAGGTGACCATAAAAGATGCCATGGCTCTATTTGAAGAAGAGCAGGGAGTTATCCCTGATGTCCTGGCCAATATTTATCCCTCAATCACCATCACAAAAACAGATTAACTGGTCATTATCACATAGCTGTTTGTGGGAGCTTGCTGTGCGTAAATTGTCTGCTGTGTTTCCCACATTACAACAGTGACCAGACTTCATAAGCTGTAAATCACTTTGTGACATCCAGTGATCGTGAAAGGCACTATATAAATAGAAGTCTTTCTTTATTTAAGCTCTTGCATCACCTTAATGGGCGATGATACTACCTGGTGGGCTACAGAGCCACACCGACCAGAAGGCCCAGGTTACATACTCGGTCTGTGCTGGTCTCACCTGTTGCAGTAATTGTTACGTCTTGGACTCAGCACCCCTGGATTAGGGGGGAGGGGAAAGATTCAGCCTGGTTTCCTGCACCTCAGCTCTGTGCAGTGAGCCCTTCTGAAAAGTGCTGATGTATATGTATTGAGTGACGACTCAGTTCTGGTGCCCTTCATGGTTGAAGAGCTCTATACTTACACACACACACACTTAAAGAATGGTCACTTGGACAAGGTACCAAAGCACCTATGGCACTGTATAAGTGGAGCGGGAAGAAAACTGACACAGAAAAAAAAATCAGAGACTTCACTTAAATTATAGGTTTTCTGGTCAAAAAAGTAGCCATATTGATTCTGCGCACAATGTACAAATGGGGAAAACATCACGTCACCAGCATTGCCTTTGCGACAGGATTGATTCCGGCTGAAGATACTGGTGACAATTTTAACCCAACCCGCCCATCGAGAAATTGCCGGCATCAGGGGCAATGCTGGTTTTGCACCCGTCTGACTTTACTCTCCATTGAAGGCAGTGGAGAGTAACAGTAAAACCGCCGTTCTTGCCCTGAGAGTTAAGTTAAAATTACCCCACTGGGTATTGCTGAACTATTAAATGAATACTTTGCATCGGTCTGCACTCCTGAAGACGATGCTCGACTGTTAGAATTTAGTGATGATATTAATAATAAAACTGTTCATATTAGCATAGATGATCATTTTATTTGAGATAGAATTAGGAACCTGAAAATAGATAGGGCAACCAGGCCAAATGATAATCACCCGAGAATCCTCAGGGAGATGGGGTATGTGCCATGTGAGCCCCTTGTCCGTATTTTTAATAGCTCACTGCACTCTGGGATGGTTCCCTTAGACTGGAAGATGACTAATGTAGTCCCCATCTTTAAAAAAGGAGACAAGATGGACCCGGATAACTGTAAGCCCATTAGTTTGACATCAGTAACAGGAAAGATGCTTAAGGGAATCATTAGGAATTAAATATATGATTACTTGGATAGAGAGGGACATATCAGGGACACCCAAAATGGGTTCAAAAAAAGACATGACTTACAAATGTGATTGTATGTTTTGAAGAAGTCACCAAGATGGTGGATGAGCGAAGCCCAGTAGACATTGTCCACTTAGGCGTCCAAAAAGCTTTTGACAAGGTACCACACAAGAGGCTTCGATATTGAGCTGGATTGAGAACTGGCTGGAAATGAGTTATCGATAGATTTGGATCTGTTTATAGACCAGTCACACAGTGGTGTCCTGCAGGGATCAATGTTGGGACTGTTGCTGTTTACTGTTTTTATTAATGATGTAGATGGAGGTGTTGGGAGCATGACCTGCAAGTTTGCAGATGATACTAAGATTTGTGCGAATGTTAGAAGACTATAGACAATGCTCGATGACTTCGTAAGAACATAAGAAATAGGAGGAGTAGGCCATTCGGCCCCTTGAGCCTGCTCCGCCATTCAATGAGATCATGGCTGATCTGATCATGGCCTCAACTCCACTTATCTGCGCGCTCCCCATAACCTCGACTCCCTTATCATTCAAAAATCTGTTTATCTCCACCTTAAATAGGTGGATCATGATGTGTTGGGAGATTGGGCTTGTGACTGAAAAGTGATGTTTAACATAGGAATGTGCAGTGGGCAGGGTGAATGCTCAACATACATACACCCTTCAGGGAAAAGGATTTGAGAAGGTGGAGAAGGAAAGAGATCTGAGCATTCTAGTGCTCAGATTGCTAAGCAATGCTGTAAAGCAATAGCTCGAGCAAATGGTGTGTTGAGTGCATTTATAGGATAATTGACACTAGGATAAAGCATCAGGCCTCAGTTAGAATATTGTGTCCTGTTTTGGTCTTCTCACATGGTGGGTGACATTGAAACTTTGGAAAGGGTGCGACGAGGGCCACGAAAATAATTCCCAGTTCAAAGTATCTTAGTTTTCAAGATAGGTAAAAAGAGATGGGACTCTGCCAGTCCTGTGCAGCCTAGGACTGGCTTTTTCAAAATTGTGAATGGATTGTGCACCCCAAAAAAATTAGGAGGAACATTGTTCTACACTTTAGAAAACTTAGGCTTAGAGCTGATTTGATTGAGGTTTATAAGATGATGAAGAGAATAGATTGTGTTTGAGTGGACAGTTTGTTCCCATTAAATAGGTTATAAACATAGAAAATAGGTGCAGGAGCAGGCCATTCGGCCCTTCGAGCCTGCACCACCATTCAATATGATCATGGCTGATCATGCAACTTCAGTACCCCATTCTGCTTTCTCTCCATACCCCTTGATACCTTTAACCGTAAGGACCACATCTAACTCCCTTTTGAATATATCTAATGAACTGGCCTCAACAACTTTCTGTGGTAGAGAATTCCACAGGTTCACAACTCTCTGAGTGAAGAATTGGCTTACCCCTTATCCTTAGATTGCGACTCCTGCTTCTGGACTTCACCATCATTGGGAACATTCTTCCTGCATCTAACCTGTCCAATCCCGTCAGAATTTTATATGTTTCTATGAGATCCCCTCTCATTCTTCTAAACTCCAGTGAATACAAGCCTAGTCGATCCAGTCTTTCTTCATATGTCAGTCCTGCCATCCCAGGAATCAGTCTGGTGAACCTTCACTGCACTCCCTCAATAGGAAGAATGTCCTTCCTCATATTAGGAGACCAAAACTGAACACAATATTCAAGGTGTGGCCTCACCAAGGCCCTGTACAACTGCAGTAAGACCTCCTGCTCCTATATTCAAATCCTCTCACTATGAAGGCCAACATGCCATTTGTCTTCTTCACCGCCTGCTGTACCTGCATGCCAACTTTCAAAACTGATGTACCATGTCACTCAGGTCTCGTTGCACCTCCCCTTTTCCTAATCTGTCACCATTCAGATAATATTCTGCCTTCCTGTTTTTGCCACCAAAGTAGATAACATCACATTTATCTACATTATACTGTATCTGCCATGCATTTGCCCACTCACCTAACCTCCAAGTCACCCTGCAGCCTCTTAGCATCCTCCTCACAGCTCACACTGCCACCCAGCTTAGTGTCATCTGCAAACTTGGAGATATTACATTCAATTCCTTCGTCTAAATCATTAATGTATATTGTAAATAGCTGGGGTCCCAGCACTGAACCTTGCGGTACCCCACTAGTCACTGCCTGCCATTCTGAAAAGGTCCCGTTTATTCCTACTCTTTACTTCCTGTCTGTCAACCAGTTCTCTATCCACATCAATACATTACCCCTAATGTTAGGCAGGATCAAGGGTCACCATTTTTAAGTTGTATAAGGCTAGATCTAGGTTAGATGTCCCAGAAGTTAGTGGAGCTATAGAAAAGGCTGCTATCTTGTGCAGTGGATGCTGATTATTGAATTTCTTCAAGCGGGAGCTCGACCTGCTTCTGGCTGGGGTGGAGATCAGCACGTACAAAAGGCAGGTACTGCATAGAATTATGAGGGCCGTGGTGATCTCCTGGACTAGTTTTGATTGCCGAGGGGGAATCAGCAAGGAATTTTCATGATTTCCCCACCCCAAATTGGCCAGGGTTTTTAAATCAGGTTTTTTTGCCTCTCCCAGATCACATGGTTTTGAGTGGGATGGGGAGGGTGTGTATTGCGATACACAAGGTACCACAATTGTGTGGGACAGGCTGGATGGACCAGAGGGTCTTTAACAATGTTCACTCTTATTTTCTTTTTGAGTGCGCGACCCCTTTAAGGGGCTGCGTGGCCCATTCAAAATACTGTGCATGCGTTGGTTTTCTGCACTGAAGAGCTGGCAAGCTGGCTGCACAGGAGGCCCAGAGTGCTGCGTGGCTTAAAACGAACATTGGTCTTTACCTGTCCCGTCATTGCTCATATATTCAAATCTGCAGATACCACTGCTTCAGCCCAGCTCAGTTTTTTTTTCTCACCCCTTCATCCCCACTCCCAAATCCCTGAAACACCAACAAAAACCTGCATTTATATAGCGCCTTTAACGTAGACAAATGTCCTCATGTAACGAGGGCTGCAGTTCATTCAGTAATGCAGTCAAAAAGGGCAAGTGGACACAATCCTACCTGGAGTACGAAGTGAAGCGTCACATTGATTTAATAAAAAGTGTCCTTTTACAGACAAAATATAGTCTGCCACTTTTGACTGTGTAACCCACACTCAAATACAGAGACAATTTTAAGCAACGCCATTGTAACAAACTAAGATATACAGCACATCTTCCCCTCTCCACCCCACACCCTTTTGCCAGGAAATAAGGCCCCTTTAAGTTACCATGCCACTGATAACTCTGTTGAGGATTTTAATATTGAACAGCAGAAGGCAATATGCAAATTATCCTTCAGAACTTTGAAAGTTCAACTGCATGCTTGGTGCTGTTGTATTTGTGGACTTGTATTTACTCTGTACAGCCACCAGAGGGCTCATCCCCTGGAGTCCCAGGGATCCCATAATCCCTTGTGAGCACAGATATTTAAGGAGGCTTGACAGGTTGGAGAGGCACTCTGGAGACCTGCAATAAAAGACTAAGGTCACACTTTACTTTGTGCCCACAGTGTTCAGTCTGTATCTTTCTCCATACACAACAACTGGCAACGAGATACAGATAACGAACCCAAAGATGCAGAGAACAGTGGGCATCCTGGAGAAATTTTCGGAGGGAGATGATTGAGAAACTTTTGTGGAGCGACTCGACCAATACTTCGTGGCCAACGAGCTAGATGGGGAAGAGAGCGCTGCCAAACGAAGGGTGATCCTCCTCACCTGCATCTGTGGGGCACCAACGTATGGCCTCATGAAGAATCTGCTCACTCCAGCGAAACCCACGGAGAAATTGTACGACGATTTGTGCACACTGGTCCGAGAGCATTTGAACCGGAAGGAAAGCGTTCTGATGGCAAGGTATCGGTTCTACACCTACAAAAGGTCTGAAGGCCAGGAAGTGGCGAGTTATGTCGCCGAGCTAAGACGCCTTGCAGGACATTGCAAATTTGAAGAACATTTGAAGCACATGCTCATAGACTTTTTTGTACTTGGCATTGGCCACGAAACCATACTTCGCAAACTTTTGACTGTAGAGACCCCAACCTTGAATAAGGCCATAGCGATAGCCCAGGCGTTCATTGCCACCAGTGACAATATGAAGCAAATCTCTCAGCACACAAGTGCTGCTACAAGTACTATGAACAAAGTGATGTTGCTTTCGAATCGTAACGTACAGGGTAGGTCACACATGCCTGCAGCTGCACGTCCGCAGATGACTCAGAGTCCACCATCAAGGGTGATGAATGCAAGGCCATTAACACCTTGTTGGCGCTGCGGAGGTGATCATCGTTTCCATTCATGCTGATTCAAAGAGTACGTTTGCAAGGGCTGTGGAATAATGGGACACCTCCAATGAGTGTGCAGGCGAGCTTCTAAGCCTGCTAAACCTGTAAACCACCACGTTGCAGAGGAGGATAGATCCACGGAGGATCATGACGAACCAGAGCCTCAGATAGAGGAGGCAGAGGTACATGGGATGCATACATTCACCACGAATTGTCCCCCGATAATGCTGAATGTTGAACTAAATGGACTTCCGGTGTCAACGGAGCTGGACACGGGTGCGAGCCAGTCCATCATGGGCAAAAAGACTTTTGAAAGGTTGTGGTACAACAAGGCCTCAAGGCCAGTCTTAACTCCAGTTTGCACGAAACTAAGAACTTATACGAAAGAACTGATTCCTGTAATCGGCAGTGCTATGGTAATGGTCCCCTACGATGGAGTGGTGCACAAGCTACCACTCTGGGTGGTACCGGGCGATGGTCCCACGCTGCTCGGCAGGAGTTGGCTGGGAAAGATACGCTGGAACTGGGACGACATCCGAGCGCTATTGCCCGCTGACGACACTTTGTGTGCCCAGGTCTTAAACAAATTTCCTTCGCTGTTTGAACCAGGCATCGGGAAATTCCAAGGAGCAAAAGTGCAGATCCACCTAATTCCGGGGGCACAAGGCGAGAGCAGGATCGTATATGATGAGAGAAAAGGTAGAGATCGAGCTAGATCGGCTGCAAAGAGAGGGCATCATTTCACCGATCGAGTTCAGCGAGTGGGCCAATCCTATTGTCCCAGTCCTCAAGGGAGACGGCACCGTCGGAATCTGTGGCGATTATAAAGTAATTATTGATCGTTTCTCCTGACAGGACCAATACCCACTACCAAAGGCCGATGACCTCTTTGCAATGCTGGCGGGAGGAAAGACGTTCACGAAGCTGGATCTGACTTCAGCCTACATGACGCAGGAACTGGAGGAATCATCGAAGGCTCTCATTTGCATCCACACGCACAAGGGTCTTTTTGTTTTTAACAGATGCCCATTTGGAATCCGATCAGCTGCGGTGATATTCCAGAGAAACATGGAAAGTTTACTGAAGTTGGTTCCGCACACCGTGGTCTTCCAGGACGATATCTTGGTCATGGGTCGGAACACAGTCGAACACCTGCAGAACCTGGAGAAAGTTTAGTCGACTCAATCACGTGGGGCTCAGGTTAAAACGCTCGAAGTGTGTTTTCCTAGCGCCTGAAGTGGAGTTCTTGGGAAGGAGGATTGCGACGGACAGCATCAGGCCCATCAATGCGAAGACGGAGGCAATCGAGAACGCACCGAGGCCACAGAACTACTTTGGTAACTTCTTACCGGGTCTCAGCACACTGCTAGAACAATTACATGTCTTACTACGAAAAGGGGGCGAATGGGTTTGGGGCAAAAGCCAAGAAAATGCCTTTGTAAAAGCGAGAAAATTGTTATGCTCAAACAAATTGCTTGTGTTGTGTGATCCATGTGTTTGGTATTAGCATGTGATGCGTCGTCGTATGGCGTTGGGTGTGTATTGCAACAAGCTAATGATTTCAGGAAACTGTAACCGGTTGCTTATGCATCCAGGAGTCTGTCTAAGGCTGAGAGAGCCTACAGCATGATTGAAAAAGAAACATTAGCATGTGTCTATGGGGTAAAGAAAATGCATCAATACCTGTTTGGGCTAAAATTCGAATTGGAAACTGACCATAAGCCACTTATATCCCTGTTTTCCGAGAGTAAAGGGATAAATACCAACTCATCGGCTCGCATCCAGAGATGGGCGCTCACGTTGTCCGCATACAACTACGCCATCCGCCACAGAAAACTGCGCAGATGCTCTCAGTAGACTGCCATTGTCCACCACGGGGGTGGAAATGGCGCAGCCCGCCGATCTAGCCATAGTTATGGAAACATTTGAGAGTGAGCAATCACCCGTCACTGCCCGACAAATCAAAACCTGGACAAGCCAGGATCCCTTATTATCTCTAGTCAAAAGCTGTGTGCTTCATGGGAGCTGGTCCAGTGTCCCAGTGTAAATGCAGGAAGAGATAAAGCCGTTGCAGTGGCGCAAAGATGAAATGTCTATACAGGCAGACTGCCTTCTATGGGGCAATCGAGTCGTGGTCCCCAAGAAGGGCAGAGACACTTTCATCAATGACCTCCACAATACCCACCCAGGCATCGTAATGATGAAAACGATAGCCAGATCCCACGTGTGGTGGCCCGGTATCGATGCGGACTTAGAGTCCTGCGTTCACAGATGTAATACATGCTCGCAGTTAAGCAATGTACCCAGGGAGGCGCCGCTAAGTTTATGGTCTTGGCCCTCCAAACCGTGGTCCAGGGTACACGTCAACTATGCAGGCCCGTTCTTGGGTAAAATGTTTCTTGTGTTTGTAGATGCATACTCCAAGTGGATTGTATGTGAGATAATGTCGGCGAGCACGTCTGCTGCCACTACTGAAAGCCTGCGGGCCATGTTTGCAACACACGGTTTACCCGATGTCCTGGTGAGTGACAACGGGCTATGTTTTACCAGTGCTGAGTTCAAAGAATTCATGACCCGTAACAGGATCAAACATGTCACATCTGCCCTGTTTAAACCAGTGTCCAATGATCAGGCAGAGAGAGCAGTGCAAACCATCAAGCAAGGCTTGAAGAGGGTAACTGAAGGCTCACTGCGGACTCGCCTATCCCGAGTCCTGCTTAGCTACCGCATGAGACCCCACTCACTCACTGGGATCCCACCTGCTGAACTGCTCGTGAAAAGAGCACTTAAGACAAGGCTCTCATTACTTCACCCTGATCTACATGAACAGGTAGAGAGCATGCGGCTTCAACAAAGTGCATACCATGATAGCGCAAATGTGTCACACGAGATTGAAATCAATGATCCTGTATTTGTAATAAATTATGGACAAGGTCCCAAGTGGCTTCCCGGCACTGTCGTGGCCAAAGAGGGGAGCTGGGTATTTCGGGTCGAACTTTCAAATGGACTCATTCACCGGAAACAATTGGACCAAATCAAACTCAGATTCACGGACTATCCTGAGCAACCCACCTTGGACCCTACCTTTTTTGATCCCCCAACACACACACCAGTGGCAACTGGCACCACGGTTGACCACGAAGCAGAACCCATCATCCACAGCAGCCTGCAGGGCCCAACACACCAGGCAGCCCAGCAAGGCCAGCTACACAGCAGCCCAGTGAGGGCCCAACAAATGATTCAGCTTTCACACCGAGACGATCAACCAGGGCAAGGGCCCCAGATCGACTCACATTGTAAATAGTTACACTATCGACTTTGGGGGCGGGGGAGTGTTGTTGTATATGTGGACTTGTATTTACTCTGTACAGTCACCAGAGGGCTCATCCGCTGGAGTTCCAAGGGATCCCATAATCCCTTGGGAGCACAGGTATTTAAGGAGGCTTCACAGGTTGGAGGGGCACTCTGGAGACCTGCAATAAAAGACTACGGTCACACTTTACTTTGAGCTCACAGTGTTCAGTCTGACTCTTTCTCCATATACAACAGGTGCACAATTCTTTAAACTGAAGTCCAGACAGGTGTCCTACCTGTAGGCTTCGATCAGCGTTGTTCTTGAACTAACCCACTCAGATAGGAGGGGTAGAGAGGAGAACAGATTTTATATCAGCGTATGTGACTTGTAATAAGGATAGAGTGCAACGTCTATCTATATGCACGTCTTCCATTTACTATGTGACTTGGCTATTGACACAAAACATCGTAAGAAAGGAATCATACAGCACAGGAAGCCATTTGGCCCATCATGCCTCTGCTGGCTTTTTGAAAGAGTTATCCAATTATGAACATACGGAAATAATGGGCAGGAAAAGAGCAACTGATCCATCAAGCCTGCCCACACCATGATGGCTGGACTAGACAGTTCTTCCCTCACTCTCTCGCCCCACACCCCCTTGCCCCCACAGCCATGTAATCTCCTGGGAGAGGCAAAAAAATCCCAGGGTCAATAAGAGAAATACTCTGTAAAATTCATCTCCGACTCCCTTAGGAAATCTGGAGAGGCTGGGGTTGTTCTCCTTGGAGCAGAGAAGGCTAAGAGATTTGATAGAGATATTTAAAATCATGAAGGAGTAAGTAAAGAGAAACTGTTTCCAGTGGCGATAACCAGAGGGCATAGATTTAAGGTGATTGGCAAATGGACCAAACGCAAAATGAGGAAAAACTTTTTTTACGCAATGAGTGGTTAGGATTTGAGTGAGAGGGTAGTGGCTACAAATTCCATAGTAGGCTTCAAAAGAGAATTGGATAAATACTTGGAGAAAAAAATTCTGGGATCTGGGGAATGAACGGGGGAGTGGGACTAACTGGATTGCTCTTCGAAAGAGCCGGCACAAGACTCCATGGGCCGAGTGGCCTCCTTCTGTGCTGTACTGTTCTATTCTATGATTCTATAATCAAAACCAGTCCAGATCATATGGACCTATAAAGACAGTTACCTTCGATATGATGCGATCTCTGCCCCAATCAGGAAACGGTCCAGCTCCCTCGTGAAGGCAGGCAACGAGTCAACACTCACACCAGCCGGCAATGTATTCCAGAAGCTCTCAATTCTCTGGGAAAAGAACCACCACATAATATACAACCTATTCCTACTCTTATAGTTTAAACTTCTGTCCCCTGCTCCTCCCCAATCTGTGAAAATAGAATAATCTATCAATAGAGACGCCATCCAGCCCTTTCATTATTTTATAGACCTGTTAGATCACCTCTAAGTCTACGATGCTCTAAAGTAAATAGACCGAGATCCTTGAGCCCATCTGAGTAGCTGAGATTCTTTAAGCTAGGAATCATTCTCGTGGCTCTCCTCTGGATCTTTTCCAAGGCCATAATATTACCTACAATGTGGGGGAACCAAAACTGGACACAGTGCTCTACTCTAGATGTGGTCTGACCTGCGACCTGTACAGTGTCAAAATGGTGTCCTTTGATTGATAGTGAATGGTTCTAGTAATACTGTATCTTGTTAGCTTTAGCTATAGTTTTCTGCATTGGTCCTGAACCTTTAGTGATCTGTGAACAATAACACCAAGATCTTTTTCTCTTTCGTCCTCTTTCATTATTGTTCCCTGTAAATGGTGTGTGTATTCTGTATTACTCCCAATCCCCCTACTCTTTTTCCATAGCTCTGCAAAAGTTTCCCCTTCGAGTATATTCCCTTTTGAACGTTACTATTGAATCCGCTTCCTCCACCCTTTCAGATAGTGCATTCCTGATCATAACAATCCCCATGAGAAAAACAATTTCTCATAGCATCTCCCCCTGGTTCTTTTGCCAATTACCTTAAATCTGTGTCCTCTGGTCACCAACTCTCCTGCCAGTGGAAATAATTTCACCCTGCCTACTCGACCAAAACCCATCATTTAGAACACCTCTATTAAATCTCCCCTTAACCTTCTTTGCTCAAAGGAGAATAATCCAGCTGATGTGAATCCTATATTTAAAGAGGGAGATAGAACAAGTTCAGGGAACTATCGAACAGTTAGCATATCAGTGGTAGAAAAGATAATGGAATCTTTACTTTATTCAAGAAAAACATCTAGAAACTGAAAATATAAGAGTAGTCAGCATGGATTTCAAAAGGGAAGGTCACATTTGACCAACCTTATTGAAATCTTTGAACAAGTAACAAAGAGTAGACAAAGGAAATGAAGTGCATGTAATATATCTGGATTTTCAAAAGGCCTTTGATAAGGTACCTCATAGCAGACTCATGTCTAAGGTCAGAAGATATGGATTCACAAGTAGCAGAATAGGTAGCAAACTGGCTACAGAACAGAAAAAGAGTAGGGGTTAAGGATAGTTACTCAGACTAGCAAAAGGTGCAAAAGTGGTGTTCCACAGGGATCGGTGTTGGGACCACTGTTCACAATTTACATAAACAATTTGGACTCAGGAATCAGAAGTACAATTTCAAGATTTGCAGAGGACACCAAATTGGGGGTATAGGTAAGACTGAGGAACACTGTGACAAAATACAATAATACATTAAGTGGAGGGCGCCAAGCACCTCAAGTCTCAATGCCGAGAGTATGCAGAAATCAAGCGCAGGCAGCGGAAACCAGTCCCACCTACCCCTTCCCTCAGCGACTAACTGTCCCACCTGTGACAGAGTCCATGGCTCTCGTATTGGACTGTTCAGCCACCAAAGAACTCACTTCAGGAGTGGAAGCAAGTCTTCTTCGATTCCGAGGGACTGCCGATGGTGATGATGATGACATTAATAAACTTGCAGAATAGGCATGTAATTAGCAAATAAATTTCAATATAGATAAGTGTGAGGTGGTGCATTTTTGGTAGGAAGAATGAGGAGGCCACATAGTCTTTGGAAAATATCTCTAAATGGAGTAGAGGAACAGCGGGATCTGGGGGTACAGATACACAAATCACTAAATATAAATGGGCCTGAAATCACACTCCCCACGGGCGCGTATGAGGGTGCGCACGCGCCCATGGGGTCCGCGCAAGTTCCAGGTTTAGTTACGCGAACCGTATGTGCTTAAACCGGAACTTGCGATCTGTCAAGCAATATCGACAGATCCACTGCATCCAAAACTAAAGGGTAAACCGTGGGCGGAGAGTTGGGCTATTTGCCCGATTCTTGCCCAGCGAATGTCCTTCAAATTCTTACGACTGAAAAAAGCAGGCATAAGGCCTGTTTTTATCAGCGCAAGATTTTTGAAGTACAGAAAAATACATTTAAAAAAATAATTTAAACATTTAAAATCTTGTTAAATGAGGCAAGTTTATATTTAGACCCTTTAAAATATGTACATTTATTTTTCAAAAAATTATTTTAATTTTAAAATAATGAACTAAATTCCATTTTTATTAATTTGAGATATGTGATTTAAAAAAAAAGTTATTTTCAGTTTGTTTTGGGGGATATTTCCATTCATATTTATGTGAGTCCGTATATACGGAATTGCCATCAGTATGAATGGGGATCCCCATACTCTGATATGGTTGGGCCGGCCCACGCGATCCCAGTGATGCGTATGAAGCGCTTACGCTCCTGGGATACATGTGCGCCTACAAAGACCTTCACGTAGCAGCCCAGAATCGCAAGCCTCAGAACCTCCAGGACCAGCAGGTACTTGGGTAGAAATTTTTGCGGTTGGAGGCATCCTGCCCGCGGGGAAGCCTCCGACCGCAATTTCTGGCCAATGATGCAGCTTAATAAGGCCGTAGGAAAAAGAAAACCAAACATTGGAATTCATTTCTCGAGGGATAGAATTGAAAAGCAGAGAAGTTATGTTAAACTTGTATAACACCTTGGTTGGACCATATTTACGAGTACTGTCCACAGTTCTGGTCTCCATATCATAAAAAGGAGGCACTGGAGAAAGTGCAAAAAATATTTACAAGGATGATACCAGAACGATTGAGCCTTTCCCGAGTTGTTATTCCAATCAGGAAAGGCTGAACAAGCTGGACTCATTTCTCTAGATAAAAAACGGCTGAGGAGTGACCTGAAAGAGGTCTAATGAAAGGGTTTGCTAGGATATATGTGAAGATGTTTCTACTTATGTGGAGATCAAAACTAGGGGCCATAGACATAAGATAGTCCAATGAATACAATAGGGAAATCACGTGAAACTTCTTTACCCAGAGAGTGGTTAGAATGTGGAACTAACTACCACGAGAAGTAGTAGTGGCGATTAGCATAAATGCATTGAAGGGTAGGCTGGATAAGCATGAGGGAGAAAGGAATACAGGGTTATACTGAAGCGGAAACGTTACAAGGACACCCTCAAAGCCTCCCTGATAAAGTGCAACATCCCCACTGCCACCTGGGACTCCCTGGCCAAAGACCGCCCCAAGTGGAGGAAGTGCATCCGGGAGGGCGCTGAGCTCGAGTCCCGTAGCCAAGAGCATGCAGAAATCAAGCACGGGCTGCGGAAAGAGCGTGCGACAAACCAGTCCCACCCACCCCTTCCCTCAACGTCTATATGTCCCACCTGTGACAAAGACTATGGTTCTCGTATTGGACGATACAGCCACCTAAGAACTAATGTTAAGAGTGGAAGCAAGTCTTCCTCGATTCCAAGGGACTGCCTATGATGATACTGATAGAGTTAGATGAAGAGGGGTGGGAGGAGGCTCGAGTGCAGCATAAACACTGGCATGGACCGGTTGGTCCAAATGGTCTGTTTCTGTGCTGTACTTTCTGTGTAATCATAGCTTCTCTCATTTCTCCATGTAACTGAAGTCCCTCGTGCTATTCTAGTAAATCTCCTCTGCACCCTCTCCGAAGCCTTGACATCCTTCCTAAAGTGTGGTGCCTAGAATTGGACACGATACTCCAGCTGAGGTCTAAACAATGATGTATAAAGGTGTAGCATAACTTCCAGAAAGCCTGTCTTTAACCTGGAGCCTGAAATTTACAAGTGGTTACAATTGCCTTGATTGAACCCAATGCTTGAATGTGTCTACTTAAGGCAACAGCCTTATAGGAACAGGCCAGATTATCAACTCAACTTTACAATCATCCCTCAAACCACCAGGGAGCAACAGCCTAGGAGGTCTGTGTATATATAAATGCTGCTCCCTAATAGCATTGTACAACAGGAAAACCTTGGGTTTCAGATGACTTTAAAACCATTCTTGTGTGACTTACCCCACTGTTGCAGCATACCTCAACCCAGCTATAATTAGATATGTGCATAAAAGCTGACAAAAGCACTGGATCTGATGCCCTACATCTTAGGGTTCTAAAAGAGGTGGCTGCAGAGACACTGGATGCATTGATTTTGATTTTCCAGAATTCCCTAAACTCTGGAAGAGTCCCGATGGACTGGAAGGTAGTAAATGTAATTCAAGAAAGGAGGGAGAAAGAAAACAAGGAACTGCAGGCCTTTTAGCCTGACATCAGTCATAGGGAAAATGCTAGAATCTATTATTAAGGATGTAACAGTGCGTTTGGGAAATCACTGCAATTAGAAAGTCAACACGGTTTATGCAGGGGAAATCATGTTTCACAAATATATTGGATTTTGTTTAGGTAACTAGTAGGGTAGATAAGGGAGAACCAGTGGATTTAATATTTTTGGATTTTCAGAAGGCATTCGATAAAGTGCCGCACAAGAGGCTCATGGGATTGGGGGTAATTCAGTGGCTTCAAGGATTGGTTAACGGACAGAAAACAGAGATGGCAGTGTTTGCCACAGTGGAGTGTCACAAGTTTCAGTGCTTGGGCCTCGGCTATTTACAATCTATATCAATGGCTTAAATGAGGGGACCGAGTGTAATATATCCAAGTCTCCGCACGATACAAAGCTAGGTGGGAAAGTAAGCTGTGAGGACGTAGAGGCTGAAACAGGATAGAGACAGGTTAAGTTATTGGGCAGGAAGGGAGTGTATGTGAAAGTGGGAAATTATCCACTTTTGTAGGAAGGATGGAAGACCAAAATATATATATTTTTTTTAAAGTGAGACTAGTATATGTTGAGAGTCAGGATTCGATGGTCCTTGTACACAAAACACAGGAAGTTAACATGCAGGTACATCAAGTAATTAGGAAAGCAAATTGTATGTTCGCCTTTATTGTAAGGGGGTTGCAGTACAAAAGGAAGTCTTGCTGCAATTATATGAGACCACATACTTGCCTTAAAGGGGTGCGATGAAGGTTCATTAGATTGATTCCTGGGATAACAAGGCTGACATGTGTGAAGGGATTGAGCAGATTGGGCCTATATTCTCTGGAGTTTAGAAGAATGAGAAATGATCTCATGAATCACAAGATTCTGAGGGGGTGTGACAGAGTTGATGTGGAGAGGCTTTTCCCCCTGGCTGGACAGTCTAGAACTAGGGGTGGGCCATTTAGGACTGAGATGAGGAGGAATTTCTTCCGTCAGAGAGTTGTGAATCTTTGGAATTCTCAAGCCCAGAGGGTTGTGGAGGCTCAGTATTTGAATATATTCAAGATTGTGTTCAGATTTTTGGGCTAAGGGATATGGGTAAAGGGTGGGAAAGTGGAATTGATGTCGAAGTTCAGCCATGATCTTGTTGAATGGTGGATCAGGCCCGAGGAGCCGCATGGCCTACTCCTGCTCCTATTTCTTATGTTCTTATAACCTAGAGCCACACTTGGAATACTTCATTAACCATTACCTGGCACAACAGAGTACACTCCGGTTTCAAAACCTTACAGTCAAGTCGTTTATACTGTTGTAGCAGTGCAAATATATGTATAAAACAGTGAATCTAGGAATGCGAAAGACAACTCCCGCGCACTTCGCATTGGTTGGCTCTGGATCAGTGGTGTCAAAGACCATGGGGAACATTGCTTATGACCCCTTTTTTACATTGATGAGCTGTTGGCAGCTGATATGTGGTGCGCCCACCTCTATCTATGTAAACGAAGCAAAACTCCGCACTGCAAATGGCTTACAGGTTCTCAAAAACAGTTAATGGGGGAAAATAAAACACCATCCCTGCTGCCCCTCGACCGGGACCAATAGATACTGCCAGCACTCGGTGAAATAGAGGGACGAGAAGCATTTCTAGGTCGGACAACACTCCTTGCCCTGTCTTCCCGTCAACATAAAAGCTGCTAGATAGAAAGGAAGGGGGGGGGGGGGGGGGTGGAAGGGGACGGCTGTGGGTTATAGATTTTCATTTGCCAAACGTGGCAGTAATCATTAAGTGAAGGAAGCAGCAGATAATAGTGATCTTGGTCGGAGCTTTATTGAGTGCAATTGAGGCGAGTAGTTTCAAAGTCACATCACTGATGTGTGTTCTTCGGAGCGATACAGAAATCTAACCTTTGGACAAAGTCAAAGAGCAAATATTTGTGGTTTAAATGTGGCAACTCATCTCTCCACACACTGCAGGCAAGAGAGGCAACTGAGCACAAGCACCCCCCAGGATATTCAAAGGACACTCTTAAAGGGGCACTACGTTTAATTTTTCAGGATGCAAGTGCTCTTGTACAAACAAAATATTATCTGCCAAACATAACATGAGGACTACTCTAATATACCACATTAAATGCAAGTGATGTTACAGTTAACAAATATTGACATATGGCTTATCTCTTCACCCCACCAAACAGTTTGCTATGGAAATGATGCCCCTTTAACTCATGGATTTGAGGATTTTAATGTTGGATGGCAGAGTGATAATGATCCTTTGATCATTTGAATAACATAGCTCCTCACAAACCCCGGTTACAGACACTTATCACGTATTGAGGCACACAAAATACATCTGATTCTGGCAAGAATAGACTCCTGATTCTGGTCTACAGACCAGGACTACTTCCAAAATCAAGCACAAGAGACTCGCACCAAACATTCGCTTGCAAGTATTTGTTTGCAAACTGGACACAGCTGGAGAGAAACGCAGGGACATCTGGTCCGGGATCACATTTAGCTGCGATACCCCCCGCCCTGCCACCCCATATCAAATAGCTTTCCAACACTGATGTTTCAGCACAGGTGGCACCTGTGCTCGGCGCTAGCTCCCACTGCCAGTGTTCACTGCCCAGGTCACTTGGGTAAGGTTTTAGGAATGCTGCCCCATGCCCATGGAACTGCACCCTGGCGGGAGCCAGCATCTCAAGGAGAAGGGAGGTTAGGCAGAGTAAGAGAGAGGGTAGGCATCTTCCTTATTCCAGCAAAAAAAGACTAGCATTTACATAGAGCCTTTCACAATCTCAGGAGGTCCCAAAGCCCTTTACAGATAATGAAGTACTTTTGAAGTGTAGTCACTGTTGTAATGTATGAGTAATGTATCGCCCCCCCAACCCTCAAGAGAGCACCAATCTTGAGAAGGGAAGCTCTGTGATCAGGTGCCCGTTGTCCATGTCTGTTTACACTCGTCCCACAGTGGGGGTCGCTCGCGTCACAACCTGCCCTCCTGCCAATCGGGCGCGGAGCTACCACATGGCGCGCTGTATCCCGGACATCTGGTTGTGGTCAGCGAGGTGGCGGAAGACGATGCGGCTGAGGCGCCATCTGCGTTTGACCCCCCGCGGCCGAGAGGTCAGGACACAGCGATTGCGGATCCGGACCGGGCAGCTGTCCCTCGGCAGGCCTGCGATTTCCTGGTCGGCAACTTCCTGCGGGTGGGAATGCAATAGAGCGGTGAGTAAAGCACGCAGCATTAGTTGCTCACTGCAATTTGAAGCAAGACCAGATCACAGGCCTGTGCTCAGCTCCCGCCCAAATCCCCCCTCCGTGGCCTCGCCCCTCCCCATCTCTGTAACCTCCTCCAGCCCTCCGAGATGCCTGTGCTCCTCCAATTCTGGCCTCTTCTGCTCCCCCCAATTTCCTTCGTCCCACCACTGGCATCCGTGGCTTCAGCTGTCTATATCCTAAGCTCTGGAATCCCCTCCCTATACCTCTCCGCCTCGCCTTCTCCTTAAAACCCATCTCTTTGTCCAACCTTTTGGTCACCTGCCGTAATATCTTATGTGGCTCAATGTCGGTTTTTGCTCTGATAACGCTTCTGTGAAGACATTAAAGACGTCTATAAATACAAGTTGTTGTTGCAAAAACTAACAACTGCGGGAAGCAGTTTTGCTGCCATGAAGCACTTTCTATTTTATTTCAAAGCTTCAACATTCAAGGCCAGTTATGTTTTGGGATTTCTCACTCTGTCATCTGGTGAAAAAAAAGGACAGACAGATTGATCAAGATCAATCACCTTATCCCAGGACCTTACCCCAAAATACTTCACAAGCAATGGATTACTTTTTAAGTGCAATCACTCTTACTCAGGCAAACATTGGCAGCCAATTTGTGCACAGCAAAGTCTCACAATCAACAAATTAGATAAATGACCGGTTAATATGTTTATAGTTGTGTTGCTCGAGGGGGGAATGTTGGCCAGGACACCCTGAGAACTCCCTCAGTCCCACACCAGAGCATGGGGGTGAATTTCAGCAGGGGTTTCTCCTCGTCACCTGCTATAAAATCGGGGACAAATCCATGGTAAACCTTGAATTAAACGCACATTGTTGTGGGGCTTGCACTGCTCCTCTAGTGCAAGTCTCCTGGTCCAGTTACAGCAGATGACCAGGAGAATTCTCAAACCCACCCCACCCCTGGAAATTCCACCCCCTATGTTCTCCAGTCTGTACTAGGGTTTGAATCCACAAAGAGATGCTTCCTGACCGCACCCCTCAACGGCTCCTTTGTTCTGGACTCCCTCAGCAAAGGAAATCATTTGCATTATTCAAACTATTTTTTCAGTAATATTTTATGGTGAGATTTAATCTTTTATAATCCAAACCTTCAATTACAAAATATTTGCGGACCTTACATTCTACCCACATTAGCGCAAAATAATGTTGCAAGAGTTTAGAAACTCAACGTGCAACTTCATTTGGTAAATACTGACCTCTTCTGGCACCATCTAGGTACTGTCCGGCATGCCAATTGTTAATACAAGAGGCAGAGCAGTTCACCTCAGTCACTGGCCCCAAGTTTCCACATGATTTGCTCCTGATTTTTAGGAGCAACTGGTGTAGAACGGAGTATCTTAGAAATCGGAATTCTCGTCATTTAGTTTGCTCCAGTTCTAGTCAGTTAGAACAGTTTCACTTTGGAACAGAATTTTTTTTTCAAAAGGGGGCGTGTCCGGCCACTTACGCCTGTTTTCAAAGTTTCGGCAGTGAAAACTTACTCCAAACTAACTTAGAATGGAGTAAGTGAAGATTTTTGTACGCTGGAAAAAACCTTGTCTACACTTTAGAAAATCAGGCGTAGGTTACAAATCAGGCGTAGGGAATGGGGTGGGGGGGGGGGGTGTTTAAAGGGAAGTTGACAAACATTAAACACTTCAGTTTTACAAATAAAGAGCCCTCATCAATAATAAATACATCAATAAATCAATCCAAAAAAATTAATAAGAAATAAAAAAAAAAATCAATAAATATAAAATTTTCTACTTACCGACTGCAGCACCTGGAGCCCTCCAATAGCGTGCAGCCCCCCACCAACCCCCAGTGTGTCTCTATCTCTATGTTTGGGAGAGGGTGGGGGGGAGAAGGGGGGGGGGGAGAGAGAAGAGGGGGGAAGGAGATTGGGGGGGGGGGAAGGAGATTGGGGGGGGGAAGGAGATTGGGGGGGGGGAAGGAGATTGGGGGGGGGGGAAGGAGATTGGGGGGGGGGAAGGAGATTGGGGGGGGGGAAGGAGGTTGGGGGGGGGAAAGGAGGTTGAGGGGGGGGAAAGGAGGTTGAGGGGGGGGAAAGGAGGTTGAGGGGGGGGAAAGGAGGTTGAGGGGGGGAAAGGAGGTTGAGGGGGGGGAAAGGAGGTTGAGGGGGGGGAAAGGAGGTTGAGGGGGGGGAAAGGAGGTTGAGGGGGGGGAAAGGAGGTTGAGGGGGGGGAAAGGAGGTTGAGGGGGGGGAAAGGAGGTTGAGGGGGGGGAAAGGAGGTTGAGGGGGGGGAAAGGAGGTTGAGGGGGGGGAAAGGAGGTTGAGGGGGGGGAAAGGAGGTTGAGGGGGGGGAAAGGAGGTTGAGGGGGGGGAAAGGAGGTTGAGGGGGGGGAAAGGAGGTTGAGGGGGGGGAAAGGAGGTTGAGGGGGGGGAAAGGAGGTTGAGGGGGGGGAAAGGAGGTTGAGGGGGGGGAAAGGAGGTTGAGGGGGGGGAAAGGAGGTTGAGGGGGGGGAAAGGAGGTTGAGGGGGGGGAAAGGAGGTTGAGGGGGGGGAAAGGAGGTTGAGGGGGGGGAAAGGAGGTTGAGGGGGGGGAAAGGAGGTTGAGGGGGGGGAAAGGAGGTTGAGGGGGGGGAAAGGAGGTTGAGGGGGGGGAAAGGAGGTTGAGGGGGGGGAAAGGAGGTTGAGGGGGGGGAAAGGAGGTTGAGGGGGGGGAAAGGAGGTTGAGGGGGGGAAAGGAGGTTGAGGGGGGGGAAAGGAGGTTGAGGGGGGGGAAAGGAGGTTGAGGGGGGGGAAAGGAGGTTGAGGGGGGGGAAAGGAGGTTGAGGGGGGGGAAAGGAGGTTGAGGGGGGGGAAAGGAGGTTGAGGGGGGGGAAAGGAGGTTGAGGGGGGGGAAGGAGGTTGAGGGGGGGGAAAGGAGGTTGAGGGGGGGGAAAGGAGGTTGAGGGGGGGGAAAGGAGGTTGAGGGGGGGGAAAGGAGGTTGAGGGGGGGGAAAGGAGGTTGAGGGGGGGGAAAGGAGGTTGAGGGGGGGGAAAGGAGGTTGAGGGGGGGAAAGGAGGTTGAGGGGGGGGAAAGGAGGTTGAGGGGGGGGAAAGGAGGTTGAGGGGGGGAAAGGAGGTTGAGGGGGGGGAAAGGAGGTTGAGGGGGGGGAAAGGAGGTTGAGGGGGGGGAAAGGAGGTTGAGGGGGGGGAAAGGAGGTTGAGGGGGGGAAAGGAGGTTGAGGGGGGGGAAAGGAGGTTGAGGGGGGGAAAGGAGGTTGAGGGGGGGGAAAGGAGGTTGAGGGGGGGGAAAGGAGGTTGAGGGGGGGGAAAGGAGGTTGAGGGGGGGGAAAGGAGGTTGAGGGGGGGGAAAGGAGGTTGAGGGGGGGGAAAGGAGGTTGAGGGGGGGGAAAGGAGGTTGAGGGGGGGGAAAGGAGGTTGAGGGGGGGAAAGGAGGTTGAGGGGGGGAAAGGAGGTTGAGGGGGGGAAAGGAGGTTGAGGGGGGGGAAAGGAGGTTGAGGGGGGGGAAAGGAGGTTGAGGGGGGGGAAAGGAGGTTGAGGGGGGGGAAAGGAGGTGAGGGGGGGGAAAGGAGGTTGAGGGGGGGAAAGGAGGTTGAGGGGGGGAAAGGAGGTTGAGGGGGGGGAAAGGAGGTTGAGGGGGGGGAAAGGAGGTTGAGGGGGGGAAAGGAGGTGGGGAAAGGAGGTTGAGGGGGGGAAAGGAGGTTGAGGGGGGGGAAAGGTGGTGAGGGGGGGGGAAAGGAGGTGGAGGGGGGGAAGGAGGTTGAGGGGGGGGAAAGGAGGTGAGGGGGGGAAAGGAGG